>NC_035443.2:176288193-177703193 GCF_002127325.2 Helianthus annuus | reverse complement strand
CTGCCAAAAAGAATAACTAATGGAATTCTATGTTGGTTCAAATGGGTATGGTTTCATGCAAGGGATTATATCATGGAGGGAGTTTGTTAAACTAAAAGCTTGGAATAATATCGAAAACACAAACTTATATTATATTTTTTTCTTTCTTACACTCACAATTACTTATAAACAAATGCATATAAAGAATGAAAAGTGGGCCTATATATTTGAAGATTTGTGGCATCTCAATATCTTCACTATTTTAAATAATGGGATGTATTTTTATTTACCATGTTACAACATATTTTTCTTTAAATTTTAAAAATAGGATATGCATTGGATCTCCAATTGCTCTAAAATCACTTAAGGCTAAATTTGTAGTCAACACATCACTTCTTAGACCATCCATAGTCGTTACTTTTTGGGCGTTTTTTGTAACAAAACGCCCCACCACTCCCCTGTTGCCGCCCTTGTGGGTATTTTTGTACCCAAATTCAGTTGGAGCGTGCCTTATAGAGCCTTGGTTCATTAGGTTTGGCCAATCATCCTTCATCTTTTGTTTGTCCAATAAGAGTTTTTGATAGTTTTTTTTATTTAATTTTATTACACCTCTTTTAACATAATGCCCCACATCCCCCACGACGCCAATTTTAGAAAACGCCCCATAATACCTCATTGCTAACTAGGCTGACACATGATGCAAAACGCCCAAAGGTAAGGGGATTACCACTACACATGCTCTTAAGGTGTTTGGACAAAACCCTTACTTTTGTTTTCATCACACCCATGGAATTGGAATAATCATTCACATATATTATTTGAAGAGACAACTGCCATTTTGGTCCCTGTGGTTTGGCCAGTTTTGCCACTTTAGTCCAAATCTCAAACTTATTACATCTGGGTCCCTGTGGTTTGCATTTTGTTGCCATTTTAGTCCAAAAGTGATATTTGACCAGAATCCTCAAATTAAAACCTCCTATTTTGTCCTTACCCTCAGGGGTATTTTGGTCATTTCAGAAATTATTATAACTAACTATTGATAAATTAAATCTGCCTCTCTATCTAATATTTGTGCGTTTCAGCTCAACCTAGAATCCCCAAATTAAATCTGCCTCTCTCTCTTCTCTCTCTCTCTCTCTCTTCTCTGAACTACTACCACCACCATCATCCACCAGGTAACCCACCATGACCACCACAACCCCCACGTTACAAATTGGCTCTATAAACACCTCCTTTTGATTCAAACATGCTGATAAACACCATTCCAAAACTCAATTTAAAAAAATCATTTAAAAACCCAACATATTAGCACCACACTATACAAACAAATGAGCATCAAATTGAAACAAATTATTCAGATCTGGAACAAATTCAACAAACAACGAAATCGAACATCAAAAATCCCAACAATTTCAACAAACAAAGAATTTTAGAAATGGAGAAAATCAGATCTAGAACAACCCGATTGCTCATCTTCACAAAACTTGCCGGTGGTTACATCTAGAGCATTCTTCACCTCCGTCTTCTTCTCCGTCTCCGTCACCAAAACCACCCTGTCTCCACCAAAATTCTGGAGGCGGTGGTGTTGAAGAGGCCAAAAAACCGTCGTTGTGGAGGCGGTGGTGTTGAAGAGGCCAAAAAACCCACCAAAATTCTGGCGATTCGCAGCGAGGTTTGGTGGAGGAGACGATTTAGAAGGTGGAGTAGGGTGGAGATTGGTTGTAGGTGGTGGTTACTGGTGAACGGAGATCTATGTCGCCGCCGTTCTCATCAACTGCAACTCAATCCGGTGAACCACCACCTCCTTCACCTGCTCCGCCGGTTCTCATCACGGTGGTGGTGGTGGTGGTGTTCGACAGAGAGGAGAGAGAGATGGGTGTTTGGAGAGAGAAAGATGGGTGTCGTTTTCCGATGTCCGTTCTCATCACGGTGGTGGTGGTGTTGGCGGCAGTGGGATGGTGGTGGTGGGGATGATGTGGTGGTGGGGGTGGGGGTGGGGGTGGTGGTAGGGTGGTGGTAGTTCAGAGAAGAGAGAGAGAGAGCTGGTGATGATGAAGATGAACTCGGACGATGTGTGTATATTAATATATATATATATATATATATATTAATTTTTGAATTAAGAAAATGTTAAATGAAAAGCAAAATGACCAAAATGCCCCTGTACTAAAGGACAAAATAGGAGGTTGCAACAGTAAAAAAGTAGGGTTTTTAAATTTTGAACTAAAATGGCAACAAAATGCAAACCACGGGGACCCAGATGTAATAAGAGATTTGGACTAAAGTGGCAAAACTGGTCAAACCACGAGGACCAAAATGGCAGTTTACTCATATTTGAATTTTGAGTAAATGCATTTATAACTCAACTTCTAGAGGGTTTATTACTTTTTTTCAAAAATAAAATTAATTTAACTGTCACTAAAAGTAAAGATTCATTAATTATTTTACTTAATTGAGCATTAACTTAATTGCTACTTTTTTATATTTTCTTTCAGGTATAAAAAGAACAAAACAACTTTTGGGTTTTTCCCCAACAAGCATAAATCTCTTAATGCTAAACTGATTTCTTAAATAGACTCAACAGAACCCCGGCGCTAAGAGTAGTTGTCACACACCCGAGAGAAACTTCAGTCGATACGTGATACCCTGCACAAAAACATAAATGGGCAAACGGGTCCTAAATCGCTTTGTCAAAAATAAAGTTCTAACATTATTGTAAAATATAACTTTACTAATCGTATTTTTCACATTAGTATGACCGAAAAAACCGAATCATAGAGATACTCACCGAAGAAATCTAGGATCATCTTGAATCCAATGAAGCCGAGAACTACGCCAATGGCAGGCTGATAGCAAAAATGGTAAAATGTTACTCATTTAAATCCATACCCTACTTGAAATTTACAAACTAGAGTTAAATGCCATTTTAGTCCCTGTGGTTTGGGCCATTTTGCCAGTTTAGTCCAAAGTTTTCATTTTTAACCTGTGGGTCCAAAAAGTTTTCACAGTTGCCATTTTAGTCCACTGGGTTAACTTCATCCATTTTTTCCGTTAACGAGAAGGCCAATTCGGTCATTTTATATGGCTGAATTGCCCTTTTAGTTAACAGAATTACATACAAAATGACCGAATTGGCCTTCTTGTTAACAGAAAAAATGGATGAAGTTAACCAAGTGGACTAAAATGGCAACTGTGAAACCTTTTTGGACCCACAGGTTAAAAATGAAACCTTTGGACTAAACTGGCAAAATGGCCCAAACCACAGGGACTAAAATGACATTTAACTCTACAAACTTTTACTTGATAAAAAAATTTGAAGGGGATTGTTTGACCATCAGTCAACTTTTAAAAATGCTTATTGACAAAATAGAGGAGCATTGGTAGGGGCAAACATGTCATTCTAACAGTAAACATTTCAGATTATAATTATGTTCCAAAACTCGCCTGTAAATACTCCAACTCTCCCATGCTTTCGGAAATCAGTGTATATAGAGACCTTAAACCTGCATCAAACGCAAACTATATCAAGAAATTATCTTTGACCAGTTAGATAGAAGTCAACCATGTGAATTTCTGACACAAACCTAACACGAAATTCGCGGGTTTGGGTTTAGTTTAAACGGGTTTGGGTCATTTACAGCTTGAACCTGCGAACCCATTTAGCTAAACAGGTTGGGTTCGTGTCAACCCGATCGGGTTGGCGGGTTGACCCGTTTAACCCTTTTATATTATATTTTATTTTTTACAATATGTTTTATGTCATAAATTAAATTGGGTGCGCATTTAATGCCATAATTATAACTTAATAGAAATTGACATTAGATTTTATAATTAAAATGTAATTTTATTATAAACATTTGTGCTTTTTTTAAGTAACATTTTAATCATAATATATTAATTTGCGAAGAAAAAAGGGTTGAACGGGTCGTGTTTGGGTCAACCCGCGAATATCCGGGCCGTGTTCAGGTTCATATGTATGACATGATTTTCGGGTTCGGGTCGGGTTCGGGTTCGTCTAAAACTTTCGGTACAGGTCAGGTTGAACCCGCCAACCCGTAAACGCGACCCGTTTCGGTTTCCTTAAACTCGGATTTTTACCTAATATGGCAAACAAATTAGACGAGAAAACAATGAAGGGGTCTCTTGTCACACCGAAAACTGCTGGTATAGAGTCCACCTGAGATAAAGTAAACGAGTTTGAATTGTAACATTAATATATTTAATAAACGTTACGTTTGGATTCTGGGAAGAAGCAACCATACAGCGAATGCTATATCACTGAGTTCGATGACTGCTACGGTTAGAAGCAAAGGTGTAGCCTGCCCAAAACGTTTGATGCCTGTTAGAAACCATGTAAAAAACAATTCAACATGACACTTTCGATTCAAAATATGAATCAAAAAAAGATTTATAGTTATTATTTACAGTCAGAGGTGGCCCTTTTGACCTGTTTACTTATAGGGGTGCAAACGAGCCGAGCTGCTCGAGATCGGCTCGAGAAAAAGCTCGAAAGGAGCCTTATCGAGCCCGAGCCGAGCTTGGGCCTAAAATAAAGCTCGTTTATTTATCGAGCCCGGGCTCGAGCCTAGCATGTGAAGCTTGTCAGGCTCGTCGAGCCTTATCAAGCCTTAGTGTAATATTAGTTTTTGTTAATATTTAAATATTTACCCCTTATTTAAAGTTGTCTAGTAAATGAGCCGAGCCGGGCCTGAACCTATAAATAAGCTTGTTTAGTAAACAAGCCCGAGCCTCACTTATTGAGCTCACAAGCCTAAACGAGTCTAATATTTATATTTTTTTATTTAATATTTTAATTAATAGATTATAAACGAGCCAAGCTCGAGCTTGAGAAACTACCAACAAGCCAAGCTCGAGCTCGAGCTTGGCTTGGCTTGGCTTGGCTCGGCTCGTTTGCACCCCTGTAATTACTTATAAATGGTTTGATTTGGGTTGTGTTTGATCAATATTCTCAAACAGGTCAAACGGGTCAAACACTCTTATTTTAACTTTTACAAATGTATTTTTAACAGCGTTAACAAACAAAAAAATACGGATATCTATTACTTACTTTCCAAGCTCCATTCACGACTGTAAAGAACTTATTGCCATCATATGCAGCTGCCAAACCATGAAAAAAACAAATAAGATAAATACCAGATTTACCCTTCATGTACAAGTTATTCCGCAACTAGTGTACAAATGTGTTAAATTATCTTTTGTCCATATAAACGAACAATTCAAATAAACATCAAAGAAATTATTACATGTTACTGGAATGAATTTTTGGCATGTCTTCACGATAAAATTGTCTGATAGATCGTCATCATCGTCTTCACCAGCAAAAAACAACTACAGAAACAGACGGAAATTATCGTATCTAATAATATTACTTACTCTGTGCGATTTACGATACTAACGTTGATGTGATCATAAGTACTTTTTAGTAATATTCTTCATAGAAGTAATTACGAATAGAAACTGTACCTTAAAGGATGAGTAAAGAAGTATCGATGCCAGTAGCAAGTTCACCGCCTCAAACCTCTAAAACGTTTAGATGAAAAGTTTAACATACATGACAACAAAAACATTTTTATGTAGAGATGAAAATTAAAACAATTAGAGTTAAATGCCATTTTAGTCCCTGTGGTTTGGGTCATTTTGCCAGTTTAGTCCAAAGGTTTCATTTTTCTCCTGTGGGTCCAAAAAGGTTTCACTGTTGCCATTTTAGTCCACTGAGTTAACTTCATCCATTATTTCTGTTAACGAGAAGGGCGATTCGGTCATTTTATATGACCGAATTGCCTTTCTAGTTAACAGAATTACATATATATAAAATGACCGAATTGTCTTTCTGGTTAACAGAAAAAATGGATGAAGTTAACCCAGTGGACTAAAATGGCAACAGTGAAACCTTTTTGGATCCACAGGAGAGAAATGAAACCTTTGGACTAAACTGGCAAAATGGCCCAAACCAGAGGGACTAAAATGGCATTTAACTCAAACAATTAAGTATTAACATTGTGGAATGTCCCATGTAGATTACAACACTTCCTCTTTCGGCTTTTCCGCCAAAAAATACTACTCACCATCATCAACTTTTCATATAAATCAAGATATTAATCTGGGTCGATAAGATTATCTTGTTTTGTCATTATTGAAGGGTAATTAAGACATTTTACTACGAGCCAAATTTTGCAATATCCATGAGACATGGAATGTTATTTAATGCAAGAAATTACCTGAAGGGTCGCTGTTCCAAGAAGTATTAATGACAAACGGAAGATTATTGCACCGGCAATGCCATATGAAAGCACCCGATTCTGTGATCACACCATCACAATTACAAAAAAATAAAAGGCAAATTGGAAAATAATAATCCCATCTTTCTGAAATTGGTTGATAATAATCCCAAGTCAGTTATTAGCCAATAATACTCTGACCTCGTCCAAGTTTTTTGTAAAATAGACCGCCGTTAAAATAAGCTTAACGGAGTTAAGTTTTTTTCCGAATTACAAACCGATGTTTTAGGGCTTTTGATCAGAACGAGGATACGAGTCGATTGATGTAAAACTTACCTCGAAATTGTGTTCGAAATGGCTTGAATTTTGTTAATTGGAAGTTAAACACACGAATTGAAGCACCGTTTTCGTGGGTTGGGGGCAGTATTTTGAGGTAAGTTTTACATCAATCGACTCGTATCCTCGTTCTGATCAAAAGCCCTAAAACATCGGTTTGTAATTCGGAAAAAAACTTAACTCCGTTAAGCTATTTTAACGGCGGACTATTTTACAAAAAAATTGGACGAGGTCGGATTATTATTGGCTAATAACTGACTTGGGATTATTATCGGCCAATTTCAGAAAGATGGAATTATTATTTTCCAATTTGCCCAAACAAAAAGATAACAGAAATATACAAAATTCAGAATCTTAAATAACTTTCAAGAAATTATTATATTTTAATGTAACTTTTAGGATACACATAGAAGTCTACCTGATAAGCAAGTGGCACCTTAAAGTATTTGAATACCAAAACAAAGACGAAAAGATTATCCACAGACAAGCTTTGTTCAAGCAAGTACCTATGTGATTCCCAAATAAAAATATTAGAGTATAAGAACCTAAGATAGGATAGCTTGGCAGGAATCGAAGCAAAATATGTAAATCCGCCATCACATGAAAATTGCAACTATTATTTAGATGTCTACATGGGTTAAATTTCAACCCATTTATATGAATACGGGTCAATGCGGGTTATAGTGTACGGCTAAATGATCAAATGGGTAAAATTGAAGAAATCTAGCTAAAAGAAAAGGGTGAAAAGTTGAATGGTTGAAAGTCACTCAAAGTAAGTGTTTACCAATACCACCTATTTATTTCTTTGTTCCTAAAAACTAGACCATTGTTTTATTATAAAAATTTGTATATCATAATTAAATAATTAATATATTAGTTGTTAATTAAATTATAAATAAAAACAAGAGTTTTGCCGAAGCGATAAGACTAGTTAAGAAAATTTACACATTTTGCCGTTATAGTCAACCCATGAAAATGGCACCTTTTTTTATTTGGAATATTGGATTTTAATAATCCCAACTATTCGCCGTTGGCCGCCAACAGTCCGAACTTCAAAAATAACCACCGGCAGTCCTAACTATTAACATATTGGCCTCCAATGGACCCTGACTAACAGAACCCTAACGCCGTTAGTCTCCGGTCGCCGGAAAACGTTTTTGACCAGAAAACGTTTTTGACCGGAAAACGTTTTTGACCGGAAAACTCATTTCTGGCCGGAAAACTCAATGTTTTCGTCCCAGACCTCTTTGTAACCTTATTACGGACCTTTAGGAACCTTTTTTCTAGTAAAAGCCCCAATTATTGAAGTCACCAGAAAACTCATTTTTCGCCGGAAACTTCTTTTGGCCGGAAAACTCAACATTTTCGTCTTAAACCTCTTTTTAACCTTAGACCGCACCTTTAAAACCTTTTTTCTGGGAGAAAACGGTTTTCCGGCTACCGGAGACTAACGGCGTTAGGGTTCTATTAACCAGGGTCCATTGGTGGCCAATATGTCAACAGTTGGGACTGCCAGTGGTTATATTTTAAGTTGGGACTGTTGGCGGCTAAAGGTGAATAGTTGGGATTATTAAAATCCAATATTCCTTTTTATTTTGCCAAATTTCACACTAAAAATGCATACTTGCCCATTTGCCAATGTTACAATCCATTATTGCTACTCTTTTTAGTGCACAAATTCTCCATTTGGTCATCATGGAAGACTATTTTATGCATTTGACTAATAGTCAAACATTTCTGTTGAATATTGAACTGAGAGTTTTCTAGAATAATCGGTTATTCTAGTATTATAGTTTGATTATGATTTAGTTTCTATATTTATCTCTTTCCATAGTTATCGGATATTAGTCTATATATTGATTGTAATCTCATTGTTGAGTATTCAATAAAAATACCGATACCTTTTCCTGTTATTATGGTATCAAGAGCCAGATTTACCTCCTAAAAATTTTCCTAACCCTAATCGGTACTCCTCTGCCGATTCTAAAATCTCAGCCGACGCAACTTCCGGCCTACTCCTCTGCTCTCAATGGCGGCTATACTCTGTTTTTCCAACCCGGAGAAGACGACCCATAACTCCCACAAGTTTCCCTTCACCCTCAAACCCACGAATTATGGTTATTGGCGACAGATGCTTGAATCGTTTCTCACATCTCATAACCTATTTGGTTATATCGACGGAACCGTCCCCTGCCCAGAACAGAAGGTACAAACTGGTGAAGCTACGACTGACAATCCAAGCTATGCTCCTTGGATCTCGAATGATGCCCACAATCGAACCTTGTTGATCTCAACCGTCTCTGAAGAATCGTATCAACACATTCAAGGGAAAACATCCCGGGATGTCTGGCAATCTCTGGAACGGGCCTATGCGCCCAGCACAGCCTCCCATGAGTTTTACCTCAAAAATCAACTTCTTCGCATCACCATGAAGGGTGATGAAAAACCAATTGACTATTTATGCAGGGCCCAAGCATATGCTACTGCACTCGCTAACATTGGAAAACCGGTATTGGACAGCGACCTCGTTATGCACACTCTTGCAGGGCTTCGTGAAGAATACACCGGCTTAAAGGGCAGCGTGCTGGGAAGAAAACCTCCCATCCAGTTCAACGAGATCTACTCTTTGTTGTCCGACCATGATTATGCTGTCACCAAAACATTCAGCCCCAACCCATCGGCTTTTCTGGCCGCGGCTCAACCACCCTCTCAGCCTTCGGCTGTCCCGAGCTCACCAAACCTAGACCAATTGCAACAACAAATCCAAAATCTTCAATTGGCTGCTTCTCAGCTGGGTTATCAGTTGCAGCCCAATCCATCACAACCTCAGGCCTATTTTGGATCTCGATCCAACAACAACCAAAACCGAACTGGCCGAAACAACAGGGGCAGAGGTAATTCTCGGGGTTCATTCAATCCGCGTTCCAGAGACAATGGTGGCACAAGACAGTTCTCATGGGCTTCAACCCAAAACACCGTCTATGGTCATTGCAATCGGTGTGGAATTGCCCATCTACCATCCCAGTGTCCGAATCAAAACTCGGGTCAGTCAAGGTCTGCTCCTCAGGCCAACTTCACTGCTTTTACGGATGGTGCTTCTTCTTCCGGCAGTACTTGGAAAACGGACACTGGCGCCACTCATCACGCAACACCAGACTTATCGAACCTGGACAATTCTGAGGCATATTTTGGTAATGACTCCTTACTTGTTGGCAATGGTTCCTCTATTCCTATTTTTCGTATCGGGTCTTCAAAAATCCACTCGTCTAATAAAATTTTTAATCTTTCTGACATTCTTCATGTTCCAAAACTTAAACAAAATCTTTTATCTGTTCAAAAGTTTTGCTTTGACAATGATGTCTTTTTTGAATTTCATTCATCTTATTTTCTTATGAAGGACGAGTCTACCCGCACTATCCTCCTTTCATCACCATGGTTGATTGCCATACTCGTTACATGTGGCTTTACCCTTTATCCCAAAAATCCGATGTCTATGCCATTTTGACCAACTTCATCACCATGGTTGAACGCCAGTTCAACACAAAATTAAAGTCCATCCAATCGGACTGGGGTGGTGAGTTTCGTCCACTTGCAACTCTCTGCCGCAACCTTGGGATCCTTCACCGTCGTTCTTGTCCTCACACAAGTGAACAGAACGGCTTTGTAGAACGCAGACATCGCCATGTTGTCGAAACAGGCCTTTCACTCATGGCCCAATCTCACCTCCCTCAACGTTTTTGGCACTTTGCCTTTGAGACCGCGGTCTATCTAATTAACCGCCTTCCCTCTCGTGTGTCTTCAAACAAATCTCCATTTGAGCACATTTACGGCCGCAAACCAGATTACTCCTTCCTACGGGTATTTGGTTCTCAATGTTTTCCTTACCTTCGCCCCTACAATCACCACAAAATTGAGTTTCGCTCCACGCCTTGCGTGTTTCTCGGCTATAGCCCTTCTCATCATGGCTATAGGTGTTTCGATCCACATACCGAGCGTATCTATATTGCTCGCCATGTTCGTTTCAACGAACAAGTCTTTCCATACGCTCCATCTCCCAAGCCACCCTCACCACCACCCTCTTCTCCTTACATCTCTATTTTTCCTAACCCACCTCCTGGTTTCCCACCACACCCTCCACCGAACAGCCCTACACCCGAACCTACACCCTCGGCCCAGCCCAATACCACCAGCCCTGAACCTACTCCCTCGGCCCAGCCACCTACCACCAGCCCCGAACCATCCACCACCGACACCCCTCTTCCCTCGGCTGCCCCCGGCAGCCACCCTGCCTCTGCAGCCGCACGCTCACGGCCTGCAAACCTTCGGCCGCACCCAAAACGACCGGATCGATACAATCCGGCTGCATACACCGCCACCGCTTCCTCTCTCCCATTCGAACCTCCTACTTTTACTATTGCCAACAAGTACTCGGAGTGGCGCGATGCTATGTCCGAAGAATTGAACGCGCTCTATAAGAATGGTACGTGGACCCTTGTACCACCTGTCCCAAACACTAATGTGGTTGATTGTAAGTGGGTTTACAGGTTAAAAACTGATGAAACTGGGAAAGTTAGCAGGTACAAGGCACGCTTGGTTGCAAAGGGCTTTCATCAACAACACGGTGTTGATTATCATGAAACTTTCAGCCCCGTTATAAAGCCAGTTACTATTCGGACAATTTTGTCTCTGGCCGTGACAAATCGGTGGCCCCTACGGCAGTTGGATATTCAAACGGCCTTCCTACACGGCAACCTGGAAGAAACAGTCTACATACGACAGCCTCCAGGCTTCACTGACCCGAACAAACCGGATCATGTTTGCTTGCTCAACAAAGCTATTTATGGCCTTAAACAGGCACCCCGGGCCTGGTTCAATAAACTGTCCACTGCTCTTTTACAGCTGGGATTTCATGGGTCCAAAACGAATCCTTCGCTGTTCATTCTTAACTCGTCGGGCCTACTTGTCTATCTTCTAGTTTATGTTGATGATATTATCATCACGGGAAATCACTCAGGTGCCGTCTCCAACATCATTGAGCGTCTTGACTCACTTTTTGCTCTAAAGGACTTGGGTCAATTACATTATTTTCTTGGAGTGGAGGTTATTCATAAGAACTCAGATCTTGTTCTTTCACAACGAAAGTACATTAACGATGTTATCCACCGTGCCGGCTTGACAGACTGCAAGCCTATCTCCACTTCGATGAGCAATTCCCATGTGCTTCTTCCCGATGATAGCCCTCCACTTGATGACCCCTCTCGTTACAGGCAAATTGTTGGAGCTCTTCAATATGCCACACTTTCCCGGCCTGACATTGCCTTTGCTGTAAACCGGGTTTGTCAGTTTATGCATGCTCCTACGGAAAATCATTGGTCTGCTGTCAAACGTATATTACGCTACTTGAATAGCACAATCAACATGGGTCTTTGGATCCGTCACAACACGGGGTATCGATTACAGGCTTTCTCTGATTCTCATTGGCAGGCTAACCTACGGGCATTTTCAGACTCTGATTGGGCAGGATGTCCTATTGACCGTCGATCAACGGGGGGATTTGCCATTTATCTGGGTTCTAACCTTGTTTCCTGGTCGGCTAAAAAGCAGAAAACAGTTTCTCGCTCTTCAACTGAGTCAGAATACAAAGCAATCGCTGATACCGTTGCAGAACTGATTTGGCTAAAATCACTCCTTCGTGAACTTGGTTTGGACAGTGGAGCTCCTACTCTTTGGTGCGACAATCTTGGTGCCACCTACCTCACCGCTAATCCAGTATTTCATGCCCGCACCAAACACGTGGAAGTCGATTACAATTTTGTTCGTGAACAGGTCTCACAGGGCAATCTCACCGTGAAGTTTATATCAACGAAGGAACAAATTGCTGAAATTTTTACAAAACCGCTGCCCGTGCAAAAATTCGATTTCTTACGAACCAAGTTACAGATTGCTGACCGCCCTGAACTTGCGGGGGAATATTGAACTGAGAGTTTTCTAGAATAATCGGTTATTCTAGTATTATAGTTTGATTATGATTTAGTTTCTATATTTATCTCTTTCCATAGTTATCGGATATTAGTCTATATATTGATTGTAATCTCATTGTTGAGTATTCAATAAAAATACCGATACCTTTTCCTGTTATTATTGAACAACAAGCTAACATTGCAATTTTCATGGGACTGCGATAATTAACTTGAATCCATACCTAAAAGTAGGGTTGTTCAAAAAGCTAGCGGCTCGCAGCTCGACTCGTAGCTCGCTCAAAAAAAGCTAGCTAAAAAAACTCGATTTGAAAAGGACTTGAGCTGAGCCGGCTCATTTTGTAACCGAGCCAATCTCAGCTCGGCTAATGGTTTGGTTCATTAACTCATTCTTAGGCTAGTTTAACTTCGAGCTCGAGCTCAAGCCAAGCCGAGCTGCCTCATTTGACTTCGAGCTCGAGCTTGAACCCACCCTGGCTCGACTCGGCCCGACTCGTTTACAGCCCTACCTAAAAGATAACTAAAGTGATTAAAATCCTTTCATATGTAAAATAAAAGACGTTCAAGCTCATACCCCGCAAAGAACTCGGAAGCCTTGCCGACTCCCTCTTTTAATCCCACACCGACACCAAATGCCACAGCTGAGAAGACCTAAAACAATGAAAAGACTAGTTAGTTTGGCCCCCTTAAATGAGAATAAATAAAACTTTATGAACTTAAACTTATAGTTAGGTTATACTTACGCACAAGGCTACGGTTTTCGCAGACGTCTTGTAGTTTTCGAGATCTTTGGTCTTTTCTTCGATATGTTTATCTATAACGAGATGGCTTTTGGATTATGTTGTGCAACAAATAGTGAGCGTTTATAATAAAGGGGAAAAATAAAAAAGAACAACCCTCTTTCCATTAAAAAAAATCAAATGCAATATTTTCTTTCATAAATAGATACCATACAGAAACAATTAATCAATTATAATTTTTTTGACCTACTTTTGCTAAAGTTTTCGTCTTTTTTCAGTAGTGGATCTAGAACACTATACGATTGGAAGCACAAGTTTATAACTAGAAAATTGGTTAGTCTTGAAATGAGACACTTCATACTTCTAGAAGCCAAACACAAAGTTTAAAACCATGATCCTGCATGGCTAATCTAGTGATTAATTAGTTTCCTAGTAGTTGTTCTTGACTTCGATTTAAACCGTATGAATTTAAACCAAGTCATATGGCTACTTCCCGCATAAACGAAATTCGATGTGTATGTTAATTATCATTCAACTTTCTGATCATCCAATGTCAAAATAATCACACTATGCATAGAAAAGTTGCTCTAACAGCCAATTATTATTGAGATAAAAACAAAACTACTGATTATCTAATTCTATTGGGGCTATGCTATACAAACACCACCCCCGTACACACCATGCCTGCTGTCACATCATAAGGAGCATGACTTTGTCAATGGTCACGTCAGTCATTTAGGTGTCGGTCAAACAGGTTATATGGGCCGTGTGATGTGGCAACACCACCTCATTCAACCCATATGACCATTTTCGCCTGTCATATGTAGGGCTATTCAAATCGCTCGTCGCTCGTCGCTCATCGCTCACTCGCCGGTCGCTCGGAAAACGCTTGGAATATGCTCGCTCGGTTTGGTTCGGTTTGCAAACGAGCCAAGCATGAGCAAATGTCCGCTCGGCTCGGTTCGGCTCGAATTAATTTTTATTAAATTATTACATATATTATTATATTTACAGACACAAATTACATGTATATTCATATTTTATAAATACCGCTCTATTAGATTTGGACCACTATACTCAAATATACAATTATATTTATCCATACTAGCCTAATCAAACCAATAAAAAATTTAACACCAAATTTAAAACTAAAACTCTAAGTCGTGAAGAGACAATATTTGACATCTTTCTCTTATCAATCGCCAGTCGTCAATCGTCTGTTGCTCTCACTATACGCCACAATGCGACAATTGTTTATTGTTGTATATTCATCGCCTCACCTGCCTCAACCAGAGCTTCATCCTCGGACGATCCGACCTCCATATTATTGTCGTCCTCGGACAGTTGGATCTTAGTCGTGACCCGAAAGTGGAGACATCGAAGGAAACGTGCTAAATCTATGGTTGTCCAAATTACTCGTCGCTCGCTTCTCGCTCGCCGCTCGCTCGGAAAATTACGCGCTCGAATATGCTTGTTCGGATTTCGCTCGGTTGTAAACAAGCCAAGCACGAGCAAAGGCCCGCTCGGTTCGGATCGGCTCGTGAACAGCCCTAGTCATATGGCCCGTATGAGCGTGTCAGTGGTGTTTGTTTAGCCAAGCCCTTCTACTATTACAAATTGCTATAATCATTTTCAAACACCCCTAGATCACTACACACCACCAATTTCTACTTACAAACACTTCCACACATAAAACAAAACTACAAGATTCAAACTTTCACCTGCAGAAACAGATTCTTCTTCTTGTTCAACTCCTTTAGCACGCACAACAGGCAACTTTCTCAGCCACGCATTTCTACAAACACCTGGAGTGCAATATTTCAATCACAAATATTTAACCATTATCTTAACATCAATTCATCATCACCATCAAACATTGAAACAGTAACACTACCTGAAGCAAGATTGGGGGAATTAGTGAGTTGAAGGTTAATCCATTTGGGAAACTGATTGGAAGTTGAAATTGGAGTGAATTTAAGCAACCCCACATCGATTTTGAGCGGGGGTTGCATCCCATTTTGGATTATTGAAGCTAATTTCATGGTGTATTTGTATGGTTTGTATGGAGTTGAGAGGTAGATGAATGTGAGATGCACAGGTTTTTGGGTTCAGATGAGTGTGAAGACGAGCGCAAGTGTATAATTAGAGGTGTTAAAAAACCGGTTTTAGAACCGAAACCGGTTTTTTTTCGTTTTTTTAAAAAGCGGTTCCAACCTGAACTGGACCGGCCGTCGGTTAGGGTTCTTAATGTTTTTTTTTAAACGTTTTTTTTTTTTTTAAACGTAGAGTTTTTAATGTTTGAAACCGGTTTAAAAACCGAAACCATAAACCGGTTTTTTGACAAAACCGGTTTGACTGGTTACTGTTTTTGGTTCAAAAAACCGATTAGTAACCGAAACCGGTTATAAAAAAACGGTTTTTGTTTTTGAAGAAAAAAACGGATTCGGTTAAAAATCATATTCGGTTAAAAATCAGACTATTCTGAAAAAAATGATTTGTACACCTCTATATTGTATGATCCATCGAAGAACTAAAGTATGCTCACTTTGGCCCCTCGTCTTTAAACCAATTTCATCAATTAATTTGGCATTCGCCGCATATGTGAAGGGGTCACAAAAACGCCAATGAGATCAATCGTAGTTCGTTTAACTCGATTTCCTACACTTCCTAGGTTAAGGACATTTTGTATTGGATTCTTACCCCTCAATGATATACCCCAATTGTAATATTGTGTTCCAAACATGTCTCGTTATATGTTGGGTATTTGTCTGGTAATTATTTATGGATTAGGATGAAATACAAATGCCAAACTAAGAAGAGTAAGAAGGATTCTAGTCCATTTATTTTAGATATAGGAGTTGAGATTAATTTTAGGGAAAACAAAAACAATAAAAGAGCATAAAGAGAATCCTACATTTAATTACTTTCTCTCTACACATGCAAGGCGCATGTCAATTTCCTCATCAATTTAAAACGTTTATAACTATTCATACGACATTTTTTTAAACAAATTTCACCATAATAACGACTGTTTTTTTATCTTTAATATGAGTATGATATTGCTATATAAAAATAAGATAATAAATTTTCAATTTTAATGGGTTTTTTTTTTTTTTGCATTGTGTTAATGGTTATGTTCATTATGTCTTTCAACTGGGTTTTGGTCTTTACTAGAGTTTCCATATATTGTGTTATTATCAAAACTTATAACACAATGTTAATTTGGGTTTTGTCAATTGCGTTTTTATCATACTTTATAACACAATGTATGACATAATGAAAATGGTGTGATATTTGGGTTTTTTATACATTGTGCTATTGATTCTGATTATTGTGTTTTTCAACTGGGTGAATTTTTTTATGATAATATAAAATCTTAAGTGATAATTATGTATTTCGTAGCATATATTTATAAATAGTATCATCAATATATCACAAAAGAAAAGTCTTATATCTATATAACTAGGTTAGAACCCCGTGTATTACACGGGATTAAGTCAATAAAATATTAAATTATTAAATAAGCAAAAAAATAATAAAAACATTGAAAAGGAAATACTAAAGAAAAGAAATATTCACAAATTAAATATTATAAAGAAAAATAATAAATAGTTAAGAAACTTTCTCGTCAACTGACTCGGCGGGGAATTCGTTCTCTTACTCATTGCCAACCAATTACTCCCCTGCCTCGGCATAAACAGGCTAAAGGGTTGTTTGTTTAGCTCTTAATGGTTCAGACCTCTTACCTCTTACTGGTTCATAACTTACTCTTACCTCTTACTGGTTCATAACTTAGTGGTTCAGACTGTTTGTTTTGTGAATAGATGTCTGAATGGTTAAGCATTATACATAGTCTGAATGGTTAAGACCACTAATTTGAATTGGTCTGATATTTGCCTCTAAATGATTAAACATTATACTGACTCTTAATGGTTCAGACCTCTTACAGATTCAACACTTAACCATTCAGAAGTTGCCAAACAACACCTAACTTTCCTTAAGACTGCTTCTGGAACATCTCTATCCTTCTATGGATACTGTCGACATTACTTGTTATGAGGTGAGGATTGCCACCAGATGACTTCACTTGAGACATAACTTATTCCGATAACTAAACTTCAAGTCTTAGCTACCCGAAATAAAATAAAATAGAATAAGTATAAAATTTTATTTAGTTACTATCAACATTTCTTATTTTAGAATAGTAACCTTAATTTTCGACCTCTAAATATATATGTTAAACTAACCAATATTTTTTTGTTAGATTAGGTATCCTAAACCTTCCTACAAAATCAACTTTTACCTCAAACATTTTAATTTATAAGTTATAGTGATATTTTTTATTTAAACCTTACCAAAGATAGATTTTACGAAAGTGTTATATTAGATTTATAATGATAATTATATCTTTAAATTACTTTACAATTTAAACATGATTATCTGTTGTTTTAAAAAAACATAAATAAACAGTTTTTTATTACCGATTTCGTCCGTACAATACACAAGATTATAGCCTATTATTTAAGAAAATGGAAAAAAAACTAATAAGCTAATTATGTATACAGTTTCTTAAATTAAACTAACAAACAATAAATAAAAATCTAAAATTAATTATGTCATGTGTCTTATGAAATCTTTTAATATTAATTAAATTTAATATTTTATATTCAAAAAAAGGAACGTTTTTGTTGAAAAAAAAAATATATAGGCGACTTTAATATATTGAATTGAATATTTTATACTCAATGTGAAGGATAAGGTTTACGATTTGAAGTTAAGTTTATGCCAATAATTTAGGGTTGATAAGATTTATATTATTTTAATTGGTACTAGGTTAGAACCCCGTGTATTACACGGGTTGAATAAATGTAATTTTATATATTAAATAATAAAAAGTTATATCTTTATGAAACTCGCATATTGTACGGGTTAAATAATGTAATTTAATATATCAAATAATAAAACAAAAGTTATATCTTTAAAAACCATGTGTATTACACAGATTAAATAAATGTAATTTTGTATACTAAATACTAAAAACGTTCTATCTTTAAAAAACCCGTATATAATTGGGTTGAATAAATCTACCAAATGATAAAAAAAATTACATCATTAAAAACCCTGTATATTACACGTGTTGAATAAATCTAAAAAAGAGTTATATCTTTAAAAATCATATGTATTACACAGATTAAATAAATGTAATTTTGTATATTAAATACTTAAAAACGCAGTGTCTTTAAAAAACCCGTGTATAGTTGGGTTGAAAAATTTACCAAATAATAAAAAAAATTACATCCTTAAAAAACTCCGTGTATTACACGTGTTGAATAAATCTAATTTTACATAGCAAATGTTAAAAAAGTTATATCTTTAAAAACTCCGTTTATTACACGGGTTATATAAATGTAACTTTGTATAGTAAATAATAAAAGTTAAAATTTTAAAAACCTCGCGTTTTACACGAGTTGAATAAATATAATTTTGTATACCAAATAATAAAAAAAATATACTTTTAATAAATTAGGATAACATTTAATATTAATTTATTATTTATATATTTAATATAAGATAAGTAGAAAAGAAAGGTATTTGTTTTAAAAATCTCTTAAATTAACAATTTAGATTTGAGGATAATATTTTATTAAAGTATGATAAGACTTAATATTAATTTATTATTTATTTAATTAATATAAGATAAGTATATATTTAAGGATACCTTCAATAAATGACACGTGTTCAAAAGTTGATTTGTTAGATTTGTATATACATGTGATGTAGATTCAAGTATTGTAACCTGATTAATCAAACCCTTCCCTACAAAGAAAAGTAATTAGGGGTATCCATTTGTAAATCCCAAAGCCTTAAAGCCCGATGCAAAAAGTCTAGTAGAAAAATTAAATAATAATTATTTACAATTAAGGATGGTATAAAATAATGACAAGTGTCCCAAAGTTGGTTTCTTTTATTATAGAGTATAGATATAGATAAAGCACTAGAATGAAATATTACTAAAGAAAGTTTGTTTAGGGTATGAATTTATCTAAATAAATTCTTGTTTGTTTCGGGTTAAATTCAAAATTACTTGGTTTATTACTTTTATTCACTGTCATAACTAATAAGTTGAGATTTGCATTTACACTTGAAGCAAACCATGTATGCATTGTAGACAATAGAAATTTAGCTTGCGTATTTATTGTAAACTACCATGAGGATGACAATTCGTGACATAATACAAATAGGGCCGTAAACGAACTAAATAAACATGAACAAGGCTTTGTTCATGTTCGTTCGTTAAGAAAATAAATGTGTTCACGAACGGTTCATGAACACTTACCGAACGAGATTTTATGTTTGTGTTTGTTCATTAAGTAAATGAGCGTGTTCACGAACGGTATAGGAACACAAATGAATACAAATAAATTCGATGAACGCAATGAAGGCTAAAGATGGATGGCGGAGAGAACGGCGTTGGAACTTGAAGCCCTAATTTTGGAACGAAGGTCAATCGTATTCATCAATGTAACAGTGCATAAATAAGGTGGAAACAGAGTTTCCTAGTTTAATTGTTAAGATAATAAATAGATTAAAACTACATAATATAAAAAGTTTAGATAAAATATATGAAATTACAAAAATCTATAAGTAAAACAAAAACAACAAACATAAATGAACATTGAACGAATGTTCATGAAAACAATTGAACGAACAAGACCTTTGTTCATGTTCGTTTATTTTGGAACGAAATTTCTTGTTCATGTTCGTTAACGTAAATGAACTTCCTGCCAAACGGTTCATGAACTGTTTGTTGAACGTTCGGTTCGTTTACAGCCCTAAATACAAACGGTAACAGCCCAAGTAAACGGTCCCAAGATATTGTCCGCTTTACCCCCGATGGGTTGCCCATCCAAGAACTCACGGTTTTGTTGTCACCCGACGAGTTGCTCGCCCAGACAAAACGGTCTTGATAGAGAAGGTTTCCAAACACCCCCCCCCCCCCTTACAACCCATTTATAGCCCAATAAACCTTTTACATGTTTGGGATAGGACTAATTAACAAACATAAATGGTGGGTCCCACAAAGAAAGATTGAAGGTGTTTGATTAGGTGAGAGGTTGGGTGGGGCCATTGAACTTATAAATGTTTTATTGTTTTTATTATTTTGTTTTGTAGTAAGGGCATTCTAATAATTTCACATCAACTTAACACAAAAAACGAACCCCCATCCGTGCCAGGGACTATCCGGGAACGAAATTGCAAAAGTTGGGGACTATTGAGGTAATTTTAGAAAGTTGGGGACTATAGGTGAAAAAAGACGAAACCACAGGGACTATCCGGGCATTTTTCTCACATAAATAAATATACTGATCGTGTTGGGGTTCATCAATTCCAACTCATCACTCCGCCAACCTACATGATTTCCAAGAATACGTCAGTAACAAACAACGTAATCTTCAAACGTCGTTTACCGAATCTAGGTAGCAAAGACAATGTATTAGCTAACACATGAAACCAGAACAATAATTCGGTTTTCCTTAAGAAACCGGTTTAAGAGGTTGTGAACAAGTTATTAATATACTTTAAAGGGTAAACAACTAAACTTATTATAAATCAAAATACAATCCAAATAGAATCTTTTTACATATTCGAATCGAAATTGCATAAAAGTTGAGCAAATGGGTTCGATTCCCATACGAAACAGATTCGAAGAACACAATAACCGTTGCGCTTTGTGTCCGAATCTACATGCAGAACTTGTTAGGGGCGGGTAGCCCGACGCCTCCTTTTATAGAGAAACTTGAAGTGATATTCATTAAAGACGGGTCGAGAAAAACAACCACAACTGTAATATCGTCGTGGAAATGTCTCCTCACTCCTCTTTCGATTTTCTTCAAATCCGAATATCTCATTTCTCGTTTTTTTGCTGCTACGCGAAGGGCCGCCTTAACTAGTTTCCGTGCAATCCCCTGCAAACAAAAAAAAAAAAACCGAAAATTTGAAAGTTAGTCGAGGTATGTGCAATACGTGTAAAGTGGGTCCCACGTCACACGAAGTAACGGGCCCTACGTGTTTTGGGTAGAAGTAACTTAAAAAGAACTTTACGGGCTCCAATCCCTAGGGGTGGCAATTCCTGACATAACACGGATCTAATAAATGGTTTAGGCTTGTGACTAAACGGGTCAACCCGTCTAACCCATTTAGTAAACGTGTTGACCCGTCTAACCCATTTAGTAAACGGGTCGTGTGGTGTTGGGTTGTGAATAAACATTCGACATCAGGAACCAAATATCATAAACTTACACGGATCTAATAAATGGTTTAGGCTTGTGACTAAACGGGTCAACCCGTCTAACCCATTTAGTAAACGTGTTGACCCGTCTAACCCATTTAGTAAACGGGTCGTGTGGTGTTGGGTTGTGAATAAACATTCGACATCAGGAACCGAATATCATAAACTTACACTGATCTAATAAATGGTTTAGGCTTGTGACTAAACGGGTCAACCCGTCTAACCCATTTACTAAAGTATAATGAAAGAAGGCAAAGAGATTATAAACTTACATTACGTGGGTAGTTATGGACGATATTAACGGCTTCTTCGTTGCTAAGATGCTCCCATAGACCATCGGATGCAAATATTAGAAACTCATCTTTCGAGTTTATTTCATGTATGGAGATTGAAGGCTCGGGACTAAGGATAGGCATTGAAAACGGTTGCGCAAGCCTAAACTTTGGCAAAAGCGGCTTTCTATTGAACTCGGGACTTTTTAAATACGCATCACCTATTGATCTCGAGACCTAAAATTTCATGAATACAATCACATCATTTCCATTTTAAATGAAATAAGATGTGCAAATTTCACATGTATTCGCTTAATGTTGGTTATGTCTTAAAAACCGATTTTTAGACTATACTGGATTAGGCTTAGAAATGGTTTAACCGGTTGAACCAGGTTATACCGAGCGGTTCAACCGGGTTGACTAGTTAACCCTATGGTTTCATAATATACAACTTTAACTCAAAAAATAATCCAAAAATACATGATTTCATAAAATAAAAAAAAAATTAAAAAAAAAATGGAAAAGTACTCAATTTTCCAACAAAGCTTTTTAAATAAAATTGTACAATAGGTTTATGTCATTAGAGTGTACCAAAATATCGGATTTTTTTAAATTTAAAAATCAGTTTTGAACATTTTGTAAACCGATTTGACGGTTTAAACCGGTATAACTGGATTTACCCGTGGTTTAGACCTTATGTAGTCTCCTCGTTTTACCGGCCTTAAACGTACTGAGGCCGTGTCTGGTATCTGGTATAACCAGTATTACCGGCCGGTTTATACCGGTATTCTAGACATAAAGTGTTTTGGGGTCAACACGACCCGGTTCCTATAAACAATTAGCCTCCCTTTTGCCACCACTTAATAAATTCAATTCGGTTGCGCAAATTTAAGTGGAAATACCTGAATTAGCCCTTTAACACGCCAAACGTTATGTTTCATAACCACAATCTTTGGATCCTCGGGATGCAACGACTGAAGCTCATCTCGTATAGGCTCGCGGTTCACATTGTGTTCTTCGGATAATTGAATGGCCAAGATTCCTCTACCGCCTCTCTCTGATCTCCCCAAGACCACCCGTGAATCACCGGCGTTTGCAATGTATATTAACCCGTTACAAATAACTCCCACCAAACAACACGTGCCCACCGAGGCAATTTGCGGGCACGTACACCATTGATCTCTAACGAGAGAGATAAATTCCTCCTCGGTTTTCAAGAAAGATTTTCTAATCACATTCGCCGACATTTCTTCATCTTGAGACGCAAATTCTACAAATACAATGAAAAATTTTCAAAAATCAACATATATAAATCTATGCAATTAATATCGGTGATATATCGGTTATCGGTCCCCGTGTAAAAATCGGAGTCAAATATTGGTCAGAATATCGGTACTGATATTATCGGCAATATTGACCGATATATCACCAATATTTGACCGATATATAACTGAATTGTTAGTGTTAAATTGCTATATATATATATATATATATATATATATATATATATATATATATATATATAGGTAGAGGATCCTGTAAAAAGTGCTCAAAGTGTGAGAAGTGTAAGAAGTGTATTATAACACTATATATAATACTATATAACACCATATAAACACCGTATAACAATATGTAACAACATATAATACCATATAACACTATGTAACACTATATATCATTATATAACAAATATAACACTATACATCTATCATAAACATGCTATCAGACAACCTATAGTGTTATATTTGTTATATAATGATATATAGTGTTACATAGTGTTATATGGTATTATATGGTGTTACATATTGTTATACGGTGTTTATATAGTGTTATATAGTATTATATATAGTGTTATAATACACTTCTTACACTTCTCACACTTTAGGCCCTTTTTACACTATCCTTACCCTATATATATATATATATATATAAATTCGGCATGATATTAAAATTACCGATATCTCACTAAGATAACCTATATCTCAAATATCGGTCAAGGACCGATATCCGATATTTTACCGCATTAACTACATAGACATAAATTCATATGGGATCATCCAAATTACAAAAAAAAAAAAAAAAAAAAAAAAAAAAAAAAAAAAAAAAAAAAAACATGAAATATAAAGAATGAGTAACATACTCTTAAGATTGGAGAACAAATGTTCATTCACGAACCGTGACGTTTCCGGTCCACCATGTCCATCGTAAACGCCAATAAACGTCCCATAAATCCCGTTCTTCGACGAACACAATTGGCCCGATTCAACTTGGCTTTGATCCTCCAACAAATTGTTGGCTTGAACAACCGCCATCGAAAACTCACCGCTCACATGACTCCCCAAATCCTTGTACCACAACAACCCATTTGTTCTTCCATTTTGCACCCCTCCTAGTCTCCCTTTCCAACAGGGTTTGACCATATCTAAGTAACTATTACCCGACATAAAACTATACATATATGTATATATATATATATCATTCAAAACAACACCAATGTTTACTACCTATCATCCAAAGGAGCCAGCAAAGGTCATGTTTTTCAAATAAAGATCAAGAATCAAACCTAAAGTCAACCTTAGCTTCAACTTATGCTTATGTTCTTGTTCTTGTTCTACCTCAACAACCAAGATTCTTGAAAATATATAATACCCACAAAGAATAAATGAGGTAGACACCATTAATGTCAAGAAATGCAAATGGGTTGAAATGGGTATGGGTCAAAATAGCCAAAAAAGCCCTAATTTAACTCAAAAAGACAAGAAAGCAATGATCTTTAATGGTTTTCAGAGAATATGGAGATGTGTTCTTCAAGTACATACCGTGAACCTGCTTTTTGGTTCATCTAGAATTCTCATTTATTTGTCCCCTTTCAAGAACATCCTTAGCTGTAAAACCCATAAAGAATATGATTTTGTGACAGGTTTTGTTCATGGATCAGATGTAGAAAACAAAAGTTTTGGGGGGGGGGGGGGGGGGGGGGGGGGAGGGGATGTTGTCAATTGGGATTTTCAAGATTATTATGGAGGATGATGAGGTTTACAAAAAGATTGAAACTTTAGAAGTTGGTGGTGATTAGGGTTTAAATTTCAACAATGGGATTGAATAAATGAGTAATCTTTTGGTTTTGTTTATTAAGTTTTGGATTTTTATTTGTGGGTTTGGTTTTGTGGGTCATGATGATTAGGTTGAGTTTGGAATTTTTATTGACTTTGGTTTGAATAGTAATCCATGTTTTTAGCCATTATTAGCTAATGTGTATGTGGTTAATTTGAGTTTTTGTTTAATTGGTCAAATTTGGTTTCTAGAGGTTGCCCTCACTTGTAGGTTTATAATAGTGTTCAAAAAAAAAGTTATCTCTCATCATGATCTACACTACCTTAAATATGTGAAAAGTAATATATATTAACCAGTTTTGATAACGATAAATCTTAGAGAAAAACGATCTTTAAGGATGATTTTTTTATGTATAAATATATTATGGTTAATTATGTTGAGTGGTTGGTGATCGTTAGTTAAAGGCTATTTAAGTATATAAAAACCCCTAACTACAATCATTTGTATTAAAACCCTTATTTGAATAGTATTTTAATTAACTGATTGAGATCACAATTCACAAGAGAATTGTGCTATAGCCTATAGGAGATAACCAAGTGAAAACATTTGTTTAAAAAGAAATGCAATAAATGTTAGCAATCCCTTTAGTAAAATACACACATATGTATCATCATGTATGTATAGAGGTGTATTGTTAATAAGAGTGGAGATACAATAGGAAGTTTATTTAGCTAGGAAGGCTAGGAAGTGATCTTGACCATCCATTAAGTTAATCAAGGGTTAAGATTAAATCAGAGAAATTGAAAGGAAGAAAAGAGGCGCGTGGGTTTGATCAAGGACATTCTAGTCAATCCAAGCCAATAGTTTCTCTCTCCTCCAATTCCCCCCATTTTTTAAACGTTAATAACTCTTTCATACGACATTATTTTTTTTATAAAAATTGCACCAAAAAAACGAGCGTTTTTTTATATTTAAAACGAGTATACTATTGCTATATTTAAAAAAAATTATAAAACCCAGTTGCGTAAAACGCAATAGAAAAACCACCAGTTACGTAAAACGCAATAAAAAAAACCCTAAAAATGACATTTTTCTAAAACGCAATGCACCAAAAACACAAAGAAATGACTTATTTGTAAAACGCAATGGCCAGAAAACACAAAGAAATGTCTTATTTGTAAAACGCAATGGCCAGAAAACACGTAAAAATGTGTTTTACCTAAACCGCAATGCACCAAAAACACATAAAAAGGTGTTTTACCTAAAACGCAATGCACCAAAAACACAAAGAAATGACTTATTTGTAAAACGCAATGGCCAGAAAACACTTAAAATGTCTGTTTTCTAAAACGCAATGGACTGAAAACACATAAAAAGTGTTTTACCTAAAACGCAATGCACAAAAAACACAAAGAAATGTCTTATTTGTAAAACGCAATGGCCAGAAAACACTTAAAAATGACTCATTCTAAAACGCAATAGACTGAAAACACCTAAAAAATGTGTTTTACCTAAAACGCAATGACTAAAAACACTTAAAAATGTGTTTTTTTCTAAAACGTAATAGCCAGAAACCACATAAAACTCTCTTATTTCTAAAACGCAATGGACACATAAAACTGTCTGTCACTGTGAACTGTCTGAATTGTCTACGAATTACTGTCTTCGAAATGAGCCAATTCTGGTAGCGGGGTCCCAGGGGCGACAGCCCCTGGCGAGGTCCAAGGGGCAGAGCGTAGACAGTTTTGAGCGACTGCCCGTACTGGGGCGTTTTTTTTTTAAAATTTTTGCTTTATAACGCCCTATAACGCCCCGCCTACCATTACGGTAGGCGTTATAGGGCGTGATTTTTGAAAAAAATTGCCCCCGGCGTTTAAATTAAAACGCTCCTCAACACTTGAACCAACCAATCAACGGCTAGTTCTCTCAACGGCTAGTTGATTTAATTTTTTTTTAAACCTATTAAGTATATATATATATATATATATATATAAACCACAAAAAAAATAAAAGAGGCTATGTTGAACGAGACCGACGCGCGGCACACGATCGTTTGATGAAAGACTATTTTGACGAGGCGCCGACATTTTCAAACGAATTTTTTAGGCGTCGTTTCCGAATGAGTAAGCGGTTGTTTCTACGCATAGTCAACGACTTGGAAGCCAACTACGATTATTTTAAACAAAAACGGGATGCGAGAGGGGCACTTGGATTTACCGGTATCCAAAAGTGTACGTCGGCATTACGAATCATTGCTTATGGTAACACTACCGACATCAACGACGAGTATCTAAAAATGGCGGAGAAAACAACACGAGATAGCTTGGAACATTTTTGTCGCGGTACAAGTCTTATACTTTACTTTTATTTTTTTTAAACGACGAGTATGCTTAGAATTTTTTTTTTTTAATCTTATGTTTGTCTATATTTTTTTTATAAAGGTATAATTGATGTGTACGGTGCGCGTTATCTTAGAACGCCTACATGGGAGGACCTTCAAAAGATCTACGAGGTACATAATGCCGAGCATGGTTTGCCTGGTATGATCGGGAGCATAGATTGCATGCATTGGCGTTGGGATAACTGCCCGACTGCATGGCGAGGCCAACACACACGTGGTGACCAAAAAGGACCCACTATTATTCTTCAGGCGGTTGCTTCACAGGACCTTTGGGTTTGGTCGGCTTACTTTGGCGTGGTCGGGTCATGCAATGATATCAATGTTTTTGAACAATCGCCGTTGTTAGAGGAGTGGATTTCTGGCAAAGCTCCAAAAGCGTCGTTTTACGCAAATGGAAACTACTACCCTCATGGATATTATTTGAGCGACGGAATTTATCCTAGGTATTCGATTTTCGTGAAGACGTATAGTGAGAAAAGAGCATACTTTAAAAAGGTTCAAGAGTCTTCACGAAAAGACATTGAGAGATGCTTTGGGGTTCTTAAACAACGCTGGCAATACTTGAGAAATCCTTATCGTGCATGGAGCAAGCAAAAAATGAGAGATGCTATATACGCTTGTATAATCATGCACAACATGATTTTGGAAGACGAAGGAAAGGCGATATGCCAGAATTATGTGCCAGAAGCCGTTCAACAAGAGCATCCACAGGCGTCAATGGAAGAAAGAGTGAATAATGCGCGAGAGTTGCTTTACGAACCGTACCATTCCCAATTAATGGTTGATTTGGTACACCACGCATGGTCGGTTCGGTATGTACCACCTGAGGGAGAGGAAGAAACGGAGGACGAAGAAGACGAAGTTGGCGAGGGTGAAGAAAGCGAAGACGAAAACTAGTGTTTTTTTTATTTATTTTTTTGTTTTTTTTTTAAGTTTATTTTTTCTGTTTTTTTTTATTTTCTGTTTTTTTATTTTTCTGTTTTTTTTTTTTCTGTTTTTCAGTTTTTTTTTTCTGTTTTTTTTTTCAGTTTTTTTTTATTTTTATTTCAAGTAATGTAATTTTATTTTTAAATTAATGAAGTTTTTTTATGTTTTAAATTAAAAAAAATAATTGTGAAATGATTGTGAAATGATTGAATGGGGGTTATTGGCATAATGCCCCACTACGCCACTTTTGCTATAATGCCCCCTTACTGACTAGGACGCCACATGTCGGATAATGCCCCATGGTGGGGGCATTATAAGGTGTTACCACTACACATGGTCTTAGCTAATGTGTATGTGGTTAATTTGAGTTTTTGTTTAATTGGTCAAATTTGTTTTCTAGAGGTTGGCCTCGCTTGTAGGTTTATAATAGTGTTCAAAAAAAAGTTATCTCTCACCATGATCTACACTACCTTAAATATGTGAAAAGTAATATATATTAACCAGTTTTGATAACGATAAATCTTAGAGAAAAACGATCTTTAAGGATGATTTTTTATGTATAAATATATGCTACCATATTGTTATGGTTAATTATATTGAGTGGTTGATGATCGTTAGTTAAAGGCTATCTAAGTATATAAAAACCCCTAACTACAATCATTTGTATTAAAACCCTTATTTGAATAGTATTTTAATTAACTCATTGAGATCACAATTCACAAGAGAATTGTGCTATAGCCTATAGGAGATAACCAAGTGAAAACATTTGTTTAAAAAGAAATGCAATAAATGTTAGCAATCCCTTTAGTAAAATACACACATATGTATCATCATGTATGTATAGAGGTGTATTGTTAGTAAGGGTGGAGATACAATAGGAAGTTTATTTGGCTAGGAAGGCTAGGAAGTGATCTTGACCATCATTAAGTTAATCAAGGGTTAAGATTAAATCAGGGAAATTGAAAGGAAGAAAAGAGGCGCGTGGGTTTGTTCAAGGACATTCTAGTCAATCCAAGCCAATAGTTTCTCTCTCCTCCAATTCCCTCCATTTTTTAAACGTTAATAACTCTTTCATACGACATTATTTTTTTATAAAAATTGCAACAAAAAAACGAGCGTTTTTTATATTTAAAACGAGTATACTATTGCTATATTTAAAAAAAATTATAAAACCCAGTTGCGTAAAACGCAATAGAAAAACCACCAGTTACGTAAAACGCAATGAAAAAAAAACCTAAAAAATGACATTTTTTCTAAAACGCAATGCACCAAAAACACAAAGAAATGACTTATTTGTAAAACGCAATGGCCAGAAAACACAAAGAAGTGTCTTATTTGTAAAACGCAATGGCCAGAAAGTGTTTTACCTAAACCGCAATGCACCAAAAACACATAAAAAGGTGTTTTACCTAAAACGTAATGCACCAAAAACACAAAGAAATGACTTATTTGTAAAACGCAATGGCCAGAAAACACTTAAAATGTCTGTTTTCTAAAACGCAATGGACTGAAAACACATAAAAAGTGTTTTACCTAAAACGCAATGCACAAAAAACACAAAGAAATGTCTTATTTGTAAAACGCAATGGCCAGAAAACACTTAAAAATGACTCATTCTAAAACGCAATAGACTGAAAACACCTAAAAAATGTGTTTTACCTAAAACGCAATGACTAAAAACACTTAAAAATGTGTTTTTTTCTAAAACGTAATAGCCAGAAACCACATAAAACTCTCTTATTTCTAAAACGCAATGGACACATAAAACTGTCTGTCACTGTGAACTGTCTGAATTGTCTACGAATTACTGTCTTCGAAATGAGCCAATTCTGGTAGCGGGGTCCCAGGGGCGACAGCCCCTGGCGAGGTCCAAGGGGCAGAGCGTAGACAGTTTTGAGCGACTGCCCGTACTGGGGCGTTTTTTTTTTTAAATTTTTGCTTTATAACGCCCTATAACGCCCCGCCTACCATTACGGTAGGCGTTATAGGGCGTGATTTTTGAAAAAAATTGCCCCCGGCGTTTAAATTAAAACGCTCCTCAACACTTGAACCAACCAATCAACGGCTAGTTCTCTCAACGGCTAGTTGATTTAATTTTTTTTTAAACCTATTAAGTATATATATATATATATATATATATATAAACCACAAAAAAAAATGACATTTTTCTAAAACGCAATGCACCAAAAACACAAAGAAATGACTTATTTGTAAAACGCAATGGCCAGAAAACACAAAGAAATTTCTTATTTGTAAAACGCAATGGCCAGAAAACACGTAAAAATGTGTTTTACCTAAACCGCAATGCACCAAAAACACATAAAAAGGTGTTTTACCTAAAACGCAATGCACCAAAAACACAAAGAAATGACTTATTTGTAAAACGCAATGGCCAGAAAACACTTAAAATGTCTGTTTTCTAAAACGCAATGGACTGAAAACACATAAAAAGTGTTTTACCTAAAACGCAATGCACAAAAAACACAAAGAAATGTCTTATTTGTAAAACGCAATGGCCAGAAAACACTTAAAAATGACTCATTCTAAAACGCAATGGACTGAAAACACCTAAAAAATGTGTTTTACCTAAAACGCAATGACTAAAAACACTTAAAAATGTGTTTTTTTCTAAAACGTAATAGCCAGAAACCACATAAAACTCTCTTATTTCTAAAACGCAATGGACACATAAAACTGTCTATCACTGTGAACTGTCTGAATTGTCTACAGAGGTTAACAGGGAATCAGAATCTTTTCGGTTAGGTCGTACCATCTTGACTAGATCTTAAAAGACCCCAAGCTAGGTTTCACCTTGTAAGATTCTTTATTTAGGCAGATCAATAAAAAGGAATGGTTTTGATTTATTTAATATTTCTTCTTCAGAATGAAAGTCTAACTTAATCATTCCATTATATAAAAGTGAAAGTATAAAGTTGCCCTAAGCGGGACTTGAAAGGAATAAGGTTGTCCTCGTAAGGACTGAAAGATAATTATGTCCTTATAAGGACTAATAAGGAAACGATCTTTAGAAAAAGGAGTTTCTTCTTTATTTTATTTCTGACTGCCTTCTCCTCGGATGTTCGTTTCATTCTAGCCGTGGTACGAAGCTCAGCATCTCAGGCTCCGGTGTGGAGAACTCCTATTATGGCTTCTTCGCTTGGCGACGTATCCAATATAAAAATAATTGGAAGCAGTACTTTTCCAGATTGGGATTGAGATTATTCCTATGTTAAGTCTAGACTCGAATATGTGCAATTGTGTCATTGAGATTAAACACATAAGGATAGTGTTTAATTCACTCAATGTTGGCTCTGATACCAACCTGTCACACCCCGATTTCCACGTGTCTCACCGGTGGGCCCGGTGGGGGATTACCGTGACGATGTTGGCAACAATATAGTCAAACCACACAATTATATAATGCACAGCGGAAGCATAAGATAAATATATAAACTTCAACCTCTGATCGTAATATCAAAATGTATTACAGGGGTTGGATATATCCACAGTGGATCGTAAATAGATATAAAGTATTGTTCCATCAGATACTGCAATCAAGCTTGCGAGACTTATCCCGACGCTAGGGAGCTAATACCAGCCAATTACGTTTAGGTACCTGCACTTAATCTTTTTGGGGAAAATACGTCAGTTTACACTGGTAAATACATTCAACTGACACATTTGAAAATGTTTATTAAAATTGATTTGAATGCACAAGGCACAAACTCTTTTATAACTTGGGAAAATTCATAATGATCTTGTGAACGTTTTACATGTTCTTTTATGCGTTCAGTAGCCCGGGTCGTGCCGGGTTAAAGATTTATAGACACACCACGTTTGCGTAAAACCGTAGTATGAAAACCAACGGCTACGTCTTTTAATTTTAATGTCGACACTTTATACCGGGTGTACGCCTACACCGGGATGTCGATGGTCGTGGCCATTTCGTAAAATGATGCCAAGGATATCCGGGACAACGGTCATTAAACCCCCCAAAGGCTTATAAGCAACAAAACTGTTTAAATGAGCCAATCATATTTAATCAATTAACCACCTAAGCGATGGAATTATATAATGCTCAATCAAGCGGTATTAATATACCGTAACCCAAGCCCATATAGGGGAAATAAGTTAAAGTATTTACCTTTGCAAGTATAAATCCTTAATTTAGATCAAGTCACCGATAGCTTTTACTGGGGCTCCTAATCTGGAACGAAGGTTTTAATTAACCTCTTAGAATCCTAACGGTCCTTATATTAGCCGTAGCTTAAACCGGTTGATTCCGATACATAGATATGGTTAATTCGCATGAAAAGGCGAAAACTGAGAATGGAGTATGAATTGGACCCAACAAGTTCAGTGACTTGTTTTATATGGGTTTATAGTTCATACTCTGGATTTTGGGGTTCAAATAATATAATTTGACCCATATCGGCTATTGCACGAAAACTAGTTCCATGAGCCGTACCGTGTGCGCAAATAGGCGAAACGGTTAACCATAAGTGTCCTACGCTTATTTCCTAAGTCAATATGCCTTAAAAGTATTTTGGTATCAGTAGGATACCTTCCGTAATGCCCGTAACGAGTTTAAGTTTATATTATGCCCCGTAGGGGCTTTTCGGTCATTTTAAAGACTTTAAAAGGGCTTTTCGAGTTCTACAGGAAATCTGAGTTTCCCGAACAGCTTATAAAGCTTAAAATACTTTATTTATTATTTAAAACCAGTGGCAATTGGAATCGGGTCAAAAGACCTTGTAGAACTCCCGTTTTGGCCAAAAAGGGCATATTCGGTATTTACCGAACCGTAGCCATAACCGCAGGTTATGAGCAAGGTAAAAATTATTAAAAATCTTTAAAATTCCCAAAATATAATTTTTACCACAGTGGGTAAAAGTTTTGGTGACGAAAACTTGGGTTAGATGGGCGTTATGCTAATCGCGCCGTTAATTACAAAACTTTCTTAAAAGTGCGCTTTTTAGCATAACTCTCATTCTAGACCTCGGATTGACGTGAAACTTTAAGGACATGCTTATAATTTAATAAGCAAGGTTTTGGTCCGTTCACGTGTCCGAAAAACTCGTTTTAATTTTAAAAAGGCCGTTACGGTCAACTTTTAGGCGAATGACGGAAATACGTAAAAGACTCGGATAACTCATGAACCGACCACAGAGGCGTATACCAACATGTGACCTGGTCCTAAGAGAGTCCTAAGGTATATTTATACCTCACTAAAACGGGTCATAACTGAAGTCAAAGCAAAAGTCAAACTTTTGCGACATTCGGCTCCGAACCGGGTCAATATAGCAAATGATCGATTCAAACGAGCGCAAACAAGTTTATATGCTTATTATCATGTTTTATGATTGTCAAAACAGGTTCCATAACATATACATTACAGATTATGCATAAATCGCTAAAATAGCTTTCTGTTGACTTTTTAACCGCACGTTTGACTCGACATTTGACATAGTTAGAGTGGTGATCAGGGGGAACCATTTTAGAGGTTTATTACCCACATAAATACCAACTCATAACCACTTTTGATTCGTCATAAGACTGAACCATTACTGATTTATTGTAAAGTCAAACCGTAGTTACGACGGTTTGGTTCTTAGCCATTTACTAAGGAAATGTGACACCACAAAGGGTTAGATCACTTACAGAAGTTGTGTTCTTGCTTATGGAGCAGAGAAGAGGACTTGAGGGCTCTTGAAATGATCAGAGGTGTGTGTTTTGATGTTGTGAATGTTATGTTGCATACTAGTGCTATTTATAGCAAATGTCATGGCTCAAGATCATTACACACAACTCTACAAGTGCCCTTGGATGAATGGCAGGTGTATTAGAGGGTTATGGGTCGAGTAGGGGGCACCCATGCCTCATTGATTGAGGTTTGGTCGTTCATAAGCTCCAAAAGCCATGTAGTTACAACAATTCTGCATCTGGGCACTTTACGCGACCCGCATGGGAATTCCCATGCACTTTAACGCGGGTCGCCTAAAGTTCAAATTTCAGGCGTGTTATTTAGGAGGCTCGCGGCCCGCTTACACTTAAGCCTAACCTTCACGCGGGTCGCGAGAAGTCTGTTTTTCAGATTTTTAAAATCTTTTGTCATGATTATCAGAATCCGGTAATTAATAACGAAATCTTTCGTAATGATTTACCTGACCTTTCGGTTTTGAAGGGGTAACTTTGCGGTTTGGCCCTCGGTTATTTACCGATAGGGGCCTCGTGTTATTTACCCGCATTATTAAGTCCCCGGTTTATTTATTAATTATATTGGAAAGCCTTAACTTTCACTGTTGACGCTTTTAACCCTTCTTCTACGAATTCGGTCGTAACTTTCTCGTTTCATATCGAAACTTCGCGAAATTCATATATATTATTTTAGTGAGGGTATAATACCGTTACAAAGTCTTTGGAACGTTAAAGGGTCACTCAGAGGTATTATTAAACATGTTGACACAGTTAACCCCTGTAGTTTGTAATCTCTCACTTTCTTTCGCGTTTTTGTTTTTGTACGATCTATAATTTATTCGTTTGAAGGTACAAGCATTTATTTAGGGTTACTATACAGTATATTACCCTTGTTGACATTTATAACCCTCGAATTTATATACTTTCAAGGTTTGTCAAAATTTGTCCTTCATTTATTATAGATGCCACGTGTAAACAAATGACACGTGTTAACACATCATTGGACACAAAAATTCGAGGTGTTACATCCTCACCCCCTTAAAATAAATCTCGACCCGAGATTTACTCAAATAAATAGGGGTATTCAGGACCTCTACGAGCATCCCATTTGACTTTTACAATCGGTACGTGCTTTCTGCGAAGCTTCTTCACCTGTCGATCTTCAATCGACAAAGGTTTTTCTATAAATTTTAAGCTCTCATCTATTTGCACATCTGTGTGTGGAATCACCAATGATTCATCGGCGAAGCACTTTTTGAGATTGCAGATGTGGAACACATTGTGAATTCCATTGAGCTCTTCAGGCAAGTTCAGTTTATAGGCGACTGACCCGACCCGTTCAATGACCTCAAAAGGTCCTATGTATCTCGGACTCAGTTTGCCTTTCTTGCCGAAACGCATCACTCCCATCCAGGGTGACACCTTAAGTAATACTTTTTCACCCACTTCGAAGTGAAAATCCTTACGCCTTGGATCAGCGTAGCTCTTCTGCCTATCGCGGGCAGCCTTGAGACGTTCCCGGATCTGGACAATCTTGTCCGTCGTCTGGAAAACAATCTCTGGTCCCGATAATTGGACCTCTCCTACTTCCGCCCAACAAACAGGCGATCTGCATTTCCTACCATATAATGCCTCAAAAGGCGCAGCCTTTATGCTGGTGTGGTAGCTATTATTGTAGGAGAATTCGATCAGGGGTAGGTTTTTATCCCAGTTACCACCTAAATCGATCGCACATGCACGAAGCATGTCTTCTAGCGTTTGGATAGTACGCTCGCTTTGACCGTCCGTCTGTGGATGGTAAGCCGTACTAAAGTTTAAACGCGTGCCCAAAGATTTCTGGAAACTTTTCCAGAATGAGACGTGTATCTAGTATCCCTGTCGGAGATAATAGACACAGGTATGCCGTGTAAGGCTACAATCTTATCAACATAAAGTTGGGCTAACATATCGGAGCTATTTGTCTCTTTGATGGGTAAGAATGAGCTGATTTAGTCAGTCTATCGACTATAACCCATATTGTGTCATTTCCTTTCCTCATCCTGGTTAGCATGGCAATAAAATCCATAGTTACCATCTCTTACTTCCATTTGGGAAGTTCAAGTTGTTGTAGCATGCCAGACGGCTTTTGATGCTCAGCTTTGACTTGCGCACAAGTCAAGCATTTGGCTACATAAGCGGCTACAGACTTTTTCAAGCCTATCCACCAACAAATTGCCTTTAGATCCTGGGCATCTTATGGCAATTCTCAGTTGTTGCTTGATTAGGGTTGCGGTCACTAATATATAAGCAATATGAACCGTCTTTCTTATTTAATAACATAAAACTTTCGGAATATTGAGTCAGGCTATATGAGCCTATATCTTAAACCCTACTTAATCAAGGTTTCGATTGTTCTATAAGCAATATGGAGTTTTCGTAATACTCCAGCCCACAGCGGGATGTTAATATTAATTCTACCCGCCTTCCAGGAGGTAAGCAGGGAAAACTTATGAGAAGATAATCTAGATACAGGGAGACTACAGAGATTTTTCATATCCCAGGCTCCAGTTCATTCATTATTGTTTGTGCCAAACAAGTGACACATATAGGTCCACGAAATTCCAATTCGGGAACATTTACTTGGCCAATACCATTCTGGAGACTACAGAGATTTTTCATATCTCAGGCTCCAGTTCATTCTGGATATCTTCTTTGAATACTACTAGTCGACATTAGGACAATATGACCATTGGGATATCTCAGGGGTTCCATGTATTGAACCTCCATACTGATCAGGCATGGAAATAATCTATGGGACACATTAGGATACGCCAATCCTCATATGGTACTTTTATCAACATAGTTTGGCATTCGCAGGCGATAGAAAAAAAACAATGAAAGAAGAAAATAATTAAAATAACATATGTTGTTGTACTCTATGCGAAGGAAGAGTACTTTTAGATTTTTCGAAAGGATTTCTTGCCGATACGAAAAAAAATCGGTTACTAATGTTCCCTTGGTAAATTATACTTTGCAGATAATATAAAAGTTTGCTAAGCTTATGGTTTATGAAGATTCATGATTGCCTGTATTAAATCAGGACACTTAGCAGAATTTATTAATGGTAAAAGATGATGAACATACTTGATGACATCGTAGACTGCCTTTTGGCGTTCATTAGGTGAGTTCAGGCATTTCTTCTTTTAGCCCTTTCCAGGCTTAGCTGCACCTTCTTGGCAGCTTTATGGTATCTATCTCTAATACGGTCTTACTCATCACAGTCATGATAGAATGTATTCTCCAGGTCCTTACATTCCGAGGAAATGATGACCTGTTCCTTAGCAGATGTCACACTGCCTGGGTTTTGGTTTTATTCGACACTGCCCCTAATGTCTTTGCTAGCAATTCTTACATACAGGCTCTTACCGAACCTTCGTTGCTTTTTATTAAGTCTGTATTCGCTCTCTTTCTTAGATTTATGGGAGTTATCTTCCTCCTTTGGTTCGTCCCTCATATACGAAGTGTGAACCAAACTCTTTTCATGAGCAATTGGACATGGTTTTGAATGAAATTCAGAGCGAGGAGCATTCGGCCCTTGGATTATTTCATGAGCTTTCCATGGTCCTTTCAACTGCTGCGTCAACCATATCCAGGAGATTAACCCCATTAATATTGAGGTTTATGTTTGTAGTTTTTATTAACTTTCGTCGCATTAATAGTATTGCGACTGTTGTCTACCTCATCCGAGTCTTCCATACTCGAAACTTGGTACTAATCACTAAGATTTAACAATTATTAGTCATCATTCTGATGACCTGACTTAGATTAGCCACGGCATTCATAAACCGTATGGGTCATTTTGTTCTGAACATTCTTAGTGAATGTTGTTTGAATGCATACCTATTATATTTAACTTAGGTCATAAAGGACTTGTTAATAGCACTCCAGGTTTGGAGCGTGTCCAATGCCTGCTTAACAAGGGACCCTAACATCACAACTGTCTTTGCCACAAGGACGATCATAAATAGCTCAAAGGCTATCCTTACATGGCCTTGGCTATATATAGGTATATACATAAATGGCACAGAAAACTGTCGCGAGGGACGTAGAAGGATATGGCAATAAGCCCAGTCTTGAAGAATATAGGTAATCATATGGCACGAAGGCCTTGTCGTAATGACATTTAGGTGTGGCACAAATGGCCTTGTCTCTAGGATGTCTATAGGATATGGCACTAACACCTGTCACCAGTGATGTTAATATTTAATATGTTAACTTGTCACGAACGACGTATTAAAGCATGGAGGCTAGTCATAGGTGACTTGTAGTATAAATCGTGGGTTTGTCACGAGGACATCAATTCGTAGGTTGCAACTTCATTAGATCAAGAGTCTTAAGGCTTGAACACAGTTCTTCACCTTTTGGACAGGGAGTCATAGACTACCACCGTCATCGTCTAGACAGGCGATTTTCTTGACAGGAAGGCAATACCAATTAACATCACTCGTGGATGTCTATCTATATTACCGTATCTACCGATATTAATCATGATCATTTAGATCGCATGGACTATTAGGTTTAGGTATCATTCTACCATTTTGAATAGGGGATCATAAGGATCACCCCTATTTTGTCTTATCGAAATAGAGTAAAGTATAGCCCGTAGGGATTTCATCACTAGGGATGTCAATATCATGAGTTTATGATCATCATATTGATGCTACTAGTCAGGATTGCAATGATAGTATAGAGTATAGGATTTGAGTATAGCTCACTCCCTTGGGCAAAGAATCACAAAAGATTACGATTGCCTTGTCTCAATTGGATAATATAATATGGCCCTTTAGGCAAAACATCACTAATGGCTGTTTATAATAGGTTTATCCTATTAGATGATTTAAGTCATGATTGCGTTAATCATATTGACTATTTCTGGCTTGAGCATAGCTCACCACCTTAGACAAGGAATCATAAAGATAACAATGTCTATGTCCTAAATGGATAATATATTATAGCCCGTAGGCAAAACATTTCTAAGGATGTTAAATAATATTATCATCGTATTAGATGATATTAGTCATGATCGCATTTATCATATAGACTATTATGTTTGGACATAGTCCAATATCTTAGACAGGCGGTCAAAAACCATCACTGTCATTGTCTTATCGGACAACAAGCTTAGCTCGCAGGCATTTCATCACTAACGATATGATCATCCCATATAAGCCATGATTTCTAAATCATTAGCCTAGATAAGGGAATTGGAAGAATCCAATATAAGGATGACTTTTGTGATTTTCCTGAATCACATTTGTCAATAGTGTTAACACGTGCTTAGGTGTTAACAAGGATCTGAATCCCTTGAGTAGGTTTCACCATCTTGGCCGTGTAGGCTAGGTCTCACCTTCAAGATTCTTTTTAAACTGCATACTGGCAGGGAAAAGAGGGATGTTTATTTTATTCAGGATTTTTATCATAAATCCTAATTTAATAAAATATAATTATGGCACAAGAGACCAAGTCACAGGGACAACTTTATATTATCAACCTTGATTTTGTAGAATTAAGGTATTTAGGCCTGAACGTGTTCTTGCCTTTTCTTGACAGGGAGTTGTAAGTTACGACTGTCTTTATTAAAATTTTTGGCCTGGGGGCCTATCAATTAACATCTCGTAAGATGTTAAGACATATAGTCATTGCACTGATGATACGTTCAGCGGTCACAGTAATGACATGACGACATGATCAGTGCCATTAATTTAATCAACTGTCGTTCAGTGGTCATAATAATGACATGACGGCAGGATTAGTACTTAATTTAATCAACTGACGTTCAGTGGTCAGAATAATGACATGACGACAGGATTAGCACTTAATTTGATCAACTGTCGTTCAGTGGTCATAATAATGACATGACGACAGGATTAACACTTAATTTGATCAACTGTCGTTCAGTGGTCATAATAATGACATGACGACAGGATTAGTACTTTAATTTAAATCAATTGTCATTCAGTGGTCATAATAATGACATGACGACAGGATTATCGTCTAGAGGGCTTTGAGCATAGCTCATCCCCTTAGGATGGGGAATCTCAAAAGATCACAATTGTCGATGTCGCAATCGGACAGTGTATTATAGCCCGTGGCACTTCCTCCTTAAGGGATGATTATTTTAATAAGGAAGGTTTGGAATAACCCAATCTAGGGATGACTTACGTGATTTTATCGAACCATGTTTGCCAGGAGTGTTAACATTTTACGGATGTTAACAAGGATTTGAATCTCTTGAATAGGTCCTACCATCTTGGCCTCGTCATATAGGCTAGGTTTACCCTTGAGATTTCTTTTTAAAAATGCCTACTGGCAGGGAAGGAAGGATATTTATTTTATTTAGGATCTTATCATAAATCCTAATTTATAAGTTAATAATAGCACAATTGGCCTAGTCGCGTAGACAAGTTTAATTTATAAGCCATGATCGTCTGGGATCGAGGCATTTAGTAATAGCACAAAAGGCTTAGTCACGTGGACAAGTTTAATTTATAAGCTATGATTTCAGAGAATCACAGCATGAAGGTATTCTGGCACAATAGGCCTAGTCACTAGGACATTTATAATTTATAAGCTAGGATTTCAGAGAATCAAAGCCTTGAGGTTTGAACTTAGTTCATTACCTTTTTCTGACAGGGAGTCATAGACTACCACTGCCTTTTGTCTTATATGACAATTAGTATGACCCGTAGGCATTACATCACTATTGGATGTTTAATAAGTTTGGCCCGTAGGCACTACACCACTATTGGATGTTTTAATAAGTTTGGCCCGTAGGCACTACATCACTAATGGATGTTTAATAAGTTTGGCCCGTAGGCACTACATCACTAATGGATGTTTTAATAAGTTTGGCCCGTAGGCACTACATCACTAATGGATGTTTTAATAATATTGGCCCGTAGGCACTACATCACTAATGGATGTTTTAATAATACTGGCCCGTAGGCACTACATCACTAATGGATGTTTTAATAATTCTGGCCCGTAGGCACTGCATCACTAATGGATGTTTTAATAATTCTGGCCCGTAGGCACTGCATCACTAATGGATGTTTTTATAATTCTGGCCACCTTTATTGGTGATTTAACCCGCGATTTATAAATCATTTAGTTGGGTTTTGAAATCCTTAAAGGATTATTGTATAAGAATGACGTGCGTGATTATAACGAATCACATCTGCCATGAATGTTAACATGCGTACAGAGGTTAACAGGGAATCAGAATCTTTTCGGTTAGGTCGTACCATCTTGACTAGATCTTAAAAGACCCCAAGCTAGGTTTCACCTTGTAAGATTCTTTATTTAGGCAGATCAATAAAAAGGAATGGTTTTGATTTATTTAATATTTCTTATTCAGAATGAAAGTCTAACTTAATCATTCCATTATATAAAAGTGAAAGTATAAAGTTGCCCTAAGCGGGACTTGAAAGGAATAAGGTTGTCCTCGTAAGGACTGAAAGATAATTATGTCCTTATAAGGACTAATAAGGAAACGATCTTTAGAAAAAGGAGTTTCTTCTTTATTTTATTTCTGACTGCCTTCTCCTCGGATGTTCGTTTCATTCTAGCCGTGGTACGAAGCTCAGCATCTCAGGCTCCGGTGTGGAGAACTCCTATTATGGCTTCTTCGCTTGGCGACGTATCCAATATAAAAATAATTGGAAGCAGTACTTTTCCAGATTGGGATTGAGATTATTCCTATGTTAAGTCTAGACTCGAATATGTGCAATTGTGTCATTGAGATTAAACACATAAGGATAGTGTTTAATTCACTCAATGTTGGCTCTGATACCAACCTGTCACACCCCGATTTCCACGTGTCTCACCGGTGGGCCCGGTGGGGGATTACCGTGACGATGTTGGCAACAATATAGTCAAACCACACAATTATATAATGCACAGCGGAAGCATAAGATAAATATATAAACTTCAACCTCTGATCGTAATATTAAAATGTATTACAGGGGTTGGATATATCCACAGTGGATCGTAAATAGATATAAAGTATTGTTCCATCAGATACTGCAATCAAGCTTGCGAGACTTATCCCGACGCTAGGGAGCTAATACCAGCCAATTACGTTTAGGTACCTGCACTTAATCTTTTTGGGGAAAATACGTCAGTTTACACTGGTAAATACATTCAACTGACACATTTGAAAATGTTTATTAAAATTGATTTGAATGCACAAGGCACAAACTCTTTTATAACTTGGGAAAATTCATAATGATCTTGTGAACGTTTTACATGTTCTTTTATGCGTTCAGTAGCCCGGGTCGTGCCGGGTTAAAGATTTATAGACACACCACGTTTGCGTAAAACCGTAGTATGAAAACCAACGGCTACGTCTTTTAATTTTAATGTCGACACTTTATACCGGGTGTACGCCTACACCGGGATGTCGATGGTCGTGGCCATTTCGTAAAATGATGCCAAGGATATCCGGGACAACGGTTATTAAACCCCCCAAAGGCTTATAAGCAACAAAACTGTTTAAATGAGCCAATCATATTTAATCAATTAACCACCTAAGCGATGGAATTATATAATGCTCAATCAAGCGGTATTAATATACCGTAACCCAAGCCCATATAGGGGAAATAAGTTAAAGTATTTACCTTTGCAAGTATAAATCCTTAATTTAGATCAAGTCACCGATAGCTTTTACTGGGGCTCCTAATCTGGAACGAAGGTTTTAATTAACCTCTTAGAATCCTAACGGTCCTTATATTAGCCGTAGCTTAAACCGGTTGATTCCGATACATAGATATGGTTAATTCGCATGAAAAGGCGAAAACCGAGAATGGAGTATGAATTGGACCCAACAAGTTCAGTGACTTGTTTTATATGGGTTTATAGTTCATACTCTGGATTTTGGGGTTCAAATAATATAATTTGACCCATATCGGCTATTGCACGAAAACTAGTTCCATGAGCCGTACCGTGTGCGCAAATAGGCGAAACGGTTAACCATAAGTGTCCTACGCTTATTTCCTAAGTCAATATGCCTTAAAAGTATTTTGGTATCAGTAGGATACCTTCCGTAATGCCCGTAACGAGTTTAAGCTTATATTATGCCCCGTAGGGGCTTTTCGGTCATTTTAAAGACTTTAAAAGGGCTTTTCGAGTTCTACAGGAAATCTGAGTTTCCCGAACAGCTTATAAAGCTTAAAATACTTTATTTATTATTTAAAACCAGTGGCAATTGGAATCGGGTCAAAAGACCTTGTAGAACTCCCGTTTTGGCCAAAAAGGGCATATTCGGTATTTACCGAACCGTAGCCATAACCGCAGGTTATGAGCAAGGTAAAAATTATTAAAAATCTTTAAAATTCCCAAAATATAATTTTTACCACAGTGGGTAAAAGTTTTGGTGACGAAAACTTGGGTTAGATGGGCGTTATGCTAATCGCGCCGTTAATTACAAAACTTTCTTAAAAGTGCGCTTTTTAGCATAACTCTCATTCTAGACCTCGGATTCACGTGAAACTTTAAGGACATGCTTATAATTTAATAAGCAAGGTTTTGGTCCGTTCACGTGTCCGAAAAACTCGTTTTAATTTTAAAAAGGCCGTTACGGTCAACTTTTAGGCGAATGACGGAAATACGTAAAAGACTCGGATAACTCATGAACCGACCACAGAGGCGTATACCAACATGTGACCTGGTCCTAAGAGAGTCCTAAGGTATATTTATACCTCACTAAAACGGGTCAGAACTGAAGTCAAAGCAAAAGTCAAACTTTTGCGACATTCGGCTCCGAACCGGGTTAATATAGCAAATGATCGATTCAAACGAGCGCAAACAAGTTTATATGCTTATTATCATGTTTTATGATTGTCAAAACAGGTTCCATAACATATATATTACAGATTATGCATAAATCGCTAAAATAGCTTTCTGTTGACTTTTTAACCGCACGTTTGACTCGACATTTGACATAGTTAGAGTGGTGATCATGGGGAACCATTTTAGAGGTTTATTACCCACATAAATACCAACTCATAACCACTTTTGATTCGTCATAAGACTGAACCATTACTGATTTATTGTAAAGTCAAACCGTAGTTACGACGGTTTGGTTCTTAGCCATTTACTAAGGAAATGTGACACCACAAAGGGTTAGATCACTTACAGAAGTTGTGTTCTTGCTTATGGAGCAGAGAAGAGGACTTGAGGGCTCTTGAAATGATCAGAGGTGTGTGTTTTGATGTTGTGAATGTTATGTTGCATACTAGTGCTATTTATAGCAAATGTCATGGCTCAAGATCATTACACACAACTCTACAAGTGCCCTTGGATGAATGGCAGGTGTATTAGAGGGTTATGGGTCGAGTAGGGGGCACCCATGCCTCATTGATTGAGGTTTGGTCGTTCATAAGCTCCAAAAGCCATGTAGTTACAACAATTCTGCATCTGGGCACTTTACGCGACCCGCATGGGAATTCCCATGCACTTTAACGCGGGTCGCCTAAAGTTCAAATTTCAGGCGTGTTATTTAGGAGGCTCGCGGCCCGCTTACACTTAAGCCTAACCTTCGCGCGGGTCGCGAGAAGTCTGTTTTTCAGATTTTTAAAATCTTTTGTCATGATTATCAGAATCCGGTAATTAATAACGAAATCTTTCGTAATGATTTACCTGACCTTTCGGTTTTGAAGGGGTAACTTTGCGGTTTGGCCCTCGGTTATTTACCGATAGGGGCCTCGTGTTATTTACCCGCATTATTAAGTCCCCGGTTTATTTATTAATTATATTGGAAAGCCTTAACTTTCACTGTTGACGCTTTTAACCCTTCTTCTACGAATTCGGTCGTAACTTTCTCGTTTCATATCGAAACTTCGCGAAATTCATATATATTATTTTAGTGAGGGTATAATACCGTTACAAAGTCTTTGGAACGTTAAAGGGTCACTCAGAGGTATTATTAAACATGTTGACACAGTTAACCCCTGTAGTTTGTAATCTCTCACTTTCTTTCGCGTTTTTGTTTTTGTACGATCTATAATTTATTCGTTTGAAGGTACAAGCATTTATTTAGGGTTACTATACAGTATATTACCCTTGTTGACATTTATAACCCTCGAATTTATATACTTTCAAGGTTTGTCAAAATTTGTCCTTCATTTATTATAGATGCCACGTGTAAACAAATGACACGTGTTAACACATCATTGGACACAAAAATTCGAGGTGTTACATCCTCACCCCCTTAAAATAAATCTCGACCCGAGATTTACTCAAATAAATAGGGGTATTCAGGACCTCTACGAGCATCCCATTTGACTTTTACAATCGGTACGTGCTTTCTGCGAAGCTTCTTCACCTGTCGATCTTCAATCGACAAAGGTTTTTCTATAAATTTTAAGCTCTCATCTATTTGCACATCTGTGTGTGGAATCACCAATGATTCATCGGCGAAGCACTTTTTGAGATTGCAGATGTGGAACACATTGTGAATTCCATTGAGCTCTTCAGGCAAGTTCAGTTTATAGGCGACTGACCCGACCCGTTCAATGACCTCAAAAGGTCCTATGTATCTCGGACTCAGTTTGCCTTTCTTGCCGAAACGCATCACTCCCTTCCAGGGTGACACCTTAAGTAATACTTTTTCACCCACTTCGAAGTGAAAATCCTTACGCCTTGGATCAGCGTAGCTCTTCTGCCTATCGCGGGCAGCCTTGAGACGTTCCCGGATCTGGACAATCTTGTCCGTCGTCTGGAAAACAATCTCTGGTCCCGATAATTGGACCTCTCCTACTTCCGCCCAACAAACAGGCGATCTGCATTTCCTACCAAAGACTCCATTTCTAGCAAATGGACCGACATCAACAACAAGTGTCATGCGTTCCAAGAAGTCTTCCAACGTAACTACGATAATCGGCCGAGCGGTGAAGGTGACGTGGGGGTTTTAACGAAGAGTTTGGAGGAGTTCGAGAGGACAAAATGCTCTTTCACGTACTACAAGTGTTGGGAGCTACTACGAAAAAGTCCAAAGTGGGCGGTAGTTAATCCAATGACGTCTAGTAGTAGACGTCGGGCTAAAAGGTCAAAAACAGCATCCTCCGTTGACCCGTCAACTCCGACTTCGGATGCCCGCAATGTTGATTTAAATGAGGCGGTGGACGTTGACGAGGGCATTCAAGAAGAGTTGGTCCGACCCACCGGTAGAAGAAAGGGAACCGGGAAAAAAACGGTTGAGTCGTCTTCCGATCTCGAGTTAAAGGAAGACTTCGAGAAGATGAACCGTCGTCTCCAAGACATTCGCGATCTCGGCCACCAACGTTACGAGATCATGAAGGAACGAGTGGCCGAAACCAAAAAATTTAACGAGATGCAAGAGGCGAGGCAAATGGAAAAGGACATTGAGTTTTTGTCCAAGCCTATCGACCACCTACAAGGCGATGCGTTGATCCTTGCGCAAATGCGTCGCCAAAAAATTAGAGAAAAATATGGACTCTAGATCATGTTATTTTTTTTAGTTTATTTTTTCTGTTTTTTTTTATTTTCTGTTTTTTTTTATTTCAGTTTTTTTATTTTTCTGTTTTTTTTTTATTTTATGTTTTTTTTTCAGTTTTTTTTTTAATTTTTATTTCAAGTAATGTAATTTTATTTTTAAATTAATGAAGTTTTTTTATGTTTTAAATTAAAAAAAATAATTGTGAAAATGATTGAATGGTGGTTATTGGCATAATGCCCCACTACGCCACTTTTGCTATAATGCCCCCTTGCTGACTAGGACGCCACGTGTCGTATAATGCCCCATGGTGGGAGCATTATAACCCTCTACCACTACACATGTTCTAATAATAAGAAAATCTAAAATCTAACATATAAGTTGGGTAAGCTACTTTATCTATTGTCAATTACTTTTAGGATAACCCGCATTCAATGAACATAGTGATTAAAATATTAGATGATATTTTCATGCTCCTAATTGAAAACTTTCATAATGTGAACCCTAGTGAAACACAATTAACATATTCAATTTTCTTGAACTCTCTCAAATAAAAATGGTGATATAACATGATTTTTCTTATGCGTTAATTTAAATTCAATTAAGATAATTTACAACCATTTCAAAGGGTTGTTTTGGCATGATTATTAAATTTTTACATTTCTAGTTTTTCTAACTTTATTTGATGTGATCATGTACGCTAAAAAGGGTGACCGTCATATTTTAGTTTGAGGGTTATGCCGAAACAAGTAATAGTCTTATAGATGTTGTATTCTTTCTCCTCGGCTTATTTGATTTCGGTTATGTTTCAACTCGTGTTTTGAACAATAGTTTACGTTGTAATTAGGATTTCAAGTTGATAAGGCTCGACGGACGCCAGGGGCGGACCTATTAACAATTTACGGGTTTCCAGGAACCCGTTCGGTTTTTAATTTTTAGTGTAAATTTATATAACAAACTGAAAAGGAACCCATAAGTAAAATATAAAAGGAACCCATAAATAAAAAAAAGCCTTGGTTCACTGGTTAAGTCTGCGCTGTTCTTCTCAAAACACCCGCGTTCGAATCCCATTTGGTGCACGATTTTGTTCCGTTTTTTTATTCTTTTTTTTTATTTCTTTAGTATCCAAATCTTATAGCATCTGTCGAACACACCATCAAATGCTTATGTTCAACTCAGCCTCCTTCCAATCCGAATCACTGTTTCTTCTCATCAGGTTAGATCAATTCTTGCCATACCCGGTTTGTAAATAGAATAGCCTTTAATTTTGTAAATTGGGTATTTAAGGCATAAATTAGTTAGGGTTAGGGTTCCTAATTTGACATCAATTATAAAGATTCTTGCTTTGTAGCAGGAACGATAGACAACGCATCTGTTAATGGAACTGGAATTCAAAGAAGTTCAGAGGTAAAGCTTGCACATTTACATTTCAAACAACCAAATTATTTGCTACTTTTAATCATACATTTATATTATTACATATTTACAGTTATTGTACCATAATGACAATGATGGGAATGTATGGTTAGGGCTCATTCGGTTTTGACAGAACGCGTGTTTAGGGCTGTTCATTTTTATCTAAAACCCGAAACCCGACCCGAATTCAAAAGCACCCGAACCCGATTTAGCGAATACCCGAAAAAGTGAACCCAGTGAAAAGAATTTCTGGATCCGCCACTGACGGACGCCCCTTTTATTTTGTCCTATGTCACCATGAAAGGTGACATTTTGGACCTACAAACCCATGACACTCACACGGGTTCTAATCCCGGCATCCTCAGTTTTTTTTTTTTTTTGTTTGTTATCTATTTATTAAATGCAAATGACATTAATTGCCTAATTTTGTCAACTTACATTAAATGATTGGTGTTGATTCAAATAACATTAATTCATTTTCATATATTTAATTTTTTTAATATTCTTTTTAATAATTTATATTTAAGGGGCCCGTGTTTTCTGTTCGCACAAGGCCTAAAGATTTTCGAAAGACGACGCTGTCTTTGTTCTTCTTCTAATGCATAAGAACCAAGAAGGCCACTAACGATAAAAAAATATGCAACTTGTTTCGGATATGTATTTCAAACATCAAAATACAAATAAATGACTTGGGTATGCATGATGGGTTCACATGATTTATAAAAAAAAAATGTTACAACATTTATTTCAGAGTGTATTATATGAAGATATAGAAGAAGAATATGGTGTTGTTTGTTTTTTGATAAAACGTCTGCGCGGACTCGTCTGTCTGTGTGGCGTAGACCACGCGCAGACATTGTCACGCGAAGACTGTTTGTTTTTCCGAAGACGTTTTATTAAAAAAGGTCTGCGCGAGGTCTTCTTGGTGCAGACTTGGTCCAACCACTTCTAAGATCTTCTAAGGTCTGCAGAGGGTTAAACACCACCACCCACCACCACCAATCACCACCCACCACCATCGGCCACCACCGACCACCACCGACCACCACCGGTCATGTCACACCCCTATTTTCCACGTGTCACCGGTGGGCCCGGTGGGGAGTATCGTGACGTCATTGATATCATCATAGTCAAACAACACAATCATATAAAATGCACAGCGGAAGCAAAAGATATAGATTTATTTCAACTGAACAAAATGTAATGTTTTGAGTATTACAACACAGTCGAAACAGATCCACAGGCGGATCAAATAAAAAGGAAAACTGTTCAACAGACTTTGACATCTAAAGCTTGCGAGACTTGAGTAATGTTGCCTGGAGTAGCCAGCCTATTTCGTCTAGCACCTGCACTTAGCCTTTTTGGAAAATACGTCAGTTTGCACTGGTAAATACAACTTAACTGACTCATTTTGAAAAGAGTTTGAAAATTGATTTAAATGCACTTCGGCAAAAATATTTTATAACTTGGGACAAATATTCAAAATAATCTTGTATACAGTTTTACTCATTTGTCGTCCATTAGGGCCGGTTTGTAGGGCCGGACTTAAGTTAACTGACACGCCACAGGTATAATGCCCACAAGGTCGATTCCTTATAGTGGGATACCAGTTTTTACATAATGCAGCTGTTAGGTGTACGCCTACACCCCGTGCTTAGGTCGTGGCCATTTCATGAATGATGCCAAGGATATCCGGGACATGGTCATTTAACCCCCAAGGGCCATACACCAAATAATACATATCAAACAGGTTATGAAAATACATCAATCACAATACGATTTAAATGACTACATACACCCGACCAAGCGGTACTTTTATAGTACCGTATCCCAAGCCCGTATAGGGAAAATAAGTTAAGGGTATTTACCTGAGCTGAATATAAATTCAATCCCAGCCGTATATCAAATCAGAAAGTACAGATAGCTTTTACTGGGCTCCTAATCTGGAACGAATGGTTTTAATAACCTATTAGAATCCTAACGGGTCTTTAATTTAGCCTAAGCTTTAGACCGGTTAGTTTTCAAAGGAAAACACGGTTCAAACGCACGATAAGGCGAAGACCGGTTTAGAATGTGGTTTTGACCCGACAAGCTTGAATACTTGTTTAATATGGGTAACTTAATCACATTCTGAATATTGAGACAAAAACGATTTGGTTTGACCCGTTTCGGCTTATATATGCAAACTAGTCACATAGGCCGATCCGAACGCGAAACATGCGTAACGGGTAACCATAAGAGTCATGAACATGTTCCATAAGTTAATATGCCTTTGATATGTTGTGATATCAGTAGGATATCTTCCATTATGCCCAAAACGAGTTTAAAAACCAATTTATGCCCCGTAGGGGTATTTTGGTCATTTTAAAGGTTATAAAAAGGATTTAAATATGTTTCTGAGTTTCGGGTCTGATTATATCAGTAAAAATACTTAATTTACTAAGTTACTCAGTAGGGTATAACCTATATGTGAAATTTATCACTTATAACCAAACTATGCATCTTAAGGGCATTTTGGTAATTTCACATAGGCTTAAAAGGTCAAAACTGGGATTCTGAGCTTAAGACTTTTGCTTACTGCTAAAGTATGAAAATTTACTTAAAACATCAGTAGGCATCAAGTCTTATACACCTAAAATGGTTTTTAATATGTACTATGCGTTAAAAACGCTTAAAAGGCAATTTTGTGCTATTTCCGGGTTCTTAAAGAAAAGCTGATATTTTTACTATTCCAAAAGGCTTAACATATTCTAATTATCATATTATATCAGTAGAAAAAGATTTGGTATCAAAAGGTTTGGTAAAACTCATTTTACGGCTTAAAGGGTAAAACCGACAACTACTGAATCAAGCTTAGAACTCTAGGTTATGATCAGCCCAAAAATAACTAAAAATCTTCAAAAATCCTAAAATATTATATTACATCAGTGGGTAATAAGTTTGGTATTAAAAATTGGGTTTAGATAGGCTATATGCTAATTATGCGGTTTATTTACCGAAAAGCTTCTTAATTACGCTAAAGAGCATATCTCCTAATCTAGACCTCAAACTGATGTGAAATTTTAGGGACACGCTTATAGGTCAGTAATAAAGGTTTTAGTCCTTTCACATCTCCCAAAAATATTGTTTTAACATTAAAGGGCATTATGGTCACATTTAGGCATTATGGAAACATGCGATGGTCTTTAATTCTAAAGAACCAAGTAGTATAACTTTGGGAGGTTATACTATCATATAACATGATCACAAAGGACTCTAAGGCATAAATAAACTCAAGCTAATTCGGGTCAGAACTGAAAGTCAAAGCAAAGGTCAAACTTTGCGACTTTCGGTCGTGAACCGAGTCTATACTTAGAATTGTCGGGTTGAATCATGTTTAGACATGATCAACTAATATTTACCAAGTCATTAGAGTGACAAAACTGATTTTAAAGATTTTATATCATTAGTTATGAATTTTATTTAAATCAAACCCGATTAACTTAAATTTGACCCGACAATTAAACTAAGTAAACGTGGTAATTAGGAGGTGCCCTTTAGAGGGTTAAATACCTACCTAATTACGATCACGTAGCCATGTTCAACGCGAACCATGGTTCAACCGATTAAAAGTCAAAGTGTTTATCGATAACGCTTGACTTTTCGGTTTAAACGCTAAACAAATAACTAAGCATGAAAGGAATCACTTACAAAAGTCCAAAGGACTTGGAAGAGGTTCTCAAGAAGCTCAAGACCCTCAAGGAATGCAGAGAATTCAGAATGGAATGAATGGTGCAAGTGAAACCCAAAATAAGGGGGTATATATAGGTTTTTGAGAACCGTTAGGATCGTTCATCGATAATCGTGCTTCAATCTCAGCCCTACACTTCATACCCATGGTTTACAAAACATTGGGCAGCCCCTAGATTCGATTATGAGAGTGTGAGAGCAAAACCAAAGCTGGTTTTCAAAATTCTGGAACTGGGCAAGCTATACGGACCGTATGGTCTTGTATACAGTCCGTAAAGGACCTGCACAGCACATGCAATCTTTCAACTATTGACAGTTTTGGCCCCTGCACTCCCAATTGTCATTCCCGACACATTTGAGGCCCGTTAAACCATTTTTAAGGCTCTACAATGATGCCTAAGCATAGGGAACATGAAACATGCTCAAAAATATGCCGGATGTCGGTTCGTTTGGTCGTACGGTCCCGTTGTTTGGCTAATTACGACGAAACACGGACGCTTAAAACGATCCAAATTACGCGACGAATGGAATTTTATCAAGCCAAACCCTAAAATGAAATATTTTAGTGCTTACATAAATTTTTGGGTGTCGGGGATATTCAGAATGCAAGATATGCGCGAAAGTGCAAACTTGTGCACTTTTTGACACTTTTAGTCCCTGCATGACATAAAAGTTTATTTTTGCGCACCAAACACCTCTAAGCCTATATCTAAGCTATCTAAAGGTTAATTAGAGTATAATAACTCATGGTCATATTTCGGAAGGTCCGAAACCTTACGAATTGACATACTTTTGCAGTTTGACGCTTTTAACCCCTCGCATACGAATATTGTCATAACTTTCTCATACTTTATCGAAACCTTGTGAAATTTTTATCACACATTCTTGTGAGTATAATTAACCATTACAAAGCTTTGGGTCTGCTAAAAGATCACTCAGAGGTATACTTTAAACATGTTGACACATTTAGCCCCTGTAGTTTGTAATTCCTCACTTTCTTTCACAATTAGCTTCGTATGATTCATGATTTATTCGTTTAAGGGTATAAACATCATGTAGGGTTATTGAAAGATATATTTACTCATTGTTGACATTTTGAATCCTTTTACGCACATAGATTTCTTGTTTGTCAACTTTAGTCCCTCAAAATCAATCCTTTACACGTTTTAAGTCCATGACACGTGTCAATACATTATTGGACATGAATTTTCGAGGTGTTACAGGTCACCACCCACCACCACCGTCTACCACCATCCACCACCCACCACAAGCGTCCACCACCCACCACCACCGTCCACCACCCACCACCACCGGCCACCACCACCCACCATCACCACCACCACCACCGTCCACCATCGTCTACCACCACCACCAACCACCACCCATCACCGTCCATCACCGTCCATCACCACCACCATCCACCACCCACCACAACCACCGTCCACCATCCACCACCGTCTGTACACCTCCACCAGTTTATTTTAGAAGTCTACAAAACAGTTTTTTTTCTTGCAGACTGCAGACATTTAGTTCACCTCTTCTTCAACAGATGTCTACAGATGTGATCCGCAGACTGCAGACATTTTACCTCTTAAAAAGCAAACTAACACTATGTCATGGATCGATAAATAAGATATCAAACCCCCATCCATTTCGTTAGTTGGTTCGAAGTATTATTAAATATCTTATCGAGATTCTTATAAACCTATGTAACTTTTAAAACCCATAAATATTGTTTTACGTCATATAAACTATACCATATAAGACGTTGAATTGTATTGTATAAGACATTGAATCGTATTGTCATCAGAAAGAAAAAGAATCCTATCCTAAGAAACTCATGATAACAAAGAATTGGATTTAGAGATTCAATACAAAAGTCGAGGCTTTGTTTATGTTAATGCTTTCTAAGGCTGAGTCGGATAGTTCACACCCTGGATGTGAAACCATAACACATGGTCTAACTAAAACAATAAAGTTTAAGTCAAATTTAAACTAAATCATACATTGGTCCTTAAAAACTTATAGAGTAAAATGTGAAAATGGTCCCAGAGTTTAGGCAACTTTTTTCACTTTAGTCCAACACTGAAAATTTTTGTATTTAGATCCCTGAGGTTTCATTTTTGTAGCCACTTTCATCCAATTGGCAAACTGGGTTAGAATTTTCTGTCAACTTCTTCTCTTTTTTGTGTTTTCCTCATTTAAATGAAGGATATAATTGTCATTGTATGCCATAATATATTTTAATTAAATGAGGAAAACGACAAAAATGAGAGAAGTTAACATAAATTTTTAACACAGTTTGTCAATTGAATGAAAATATCAACAAAAATGAAACCTCAGGCACCTAGATATACAAGGTTATTTTTGGACTGAAATGGCAAAAATAGCATAAACTCGAGGACCATTTTTGCATTTTACTCAAACTTATATAACATTAGAATATAGTTTTCGTGCTTCAATACCAAAACTCAAGCTTTGATTAATTACAAATTTCAAAAAAAAAAAGTCGGGAGTTTTGAGTTTCTAGAGTTTTCTAAAATTTTTAGGGTTTTTTGTCTAGCATTAGCCTATATATATATATATATATATATATATATATATATATATATATATAAACATAAAGAACAAGGAATGGAAAGTAAGAAAGAGAGAAGAGAAGAACTCATTCTTATATTCATTGAGTGTATTATACCAATTACATGAAACCTCTGTTTATAGAGGCATAACATTAATACAAAGGTAATAAATATATGGAGGTTACATATGTGAAGAGTCACTACATTATGATGCATTCATAACACTTCAACTTGACTATCCACATGTTGAAATATAATAGTCTACCGTTCTTTTAATACGCTAGGTGATACTGCCTCGTTAAAAACCTTGCTAGGAAAACCCAGTGGGATAAAACCCACGTGTGATTTAGTTTACGAAGATTTTTCAATGCCGAGAACCTCGATCAGAGAGTAAAAAAGGAGTAAGGTTCACAATGGTGTAAAATTAAAATGGATATACCGGGCTAGAATTCGAGTTACAGGAACAAGGGCCAAACCAACCACCCAAGAATGGAATCGTCGAGCGAAAACACTTAACAACCTCCTAAAGCAGCTTTTCTTGCCACCGGACCTTTCTCCATCAATTAAGAATCTGATGCCGTCACGAAACACATTCCTTAAATTGTAGCCATTTGTTGAGTGTTTTTTTTTGTTGTCTAATCCGCATATATATCACCATTACCCTCGATTTTCTTGACTGTGTATCTCTTAAATGTCAACATATACACGTGTGATTTAGTTTACGAAGATTTTTCAATGAGGAGAACCTCGATCAGAGAGTAAAAACGGCGTAAGGTTCACAATGGTGTAAAATTAAAATGGGGTATACCGGGTTAGGATTTGAGTTACAGGAACAAGGGCCAAACCAACCACCCAAGAATGGAATCGTCGAGCGAAAACACTTGACAACCTCCTAGAAGCAGCTTTTCTTGCCACCAGACCTTTCTCCATCAATTAGGAATCTGATGTCGTCACTAAACAACTTTGTTTGCGATAATAAATAAATATCGGTACAAGTACCGTGACAAGTGACAATTTGAACCAATCGGTACCGTTCAAACATCGGTGTTGGTATTGGTGTCCATTTTTATCGTTTTTGGTCGATGTAAAACACGTGTTGATTTTTACACTGAGTGCATGTATAGTATGAGTATTGTAACAAACCGAATCAACACCAATCCAATGTCTGCGGTAACGTACCTTCACAACACACCGGCAAATAACTTGGAATGTTAATATAAGAAATAAACAAAGTTGCGAATTTAGAACTTTTTAATAAAGTTAACAGACACAACTTGTTACTAAAAACTTAAAAATTGCCGATCCAATTCCCGTAATAACGTACTGTCACAACGCACTGACATATAACTTGAAATGTTAAAATAAAAAATACATATAGTTGCGAATTTAGATTTGTATAAATTTAACGTACCCAAATTATTAAGAAATTCAAATTGGATAACAACAAAATATCGTTAATAACAAAAAAAGAAAAAAAAACAAATACTTAAAAAAAACAAATACTTAAAAACTATTAATTGCCTATTTATTATCAAAAAAATACTTACATAAAGATTATTAATTAATGTATAACTAAGAAATATATATAAAAAAAACAAAAACAAAAACCTAAGATTTATCACCCACTGTTCATCCTCACTTTATTTTCATCACTTTATTATTTTCATATAGATAATAATAATAATAATAATATGCCTTTTATGTTATTTTATTTTCTCATAGACCGGCTATATATTATCTAGAGCAAATGTTATTTTTTAATATATTATGTGAAAGATCGGTTTCCCTTTTAGGTACACCACATGTACATTTACCAGAATTTTATCATGTAGTTGTCGTTTATTGTATTTATATCATATAACTATACATATATTTTTTTGTGTTTTAAAAAATCCTGTTTTATATGAGACAAGTGTGACTAAACTGTTTCTATATTAAAATATATAAAATATAAAATATTTGGAGTGGCCGGTCATATACAACATGTTATGGGCATATATTGTTTAACTGTGAACCCAATGAGAGACCGAAATACCAAATTGCATGTTGGGTTCAGAAGTTAGTCTCCTTGTCTACTAGTTTTGTAGCAAAACATTATTTTTTTATTGTCAATTATATTTACATTTTCTATCCAAAAAATAATCAAAGTATTGTCAAAAAAGGACAATCTTTAAAATTTTCTGGTTTTGTTATTTTTTATTATGTGACGACAAAGTTAAAAAAACCAACACGTCTTTTGTGACCACCATATGATTTTAGTTAAGAGTCGTGGACATTTTAGAGGGAAAAATTGTTAAGAAAACGAATGTTTTGAATATTTAATATGTGATCATTTAAACGCACACAAATAACACTTCATGTATTTACATGGTTCACTAAATTGATGTAATTAGTCACGTCCACGTACAACTAAAGAGTTTCTAACAAATTTCAATTTTGCTACAAGTTGATGCTTTAAGAAAGAGACGGATTAGGGTAATTTCGAGTGGTTTTGTCTTTTCAAAGTAACTTGTTTTTCAATATTGTCTAGCAACCAATCATATAAGATCATGTGTAGTTTTTTAACTAAAAAATGAAAATGTGACTGTCACGTTACTGCCACGTAGGCAGGCAGGGGAACTCATTCACTTTTTTTTTACTAAACTTATGTAATGGTTTCACATGCACCACCCACTAAAATTATATTTAAACCAAATAAATTTAAAAAAAAAAAAAGGTTAAAGGAAAGGCATGATCAAGAACCATCTCATTGGCTGAAAAGACAAGGGAAAACGGTTATCGCCCACAAAAATTGTAAGTCAGTCACACCCATCAGGAGCGGTGTATCATGCCCCATATCTGCCTAGTCAGCATGGGTGTTAGCCCACTACACCCAAACTAAAGCTTTCAAAAACTTAAAATGGTTACGTTTTGTTTTTTTATACGTATGTGAAAAGTCCAGTGTTTTACGTATTGTTTTTCACTTCCCCTTTACATGTGAGGTATCAAGTTTTTTACATCTTGCATGTCCCTTAATGTAGTAGCATTTCAGCATTTGCAACTAACTTGGTATATCTACCATACAATCATTGGCATATGTTTGTAACTTGTTGGATGTGCAATTACATTTGAAAATTGAAACAATAGAACCAAAATTTATAAAATGGTTTTGGGCCCCAATAATTGATTTTAGAAAATCATTTTGCTTTATTATCTATAAAGATTAAAAATTTCTGGAAGAGTTAATTACTGTTTTCGTCCCTGTGGTTTGTCAAAAATCACTATTTCAGTCCATTAGTTTAAAAATTGCGATTTCAGTCCCTGTGGTTTCACTTTCGTAACCATTTCAGCCCTGTGGTTTCACTTTCGTAACCATTTCAATCCATTTATTCTGTAAGTACAGGGACTGAAATGGTTACGAGGTGGACTGAAATGTTTACAAAAGTGAAACCACAGGGACTGAAATCGCAATTTTTAAACTAATGGACTGAAATAGTGACTTTTGACAAACCACAGGGATGAAAACAGTAATTAACTCTTTCTGGAAAAAAAAGATAGGCGATTTTAATAAACAATCCCAAACACCCTACGAAGAAAAACAAATCTTTGGCGACGATATCACGCTAAACTCCGGTTATGAACATATATTCCAGCAAATTTATATCGAAAATGATCCGTATTTGTCCTATGAAACATCTATACTTACATTAAATATGTTAATATCGTATCATATCATATCAAGATCTTGTTAACGTCTATGTTGAGTATGCTCTTGAGTAGCTTCCATTAGTAGCTCCAATGGAAATTGCATTTAAATCCCCATTTTCTTGTTTTTCTGATTGGGCTTTTCTAAATGCATCCATCAAAACCTCAAATGGTGGAGTTTTGAATTCTTCTGTGTTGACTTTGTTTGACTTTTTACAGATATTTGGTGTCGAGAACACAGAATCATCCACCTGTTTATTGCAAATGAAAAAGATGCAACACAAAATTATATTTCATGCAAATTGCATAAAAATTAGAGTGAATTTCAAGGATTGTCCTTTATCTTTATATCCATTTTCAGGCGCTGTCCTTTATGTTTAAAATTGACGAGTTTTGTCCTTTATGTGTTCTCATATCATACACGTTTTGTCCTTTAGGCCTAACCCAATTAGTTTTTTCAGTTAAATTTGGTCATATGCTTTGCACATGAGGTCATTTTTGTCAATTTAAAGGTTGCAGAAGCTTTGAGCTGTAAATCTGCCGTCGAACTTACCTTTGAATTGACAAAAATGCCCTCATGTGCAAAGCATATGACCAAATTTAACTGAAAAAACTAACTGGGTTAGGCCTAAAGGACAAAACGTGTATGATATGAGAACATATAAAGGACAAAACTAGTCAATTTTAAACATAAAGGACAGCGCCTGAAAATGGATATAAAGATAAAGGACAATCCTTGAAATTCACTCTAAAAATTAACCTATTTGATCAAATTTCTATCTAAGGTAACCATCAAGGTTCCAAGAATTCAAAAAGTCAACATGGTCAAACTTCTCGAGTCAGCCGCCATGTCATCATTTTCACTGTATTTTTTTAACTTTGATGGTCTATTCTAGGTAAAGACTTTGGTTACCTAACATAGAAATTTGATCAAAGGTGGATTATAATAACTAAACTAAAAATGCAGTTTCTTAATATTTTATTACTTTGTAGTCATTTATCAAGCACTTTTCAACGTCTTTCGTGATCTCGGTTATTTTGTCAGAATGAGCAGTCTCCATAACTTTCATAGCGTCACGAGAAATTCTTGTTAGGGAATTTATCCCCTCATTTTCTTCATGATTAAACCTCAATAGATCTGCAAAAAGAAATATATATGGAAACAGGTCACAGCTTGAGTTGTATTTATTAATATCAAGGCAAAAGGGTTATTTCATAAAAAAAAAAAAAAAAAAAAAAAAAAAAAAAAAAAAAAACTAGAAATGAAACACGTCAAATGAATCGAACAAGTTAAACCGGTTAAAATTCGCAAAGCATGCATTTAAATGTTTACAGTGCCCTTTTAGTCCTTGTGGTTTGGGCCATTTTGCCAGTTTGGTCCAAAGGTTTGAAACGTTGCCCTTTTAGTCCAAATAGCTTCAAACGTTACCATTTTAGTCCACTGGGTTAACTCCATCCATTTTTTTTGTTAAGTAGAAGGACAATTCAGTCATTTTTTATGTAATTCTGCTAACTAGAAGGGCAACTCGGCCATATAAAATGACCGAATTGCCCTTCTCGTTAACAGAAAAATGAGATGAAGTTAACCCAATGGACTAAAATGGCAACGTTTCAAACTATTTGGACTATAATGGCAACGTTTCAAACCTTTGGACTAAACTGGCAAAATGGCCCAAACCACAGGGACTAAAATGGCATTTAACTCAACAATATAATTTTCTTAATCATATTTCACTATACTAACTATTTACAAAAAGGGATGAGTTTGTCTGACCCCAACGGTCCAACATGTTGGCCCGCACATAAAGTCACCCGTTTTGACCCATTACCCAATCGGCATGCTTTGCCCCACAAGTATTTTTGTTGTCATTACTTATGCAAACTTGGGTACTTTGAACTTGAAAATTTTGCAAATTTTGAATGTTGCAGTTGACATCCGGCAACCCCAAATGGGAAATCATTATTATGTTTGGAATAGGGGTGCAAACGAGCCGAGCCCGAGCTCGACCAAGCTCGAGCTCGAGCTCGTTTAACATATGAAAGCTCGAGCTCGGTTCGATTCGAGATTTATTTCTAAAGCTCAAGCTCGGCTCGAAGGTAATTTTTCAAGCTCAAGCTCGGCTTGAGCTCGACTCGTTTATTATTTATTAATTAATTTATATTAATTATAATCGTTATTATACATATAATTTAGTTATTTTTTATTTTTATATAAATGGTAATTATTATTATATAAATATATGTTTAATATATTAATAAAAAACATATAAAAAGAAAGCTCGTTTAGACTCGCGAGCCGGCTCAAGCTCGATAAGCAAAGCTCGGGCTCGGGCTCGTTTACTAAATGAGCTTGTTTTTAGGCTCGAGCTCGAGCTCGTTTAAGCTCGGCTTGTTCGAGCTTTTTTCTTAGCCGAGCTCGAGTAGCTCGGCTCGTTTGCACCCCTAGTTTGGAATATCATGTCTTACATTCAATGGATGTGAGAGAGCCACTTTGTGCAATATCTACTTCTTCAAGTGTTGACGAAGCCATGGATGAAAATCTAGTGTAAACCGTTTGGTTGGTTTCGAGGGCGCCCCTACATTCAGAAAACATGTTTAAAACAATTGAAAACCGGAAGAAAGAAACGATTTTAGTTACAAATTATTTTTAGTTGGCATGTTGAGGTCAAACAAATAAAGTCAAAACATGGACATGATCTTTTGCTTTAATATTTTTCTTTCGGTAACTACAATTAACTACCTAGAAGACGAAATAAACAAAAGGATAATAATTCAAACTTTGGCAGAAAATGTTGTAAAACAAGGTCTCGGAGGCCGGTACCACCGAGTAATCGCTACAAGGTAGGCTGCTGAGGTGGCTTTCTTCAACCCCGCCTAATTACTCGTAATCTCGATCAAACGCGGTCAACCTCGGCCAGAATCGGATCTAGTAGGTCAACTCAAGCCAAGTTTGACTTAAAAAAAAACATAATTCCTATGTTTATTATATTAAAGAATGAGTATCGTTTTTCAACAGATGAATATCAATTTTTAAAATATTTTAGTATTTCAACTTTTTTTTTATTTATTGATATTCACGTATTTTGTTATAAATATTAGTAACCTTATGATATTTGACATTCATAAAATTTCCCGAAAACAAATTTCTTTATAATTTAACATGTCCGAGCACACGCAACTCCCTGGTCAACCGACTAGGGAGCGCTTAGCGACTTTTGAAACCATGGGCAAAACTGTCGTTCAGTCAAACACAAACGCTGAGTTTCTTAAAGCAATTGTGATCGCAAAGTCAAATGAGTAGCCTTTTTAAACTTACTTGATTTTGGAATCCACAGATTCTATATGTCTTTTTTGTAATCCGCTTAGAGATTCTTGGACTTGCCTCCAATGTTGATCACCCATTCTTGCCTTGGTTATCCTTTCATTTGAAGTAAAAAGATTATTAAATTCATATATATAGTGTTGTAAAAATTGGGACTAGTCGACGAGTCGGTGGTTAATCGCTATTCGGCCGGTCACTGATTAATTCATTAATCGGTAGTCGGCCCTAGTCAGCCGGCCAAAAATCGGCGATTTCGGCCAGAATCCGGCCAAACCTGTAAATTCCAGCCAGTTTCCAACCAAACCATGTAGATTCCGGCGATTAATCATGTATACTTAAAAAATGGGTCGAGGAGAAGTTAAAACATGTCTACTTAAAATATTTACCTATAAAAATGGATATGTATACATATAAAACTGAAAATTACATACAAAAATCCCAATCCGATTAATCCTGATTAACCCCGATTAATCGCTAGTCCACAGGGGCGGACCTACCTTAGGGGAAGGGGTAGCCTTCGCTACCGCTCGGCGCTCCGGCAGTAGTGTAAATTTTGGAAAAATTGACTTTTTTGACCTTTTTTCAGTTTCGTTACCGTTTTTTTAAAAAACGTTACCGCTACGAAGATTTTCTAGATCCGCCACTGCTAGTCCGTACCCCACCGGCCGACTAGCGTCTAGCGATTTTACAACCACAATATATTTTGCTATAGTGAGAAGTTTTTTACCAGCTTTGGAGCATGGATGTCAAACCAATCTTCCCATTCTGGATCGAGTTTTCATCCTCATCATAATGTTTCTTTATTTTTCCCACGAAACTTGTAAATTCGTCTTCTGTGGAGGAAGTGAGAGCATGCATGTTTGACATCTTGTTATGAAGCGTGTAGGTTTTGCTGCCGATATAACCGCTAATATCATCTAGTTCGGTTTGAACCTATAATTATAGCAACAAATTAATCTACGTTTTGTAAATATCGGTAATAAAAGAAAGATCACAAAAAATAAAAGAAAAAAGTTGAACACCATTTGTTTCTTTTTAGTGTTTGAATTTGCTAAAAGTTCTGCCATTTTGTCCAACAGTTGTTTGTCTTCAGCATCGGCATAGTCCTAAAAAAGAAAAGAGTTAAATGCCATTTTAGTCCCTGTGGTTTGGGCCATTTTGCCAGTTTAGTCCAAAGGTTTCATTTTTAACCTGTGGGTCCAAAAAGGTTTCACAGTTGCCATTTTAGTCCACTGGGTTAACTTCATCCATTTTTTCTGTTAATGAGAAGGCCAATTCGGTCATTTTATATGGCTGACTTGCCCTTTTAGTTAACAGAATTACATACAAAATGACCAAATTGGCCTTCTCATTAACAGAAAAAATGGATGAAGTTAACCAAGTGGACTAAAATGGCAACTGTGAAACCTTTTTGGACCCACATGTTAAAAATGAAACCTTTGGACTAAACTGGCAAAATGACTCAAACCACAGGGACTAAAATGGCATTTAACTCAAAAGAAAATTAAGACGGTGATAACTGTTTTACAACATAAAGATAAAAGGTGGGAACTTTTTTATGTAATGGAGTGTGAAAAACCTCAAACTTTTTCTTGAATTCGCTTAATTTCTGGTCGTATATAGTTCGTGCTTCTTCCACCGTTTGAATCACTGTGAAGATGTCCTTGCTCAGAGTCTTGAAGAAGTTAACAGTAATACTAGATGCCGATTGAGTTGTCTGATATGCTCTCAACTGGCTCTGGTTACCAAAACAAAAAAAAAATAAATAAATAAAAATTTGCGTAATGTGACTAGGTCTGAAATTGAGCCAAGCCAGGTCGAGGTTGAGCTCGAGCTCAAACTTAGGCTCGACTCGTTTATTTCATCAAGCTGAAAAGTCGAGTTCGAGCTTGGCTCGTAAAATGTCCGAGCCAGCTGGAGCCAAATCCAGCCGGCTCGTTCATTTTTGTTATTTTTTTTTTATTTTTTACAAATATTGATAACATAAAAAACAAAAATAATAAAAAAAATATATTACACATATATCTGTATGTATTATCGTTATTTTTCTAATAGTTTAAAGACCTGAAAGGCATATATATTAAAAGCATTATATGTATATTTTTTGTTTGTTTTCCACATTTTTATATCTTATTGATTAGTAAATTTAAAATGTTAACACTCCAACCCCCTCCCACATATTTTTTTTTTTATTTTGATACGTTTAAAATTAAAATTAGTCTATATATTTTAATATATTTTTTATGGGTCAAAATGTATTAGATATGATTATAAAAGCTATACTATCAAAACAATAATCCACTTGTTTCTACAAAAAATAAAATAAATAAATAAAAAATAAAAAATAAAAAAACAATTTAGGAGTTTGTATGGATTTAAATTTAAATACACTTTAGATGATTTTTTAACACGTTTCGTATTTAGCTAACAGTTAAAATATTATAACTCAAATCTACAAACGTTTAATATTCGTCACGATCAAAGGAACTTTAGACATTTGACTAATAGCTAATGATGTACCTCATGTTGTCGTTGCCAAAATGAAGATATACTTTGCTCTTGTTCGTTAAGGTTACTATGCAAATCAACAAGTATGTCACCGACTTTGACTGAAGCTCCTCTAATCAACTGTATAACATAAATACGTTATACGATATTAAGTCCATTATTCTCTTGAAAACATTATTGAAGAAGATTTAGCTTACTCACTTCTGTAAGGGCAGACGAATGCTCAACAACTTCCGAATTTATGTTGTCGAATGCCGTCTTTGAATGGCCACTGAACTCCGTAGCTAGTTCAGCCAGAGATTGAATTCCACCCGTAAATACATCCTTAACCTTTTTTACGCGCATTTGAAGCTCTTCATTAGCCTATCCAAACATAAATTGAGGAGTGAATTTCAAGGATTGTCCTTTATCTTTATACCCATTTTCAGGCGCTGTCCTTTATGTTCAAAATTGACGAGTTTTGTCCTTTATGTTTTCATATCATACACATTTTGTCCTTTAGGCCTAACCCAGTTAGTTTTTTCAGTTAAATTTGGTCATGTGCTTTGCACATGAGGGCATTTTTGTCAATTCAAACGTAAGTTCAACGGCAGATTTACAGCTCAAAGCCTTTGCAACCTTTGAATTGACAAAAATGCCCTCATGTGCTAAGCACATGACCAAGTTTAACTGAAAAAACTAACTGGGTTAGGCCTAAAGGACAAAACGTGTATGATATGAAAACATAAAGGACAAAACTCGTCAATTTTGAACATAAAGGACAACGCCTGAAAATGGGTATAAAGATAAAGGACAATCCTTGAAATTCACTCTAAATTGAGTAAATCGAGTTTGTAAATTTTATTTGACTAAATATATAGATACGTTTTAAAGTGCTTACATAAGCATGTGCAAAGCTACATGTGGGCGAGTCAGGCAGGTTGGGTCAAAACATGCAACTTTTGCGTGGGTCAAATCAGGTTAGATTGACCCGCAACACTGTTTGTTTAAGAAATTTAGACTTTGTGTGTTCAGTATGATTAAAAAAGAGAAAAGTACACGGATGGTCCCTGTGGTTTATCAAAACTTTTGATTGGGTCCCTAGCTTTCTAAAACTACATAGGTGGTCCCTGTAGTTTGCACTTCGTAACGCATTTAGTCCCCAGCCAACAAATCTAAAGGTTTTAGCAGATCCAAGTTAGGGACTAAATGCGTTACAAAGTGCAAACCACAAGGATCATGCATGTACTTTTGGAAAAAAGTTGAGAACAAAACGCGTTACAAAGTGCAAACCACAGGGACCATCCGTGTACTTTTGAAAAGCTAGGAACCAAATCCAAAATTTTGATAAACCACAGGGACCATCCATGTACTTTACTCCTAAAAAAATTCTAATTTAAATAGTTACCTAACTTTTGGAATAATATGCTTTCGAACCGGTTAACCTAATTCCTTTTTGGATAATTTTTTTATATAACCCATTTGACCCATTAAAGTAGATTCACTACATCATCACCCAAAACCTAAACACCCACCCCCACCCCACCCCACCACCACCCAAAAATCTAAACCACCCCCCACACCCCCCCCCCCTCGGAAAAGAAAAACAAAAAAAAACTATACCTCACCAAAAAAATCCCCAAAAAACCTAACCCCCCACCCCCCAAAAACCTAACCCCCCCCCCCCAAAAAAAAAAAAAAAACTAAAAAAAACTAAAAAAAACTAAACACCCACCCCCACCCCCCTCGGCAAAAAAAAAAAAAAAAATTATGGGTGGGTGATTGGGGGGGGGGGTTAGGTTTTTGGTGGTGGTGGATGTTTAAGTTTTTTTTTTTTTTTTTTTTCTGTAATGGGTTTTTTAGGAGCCTTTGTACCCTTCTTACAATTAGAATCCTTTGTATTTGATCCTAATCCATATGTTTTATGGTCTACCTTGTCCTGCTCATTTAAGAACGATTTCATATGTTCTTCGATTGCATTTAATTGTTGCTCTTGGTGTGCCACAGAAGAAACGATAATCTGGTGAAGAACGTCGAGATGTTGAGCTAATAGTGTTTGGAAGCTCCGGATTAGCATTTTATTTCCTTCTTCTATGTGGTTCTTGTGCTCTATCACATAGAAAATAAGAAGCGATATCATTGCAAGTTCTTAAATCGTAAACCGTAAAAAATGGCTATGTTTTCGAAAAAGTTGATACAAACCGATTTTCGCGAACAAGCCGGATACCTCTGATGTTGCATTCTCAAGCTCACTATGTAGCTCAACCGCTCTTTCAGTGAGTGTTTTTTCTACAATATAGTAAAAAATGTTAGTTAATTTGGAAGTTGCTTGTTACTTTATATAAACTGGTTGTTTTAAGTAAACATTTTGGTTCATTTTCATATGAGTTAATTACTGTTTTCGTCCCTGTGGTTTGTCAAAAATCACTATTTCAGTCCATTAGTTTAAAAATTGCGATTTCAGTCCCTGTGGTTTCACTTTCGTAACCATTTCAGTCCCTGTGGTTTCACTTTCGTAACCATTTCAATCCATTTATTCTGTTAGTACAAGGACTGAAATGGTTACAAAAGTGAAACCACAGGGACTGAAATCGCAATTTTTAAACTAATGGTCTGAAATAGTGATTTTTGACAAACCACAGGGACGAAAACAATAATTAACTCTTTTCATATATAAATAACTTGTGGTTAAATAAGATTGCAAAAGCTATGTTATTAATATTGCAAAAATTAAAAGATTTTGGAGACCGTACGCATTCAAAAGCACTTTGAGTGGCTCTCAAGCAGTTGGATCATTTGACCAGTTTCCATTTAGCTATTTATACTAATTTAATCTAGGGGTGTGAATTTCTGACATGACCCAAAAACACGACACGAACCTAACACAAAGTTCGCGGGTTTGGGTTTAGTCTAAACAGGTTCGGGTTAGTTTCAAGTTGAACCCATGAACCCGTTTAACTAAAAGGGTCGGGTTCGGGTCGACTCTGTTGGGTTGGCGATTTGACCCGTTTAACCCATTTATATTATATTATATATTTTTACAATATGTTTTATGTCATAAATTAAATTAGGTGTGTATTTTATGCCATAATTATAACTTAAAAAGAGAAATTGACATAAAATTTTATAAATAAATATAATTGTATTATATACATTTGTGTGTTTTTTTAGTAAATTTTAACTTTAATATATTAATTTGCGGGAAAAAAAAATTCGGGTTGAACAGGCTGTGTTTGGATCAACCCGGCCGTGAATATTCGGTTGTGTTCGGGTTCATATGTATGACACAATTTCCAGGTTCGGGTCGGGTTCGGGTTCATCTAAAATTTTCAGGTCGGGTTGAACCCGCGAACACGACCCGTTTAGCCCCCCCCCCCCCTGATTTAACCCATAGTTATAAACGATAACCGAAATAAACTCATTCTTAAGTAAACGAGTCGAAATTTTCACTTCCATCTTAAAACCGTAACTTAACTAACCAGATCCAAGAAGATTGAGTATAAGATTTTCTTTCTCTTTTATCATCGCATTCGCCTGTTTTAATTTATGGTTTAGCCCCGTCACATCTTTCTTGCTTTCCTGGAGTTCTCTCTGAAGTTAAGAACCGTATGCATTAGATAAATACTTTTTAGGACTACAAACAGGGGAGGAGCTTAGTGGAAACCGGGGGGTGCATCCGTAGTGGCGAAGCTTGAGATTTCCGACCGGGGGGTCGAAAAAAAAATATACCAAAATATTTCTATAAAACCAGGGGGTCAAAAACGTATATACCCAAAAATTTCTATACGAAAACTACATACTCTCCACTACTGAGCGAAAAGTTCGGGGGTCGGCCGCCCCCTCCCGCCCCTACTATCCTACGCCCATCAGCATCCGCCCCCCGAATGTTTCGGTTAAAAGTGTAAAATTTCCGATTTTTAGTCCGAAAATTTTAAAATTATAAAGGAACCCCCCCCCCCCCCAATTATTTTGGCTAAATATTTATACATTATATAAATTAGGTCCCATAACTTTCCGCCCCCCGGAACTTTTGGTCAAGCTCCGCCACTGACTACAAAAAGAAAACAGCAGTCTAACCTGAGTGTTTTCAAGTTGTTGACTTAATTCTGTAGTCAACTTTTGTTGATAAAAGAAGAGTTCTTGAAGATTCAATAGTTCCTATGAAAATTCAGTTTTTCAGTGTTTAATACTATGATGAGAAGTCGCATATAATACGAAAAAAATAGGTATATTTACCTTACTTTTTAGTTCTAACTTCTCAGCCATTTCCTACAAGAAACGATGAAAATGTTAAAAATATACACAACTGCATTTCAGAAAATTTTCAAGTTAAAAATATATACAATTTGCATATGTAATAATCTTGGTTTTAAAAAGTGCGAGTCGCACAAAAGCGACGAGGTCTAAAACCAAGGCGCAAAGCGCAAAAGCGTGGGCTTTTCGTACCCGAGGCGCAAAGTGATTATATAATTTTTTATAGAGTAAATTACGTTTTTGGCCCCTGTGGTTATATCACTTTTACTATATTAGCCCAAAATAAGAATTTTTAACATATCTGCCCCCATGGTCTCTATAACTAACCATTTTGGCCCCTAAGTCTAGAGATCATGGGAGCCAAAATGGTTAGTTATAAAGACCAAGGGGGCCAAAATGGTTAGACTTAGGGGCCAAAATGGTTAGTTATAGAGACCATGGGGGCAGATATGTTAAAATTCTTATTTTGGGCTAATATCGTAAAAGTGATATAACCACAGGGGCCAAAAACGTAATTTACTCTTTTTTTATACATATCCTATAGGTTTTTAGCATCTCTTATCCAAATTATAGCTATAAATAAGGTTTATATATGATTTTACCCATAAGTACAAGCTAAAAAACCTATTGCACAACAGTTTGATGCTTAAAAACAGCATAAAAATACCCTATGTACATGAGGCGCGCGCCTCAGGCCTGAAAAACCTCAAAAAATGCGCTTTTTTTGTAAAAAGCGCGCCTCAGGCTACCTAAGGCGCCAAGGCTTGCGCCTTGATGCGCCTCGTGCCTAGGCGCGCCTCAAGCGCGCTTTTTAAAACCCAGGTAATAATTACATATTACCGATTATTCTGACTCTGATTCTGATCCAGAAAATTTCCATATTTTTACCAAGGCAATTTTGAAATTTGAATACTAGTAAAACACTTTCATTAAACTATTTATGAAGTCAAATAATGCAACTATTTCATCTTAAGACGTGTGGTGTCAAACAATACAACCTTATTATGGAAATTAAAATTAGGGTAAATTGCATTTTACGTCCTTTAAGTTTGAGCAAAAGTAACGAAATTACACCGGATGTCCTTTATGTTACAGTTTCTCATCATGCGGTGTCCTTTTGCCCAAACCCAGTTAATTTTTTACGTTAACTCTTTAACACGTGCCACTCACGTGAGGGCAGAATGGTCATTTTCACTCAGGTAATGATCACGTGGTATATAGAATGCTCAAACTTAATATAGAGGTAAACCTTCTTGGCAGCTTCTTCACTCAGGTAACGATCATGCGGTATATATATGCCATTTTTCTCCCTCGTGGCATGCAGTTCTAATGAAAAAAAAGCATAAAGTTATGCAATAATTTAATCTCAACAACCCACAGAAAAAAAAAAAAAAAACAAAAAGAGCATAAAGTTATGCAATAATTTAATCTCAACAACCCACAGAAAAAAAAAAAAAAAAGCATAAAGTTATGCAATAATTTAATCTCAACAACCAACATAAATTAATTGTTTATTTTACCTTGCTTGAGACTGTTGATTTCCGTGTAGAGTTCTTTAACGACTACTGATTTTGTCGCCTTATGATTAACCTGAAATTTATGATAGATGGGAGAAATTAAAGAATATTATAACTAGTGGTGTGCAAAAAATCGAATTAACCGACAAAACCACATAAAAACCGGTGGACCGGTTAATTGCTTTTCTGAAAACCCAAAGTAGTGGGCCGGTTATGGTTATCAGTGTTTCCATACCCGCCATAACCGAACCAACCCAAACCGACATGTAGTAACATTTTTGTCGGATTTTGGACTCCATCGTTTTTTTCCAATATATGATGTTTTTGGTTGAACGTTTGTAAGATTTTACGGGTTATTCATATCATCTTGGTTGAATGTTTGTTTGAATTTATGGATTTGTTTGAATTTATGGGTTATATTGTATCGTTTTGTTTGTATATTCGATAATAATCGATATTAATATTATAGATTATTTTTATTTTTTAATACTATGTAGTATACTAATATATAGAATTGTGTTAGATTATTTTTATTTTTTAATACTATGTAATATACTAAAAATAGCTCGATTCTTTTGACGGTGGAATAAATTGTTATTAGTAATAACAATTTATTCCACCGTCAAAAGAATCGAGCTATTTTTAGCTAGGCATAAATCTACGGTTAACCGACCCGCTAAAACCTTCAAATCCGATTAACCGAAATCGCCATAAATGATCAGTTATGATTACGATTTTGGCCCAAAACCGACCCATGCACACCCCTAACTAAAACTACTCAAAATTTAATGTTCAAGAAATGAAAACTAACCTCTGGTCTATTCTTGATGCTTTTAGCGCGGTACGCATAATCCAGCGTGTTTTGTGTTTCTTCGAGGGAGTGGATAGAAAGTGACACGGTAGCTATTATGCATGTTTTTGTTTTCCCTCCTAAGGAATCTCTTAATAACCTTGTTAATTTGCTATCCCTGTAAGTATTACGTTTACCATAAATTAATTATGAAAATTTGCATTGAACAATTAATATTGTAATAAAAAATTGTCACCTGTATGGAACATGTCCCGAGTGGTCGACCAGTGCATTTATTACACGCCCGAGAGTAAGCAAGCTCTTGTTGATCTCACCGGCTTCCCTTGCTCTTCCCTGGCCATGAAGATGAAGTCAAAGGGTTGACCTCAAAAGTCAAAACTCTCATTTGTAGTATCGAGTAAGTTCAACAAGTTAACTTGAAAACAGGTCGAATGAGGTTATGTTTTGACTCTAACGGGTCGAATAGAGAAAAATAAAATAAAAAAATCATATCTTAAAAAAAGGTCAGATTGTTCGATTGGGTCAAAGGTCGGCCAGGTGTACTTTTAGTGCATAAACACTCGTAAATCGTTTGATTCAAAATATCTCAATATTATTAAAATGATATAGTTTTTGTAACTATGCTTGACAGACCAACAATTTATAACATTAAAAACAGAGTAAAATGCCATTTTCGTCCCAAAGGTTTGGCCAGTTTTGCGACTTTTGTCCAAAGGTTTGTTTTTTTCACATCCGGATCCGAAAGGTTTGAAATCTTGCCATTTTCATCCGACCCGTTAACTCCATCCATTTTTTAATGTTAACCCAGGGCTATTTTCGTCCTTTTACCTCTATTTGTTTACTTATTTAACGTTAAGTTAGGTAAAAGGACGAAAATACCCCTGACTTAATGTTGAAAATGGATGGGGTTAACGGGTCGGATGAAAATGACAAGACTTCAAACCTTTTGAATCCATATGCGAAAAAACCAACATTTGGACGAAAGTCGCAAAACCGGCCAAACCTCAGGGACGAAAATGTCATTTTACTCTTAAAAAAACAGATAGGACAAAAGGTGTTTTAGCATACCCAACCAGACCCATTTAACTATTCCAAAAAACCACCCGTTTTACACGGTTACCTAACCGACCCGCCCAATTTGCCATATCTAGTATCATGGAACTATATCATACCTCCCTTGCACCAGAACGTAATATATTTTCGGAACCAGCAAGATCCACAAGATTTAGCTTTCCACATTTGATTATCTCCACCCCATCTGAAGTATTTTCCTTAATTTGAATAGTGATGGTAAATAACGAATGCGATCGGTTACTCTGTGTGTTGATAAGTGTTTCAGCCGTGTGTTTTCTTGACGAACCCTTTTCCAAGATTCGGTATATTTCATCTGCACTAGATACGAGTTCCTCTTCTAACCCTCGCATGAAAACCGCACCTTTCCCGTCTTCCATTAAAGATATGTGTTTTTTCGACTTTTCGTCAGGAGCTAAAAGATCTGTTATTTCCTCGTTATAAAGCTCGATATACGTCACTTTCATGCTGTAGTCTGCGTTTTGAGCTTCGAGAATGTTAAAAAGTTGCTCAACGGCTCTTGGAATAACTCCAACGTCCTCGTGAAACTCTCCATTCTGACACAAACAGCAGGAAAAAAAAACGTTATATCTCATACGGGTCAATTAGCTAAAGAAGGAATAGTCAAATGTGATTTTTTGACCTTTTAAATCACATTTATTAAAAAAATAACTTAACAAAAATTATAACTGTCACATCAATGTTGATTTTTTTTAAATACGTATCTTGACGGTTGTATATGTTAACAAATTACATTATATTTTATTCTATTAGTATAATACACGTGATTGTAACCTGAGTATTATATAAAACAGTCTTGAAATTGGACAAAAAGTGGATGCGGGTCTCCCCAACCCGTACCAATAAATATGGTTGACTTTGAAGTCAACAGGAAAAATTTCTAACCTTATATTGATTTTTTAAACAGGAAACGGAAAACTGACAATGACATAAGGGGCTGTTTGTTTACCTCTTAATGAGGCTCTTAATGGTTCAGACCACTGGTCCAGCACTTAATGGTTCAGACTGTTTGTTTCACGAGCAGATGTCTGAATGGTTTAGACATTTGCCTCTGAATGGTTAAGACCTCTAATCTGAATTAGTCAAATATTTGCCTCTGAACGGTTAAGCATTATAAAGGCTCTTAATGGTTCAGACCTCTTACCGGTTCAGCACTTAATGGTTCAGACCTCTTACTGGTTCAGCACTTAATGGTTCAGACTGTTTGTTTCACGAGCAGATGTCTGAATGGTTCAGACATTTGCCTCTGAATGGTTAAGACCTCTAATCTGAATTAGTCAGATATTTGCCTCTGAACGGTTAAGCATTATACAGGCTCTTAATGGTTCAGACCTCTTACTGGTTCAGCACTTAATGGTTCAGACCTCTTACTGGTTCAGCACTTAATGGTTCAGACTGTTTGTTTCACGAGCAGATGTCTGAATGGTTCAGACATTTGCCTCTGAATGGTTAAGACCTCTAATCTGAATTAGTCAGATATTTGCCTCTGAACGGTTAAGCATTATACAGGCTCTTAATGGTTCAGACCTCTTACTGGTTCAGCACTTAATGGTTCAGACCTCTCTTACTGGTTCAGCACTTAATGGTTCAGACCTAAGTGTTTATAACGAAGGATTGGATGTCGAAAAAACGTTTTTAAACGGATTCAAATTTTAACATGCGGTGTATTTAACCTCAAGAGTCAAAAGTATTGTATTTTTTAGCAAGAGTAAGACCTTTGTTTTTCCACCTTCACCTTCCATTGTATAAGTTTTTCCGGTACCCGTTTGCCCATAAGCAAAAATCGTCCAATTGTAACCCTCAAGAGCTTCTTTAACTATTGGAGCAACCACTTGATCATACAAATCCTTTTGTTTTGTGCCCGGACCGAACACCTATACAAACAAATATATCTATAATCAGAGTTCAAATGGAAGTCAATCAAGCTTTAGATATTTACACAAACATGAATTAAAAAACGTACCTTATCGAAACAAAACGTTTTATCTGACTGCTTATTACCCGTGTTTTGAGTAACGATTACTTCTTGTTTATCCTCGTTACATGTAACCGCAGCAGGTGTCTTTGCCCTCACGTCATCGTCACTAAGTGGCCTGAAAACCGCACATTATTGAATATTGAGAAACTTCACAACGATAAAGAGCTTTTGTATCTATAAACGCATCCTATTGTTATAGACGATAACAAGCTTCGTCTCGAGGCACACTACAAAATATATAGTTATCTAGATGGGCAAAACGGTCATTTTTTCGGCAGAACTGAAACAGATTTCAACCTGTTTGACCCTTTGACCTGTTCACTATATCGAAATTTTTTTACAGTTTCAGATGCAACAACGACCCGTTTTTAAGTAAATAGGTCAATAATGGCACATCTTACATGTAATTTATTACCATTTTAAACTACAAAACACTACAAAAAGATTTCGAGGCATGCCAGTCTGCCGATGCACCCATAGTTATTGAAAGCGACAAGCTACGTATACGCTACGTAGCGATAGCATGAAATAGCGGGCGCTATTCTATGTTTGGCGACACAATAGGAAAAAAAATTAGAAATATTTTATATGTATATTATATCCAAATAAGTTGTTTTATACGCTGTTTTATATGTATTCTTAACAAAAAAAAAAAAAAAAAAAAAAAAAAAAAAAAAAAAAAAAAAAAAACCCTAAAATCCTACTATTTTATACCTATAAAATCCAGATATTTACATTAAAGCAGAAAAAGAAAAAACAAAAAAAATCCTAAAATTCCGTTATTTGCCCGCTATGGGGGCGCCAAAATCAAATAGCGAAACATGATTGCTACGCTATTCGCTATAGTGCTACTAATAACTATGGATGCTCCAACCCAAGATTCTCATTTATGTCAACTTAAAGAAAGATACGATGACACTACTCGAAACAGACCTGCAACGCAGAACAACTTGCACATTAACGCCTTTCTCTTTGTCATCTTTGTTACTTGTACCATTTTCACTCGACCAGAGCATTTGTGTTGGCGATAGAGGGACGAAACTCCCTCGTCTCTGTTGATACGACTTCGTATTATCCATAAACGAAGCCCGATTAACCCCTCGTTCCCTGAAAATTCATAACCAAAAATGAAAAACAAAACATATAATCATATAAACAAGCAAACAAATCCAAAACTTAAAGGTGTCATAAATCACAACTAAAAATTACCCAGACCACAACTACATATCAGCAACATTATTCAACTCAAAACTATCCAAACTCTATAAAAAAAAAAAAAAAAAAAAAAAAAAAAAAAAAAACTGAGTGGGGCTTTTTAACAAACAGGTGGAGGGCATACATGATGGGTGGTATAGTAATCAAGAATTTGTTTCTATCAAATAAACATGATGATCCACTGATCAAAAACAGATTAAACTCAACGAAAAAACATTAAAATTGATGAAAATGAAGTAGTTAAACAACCTTGGCCGGCTGTATTAAGAAAAACCAAGAATTGAACAAACGATCGGCGATGATAAGTAGCTTTTTTTTGAAGAAAAACAAAAGGGGTTTTGTATTTTAGTGTTTGTTAGAGAAAGAAAGTAAAAAGATTGAAACTTGGAAGCTATGGCGTTACCAAGAATTGAAAGAAGCTGAATTGAAGGAGTCATGAGAGCGTTTTAGGTAGGTTTGACTGTTAGAATATTATGAATATGAATAGTGTTGTTGTGTGTTGCATGTCTTAATATTTTATTTTCTTTTTGTCTGAATTAATAATATTTTGAATTGAATTTGAATATCATAACTGTGCAATAATTGTAAGAAAATTATTAAAAATTAAAAATATCTAAAATGAATATGCGATTACGATTTTATATTTAGTTAGGGGATATTTGTTTACCTTTTAATGAGGCTTTTAATTTTAATGGTTCAGACATTTTACTGGTTCAGCACTTAATTGTTCAGACTGTTTGTTTCACGAGCAGATGTCTGGATGATTAAGATGTCTGAATGATTAAGATTTATACAGAGTCTGAATGGTTAAGACCTTTAATTTGAATTGGTCAGACACTTGCCTCTAAACGGTAAGCATTATACAGGCTCTTAATGATTCAAACCTCTTACTAGTTCAGACCTCTTTCGGGTTCAGCACTTAACCATTCAGATGTTGCCAAACAGCTCTTTAGTAAAGAATAAAGATACTTGTAACAAAATATACAAGTGTCATGTCCTTGTATTTTTTAGGTTGTTAAACGATTTGTTTCTTACAAATAACACATCACTAAATGTTTGTGATTATGGGTACAGCGTATAGGCTTTTACGTGTGTTTGTGTTTATGTATTCGTGTTTGTTGTCGTGCTCTTGTGATTTTTTTTTTTTATTTTTAGCGAACAAAATTGTTTTGAAACGTCTGGATTGTTTTAAAAAGAAAAAAGGTTTTACATTATTTTTTTAAGAATTTATTCGCTACACAAAATAACAAATATACTCGTATGGATGAAGTATTTTCACTAACACACGATGTGTATGTAGTTGGAACCGTTTATGAGTAATGGATCCCTTAGTTGTTATCTAAGTTATTATTTTAGGTGTTTAAAAGGACCAAATGGATATTGGGTATTTGGGTTTTAATGATTAGTTGATTAATAAGTAGATCGTTATCGTTCAGAGGTAAGTGTCTGACCAATTCAGATTAGAGGTCTTAACCATTCAGACTCTGTATAAATCTCAACCATTCAGAGGCAAATGTCTGAACCATTCAGTCATCTGCTCATGAAACAAACAGTCTGAACCATTAAGTGCTGAACCAGTAAGAGGTGTAAGAGGTCTGAACCATTAAGAGGTAAACAAACAGCCTCTAAGTTTATATATGTTAATCAACCTATGCTACCTGAACAAGGAAAACAAATTTTTAGCCGCCTCTAGAACATGGCCTCTGTGTAGTTGTCCACCCTGCACACCCTCAAAGACGGCTCTATATATATGCAATGAATTGGTGGTCATTTGATCACAGGTCGCGTTTCTAAGTACAAAATCACAATCATGGCCTAATTTCAAGTTGTGTTTTTTTCTCAGTTTTTATCATGAATTGTTTATAAAATTAGTGTTTTGATAACTAGACTACGAACAACATACATCATCGGTCTAGCTGAGTACTTGTGAATCGCTACTATATGGGAGGTGTTCGAATGGCTTTGCTTATATTGAAAATGGCGATGAGAAAGGAGGTGTCGATGAGATGGTGAAAGGTGACTAAACAGTCTAGAATTTAGTTTACTTCAAAGAAAAGTTAGGTGGTGGATGAAAAAATGGGATCAAGCTCTACACTAAAGTGGGTTGGTGTAAAGTAGCTAGGGCAAAGTCCACGCATAAAAACAAATAAACAATCATTATAACATGCTTTTTATCCAATTTATACTATATTATATGCATTTAACTTATACAATGATACACCCCAACTCATGGCGAAAACATCGGGACGGGACGAGGACGAGATTTCTCGAGACTTCATAATACTATTTACGACAATATTTAATCAAAACCGATTTCATTTCATTGCATAATTGTCAAGTACAACATTTGGAAATCAAAGTACAACAAGTTCTTAAAACGATACAACAAGTTACAATAAACAAAATACAGCAATTCTAGTATTCTAAGTGTGTTTCTAATCATCCTTACTAAATTCCATGATCATCAATGTCATCAACCTGCAACATGTTCAAAGTATATTTCAATACAAGATATATTGCGAGTATACAAGTTTAACAAAATGGTATAAGTATAAAAATCAATACAAGATATATTGCGAGTATACAAGTTTAACAAAATGGTATAAGTATAAAAATGATTAAACGAATCCACATGGCAAAACTTGTTATCTATACTAACGTAAAAACTGGCATGCGATTAAAGCGTCAACTCAAAGACCGTTAGCGTAATCCTATCATAGCAACGATAGGACCGTTCTATTTTAACTTAACATGACCACAAGACTATGAGCGGTGCGTTACTCCTATAGCACTATACATATTAAGGGGAAGCTCGTACGAAGTTAATGACAAGTTTATCACATAAGAATGTTCTGGTAACACGAATCAAGTATAACGTATTAAGCATGCATGATTGGATTGTTTGCTTATGATTACATAAAGTATGTGTGATTGTGTAAGTTGAATAAGTAAACATATTACACCCAAAAGTGTAAAAAATAAAAAGGGTGTTCGAGTAAACTTTGCAAATCTTTGTTTGATAATCCCGTTGAGTTGTTGAGTTGAAGTAGGAACACCGAGGTTACCCTACATGGGGTAAACAAAGGTGTAAGTCGTTTGGAGTTGAACGGAGGATTCGGATTTGGAATTTAAAGTATAAAAACACGAATATATATCCCGTTTGAACACTCGTTGTCACACTAAGTTACTGTGATTTCACGAGTCCCAATTTGCCTAATAGAATCACAACGAGGAATCCAGAACTGAGATTAATGGAAAACCGAAACATCACAACACTGTTTCGTGCAAATGGAAGGTTTCCTTCGCGCGAGTAGGCATCATTCGTGCGAACAGAAGTTCGTTTGAACTTTTTAACCATTAACCGGTTACGTTGTGAGTTCAGTTATGTTACATATTATATTATATAGTTATAATAATAGTCCAGTACGTCAGAGAGTTCATAGAAGTCATGCATGGAGGTATAACACCTCGTTATAAGTTTCACCAAAGCACAAGTTTATTAACAGTGTTAACAAACCAGTTGGTCATGAATATAACAGAAAGTTAATAATACAGTAAGTAAATACCAAACAGCCGAACAAGGACAACCCAGGCGTGTCATTCCCAACATGGCAAGTGTTGGAGGTGAAGCGGGGTTAACTTACTTTGAGTCTAGAAGACTGTTTGGGTGTTCGTTTGCAAGTCCAAGTGAGGCGGTGGAACTAGATTGAAAACCAAGGTTTTCATAATTCACACTTCTGTTAAACATTGATTCACCCATACTGAAGACGGGATCCGAGATAATCATTCAACGCTTAGAAAAATTTTTAAACGGGGTAACAGAGTCCTTACGCGCGAATGGATGTCCATTCGTGTGAGTGGGATGCCCAGTCGCACGCGTGGGCTCTTCCTTCGTGCGAGTGGCTCTGTTTTGGGGCGAGTTTGGTTCGGTTTTGTTTAAATAAGCTCGTTTCTTGGTTGGAATCAACCTCAATACTAACCCACAGCTATAGACTTAGCTTGTGAGCTCGGTGGGTTCTTGATTCTGCCAAGTTTCGATATCAAAAAGCATTTTATAAAAGTTTGAAAAATAGAACTTCAATCTTCAACTTGGATCTCAATGTGGTGAGCTTCATTATTCAGATTGCCATGGCAAGTCTGTGAAATCTTCCTAGAGAATAACCTAGTTGCAAGAATGGAAAAATAGTAGAAAAAGTAGAAGAAAAGTATAAGAAACAAGTATGAAAATGTAAAGGAAAGTGAGTTTGAATTCACTTAGAAGCTGTTGGAGTGCTCTGCTGGTCGTGCACAAGGTCAGATGTCGCAACCCCCGTCCCCTAACAAACCCGGGAACAGGCGGTCATAGCCAGTTTCAGTGGTATCTGGTTTATCCATTTTGGCAGCAGAAATTACATCAAGACCGTAGTTAGGAAATATTTTATCAGAGTAAAATACCAAACTTTTATAATATTAAACACTTGGGAATAATCCCACGTTTTAAGTACACACATGTTCATAGGGATAAACCCTATTTTATTTAATAAAACATCTCTTTATTTTAGGTAACGTTATAACCACTTTTCCAAGCCTTCAATGCTGTCCAGCTGGCTTCTACTTGGCTTTCACATTTTGTTACCTGAAACGCGTTTAAAAACATTTTGTCAGTGGGAAATACTGGTGAGTAGGGGTGCAAACGAGCCGAGCCGAGCCCGAGCTCGACCAGGCTCGAGCTCGAGCTCGTTTAACATATGAAAGCTCGAGCTCGAGCTCGGCTCGATTCGAGCTTTATTTCTGAAGCTCGAGCTCGGCTCGAATGTAATTCTTCAAGCTCGAGCTCGGCTCGGGCTCGACTCGTTTAGTATTTTTTTAATGAATTTATATTAATAATAATTATTATTATATATATAATTTAGTTATTTTTTATATTTATATGAAAGGTAATTATTATTATATAAATATATGTTTAATATACTAATAAAAAATATATATAAATAGAAAGCTCGATTAGGCTCGCGAGCCGGCTCGAGCTCGATAAGCGAAGCTCGGGCTCGGGCTCGTTTACTAAACGAGCTTGTTTTTAGGCTCGGGCTCGAGCTCGAGCTCGTTTAAGCTCGGCTCGTTCGAGCTTTTTTTCGAGCCGAGCTCGAGTAGCTCGCGAGTAGCTCGGCTCGTTTGCACCCCTACTGGTGAGTAAATCTTAGTTTAATCGAGTTTAATAAAAACCATTGTACAGTATTGAGGGCGGTGGCGCAATTACATTTGTTTCCATCTACTAAATTACCACCCACGGTACTGTCAACCCGACTTGTGATCATGTTACTCCTCGCAAGGTAGTAACAAATTTTGTATACAAAACCCCAACATACCGACGATAATTGTAGAATACAAATACTCAATAACTGTTTAATATATTATTAATTATGTGAGGTTTTGTAAAAACAATTTGCAAAAAGGAGATTACTCACATTGCTGTCTTAGGGTTTCCTTTAAGGATTTCCTGGTGATTATCTATAATTTACACAAATGCACACGCGTTAGTATAATAACCCAATATTTACATTAGTAATACCCTCCCCGAGACGGCATTCCAACGACTACGTCGGGCAGAACCACGACAGCCGTTACGGAACCCTGGATCAATCGGGCAGCGTATCTAATACGTAACCGGGGTTATGATACTTACAACGGAGCAGAACTTTGTTATTTAGGGGGGGTATTATGCCCGAAAATTATGTTATCTATGCAGAATTTAGAGAGAGAGATCGAGAATGAACGGTTTGAAACTGAGGCTCAGGGCCTCAATTTATAGGCGACCTTTCGACTTCCCTCACGGCCCGCGAAGGACGTAGCCAAGGGCTACGCGGCCCGCGTAGTAGGGGGTCTACGGGGTAGCTTTGTCCGGTCAACAAGATAGGTTCGACAAGTGTTTGACACGTGGCGGCTCCAGGTGAGGCCTCGTTGCAGGGCTGTCGCGCTCCGCGTAGACCCTGATGTGGTCTTACGCGGCCGCCAAAGACCCCTAAAATTTGTTTTTAATTAATTTTAATAAAAATAAAGGTATTCGGGGCCCGTTTTCGCATACGGGGTTTATTTTAGGACGTATAGGGACACTTTAAAATATATAGGGTGTCGAAAATAATTAGGAGGGTTGTTATATCCTCCCCACCTTGTTTTAGAACTCGTCCTCGAGGTCTGCTGGAATAAGTGTGGATATTTTCTTTGTATTTCCGATTCAAGCTCCCAAGTGTATTCCGGTCCTCTTTTGGAGTCCCATTTCACTTTGACCAGAACTAATCTCTTGTGTTTAAGATTCTTGACTTTCCTGTCTTCAATCTGTAGAGGCTTTTCTAAAAATTTAAGTTGCTCATTTTTGAAGTATAGTATTGACGAAGTAATGTTCGATCGAATAGGGCACTCGATTGGTAAACATTACTGTCCGGATCATGAGATACTATGCCTCAACACTTAATCGTTTTCACAACTCGTTCGTAATAGGAATGCCAGCCGATCGAACAGACTGTTCGATCGAGTGACATTCAGTTGAGGACCACTCCTGAAGTTCCTAGCCGATCGAGTGAGCTAGCCGATCGAGCGAACCGCTCGATCGACCGACTTGAAAGGTAGGAACACTTCAGTGTTCTCAAATACTGCAACAAAAACTTCCAAAGTTCAAATCCTCTAACACGAACACACAGAGGAAGAAACAATCCACCCGAATGGTCCAGCCGATCGAGCCAACCGGCCGATCGAACAGGACTGTTCAATCGGATATACCAGCCGATCGAACAGGCCGTCCGATCGAACCTGCCGTTCGATCGACCAGCCCATCCGATCCATCCATACTTGTTTACTTTTCCGCGTTACTTATCGTTATGCTATCTAACTATTCAGGCTAATCTTACTCTAAGCGCTCCCTTCAATCCACAATCAATCACTGTGAGTATACTCGAACCCTTTTTGCTTTAGCACTTTTGGGTGTTACATACGTTACCTATCAAATCACAATCAAACACAAACTATTTGAACGCTGACCATTTGCATGTGCTACTTGACTAAATGAATGTTGTTTATTATGTTTACACGTGGAATGCTCTCTACCTGCCTTAGCAACATAGTACTATAGTTTGGACTCAGCACCCGTTCACACGGGGGTTGTTAAGGACAAATACTTGCATGGATTACGATGGTAATCATGTATTGCGAACCGTCTCGGACGGTCAACCCGTAGTCGTTGGTATCGATGGTCCCATGTCGATAATTAACATGCATCGTTTTCCTCTGTGTACGTGCCTGGTTATGCGTAAACTATTCGAACTCTATATGCTATTACTAAACTTGTGTGCTCACCTTTACATTTTATGTATTGACTTTATTTTAAACGTATGTGACAGGTGTTTAAGGTGTTAGCTTGCTAGGAAAGCGAGGCAATAATAAAGCTTTAGAGCCCATATAGCAATTGTAGGTCGTAGCCTACCTAGGGGTCTCTAAAAGCGAATAAACTCTAGCCATGGAGCCGTTGGAGTTGTTCGATCAAGCATCTATGGCATTAGTTGTGTGTAGATCTTGTCCGGATGAGTCTTAATGACTCTAGGCAGTACTTTAAAACATTTGGTCTGTAATAAATTGAATCTGAGTTGTCGAGACAGTACTGTTTGTTTAGTTGTATTCTATGATAACTTGTTTATTTATTTGGGATACTGTATGGGACGTATCACTTAACTGAATTTGTAATAATAGTTGTTGTGGAGACTTCTGGACAATCTGTTTCGCTCAGTGCCGCGCCCCGATGATTCCGCCATCGGTTGGGGTGTGACAGATTGGTATAAGAGCCATAACTATAGGGAATTAGGCAGACACGACCTAGTCCGGGTCGCTGTCTTAGAGACCTAGACTATAGTTAGGAACCATCAGACCCAGTTTATGTGCCTTGTTATGTAATTCTTCCCTATCACTGCGCTCGAATTTTCAAATAAAGTCAGTAGATTTGGTTGGGAATAGGTGTGAAAGCCGCAAACTCCTGACCAAGCTGCCTGACTTATGCCGATTCAATTCGTTTATTTATGCTTATCTCATTATTTTTACTAACGAACAAGGGAGATTATACCAAATCAGGAGTGAAATCCATATTTTTGATGCATAACTTCCTCTATTTTTATTAAAAAAAACAAGGAAGAAATTGCTAAGCCAAGGGGTGAAACCCTGACCTTGGCAGTTAGTTCTGTACTTATTTATCTCACCAAGGCATTCGACGGACTCCAACGACCTGAACTCACAAGTATGACCTAGGGAACGCGTGTGGAATGCCCGAGAATCGAGGCAGAAACACGACCTCTAGAGTCGAAAGTGACGACAAGTCTACTGCGAATAGTCGAATTGTCGTGGGTAGTCGATGTCTAGTAGCCGCAGACAATCTACCTCTCGAATTTATGTGTTTCGATTCTGAGAACCGTAACCGCGTACTCTGATGACTCGTTGATTTTTATGTGTTTCTCTGTTTTGTGTTTTGTATGTGTTTTATATTTGCCTTCTCTGTTTGTGTTTATATTTCGGGATGTTATTCGATTCTGCTGTCAAATTTCAATCGACACACGCGACTCGTACTGTTATTCTATCCCTAATCGACACACAGCTATCGCAAATCTAGACGATATCATACTGTGCTATACGACTAAGTTAGGTAATTCGATACCATATTCGAATGACACTCGAACTTTGAAGGATAGGTTTCTGTTTTCTGACTGCTATGTGATTAAATGGTTACGTGTTTTTGTGTTTATGTGCCTCTGTGTTTATGTGCTCCTGTGCTTACGTGCATCTGTGGTTGTGCATATGTGTTTACGTGATATGTGTTTCGACGTGATTCTAAGCTTTAGATAGTAGTAGACGTGTGAGGCGAGATTCGATTTCGTTGTGTTGAGACTCGTGACGATGTCTAATGCAGACCATGTCGTCGTCTGGATCCCGACCCCGAGCCCCACTTACCCGCCAGGAAAAGAGGGACAGACGTCTCGCTGCTATCATCTCCAAAACTGCGGCGAAAGCTGTGAGTGAGGTGTATGAGAACGCCAGCAAGTCGTCTGAAGAATCACGAGCTGAAATCCCTAAGGACTCAAGCAAGGCTGCTTTCAGCTTCAAGCAGTTCAAAGCGTGCGGGCCAAAGGAGTTTACTGGCGAAGATGGTCCGACAGCCATGTTTCACTGGTTCGACTCGGTCGAAGTCACTCTGCGCCAGAGCGGATGTCATAAGCATCTCCGTACACTCAATGCAACAGGCGTCTTCCAGTCCCGTGCTCTAGACTGGTGGACGGCCGAACGAAACAAGCGCGGAAATGATGCAGCTTACGGGCTATCATGGAAGGAGTTGAAAGCGATTATGATCGAAGAATTCTGCCCTCCTCATGAGCGCCAAAAGCTGGAGGACGAGTTCTGGGGAATCAAGCAGAAGGATGGAGACAACGCTGCTCTCACTGCTCGCTTTAAGCAGCTTAGCATTATCTGTCCTGATCAAGTCAAGACCTCAGATCAAGCCATCAAGAAGTACATCCGAGCTCTACCCGACTGTGTAGCCGACTTCGTTCACGCCGCCAAGCCAGCAACAATCGAGGAAACCTACCTACTCGCCGCTGAGATCAACGATAAGCGAGTCAAGTCAGGTTTTTGGGATAAGCAAACCAAGTCTCTGCATCAAGCCACTGCAACACCCACCGACTCATCTGCTCAATCCTCCAAGTCCTCAAGAAGGAAGAAGAAGAACCACAACAATAGCTCCAGCAACAAGAGTTGTGCTGCCGCAACCACCGCTGCTCCCCTGCAATTTGTACCAGCTCAACAGCAGCAACACCAACGTTCAGCTCCAGTGATTAATGCACCGCCAGCAAAGCGTGCATACAAAGGCCCTCACCCACTCTGCCCGACATGTTCGTATCATCATCCAGTGGGTCTAACTTGTCGTTTTTGCGCTCACTGCAACCTCTACGGTCATTTCACTGCGAACTGCCGCTACGGTCCCCGTCAAACCCCAGCTCAAGCTACTGTCAACCAAGCTCTACTCCCTACTCCTCAAGGCCAACCAGCAGCTCCAGCACCTGCAGTCAATGCTCGAGTCTGCTTTGCATGTGGTGACCCTAACCACTTTGCAAACAGGTGCCCGAACAGGGTGGTTAAGCAAGAGCCCCAGCAACAACAGCAGCCTCAGCAACAGCAGCAAGCAGCCCATGCCCGAACCTTCAACATCAACGCCCGCCAGGCTCAGGCGGATAACAACGTGGTTAATGGTACGTTCCTTGTGAATGGTATTTATGCATCATGTTTGTTTGATACTGGAGCCGATAACTGCTTTGTGTCATTTGAATTCGAGAAGCTCCTTAGTCGTAAGCGCTCTTATCTATCCTCGTCATTCGAAGTCGAAGTTGCTACAGAGAGAACTATTGCCGTTAACTCAGTACTCCGTGATTGTACTCTCGAACTCAACAATCACATCTTCCCAATCGACCTTATTCCGATGCAACTCGGAAGTTTTGATGTCATAATAGGCATGGACTTTCTTCGTGAAAACCATGCTAAAGTTGTGTGCTTTGAAAAGATGATTCGATTCTCGCTCGCAAATGGTGATCTCCTATGTGTATACGGTGAAACAACGTCGAAAGGTCTCAAGCTTATGTCGTGTATTCAAGCCAGCAAGTATCTCCGCAAGGAATACCGAGCCTTCTTGGCCAACATCGTAGTAGCGGAGAAGGGAAAGAAAAAGAAAGTTGAAGTAAAAGATGTTCTAGTGGTTAGTGGATTTCCTCAGGTGTTCCCTGACGATCTTCCCGGACTACCACCTAGTCGTGATATCAACTTTCGCATCGACCTCATTCCTGGAGCTAACCCCGTTGCCAAGGCCCCTTATCGACTCGCTCCATCCGAAATGAGGGAACTCTCGAACCAACTCCAGGAATTACTCGAAAAAGGCTTTATTCGCCCAAGCACCCTCCTTGGGGCGCGCCAGTCCTTTTCGTCAAAAAGAAGGACGGGTCGTTCCGGATGTGCATCGACTATCGGGAATTGAATAAGCTAACCATCAAGAACCGATACCCTTTGCCACGAATTGACGATTTGTTTGATCAGCTACAAGGTGCAGCATGTTTTTCTAAAATCGATCTGCGTTCAGGATACCATCAGCTACGGATTCAAGAGGAAGACATTCCTAAAACCGCTTTTCGAACCCGTTATGGCCATTACGAATTTGTTGTCATGCCCTTTGGTTTAACCAACGCGCCCGCGGTTTTCATGGATCTCATGAATCGTGTGTGTAAGCTTTATCTTGACCGTTTCGTCATCGTGTTCATCGACGATGTCTTGATCTATTCCAAATCAAAAGCCGAACACGCACAACATCTACGTTTGGTTCTCGAGTTACTTCAGGGGAACCAACTCTATGCCAAATTCTCCAAGTGCGAATTCTGGTTAGAGGAGGTTCAGTTTCTGGGTCACATAGTGAATAGTCGGGGTATCCATGTCGATCCTGCGAAGATTGAAGCTGTCAAAAGCTGGATTACGCCTAAGAACCCGTCAGAAGTTTGTTCTTTCCTCGGACTAGCGGGCTATTATCAACGATTCATCGAAGGATTCTCCAAGATCGCTGTGCCGCTTACCGCTCTCACCCATAAGGACAAGCCTTTTGTGTGGGGAAACGCACAAGAGACTGCCTTTCAAGCCCTCAAGCATATGCTGTGCAACGCGCCGATTCTTACACTGCCCGACGGAAGCGACAACTTCATCGTCTACTGTGATGCTTCTAACCTTGGTCTCGGCTGTGTTCTCATGCAGCGAGACAAGGTTATAGCCTACGCATCTCGTCAGCTCAAGATCCACGAGAAGAAATATACAACCCATGACCTCGAGCTAGGCGCGGTTGTCTTTGCATTAAAGATTTGGCGACACTACCTGTATGGCACTAAGTGTACAATCTACACTGATCACAGGAGTTTGCAACACATCTTTAATCAGAGAGAGCTTAATATGTGTCAACGCCGATGGGTAGAACTTCTAAATGATTACGACTGTGAGATTCGTTATCACCCAGGCAAGGCGAATGTGGTTGTTGACGCTCTCAGCAGAAAGAGTTACGTGCTCAGTACTCGAAACATCCAAGCACAACACAACCTCGAAACCCTCATCCAAGAAGCTCAACATGCTTGCTTTAACGAGCGTACATTGAAGAGAGAAAAGATCTATCACGATGGAGCTCAGTTAGTAAGCAAACCTGACGGGATATTCTATTATCTGGACCGAATTTGGATCCCTAAGCGGACCGATTTGCGAAAGATTATCATGAACGAAGCCCACAAATCCCGGTATTATATTCATCCCGGTGCAGATAAGATGTACCAGGACCTGCTTTATAAGTACTGGTGGCCGGGTATGAAAAGGGATATCGCTCTGTACGTTGGAAGCTGTTTAACTTGTGCAAGAGTCAAGGCTGAACATCAAAGACCTTCTGGCTTACTCGAACAACCGCCGATACCTATATGGAAGTGGGAGAGTATAGCTATGGATTTCATAACGAAGCTCCCGCCCACGCCATCAGGTCACGACAGTATTTGGGTCATAGTTGATCGTCTAACGAAGTCAGCCTACTTTTTGCCTATACGAGAGGACTACAAGGTGGAACGACTAGCCCAAATCTATACCGACGAGATCATTCGTAATCATGGTACGCCTCGTGACATCATTTCGGACCGCGACGCTCGGTTTACTTCGCGATTGTGGTAAACGTTTCAAGCGGCCCTTGGTACGTCGCTTAATCTGAGTACTGCATTCCACCCTCAAACCGACGGACAGACTGAAAGAACGATCCGTACTCTTGAAGACATGCTCCGAGCGTGTGTTATAGATTTTGGTGGTAGTTGGAACAAACACCTGCCATTGGTGGAATTCTCGTACAATAACAGCTATCATGCCAGCATCCAAATGGCACCTTTTGAGGCTTTGTATGGTAGAAGATGTCGATCGCCTATTGTGTGGCACGAGATCGGTCACTCGCAACTAACCGGTCCCGAGATTCTACAAGAAACGACTGAAAAAATCCACCAGATAAGAGACAATTTGGTAAAAGCTCGGAACAGACAGAAAAGTTACGCCGATAAAAGACGCAAGCCCCTTGAATTTGAAGTTGGTGACTACGTACTCCTAAAGGTATCTCCTTGGAAGGGTGTAGTCTGATTCGGCAAGAAAGGGAAACTCACGCCTCGATATGTTGGACCTTTTAGGATTCTGGAAAGAATCGGAAAAGTCGCCTACAGACTCGAATTACCGGAGGAACTCAGTAACGTCCACCCGACTTTCCATGTCTCTAACCTCCGAAAATGCCTTGCTGATCATGATCTAATCGTACCACTCGACGATCTTCAGGTCAATGAAACGTTACACTTCGTGGAAAAGCCTCTCGAAATCATGGATCGCCAAACCAAGCAGCTCAGGCGCTCTCGCATCCCAATCGTGAAGGTCCGGTGGGAAGGCAAACGAGGCGCGGAGTTCACTTGGGAACTCGAAAGCGACATGAAGGCCAAGTACCCGCAGTTGTTTAAATAAATAGATCTGAAGCATCAAATTGGTAAATCACGGTGTAGTGTAGCCTTCGAGCCTAATTTCGGGACGAAATTCCCTAAACAAGGGGAGGCTGTAACACCCCGTGTTTTCAAATGTCAAAGTCAAACTCAAAGTCCAAGTTAACTTTGACTTTCTTTGACTGTAGATAGTCGATTTATATTTTAGTTGTATTATGTGGAGTAAGTGTTGTAATCAACAAGAATCGAAGTAACCGAATGCGTTTTAAAGCAAACCGATCTACGACTGTGAATAGTAGGAAGTAACAATGCGATAAAGTTAACTAATCAGCAATCAAACCGATCTAACAATCAATCGAACTCGAGACTCGAATTATGCGAATTGTGGTGTTGTTATACGTGTGTGTGTGCCTTATGTGATACTTGTGCATGTTTACTTTATGTTTGGTGTGGTATTCAAGCAAATCAATCGAAAATCGAATCGAAACTTGAAAGGCAAACGAACTCAATCGAAACCAACATCGAAACGTGACTTAACAAAGATTGTATGTTAGATATAGTGGCTGGGATTAAAAGTAATTTGACTAGGAACTCTATCGTATTCGTATCATCGTCCATCGAAATCGAAACGTCGAAAATCATCGCAAAAATGCTCAAAGTGTGTGGCGGATCGAACAGGAAGCATCCTGATCGAACAGGCCAGCCGATCGGCTAGCATCTTGCCAGCCGATCGAGCAGCCCACTCGATCGGAGCTCCCAGCCGATCGGCTGCCACTTTCCTCTTTTGGAAGCCTATAAATAGGGCTGTCCTTGTCTTCATTTCCACTTTTGGAAAAGTTCTGACCGGCCAGCTCCTATTCTTCACCTTTTCTCAGATTTCTCTCAATCCCAGTAAGTTTTCACTCTAATTCTTGTACGATCTTGATCAATACTTGATTCTACAACTTTCTATCTTTCAAAACTTGGATTCTAACCGTGAAATCACCAAGATCTAAGTGTTCTTGGGTGATGTCATCATGGTGTTCTTGAAGAACATCAAGCTTTGGCATCATTCAACCATGAATAGCTTAGCTCTAACCGATTTCCACATAAACAAGTTAAGATCTATCATAGATCTAAACATTTTCATGGTGTAAAGGATTGAAAGAAGGATTTCCAACTTTGATGTTGTAATTTGAATTTCCTTGTATTGTATTTGACAATTTGAATTTTCAATGAAAATGGTTTTGAGTTAATTATTGTCGCAAAATAGTGTTATGTGTGATGAGCAATCTATTTCGTCTCACTCCGATGATTCCGCCATTGGTTGGGGTATGACATCTGTCATGCAGATACCCCTTTTGGTGGGCCATTGCCTAAACTTTTTTTTTTTAATATGTCACATGTAACATACGTCATATAATAGTTTTTATGGTTAAAACACAAAAGTAAAGCATTGGCCTTCTCCTACACATGTGTTAATAGGTTTGATTCTAGCCGAAGGTTCTTACCGACCTTTCCTTAATTATCTAGCCTCTTCCATCTAAGCACCTTTAAGTTTTAAGGGTTTCTTTTATAACGGTTAATCATTTTTATTTATTATCAATTTTAGCCCAAGGTTTTTACCAGATTTTTCTTTCTTGTCTTCCTTACCATACCTTTTTTTTGCATTTTGGTGTAGGCGTCGCAGGAAAGAGTGTTATAAGTGTGTACGGGCCTCATTAAATTGCTTTTGATGGTTCCGTGCAGTCAGATTGTTTGGATCCAATGTTTGATTGAGCAAGCCGATGAGCTGGGTGACAAGGTGGACGAAGATGTGGAGGGTGATTGGGATCTGTATTCTGAAACAGTAGATCTAAATGACATGGCACCATGGAATGTGTTTGGTGGAAGGAGTATGCCATGATGTGGATTATGACTGGGATCCGCTACCTAAGATAGTGGATTCTTCTCTGAATTCTCAACTGCAAAAAGTGGTTTGATGGAGCACTTTCAATTCAATTATGGTGGAGTTTGGGCAACGAGTGGTTCGATAGAGTGTGCAATACTATTAATACAATCCGTTTGAATTCGATATCCATGCAAGCTATAATCAGACTTGATTTATAGCTATAGTATCTTTTATTTCAACTTGATTAAAGTTTGCACGACAACCAAACTATGGCATTCAACCCTGTATCATCGATTCCTCTATCTGCAAAGTGTCCAGCATTGTCTTTTTTATTAGATAGCAAATCCGATGTGCCACCATGTAACCCATCGATCAAGCCAGCACACACAACAAGCGACCACGTCACTCGTGCACAACCTCGTTTTTAGGCACAAGTATAACCCTCTCACAAAAGTAATTTTCATTGTTGATGTTTTGGAGAATTAGGGGATAAACGAAATCAATTAAACTGGGAATGGGGCAGACTGTCATTAATTAGAATATAGTGTGGTATTTTAATTATTGCTTCCCCGTCATTAGGACAACCAACATTTCCCTCATCAAAGTCTAACAACCATTTTGCAAAATTATTTTTTTCCATATCAAAGCCGAACTTCCAATGGTTAACCTCATGGCTTTTTGGTTAACCTTAGAAACATACATTTACTCCAAAGATTTGATGAACTTAATGAGGCATTCACAATATCTTGTCTTCGACCATTTGGAACAACATAAAGAATTTGTCTAAAATCCTCACCAAAAACACCAAGGTGGTGTTTGTTTTTTTTCTAAAAAAGATTTATGCAGTCTTTTCTGTCTTCGCCGCATAGACCACACGCAGACATTGTCACCTGCAGACTGTTTTGTTTTTCTGAAGACGTTTCACTAAAAAACCTTTGCGCAAGCTCTTCTTGGTGCAAACTTGGCACAACCACTTCTAAGATCTTCTAAGGTCTGCAGAAGGGTTAAACACCACCACTAGGGGTGCAAACGAGCCGAGCGGCTCGCGAGCTACTTGAGATCGGCTCGAGAAAAAGCTCGAAACGAGCCGAGCCTTATCGAGCCCGAGCCGAGCTTGAGCCTCAAAACAAAGCTCGTTTGTTTATCGAGCCCGAGCTCGAGCCTCACATGTGAAGCTCGTTAGGCTCGCCGAGCCTTATCGAGCCTTAGTGTAAACAAGCCGAGTCGAGCCGAGCTTATTTAAACTTGTTTACAAGCCGACCTCGAACCTAAAAATAAGCTTATTTAGTAAACGAGCCCGAGCCCGAGCTTTACTTATCGAGCTCGCAAGCCTAAAAAGTCTTATATTTATATTATTTTTATTTAATATACTAATTAATAGATAATAAACGAGCCGAGCCCGAGCCGAGCTCGAGCTTGATAAAATACAAATGAGCCGAGCTCGAGCTTTGAAAACAAAGCTCGAATCGAGCCGAGCTCGAGCCCGAGCTCTCATAAGTTAATCGAGCTCGAGCTCGAGCCTGGCCGAGCTCGGGCTCGACTCGTTTGCACCCCTAACCACCACCCACTACCATCGTCCACCACCACCCACCACCACCCACCACCGTCCATCACCACCACAACCACCGTCCACCATCCACCACCAACGTCCAACACCACAACCACCGCCTGTACACCACCACTAGCTTATTTTAGAAGTCTACATACGTTAAAAAAACAGTCTTCTCAGGGCCGGCTCCGAAAATCACAAAAAATTTTTTAGCCCTGTTCGAGATAAAAATGTGGGCCCTATTCTCAAATCTTCATATAATATAAACTCATCAATCATTCAATCAAATATATAAATACTAAAAACCCATAATACTACGATAATTGTTATGAAATAAATAAAACAAATTAACAAAAATAGTATAGCAAAAATGATCAAATTATCGAACCTGCTTGCTAAGCGAACAATGTGGTTCTTTTAGCATTTTTTGAAGCAAAGCTCTCGATCAACTCCTTGTAATTCATAGTATCTAATATTTCACTTTCAGAAGAAATTGTCGCCAACCCGTTTAGCCTTGCTTGTGACATTGTAGAACGTAAATAGGTCTTCAACAACTTCAACTTTGAGAAACTTCTTTCTACCGATGCCATGGTTACCAGAATTGTCAACAACACTTTATATGCATTTATAGCATTAGGATAAGTATTACTGCGTTGGAAGATATAGTCTAAAACATCAAAAGGGTTGTCAATGTGTCTCGGTAAAAATGTATTAATCAACTTCAACTCCGTATACAGGCCCTTATATTTGTTTAAACTAGTCACTTGGGCTTGTTAATTGGGCCATTTTTTAAAACTTTTAAATAGGCCCTTATCTATACTAACATCCAGAATTATATATATATATATATATATATATATATATATATATATATATATATATATATATATATATATATATATATATATATATATATATATATATATATATATAGGTAGGGGATCCTGTAAAAAAGGCCCAAAGTGTGAGAAAGGTAAGAAAGAATCTTAACCATTAGATCTTTTGATCTAATGGTTGAGATCAATAGGGACCAAAATGGTTAATATTTTTTTTTAATTTGGACTGAATTGAAAATTATAGGGGTAATAAAGTCTTTATATCCATTCAAACTAGGAAACTGTAAATCAAAATTCCTATAATTCCGATCTCTCTCCAATTGATCATACAGTTTCTCTCTCTCTCTACAATTTCAAAACCCTAATGCCGATAAACCTCCATATCGATAGAACAGTGGCGACGACGAGCGGCAGCGACGACGGCAAGCGACGAGCGGCGACGTCGAGCGGCAACGGCGACGGCGAGCGGGCAGCGGCAGTGGTTGTGCGGATTGGCAGCGGTGGTGCAGCAGTGGTGGTGCCGGAAGTGCCAGTGGTGGTGCCGGAAGTGGAGAAGATGATACAGAGGTGTTTTTTTGTACTAAATGATGTTTTTTTTATTTACTGCTGAATGGTGTTATTTTTGTGCTGAATGGTGTTATTTTTGTGCTGAATGGTGTTATTTTTGTACTGAATGGTGTTGTTTTTGTACTGAATGGTTTTTTTATCTAATGCTGAATGGTGTTATTTTTGTGCTGAATGGTGTTATTTTTGTGCTGAATGGTATTATTTTTGTACTGAATGGTGTTATTTTTGTGCTGAATCGTGTTATTTTTGTACTGAATGGTGTTGTTTTTGTACTGAATGGTTTTTTTTTATCTAATGCTGAATGGTGTTATTTTTGTACTGAATGGTGTTATTTTTGTGCTGAATGGTATATTTTTGTACTGAATGGTGTTATATTTGTACTGAATGGTGTTTTTTTATTTACTGCTGAATGTTGCCATTTTTGTGCTGAATGGTGTTATTTTTGTACTGAATTGTGTTATATTTCTTGTACTGAATGGTGTTTTTTTATTTACTGCTGAATGGTGTTATTTTTGTGTTGAATGGTGTTATTTTTGTGCTGAATGGTGTTATATTTTCTGAATTGTGTTATATTTAAAACACCATGTATGAACATGCTCTGAATGGTGTTATATTTATGGACGGTTATAAGTCCTAAAATCCAGGTTTTTCTCTCTCCAAATCCTTAAATCAAGGATTACCATATTTGAATTTGTTAATGCATTTACAATCCTACCCTTTTCAATTAATTTTAATCTAATGGTTGAGATTCTTTCTTACCTTTCTCACACTTTTGGTCTTTTTTACAATAACTCCACCCTATATATATATATATATATATATATATATATATATATATATATATATATATATATATATATAATTCTTAAAAAAATTTCGGGCCCTGATCGCAGGCACCAACTGCACCCCCTAATAGACGGCCCTGAGTCTTCTTCTTGCAGACTGCAAATGTTTATTCCATCTCTTCTTCTACAGATGTCTCTAGGAATGCAGACATTTTACCTCTTAAAAAACTACCAGCACCTAACCTTACCTCCAAATGGGATTTGAGAATTGATAGAACGATCATATTGAAAATGTCATTCATAGTTCTATCAAAGGATTTGAATGCATGTTTTATGGAAAATTGGTGCTTCATCCCATATAATCAACTTCGTCTCGTGGAGTAAATTAGCCACACAATTGTCTCGTTTTAGATAACAAACTGAATCCTCGGTATGATTGAAAGCAATATGAAACCTGTAGTGTGTCGTTCTGTCGCCAATCAATAACAACAAAGTAATCCCACTAGAGGCAACATTTAATACGATTTGACCTTTTGATCTTATTGTTGTCAACAATGTCTTTCATAAAAGGTTTTATCGGTTTCACCAGAGTCGTAAACGAAAAAACACCTCCTTAGTTACCGTTAACTCGAGCTCAATTAACTTATGAGAGTTTGAGCTCAGCTCAATTCGAGCTTTATTTTCAAAGCTCGAGCTCGGCTTGCTGGTATTTTCTTAAGCTCGAGCTTCAACTCGTTTATTATCTATTAATTAGTATATTAAATAAATATAATAGAAATAATAGACTTTTTAGGCTCGTGGCTCGACAAGTGAAGCTAGGGCTCGGTCTTATTTACTAAATAAGCTTATTTTTAGGTTCGGAGTCGGCTCGTAAACAAGTTTAAATAAGCCCGACTTGACTCGGCTCGTTTACACTAAGGCTCGACGAGCCCGACGAGCTTCACATGCCATGCTCGAGCTCGGGCTCGATAAATAAACGAGCTTTAAGCTCGACTCAGGCTCGATAAAGCTCGACTCGTTTCGAGTTTTTTCTCAAACCAATATCAACTAACTCGCAGCTCGTTTGCACCCCTAAGTCTAACTAACATATTACTAAGGTGGTGTTTGGTTTTTCAGATGTAAAAGGTCTGCAATCTGCGGACCACATCTGTAAACGTCTGCACGAGAAGAGGTGGACCAAATGTCTGCGGAGTGTAATAAAAAGAGTGTTTGATTATCTCACCTCTTTACCTCTTCCCCTCCCCTGCTCACCCTTTCTCCACCACCACCACTCCTCGATCACCCACCCTCATCAGATCTGTCATCAAATCTGCCATTGAATCCGTCATCTTCCTCGGAATCTGTTATCTTCATCAAATCCGTTATCAAAGCTGTCTCCTCCGGCGACATCATCCACACCCACCCTCATCAGATCTGTCATCAAATCTCCTCCGGCGACATCATCGGACCTGTCATCAAATCTCCTCCGGCGACATCAAATCTGTCATAACACAGATTTCGGTGTGTTATTATTATTATAGACGGAGATCGGAGAGATGAAGATGGATGTATCCAGATCCAGATCTCACATACAGTGGTTCAATAAACAACAACAGATATATTAAAGGTTTAGGGTTTCTTTCTTAAAAATGGTGTTGACGTGCAATGTGAACTAGATAGTAGTAGACTTCCTGCCTAACCAACCATTAACACACTTTGATTTCCTATTCATTCCACCAGATCTCAAAACCTTCCTCGCCAATATTAAATTCAATTAAAAAAAACAAACAAGGTGTGTGATGATATGGGTAAACTGAGATTTGTTTTTGTAGTTGGTGATGATGAACAGTGAAGGATTTGGTGTGGGGGCTGGTGACCGGGATTTGAGACTAGGAGGAGAGGGATGGAGGGAGAGGGTTGGAAGAGGTTGGAAAAGGTGGGAAGACATTGGACTATGTCTGTGTGGGGAAGAGGAAGCGCAGAGGTTTGAAGACATTTTTTAATGAAACATCTTCGAAAAAACAAACAGTCTGCAGAGCTAAACGTCTGCGCGTGATCTGCGCGGCGCAGACATAAGAGGTCAGAAGAGGTTTTTCTGAAAAAACAAACACCACCTAACTTTCCCTCCATTTCTCAATTCCTCTTACCATAATCACGTGTTAATCACGTGACTTCCCATTCCGTACGTTAGGACCGTTAGGTCGAAGAAATTGATCTATTCAATGACATTTCCCTAATTTATCTCGTATAATCATCATCATCATAATAATAATTTCAATGGCCGATTGATCTGTGTTTCATCGCGTCAATGGCGAGTCGTTCGATTTCTAGGGTTTCAATCATTCTCCTCTTTTGTTTTCCAGGTAATTCTTAATTTCTTATCTATAATCAACCTAATTTCGCTTTTCTATTATTGATTTGAATAATTGAATCTTATATAAAGATTTGAAATTGTGTTTGAAAATTGTTTGTTGAATTTAGGTTTTTTTTTTTTTTTTTTTTTTTTTTTTTTTTTTTTTTGTAGAAGTTTTGTTATCAGCAGTTGTGACACTACATTCTATTGAAATATATACAACTCATGCATGGATATCGTCATCGCCGAAAGTTTACTTTCAATGTAAAGGGGAGAAGATGACGGTTTTGCAGGATGTGAAGAAGAAACACACTGTATATACTTTCAGGGATGAAGAATCTTTTCAGGTATTTATAATCTAATCAAATGTAAGAAAAAAAATCACAAAAATGAACACTTTTTGGGTGCAGTTAGACTATGTGTAGTGGTTTAACTAATAACACAACTATTTTTTAATTTTCTTTTTTATATAAAAATGTGAGTAAACGGTTTGGCGCCCCTCTTTAACGAGCCAGCACGGTGTAAACGCCCTTGGCGGGTGACTCCTGTTTTTATAGCCATGGTTGTAAAAATCCCGACTGGTCTTCGATTAGTTGCTGATTAATCACTAATCGGAGGTTCACCGATTAGTGGCCGATTAATCGCTAAGCGGTCAATGGCGGTCCTATTCTGGCCAAATGTTGACCAAACGTTGACAAAATTTCAACCAAACATTATAAATTTTTTCTAATTACTTAAAAAATGGGTCAATGAGGGATTAAAACATATCTACTTTAGAAAACTACATATAAAACGTGTGTGTATATATATAACTAAAAATTACATATAAAAAAACTCAATCCGATTACTTACGATTAATCCCTATTAATTCCGATTAATCGCTAGTCGGTACCCCACCGCCCGACTAGCGCCTAGCGATTCTTACAACACTTATAGCCATGAGATACGAGGTATCTACTATCATCAAGAATGCATAGGAATGTACAAACATGACCCACATTATTTGTGAAAATAAAGTATAAAAAAAGGAATTTTGCGTATAAATAAAAAAAGGGGTTGTTTGTTTCAGCTCTTAATGGGTCAGACCTCTTATTGGTTAAACACTTAATGGTTCAGACTGTTTGTTTCGTGAGCAGATGTCTGAATGGTTCAGACATTTGCTTATGAATGGTTAAGCATTATACTGAGTCTGAATGACTTATTTGAATTGGTCAGACATTTGACTCTAAACGGTTAAGCATTATACTGGCTCTTAATGGTTAAGACCTCTTACTAGTTCAGCACTTACACATTCAGAAGTTGCTAAACAACGCCTAAATAATGGGCCTTGTTTGTACATTCCAAGGCATTTCAAGTGTTACGCGAAATAATTTCACGTATTTTATGGCTATATAGATAAAAATTGTCTGACATGGACACTAACGTGTAATGCATCTAGATAATGGTAATTCTCGTAGTGTAATATATGTGTTTTTCGTATAGAAATTTTTGGGTATATACGTTTTCGACCCCCCGTTGGAAATCTCAAGCTTCGCCACTGTGCATAAGCATATGATTATTTGTTGTCTTTTAATTCATCAGAGTTTATATGATTCAGACTTAACAAGTTCATTAAGGCATGATATATTTGTAATATCGTTTATGCGTTTGTTTGTTTATTTATTTATTGTTTAATATTTTCAGCCTCTTGTGGATTTCAAAAGTACAAAATGCAAGAGATGCGGATTTTATGAAGAGAGGCTTATTAAATCTGACGATGTGTTTGACGAGTGGGAATTCTGTCCTGATGATTTTAACTCTGATGATGGTCGGTACATTCACACCAAAGACGAGGAACTTAATGCAACATTTGTGTGTAAAGAGTGTGTAAAAAAAGGTATTGCGTATACGCATATCATGTACATGTTTATTTATATTTAATGTGGCAATCCGGGTACATAAACAATGCGGCTCAAAACGGGCCAGGTTGGGTTGGGTTGTCCCCTTAACTAACACCTTTTGTCCAAAAATATTCAAGTTCTTACGATTAGTTAGCGTGTCAAATATGATTCAGAAGAATTATGTTATTTTAATAAGAGTAAAGTACACGGATGGTCCTTGTGGTTTACTAAAATTTTGGATTTGGTGCCTAGTTTTCTAAAAGTACACGAATGGTCCCTGTGGTTTGCACTTTGTAACACATTTAGTCCCTAGCCAACAAATGTAAAGGTTTTAGCATGTCCAAGTTAAGAGACTAAATGCGTTACAAAGTGCAAACCACAGGGACCATCCATATACTTTTAAAAAAATTGGGGCTTAATGCGTTACAAAGTGCAAACCATAGCGAGCATCCTTGTACTTTTGGAAAGCTAGGGATCAAATCCAAAATTTTGGTAAACCACAAGGACCATCCGTGTACTTTACTCTTTTAATAATATTCTATGTTTTGATTAAGGTGGATTTTGACCCGTTTCTTTTTCAGTTTTTATTTTTCTATTTTAACCCTTAGAAATAAATCATAACTCGAATTGACCATTAAGAGGATTCATCTGAACCCTGAACCACCTTTCTGGTTTGGGTTGACATGGATTGGATCGGGTTGACCCGAAAGTATGTATGTTAAAAATTTTAAATATATAGTGTGTCAAATATGATTCAGAAGAATTATGTTATTTTAATAAGAGTAAAGTACACGGATGGTCCTTGTGGTTTACCAAAATTTTGGATTTGGTCCCTAACTTTCTAAAAGTACACGAATCACTTTGTAACGCATTTAGTCCCTAGCCAACAAATGTAAAGGTTTTAGCATGTCCAAGTTAAGAGACTAAATGCGTTACAAAGTGCTAACCACAGGGACCATCCATGTACTTTTGAAAAAAGTTGGGGACTTAATGCGTTACAAAGTGCAAACCATAGCGACCATCCTTGTACTTTTGGAAAGCTAGGGATCAAATCCAAAATTTTGGTAAACCACAGGGACCATCCGTGTACTTTACTCTTTTAATAATATTCTGTGTTTAGATTAAGGTGGATTTTAACCCGTTTCTTTTTCAGCTTTTTTTTTTTTTTCAAATTTTAACCCTTCGAAATAAATCATAACTCTAATTGACCCATTAAGAGGATTCGTCTGAACCCTGAACCAACTTTCTGGTTTGGGTTGACATGGATTGGACCGGTTGACCCGAAAGTATGTACGTTAAAATATTTTAAATATTTAGTGTGTCAAATATGATCAAAAGTTGTGTTATTTGAACATACATTTTACTAGACTTTCACCATTCACCATTGTGACCCGTTAGAGATCAAACATAACTCGACTTATCTAACAATCTATTAACTATCGAACGTTTGACTTTTTGCAGGCGCACCCAAGAGCTCAGATAAAGAAAACGACTCTCGTTCTCATGAAAAAGAAAATGGAATGCACTGGTCTATGATAATAATCATTGGTTTAAGTGTAGTGTCTTCTACTGTACTATTGATCATGGGATTACTTCTTGCGTACAAGATTTGGCAGAAGCGAAAGCGACAGCAAGATCAGGCTCGGTTTATGAAACTGTTTGAAGATACGGATGAGATAGAAGATGAATTAGGTATTGGTCCTCTTAGTGACTCAGTCTAACAAATGTTTTTATGCAATTTTAACTTTTGCTCGGTTCTTCATATATACAAAAGCAGTTGAGTTTATAAAAAGGTGATTGTAGATCTAAAGTGGTTTGATATGGTAAGTGTTAAATCTGAGGTCGTTTACACAGGTGAATCAAGAACGCAACTCCAATTAAAACTTTTGCTTAACACCCTTGAACAAACAAATAAAGGTTGTATATGGGATTAGAACTCGTGTCTTCTTATTATTAAAGTTACTTTCAAACCACCAAACCAAGTGCTTCAAGATGGTATTTTTCTGATTCATTTCGTATATATTCCAACTTTAGAGTGTTAAACTTATTTAAAAAAAACATTGGGCCCTGATTGGTTTGGGCCCTGAGCAGTTGCCCATTCCACACACCCTTTGGGCCGGCTCTGCTTCAAATAATACATTTAACGAAAATAATTTCGTAAATTGTTATTGTTCATGTTACATCTTTTTCTTTTAAACATTCATGATAATACTCTCAGTTCGATGCTCTTTTTGAATACCTTTTCTGAATGTCTTTGAAATTTACATCCATGTTAATTACCAACTACCAATAAAAGGATATTATCACTCCATCATATAGTTTCTTTTTTTTTTGTTTTTTAAACTTTTGGTCATTAATAATATATTCTTTTTAAATAGGGGTAACTTTGTAGAATAGTAACCAACTTTTAAAAATGTTCCAATTACCTATATTTTTATTTTATACCATCTTTACCGTAATCTTATCGTTCTACATTATTTAAAGCATCTCAGTACCCAATGTTACTTTATATTTATGTCTGTAATTTCCAATTATTATATTTTATTAACTTTTGCTCGGTTCTTCATATATACAAAAGCAATTGAGTTTATAAAAATGGTGATTGTAGATCTAAAGTGGTGTGATATGGTAAGTGTTAAATCTGAGGTCGTTCACACAGGTGAATTAAGAACGCAACTCCAATTAAAACTTTTGCTTACCTCCAAAATCGAAAGCCTTTTTTCCATATCCGCCATCCATTGATCATTATATTCATATGTGGCGTTGGTGGTCGTGTTGTTGATTAAAGAGGGAGTGCTCTCGGTGATCAAGGGTTGGTGATGTGCACTTGCTCTACCTCGACAACTTATGTGGTGGTGTAATTTGTGCCTTCGTCAATGGCTATCAAGGGACATCAATTGCAACAAAGATTTCATGACTAGCCTTTCACCAGCAGTGGCAATACGTTAACACTAGGTGCTAAAGTCCATAATAACCCATACATGTGTTGCGTATTTGTACCATCTCTTATAATTTTGTACGTAACATCCAAATAACCGTAAATATTTCATTAAAAGTTATAACTTATTTTCCTTTTTTACTTTTTTTTTATAATTATAAAATTAGGTCAATTATATTGACTAAAAAGTGAAGTTAAACTATGGGCTCAAGCTTGACCAAACCAACTCTTATGGGTTATTGGACTTAAGTGGAGGTTGAAAGGCTCTCCACCATTAGAGCCGAATAACATGTTAAAAATCCTTGCTCATATGGCTGCAAATGCTACTTCTATCCTTTTGCTTATTGTGATATTCCTGTCCTTGTAATATGATAATGAATTTCATTATTCGAGCAATGAAAATGGTCGAATGGGGGGTAAAACTTCAATGTTGAAATTAGTAACTTTAGTATAAATTATTGGAAAGTCTTGTAAAAATTATACAAAGTCATATTTTGATCTGATTGAGGTGTTATGTTTTTTATTAGAAAGCTACACGAGTCTACTTTATTAGAACGACAAACGCACCCATTCTTTAATCACATTCCTAAATCTACACATTATCCACTATGAGACTAGAACCCTCAACCACATTGAAAGAGACACCACTATATACATACCTTGATACCATTAGACTACACGCCCTTTAACTACAACCACATAGAGAGAGACATCATAATATCAATCATAAAAGCACAACACGACAGATCCTTACAAGTGACTTGCACACAAGAAAAAGTATTGCTTGCACAATATTCTCTATATTTTCTTTAAGGAAACATCACATTATTCTTCAAGCAACATATGAAACAAGTGCCATTGAGATAGTGGTGGAGGGTAGGAAAAATTTGTTCCTTGACTCTCTCCATTATTTTCTACGGTATCCAGGTGAATGGCGAATACGGATGGCGCCGGTTCGTCTTGGATAAGAGACGAGGTTTTACCGATTATTTCATTGTCGTGTCTTCGGACTGGTGGAGGTTAGGTTTCTGCGCATCTGGAAGAGCCAAAAGACTGACAGCGATCGAGTAGTCGACCTTAATCACAGCGTCCGATGTGACGATAGTTAGAATATCGTTCCTTCCCGTTAAAAAAACATATGAAACAAGTAACAAGACACGATGAACGTTGAATATTTCCACCAATAAATGGCACTTTCAGCCATCACAACCGCCGCCATAACCACCAGTCGCCACTCCATCTTATCACATTCACCATCCGTATCAAACCTCACACTCCTCATAACAACACACCGTCTTCATTATCATTATCGCCACTCCAGAAAACTCATTACAACAACAATGGCATCATCTTCACCGGACCACAAGACCACTGCACCCTACGGCTCCTGGCACTCTCCGATCACCTCCGACGTCGTTTCCGGAGCTTCCAAAGGCCTCGGAGGCACCGCCGTTGACTCTCACGGTCGCCTATTTTGGCTTGAGTCACGTCCTACTGAAGCCGGGTAGGTCAATGTTAATCGATGATTTTACGAGCCCTAATTTTGGTAGTTTGGTGTTTTATTGGTGAAATGTTGATTTAGTTAGTTTCTGAAACCCTAATTACTGTAATTTGTTGTTTCATAGGCGATTGTTGATAGATTTTGTTGTTTCATAGGCGATAGTTGATAGATTATTGGTAAAATGTTAGTTTAGTTCGTTTACGAAGATCTAATTGCTGTAGTTTGTTGTTTCGTAGGCGACTGTTGATAGATTTATCAGTAAAATATTAATTTGGATACTTTCCGAAACCCTAATTACTGCAGTTTTTTGTTGTTTTATTGCGGTTTTATAGACGATCACTTATAGTTATCCTCCAAAACTTAAGTAATTTGTTGTTTCATAGCCGATCACTGATAGAATTATTGATAAACTGTTGATTTAGTTATTTTCAAAGAACCTAATTTTTGTCGTTTGTTGTTTTATCACGGATTTATAGACGATCGTTTATAGTTACTTTTCGAAAACCTAATTACGGTAATTTGTTGGCGATTGCTGATAGAATTACTGGTAAATGTTAACTTAGTTATTTTCCGAACTCCTAATTAGTGTAATTTGTTGTTTTATTGCGGTTTCATAGACGATCTTTTATAGTTATTTTCTGAAAACCTGATTACTGTAATTTGTTGTTCCATAGGCGACTGTGGATAGATTCATTGGTAAAATGTTGATTTTGTTATTTTCCAAAAACCTAATTAATGTAATTTGTTGTTCTATAGACGATCGGTTATAGTTAAAGGGGATAAAGACGAAAACAAAGAAGCTATTGATGTAACACCGAAAGAATTCTCAGTCCGTACAGTTGCCCAAGAGTACGGTGGTGGTGCCTTTTCAATTTCAGGAGACACTGTTGTTTTCTCGAATTACAAAGATCAAAGGCTTTACAAGCAATCTACAGATTCAAAAGGTTTGACCTAATAACTATCACATTAATCTGATATTAAAAATATTTGCCACAATGTTAATGGAAATCAATTGGCATTACTCATTAGAAAAGTGTGTATGACATAAATCATAAGGCGCGTCTTGTTTTCAAATGTCAAAATGAATAGTTTTGACTTGATCACAAAAGTCAAACTGTAACAACTTTTTTTCATGTATCTAGAGTTTAGTAAAATTTGGTATGTTTTAAGTGTAGATTCAGCACCTGTGCCACTTACCCCTGATTATGGTGGACCTTTGGTGAGCTATGCGGATGGAGTTTTTGATACATCACTTAATCGGTTTATCACTGTTATGGAAGGTACTTTTTTTTTGTCTTGTGCCCACAATTTTTATATATCCCTTTCAACCATTTATCCCACTAAATATTGTCATGTTTATTTCTGTTAGACCGACGTGAAAGTAGCTTGGATGCAATCACAAGCATCGCATCGATAGAACTTGGTGGTAACACTATTCAAGGTATGGTTAGCGATTGTGTTCTCAATTTTTGTTTCAATTGTTTTCTGGTCTTGAGTATTGAGTCATTTAGTTTTGCTAGTGGTGGCAGGATTTGCGTAGGGCTGTCCCTTTTTATCTGAAACCCGACCCGAATTCGAAGCCACCTGAACCTGAATTAGAGAATACCCGAAAAACCCGAACCCGAGTAACCCAAACCCAACCAACCCGAACCTTAAATGGCTCGGTTATCGGGTCACTTTTTCCCAACCAAAAACCCGAACAACCCGACCCGAAAAACCCAAATCTCGAAACCCGAACATTATTGTCTTTTTTTATAGATGCGATTTGATTTGGAGTGTTTTATATTTGAAACATTAAGATTTGGGACTTTTGAACATTATCATACCATATTGTTAAATGATGTTTGAATTGTGATAATATTTTTTTTAACAACATGATATATTTGATGATATTTGGCGAAAAAAAAACGATTTTTTTTTTTAATTTTACATATAAACCTGAAAACCGAACAACCCGACCCTGAATAACCCAAACCCGAACAACCCGAATTTTAAATGAGTCGGTTATCAGGTTACTTTTCGGTTTTCCTAGCCAAAAACCCGAACAACCGGACCCGAAAAACCCGAAACACGAAGGTCACCCCTAGATTTATGGGTCTGGGAGGTTGGGTAACTGGCCAAAACGTGTTTAGGTTAAAACAGGCAGTTTTTTTGGTATCTGTTAAAATGGATCCGGTTGGGTTGAGCCACAAACACTTTTGTCCATATCTGTTTTAAGTATTTTTTGCAGTGATATACATTTTTCCAAAGCGATAATTTTACAACAATAATATAAATTTTTGAATAAATGATCTAGGAGGTTGTATACATTAAAATAGGCTTTAGGGCGACTCAACCTGTTTGACGTGTTCGTCCCCATTTGACCGCTTCCCCTTTTGGCTTATTTTTATTAACCTTGCTGAAATAAAACACACACATGGAATCGTTATTTTCATAATCAAATGGGATGAAAATGCTGTCTCTATGTTACGCACTCAGTGCGAACCTTGATCTTGTACTTTTGATGGTAAATACTAAATAGCCATTTTTTGTCATTTATGGTGACACGCAGAACCAAAAGTATTAGTTGGTGGAAATGATTTTTATGCATTCCCGAGACTGGATGCTTCTGGAAAAAAGCTGGCGTGGATTGAATGGAGCCATCCGAACATGCCATGGGATAAATCACAACTCTGGGTCGGCTATATTTCCGATACTGGGTAAACATAGTGCTTTGTTTTTTTGAGTTATTATTTCAAATTATAATGCTTTATAATTTGAATGACTGTGTAACCTCTGTGTTACGTCTGGTTCCTTGAAAGTTTTTGCCATGCTATAATTCATCTCATCCTTCTTTATTATTGTCCATTATGTTTCTCATACATTCGATTATGCTAATTCCATTTATTTGTACAGAGATGTGTATAAACGTGTATGTGTGGCAGGAGGTGATTCTGCAATAGTAGAATCTCCAACCGAACCAAAATGGTCTGATGAAGGTAAAGTGTACTCTCGATTCACGACAAAATTTACACTTCTGTAGCTCTAAATATGAATCAGGTCCTCAAATATTATGCTATTGTATATTTATATATTTTTATACCTCGTGTAGAAAGTTACTAAAATCTGTAATCTCATGAGGGGGTTTACAGGTGCATTATTTAATCATTTTAGCATCTTACGTACTGCAGGGGAATTGTTCTTCATCACTGACAGAAAAAGTGGATTTTGGAATCTTCACAGATGGGTAATTCTCGAAAAATGTTGTTATTTATGTTCTGGTTGTGTATCTGTCGTTACCTAGCATAGTTGTCAATAGCGAGCGTAGCGATCGCTATAGCACACTCAGTGGCGAAGCTTGATATTTTGGACAGGGGGGTCGAAAACGTATATACCCAAAATTTTCTATACGAAAACTACACACTCTCTACTACTGTGCGAAAAGTTCGGGGGGTCGGCCGCCCCCTCCCTCCCTACTTAACCTGCGCCCTTGAGCACGCTACATAGCGTATAGGTCTAGGCTTGCTATTAGGGTTGAAACGGTAGATAGCGATGATAGCGACAATTTTTTTTTGTTTTTTTAATATAAGTAACAATTAAATATAGCTATAAAATAGTTAGAGTTTAGGTTTTTGTTAAATATACATGTATAATAGCATATATACCAGGGTATTTTGATATAATATACATAAAAAATTAAAAAAAAAAAATTCTAGTGTATCGCGATTTATAAAATAGCCGCCCGCTATTCGCTATGTAGCATATAGGTACCTTATCGCTATTTGTCGCTATTCGCCATTAACAACTATGTTACCTAGTATATTCAATAATAATCCATTTCTTAAATATCAGGTTGAATCTGATAATACGGTGGCGCCAATATATTCATTAGAGGCTGAATTTGCAAGACCATTATGGGTGTTTGGTATGAACTCGTATGAGATTATTAAGGAGCAAAATAACTTAATTGCTTGCACTTACAGGTTATGTGTTGTTTTACATTCATCATTTTATTTTTAAAACCTTTTCGTTCCATTTCAGTTGATTAAAATTTTATGACGTGCAGGCAGAAAGGAAGGTCATATCTCGCAATTGTGGACAAAAATAAGAGCACATTATCCGTCCTTGAGAGTCCTTTCACAGATTTAATGAATATTGTAATCTCACTACACCTTGTTCTTGACGGTTCTTGTTTTATTTTGACTGGGTTGTCAGTTATCACTGGGGTTATCTAATGTTATTGTTAATAATTATCAATTCTTTTCCGTAGACTTCAGGTGTAAAATGTCTATATGTTGAAGGGGCATCTGGAGTCCACCCGATGTCAATAGCTAAGGTACTATTCCTACTGTTCATAACTATCGACATTGCTTATTTAAACACCCACTAAAAGCCTTTCACTAAATCAGAAGTATAACCGCTTTTCTTTCAAACATCAAAACATTATTGTCCAGATAATTAGTTCCAATTTGCAAATCCGGAGCACCCCCTTTCTAAGTTTATCAATAGATTTATATCTATTAGACTATGGGCCCACGGGTTTGGTTAGGTTTTTAGGGTTACTCGTAATCCCTATATATTGTAACCTACTCATTCAATAATGATCATTCAGTCTTTAATAATCTTACATGGTATCAGAGCCAGCCTAGGCTCTATACCGTTTCCGTCGTGCCGCACACAAATATACAAACCCTAGCCGTCACCACTTGAAAAAAACCCTAGACAGGGCGGCGTGCCGCCACTGCCGCCCTGTCCGGTCTTTGTTCGTTTTCCGTTTCCATTTTTTTTCAGTTTTGTGTTCAAATAAAGCTTCGTCTTCGGTTCTAGATTCACCGGTCTTCTTACGGTCTCTTACCACACAGATGATGCTACGGCTCATCCTGTTGATTTCGCATCTCCGTCAAACCGCCCCTTGCCGCCGTGCCGCCGCCGCTCATTAGACTACGGTCTTCGCGCGCCGCCTACAGGATTACGATCCGCCGCCGCGCCGCTACCAGCCGCTGCTGCACTTCCGTATTGGTTGTCTCTTATTGGATTACGAGATCATTCAAAACCGTGTATCGAAGATTATGGATTTAAGATTGCAAGATTATGGAATTTTGATCGAAATCGAAGACAGTTTTTTAGCGTTTATTATTGTTTTTTGTTTTCAGTCTAAGCTTCTAGTTCCATCGGCTACGACTGCGGGGGAGTATTAGACTATGGGCCCACGGGTTTGGTTAGGTTTTTAGGGTTACTCGTAATCCCTATATATTGTAACCTACTCATTCAATAATAATCTTACAATATCATCAAACCATTGTTTATAATTGATGTGAACTGATCGTGTGTGGGGGACAGGTGTCTTTAGATGAGCAGGCATCAAAAGTAATTGATTTCAAGATTGTTTGGTCTTCTTCACCTACTATTTCAGAATACAAATCATACTTTAGCTCTCCAGAATTTATCGAGTTTCCAACCGAAGTCCCTGGTGAAGTGGCATATGCATACTATTATCCACCAACGAATCCCGTTTATCAAGCCAGTCAAGATGAAAAACCTCCATTACTGTTAAAGAGTCATGGTAACTGTTTTTTTTCCCATTTTTATTAAATTCACGTGTAGTTGTGCACATACATGCATGCACACATAGTTTTTACATTCATATTGTGTATTTCACATTTTATATGAACAGGAGGACCTACTGCCGAGACACGTGGAATCTTAAATCTTAATATACAGTTTTGGACTAGTCGTGGTTGGGCTTTCGTGGATGTGAATTATGGTGGAAGTACCGGTATGTTGAAGTTTAGAATGATATCGTATTCACATAAATAAATTCGGGTTTATAGTTTAGTACTTTAGTATATGTTGGGCACTTGGGCTATGTGACCTATAGGTCTTCTGTAAAAGTGTCATCTTCGGCCCATCTACTTGTTAACGGGTCAAATCGGGTTACTTTTTTTTACCTATGGGTAAAAGGAGTAGCTGAAAAAAAATGAGTCAAACGGGTCATCAGTTGACCAAAGTCTATTTTTCAAAGCATACACCAACAGAGTCACTTGATTTTAAAATTAATCAGTTCTTGTAATAATATACCTTTTGTAATTGTATTTAACACAGAAGTTGTTAAGAATGTTTTAAGAATTGGACGCATAGTTGTCAATAGTGAATAGCGGACGATAGCGACAAGCTACCTATACGCTACATAGCAATAGCGATCAAATAGCTGGTGCTATTTCATATTTAGCAATAGACTAGAAGAAAATTTTAGAAAAATTTTGTATGTATATTTTACCCAAAAAAATATAAAAAAGCTAAAATTTTACAAAAATCTCGCTATTTACCGCTATTTGTCGCTACCAGCTATATAGCGACACATGAGCGCTACGCTACGCTATTCGCTATAGCGGGCGCTATGCTCCCTATTAATAACTATGATTGGACGAAAGTGCTCCTTCTTCGATATTTTGTCTTCAGCATGGTTCTAACTTCTAAGTTCTAACTACTCTTAAAATCATTAACTAACTCATATATTTGCTACTAAAATTGCATTATGTCATGTTTTGAAGGTTATGGTAGAGCATTTCGTGAAAGGCTATTGAAGCGCTGGGGTATGGTTGACGTTAACGATTGTTGCAGTTGCGCTCAGTTCTTGGTATTTTACCACAAATTTAATCCTTACAAAATAACCATTCGGTCACATGTATTTGCCTTTTTTCAAGTTGTGCTGATATTCGTTTTTCTTTTTTCTGCTCTCTTTTTGTACAGGTGGATAGTGGAAAGGCAGATGGTGAAAGACTATGCATCACTGGTGGCTCTGCTGGCGGTTACACAACATTGGCTGCACTTGCATTCAAAAAAACTTTTAAGGCTGGAGCTTCTTTATATGGTGTAAGTACTCTGTTATTAATGACCTGTTGAAATTTTTTTCGATTTATTTTGTCACCGCTACATTTAACATATGGTAACCATCTTGAACAGGTAGCTGACCTGAAGTTGTTGAAAGAAGAAACTCACAAGTTTGAGTCCCGATACATGGATAATCTTGTTGGTAATTATTATTTAATTTCACTCCTACGTTACGATGGTTTTCATCTATCTGAACCTTTTGTGTACGTGAATTACTAGCTGATGATATATTAACATTGCAACAGGGGGTGAAAAAGAATTCTTTGAGAGATCACCTATCAATTTTGTTGATCAATTTTCTTGCCCTATAATCCTCTTTCAAGGCTTGGAAGACAAGGTATTGGAAGCGTTTTTTTGTTATTTGTTCACCGTGGTAAAACTTTGCCTTATAAACAGTTTGTAAGGCCTCCTAATCCAAGATCTCACTCAGCTAAAGCCACCAACAGGTGTGCGGAATCCACCTGATGATTAACCACTGTAGATGAAACACTAGAATGCAAAGATTTGTGAGAGAAATCAAGAATACACTGAGTATTCTTGATGAGGAAGATGAATGACGTCACTCACACAAAGTAGCCGCCAAACAAAACACACACAATGATTAGGGTTAGGTGCACAGAATTCACACAGAATCGTCGCCTTGTCTATTCCACATAAAGGTATAAATACAAGGCAAACCCCGGACTTTCAAGACAAACTAGAAAGCCCGGACAAACAAACTACACAAAGCTCAGACCTTTTGTCCTAAACAAAACTCAGACAAAAGGCTAGGCTAAAACTTGGACAGAATGTCCAAGGATAAAACTAGGACTAAGTTTCACTATATGTACAATAAAGACCCTATAACATGGGAGACATGCACTTATCACCTAAAGTGCATTAACAAACTCCCCCTTGATCAGTGCATGGTCTTCATTGGTCTTGAGATCTTCATACTCTCTTCGAGAAGCTGCTTCCTGCCCAGACCTTGTTCTTCACACAGAACTGAACCACCTTGATGAACTGGTCAGCTAGAACACGATCTTCTTCATTGTATTTTAGAGGTAGGCGCCGAAGCTTCTTCAGATGTGCTTCCCTTAGGTTGGCAAGCCAAATCGGATCCAGAACTTTAGCAATCTCAACCGTCACTTTTTTTTTGGTAATCACATCTTCTCCAGTCTTGCTATTGAGATACCAATAACCTATGTTGTCAAATTTGTCGAGATCAAACTTACGCATAGGAATTACGGAGGCATCTCGCTGGAGGATAGACCATCTTCCATTCTTCTTTACCAGTGAACTTGTTTAAGTACTTAACTCCTCGACCAACCGCTGGCTTGAACATCTTCCATTTACTTTCTCGACTCTCAGCAACAAGATGAGGAATCAATCCTCTGATACTAGCAACATTTGTATGGTTGTTGAGATCGAGCTGAGCAATGTGATGGAGATCACGAGCTGGAAGAGTCTGAAGGAACTTGGCCCTTGGCCTGAAGTACTGTACCCCATCGGTCCTTTTTATCATTACCAGGCCGTGCTGCTTATCGAAATCCCAACTTCGAATCTGACCCGAATACTCACCTTTTGTGGATAAATACCTCTTCCTTTGAGTTTCATCTGGAAGATTTCTAAACCATTTGTGAGCTGCCAAGCTAACTTCCTCGAGAATTCGTATAGGATTAAAGATTTCTTCGGGCATTTCACAGCCAAACACAAAGCCTCTGATAACATCACTGTTGACCGGTAAGGACTCGTACTCAATCCTCTTCCCTTTCGCAGTCTCAATGAAACTGAACTTACCAGCTAGGTCGTCATCGGTTCGTCAATCTTCAACCATTTCCTCAACCACTTCACCAGCTCCTAAAACCAATTCAGCAGCAGGATCTAACTCAGAATCAGATAGGGCACCTGTATCAGAATCTACAGGGCCTTTATCTCCCCCTGCAGCTGCACCCGAAGACTCCCCCTCAACATGAGCCGAGGTTGCAGCTTCAGGGGCACGTGCGCTCCTTGACTACTCCCCTTGCTTCGCTGCGTTGGGATCCTTGTCCTTGTCAAGATCGTCTCTGATTTTCTTTAGTTCATCCATCTTGCATTTAGCCTGAACCTGAAAATTCGAAGCCGAAATCTCCCCCTGAGCAGCAAGGAGTGACACAAGATCTGTCACAATCCCGAGAAGCCGATCCGTAGTACTAACCAAAGTCTGTTGTCGGGCAGACGTCGAGGCATCTTGTGTTATGAACTTACCCAACTGAACACTCTGATCTTTGGTTAGACGAAAAAGCTGTGCCATCTGCTGGTCTCGAACTGCATCCCTTTTCTTCAAGAAAACAATTTCTTTCTGCTGCCTAGAGATTTGATTCTTATGTTGTACCATAACCTTGGCTGCATCCTGAAATTTGCCACGAACAAACTCCTGAAAGTTCTGCCCTTGACCTGAACTTGATGGTCTCGAAGTAGAAACAGTAGAAGATTTAGGAGCAGGAGGTCTTGAGCCAGACGGCTGTGCACTAGATGGCCTAGGACCTGAAGATGGTAGAACTGGAGGAAGCAGGCCCTTTCTTCGATCGCACCGGCGGACTCGGACCGAAAGCAACATTTGGACGTGCTTGTCGTGTCTTTAGCGCTTGCAAAGAAGAACTTCCTGATAAGGCAAACACATTACCCGTACCCATTTGAGAAGATAACGACCCAAATAGTGGTATCGCAGGAATCGGAGAAGACATTATCGGCGTTACTGGTTGAGGAGAAGTAACCATACTGGTAGCTTCCACAAAGGAAATGAATGGAAGTGAGGAAGACAGTGACGGGAGAGCTACAGATAACTCCATATTAAGAAGACCTCTGAAGTCTGATGGAGCAGAGCTGGATGTAAACGTGACCGAAGCAACCATCGGACTCGTAGACTGAAGATCCGAAACAGCAACACGTTGTCGCTTATACGTCATGAGAGGAACTGGCACACGAACAGTATCAGTATCAGGACGACGACGATCTTCATCATCATCATCAGAAGAGGACGAGCTAAACACAATTGAATCTAAATCATTCGCTCTGTCATTCCAACTAGCTAAGTGTATACTCCAGTCGGAAGAGGGACCGAAAGAAGCAACCTTCGCTCGAAATAACTCAAGCTTTTCTCTTTCAAAGGGTGAAATACGATTTTGAAGTTCCTTCATTACTAACAGAAGGTATTGTTTTTCAGATGGCATATCATCTACGGATTCATCCACAGAAACTTCTTCCGTAGGACGCTTTCCTTTGTCAACTGTACGGGAGGACGGACCCACATCTAGAGCTTCATCAAGCTCTAAAATCACATCATCAGTTTCTACAGCAACTCCTGTTGCCGAAGACGTAGAAACTGGAGTTTGAACAGACACAGTTTCTTAAATAGAAGCAACAACAACTGGTTCAGAAATCACTGGTTCTTGAACGGGTTCAGGATCCGGAAGATTAACCGGTGGTTGTTGAAGATCAACCTGAGGTTGAACAACCACGGGCTCGTGAGCATCTCCAACAAAGATTTGATCAACACCACTTCTAAAGTAGACATGTGATCTTCAGTCGCCTTCGAAAGTAGACATGTCGCTGGAGCAGACGAGTTAACCAACGGGCGCATGTCCATGATATATGTGTTACTCACCCTTGGAGCCCTCATAACGATCCAATCTTCAGGAACAGCAAATCCCGGACGCAAAACGAAGCAAGCTTTATCAGTGAACAACATTGTGTACTTGTTATCACAGATTTGAGAAACCGACATCAAGTTATCGTTCAATTCTTCAACGTAGTTCACTTTATGCAGCGTGATTTTTCCATTTGACACAGAGCCTTCACCGGTGATATATCCACCCTTTTCACCGGCAAAGTTCACATAACCACCACGAATTTGTTTAAAATTGTTCAATAACTCTTTATTTCCTGTCATGTGTCTGGAACAGCCACTATCGATATACCAAATATAGATAGCCCTCTTCAGCTGCTCCTACACTCCCCAACAAGAAAATTTAGTTAGAGTGTGGGACCCAAGCCATGTTGGTCTTGGGTCGTCCCGATTCGTCAACATAAGAAAACTCTTTGAAATAACCATCATCGCCTCTGTGTCCACCACTTTCATTTCGGAAGTTGTTGGAATGAGTCCCCGCAAATCGTGGATTATACGGAGTTGACGATCTGTTGGTATAACCAGAGTTTCCATACCCTCGGCTTCCATAGTTTTGGTAACTGTAATTTTGATTCCTGGGTGGCTCAAAATTTCTGCCAAATCTAGGAGCATCTTCGTGTCTTGAGAATGATCGTGGATGATTATCCGAATGCGGTCTTTGATTTGGAAATCGGGGGGGGGGGGGGGGTGACGCATTTCGATCATTCACGAGTCTGTTCTGTGCATGAGGTCTAACATAGTTGTTGTTCGAACCTTCAGAGCGTTGGTCATTCTCAAGTGCTTGGAAGGTAACATGATTTTGTCGTCTGTGAGGGGTTTTTTCACGAGTATCATGTCTTTGAGATGTGTTTTCCGATCTGTCCCCACGGTTAATAACAACGGGTTTCTCCTCTTGGTCCTGATTTTGTTGTGATTTAACATTTGGTTTAACAACTGGTTTTACTTCTTGTTTAATCACTTTGTTTTTCTCAACCTTCTGATTTTTACCATTTTTCTTTTCAACATTAACTGTTTCATTTTGTGGTTTTTCAACAAAAGGTTTCTTTTGATCAGGATAAACAAGAGATTTGCCCTTGTCATCTGGACAGTCTGCTGCTAAGTGTCCTTTCCCACGACACTTATAGCATTTGCGAATTTTTGCAGCATTCTTTGGACGTTCCTCATGATTGGTCGAAGATGATGAGGCATTGGTGGAATTTTTCGAAATTTGGTTCACAAACTGAGAGTTGGAACCTGTTTCGATCTTAACTTCTTTGACAAAATCCTCCCCTTTCACAAATTCAGTTTTAGGGATGACGACCTAGCTGGTAAGTTCAAACACCAGATTGGTCTGAAGGCAAATGATAAGCGTTTGTTGATTCTGTATCCTCGTTTTCTTTGTCTTATTTTTCGACATTTATTGCCGAATCTTTCGTTCGAAGGAACTTTACCTGCCTACGCTCAAGCACACATGCCTATTCGTATTTTCACTGATTGTGCCAGGGTTAACGAGTCCAAAAGGACTGATACTCGTCCTGTTACGACTCCCTTGCGTGGTGCTATTCTTCAAGGAAATTACAATCCAGAAATTGATCCGAATTGGTTAAACATTAGAAGTGGTGTTGATCAAATCTTTGTTGGAGATGCTCACGAGCCCGTGGTTGTTCAACCTCAGGTTGATCTTCAACAACCACCGGTTAATCTTCCGGATCCTGAACCCGTTCAAGAACCAGTGATTTCTGAACCAGTTGTTGTTGCTTCTATTCAAGAAACTGTGTCTGTTCAAACTCCAGTTTCTACGTATTCGGCAACAGGAGTTGCTGTAGAAACTGATGATGTGATTTTAGAGCTTGATGCAGCTCTAGATGCGGGTCCGTCCTCCCGTACAGTTGACAAAGGGAAGCGTCCTATGGAAGAAGTTTCTGTGGATGAATCCGTAGATGATATGCCATCTGAAAAACAATACCTTCTGTTAGTAATGAAAGAACTTCAAAATCGTATTTCACCCTCTGAAAGAGAAAAGCTTGAGTTATTTCGAGCGAAGGTTGCTTCTTTCGGTCCCTCTTCCGACTGGAGTATACGCTTAGCTAGTTGGAATGACAGAGCGAATGATTTAGATTCAATTGTGTTTAGCTCGTCCTCTTCTGATGAGGATGATGAAGATCGTCGTCGTCCTGATACTGATACTGTTCGTGTGCCAGTTCCTCTCAGGACGTATAAGCGACAACGTGTTGCTGTTTCGGATCTTCAGTCGACGAGTCCGATGGTTGCTTCGGTCACGGTTACATCCAGCTCTGCTCCATCAGACTCCAGAGGTCTTCTTAATATAGAGTTATCTGTAGCTCTCCCGTCACTGTCTTTCTCACTTCCATTCACTTCCTTTGTGGAAGCTACCAGTATGGTTACTTCTCCTCAACCAGTAACGCCGATGATGTCTTCTCCGATTCCTGCGATACCACTATTTGGGTCGTTATCTTCTCAAATGGGTACGGGTAATGTGTTTGCCTTATCAGGAAGTTATTCTTTGCAAGCGCCAAAGACACGACAAGCACGTCCAAAGGTTGCTTTCGGTCCGAGTCCGCCGGTGCGATCGAAGAAAGGATCTCTACGTTCTCCAGTTCTACCATCTTCAGGTCCTAGGCCATCTAGTGCACAGCCGTCTGGCTCAAGACCTCCTGCTCCTGGATCTTCTACTGTTTCTGCTTCGAGACCATCAAGTTCAGGTCAAGGGCAGAACTTTCAGGAGTTTGTTCGTGGCAAATTTCAGGATGCAGCCAAGGTTATGGTACAACATAAGAATCAAATCTCTAGGCAGCAGAAAGAAATTGTCTTCTTGAAGAAAAGGGATGCAGTTCGAGACCAGCAGATGGCACAGCTTTTTCGTCTAACCAAAGACCAGAGTGTTAAGTTGGGTAAGTTCATAACACAAGATGCCTCGACGTCTGCCCGACAACAGACTTTGGTTAGTACTACGGACCGGCTTCTCGGGATTGTGACAGATCTTGTGTCACTCCTTGCTGCTCAGGGGGAGATTTCGGCTTCGAATTTTCAGGTTCAGGCTAAATGCAAGATGGATGAACTAAAGAAAATCAGAGACGATCTTGACAAGGACAAGGATCCCAACGCAGCGAAGCAAGGGGAGTAGTCAAGGAGCGCACGTGCCCCTGAAGCTGCAACCTCGGCTCATGTTGAGGGGGAGTCCTCGGGTGCAGCTGCAGGGGGAGATAAAGGCCCTGTAGATTCTGATACAGGTGCCCTATCTGATTCTGAGTTAGATCCTGCTGCTGAATTGGTTTTAGGAGCTGGTGAAGTGGTTGAGTAAATGGTTGAAGATTGGCGAACCGATGACGACCTAGCTGGTAAGTTTAGTTTCATTGAGACTGCGAAAGGGAAGAGGATTGAGTACGAGTCCTTACCGGTCAACAGTGATGTTATCAGAGGCTTTGTGTTTGGCTGTGAAATGCCCTAAGAAATCTTTAATCCTATACGAATTCCCGAGGAAGTTAGCTTGGCAGCTCACAAATGGTTTAGAAATCTTCCAGATGAAACTCAAAGGAAGAGGTATTTATCCACAAAAGGTGAGTATTCGGGTCAGATTCGAAGTTGGGATTTCGATGAGCAGCACGGCCTGGTAATGATCAAAAGGACCGATGGGGTACAGTACTTCAGGCCAGGGGCCAAGTTCCTTCAGACTCTTCCAGCTCGTGATCTCCATCACATTGCTCAGCTCGATCTCAACAACCGTATAAATGTTGCTAGTATCAGAGGATTGATTCCTCATCTTGTTGCTGAGAGTCGAGAAAGTAAATGGAAGATGTTCAAGCCAGCGGTTGGTCGAGGAGTTAAGTACTTAAACAAGTTCACTGGTAAAGAAGAATGGAAGATGGTCTATCCTCCAGCGAGATGCCTTCTTAAAATTCCTATGCGTAAGTTTGATCTCGACTAATTTGACAACATAGGTTATTGGTATCTCAATGGCAAGACTGGAGAAGCTGTGATTACCGAAAAGAAAGTGACGGTTGAGATTGCTAAAGTTCTGGATCCGATTTGGCTTGCCAACCTAAGGGAAGCACATCTGAAGAAGCTTCGGCGCCTGCCTCTAAAATACAATGAAGAAGATCGTGTTCTAGCTGACCGGTTCATCAAGGTGGTTCAGTTCTGTGTGAAGAACAAGGTCTGGGCATGAAGCAGCTTCTCGAAGAGAGTATGAAGATCTCAAGACCAATGAAGACCATGCACTGATCAAGGGGGAGTTTGTTAATGCACTTTAGGTGATAAGTGCATGTCTCCCATGTTATAGGGTCTTTATTGTACATATAGTGAAACTTAGTCATAGTTTTATTCTTGGACATTTTGTCCTAGTTTTAGCCTAGCCTTTTTAGATTTCCCACGTGACTTTGGTTTTGACTTCACATTTTGAACTTGATTAAAAATTTCCAAAATTTTATTGCTTATCAAATTTTCAATGTTTTCAAGATTTACCTCATTTTTCTTTGAAACTCCACTCATCTTCGACTGATCTGAGTCAGTCACTTCATCTGGCTCAGATTCTGACTCACTTTGCGGTTCAACCGTCAGAGGGGTTTTTGGCACAAAATTTGCCAATTCAGGATCAATGCTTGGCATCGATGTATAGTTATGGTTTACCGGTGGAGGCACCTTACTATATCCAATGCCGAACATTTTTTCCTCAGATTCTTTGAGACGTTGGCTGTTAATACAAAAATTCATCGCTTCGGATGAATCCCCGAACTTTTCAATCTTTCGTTGCAAATCTAAAATCAGATTATCTTTTTCCAAAATGATTTTTTTCTTTTGTAAAACACAATTTTGATTCATTTCAAGTTCAGATTTTAATTTCTGATTTTTAAGATTTCCCTGAGCCACAAGTCTCTCAAATTCAGAGATATTATTTTTCAGCGCTTTTATCTTAATTCGGTATTCTTTATCCGAATTAAACAAAACAGCAATGAGTTCTATGGATTTTTCTAAATCTGCAATTATGTTTGTGTTATGAAGTGCATATCTGTCACTCAACACATCTAGCACATCGCTTATCTACAGAAGATGATTTTACCTCAATGCCAGCCATGAATGCACAAGCCTCGTTTTCTACGGAGTTTTCTTCCAACCTTTTAGCTTCTGCATCCGCAAATTGCTGCATTTCAGCTGTGGAGAGTTATCCCTTTTCTACATCTTCTGTCTTGTTAGACTTTTCAACAGACTCTTCATTCGATAGATTCGATGGATCTTCATTCTCAGCAACATTTCCCGAATCCAACTCTTCCCCAAAAACCTCAGCTACAACCGCAAGCTCCTCAATGCTAGTCTCTTCGACAACCTCTTCATACACTTCTTCGTTCCCAATTTCAGCTATAAATGCTTGTGATACAATAGCTCCTGAGATGTCTTCCAAAGCACAACCCCAGTCATAAGGCTCAGTCACACTCACACTCTGTAGAGGTTGAGCCACCATAGCATTGTTTGTCGAAGGTGTAAGATTTTCAGACCCACTTGAACGAGCACTCGAGTTAGAGGTAGCAGCTGATGCATTGTTGTGAGGTCTTGAATTATTTCCTCGAGAGTTGTTGTCTCTATCAGATCTTTCCATTTTCGGCTTTCGACAATCACGTGCAAAATGCCCGTAGATACCGCAGTTGTAACATTTTACCTTTGACATGTCGACTCCCATTCAAGTCTTTGTCTGACTCCTATGAACTTCCTACCCGTTCTCAACAGAAACTTCTTCGCTCTACGGACTAAGAGTGCCATGTTGAGTTGTAGATCATGTTCTTCCATTTCGTCTTGATCTATCTGATCAATGTCCTCATCGAGACTTGACGGTTCAACGAGTTTTCCAAAACAGAAGTTCTCGTAGGCTGTCATGAAGGACGCCAAAAGACTCATGTTTTCTTCAATCAACTTAAAACAACTTGCATCTATCTTAGGAATGTTCAAGCTTGTTCCTTGAGATTTCTGAGCTCCACTAGAAGAGTACATCCCTTGATTGGAATTGGTTGTTCCACTTGAACCGTCATTGTTGCTTATAAAGGCGTGTTCACTTGCAGAACCTTCATTCTCCGAATACAAGGCAACACCGACTCCACCATTACTACCCTTATCCGTTGGTTTCGAAGCCATATATAACTGAGGATCTTGAATCTTCTCGAAATCAGATGCTTGATCTTCCATATTCCAAGCATAACCCCTCAGTTTTTGGACAGCTTCTTCCAATGAGAGCTCCTCATAGAGAACACCCTCTTTAATCAATGTGGTGTACATATTCCATTCTCTGGAAAGACAATTCAGAAACTTTTCAACCTTCTCAAATTCAGTGTAGATACCCTCTTGACTTCTATCAAGTTCGCTCAACAGATGATAAAATCGGTTCACCGTGTCATCAAATGATTCATTTCTTAAAGCTTTGAACACAACAAATTGAGTCTTCAAACGTTCGAGACGTCGCTTCTTGTACATTGCATTTCCTTCATATCGCTGGATCATACTATCCCACAATTCCTTTGAGCTACTTCTCTTACGGAACGTATGAAGTATAGATTGTGTCATAGCCATCGTTATCATTGACATAGCTTTCTCTTCACAGTCATAAAATTTCTTCTGGTCGTCAGTGAGTGCCAAATACGTATCAATTGTCAACGTACGTACTGGAGTAGCTCCACATCCTTTAACGATACACAACCAGATTTTGATGTCTTTTGCTCGTACATATCTTTCGAAACGCTCCTTCCACTCAGGAAAATCAAGCTCGTTTATCAACACAGGAGGTTTGTCGTTACTCCCTACCTCAGCATTGTGCTTGAGGTTTTGCACCATTGCAGTCAGATTGTTGTTTGCCATTTCAGAAAACAACAGTAGGTTTCCAAGCAAGAACTGTGTTACTGAAAAGATTTTCTAAGTCCAAACTCGGAGAGAAAACACGGAGTGAAATGTCTGAGCTTTAATCAGAGTGTGAAATCCGGATCACAAAAACCTGAAATAAAACACAAAACAGAAAAACTCGGACACTACACTGTTAGGAATTTAAACTCAGACCACCTAATAAAAGAAGAAAAATTCGGACTCCCTAACAAAAGAAAACTCGGACTCCAGGAAAAGTTCAGACTCTAATAGAGGTTAAAATTCGGACTCTATAAGAAAATAAAGTTCGGATTCCACTGACAAGATAAAAGTCGGACTTCCTAAGCATATAAAATTCGGACAAGAAGGTTTAAAAATTCGGACTAAAGATCTAAAGACTCGGACCTAAATAAAAGGAAACAAACTCGGACTCAAGGGACTAATAAAACTCGGACTAGGTAAAGATTAAGTAAAATTCGGACTTAAGTAAAAGGAAATAGAACTCAGACCTGAAAGAAACTAGGGTAAAATTCGGACTACTAAGCTAGGGCATAAAATTCGGACAATATAAGGAGTTTAAAAATCGGACAAGAGTTTTGAAACTCAGAACAAGTAAGAGTTTCTCAAAACTCAGATCCAGTAACCAATCTCCGGACTATCTCCCCAATGTGACTTCACACTGGTTCAACAATACCCCGGAAACACAAACACAGAATTTAAACCACGGACAAATCTTCCAAAGATCAAACTCAGGAATCTTTTTCAACTTTCAACACTGAATAAACAAGAACCAAAACCCCTGTAAAACCCAGATGAAGAACAACACTAAAAATCACCAAACTACTCAAAATCCATCATCAAATCACTAGAGATGAATGAAGAATCATGAATAAAACACAAAAACTCACTAAACACTCACTAAACCCTATCAAAGTTTGAACTTTTCTCACAAAAACCTTCAAACTAAGAAACACCTACAGTAGTATGAGCACACTGCTCTGATACCACTTGTAAGGCCTCCTAATCCAAGATCTCACTCAGCTAAAGCCACCAACAGGTGTGCGGAATCCACCTGATGATTAACCACTGTAGATGAAACACTAGAATGCAAAGATTTGTGAGAGAAATCAAGAATACACTGAGTATTCTTGATGAGGAAGATGAATGACGTCAACTCACACAAAGTAGCCGCCAGACAAAACACACACAATGATTAGGGTTAGGTGCACAGAATTTCACACAGAATCGCCGCCTTGTCTATTCCACATAAAGGTATAAATACAAGGCAAACCCCGGACTTTCAAGAGAAACTAGAAAGCCCGGACAAACAAACTACACAAAGCTCAGACCTTTTGTCCTAAACAAAACTCAGACAAAAGGCTAGGCTAAAACTTGGACAGAATGTCCAAGGATAAAACTAGGACTAAGTTTCACTATATGTACAATAAAGACCCTATAACATGGGAGACATGCACTTATCACCTAAAGTGCATTAACACAGTTGAAACCGACCGAACCCTTATAAACAGTTGAAACCGACTGAACTGTTTAAACTGAAGCAAGTCGGTCGGTATGGTTCGGTTGACTGTTCGCTTTTGGCAGTTTGGAGCCTGGAACCCGTTAAGAACCGGCCATTTAACGTTTATATTTTTATGTTTTTTTAATTTTATTTATGGAATCACAGTTATTACCATCATGAGCCTTCTTTATAGTTTTAATTTTTTAGTAATGAACCGACCATTTAACGTTTATTATTTTTTATTATTTTTTTTTCATTCTTGGAATACACAGTTATAACCATCATGAGCCTTCTTTATAGTTTTAAATTTTTTAATACAAACGAATGAGTTTGAAAAGAAAATAATAAAAAAGGTTGGTTCCAACTGCCGAAATCATCCCCCCCCCCCCAAAAAAAAAAAAAAAAAAAAAAAAAAAACCAACCAACGCGGCAGGTTTTTTGTTTCGTTTGTAGCAAGTGATTCAGCCTAGGATTTCCGTCAAAAATCGGCTCATGAACACCCCTGGTTGCTAAAATATGGAACAAGTGGAAAATTTTATATCTATATCTTGTAGTTCTTGTATATATCATAATGAATCGATGTATGCTGTGTTACAGGTTGTACCTCCTGATCAAGCAAGAAAAATTTATCAAGCACTGAAAGCAAAAGGATTGCCAGTTGCTTTAGTGGAGTATGAAGGGGAGCAGCATGGTTTTCGTAAGGTTAGAAATATATAAAATGTCTTTGTTTTTTATTTTTATTTAATTTTGTGGTAAAAGTAAGTTGGTTACTGTAATATGTGTGCAGGCCGAAAACATTAAATTCACACTTGAACAACAAATGGTGTTTTTCGCACGTTTAGTGGGACACTTTAAGGTTGCAGACGAAATCGTTCCCATCAAGATTGATAATTTCGACTAAGAAGTATGTATTTTTATATCTTTTCGCACTTCACTAGCTTAGAGGTGACATTTTTGGCCTATTTTCCTAAATTGGTTCATGTTATGTTTTTTTCTTTGGGTCAAACAAGCAAAGTCAAACTCTTGGCTAAATGAAAACATGTATTTCAGAGTGAAAGTTAACCTTTTTGAACAATATTGTTATGTAATAATATTTACAGTAAATGTTTTTTTTAAAGACTGGTTGGGCTGTGGAACCGACGGTGATCTTACAGTTTGTGTTTGTCCCTCTAAATTTTAAGTGGGTTGGACGATCAATGTACAACCCGGTCGTTATACCAAACATATTCTTCAATTTACAGAATCGTTTTGTTGGTCCATGATCGGTCCATATGTTGATCGTGGTCTTACTTTGTTTGGGTATTTAACATATATAATCTTATATTTATCATTACAAATAATATGCAGAAAAGGAAGAAAAGTGCAACATATCAACGTAAAGGATGATTTCTGTAATTTTTGTAGTTCAAGAATGATTCGTGCAATAACGAAAACAATAATTTACTCTAATTTAGTATGCATGGACCGAATTTTAACTGGGTTGCGATAAAAGGAATTTCGGCCGGTTTGCTGAATTTGACTTTTTTGACATCGGGTTTTGAACGGTCAATGAATCCTTCAAATTGGGTATTTGAAGTGCTTTTAAGATATCAATTTATTGTATTATTACGCCAATCAAAGAAAACAAAAGAAAACAAAGAATGTCAAATCTCATTTGCGATTCTTCAACTCTTATCAAAGAAAATAAAAGAATGTCAAATTCTTCCACTTGATTTTATTACAAGTCTTTTGAATCCGTTTAAACCTTTTCAGTTTAGTGGTTCTCTAGTTACTTGAACTTATTAACTACATTTTTTTTCTTGGGCTATAATACACTTAAATACTTAACTCTAATGCCTATCTTAAATGGTGAACTATCTATCGTAGTTTAAAATTGTTGGGAAATCTGAACAATGAAACCGATTTGGCGTGCAATGCTCAAGTAGAGTTTTAAGAAGAGTTTTAAGAAGTGGATAATTATAGATTAGTAAATGCAATGTTTAATTTAAAAACCGGTTTTTTTAATTATACCGGGTTAGGCTCTGAAAAAGGTTTAACCGGTTGAACCGAGTTGTATTGGGCGGTTGAACCGGGTTACTATTTAACCCTATAATTCCATAAAATACAAACTCATCTCAAAAAACAATCCAATCTCAATTAGGATTTATGTAAATGATCATAGTTTTATCTAAAAAACAACTATTTTATTGTAAAATATTAAGCATTTTAAGAGCATTTTTATTACTTATAAACAATATTGCATTGTACAATGTGAAAAACAGTTTTAACAGTGATGGAATATTGGAATGGAAGGCACTAAGTTGATTATCGTAAATATGAAAAGCCAATATTACCTTAATTTCTTATTTTATTAAAATTAAGAAAAAAATCAAATTCCAAGGTAATGCAAACCGGTTCAACGGTTTGAACCGGTAGAACCGGATTTACCGCCGATACCTATGATATACCGTATTTGGATTTTACCGGCCCTTATCGTACCGGACCCGTGTCCGGTATCCGGTTTAACCGGCCGGTATGAACCAGTGTTTAAAACATTGAGTAAATGTGATTATGATTTAATAATTATTTGAAATTATCATGTCCTAGTTAATTAATTAGATAATTTTCTAGCATTAAATGTGATTATGATTTGATAATTATTGGAAATTACCATGTTCTATTAATTGATTAGATAATTATCTAGCATTCTAAAGAGTTAGGTTTGGATGTCTTTAGGATAATTATGTGAATAATTCTAGTTCCTAGTTATAGTTTAATGCGTTAGGTTTGCTATATATACCGTATATTGGGTAGAGATTCGTAATCAAGTTTTTAAGCAGTTTTCTTGATCTAATAGTATTATGGGAGTTGGCCATAATTTTATGCTCGTTTGAGTCTGAATGGGATTTGAAAAATATTTTTTCTATTTACGACATATCATACATCTGAATTTTTGTATGGATTTTCTTTTAGGGGGTGTTTGAAACTTGAATAGAGCTTTAAGACACATGTGATGATGTGAAATTGTAATAGTTTTCTTTTAATGGTGTTAAGTATCCAATTTTTTTTGAGTATTTTAGAATCTATACAATCATACGGAGGAGGGAGTGATAAATGTTACTGGGTAATTTAGTCTTTTCTTAAGTGAATTAGTTTCTCACTTGATTTTGAAATGGTTATAACTTTCTTCTACGTTAAATTATTTTAAAAAATATACACCATATTAACCATATTCTATTGCTATAGTTTTCTAAAAAAAAAAATTACAGGATTTTGAATACCCATTATGTGATTACATGATTTAAATACATAGTACCCATTATAATACCCAACACATGATTACGTGCTTTTTGAATACCCATTGCGTGATCACATATTCAACATAAATCATTACACATTCAATATAAATCCATTATATGATTACAAATTTAATATGATTTGTTATAACTAATGTTATTACAATTATGCTTCTTACGTGATTACACATTTAATAATAAAAACTTGATTGTTTATGCTTTATTACACAAATAAATCTTTTGTATACGACATTATGTGGGTATTATACGTTGATTTGGCTAATGTTTTGTATATTATTTATCCTTAATACATGATTATACCTGAAATATTAGGTATTCCATATGAAATATTATGTATTACATGTTTTGTTTTTACGTAATTGGTAAACCATAATTTTTCGTTGACTTTTAGTTTTAGTTAGATTAAAAAAGCCGTGATTTGTACCATTAATCGCGGAATCAATTGTCTTCTCAATATTAATAAAATAATCATAATATTTATGGGACAAATAATCTAATCCTAGGATACGTTGTGTATTTGGAAGTCTCAGTCATTTCATCAATAAAAATACTTGAGTAAATGGCGGTTTTGGTCCTTGTGGTTTATAGGCCATTGCTATTATCAGAAATGTTTTGTGATTTTAATACCAATGTTTTTATTTTATTGCAATTTCACTCCACCATATTAACTCCATTTGTATTCTAGTTAAAACCAAGTCACATGATAGTGAAAGGGAAAACTCGTAAATAACCAAAAATTTATGCCATATAATAAAGAATTTTTTTTAAAAATTTATATAATATAAAAAATCATGTACGTGATCATAATTGGCTGTATTTAGAAAGCCAAACCAGACCTCTTGGTCCTAAGTAAAATCGAGAACGACACGTATGGACATGCCACAAATTCATTTACGAGCTAATAAACCTATTTGATTTTAAGTGAACTATAAACCCTCTAGTATTGTCTTAACGTTTTCCGTTTCTTATCGCCGTGACCCTCAAAATATACCCGTAGTATATGGGGTTTGAACATACGCTTTCTTTTTTCTTACACAGTAAGCCTGAAACATTTTGGTCCGTACTCTTTTTTATCTCTTTGCTATATTATATAAAGAGAATGGGTCCTGTACATGAGAGAAGATTCGTACGAAGCATACGCGAGGTTGAAAGGAGGACAAGTATTCTTGGCTTGAAGGGTAATTTAGTCCTTTCTCACTTAAACAATTTCCCCACTTTGATTTTCAAACCGCTATATCTTTTTTCATGCGTTAATATTTAAAAAAAAAAAAATTTACACCGTATTAACAAGCATTTCATTCTCTTTAATTCGAGCAGCATATTGCTATAATTTTCTTAAAAAATACAAGAGTTTGAATACCCATTAGTTTATTACGTGATTACGTGATTTTGAATATCCAACACATGACTACATGATTTTGAATCCACATTACGTGATTACACTTTCAACATAAAGCATTACGTGATTTTACATTCAATATAAATCCATTACTTGATTATACATTAAATATGATTTGCTATAACTGATGTTATTACGGTTATGATATTACGTGATTACATATTCAATAATAAGAACTTGATTGTTTTATGCTTTATTACGTGATTGAATCTCTAATATACAACATTATGTGGTTATTATAGATTGATTTGGCTAATGCTTTGTATATAATATATCTTTAATACATGATTAGGCCTAAAATATTAGGTATTACATATGAAATATTATATATTACATATTTTTGTTTTTACGTAATCACTCAGTGTGGGTATCACATAAAATTCTATAATGAAATCAGTAATTACCAAATGAGTATTCAAAATCACGTTCACGTAGTCACGTAATAATACATAGTCAGCTATTTTTATGTAATTACGTAATCACTTAGTGAGGTTTCACATACTATAATGAAATCACATAATAGGTATTCAAATCACGTAGTCATTGCTGGGTTTCATAATCACGTAATGTGTATTCAAAAATCATGTAATTTTTTTAAAGAAAACTATAGCAATAGACTGCTTGAATTAAAACGGATGAAATGCTCGTTAATACGGTGTAATTTCAAAAAAATATATTAACGTATGAAAAAGTTATAGTTGCTCGAAAATCAAGGGGAAAGGAGTTAAAGTGGGAAAGGATCATAATACTCTGCATTTGTTTCTTCAATTGTTTGAACATCGTAATTACAAAAATGTCATCCCTAGTTTTGAGCCATTGATCTTGGTAGATCAATGGCTGGGATTCTCACCTATCCTTCGTACAAGAGAAGACTCTTGTACAAGATCAGAAGACTCTTGTACAAGATCTGGATACATTATATAAACTAGGAAGTTATATAAACTTGATTATATGAAAATTTTGAACTATTTACAAAATCTTGTACAAGATCTGGATACATTATATAAACTAGGAAGTTATATAAACATGATTATATGAAAATTTTGAACTATTTACAAAATATTCGATCAATAGTGCAAACTCAATCGCATGTACCATCGTCAAAAAGAAAATAGCATAATAATAAGGAAAAAAAAAAAAGCTTGGCTAGTGATTAAAACATTAACAATATGTTAAATAGTTTCAATTTATTATGTTGTTAGTGGTACCCAAATTCTTTATTATGTTTCACGTGTTTATGCATGAAGAAAAAATAAAAAAATAAAACCTATGCTATAACTATGCAGCATCACCTGCTTTAAGCATCCCCTTAAAAGTGTTCGTTGAATGGGATATATACCTTGTAGTATAGTTGCTATAAAATATCTTTAGAGTCCCACCCTAAACTTCCATCGTCCAAAACTTCCAAGGCATTCTCAAGTGCTTCTTCATGGCAAAGGTTTATTCTGAGAGTGAGACCATCATTCCAGTTGTAAACACTAAGAATCCTATCGTCTTGACGGTGTGGAAGAAGTCTTTGATCTTCAGTTGCGACGGGTTTACAGTGTACAACTCCAATGGAAATCTTGCATTTCGAGTAGACAACTATTTCGTGAAAGGAAACCGGGAGATTGTTCTCATGGATGCGTTAGGCTGCGGTCTCCACACCGTTAGGCGCAAGGTATATTTATTTCTACACCTGTAATAACTTACATAAAACATCATCTTAACGTTGTACACAAGCTGATTAGTGATATGATTTATTATCCTCAGATGTTAAGCCTAGCAGACAATTTTCTTGTCTATGATGGTGAAAGTGTAAATCCCCGATTTTCAGTGACCAAACATGTGAATATCTTAAACACCAAGTCACTAGCATATGTGAGCAGTGTAGGATCATCAAAGAACAGGAACAAAAGAAATGTGATCTATGAGATCCAAGGATCATATGCTCAAAAGTCCTGCATGGTGTATGATGACAAGCACCGGTGTGTTGCTGAAATTAGGAGGAAAGAAGCCAAAGGAGGGGTGGCACTTGGGGAGATGTTTTTGCTTTGGTGGTACAACCATCTATCGATCCTGCCATTGCTATGGTCCTCGTCATTGTCCTCGATCAAATGTTTGATTCTTCTAGGCGCTTCTCTAAATAGATTTTGATGGCCGGCTCAACCATTTTGGTGGCCTAAAGCGAAGTAAAAACTAGAGGCATTTTCCCTCAAAAAAATTGACTAAATCGCAATTGCCGCCCAAATACAAAACTCGATATGCACCGCCCCTTCAAATATGCTATACATCAATAATATCTATCGCAACCCAGCCCAAATATCATATATAATTATTACTAATTTTTTTAAAGCTGGAGGCCCAAAGCTTAAGCCTCAAAATACTTGGGCTTTGGCCGAGCCCTGATAGATTTGGGTGCAACAACCATGTACAACTCCTAGTTTTATGAAGTCCTAGTTTTGTGCTTCAAATTCTTTAAACATAGTATGGATAATAAATAGGAATATTGGAGTTTAATAAGCCCAACTATTCGCCGTTGGCCGCCAACAGTCCTAACTTCAAAAATAACCATCAGCAATCCCAACTATTAGCATATTAGCCTCCAACGGACCATGACTTACAGAACCCTAACGCTGTTAGTCTCTGGTCGCCGGAAAAATGTTTTTGGCCGGAAAAAGATTCCTAAAGGTCCGATCTAAGGTTACAAGTTCGGACCCTTAGATGCATATATACGGACACTATAATGTAAATTCTGATCACAGTCCGATCAATGTAAATACGGACAACCTTTCAAAGCAAATATGTGTGGACTCCCTTCAAAGTTAAACATGTACTGACCTTAAACCAATATCACATCTACGGCTTTAATTAAATAAATAAATGATTGCTATGTGCGGACCTAAATAAGCCACAAGTACGGATTGTTATGATATATTATATACGACCATAAGTAATTTCATAAGTGCAGACATGAAGAGAACATTAAGTGCGGACATTGAGGCAACACATGTGCGGATGTTTTTCAACTAAGTTAAGTGCGGACTGATGTAGGAAGAACAAGTGCGGACCTTTAAACCTATTCATATGTGCGGACATCAACAAGGCTTGTAAGTTCGGACCTCACATATTGCACAAGTTCGGACGTGTATAAGATACACAAATTCGGACCAACATTGTACACTAAGTGCGGACTTCTTTTATAAACAACAAGTACGGACATCTATTCCTTTTTAACAAATGCGGACACATCTTGAGATAACAAGTGCGGACAGTTTCAAAGAAACTACAAGTGCGGACATTATAACTTTGTGACTTCACAAAGTCTGACAACAATCAGAATTTTCATTCTTCAAGATTTCTACAAACAAAAAACCCCAAATGCATAGAAATCCACCATGTCAGGCATCAAATCAAACAATCTAACAGTGGTATCATACCGAAACAACAAACAATCATTGCACAATCATTCGTCTAACAATTAAGTATTCATTGACGTAAACAATCACACAACAGTTGTTTGGATATCTAGGGTTTGTATAAATCAAAGGAACAAGATTAACAACATATCATGCAATCATAAACACTTACCTCTGGTTAAATCTAGATGAATTGAAGGTCAAGAATTGATGTGTGAACTTGTGAAGCCAAGAATGATTGAAGGAGGATTGGAGATGATTAGAGAGTGTAAAAATGCGTATAGACAAGTTATGGAGAACTTAGGGTTTTGAGTAGTTTATTATAGTTTCACAATTACTCTAAACACCCCCTAATAATATAACTTTTACACAAAAACCACATACTACCATGTAATTTACAATTAAAGCATACAATTCACGTATTTGTCATGCAACACATAAATTTCGTATAAGCCATCGGTTTATAATATTATTTGCGGCGGTTGTCAATTTCGATGTGTGTGTTCCGGTTCCCCGAAATACGAACGTAGACTCATTTAACAAACCCTAGTTAAATGCAGTGCTATTGAATGTATAACTTATGTTAACTGTGGTTAGGTTAAAGTAGTGGCTTGAAGTTTCGGGTTGTCACATCATCCCCAACTTAAAAGAAATTTCATTCCGAAATTTGATAAGCAATCTCAGAAAAATGAAACGGTGAGTTAAGATGACTGTGGATTTTCCTTGGGTACCACATCATCCCCAACTTGAAAGGGAATTCCGTCCCGAAATTCACTAGTCGTATCAGTGTTAGGTTTAGCAGTTTTGAATAAATGAGTGTTAGGTTCAGCTCGATGTAACCAGTCCATACCAATGACTATATTAAAGCTACCAAGGGTATCAGGAAAGAGATCAGTGTCAAACACTTGACCTAGGAAATCGAGTTTGCACCCAACATAAATATGGGATGCTTCAATCGGCTGCCCGTCAGCCAATTCCTCAATGTGTTTGGTTTCCAAAAGGGGGTTGGCGTCAACCCTAACAGTCTACTGAACTTCAAAGTCACGAGACTCCAATCAGCACTAGAATCGAATAAAACAGAAGTGAAACGATTGTTTATAGAAAACGTACCGGTCATACAGTTGTCATCATTCCCGGCGTCACCCGCGCTAATTGTTTTGAAGGCTCTGCTGGTGGTTACACAACATTGGCTGCACTTGCATTCAAGAATACTTTTAAGGCTAGAGCTTTCTATATGGTGTAAGTGCTCATTTGTTTTATAATTTGACCCGTTGTCTAACCCGCTCAACTTGTCACCACTGCATTTAACATATGGTAACGGTCTTAAACAGATAGCGGACCTGAAGTTGCTGAAAGAAGAAACTCACAAATTTGAGTCCCATGACTTGGATAATATTGTTGGTAATTATTATTTATTATTTACTTTCACTCCTATATTGCAATGGCTTTTACGTATCTCAACTTGTGTACATGAATTATTAGCTGAAATTTTTTATTAACATTGCAACATGGGGTGAAAAAGAATTCTTGAGAGATCACCTATCAATTTTGTTGATCTCTTTTCTTGCCTTATAATCCTCTTTCAAGGATTGGAAGACAAGGTACTCGAACTATTTTTTGAATTATTTTGCTCACCCTTTATCAGTACTTTTTTTATGATACAAACTAATGATTCTGAAAAAAAAAAAACAGTTTAAAGAGCCAAACCGAACTGTTAAACCGCTAAACCGGATGCAACCAGGCCGGTAAGATTTGTCTTTTTATTGAAACCGTAGTTAGCAGTTCAACCCATAATTTTCGTAAAAAGCAGCTAACGGGGCCATGAACACCCCTTGCCAAAATATTGAAAAAGTGTAAGGTTTTATTTCCGAATCCATTTCTTTACTATTATAATTATTATATAATTTTGTTTAGACAACAACTATTATAAATTAAAAATATACATTACATACATATAGTTTTATCATAACTTAATAATAAATTTATAATACTTATAACTTATATGTAATGTATATACTTCACAACATACAAAATATAAATATTATATCAAATGTATATACTAAAAGAGAAATTATTTTTTTCACATTATGAATACTAAAATAAATCACTAATAGACAAAGGTTAATGAAAAATAAAAATATAAATTAAAAAATTCAGGTATAAGATTGGGTATATAGTTCGGGTAAACGGGTAATTGGTTTCGGGTAATCAGGTCGGACATCACCTAAGCCCGTACCTGACCCATACCCGCAAAAATTTTTAAAACTAATCCCATACCCGACCCAATACTCGTTAGGTATTGGGTATACCCGTCCCATTTGTGTCGGGATTCGGGCATACCCGCCTGGCTCGGGTATTTTTGACATCCCTACACAACAGTTGGCCCTTGAGTTAGTTACGGATGTATTTTTTTTTATTTGGTTTGGTGCAAATTACGAATTTGATAGTTGATTTACAGTTTTTTGTGAATTCGGCCTCTGCAGCTACAAGGGCTAGTGTTCATTTAGATCCTTAGCGACTTTGCGTTAGCAACATACATAAAGTTAACCAAAGGCCCCTTTTCTTTCTCTGTTGACCAAGTCCTTTCCTCCGAACTCAAAATTACCGTGGGCACGGATCTGAGACACATCCCCATATGTGACCTCAATTTCATCATGCACCATGTGAACATCAAGGAAGAAAAACATAAAGTTAGGGTTTCGAATTTCAAACAAAATCAGGTTGATATAAATAGTCCAAACATCAGCTTGTAATTCAGGCCATTTCTGTTTTCGAGCCGCCGGATCGTAGGTCCAAACATGATCATCCACAATAGTCTCTGACTCTAATCACAACTTATTTATTTATTTTTGAACGGCGTACGGTTAGGATGTCGCTAATCACATTATTTAGATGGGTTGGACTTTTGGCCACCGTGTCGTAGATTACATAAGCAATTACGCTAGTTTCATATGGAATCATCACCTACCGTGTAGCATATATTGGGGAAGTTCATATAACATAAAATCGAAAATTTGACTTTTGAAATATTTTTTAAGACAAAAAGCTATCTTTGTGAGTGTAGGGACTATTTATTAAAGTAAACAGTGTCATTGATATTGAATCCGTTAAAATTGTAATAAGAATGAATTTGTATTATGACACAAATGACATGGACTAATTAAAAGCAGAGTTAATCATTAGAATTTTACACTAAAAATATATATATCTATATTTATCTATATACTATATTAAGAGAACTGGGTTTTCTACCCTTTTCGTAATTTTGCCTAGGTACAAATCTTGTAGCACCATGTACAAATGAAGCAAGCCATTTTAGAGGGGGTAAACTTGAACATTCTCCAAAGTTTTAAGACACTTTGAGGGCAATCTAGACGTTTCATCCATGGAATCCATGCCCGCTTATGTCTTCTATTAATTGAATTAAATTAAGGAATTAAATAAAACTTTTATAATAATTAAATAAATTAATTGATTAAATTAAATGTTAGACATGCAACATTTGGGATTTTCATGATTTAATAGTATGTATAAATATAACAAATAGATTTATATGGACTATAAATAGGTTTTCTACCCTTATAGTAATTTTACATTCTGTACATATTTTGAAGCAACATGTACAAGAGAATCAAGCTATTTTAGAGAGGGTAAACTTGCACATTGTCCAAAAAATTTAAGACACTTTAGGGACATTTTAGGGATTTTGGCACCTTTTTAAATAAAAATAATTCAAAAAGTTATGGGTACTAATAAGTAATGATCATCAAGGCCATCATTTATTGAATTGATGAGGAAATTAACTATTAGTATATGAAGGGTTTAGCCTTGCACTAATCTATATACAAACCAAAAGCCGTAACTGATATTGAAGTTAAAACCCTTAAGTAAATGCTAAAAACACTCATGTGTATATAATATATATTCCGCTAGGAACATGTGTTGTATGTTCAATTTTTTTGCGAGCAATGTTTTATTTTGTTCATACTGGGAGATATAATTACATGCACATTGTTTTTCTGATTCATTGCAAAGAGAACATGAATTAAGTTTATTTGTCTAGGCTTTTTCTCAATAGATTTTTTTTCGAAAGTGGTTAGTAATTTGTAGTTTTAATATTTTTTCCACAAGATATTTACTGTAATTCAAATGCTATTGAGTGTTTGGTTTATAGTTTTTATATCTTAATATTTATCTTCTATCCTTTTATTTTTTCATTATGTGGAATGAAGGTAAAGGTTGATAGAGAGAGTCGTCTCCATAAGCAGCTATGCTTGCTGCACAAGATGTTTCAACAAGATGCAAGGTTTTTACTTGTTTCTTTTAGTGTCTTGCTATATGGTAATCATAGCAGTTTGTTTTTGTTTGATACATTACAACTAACAAATTTCTGTTGTAACAACTGGAGCTTGGAATCAATGCCCTCCACAAAAAACTATAGGCAACCGGAGGTAACAAGACAAAGACACCCGGTCCAGGTGCACAGTTTGCCCTCAGAGCTCTTGTCCGTTTTGGCATGAAGATTGGTCACATTGGTATGCTTATATTCTTTATTTTTTTATATACGAATTTTTGTATTTGTTATTTTTGCTCTTTGAAGAACTTTTATTTATGTTTAAGGAGTAGTTGATAAGTAAGTTGTATGTTTTGATGATGACAGAGGACCTGACACCAATTCCAACAGATAGCACTCGTCGAAAGAGTGGGAGAAGAGGAAGGAGGTTGTGATATGTTTTTTGTCTACAATATGTTTTCAAAGTATCTGCAATTTGGATTATGGTTGTCTTCAACTTTTGTAGGTTATTTTTATGTTCTGGTTGACATTTGGGGGTGACATTCATTTTTGTTGAACTGCTTTATATTTCTGTTTAATGATATTCTAATATTTACTTCATATATGGGTTTTTATGCTTTATTTTTGCTTAATCAGATGTATTCTATATGTAGTTGAGGTCAATATCAATTCAATGGATGTCAGTGTGCTTGAGATCTAAACCTTATTGATTGAATCAATTTGAGAGTTTCAGAGTGTGTTAAAGAAACGTTTTGAGGATCTTGTCAAATTTGTCTGTTCATTCTTTATCTTAGTAGACTTCAGTTGACTTTCAATGTAATTGATCTTCCTTTGATGCCATTGTTGAGGTACACAATAGAAAATATACGAAAATTACATAAATTCATGTATTGAATATCAGTTGTGGTTCGTAATAGACATAATTGAATCTGATATTAGTCGGGACACCCGCTGCAACACGCGGGCATTCCCACTAGTACTATATAATAAAAGAAAATGACGAGAGACACTTGTCACAATTGTAAGTCATTTACATTTTTGTTTTTTCGCATCTCTCTCTCATGCTTAATTATGAATTACTATTATTTAATTATTGATATTTGTTATATTTTCATTAACAAATGAATTTAATATGAAACTAATTATAAAATCTCTAAATAAAGTTATTTTGTTGATTAAAAACTTGTATTTAAATCTCTAAATATCATCAAATTCAAAGTTATGTTTGTTAAAATATTATAAAAATGAAAGAATAATGACACTAATTGTTTTTCTCTAGGTTATCTCTTAAAATTTTCAGTGGTTAGATGGTTTGAATGATAAAATATGTCAATTTTTTCAACCCACACGGGATTCTAACCTAGTGAGCTATATAAGGAAACACGCAGTCAAATATGTTATGTCAATTAATCATCCAAAAGTAGACTAGTGTCGTCTAAATCAGATTCAAATAAAAAAAACTCAAGATTTGATTCTAAAGTACCAGAAAAGATTTCGTAATCAGATCCCAAGTCGGGCTAGCGAGATTAGACACCCCATCCATAAGGAAATACACAGTCAAATATGTATCTCAATCATCCAAAAATAGACTAGTGTCATCTAAATCAGATTCAGATAAAAAAATGCAAGATTTGATTCTAAAATACCAAAAAAGATCTCGTAATCAATCGGGCTAGCGCGAGATCAGATACACCATCTATGAATTAAGCAGCATCATCGTCATCAAACTACATGCTGAGCATGTCTTGTTGCTCCATATCTTCTTCCAAACTTCTCCACTCAAGTTCACGTTTAGGGTCTACATTGCTCCAATCTTCTTAATTGAGAATAATTTCCAACAAAATCACAGGTACCAAGTGAGCAATTTCTTGGTTTGGAGTTCATGAATTGGCGAGCAAGGTTGACTATAGTCCACCCGTTGATCTCAGCATAAAGGGCAAACAAGCTTAGTTTGTTCTCTCCCTTTATTTATATTTGACTTATCAAACTGGTCAAGACAATTTGAGTGGTGGGAACTCGTGTCACAAATGTAAGGGCGACATCCTTTTTTCAAGAGAAGAACAAAGTAGAAGTACAACATTGTGTGGGCTTCTTTTGGAATGGATGTTGTTGATGAAGAAGAAATCATCCATTTTGCCCCTTTTGTGTTTGGATTTCCCTGTAGATGATGAAGACAATGATATTTAGGGTTTTGTTATTTAATTTTGGGCTAAGAGGGTAAAGGGGTTTAAAAATGATATCATATATGCCATGTCATTGCCCAGTCACCGTCCACGTCATTAAAAAACAAACAACATTAGATTTTTTTAAATAATTTTAACCAACATAATACCTTTTAAGTAAAAAATATATGTTTTTTTAACTAATAATTAAATTCATTTGTTTAATTATATAATAACTATTTTTGATTAAAAAAATAAGCATCCATAATTAATTAGGAGAGAAAGGGGCAAAGAAACAAAGAAAAAAATAGTAGTATGGTCTTCTTTTATTATATAATATAGATATAGATGACAAAAAAGTAAAAAGAAAAATGAGATGTTTATAGCTATGGTTCGGGTAGATGTAGAGGCGGCTCACACATTTTTTAGACCAAAAGTGAAGTAAAATTTTACACCCTTAGTGAAGTAGGTCAAACAAAACAACCGATAATAATATAATAATGATAAAATATTAAGAAATAGAATAAAACATTTAAATATGTGAAAAAGTTTTAACGTGGTATATATTCTCATCCATCGATAAAGTTTCAACTCTTAATTCATGATCTAATACCAAAAGGCAACATTTGAATATTGAAACACACAATTTGACTACAATTTCACATATGACAATAGCATATATAGTAAGAATACTACTTAGTTTCTATAATCCTTGTAAAAAAAGGAAAACAATTTATATGCAATAATCTTTAGCTAAACATTTGATGCAAGAAAAAATCATATACCATAAATTTCATTACATAAAAAGTAATACTTGAAAATATGAGTTGAAAATCTTTATAACAAATCATAAAATTACATGTATCAAACAAGAACCCAGATTGAGTATAGACGAACTAACAACTAGCCCCTAGTGTAAGGTTGAATTTAAATTTTAAAATCGTAAATGTTTAACATTACCATGTGCAGTCAAGATAATCCTATAAGCAATCAACATGTTATGAAGGATTGATATTTGTTCTTTAGATCCCTGCACAATGAAAACGATAACATGTAAGCATGCTACATTCGTAACAAAATCAATGACGACGATAAAACTAAAACAGAGTTCTCGCCATAATAATAACTCAGAACAAAAATAGAAGAAAATAGAAGTAATGAAACAAAGATTAAAATGCTTACCTGAGATGACCTCGCTTGTTTTCCTAACATTGGCAATGAAGTTACCAATTAGGGTTGTTGACAACGGCAGCCGCAAGAAGAGAATAAGGTTTTATGATTGTGCATTGAGTAGGGTTTGATAACTTCTTATTTATAGTATTGGACCACTAAATAAAACTGGACTTTTTTTGGGCCTACAAGGCCTGTCCAATTTGAAAAGGATAAAAAAACATGCAAAAATTCAAAAGTGTGATTGTTGTGATTTGTAACCTATATCTCTATAGCCAAAAATGAAATACTTACCGCTAAACTACAACAAGATTATCTGTCATATAGTTAAATTACATATTAACATCCACATCACACACACACGCGCGCGCACACACACACATATACATAAATATATAGAAACAAGAGGATCCGGAGAAAACGCCTTAAAGTGTGAAAACGGTGAGAACGATTCTCAGCCACAAGATCTTTTTGCTTTGTGGCTAAGTTTGATGCGGGCCATTTTTGTAGATACTAGGAACCTTAGAACTACCAGGAGGGGTAAAATGGGATGATCCAAACAAGGTTGCACATGCTAATCACATGCCATTTCTCCATCACATTTAACCGTCCATAATTCTTTTATACGTGATTATTTAAGAAAAACTTAAACCATAAAATCCAGTGTTTTTTTATCTTTCCAACGACTATACTATTGATATAAGTTTCAAAAAAAAAAATGAACTGGGTTTTTATGGCGTTTTCAACTTTGTTTTTTATTTTTATGGCGTTTTCAACTTTGTTTTTTATGACGTTTTCAACTGGGTTTTTATGGCGTTTTTTCTGTACCTGGTGTATTTATGGCATTTTCAACTGGTTTTTTCATGGTGTTTTTATTGAATTGGGTGTTTTATGGTGTTTCCAAATGGTATTTCTTGGCATTTTTCATGGCGTTTTCTGAACTGGAACTATTTTTTGAATTATGTTGCTCACCCTTTATCGTTCCTTTTTTTATGATACAAACTAATGATTCTGAAAATAAAAAAAACGGTTTAAAGCGCCAAACCGAACTGTTAAACCGCTAAACCGTATGCAACATGGCCGTTTGATTTGTCTTTCTCTGACACCGTAGTTAGCGGTTCAGCCCACAGTTTTTGTAAAAAGCGGCTAATGTAATGGATCGATGTACTACGTTGAAAAAGTGTAAAGATTTATTTCTACATAACGTATTTTTTATATACATTGTAATGGATCGATGTACTACGTTGTGTTGCAGGTTGTATCCCCTGATAAGCAAGAAATATATATCAAGCATTAAAATCAAAAGGATTACCTGTTGCGTTGGTGGAGTACGAAGGGGAGCAGCATGGTTTTCGCAAGGTTAGAAATATATTTAATGTCTTGTTTTTTATGTTTATTTTTTCAGGTAAAGAGATTAATTACTTTGCATGCGTAATGTATTCTGGCCGAAAACATTAAATTCACACTCGAACAACAAATGGTGTTTTTCGCACGTTTAGTGGGACACTTTAAGGTTGTAGACGCAATCGTTCCCGTCAAGATTGATAACTTCGACTAAGAAGTTTGTATTTTTGTACCTCTTTGAAGTTCAGTCGTCTTAGAGGTGACGTTTTCGGCCTATTTATTTTATTTTCATTGTGTCAAATAAGCAAGTCAAAAGGGTTGAAACTTAGCTAAATGTAAACATATCGAAATTTCCTCTTTTCTTAAACAATATAGTTTTTTTTTTGAATAAATTTGGTTACTTTGTTTTATAACGTTGACAATTCTTTTGGCTTTAGTTGTCAATACTTTTCGCACAACGGCTCATGAACACTCCTGGTTGCTAAAATATGGAAAAAGTGGAAAATTTTATATCAATATCTTGTAGGTAATGAATCGATGTATGCTGTGTTACAGGTTATACCTCCTGATCAAGCAAGAAAAATTTATCAAGCATTGAAAGCAAAAGGATTACCAGTTGCTTTAGTGGAGTACGAAGGGGAGCAGCATGGTTTTCGTAAGGTTAGAAACATATAAAATGTCTTTGTTTTTTATTTTTGATTTAATTTTTTGGTAAAAGTGAGTTGGTTACTCTAATATGTGTGCAGGCCAAAAACATTAAATTCACACTTGAACAACAAATGGTGTTTTTCGCACATTTAGTGGGACACTTTAAGGTTGCAGACGAAATCGAAATCGTTCCCATCAAGTTTGATAATTTTGACTAAGAAGTATGTATTTTTATATCTTTTGGCACTTCACTAGCTTAGAGGTGACATTTTTGGCCTATTTTCCTAAATTGGTTCATGTTACGTTTTTTCTTTGGGTCAAACAAGCAAAGTCAAACTGGTTAAATATCACTCAAAACTCTTGGCTAAATGAAAACATGTTAATTTCAGAGTGAAAGTTAACCTTTTTGAACAATATAATTATGTTATAATATTTACAAAAAAATGTTTTTAAAGACAGGTTGGGCTGTGGAATCGATGGTGATCTTATGGTTTGTGTTTGTCCCTCTAAATTTCAAGTGGGTTGGACGATCAATGTACAACCCGGTCGTTATACAGAAAAGGAAGAAAAGTGCAACATATCAACGTAAAGGATGATTTCTGTATTTTTTTTGTAGTTCAAGAATGATTCGTTAAACTCTAATTTACTCTAATTTCGTATGCATGCACCGAATTTTAACTGGGTTGCGATAAAAGGAATTTTTTAAAACAAATCGTTTTATTTATATATAAAATACTGGCCGAGTTACATCAATATCGCAGGTAAGCGAGCAACAAGCTGCGCCCAAAAGGAATTTGGGCCGGTTTGCTGAATTTGACTTTCTCGACATCATTTTTTTGAAGTACTTTTTTTGAACGGTCAACGAGTCCTACAAATTGGGTATTTGAAGTGCTTTTAAGATATTAGTTTATTGTATTGTTACGCTAATCAACCTATGTATATATATGTGCGTCAAATCTCTTTTGCGATTCTTTAACTCTTATCAAAGAAAACAAAAGAGTGTCAAATTCTTCCACTTGATTTTATTATAAATCCATTATATGATTACAAATTTAATATGATTTGTTATAACTAATGTTATTACAATTATGCTTCTTACGTGATTACATATGTAATAATAAAAACCTGATTGTTTATGCTTTGTTATGCGATTAAATCTTTAGTATACGACATTATGTGGGTATTATATGTTGATTTGGCTAATGTTTTGTATATTATTTATCCTTAATACATGATTATATCTGAAATATTAGGTTTTCCACATGAAGTATTATGTATTACATGTTTTGTTTTTACGTAATTGGTCAACCAGAATTTTTCGTTGACTTTTAGTTTTAGTTAGATTAAAAAAGCCGTGCTTTGTACCATTAATCGCGGAATCAATTGTCTTCTCAATATTAATATAATAATCATAATATTTATGGGACAAATAATCTAATCCTAGGATACTTCGTGTATTTGGAAGACTCAGCCATTTCATCAATAAAAATATGTTGGTGCACTTGTGTCTGTACTTTGTCTGTATTCGGTCTTATGTAACGATGTCCTGATTTGTGTTGTAAGTTGACCAAGTCAACCATCCTCCGGTTTGACTTGGACAACAGATTGTATGTTGAGAGATGTTCTGATCGAAGGATGATGTAGAGATCGAAGGATAATTTGGATCCTTCGATCTCATCTAAAGATATGCTTCGAACGATAGACCTCGAAAGACTATCCTTCGAGGTCCCTGCTTATCCTTCGAAAGCATTGTATCCGAAAGATGATCCTTCGGCCCATCTTTCGAATCCTTCGACCAGACCTGCTGAGCTGGGTATATATACCCATGCATGTGTTGAGTTTCGGTAGACAGACACACAGACAGAAAGAGAGAGTATTCTTTGAGAGCATTCTGTCCAAACTCACACACACATCTTAGAGAGTTTATAGAACACTTCTGTAAACATTGAGCTTGTAACCGAACCCTCATTGCATTAATACAAGTTGTGTTAATCGGTGAACTTGTGTGTTTGTTTCTCTACTTGCTACTAACTCGGTTTGCTTGCTAGCTTGGATTCCGCACTCGCTAGTAGGTTTGTATAACAAGGTTTAGGTTCGTAATCCTCCGCGAAAAGGGACCTACAAGTGGTATCAGAGCTTGGCTCTTTACCTTGTTTAAAACCGGGTTTTTACAAGTTTTGGTGTGTTGAAACACTTGGTTTTGCACCTGTTTTTACTTGGTTTCTTGCATTTTCTTTGAGTAAAAACGTGTCTAAACTAACCGGGAGTGTTTAAAGTGGGGTTGGGTAACTTGAAAAATTGTTTTAAGTGATTTTGAATTTTCCGGCTATATTCCGGTTCAAAATTCCGGTGACTGGTGTTGTTGTCATTTTTGGCAAACTTTCAAAGTTGGTGGTGAAAGGACAGCCTGCACATCCTTTCTGCCGAAAGTTGACTTACCTACCCATCACCTTTTCACCAACCCGTCACATCTGTGTCAGTGTGTCAGTGCCCATTCGAAAGATATCCTTCGACTTCGAAAGATATCCTTCGACATCGAAAGACCATCCTTCGATCAGTGACAGCTCGATAGATAAACATCTTTCGAGTAGTCCTTCGAAGTTCGAAACATATCTTTCGATCAGGGAATCTTTTCGAAAGATAGTTGTTTTATCTCGGAAGATAAGGATCTTTCAAGTGTGAATCTTTCGAGATTTTGAGTCTTTCGAAGCCAGTGCTCGAAAGTCAACAGTGATCCTTCGAACACTGTTGATCATTCGAACAAGTGTGATCCTTCGGAAGTTAGCTATTCGAAAGATAAGTGTCCGAAAGATAGGGATTTGACTCGAAAGATAAGGATCTTTCAAAAGGGAATCCTTCGAGTTCTTGAATCTTTCGATATTATTGTTCAAGACTCAACAGTAATCTTTCGAGTACTGTTGATCCTTCGAACAAGATTATATCTTTCGATTGTGATCTGTTTATTGTTAACAATTTTCTGTGATTTCAGATCTTTCGACCAGGATCTTTCGGTTGTGTATCTTTCGGATCTTTCTTACTTAGCATTTATTTTGCTTATCTATCATGAATCCGAGTTGGTGGGGAACTCCGGCTCCAGACAATGGTGAATATACAAGATCAAATGTCACTCCTTCATGGTGGGGTACATCGGCTCCAGACGATGGAAAATACACGAATACCAGGTCATCTCCTTTATGGGCCGAGTCGCCGGTATCGACATCTTCTCAGGGAAATCAATGGGCTTTGGTATCGAATCAAACTCCGAGCATTCAAAGTATTCTACTAAGCGAAAGTGAATCAGGAAGTTTGAATCGACCTCCAAAGTTGATGCATTTGAATGAATATCCAGGATGGGTTGAGAGATTTAAAACATATGTTCTTGGTCAAAATACGGAACTGTGGATACGTTTCACCACAGATTTCGATCAAGCCATAGAGGTTGCTGCTTCAGATTCTACTACGTTTGCTGATCTTCCAGAAGATAAAAAGAAAACCTATGATCTGGAAAAGAAGGCATACGCCATTCTCACTCAGGCGTTGAGCAAGGATATCTACCATCAGTTTGTCAGCTTCAAGACAACAAAGAAGTTATGGGATGGATTGAAAAACAGAGGAGTGGGAAATGCAGCAACACGTCAAATGCGTCATGATCTTCTCAAGAAAGAATTCGAAGGCTTCACTTGTATGGATAAGGAGTCCTTGGGAGATATGACAAGCCGATTTTATCATCTGCTTACGGAATTGGATAATTACAGTGTAGTGACAACTCAAGCTGAAGTTGTGAAGAAGTTTGCTGATGCTTTGCCTCCTCAATGGAGTAGTTTCTTGGAAATCCTGAAGTACAACGGGGTGTTGAGGACCACTAATATCAACGAATTCGTTCAACTGTTGGAAAACAAGGATCAGGAGGAAACATTGAAGGCGAAGAGAGTTCCATTGCCACAGAATCCAGAAATGTACTGTGGAACTTCCAATTCTTCGTCTGCAAGAACCGGTTCACATGCTCCACTTCAAACAGCGTTTGTCACAAGCACAGATTGTTTTGGCAATCCAATACAAGTTCCTGTTAAGCCACCTCCCACCACAGACATGTATGGAAATCCAATCCAACCACCTCCACCTCCTCCTGCTCAACAACAACAACGTGCATGTTATGGAGGAACATCATCTGCTGGTCAACAATCAAAGTCAAGTACAGTACAGCTCGACACGTCAAGTTTCTCTAAAATCAGTGTAGAAGTGGCTAAGGAACACATGGAGCTGCTTAACACTGTAGTGAGCGCGTACTGTGGGTTGATAGAAGGTCAGATTGGCAACATTAATCTGACACAAGAAGATTACAGGCAGATTGATAAAGAGGAGATGGACTTGATGGACATCAAGTGGGCCTTTGCGAGTGCTGTGAGAAGAGCAAAGGATTGGATGGAGAGTACTGGAAGAACCAGCTTGGAAAGTAAGCGAGATACCAAGTATGGGTTCGATAAGCAGGCCGTTAAATGCTTCAACTGTGGTGAACGGGGCCACTTTAAACGGGAATGTACAAAGCCAGCCCAGCACGGGAATCAAAACCCCTTCAGGAACCAAGGCAACCAGCAGAACAGAAACAATGATCGTACATTGGTGCCTGTCAACAACCAAACCAACCGAGCACTTGCAGTTCAGGTGGATGAAGGTTGTGACTGGTCAATCCAGTTGGGTGGTGATGCTCCTGATGGAACAGCATGTTTTGCTCAGATTGTGAAGGAGCTGGTTCACACCAATGGTGGAGAATCTTCTGCCAGTGGTGATGAATCGTCTGAAGATGAAGACTCCTCTGGATACAGCAGGAGTGTTGATGAAGAATCATCCAACTCTGGTGATGATCATGTGGGTGAGACATCTAATGTTTCAGATGATATTGACATTGATGAACTCTTGGGGGAAGCTGTAGCAGAAACTCAAAGAAGATCTATTCTGGTGGATCAAGCTGCTTACTCTTCGTCTTCTCTTCATTCAGCCTTTATGGCTAATGTCGACGGTTCATCAAGTCAGGTATGTGTCGATGAACCCACTGCTGTTAATTGTGATGAATGTGCTAGGTTGCATGCTAGATGTGCTGATCTTGAGAAAAGTATGTCTGAGTTGCAAGGCAAACATGATGCTTTACAAGCTAGTTTGTTTGACTTGCAAGACAAACATACTACTGTGAATGAGAATTTGAGTGACTTGCAAAGTAAGCATGACGCTTTGCAAGAAAAATATGATGTGACCTTTCTCCACAATCAGAAGTTGACTGTGGATCTCTCTAAATGCACAGAAGCCAACATGTTTTATGAAAACCATGAAAAAGAATTTAAGTCAGTAATTGAAACATTAAAGAAGGATAAAACTGAACTGACTAAAATGGTTTCAAGAAAACAAACTGATATTAATTTGTATATATCTCGCCTTGAGAGTATGCAAAAAGAGATGGCTTGTGTGAAAACCGAAAGTGATGCGATCCAACTCAAGCTAGACAGTTATTTGAGTTCTAGCTATGTGTTAGATCACATCATTGACGTTCAGAAAGAAAAACGGGATGTCACATGCATAGGATACAAAAAATGTCCACCACCAGTCAGACACAATTATGATGCCATGCCTGATGAGGAGGATAGAGTGTTCTTCGAACCATCTGTTCCTCTTGATGTGAAGGAGTTTGCAGCAGGACTCGGATACCAGAAAGAAGTATCCTCAGATTCGGATGTGTCAGCAGATACATCTGTAACTGCTGAACAGAAACAGGATCCTCCAGTTGAGGTTGAGGATGCTGATTCTTCAGATGATGAATCTGATGATGCTGCTCCAGCAAAGTCTGATGCGGTAGTCAAAAATGAGGACATACCTCTTGAGAATCACATTCTATGTGATCCCCCTGCCACACCCGCTAAGACTGTTGCAACTGAGTCCTCGTCTGAGAAGGAGTCGGAGAGTGTGACCTTGCTGTACACTTTGGTTGGTGATGATAAAATTTACTCAGACAAAGATTTTCCTATTAAGAACGTTAATCAATCCTTAATCGATAAAGTCTTTGAAAATTCGACAAGTAAGTTTTTGGGGAAGAAAGGACCACATGTTACAGTTACACAGTGTCCTCCAATCCCAAAGGCTGAAGTTCGAAAACAATTTGGCAACAAGAAATTACCAGCAATGCCAAAACAGCAAAATCACACCAAGCCCAAAGGAAAGGCACCGGCTCAAGTCCAGAAGAAGCCGAATCAAAAGAAGAAGAAAAATGTTAACTTTGTGAAATCGACGGGAACGGACAAAATTGAAACGTTTGAAAATAAATCTAACTTAGATTTTGTCAAGAAAGCTACTGTTTTGAAAAGGAATGAACAAAACAGCTCAAAGCCTAGTACCTCGAGTTCACAAGGTTCAACATCATCGGCTAAGAGAACACATGATTCTTCGAGGTATGTTGAACGAAGATCATGTTTTGAGTGTGGAACCATTGGGCATATAATTCGAAATTGCCCTTACCTTCATAAGCAAAAAGGGAAGGTTGATGATCCCCGTGACAAGACTGACCGTAAGCCATCTACTTCCACAAAACAAGATCCCCGACTTGTAAAAGAAAGGGAGAAGAAGCAGAAACGCCAACAGGTCAAAAGGATTGAAAAAGCAATTAAAACCGATGTGGTTCAAAAACAATCTGTTTCTGTAAAATCAACACATTCAAAAACTTCAAACTGTAATGAAGTTAAAATGTTAAAGAATGACACTGATAAAACAAAACAGACATGGAAACCTAAATCGGTTACTGAATCAGGGGGACCATCACAATTTACAAACCATCAAAGACAAGAAGTTATTGTCATTGATGAAAATGGAAGACCCAAGACCACAATGGCTTGGGTCCCTCTCTCCAACTAATCTCTGAGTGAGTGTGCAGGAAGTTCCAGGAGGAACTATTGATAGTCTTAGGATTGTTGATAGTGGAATGTCCTTGCACAAGATAGGCGACAGAAGAAATTGTTGCCTTTGATGGTGAGAGAGAAAAGAAAAAGAAAATGTGGCTGAATGAAGATGCAAAGTCGACCAAATGAAGAACGTGCCGAAAATTTGGTCATTCTGGTTTTGATCGGGTCCTCAGGAACGAATGAAGTGAAATGTGTGCCGATGCCTTGGCGTGGATTGAACATCCGCACACCATTTCTGAAAGAGAAAGTCAAAGACCTTCGCTGGTGAAATGTGGAAGACCAGCCGGACCCGGAGGTTTATGAGCTTATTGCTGTCAAGAGACTTCTCAGCAGTTGCAAATTCGATCTTGAAGTCCACACCGGGTGGATATCCAGTTGGGAGAGTGCTTAGATTCCTTGCAATGCACGGAACAGTTGCAGGATACGCCTTTAAATTCTTAATCTCTCCTATACTTGTCGATATTTTAGCTGCTTTGTGAACTGTTATTATCTCGTACAGCACTCTTTGACCTGACACGTTGATCTCGGATATCACCTCACACGTGATTGTTTCAATATGAAACTCATCAATGTTGTCAAGGTCCGCACCGCTTACCGACATGCCAACTCATTTTTCAAAATTTGTTAAATCTTTTCGGATAAAACTTAATTTTGGTAAACGGCATTAAGGTCAAGCACAAAAGTAAACCAACATCGGAAAATCATTGTTGAAAATATCCTTGTGTTTTTAAATTTATCTTAGTTTATTGATTTTAGGGGGAGTAAATCCAAAAATCGGAAAATACAAAAACATCGAAAAATTTCAAAAACACAAAAACAATAGAAAAACAAAAATGAGTTTCCTGGCGAGCAAAAGAGAAAATGATAGTACATCAGTGGTCTATCCAAACCTCTCTAAACCTTAAATGCAAAACGATAAGCAGCTCTATATAAGATGTATCGGTAGGCTCACAATCATTTTAAAGTGTGCAGGGTGATATAAATCTTAAATCGACTGAAGATCAGGTGGGAACCATTCATTGGCATATGGTCTTAGTACCGAAATTTCGTTTGATAGATTGCCGAGGTTCTGAGATATTCGGTCTTTATGCTGCTTATCATCTGGGTATCATGGTTGTATCTTTTACCGAAAAATAACGGGGACGCAAGTCTAGATCTTCCATGATACTATACATACGTGTACATATTGCATACTGCATTCGACCTCAATAAGTGATAAACAATCACATGTCCAAATCAAATAAGTGATAAAATATCACATTTTTCCGGGTGTCAAGTTCGTCTCTCTGCTGTACGGAAGTACTGACCTGTTCACGGACTTGCACCTGTGCCCTCATGCATACGAAAATCAAGTTCCTCATCAATAAGTGATTATATCACATAGGACTTGTTTTCAAATCAAAATAAGTGAGTATCTCACAATTTATACGGTCAAACAGATGATAATCGGTATACTCACCGGTAAGATGAACCCTCGTGCATACCTTGATACGGGAATGTGTCGTGATGTGGATGAACACCGGTCGGTAAGTATAAATCATACCTTAACGTATCCCCTCGCCATGATTACATCTGATAAGTTGAGCTTAAGTGGAAAACAATACCGATAATTGTTATAGGATGCTTATCTTAATATTAACTAACTGAACAACAAGAGTGTTTTGGCATGACCGTACACTGATATGATTCTCTTACCCTCGAAACTCGCAAAAAGAATGTTTGTATATATTTATTTATTTACTGCTTAACTTTTATTGTTTTTCTTTTAAACAGTTTCGTCGTTTGGTGCATATCAGCACGACATTAGCGGTGATGTCGTTTGATAACACTCAAAGGATTTTAAATTGTTATCTTTTAATTTCAAAAACACGCCTAAAATCCTTGTTTTAATATAAACTTTATAAAAGCCAAAAAGATTTTATTTCTGCTTTATTTTCGATCGTACGATGTTGGAGCTCAAGTCTTCGCTACCTGAAACCTGACTGAAAACCGAACTGACTAAATCTTCATAAACGGTCGAAATTTGCATGTTTGAAAGTTAAAAGGCTAAAATTGGCAAATTTATTAAACTTTCAAACTGTCGGACGGTGTTTGATTGTGACATGGTCATACGTGTGTCTTTTGTTTATGCTAACTATATTCCAAGCAGTTGTTCTCATTACGCGTTTAGATTTCTTGCATGTGCAGATTCTAAAGGCTAGGAGAACATGGTCGATGACGAGCTTTGGAATGAAGACACGAAGGCACTCAATGAATGAAGGTGATCGAGTCGCCGCTGGCCATCATCATCACCACAAGGATCTCACTTCATAAAGATAAAGTCTTTTCACGAGCATAACTCAAGGGGGAGCTTATGTTAAGGGGGAGTTTGTCAACACACTTCCTACATGATACGGGTAGTTTGTTGATACACTTTCTACTTTCAAGACGTGAAGACTTTGAAGATCCTCCGACATTGAAGACATGATAGGACATCAGAGTTTTGAAAACCTGAAGACCAAAGACCGTCGAAGTTCAAGACGAGTCTACACTTTTAGAAGAACAAGACAAAGCTTAGAGATCAAAGACAAAGCTACAGCCAAGGGGGAGTTTGTTGGTGCACTTGTGTCTGTACTTTGTCTGTATTCGGTCTTATGTAACGATGTCCTGATTTGTGTTGTAAGTTGACCAAGTCAACCATCCTCCGGTTTGACTTGGACAACAGATTGTATGTTGAGAGATGTTCTGATCGAAGGATGATGTAGAGATCGAAGGATAATTTGGATCCTTCGATCTCATCTAAAGATATGCTTCGAACGATAGACCTCGAAAGACTATCCTTCGAGGTCCCTGCTTATCCTTCGAAAGCATTGTATCCGAAAGATGATCCTTCGGCCCATCTTTCGAATCCTTCGACCAGACCTGCTGAGCTGGGTATATATACCCATGCATGTGTTGAGTTTCGGTAGACAGACACACAGACAGAAAGAGAGAGTATTCTTTGAGAGCATTCTGTCCAAACTCACACACACATCTTAGAGAGTTTATAGAACACTTCTGTAAACATTGAGCTTGTAACCGAACCCTCATTGCATTAATACAAGTTGTGTTAATCGGTGAACTTGTGTGTTTGTTTCTCTACTTGCTACTAACTCGGTTTGCTTGCTAGCTTGGATTCCGCACTCGCTAGTAGGTTTGTATAACAAGGTTTAGGTTCGTAATCCTCCGCGAAAAGGGACCTACAAAATACTTGAGTAAATGGCGGTTTTGGTCCTTGTGGTTTATAGGCCATTGCTATTATCAGAAATGTTTTGTAATCTAATACCAATGTTTTCATTTTATTGCAATTTCTCTCCATCATACTAACTCCATTTGTATTCTAGTTAAAGCCAAGTCATATGATAGTGAAAGAGAAAGCTCGTAAATAACCAAAATTTATGCCATATAATAAAGATTTTTTTTAAATTTATATAGTATAGAAAATCATGTACGTGATCATAGCTGGCTGTATTTAGAAAGCCAAACTAGACCTCTTGGTCCTAAGTAAAATCGACGTTCATATGACATGCCACCAATTAATATACGGGCTAATAAATCTGTTTGATTTTGAGTGAACTATAAACCCTCTAGTATTCATGATCCTCAAAATATACCAGTAGTATATGGGGTTTGGATATATGCTTTTTTTCTTAGACTGTAAGCCCAAAACATTTTGGTCCGTACTCATTTTTATTATTTTGCTATATTATATAAACTAGGAAATTTAATAAACATGATTATATGAAAATTTTGAACTATTTACGAAATATTCAATAGTGCAAACTCAATCTCATAGTCAAGAAGAAAATAACATAATAAGAAAGAGAGCTTGGCTAGTGATTAAAACAATAACAATATGTTAAATAGTTTCAATTTATTATGTAGTTCATGGTACCAAGATTCTTTATTTACTTGCATGAAGAAAAACATAAATAAATAAAACCTATGCTATAACTATGCCGCATCACGTGCTTTAAGCATCCCCTTATTACAAAAGTGTTCATTGAATGGGATATATACCTTGTAGTATAGTTACTATAAAAAATGTAGAGTCCCACCCTAAACTTCCATCATCCAAAATTTCAAAGGCATTCTCAAGTGTCTTCCCCTTCTCTTTCTAATCAGTGCTTCTTCATGGCAAAGGTTTATCCTGAGAGTGAGACCATAATTCCAGTTGTAAACACTAAGAATCCTATCGTCTTGACGGTGTGGAAGAAGTCTTTGATCTTCAGTTGTGACGGGTTTACAGTGTACAACTCCAATGGAAATCTTGCATTTCGAGTAGACAACTATTTCGTGAAAGGAAACCGGGAGATTGTTCTCATGGATGCGTTAGGCTGCGGTCTCCACACCGTTAGGCGCAAGGTATATTTATTTCTACACCTGTAATAACTTTCATAAAAATGTCATCTTAAAGCTGTACACAAACTGATTAGTGACATGATTTATTATTCCCAGATGTTAAGCCTAGCAGACAATTTTCTTGTCTATGATGGTGAAAGTGTAAATCCCCGATTTTCAGTGACCAAACATGTGAATGTCTTAAACACCAAGTCACTAGCATATGTGAGCACAGTAGGATCATCAAAGAACAGAAACAAAAGAAATGTGATCTATGAGATCCAAGGATCATATGCTCAAAAGTCCTGCATGGTGTATGATGACAAGCACCGGTGTGTTGCTGAAATTAAGAAGAAAGAAGCCAAAGGAGGGGTGGCACTTGGGGGAGATGTTTTTGCTTTGGTGGTACAACCATCTATCGATCCTGCCATTGCTATGGTCCTCGTCATTGTCCTCGATCAAATGTTTGATTCTTCTAGGCGCTTCTCTAAATAGATTTCAGGGCCGGCTGAACCATTTTGGTGGCCTAAAGCGAAATAAAAACTAGAGGCTTTTTCCCAAAAAAAATTGAGTAAATTGCAATTGTGGTCCAAATACAATATTCCATATGCAACGCCCCTACAAATCTAATCTGCTATACATCAATACTATCCATCGCAACCCAACCCAAATATCATATATAATTATTACTAATTTTTTTAAAGCTGGAGGCCCTGTTTATTTGGAGGCCCAAAGCTAAAGCCTCAAAATACTTGGGCTTGGGCCACAGATTTGGGTGCAACAACCATGTACAATTCCTAGTTTTATAAAGTCATAATTTTGTGCTTCAAATTCTTTAAACGTAGTATGGATAATAAATAGGAATATTGGAGTTTAATAAGCCCAACTGTTCACCATTGGCCGCCAACAGTCCGAACTTCAAAAATAACCATCAGCAATCTCAACTATTAGCATATTAGCCTCCAATGGACCATGACTTACAGAACCCTAACGCTGTTAGTCTCTGGTCGCCAGAAAAATGTTACTAAAGAGGTTTGAGACGAAAATGTTGAGTTTTCCGGCAAAACAGAAGTTTTCCGATGAGAAAGGAATTTTCCAGCGACCACAATAGTTGGGACTTTTACTAGAAAAAGGTTTCTAAAGGTCTGTAATAAGGTTACAAAGAGGTTTGAGACGAAAAGGTTGAGTTTTCCGGCCAAAATGGAGTTTTCTGGCTAAAAACGTTTTTTTGGACGACCGGAGTCTAACAGCAGCATTTGGGTTCTATTAGTCAGGGTCCATTGAAGACTAATATGTTAATAGTTGGGACTACCAGTTGTTATTTTTGAAGTTGGAATTGTTGGCAACCAATAAGAAATAGTTAGGATTATTAAAATCCAATATTCCTAATAAATCATAGTAGTTTTAATTCAAATATGTTTGAAGTGGTGCATACACTAATATACCATAGTATTTGATCTAATGTGCTCTAGTTAAAACCTAGTGGTGTAAGCACTTTTTTCATTTCTTAGGTTATGTGTAATTAAAAAAAGGTGGCCTTGATGAGCCCCATATAAACTCTCAATTTTTTCATCAATCAAATAAGGAAACAATTAATTTAATTGCAACTACGATTTGGTGATATTTAAACATATGATAACATTACATGATGGTAGAAAATTTGTCTGCTTGTTATAACAATGTATACTTAGTGTCGTGAGTCTATGTAACCTTCAAAGTCATTTCATTGATTAAGAAATCCGAGCACCATATTCTTTCTACATATAATAAGTTTAGATGGATATTAAAAATTCAAAACGTTATAAATAGTGTTACTAAACATGATATAATTCATGCATACTCAATCATCTATTTACCATGTGAAACTAAATGTTAAATATTGTAGATTTGATAAACGTTTTTAGCACAATAAAAAAACATAAACAAATCTACACATGTGGATTTTCTTAAAAAGTTTAGAATTTGAGAACCCAATTCATTCTATTTTATTGACTAAGATTCAGATTCTTTTTGTTTTTATATGTATTTATTAAATATCTAAGTATGTTGTAGGAAAACAAAAAGAATCTAGATAGTTAGTATATGGTATCGTTACTAATGGTATAGTTGCAACTTGCAATGATATGAGCTTACGTATTTATCTGTAGTTAGGATATATGAGTTTTGTAATAGAGTTAACTAGTAAATTTCTCCCACGCGTTGTCGCGGCGTCGAAACGTAAAGTAACTCGAATTTATAATGTCTAACAAAAACATATTAAATTTCATTGCACTCGTTTCCGAAAAAAATTTACGTCAAAAACGAACGCATACTAAAAACACACATAAAAAAGCACAAAAACGTATTATATTTGACTCGATAGAATTTACGCCGAAGTGTAAATCAACTTGAGTTTATACCGAATGCATATATGCGGACACCATAACCCTGACCATAACCATGCTAACAAGTTCGGACCCTTAGACGCATATATACGGACACTATAATGTAAATTCTGTTCACATTCCACAATGTAGATTCAGACAACCTTTCAAAGCAAATATGTGCGGACTCCCTTCGAAGTTAAACATGTACTGACCTTAAACCAACATAACATCTGCGACCTTAATTAAATAAATAATTGATTGTTATGTGCAGACCTAAATAAGCCACAAGTACAGACTGTTATGATATCTTATGTACGACCATAAGTAATTTCATAAGTGCAGACATGAAGAGAACATTAAGTGCGGACATTGAGGCAACATATGTGCGGATGTTTTTCAACTAAGTTAAGTGCGGACTGATGTAGGAACAACAAGTGCGGACCTTTAAACCTATTCATATGTGCGGACATCAACAAGGCTTGTAAGTTCGGACCTCACATATTGCACAAGTTCGGACGGGTATAAGATACACAAATTCGGACCAAATTGTACACTAAGTGCGGACTTCTTTTATAAACAACAGGTATGGACATCTATTCCTTTTTAACAAATGCGGACACATCTTGAGATAACAAGTGCGGACAGTTTCAAAGAAACTACAAGTGCGGACATTATAACTTTGTGACTTCACAAAGTCAGACAACAATCAGAATTTTCATTCTTCAAGATTTCTATGAACCGAAACCCCCAAATGCATAGAAATCCACCATGTCAGGCATCAAATCAAACAATCTAACAGTGATATCATACCGCAAACAACAAACAATCATTGCACAATCATTCGTCTAACAATTAAGTATTCATTGACGTAAACAATCGCACACAATTAGTTGTTTGGATATCTAGGGTTTGTATAAATCAAAGGAACAAGATTAACAACATATCATGCAATCATAAACACTTACCTCTGGTTAATCTAGATGAATTGAAGGTCAAGAATTGATGTGTGAACTTGTGAAGCCAAGAATGATTGAAGGAGGATTGGAGATGATTAGAGAGTGTAAAAATGCGTATAGAGAAGCTATGGACAAATTAGGGTTTTGAGTAGTTTATTATAGTTTCACAATTACTCTAAACACCCCCTAATAATATAACTTTTACACAAAAACCACATACTACCATGTAATTTACAGTTAAAGCATACAATTCACTTATTTGTCATGCGACACATAAATTTCGTATAAGCCATCCGTTTATAATTATTATTTGCGGCGGTTGTCAATGTTCGAGAGTTACCATGTGTGTGTTCCGGTAATTCCCCGAATTACCAACGTAGACTCATTTAACTAACCCTAGTTAAATGTAGTGCTATGAATGTATAACTTATGTTAACTGTGGTTAGGTTATAATAGTGGCTTGAAGTTGCAGGTTGTCACATCATCCCCAACTTGAAAGAAATTTCGTCCCGAAATTTGATAAGCAGTCTCAGAAAAATGAAATGGTGAGTTAAGATGACTATGGATTTTCCTTGGGTACCACATCATCCCCAACTTGAAAGGGAATTCCGTCTCGAAATTCACTAGTCGTATCAGTGTTAGGTTTAGCAGTTTTGAATAAATGAGTGTTAGGTTCAGCTCGATGTTTGGTCAACCAGTCCATACCAATGACTACATTAAAGCTACCAAGGGTAACAGGAAAGAGATCAGTGTCAAACACTTGACCTAGGAAATCGAGTTTGCACCCAACATAAATATGGGATGCTTCAATCGGCTGACCGTCAGCCAATTCCTCAATGTGTTTGGTTTCCAAAAGGGGGTTGGCGTCAATCCTAACAGTCTACTGAACTTCAAAGTCACAAGACTCCAATCGGCACTAGAATCGAATAAAACAGAAGTAAAAAGATTGTTTATAGAAAACGTACCGGTCATACAGTTGCCATCATTCCTGGCGTCACCCGCGCCAATTGTTTTGAAGTCTCTGCTGGTGGTTACACAACATTGGCTGCACTTGCATTCAAGAATACTTTTAAGGCTAGAGCTTCTCTATATGGTGTAAGTGCTCATTTGTTTTATAATTTGACCCGTTGTCTAACCCGCTCAACTTGTCACCACTGCATTTAACATATGGTAACGGTCTTAAACAGATAGCGGACTTGAAGTTGCTGAAAGAAGAAACTCACAAATTTGAGTCCCATGACTTGGATAATATTGTTGGTAATTATTATTTATTATTTACTTTAACTCCTATATTGCAATGGCTTTTACGTACCTCAACTTGTGTACATGAATTATTAGCTGAAATTTTTTATTAACATTGCAACATGGGGTGAAAAAGAATTCTTGAGAGATCACCTATCAATTTTGTTGATTACTTTTCTTGCCTTATAATCCTCTTTCGAGGATTGGAAGTGTCACACCCCAACCACGTAAAACAACAAATCATGGCGGAAACGTCGGGGAGTGTCGTAACAGAATCATTGTTTCACAACCATGGATTAAATAGTTTCGTTTCATTGAATTATTGAACTCAATGTTTATTACAAATCAGATAAATACAAATATTGGCTTTCAAGTTTTAAAGTCGCTAAGGCACGAGTCCATCCTATGTATAGCATGTATCAACAATCATCACATAGCAGCACCTGAAAAATATGTAAAAATAATAGGTACGTCAGCATAAAAATGCCTGTGAGATACATAGGCTTTATTAAAATAGGATTCATGACTTGTAAGTTTGAAGAAAATGTTTAACAAAAGTAGTCATGAGCCTTAAAATATTTTCTTTTATTTTTCATACAAAAAGTGATAAGAAATCAGATGATATAAAAGAATAATGCATAATGAAATGAATAACCAAGTAAAAATGAGTTTGTATAAAATATGTTGTTTGTAAAACAATGTTTTGATAAAAAGGTTTGCAACATATATAAAAAATATACCTTGGTTTTAAGAAAGTCGGATAATAATATATTAAAATATATTTTAGTTTCAAAACAGTTAAACAGATAGTATATCAAATATACTTTAGTTGTTAAAATAATAGTTTTCGGTAGTATATCATAAGTATACTTTGGTTTTGTAACATATCAAAACTATGCTTTGGTTTTGTAAATAACATATCAAAACTATGCTTTGGTTTTGTAAATAACATATCAAAACTATGCTTTGGTTTTGTAAATAACATATCAACTATGTTTTAGTAAATAACAAAATATATGTTGGATTTGTACATAGTATATCAAATTATACTTTGGTAAATAATATCACATATGGGAGCATATCAAACTATACTTTAGAAGTATATCAAAATATACAAAAGAAAATGTGATTTAGAATTCATTCAAACCTTAGTGTATCAAACTACACCTTAGAGACTATAGAAATACCACAAAGGAAATTTTTATTTGGATAAAATTTGGTTTCTGACATTCCATACAACAGGAATGGGGTGTCTAGTCCTATAGCGCTATATCGTACTACCAATCGGTTTGGTGAATGTATAAAATAAGTACAACCCAACAATTTATTTAATAAGCTTTGAAAAATTAGTGTTTAAACCATAGATAATCATTCAGTTTGTCAAAAGATAAGTACTAGCATGTATAATCATATAGTCGAAATCATGAAAATAACAAATAGGTACACATGTTTCACCCAAAACATTTGAAAACAGTAAAAGACGGGACTATGTACTCACTTGAGGATGCTTAGAAGTCTTGAATAACAACCAAGCAAAGCTAGAGGGATCACGGAACCTAATATAGGTAACTATGTAAACAAACCGGACCTAAATCGGAAGATCGGATAGGATGAGGTTTCGTAAACCAAATGAGCATAAGAACTCATGTAATATGGTTTAACAAAGCCTACATTCTAAAACTTAACCTATCCTAAGTGCTTACGACCCATTACGACTCGTTTAGGTAGCTTACGCTACTTTAATGCGTCGTTCGCGAAAAACGCGTTCGGTCCGCCTAACTAGTCCTATGACAAGTAATATATGCCTTAACATGTCTAATAATGTTGCCTAATTAGTTTAGATGTCAAAATTTAGGTTACATATGCTTAAATGAATTTATGCGTAAAAAGGGCATTTTGGTCATTTACCTAAGGCTAAACTACCTATCATACAACTACTTAAACGAAGTGACCATAAGGTATAACCTCGGAAGGTTATTCCCTATAATACCATGGTCACATAATATGCTTGGTCGGATCCTAATGATCGACCAAACGGGTCTAGTTCGAAAGTCTAAGCGTTTGTTTAGACCGCTTGTGATGCAGTTTCGCGTGCAATCAAATGGCTCAAGATCACTTGATTAATCAAAGACGATAAAACGAACCAAAGGGTTCAAGAACAAAGTTCTTATCATTAAAAATCAATCAAAAACTAAAAAACAATAAACCCTAGATGCCCTATTTATAACCATGAAAAAGATAAAATAGGAAATTCAAATTTTAAATAAAAATATAAGATATGCTACTGCATCATTCTCCCCATCTTCAAAAAAACTCGTCCTCGAGTTTTGTCTTCGAACCAAGCCACCTGGGTCGAATGGAACATCAACCCGATTCCGCTTTATGATTATCATCATTACCCCTTTAAACAACTTAACTTCATGAATCATTTCGTCCGACTCTAGACTTGTACCACCCGGGTTGAATGGAGCATTGGTCCTTCTCATTTTCATTATCGGCTTCAAATCATGACCCAAATTCGAAGTTATCTTCCCATTGAACTTAGAGTAGGGTCCATTAGTAATTGGCTTCAAATGTGATCTGGTCACATGACCCAAGCTAATAAAAAACCCATGTAGGTCATTACCCTTGGTAGCAAAAAGTTTTGAGACTTGATTAGTACTTTTCATATTTGTTTTCGGTTTGCTTTTAGTGGATGTGGATTCCACCATCACAATAAAAGGGTCATCCAAATCCATCAAGGAATTTACATCGTTTCCTACATTTTCAGTTGGGCCACGTGGGCTTTTGCCATGCATTGTATCCATGCACATATACCCCAAATTGTCGGTAGATTCCATTTCATCAATATCCGCCAAAATATTTTTGTTATTTTGAATGGATTCTTCCCTTTGAATTACCACTAAAATAGGCACCCCATATTGAATACCATCTTTTCCAACAACACCCATATAATTGCCAACATTAATTTTTTGAATATTTGAGTTATCTCTTTTCATTCGAAATCCCGCAATCTTCGTTTCTGCATTTAAATCCAATATTTCTTTCAACATGAAGAAAGAACTTACCATGGTAATAGACTGAGTCCCATAGGTAGTCTCCGGATCCCCCGTCACCATTGTAGGACCACCACCTTTGACACTTTCAACATTGCAAAACTTGAAGAACGATTCATCACCCGGTAAGTTCTGATCACAACCGGTTATCCAAGAATACCATTCCTCGTCCCAGTATTCATCATACACGGGAGGAGAGTCATAGATAGCGTCGCCATTGGTAGGATGCTCCTCATCCCCGGATAACTCGTCCCCGACGAATCCTTCCGGTTCCGTTTCCTCCCATGTCAACGGTGCCTCAAGATCGTGGATCCGTTGCCTGAGTCGTTGGATCTCGTGTTGTAATTCGAGGTCTCGGACTCGTTGTCGGAGTCTTCTGATCTTAAAATCCCGTGGTTCAGCACCAACCCTTCCACTGCCTCGGTCGGCGATTCTGCGGGTAGGATGTCTGTCTTCTCCACGAGCACGTGATTCGGGACCATCTCTGCCGTTGCCTCGGTCGGCGATTCTACAGGCATAAGAGTAATCACTATCACGTTGAGCCATTTGATAAACCATAGCTCTGATACCACCTGATGCAGTTTCGCGTGCAATCAAATGGCTCAAGATCACTTGATTAATCAAAGACGATAAAACGAACCAAAGGGTTCAAGAACAAAGTTCTTATCATTAAAAATCAATCAAAAACTAAAAAACAATAAACCCTAGATGCCCTATTTATAACCATGAAAAAGATAAAATAGGAAATTCAAATTTTAAATAAAAATATAAGATATGCTGATATGCTACTGCATCAGCTTGACTTACGACTCTATACAAGCACTAAACTAAAAGTGACGAGCTAAACATGTTAAAACATGCTTAACTAAGTTAGAAAACATGTTTTGATATCAAAACAAAGGGTTTTGATACCCAAGAATAGTTTGGTTGCAAAATACGCATAAACGCACATTTTGACCGAAACTATGACTCGTCACTACACCTAATCAACGTGGTAATCAGTAGGTATAGTCACTAGGGAGTATAACCATCGTGATTACGCTCACGTTGCGAAGTTCAAACGAACTTCGTGTTGACCATAACCTGGTCAAAGCAGAAAGTCAAACACAGTTTGACTTTTACGCTTAAAAACGCATAAAAGTACGAAAGAATACTTACAAAAGGTCCAAGCTAGGAGATTTGATCCAAAAATTCTCAGGTATGAAGCTTTGAGCTTCAACTTAGAGATAATTCAGATCAAGGTGTGGGTTTGGAATGAAATGGGGTTGGGTATTTATAGAAAATCAAGAACCGTTAGTATCATTCATCAATAAACGAGCTTCGATCTTGGCCCTCCAAGTGGGCACAAGGTTTTCTAATACCATGGGACATGAAAAACAATCAAATACCAGCCCAAGGTATTGAGAATTTTACATAAAAGCCCCTGAAATTCAACCAGTTAGCTAAAAGCTGGATTCTAATTTGGGCATGTCGTCGCGGCCCACGTAGCCAGACCCTAAGGTCTACGCGGTCCGCCTAGCCACTTTCAGAAACTGTCAAGTTTGGTCCCTGCAATACATAAAACTTGTTTTTGGCTCGTTTAAGCCCCGTTAACCCCATTTCAAGGCTCTAAAATGAAGTTAAAGTATAGGGAACTTAAAATATGCTCAAAAACATCTCGGATTTCGGTTCATTTGGCCGTATGATTGCGTTGTTCGGTTATTTACGACGAAACACGAACGGACGCGAAAAACGATCCAAATTACGTGACGAATGGAATTTTATCATAACAATCACTAAAATAACATATTTTAATGATTACATAAATTTTTGGATGTCCGGATATATTCAGAACGTAAGATATGCGCGAAAATGCAAACTTATGCACTTTTTGACGCTTTTAGTCCCTACTGATCAATAAAGTTTATTTTAGCATACCGAACCCCTCAAAGCCTATTTCTAAGTTATGTAAAGTATATTTAGGGCATGTTTAACTTATGATCAATTTCCGGAATGTTCGTTACTATACAAATCGGTATAGTTTCGCAGTTTGACGCAAATAGTCCCTGCGATCGAACAAACTTGATTTCGACACACCAAACCATCCAGAACTTATTTCTAAGTTATGTAAGGGTTGTTTAAGGTATGTTAAGCCTATTTCACTATTCTGGAGTGTTTGTCACATTAAACTGATTACGTTTACGTATCAGTTCGCGTATAACTTTCTAGAAAGCGATTTAGAGCTCGAAATCGAACAAGAATTGATATGTGCAAATGATTCACATATTTATGCAAATCCCAAGTATGAAACACAATATTTCATTGGTTTGGTATTTGTTTGATGGTTGAAGTGACACAGGTGTCACAGGATGTCACACCCCCAAAATCCACACGCGGAGTATCACCGCTTGGGAGCGTGACTGACCAGGATCAAGCCACCAATCATATTGAACATGCAATTAATATTAAGTAAAATAAACGTAAACCATCCATTCAATACGATAGGTGTTCAAAACATAACCATAGTTTCAAAGTGTAGCGGAAGCATAGTAAATAAACCAACAATAGTTAATAGTTTTAAATGTCATAATAGTTTCAACGTAGAAACCACGTTCCTTGCCCACAACGACCCGCTTCTCCAGTGCAAGCTCCAAGTACCTAACGATCTGCAAGGCATGTAACAGAATGATCAACAAACTAGTTGAGCGAGTTCACAGAAAGTAAATGCGTAATAGTAAGTTCGTTTGTAACAGGTGGCTCTACTGGGCCGTTAGTACGTTCTATTGGTGGGGGCTTCCCATGTTGTATAACCACTAGACTATTCGTAACTATAAGTATCCTTCACAACCGAGGATAGTGATCAGTATAAGTATCCTTCACAACCGAGGATAGTGATCAGTATAAGTATCCTTCACAACCGAGGATAGTGATCAGTATAAGTATCCTTCACATCCGAGGATAGTGATCAGTATAAGTATCCTTCACATCCGAGGATAGTGATCAGTATAAGTATCCTTCACATCCGAGGATAGTAATATGGTAGTCTAGTCATAGTATTAGTAGTGTATCTATTCAACCTTATCCTTTCAATCCCATTCCCAACACCCCGGGAATCCCATGCCTTGGTAAGAGTGTGAACTCACCTTGGTTTGCTCGGTATGCTAGGTTATGCACTCACAAGTAATTAATCACGTCCTATTGTATGCACGTATAACAAATCAGTTCATGTTCGCAATAATACGCATGCAATTTAATGTTCACATAACAGTCAGTTTGCATATCGGCACAACACGTATTATTTCACATTAAATCATCAGCTAGTGTGCACGGATACAAATGTTAACATTCATCACCAAGCATAGCATGCCAAATAAATCAAGCATTTACTCCATCACTCAAAGTATGTTCATAACCATATATCTTTCGATCCACCCTTATCTTTCGGTCCACAGTTATCACAGTTATCTTTCGGACCAAATGTTATGTTTCGAACCTAAGGTCATCTTTCGGTCAATGCTATCCTTCGGTCAACACTACTATGGTTCGGTCAAAGTTATCCTTCGGTCAACACTACTATGGTTCGAAGGACAAGTATCTTTCGGTCTCAACAACTATGTTTCGACATAGTTATCCTTCGACACAGATTATGTTTCGGTCAACACACTATCTTTCGGTCAACTATCAATTCCTAACAGTTTCAGTACGTCATCGATCAAACAGGCAGATTTCAATTGTTTCTCAAGAACCCTAATCGAACCATACATGAACACAACCTATTTACATTCAATCAGGTTAACTTTAAAACACGACAAGTTTATAACTAATCAAGATCAATACTCGAACCCATGGCGTAACAATCCGATTAACATAAATATTTTCCAAGACATACATACCAACCGATTACAATATGAACAATCCGATTCAGATGAACAATATCTATCGCACATACAATGCTATCAATCACCAGGTATATACATATGCAATTAAATCGGCCCACATGCGATCAACTAGCAACAAGATCGGTTAACAATGAAATCGTGTAATCATGTGTTCGATTATCAGTTAAAGCAATTAGCACGACAAGATCATCAAAATCGTAGGTCACTATTTCGCCGACTATTCAGAATTAGACACACGTACATGTTTTATCACACACACAATTAACCAAGATTAATCATATACTAAAGCACCAATCGGAACTAGAATCACTAACCACAATCCAATACTGAATCGGATTCCAAAGAGAAGGGAAAAAGGTCTTGAAGCTTGCTGCCGTCGCACAAGAGGAAACTAGGGTTTTTTTTTGAAAACTAACCGTCGACTTACATGCATTCACGTTTATAAATCGTTTCACAGGAATGGGCCAAGCCCATTAGAAAGACTGGGCCGAAAGATGTCGAAGGATAGAGTCCTTGGTCGAAGGATATGTTTCGTAATCCTTCGAACCGAAAGTTGATCCTTCGAATCGAAGGTTATCTTTCGTGATCCTTCGAACTGTATGTCATGTTTCGTGATCTAGACTAAGTGTTTTAATAATAATTCTAATATTATTTTCTACCACAGCAAGTAATCACATATAGGCAAAACGACAATACGTTTCATTAAAACACAACGCGTACAATTTCAAGTCCACAATCCAAACAACTAAACAGTCAAAGTCAACGCGCATCTAATGCGAAAGTGAAAGTCAGAAACTCGAGTTGTCACATTATCCCCAACTTAAAAGAAATTTCGTCCCGAAATTTGGTACGCACTCACTGAGGAAGCTAGGTAAGTCACATCGTTCACTGGTTTTCCTGGGGTGTCACATCATCCCCCCGTTGATTTGGAATTTCGTCCCGAAATTCAGTAGTAGTAGCTTCAGCCTCAGAAGTGGATGCATTGGTTTCGAATAGCTGGGGGTACTTTTCTTTCATCTGGTCTTCGCGTTCCCAGGTATACTCTGGGCCACGCTGGGAGTTCCAACGAACTCGAACAAGAGGGATTCTCTTGTGTTTGAGGACCTTAACATCCCGGTCCGTGATTTCAACTGGTTCCTCGACGAACTGCAACCGCTCGTCGATAGTGAGTTCCTTAAAAGGAACTATAAGGGTCTCATCTGATAGGCATTTCTTCAGATTCGACACGTGAAATACATTGTGAACTGCACCGAGTTCAGCTGGTAGGTTTAATCTGTAGGCTACTTTGCCAATCTTTTCTAAGATTTCGAATGGTCCGACGTACCGCGGATTCAGTTTGCCTCGTTTACCAAATCGAACCACACCCTTCCAGGGTGAAACTTTCAATAAAACCCGGTCCCCGACCTCAAATTCCAATGGTTTTCTACGCTTGTCCGCGCAGGCTTTCTGACGGTCGCGTGCTGCCGCCATGCGTTGTCGTATCTGCGCAATCTTTTCTGTGGCGTCCACTACAATCTCTGGACCCGTAATCTGGCTATCCCCCACCTCTGCCCAACAGAGAGGTGACCGGCATTTACGTCCGTACAATGCCTCGAATGGAGCGGCTTGTATGCTGGTGTGATAACTGTTATTGTACGAAAACTCCACCAATGGGAGGTGCTTTTCCCAGCCGTTGCCGAAATCGATAACGCATGCCCTAAGCATGTCTTCAAGTGTTTGAATCGTTCGCTCAGACTGCCCATCCGTCTGAGGATGATATGCTGTGCTCATGTCTAAACGTGAGCCAAAGGATTTGTGCATCGCTTGCCAAAGCTCTGACGTGAATCGTGCATCGCGATCCGAAATAATGGAAGTGGGCACTCCGTGCCTCGAAACAACTTCTTTAAGATAGACGTCTGCTAGAGTGGAGAACTTGTCCGTTTCCTTGATCGGCAGGAAGTGTGCAGACTTGGTGAGTCGATCAACTATGACCCATATGGTATCGTTCCCACGCTGAGATCTAGGTAGGCCTGTAACAAAAATCCATGGAAATTTCTTCCCATTTCCATTGCGGTATTTTAGGCTGCTGAAGTAGGCCTGATGGTTTCTGATATTCAACCTTGACCCTCGCACAGGTTAAGCATTTTCCAACATACGTAGCGATGTGAGCCTTCATACTAGGCCACCAATAAGTAGTACTGATGTCGTGGTACATTTTATCCGACCCTGGATGTACCGAATAGCGAGACTTGTGAGCTTCATCCATTACAAGTTCGCGTAAACCGCCATAAAGTGGGACCCAAATACGCCCCGTTACATAGTAGGCGCCGTCTTCCTTTTGTTCCATGCGTTGCCTTGAGCCGCGTAAGGCTTCAGCTTTGACGTTTTCGGGTTTCAGAGCTTCCATCTGAGCAGCTCGTATCTGAGAGGGAAGACTAGACTGAATAGTAAGCTGTAGCGCTCGCACGCGCTTCGGTAGAGTGTCTTTCCGACTGAGGGCATCAGCCACAACATTGGCCTTGCCTGGATGATACTTGATGGCGCATTCATAGTCGTTTAGAAGTTCAACCCATCTCCGTTGACGCATATTCAAATCCTTTTGCTTAAGAATATGCTCGAGACTCCTGTGATCGGTGTAAATCGTGCACTTGGTACCGTACAGGTAGTGTCGCCATATCTTAAGCGCGAAAACAACAGCTCCCAGCTCTAAATCGTGCGTCGTGTAGTTTCGTTCATGAACCTTGAGTTGCCGCGAAGCGTAGGCAATAACTTTATCCCGCTGCATCAATACACAACCAAGCCCCTGTATCGATGCGTCACAATAAACCACGAAGTCATCCGTGCCCTCTGGCAATGAAAGAATAGGTGCGCTGCAAAGCCTATCCTTTAAGTACTGAAAAGCGGTCTCTTGCGTGTTACCCCATCTGTAAACGACACCTTTCTGTGTTAGCATAGTAAGTGGTTGCGCGATCTTTGAGAAGTCTTTAATAAATCGCCTGTAGTAACCCGCCAAACCCAAGAATTGGCGTATTTCTGTCGGTGTACGTGGTGCTGGCCAGTTTCTGATCGAATCAACCTTGGATGGATCGACATGAATCCCATCCTTGTTCACCACATGGCCTAAGAAGTGGACTTCACGAAGCCAGAAGTCGCATTTTGAAAACTTTGCGTACAGTTGCTCCTTTCGAAGAAGTTCCAAGATAAGACGTAAGTGCTGCTCGTGTTCCTCCTGACTCTTGGAGTAAATCAGAATGTCGTCGATGAAAACAATGACGAACTTGTCGAGATAAGGTTTGCACACCCTGTTCATAAGATCCATGAAGACTGCAGGCGCGTTCGTGAGCCCGAATGGCATGACAAGAAACTCGTAATGACCGTAGCGAGTTCTGAAAGCGGTTTTGGAGACGTCCTCATCCCGGACTCTCAGCTGATGATACCCTGACCTTAGATCAATCTTGGAATAGTAACACGACCCTTGCAACTGGTCGAATAGGTCATCTATGCGCGGAAGAGGATAACGGTTCTTCACCGTCACCTTATTGAGTTCGCGGTAGTCGATGCACATCCTGAACGTACCGTCTTTCTTCTTCACAAATAACACTGGAGCTCCCCAAGGCGAAGAGCTTGGACGAATAAAGCCCTTTTCCAAGAGCTCTTGTAGCTGCTTCGACAGTTCTTCCAGTTCGGTTGGAGCTAAACGATACGGTGCGCGGGCTATTGGTGCTGCTCCAGGAGCTAACTCAATCTGAAACTCGACTTGACGATGAGGAGGTAAACCAGGTAAATCTTCAGGGAACACTTGAGGAAAATCACGCACAACTGGTATATCCTCCAGCTTCTTTTCCTTTGCTGATGCGTCAGTGACAAGTGCCAGAATGGCAGTATGCCCCTTTCGTAAACATTTCTGCGCCTTTAAGAATGAGATGATGCCAACCACAGCACCACTCTTGTCACCTTGTACTTCGAGAGGTTCTTGACTGGAGCGAGGAATACGAATAACTTTTTCTTTGCATAAGATCTCCGCGTGATGTTGGGACAACCAATCCATTCCGATGACGACGTCGAAACTACCCAAAACTATGGGTATGAGATCAATCGAGAAAGTCTGACCCGCTAGAACAATACTACAACCCTTGACTACCTGTGCGGCTTCTACACTTTTACCATTGGCTAGTTCTACGACGTGTTTGGTGTCTAGAGGTGTTGGTGTACGTTTTAATAATTTACTCATTTTCAATGACATATAGCTTGTATCAGCACCCGAATCAAATAAGACAGTAACATAAATATCGTCGAGAAGAAACTTACCCATAACCACATTGGGATCATTCACTGCGTCACCCCGACCTAGCACAAAAGCACGACCACGAGCTTCATTGCCGTTGTTGTTGTTGTTTCCCCCGTTGTTGTTGTTACCATTACCCTGATTGTTGTTACGGTTGTTGTTGTTCTGGTTCCTGTTCAACTGAGGGCAATGCCTTTTGAAGTGACCCTCTGCACCGCAATGAAAACACCCTTTGTTACCCTGCTGCTGATTCTGCTGTGCTTGAGGTTGCTGCTGATTCTGGTTTGCAGGTCGAGCGCTTCTACAATCTTTGGCCTCATGACCCATCTTGAGGCATCTTTGACAACGAACCTTATTACACTGGCCACTGTGATGTTTGTTGCAGGTGTTACACTTTGGGAGATTTCCTCGATACCCTCCCTGTCTGTGGCTGCCTGAGGTGTGCTGACTGGGACTCTGGTAACTGTCTGTCTTTCGTTGCTGGGCTTGCGACTGCGCTGAAGCTGACCCCTTGCTAGAATCCCCATCCCATTTTCTCTTACTTTCACTGGGAGTAGCAAGTGTAGTAGAAGCAGTAGCGGTAGCAGTAGCACTGACACGCTTAGGCAGTTTATTTTGATCCACTGCCTGATCGGTGATGCGATGAGCGAGACGCTGGATTTCCTGGATGTTGTTGAGGTTAGCCGAGGTAACGTGGCTCTGTATTTCTGGTGCCAAACCTTTGAGATACAACTCAATACGCTTGTATGGAGGGTCCACCATAGTTGGACATAACACAGCCAACTCATTTGATCTCTTAGTGTAAGCTTCGATTTCCGAACCAACCATTTTCAAGTTATACAACTCGTCCTCCAACTTGTGAATGTCTTCTCTAGTGCAGTATTCCCTCTTGATCAGTTCTTTGAAATCATTCCAGGGTGTGGCGTTAGCAGCTGCCAACCCTAAGATCTGCACTTGTGCGTTCCACCAAGTGAGCGCAATCCCTTCAAGTGTGCCAGTGGCGAACTTCACCCTGCGAGCCTCAGGGCATTCACACATTTCGAAAACCGACTCGAGCTTTTCAAACCAGTGGAGGAGTCCAACTGCTCCCTCCGTGCCACTGAACGAGCTAGGACGACAATCCATGAAATTCTTGAAGGTGCACCCAGGTTGTTGCTGAGCGGGTTGACCTATTGTGTACGAATAGGGCAAAGTTAAGTACGAGAATTAATGTAGGATCTAAAGATCCTAGTGTCTATACTGCAGGGTATACTACCTGCTTGGGCGGCTGCAACTGCCGCAGCAATGAGAGCCTCTAGCTGGGCTTGAGTCATGTTAATTCGTGCGGCCATTGATCTTCACATCAAAGGCAACATAAGTGAGAAAGGTTCGCGAATAGTGCGATGACAGAAGAGTGTAAGCACATAAGCTCATGCAATGACAAGTTGTGAGCAAGGTAATGTAAGCATACTACGAGCAAAGTTCTATGCAAATTCTAGCATGTAGGCAATAAACATAAACCTTATTACCTAGGAAGTTGAGTCTTGCACGTGGAGCGAAGCGTCGTTGTGGATCGTTGAGAGCACTGTTCTGGTTATAGTCTGGTTTTAATAAAAACGTTTTTTTTTTCCATATTAAAACCAAGTTCTCTATAACCAATGGCTCTGATACCAATCTGTCACACCCCCAAAATCCACACGCGGAGTATCACCGCTTGGGAGCGTGACTGACCAGGATCAAGCCACCAATCATATTGAACATGCAATTAATATTAAGTAAAATAAACGTAAACCATCCATTCAATACGATAGGTGTTCAAAACATAACCATAGTTTCAAAGTGTAGCGGAAGCATAGTAAATAAACCAACAATAGTTAATAGTTTTAAATGTCATAATAGTTTCAACGTAGAAACCACGTTCCTTGCCCACAACGACCCGCTTCTCCAGTGCAAGCTCCAAGTACCTAACGATCTGCAAGGCATGTAACAGAATGATCAACAAACTAGTTGAGCGAGTTCACAGAAAGTAAATGCGTAATAGTAAGTTCGTTTGTAACAGGTGGCTCTACTGGGCCGTTAGTACGTTCTATTGGTGGGGGCTTCCCATGTTGTATAACCACTAGACTATTCGTAACTATAAGTATCCTTCACAACCGAGGATAGTGATCAGTATAAGTATCCTTCACAACCGAGGATAGTGATCAGTATAAGTATCCTTCACAACCGAGGATAGTGATCAGTATAAGTATCCTTCACATCCGAGGATAGTGATCAGTATAAGTATCCTTCACATCCGAGGATAGTGATCAGTATAAGTATCCTTCACATCCGAGGATAGTAATATGGTAGTCTAGTCATAGTATTAGTAGTGTATCTATTCAACCTTATCCTTTCAATCCCATTCCCAACACCCCGGGAATCCCATGCCTTGGTAAGAGTGTGAACTCACCTTGGTTTGCTCGGTATGCTAGGTTATGCACTCACAAGTAATTAATCACGTCCTATTGTATGCACGTATAACAAATCAGTTCATGTTCGCAATAATACGCATGCAATTTAATGTTCACATAACAGTCAGTTTGCATATCGGCACAACACATATTATTTCACATTAAATCATCAGCTAGTGTGCACGGATACAAATGTTAACATTCATCACCAAGCATAGCATGCCAAATAAATCAAGCATTTACTCCATCACTCAAAGTATGTTCATAACCATATATCTTTCGATCCACCCTTATCTTTCGGTCCACAGTTATCACAGTTATCTTTCGGACCAAATGTTATGTTTCGAACCTAAGGTCATCTTTCGGTCAATGCTATCCTTCGGTCAACACTACTATGGTTCGGTCAAAGTTATCCTTCGGTCAACACTACTATGGTTCGAAGGACAAGTATCTTTCGGTCTCAACAACTATGTTTCGACATAGTTATCCTTCGACACAGATTATGTTTCGGTCAACACACTATCTTTCGGTCAACTATCAATTCCTAACAGTTTCAGTACGTCATCGATCAAACAGGCAGATTTCAATTGTTTCTCAAGAACCCTAATCGAACCATACATGAACACAACCTATTTACATTCAATCAGGTTAACTTTAAAACACGACAAGTTTATAACTAATCAAGATCAATACTCGAACCCATGGCGTAACAATCCGATTAACATAAATATTTTCCAAGACATACATACCAACCGATTACAATATGAACAATCCGATTCAGATGAACAATATCTATCGCACATACAATGCTATCAATCACCAGGTATATACATATGCAATTAAATCGGCCCACATGCGATCAACTAGCAACAAGATCGGTTAACAATGAAATCGTGTAATCATGTGTTCGATTATCAGTTAAAGCAATTAGCACGACAAGATCATCAAAATCGTAGGTCACTATTTCGCCGACTATTCAGAATTAGACACACGTACATGTTTTATCACACACACAATTAACCAAGATTAATCATATACTAAAGCACCAATCGGAACTAGAATCACTAACCACAATCCAATACTGAATCGGATTCCAAAGAGAAGGGAAAAAGGTCTTGAAGCTTGCTGCCGTCGCACAAGAGGAAACTAGGGTTTTTTTTTGAAAACTAACCGTCGACTTACATGCATTCACGTTTATAAATCGTTTCACAGGAATGGGCCAAGCCCATTAGAAAGACTGGGCCGAAAGATGTCGAAGGATAGAGTCCTTGGTCGAAGGATATGTTTCGTAATCCTTCGAACCGAAAGTTGATCCTTCGAATCGAAGGTTATCTTTCGTGATCCTTCGAACTGTATGTCATGTTTCGTGATCTAGACTAAGTGTTTTAATAATAATTCTAATATTATTTTCTACCACAGCAAGTAATCACATATAGGCAAAACGACAATACGTTTCATTAAAACACAACGCGTACAATTTCAAGTCCACAATCCAAACAACTAAACAGTCAAAGTCAACGCGCATCTAATGCGAAAGTGAAAGTCAGAAACTCGAGTTGTCACATTATCCCCAACTTAAAAGAAATTTCGTCCCGAAATTTGGTACGCACTCACTGAGGAAGCTAGGTAAGTCACATCGTTCACTGGTTTTCCTGGGGTGTCACATCATCCCCCCGTTGATTTGGAATTTCGTCCCGAAATTCAGTAGTAGTAGCTTCAGCCTCAGAAGTGGATGCATTGGTTTCGAATAGCTGGGGGTACTTTTCTTTCATCTGGTCTTCGCGTTCCCAGGTATACTCTGGGCCACGCTGGGAGTTCCAACGAACTCGAACAAGAGGGATTCTCTTGTGTTTGAGGACCTTAACATCCCGGTCCGTGATTTCAACTGGTTCCTCGACGAACTGCAACCGCTCGTCGATAGTGAGTTCCTTAAAAGGAACTATAAGGGTCTCATCTGATAGGCATTTCTTCAGATTCGACACGTGAAATACATTGTGAACTGCACCGAGTTCAGCTGGTAGGTTTAATCTGTAGGCTACTTTGCCAATCTTTTCTAAGATTTCGAATGGTCCGACGTACCGCGGATTCAGTTTGCCTCGTTTACCAAATCGAACCACACCCTTCCAGGGTGAAACTTTCAATAAAACCCGGTCCCCGACCTCAAATTCCAATGGTTTTCTACGCTTGTCCGCGCAGGCTTTCTGACGGTCGCGTGCTGCCGCCATGCGTTGTCGTATCTGCGCAATCTTTTCTGTGGCGTCCACTACAATCTCTGGACCCGTAATCTGGCTATCCCCCACCTCTGCCCAACAGAGAGGTGACCGGCATTTACGTCCGTACAATGCCTCGAATGGAGCGGCTTGTATGCTGGTGTGATAACTGTTATTGTACGAAAACTCCACCAATGGGAGGTGCTTTTCCCAGCCGTTGCCGAAATCGATAACGCATGCCCTAAGCATGTCTTCAAGTGTTTGAATCGTTCGCTCAGACTGCCCATCCGTCTGAGGATGATATGCTGTGCTCATGACTAAACGTGAGCCGAAGGATTTGTGCATCGCTTGCCAAAGCTCTGACGTGAATCGTGCATCGCGATCCGAAATAATGGAAGTGGGCACTCCGTGCCTCGAAACAACTTCTTTAAGATAGACGTCTGCTAGAGTGGAGAACTTGTCCGTTTCCTTGATCGGCAGGAAGTGTGCAGACTTGGTGAGTCGATCAACTATGACCCATATGGTATCGTTCCCACGCTGAGATCTAGGTAGGCCTGTAACAAAATCCATGGAAATTTCTTCCCATTTCCATTGCGGTATTTTAGGCTGCTGAAGTAGGCCTGATGGTTTCTGATATTCAACCTTGACCCTCGCACAGGTTAAGCATTTTCCAACATACGTAGCGATGTGAGCCTTCATACTAGGCCACCAATAAGTAGTACTGATGTCGTGGTACATTTTATCCGACCCTGGATGTACCGAATAGCGAGACTTGTGAGCTTCATCCATTACAAGTTCGCGTAAACCGCCATAAACACGACAAGTTTATAACTAATCAAGATCAATACTCGAACCCATGGCGTAACAATCCGATTAACATAAATATTTTCCAAGACATACATACCAACCGATTACAATATGAACAATCCGATTCAGATGAACAATATCTATCGCACATACAATGCTATCAATCACCAGGTATATACATATGCAATTAAATCGGCCCACATGCGATCAACTAGCAACAAGATCGGTTAACAATGAAATCGTGTAATCATGTGTTCGATTATCAGTTAAAGCAATTAGCACGATAAGATCATCAAAATCGTAGGTCACTATTTCGCCGACTATTCAGAATTAGACACACGTACATGTTTTATCACACACACAATTAACCAAGATTAATCATATACTAAAGCACCAATCGGAACTAGAATCACTAACCACAATCCAATACTGAATCGGATTCCAAAGAGAAGGGAAAAAGGTCTTGAAGCTTGCTGCCGTCGCACAAGAGGAAACTAGGGTTTTTTTTTGAAAACTAACCGTCGACTTACATGCATTCACGTTTATAAATCGTTTCACAGGAATGGGCCAAGCCCATTAGAAAGACTGGGCCGAAAGATGTCGAAGGATAGAGTCCTTGGTCGAAGGATATGTTTCGTAATCCTTCGAACCGAAAGTTGATCCTTCGAATCGAAGGTTATCTTTCGTGATCCTTCGAACTGTATGTCATGTTTCGTGATCTAGACTAAGTGTTTTAATAATAATTCTAATATTATTTTCTACCACAGCAAGTAATCACATATAGGCAAAACGACAATACGTTTCATTAAAACACAACGCGTACAATTTCAAGTCCACAATCCAAACAACTAAACAGTCAAAGTCAACGCGCATCTAATGCGAAAGTGAAAGTCAGAAACTCGAGTTGTCACACAGGAAGACAAGGTACTAGAACTATTTTTTGAATTATTTTGCTCACCCTTTATCGGTACTTTTTTTTATGATACAAACTAATGATTCTGAAAAAAAAAGTTTAAAGAGCCAAACCGAACTGTTAAACCGCTAAACCGGATGCAACCTGGCCGGTTAGATTTGTCTTTTTTGTGAAACCGTGGTTAGCAGTTCAACCCACAATTTTCGTAAAAAGCGGGTAACGGGGCCATGAACACCCCTTGCCAAAATATTGAAAAATTGTAAGGTTTTATTTCCGAATCCATTTTTTTACTATTATAATTATTATATAATTTTGTTTAGACAACAACTATTATAAATTAAAAATATACATTACATACATATTGTTTTATCATAACTTAATAATAACTTTATAATATTTATAACTTATATGTAATGTATATACTTCACAACATACAAAATATAAATATTATATCAAATATATATACTAAAAGAAAAATTATTTTTTCACATTATGAATACTAAAATAAATCACTAATAGACAAAGGTTAATGAAAAATAAAAATAAAAATTAAAAAATTCAGGTATAAGATTGGGTATATAGTTCGGGTAAACGGGTATGTGGTTTCGGGTAATCAGGTCGGATATCACCTAATCCCGTACCTGACCCATACCCGCAAATTTTTTTTAAACTAATCTCATACCCGACCCAATACTCGTCAGGTATTGGGCATACCCGTCCCATTTGTGTCGTGTCACACCCCCAAAATACCACCTAGGGAGTGTCCCTGATAGGCGTGTGACGTACCAACAATGAGCCACTAATTACATTGAACCCATACATGATTCAAAATAAAGTTCTCAATTATTAATAAAAATACCATCAACAAGTTTAAGTGAAAACCAAAGTGTTCATCAGAAGCAAATGAAAAACCCAAGTTAAACAGTTTCAAACCAATATATAGTATCAAGAAAACAATAACGTGAATCCCTCCAGTTGACCCATGACTACTCCTGCTACTCCAGACAGCAAGTTCCAATCCATAGACATCTAACGACCTGCGAGCATGTAACAAGTGTGTCAGACAAGGCTAGTGAGTTCATTGTTTTACGAAAACGTTGGTTACCAGATGTTTAGTTAAGTTCAATGATTGCATTTCTGAAAACAATGTTGATAATACCCCGATACAAGACGACTTCTGATTATTTTGCCCTTTCTCCAATGCTCCTATCAAAGCATTGGTCATGACTAGGTCATTAGTTCAACACCCGTCCTCCCAGGTACGGGGTGAGGTTGCCAAACCTAAGTAGCGCTACTAACTAATACCATGTTACCTCCCAGGTAACCAAACAACACGGAGGGACTTTAAAGGTGATAGGATGAGTATATTATCCAACATTCCCGTCTTTACCCAAAAGACTTATCCCTCCCCGGGATACCCACTGACTGTCCCAACCACCGGGACGCATGCTCAAAAGAGATGAACTCACCTTAGATTGCTCGGTACGATTAGTTACTCTCTTTTTTTAACAGCTGATCACACACGTCCTAACATGTTTACCGGTAACAATAAGTTTTTATGTGCAACTGAACCACATATATCATGCACAAATAGTTCACATACTCATGGTTCACATATCACGTAATTAATGTACATGTAACACGTAGTTCAGGTCATACAGTCAATCTAGCAACACAAAAATATAATTATTAATCAAAATAATTCACTTATGTTTTGTGCGCCCCACTGTTACTCATCAGCCCACATTCAATTCACAACTTATGTTCATATATGAATTAGGCACATCCGAACCTTGTTTTAACCCATTCTAACAACATATGTGCAGCCATCCTATGCCAACTATCAATTAACATGGAACCATAGACCAAGATATAAACATAGTCATTCATGAATTACCAATACTGTGCTAACATGGCCCAAATATGTAATCAAGTCAGTTATGGGCTTCTTTCGGTTACAGTCCATTAAAACCCCACCGGCCCAAGAATACATTTGTGTGTGCCCCAACCAGTATGCTGTTTTGATCCAATACTCGCCCCCCGATTATAACCCACAAACCTTTAATCTTATTTATCCCCTATGTGTACATACCATTGTAGTGCATAATATTGGCACCTCTTATCTTTAAACTGAACCATTAATTTTTTTTTTTGAACAACAACGATGGAATCTTTATTCATGATCATGATCATGACTCATTGTCTAAGTTGTGTCATAATTACCATCATTGAAGTCATGATCATGCACAAATAGTTCACACATCATTGAAGTCATGATCATGACTCATTGTCTAAGTTGTGTCATAATTACCATTTATGAAAACATGGGAATTATCAATCCTATATCCTACGTACACAATTTCCAACTTCAACAAAACAAAACATCATTTCATCATTCAATTCACCTAATATTAATGCTCTTGAATATTCTGACAATACTATTAATATAAGCACATGGTTTGATCAAATCTAGACTACTAACACATACACATGAGCCGCCATTTTCTTATACAAAGTTATCCAAATTTTTTTTCAACCCAATCATGACAACATTTTTCATAACCCATATAACATCCTCATTATTATTATTATTATTAATTGATTAACATGTAACTTAAAATCATGCACTAATAGTCTGAATCAAGTAACAAACACCCTCTAACTACCCATCATAGATCAACTAGTTCATCACCATCAAACTCATCAACACTTCGTTTAATAGTTCCATTAATTGACAAGCCTCGTTGATGCAATAACATACACAATTTATTATCATATGAAAACAATTAATAATATTCATAAGGTTTTCATATAACAGGTTGTTTCCACAAATATTCATAAGGCTTTCTACTATCATATAACCCTAATCCATCAAACTTCAATAACAACTAGCAATCAGTATGTTAGTCGGACCCATCATCATGATCAGGTTGCGACATGAATTGAATAGTATGGCAGATTTGTTAATAATTTACCAGATATTTAGCAAGGTTTATCATAGTGTGACCCTAACCAAATCGGACATTAATCAAGATAGTTTCCAAAACATAAACAACACACATATATCTTTGCATGAATAAAGACTAACCGAATGGTGTATAAGACCAAACGCAGAGGTAAGTTCCAATGAAAGGGTTTCGAATAGGGGGGGGGGGGTCTCCTGTTGCCACAAATCCAAAGGGGGTAGGGTTTGTTTGTGTTGATATATTGTGGGTTATAAAAGAAAAGCTACGTAACATCTAATTATAATGTCAAACAAGCTTAAGTGGGCCGGTACTCATGACTTGGGCCGAGATCAGAATTAAATGCACAAAATGTGTATTGGGCCGAGATCACGAAGTGTGAATATGTAGCCCAAATACGTGCGGCCCAACTCATTCGGTTTTCTAAATCAGTCGAACGACACACAAAACGTTTAACAATTTCCCGTATAGTGAATCAGTTAAACATACGTAATCATTTAGTTGCGCACGAGATAGGTAGACGAACATAGAGGCACACGTAAAAAGTTGTGGGATTTCAAGCAATGTTAACCTTAATTATCCGGGTTGTCACATGTCGGGTTTCGGGCATACCCGTCTGGCTCGGGTATTTTTGACATCCCTACACAACAGTTGGCCCTTGAGTTAGTTACCAATGTACTTTTTTTATTTGGTTTGGGGCAAATTACGAATTTGATAGTTGATTTACAGTTTTTTATGAATTCAGCCTCTGTAGCTCCAAGGGCTAGTGTTCATTTAGATCCTTAGCGACTTTGCGTTAGCAACATACATAAAGTTAACCAAAGGCCCCTTTTATTTCTCTGCTGACCAAGTCCTTTCCTCCGAACTCAAAATTACCGTGGGTAACGATCTGAGCCACATCCCCATATGTTACCTCGATTTCATCATGCACCATGTGAACATCAAGGAAAAAAACATAAAGTCGGGGTTTCGAATTTCAAATGAAACCAGGTTGATATAAATAGTCCAAACATCAACTTGTAATTCAGGCCATTTCTGTTTTCGAGCCGCTAGATCGTAGGTCCAAACATGATCATCCACAGCAGTCTCTGACTCTAATCAGAACTTATTTATTTATTTTTGAACAGCGTACTGTTAGGATGTCGCTAAACACATTATTTAGATGGGTTGGACTTTTGGTCACCGTGTCGTAGATTACATAAGCAATTACACTAGTGTTAATGCACTTTAGGTGATAAGTGCATGTCTTCCAAGTTATAGGGTCTTTATTGTACATTTGTAAAAGATAGTCCCAAGTTTATCCTAGGGACATTTTGTCCAAGTTTTGGGATGGTTTCTTTAGTCAGACCTTTTTGTATAGGACTAAGGTCAGAGTTTGTTTATGTAGACCTTTTGTCTGAGTTTTGTCTAGGTCAAAAGGTCTGAGCTTTGTGCTATTTGTTTTGTCCGGGCTTTCTAGTTAGTCTTGAAAGTCCGGGCTTTGCCTTGTATATATACTTTAATGTGGAATAGACAAGGCAACGATTCTGTGTGAATTTCTGTGCACCTAACCCTAATCATTGTGTATGTTTTGTCTGGCGGCTGCTTTGTGTGAGTGACGTCATTCATATTCATCTTCTTCATCAAGAATACTTAGTGTATTCTTGATTTCTCTCTCAAATCCTTGAATACTAGTGTTTCATCTGCAGTGGTTGATCATCAGGTGGATTCCGCACACCTGTTGGTTGCTTTAGCTGAGTGAGATCTTGGATTAGGAGGCCTTACAAGTGGTATCAGAGCAGTGTGCTCATACTACTGTAGGTGTTCTTAGTTTGAAGGTTTTGGTGAGAAAAGTTCATACTTTGATAGGGTTTAGTGAGAGTTTAGTGAGTTTTTGTGTTTTATTCATGATTCTTCATTCATATCTAGTGATTTGATGATGGATTTTGAGTAGTTTGGTGATTTTTAGTGTTGTTCTTCATCTGGGTTTTACAGGGGTTTTTGGTTCTTGTTCATACAGAGTTTTGAAGGTGAAAAAGATTCTGAGTTTGATCTTTGGAAGCCTTGTCCGTGGTTTAAATTCTGTGTTTGTGTCTCCGGGGTATTGTTGAACCAGTGTGTAGTCACATTGGGGAGATAGTCCGGAGATTGGTTCTTCTGAGTTTCAAATCTCTGTTACCTTGTCCGAATTTTGTCTTAGCTTAGTTTGTCCGACCTTTTTATTTAGATTGCCTTGTCCGAATTTTTATTATCTCTTAGTGAGTCCGAGTATATTATTAGTCCGAAGTTTTTTGGTTTAGTGTGTCCGAATTTTAGTTTATACTCAGTCCGTTTTTTTTTAAATATCATGTGTTTTTTAGTTAGTTAGTCTGACTTTTAAAATCTGAATTTTAGATTTGTTCTTGTCCGAACTTTTCTTTAACATAAATTAAGTCCGAGTTTGTTCTATTATTTAATATTTGTGGTGTCCGAAGTTTTTTTTTTTTTTTTTTTTTAGTTGATAAAGTTTAGTAGGTCCGACTTTTAAGGTTTCTTTAGTAGGTCCGACCTTAGTTTATAATATTGGTCCAACTTTCCAGTTAGATTGCTTTAGTCCGAACTTTTGTTTTAAGTTTATAATATTGGTCCAACTTTCCACTTAGATTGCTTTAGTCCAAATTATTAGCTCTGTCTTTAGTTCGATTTTTTTAATAGTCCCTCCTTATTCCGAATATAAGTAGTGTCCCAACTTTTTAGTTGCTTTGTCCGACTTTTTTACTTTTGTTTTTAGTGTCCCAAGTTTTTTTATTGTCCCTCAAGTTAAAGTCTGAGTTTTGTTTTTTTTTTTTGTTCTTTTGTCCGAATTTTGTGAAGTTCCTAGTGTCCAAACTTTATTTTTGTTGAGTCCGAATTTTATAGACCTTTTAGATAGTCCGCCTTTTGAAATTAGCTTGTGTCCGACTTTTAGTAGAGTCCGACCTTTAGAGTCCGAATTTTAAATTGATTAAGTAGGAGTCCGACTTTTAATCTGTTTTAGAGTCTGACTTTTAGTTATTAGATGTCCGACTTTTGCATGCTCTATTTGTCCGACTTTTCTTTAGTCCCTAATAGAGTCCGATTTTTCATCTAGCTAGTAGAGTCCGAATTTCTGTAGTGCTTTCAGGAGTCCGATTTTTTCTAAAAATATAGAGTCCGAAGTTTTCAATCTTGGTTTAGTCCAAGTTTATTCCTAACAGTGTAGTGTCCGAGTTTTTCTGGTTGTGTTGTGTTTCAGGTTTTGCGATTCGGGTTTTTTCACACACTGATTAAAGCTCAGACATTTCACTCCGTGTTTTCTCTCCGAGTTTGGACTTAGAGAATCTGTTCAGTGACACAGTTCCTGCTTGGAAACTTACTGTTGTCTTCTGAAATGGCAAACAACAATCTGACTACAATGGTGCAAAACCTCAAGCACAATGCTGAGGTAGGAAGTAGCGACAAACCTCCTTTGTTGATAAACGAGCTTGATTTTCCTGAGTGGAAGGAGCGTTTTGAAAGATATGTACGAGCAAAAGACATCAAAATCTGGCTGTGTATCGTTAAAGGATGTGGAGCTACTCCAGTACGTACGTTGACGATTGATACGTATTTGGCACTCACTGACGACCAGAAAAAATTTTATGATTGTGAAGAGAAAGCTATGTCAATGATAACGATGGCAATGACACAATCTATACTTCATACGTTCCGTAAGAGAAATAGCTCAAAGGAATTGTGGGATAGTATGATCCAGCGATATGAAGGAAACGAAATGTACAAGAAGCGACGTCTCGAACGTTTGAAGACTCAATTCGTTGTGTTCAAGTCTTTGAAGAATGAATCATTTGATGACACAGTGAATCGATTTTATCATCTGCTGAGCGAACTTGATAGAAGTCAAGAGGGTATCTACACTGAATTCGAGAAGGTTGAGAAGTTTCTGAATTGTCTTTCCAGAGAATGGAATATGTACACCGCTTTGATCAGAGAGGGTGTTCTCTATGAAGAGCTCTCATTGGAAGAAGCTGTTCAGAAACTGAGGGGTTATGCTTGGAATATGGAAGATCAAGCATCTGATTTCGAGAAGATCCAAGATCCTCAGTTATATAAGGCATCAAAACCAACGGAGAAGGGTAGTAATGGTGGAGTCGGTGTTGCTTTGTATTCGGAGAATGAAGGTTCTGCAAGTGAACACGCCTTCATAAGCAACAATGACAGTTCAGGTGGAACAACCAATTCGAATCAAGGGATGTACTCTTCTAGTGGAGCTCAGAAATCTCAAGGAACAAGCTTGAACATTCCTAAGATAGATGCAAGCTGTTTGAAGTTGATTGAAGAAAATATGAGTTTGTTGGCGTCCTTCATGACTGCCTACGAGAACTTCTGTCTTGGAAAGCTCGTTGAACCGTCAAGTCTCGATGAGGACTTTGATCAGATAGATCAAGACGAAATGGAAGAACTTGATCTACAACTCAATATGGCACTGTTAGTCCGAAGAGCAAAGAAGTTTCTGTTGAAGACGGGTAGGAAGTTCATAGGAGGTCAGACAAAGACTCGAATGGGAGTCGACATGTCCAAAGTAAAATGTTACAACTGTGGTATCTACGGGCATTTCGCACGTGATTGTCGAAAGCCGAAAATGGAAAGATCTGATAACAATTCTCGAGGAAGTAATTCAAGACCTCACAACAATGCTTCAACGGCTACCTCTAACTCAAGTGCTCGTTCAAGTGGGTCTGAATATCTTACACCTTCGACAAACAACGCTATGGTGGCTCAACCTCTACAGAATGTGACTGAGCCTTATGACTGGGGTTGTGCTTTGGAAGACATTTCGGGAGCTATTATGTCACAAGCATTTATAGCTGAAATTGTGAACGTAGACGTGTGTGAGGAGATTGTCGAAGAGAGTAGCATTGAGGAACTTGCAGTTGTAGCTGAGGTTCTAGGGGAAGAGTTGGATTCGGGGAATGTTGCTGTGAATGAAGATTTCTCAATTGAAGAGACTGTTGAAAAGTCTAACAAGACAGAAGATGGAGAAAAAGGAGAACGCTTTGAATTCAACATCTCCACAACTGAAATGCAGCAATTTGCGGATGCAGAAGCTAAAAGGTTGGAAGAAAACTCCGTAGAAAACGAGGCTTGTGCATTCATGGCTGGCATTGAGGTAAAATCATCTTCTGTAGATAAGCGATGTGCTAGATGTGTTGAGTTTGTGACTAAGATTGATAGATATGCACTTCATAACACAAACTTAATTGCAGATTTAGAAAAATCCAGAGAACTCATTGCTGTTTTATCTAATTCGGATAAAGAACACCGAATTAAGATAAAAGCGCTGAAAAATGATATCTCTGAATTTGAGAGACTTGTGGCTTAGGGAAATCTAAGAAATCAGGAATTAAAATCTGAACTTGAAATGAATCAAAATTGTGTTTTGGAAAAGAACAAAATCATTTTGGAAAAAGACAATCTGATTTTAGATTTGCAACGAAAAATTGAAAAGTTCAGGGATTCATCCGAAGTGATGAACTTCTGTATTAGCAGCCAACGTCTCAAAGAATCTGAGGAAGAAGTGTTCGGCATTGGTTATACTAAGGTGCCTCCTCCGGTAAACCATAACTATACATCGATGCCAAGCATTGATCCGGAATTGGCAAATTTTGTGCCAAAGACTCCTCTGACGGTTGAACCGCAAAGTGAGTCAGAATCTGAGCCAGATGAAGTTACTGACTCAGATCAGTCGAAGATGAGCGGAGTTTCAAAGAAAAATGAAGTAAATCTTGAAAACATTGAAAATTTGATAAGCAATAAGATTTTGGAAATGCTTAATCAAGTTCAAAATGTGAACTCAAAACCGAAGTCACGTGGGAAATCTAAAAAGGCTTTGAAAAATATCCCTAAAACTGAGTTTGTGAAAGGGGAGGATTTTGTCAAAGAAGAAGTTAAGTTGTGAACCAAATTTTGAAAAATTCCACCAACGACTGATCATCTTCGACCACTCATGAGGAACGTCCAAAGAATGCTGTGAAAATTCGCAAATGCTACAAGTGTCGTGGGAAAGGACACTTAGCAGCAGACTGTCCAGATAACAGGGGTAAATCTCTTGTTGATCCTGATCAAAAGAAACCTTTTGTTGAAAAACCACAAAATGAAGCAATTAATGTTGAAAAGAAAAATGGTAAAAATCAGACGGTTGAGAAAAACAAAGTGATTAAACAAGAAGTAAAACCACAACAAAATCAGGATCAGGAGGAGAAACCTGTTGTTATTAACCGCGGGGACAGATCGGAAAATACATCTCAAAGACAAGATACTCGTGAGAAAACCCCTCACAGACGACAAAATCATGTCACTTTCCAAACAGTTGAGAATGAGCAACGTTCTGGAGGTTCGAACAGCAACTATGTTAGACCTCATGCACAGAACAGATTCGTGAATGATCGAAATGCGTCACCCCCCCGATTTCCAAATCAAAGACCGCATTCGGATAATCATCCACGATCATTCTCAAGACACGAAGATGCTCCTAGATTTGGTAGGAATTTTGAGCCACCCAGGAATCAAAATTATAGTTACCAAAACTATGGAAGCCGAGGGTATGGAAACTCTGGTTATACCAACAGATCGTCAACTCCGTATAATCCACGAGTTGCGGGGACTCACTCCAACAATTTCCGAAATGGAAATGGTGGACACAGAGGCGATGATGGTTATTTCAAAGAGTTTTCTTATGTTGACGAATTAGGACGACCCAAGACCATCATGGCTTGGGTCCCACACTCTAACTAAATTTTTGTTTGGGAGTGTAGGAGCAGCTGAAGAGGGCTATCTATATTTGGTATATCGATAGTGGCTGTTCCAGACACATGACAGGAAATAAAGAGTTATTGAACAATTTTAAACAAATTCGTGGTGGTTATGTGAATTTTGCCGGTGAAAAGGGTGGTTACATCACCGGTGAAGGCTCTGTGTCAAATGGAAAAATCACGCTGCATAAAGTGAACTACGTTGAAGAACTGAAGCATAACTTGATGTCGGTTTCTCAAATCTGTGATAACAAGTACACGATGCTGTTCACTGATAAAGCTTGCTTCGTCTTGCGTCCGTGATTTGTTGTTCCTGAAGATTGGATCGTTATGAGGGCTCCAAGGGTGAATAACACATATGTCATGGACATGCGCCCGTTGGTTAACTCGTCTGCTCCAGTGACTTGTCTACTTTCAAAGGCGACTGAAGATCAATCGTATCTCTGGCATAGGAGAATGGGCCACGTGCATCTGCAAAAAATGAACCACTTAGTGAAAAACAACTTAGTGTTGGGGGTTCCTTTACGTAGTTTCAATATGCACAACAAATGTGAATCATGTGAAAAAGGTGTAACACTCTCATTTAAAATACACAATATTTTTACCGACTAAATAAGAAAGATCATAATCATTAAAAGCACAAACATTAATACTAATCCTAGTTTAGCACATAAGTGTTTTAGAACCACCACAACACTAAAAGGATACATAAGTATTCCTTCTATTACAAAATTATTACTACTGATCATCTAAGACAAAATTTTCGGAACTACTTCTTGAATGTGTTCGGTTCATAAGCCTTGCGTTGATCACCATCCGCTTGGTTGACTTACTTGAAAGCTGGAAAATTTAACAAAATAATAAGGTTAGAATCCTTCAAATTTCACATAATCAAAAGTACGCTTAAAACGGATTCGAACTGTGAATTTATACAAAACTTAACAATTTTGGCTGGGCTCCACCGTAAATTACGGTGGTCACTGTAATTTACGGTGGGCGCTGGACATTTATGGTTCTGCCGTAAATCAGTAAAGAACCACCGTAACGATTCACTCTCTACCGTAAATTACGGTGGTTACCGTAATTTACGGTAGCTTCTGCATATTTTCCTGTTTTGCTGTTTTGACCCGTTTATTCCAATTTTTGCACTTTTAAGTCATCAAAGCGCAGTACGGGACATTTCTTTGCAACAAGTATGACCCGTTTTGGATCCCTTGCTTCAACACACACGCTCCCATTACCGGTTTGCGTGTTAATAATATTCTTCCCATTACCCGACACAAGGGTTATGGTCTACGGATGAGGTACTTCCGTTACCCGGTTTGTACCCACCATTGTTAACTCGTTTTGGTTTGCCATTATGAAGTCCCTCATTTAAGCAACCAAACCAACACGACTCTATATTGTTCATAACTAGTAAACAATTAAAAATGAAAACTAAATCATCAATATTATAGTGGCGTTAACCACGTACCTCAAAGCTTTCCTTTTAAACGAGCGTCCGCACCGGCTTGACTTCCCGACGCCTCACTCGTGTTGCCTAAAACATACAAGCCAATTACCATTAGAACCATTCGGCTCATGACTAAGCTTGTTACTTTACCAACACCACATTTGTGTCGATCAATGTCTATTAGGCATTTTATCAAGCATCTTATGTGCATGATTTCTTACAATTCATAACTAAGTTTAACATTTATCATTTAGCCATGATAAACATCAATTTAGGCAATTTCACATAATTTTCACATTAATAATTTCTGAACCTTGTCCATAGAACTTGAATTACTCTAGGATACATCATAAGCCTAAGGTCTCATACTTTTCTACAAAAACCCCCATATCACCTCTAATGGTGATTATGAACTTTACAAGAATCAGGCTAAATTTCAACAAGCACTCGACTAGGGTTCATCCCTATATACTATTTCAATCAAAACAACTATCATGCATGCTCAGATTTGAATCTCATGAATTTTTCTAAAATTTAAGTTAGAACCGAATCATGAAATTTTGCATACCTTACGATCCCTTAGTCAAGGTGATCACGAATCTATGTTCAGATTTCAATTTGGACTTGATTCGAACCTTCAATTAATGAATTTTGTGAATGTTAGGGTTTGAGGGGAAATCCCCTTGTTGCCTGCGTTCTGGTCGATCAAACACACACTTAGGTGTGTGTTTGGTGTGTTATTTTACTAGTAATAATTGAAGTTCCAGATTTGACAAGTTTGGTCCCTCAATTATACATGAGCTATAGAAAAAGGGCATTTAATTATACTTTGTCATATTATGTTAAGATTCTTACTAACTAGGTTATCTTTCCTAGTCCTTTATCTTAACTTACTACTGATATTTAGTTTAAAATGTAACATTAATATTTTCGGGGTGTTACAAGTCCACCCTCCTTAAAGAGGGTTTCGTCCCCGAAACCTGTTTATGTATATGACAAAAATTTCATACGCGTACCGAAAAGTGTAGGGTGTAGTCGTTTCATTTCCTCTTCAGACTCCCAAGTGGTGTCTGATCCTTTTCGGTGTTCCCATTTGACCTTTACTTGATAGATCATCTTGTTATTTAAGCTTTTCACCTTACGGTCTAGAATTGCAATTGGTCTCACCGCGTAGTTGAGACTATTATCCACCTCGATGTCGTCATAGTGAATATACGCGGTTTCGTCAGCTAGACATTTCCGGAGATGTGATACATGGAACGTGCTATGTATCCCACTCAACTCTGCGGGCAGTTCGAGAAGGTATGCCACCCTACCGACCCGCTCGATAATTCTGAAGGGCCCGATAAACCTTGGGCTTAACTTTCCCCTTTTTCTAAACCGGATTATTCCTTTCCATGGTGATACCTTCAACATCACCTTATCACCAACTTGAAACTCAATTGGTCTTCTTCGTTTGTCTGCATACGCCTTCTGTCGATTTTGAGCCGCCCTCAGGTGAGCTCGGACTATGTCGATCTTTTGATTCGTGAGTCCGACTATATCCTTTTGTGCAAGTTCACGCGGACCAACCTCACCCCAACATACCGGAGTTCGACACTTCCTACCGTATAGCATTTCATACGGGGCCATACCGATGCTTGCGTGGTAACTGTTATTATATGAAAATTCAACCAACGGTAGGTGAACATCCCAACTACCCTCGAAGTCAATTATGCACGCCCGTAACATATCTCCCAATGTTTGTATTGTTCTTTCACTTTGACCATCCGTTTGAGGATGGTACGTGGTGCTAATGAACAATTTAGTTCCCATGTGCTTTTGGAAATCGCACCAAAAATTTGAAGTGAACCGGGTATCCCTATCGGACACGATGGATACCGGCACTCCGTGGCGTGCTATTATCTCATTAGTGTACACTTCCGACATCTTCTCTGACGAATAAGTTTCTCGGATAGGGATGAAATGGGCACTTTTGGTTAGTCTATCCACAATTACCCAAATGGCATCAAAACCACGGCTAGTTCTGGGCAGTTTGGTTAGCAGGTCCATTATAATTTGTTCCCACTTCCAAACTGGAATATCTAATGGTTGCAACTTGCCGTATGGTTTTTGATGCTCCGCTTTGACTTGTAAACAAGTCAAACACTTCTCCACGTATTTAGCCACATCCCTTTTCATCCCCAGCCACCAATAGTTTTGCTTCAAATCTCTATACATCTTAGTCGCTCCGGGATGGATCGAATAGCGAGACTTATGAGCCTCGTCAAGCAGAAGACTCTTAACACCACATGTGTTTGGGACCCAAATCCTATCATTCCGGCATTTCATCCCATTACTTCCTTCCGTAAGGTCTTTTACCATCCCTTTTATACGCTCTTTCTTCCAATTTTCTTTCTTTAACGCTTCGGTTTGGGCTCCTCGGATACACTCAAGCAAACCTGAAGTTACTACCAACTGCATAGACCGTACTCGTATTGGGGCGCATTCGTCCTTTCGGCTAAGGGCATGCGCCACCACATTAGCCTTTCCGGGGTGGTAATGGATCTCGCAGTCGTAGTCTTTCACCACTTCTAACCAACGTCTCTGCCTCATTTTTAACTCCTTCTGATCGAAGAAGTACTTCAAACTCTTATGGTCAGTGAAAATAGTACTTTTCACACCATACAAGTAATGCCTCCAGATTTTCAAGGCAAAGACCACGGCCGCCAACTCAAGATCATGAGTCGGGTACTTTGTTTCATGCGGCTTAAGTTGCCTAGAGGCATATGCGATCACCCTTCCCCTTTGCATTAGCACGCACCCAAGGCCTAGGTGTGATGCGTCCGAATACACTACCATATCCTCCGTACCATCCGGTAAAGTCAACACCGGTGCACAGGTTAACTTTTCTTTTAATGTCTGAAATGCCTTTTCTTGATCGCTTCCCCAGACGAACTTCTCATTCTTGCGGGTCAATTTGGTCAACGGCGCTGCGATTTTGGAGAAATCCTGAATGAATCTCCGATAGTAACCTGCCAACCCCAAGAAACTTCTAATTTCGGATGGATTCTTTGGAGGGCTCCACTTTGACACCGCTTCCACTTTTGACGGATCCACCAATATTCCCTCGGCACTTATGACGTGCCCTAGGAATTGCACCTCTCGTAACCAGAAGGTGCATTTTGAGAATTTAGCATATAATCTCTCCCGCCTTAACACCTCCAATACTTCTCGTAAATGGTTAGTGTGCTCCGCCTCGTTTCTTGAATAAACGAGGATGTCGTCTATAAAAACAATCACCGATCTATCGAGCATCGGTTTGCAAACCCGGTTCATGAGGTCCATGAAAGCCGCGGGCGCATTCGTTAATCCGAAAGACATCACGAGAAATTTGAAATGTCCGTATCGTGTTCGGAATGCCGTTTTTGGTACATCATTTTCCTTTACCCTTAATTGGTGGTAACCCGATCTCAAATCGATTTTTGAAAACCAGCTAGCGCCTTGTAATTGATCGAATAAGTCATCGATTCTCGGAAGCGGGTATCGATTCTTTATCGTGAGTTTGTTTAACTCCCGGTAATCAATACACATCCGCATGCTCCCGTCCTTCTTCTTTACAAATAGCACGGGAGCTCCCCAAGGAGACACGCTAGGCCGAATGAATCCCTTTTCAAGTAAATCTTGTAACTGAGACATTAATTCTTGCAGTTCTGACGGTGCCAATCTATAAGGTGTCTTAGCAACTGGTTTAGCACCCGGGGTCAGTTCAATCCCGAACTCTATTTCGCGCTCTGGTGGCATTCCCGGAAGATCCTCGGGAAAGACATCTCCAAATTCACGCACCACAGGTACGTCTTCAATCCTTGGCGTTTCTTTTTCGACGTCACGTATGTAAGTTAAATATGCCGTACACCCGTGTAGTATAAACTTGCGGGCTTCTACCATCGAGCATATCATGGGATTACAAGCCTTCTCCCCATAGATGATGACACGCCTTCCGCTCGGAGACGTTAGGTGTATCTCCTTACGTAAGCATATCACTTTAGCATGGTAGCGGGATAGCCAATCCATTCCGACGACCACTTGAAATTCACCCATGGACATGGGTATTAAATCAATGGAGTATTCCTCGCCATCGATATTCAATTTGCATTCCCGACATACATCACAGACAAGAAAACTTTTGTTATTACCTACTTCTACTTCCATTGGCATAGGTAATTTCGTTAATGTAAACATGGGGTTTTGAATAAATCTATGTGAAACAAAAGACTTATTCGCACCGGTATCAAATAAAACACGTGCAAGGATCGAATTTACAGTAAATATACCTGTAACCACGTCGGGTTCCATTTTTGCTTCAGCAGCAGTGATTTGGAACGATCTTGCCTTAGCTTTTGGGGTTTCATCCCTAGAGTCGGCACTCTCTTTCTTTCCCACCAATTCCGGACATTCTGACTTTTTATGACCCGGTTGGTAACATTTATAGCACACCGTTACTTTGTCTGGGCAATTTGCAACCCCATGCCCTATCTTGCCACATGCCACACAAGGTTTGTTCTTGAAGTAGCATTCACCCTTATGAGTGCGTCCACATGTTTTGCAACTCGGAGAACCTCCTTTTGCACTTCCCTTTTTCGAAGATTCAGCTACCTTTGGCTTCTTTGTGGGACTCGGGTTTTCATCCAAGGCCCTTCTCTCACCTCTTTCAACTTGCCTTTTTAGTTTAATCTCGCGTTCCCGCGCCGCGTTGATTATGTCGGTGAGGCTTTCATAATGCGAGGGGGTCATGAACTCCCTATATTCAGCCCTAAGCATGGTGTGATAATAGTAAATTTTCTGTTCTTCAGTTTTGACCAAGTCATCACAAAACTTGAGCTTATCCATGAACATCCCCGTAATTTTATCAACGGTTTCACCTTTTTGTCTCAATTGCATAAATTCCTCCTTTATCTTATTTATCACTGCCTTGGGGCTATGATGTTTGAGGAATGGTGCTTTGAAATCTTCCCAAGTCATTGCCCTTATTGCTTCAACACCCCTTTCGTTTCTGAGGTTGTCCCACCAATCCTTGGCTTGGCCTCTAAGTTGGCCAGTTCCATAAGCCACGAAGTCCATTTCATCACAGTGCGTTCGTTCGAAAACACCCTCAATATCGCTTATCCACCTTTGACAAGCAATTGGATCTACCTCTCCATTGAAAATTGGGGGCTTACACGCCATAAACTTATTGTAAGAACAACCTTTCTTTTCCTTAGCCTTGCCTCTATCACTGGTAAGGTCTTCTCTTAATTCACCAATTCTTTCCTCCATAGTCGAAAGTAAGGTGTTTTGCATTCTTTCCACAAATCTTGGTAGGCTAACTTCGATGGCCCTTCCAACTTCCTCGACAATCTTCTCTTTCAACTCGTCGGTAGTGAGGGATAGAACATTGTCACTAGCACCTCCCGACATCTTCTTACTGAAATATTAAAATGATTCGATAAATAATCTTGTTCAATCGCTCTCATGCCTTTACATGAGACTTCGTACTCATTATTCGGCCAAGTATATATAACTTTGCCTTATCATTTATACTAAGTGTACTTCCCGGGTTCGAGTATATCACTATACTCCTCCCATACACAATAAATCGTTATCCTTTTTAATCTTTTTAAATTTAATTTGCTTTAATTGAATTCTTACCGGATGTTGATCAAGCCTTGAACCGAACACAATTCTCTTTAACCTTAGCTCTGAATACCAACTTGTAACACTCTCATTTAAAATACACAATATTTTTACCGACTAAATAAGAAAGATCATAATCATTAAAAGCACAAACATTAATACTAATCCTAGTTTAGCACATAAGTGTTTTAGAACCACCACAACACTAAAAGGATACATAAGTATTCCTTCTATTACAAAATTATTACTACTGATCATCTAAGACAAAATTTTCGGAACTACTTCTTGAATGTGTTCGGTTCATAAGCCTTGCGTTGATCACCATCCGCTTGGTTGACTTACTTGAAAGCTGGAAAATTTAACAAAATAATAAGGTTAGAATCCTTCAAATTTCACATAATCAAAAGTACGCTTAAAACGGATTCGAACTGTGAATTTATACAAAACTTAACAATTTTGGCTGGGCTCCACCGTAAAGTAAATTACGGTGGTCACCGTAATTTACGGTAGGCGCTGGACATTTATGGTTCTGCCGTAAATCAGTAAAGAACCACCGTAACGATTCACCCTCTACCGTAAATTACGGTGGCTACCGTAATTTACGGTAGCTTCTGCATATTTTCCTGTTTTGCTGTTTTGACCCGTTTATTCCAATTTTTGCACTTTTAAGTCATCAAAGCGCAGTACGGGACATTTCTTTGCAACAAGTATGACCCGTTTTGGATGCCTTGCTTCAACACACACGCTCCCATTACCGGTTTGCGTGTTAATAATATTCTTCCCATTACCCGACACAAGGGTTACGGTCTACGGATGAGGTACTTCCGTTACCCGGTTTGTACCCACCATTGTTAACTCGTTTTGGTTTGCCATTATGAAGTCCCTCATTTAAGCAACCAAACCAACACGACTCTATATTGTTCATAACTAGTAAAAAATTAAAAATGAAAACTAAATCATCAATATTATAGTGGCGTTAGCCACGTACCTCAAAGCTTTCCTTTTAAACGAGCGTCCGCACCGGCTTGACTTCCCGACGCCTCACTCGTGTTGCCTAAAACATACAAGCCAATTACCATTAGAACCATTCGGCTCATGACTAAGCTTGTTACTTTACCAACACCACATTTGTGTCGGTCAATGTCTTTTAGGCATTTTATCAAGCATCTTATGTGCATGATTTCTTACAATTCATAACTAAGTTTAACATTTATCATTTAGCCATGATAAACATCAATTTAGGCAATTTCACATAATTTTCACATTAATAATTTCTGAACCTTGTTCATAGAACTTGAATTACTCTAGGATACATCATAAGCCTAAGGTCTCATACTTTTCTACAAAAACCCCCATATCACCTCTAATGGTGATTATGAACTTTACAAGAATTAGGCTAAATTTCAACAAGCACTCGACTAGGGTTCATCCCTATACACTATTTCAATCAAAACAACTATCATGCATGCTCAGATTTGAATCTCATGAATTTTTCTAAAATTTAAGGTAGAACCGAATCATGAAATTTTGCATACCTTACGATCCCTTAGTCAAGGTGATCACGAATCTATGTTCAGATTTCAATTTGGACTTGATTCGAACCTTCAATTAATGAATTTTGTGAATGTTAGGGTTTGAGGGGAAATCCCCTTGTTGCCTGCGTTCTGGTCGATCAAACACACACTTAGGTGTGTGTTTGGTGTGTTATTTTACTAGTAATAATTGAAGTTCCAGATTTGACAAGTTTGGTCCCTCAATTATACATGAGCTATAGAAAAAGGGCATTTAATTATACTTTGTCATATTATGTTAAGATTCTTACTAACTAGGTTATCTTTCCTAGTCCTTTATCTTAACTTACTACTGATATTTAGTTTAAAATGTAACATTAATATTTTCAGGGTGTTACAAAAGGAAAAATCAAACGAAAGCCTCATAAACCGAAAACAGTTAACTCAATCAAAAAACCACTTGAATTGCTTCACATGGATCTTTTCGGCCCGATCCATGTTGCTAGCATTGGTGGGATGTCTTATTGCTTAGTTGTCACTGACGATTTCTCACGTTACTCATGGGTATTTTTCTTAAAAACAAAGGATCAAACCGCTGGTATTTTAAGAGACTTATTCAAACAACTTGAGAAAAATTATTCACTTCCTATTAAGAAAATCCGAAGTGACAACGGCACTGAGTTTAAAAATCATTATATGGATGAGTTATGTCGGGAAATGGGAATAATTCATCAGTTCAGCGCTCCATATGTTCCTCAACAGAATGGAGTTGCACAACGGAAGAATCGTACCCTAATTGAGGCGGCCCGCACTATGCTTTCTGAATCAAAATTGCCAATTTTCTTCTGGGCCGAGGCAGTAAACACTGCATGCTATGTGTTAAATCATGTGCTTACTGTCAAAAGAGAAGATAAAACGTGTTATGAATTGCTTGAAAACAGGAAACCGAACCTATCTGGTTTTCAGCCTTTTGGGATTAAGTGTGTTATCAAACGCACCAAAGATACTCCGAAAATGGGGGAAGTTGGTGAAATTGGGTTCTTTTTGGGTTATGCCAATGGAACTCCAAACAAACACGTTTATAACATCAAGAAGCGAATAGTGGAGATCGTGTTTGACATAACTCCTTTGAGTTTTGATCCTCCACCGTCCGAATTCGGTCCCAAAAGTGGTTATGATTATGATAAATTGTTTGATTCGTTTGATCTTCCTGATGTTTCAGAAGAAGATTCGGAGGTTGTATACACACATCTTGTGAACAAAGATGAAGTGGATGCGAGCTGGAGAGCAAGTATTCCTACTAATGTGTCTTCGAATGTTCCAGTCGCTCTGATTCTTCGACCGTAAATAATGCTGTTGCTGAGCAGATCCCCAATGCAGCTGCTCAAACTACAAGTGGAGATCTATACGTTGACTTTTCAGCATATCCAAATGTTGAAGCGTCTTCTGGTAATGGTGAAGCTTCTAGTAGTAATGCAAATGCTGAGGGGGAGATTCAATCGAATTTGGGAAACAATCTTCAAGCTCCGGCAATCCCAGTTCCAAGAACAAATATTCATCATCCTGTTGATAATATTATTGGGAATCCAAACGCGGGAGTGCAAACGCGAAGGAGTATTTCAGAGATGCAATGTCTGTTCTCTGCTATCAAGAAAGAAGAAATCTACAATCTTAGCCTGCATGAATGTTTTATCTCTCAGATAGAGCCGAAGAACTATCAAATGGCTCGCTCTGAAGGATAATTCTTGGTGTGAGGCGATGCTAGAAGAGCTAGCTCAGTTCGACAAGTTAAAAGTGTGGAATTTGGTCGATCTTCCAAAGGGCCAACATGCAATCAACACGAAATGGGTTTTCAAGTGCAAGAAAGACGATAAGGGTGTCGTTGTCAGAAACAAAGCACGGTTGGTTGTTCAAGGCTTCGATCAGGAGGAAGGGATCGATTATACTGAAGTTTATGCACCGGTGGCAAGACTGGAAGCTATTCGTTTGTTTCTAGCCTTTGCTGCACACATGCGTATCAAAGTCTATCAGTTGGATGTGAAAAGCGCCTTCCTTTACGGGAAATTGCATGAAACTGTGTATGTGTCCCAACCACCGGGTTTCGAAGCTCCAGGGTTAGACAACAAGGTCTATCTGTTGGACAAGGCTCTTTATGGTCTCCATCAGGCCCCTCGAGCATGGTATGAGACGTTGTCAAAGCATCTTTTGGAGCATGGGTTCTCGCGTGGTGCGATTGACTCCACACTGTTCATTTTGAAGAAAGGGGGAGATTTTCTGATTGTGCAAATTTACGTTGATGACATAATTTTTGGTTCTTCAAATGAAGAATTGTGTCGTGAGTTCGAAGTGGTGATGAAGTCAAAGTTTGAAATGAGCGCGATGGGCGAGTTATCCTTCTTTTTAGGTCTTCAAGTGAGTCAAGAAAAAACCGGGACGTACGTGCATCAGACAAAGTATGTCCACGAGATTCTCAAAAGATTTAGACTGGAAGATAGCTTACCCTATGACACGCCTCTCCCGACAAATCTCAAGCTTTCACCCGATGATGTGAAAGATCCTGAAGTGGATCCGACGCTATATCGAGCATTGATAGGTTCACTGATGTATCTTACTGCTTCACGACCAGATATTATGTTCTCTGTTTGTTTGTGTGCTAGGTACCAATCAACTCCGAAGGAGTCTCATTTGAAAGCAATCAAGCGTATTTTCAGATATCTGAAAGGGACGCCTAAGCTTGGATTGTGGTATCCAGCTGAAGGTGGTCTGGATTTGATCGCATATGCTGACGCAGATTTCGGAGGGTGCCGACTGAACAGAAAGTCAACCTCTGGCGCGCACAACTTCTTGGAAATCGTCTTGTCTCGTGGCAATGCAAAAAGCAAGTTGCCGTTTCTCTATCCACGTGCGAGGCCGAGTACATTGCTGCTTCAAGCTGTTGTGCTCAGGTTTTGTGGATTCAGCAGCAAATGAGAGACTACGGTTTGAATTTTACTCGAACTCCTATCCTTGTCGATAACAACTCTGCCATTTCCGTAACAAACAATCCAGTTAATCACTCACGCACTAAGCACATAGATGTTAGGCATCATTTTATTCGCGACTGTGCTGAGAAGGGTTTAATAGAAGTGGTTAGGGTAGACACCTTGGATAATCTTGCCGACCTGTTTACGAAAACATTCGATCGGGCTAGATTTGAAAATCTGGTCCGAATGATTGGCATGATCAACCCAGAGTAAAATGATTTCAAAACTCGCATAGAAACTTTATTTTATCTTTTCTGTACAGTTCTTACCGCTTTCGAAAAATTGAAAAACTCCAAAAATATTTTACTTAGTTGTAGGATAAATTTCAGAAAAATACAAAAACATTTGAAAAATCTAAAATGAAGTCGTGTTGAGATATAAGGGAAATGATAGTACATCGGTTAGTCGTATCTGGTGCAGGACTATGGTTATATGCATAAAATTAACCGTTAACTGTGACAGCTTCATTATACGTTGCTTCGGTAGGTTTTACGCGTAAATAAGAACCTGTCTTTGGTATATAAACATAATGAACTGCGTAACTCGTGTGGCGCATCTCTCGGATATATGGTCTTGGTACCGTAATTTCGTTTGATAGATTGCCGAGGTTCTGAGATACGTGGTCTTTATGCTGTTTATCATCTGGGTATCATTGTTGCTTCTTTTACCGGAAAATAACGGGGACGCAAGTCTAGATCTTCCATGATACCATACATACGTGTAAATACCTTAATACTTGATGCATTCGACCCAAATAAGTGATAAACAATCACATGTCCCACAAAATTATGCGGGAGTCAAGTTCATCCTCAATAAGTGATTCTATCACAAATGACTTGCTCCTGTGCCCTTTGCATCTGAAATTCAAATAAGTGAGTATCTCACATTAGCTTGTACGTCAAAACAGATGATAAATGGTATACTCACCAGTAAGATGATCTCTCGCGCATACCTTGATACGGGAATATATTCTGAGGTGGGTAAACATGGTTACTGTCAGCTATTAATACACTTAATTTCATATCTCGAAAACAGTGTTCGAAAGCGTGCTAAAGCTTAAGTGGACCACAATACCGTTGAACGTCTTGAACTGTCAACATCATTCTAAAAGATTAAAGCTAAAATGCTATGGTTCTTGTGTTGGGTACTGACAGTAAAACCGATATGATTCCTTTGCTCCGACTTCACAAAAAGATAATTAGTGTAAATATGTTCTTAGGTTTAACCAATTTAATTTAGTTCAAATTAAAAAAAAAACCACAAAAAGATTTTGCTTTCTTGTTTCTATGTGCGAGTTATCTTATTAAGAATACTCTAGGGTTGTGAAAATTGTTTAAATAAGTTATTAAATGTTGGTTGTTTAATATTTCAATTGTTTATTCTGGGGTATTGGAATTTATTTTTGGGATCCAGGTTTGGGCCGATGTCTCCGGGGTCAAGTTTCTTAATCCGGGGTTAAGTGTTTCAGGTTTGGATCGTTCATCTCAAGATGGAAGATTTGGAGAAGCTGTGTGCATCTGGATCGTTCATCTCAAGATGGAAGATTTGGAATCGTGCATCTCAAGACTGGGGAAGCAGTGATTTTTGAAAAGAAAGTGACGATTGAGATTGCTAAAGTGCTGGATCTGATTTGGCTTGCCAACTTAAGGGAAGCACATCTGAAGAAGCTTCGGCGCCTGCCTCTAAAATACAATGAAGAAGATCGTGTTCTAGCTGACCAGTTCATCAAGGTGGTTCAGTTCTGTGTGAAGAACAAGGTCTGGGCAGGAAGCAGTTCTAGAAGAAAGGATGAAGATCTCAAGACCAATGAAGACCATGCATTGATCAAGGGGGAGTTTGTTAATGCACCTTAGGTGATAAGTGCATGACGCCCATGTTACCAATGAAAGGATGAAGATCCCAAGAGCAATGAAGACCATGCACTGATCAAGGGGGAGTTTGTTAATGCACTTTAGTTGATAAGTGCATGTCTTCCAAGTTATAGGGTCTTTATTGTACATTTGTAAAAGATAGTCCCAAGTTTATCCTAGGGACATTTTGTCCAAGTTTTGGGATGGTTTCTTTAGTCAGACCTTTTCGTATAGGACTAAGGTCAGAGTTTGTTTATGTAGACCTTTTGTCTGAGTTTTGTCTAGGTCAAAAGGTCTGAGCTTTGTGCTATTTGTTTTGTCCGGGCTTTCTAGTTAGTCTTGAAAGTCCGGGCTTTGCCTTGTATATATACTTTAATGTGGAATAGACAAGGCAACAATTCTGTGTGAATTTCTGTGCACCTAACCCTAATCATTGTGTATGTTTTGTCTAGCGGCTGCTTTGTGTGAGTGACGTCATTCATATTCATCTTCTTCATCAAGAATACTTAGTGTATTCTTGATTTCTCTCTCAAATCCTTGAATACTAGTGTTTCATCTGCAGTGGTTGATCATCAGGTGGATTCCGCACACCTATTGGTTGCTTTAGCTGAGTGAGATCTTGGATTACGAGGCCTTACAACTAGTTTCATATGGAATCATCACCTACCGTGTAGCATATATTCGGGAAGTTCATATAACATAAAATCGAAAATTTGACTTTTGAAATATTTTTTAAGATAAAAAGCTATCTTTGTGAGTGTAGGGACTTTTTCTGAAAGTAAACAGTGTCATTTATATTGAATCCGTTAAAATTGTAATAAGAATGAATTTGTATTATGACACAAATGACATGGACTAATTAAAAGCGTAGTTACTCATTAGAATTTTACACTAAAAATATATATCTATATTTATCTATATACTATATTAAGAGAACTAGGTTTTCTATCCTTTTCGTAATTTTGCCTAGGTACAAATCTTGTAGCATCATGTACCATGAAGCAAGCCATTTTAGAGGGGGAAAACTTGAACATTCTCCAAAGTTTTAAGACACTTTGAGGGCAATCTAGACGTTTCATCCATGGAATCCATGCCCACTTATGTCTTCCATAATTGAATTAAATTAAGAAATTAAATAAAACTTTTATAATAATTAAATAAATTAACTGATTAAATTAAATGTTAGACATGCAACATATGAGATTTTCATGATTTAATAGTATGTATAAATATAATAAATAGATTTATATGGACTATAAATAGGTTTTCTATCCTTATAGTAATTTTACATTCTGTACATATTCTGTACATATTCTGCACATATTTTGAAGCAACATGTACAAGAGAGCCAAGCTATTTTAGAGAGGGTAAACTTGCACATTGTCCAAAAAATTTAAGACACTTTAGGGGCATTTTAGGGATTTTGGCACCTTTTTAAATAAAAATAATTCAAAAAGTTATGGGTTGTAATAAGTAATAATCATCAAGGCCATCATTTATTGAATTGAATTGATGAGGAAATTAACTATTAGAATTTGAGGGGTTTAGCCTTGCACTAATCTATATACAAACCAAAAGCCGTAACTGATATTGAAGTTAAAACTCTTAAGTAAATGCTAAAAACACTCATGTGTATATAATATATATTCCGCTAGGAACATGTGTTGTATGTTCAATTTTTTTTTGTGAGCAATGTTTTATTTTGTTCATACTGGGAGATATAATTATATGCACATTGTTTTTCTTTTTCTGATCCATTGCAAAGAGAACATGAATTAAGTTTATTTGTCTAGGCTTTTTTCTCAACATATTTTTTTCGAAAGTGGTTAGTAATTTGTACTTTTAATATTTTTTCCACAAGATATTTATTGTAATTCAAATGCTATTGAGTGTTTGGTTTAAAGAGAACATGAATTAAGTTTATTTGTCTAGGGTTTTTCTCAACAGATTTTTTTTTCGAAAGTGGTTAGTAATTTGTAGTTTTAATATTTTTTCCACAAGATATTTACTGTAATTCAAATGCTATTGAGTGTTTATAGTTTTTATATCATAATATTTATCTACTATCCTTTTATTTTTTCATTAGGTGGAATGAAGGTAAAGGCTGATAGAGATGAGTCGTCTCCATAAGCAGCTATGCTTGCTGCACAAGATGTTTCAACAAGATGCAAGGTTTTTACTTGTTTCTTTTAGTGTCTTGCTATGTGGTAATCATAGCAGTTTGTTTTTGTTTGATACATTACAACTAACAAATTTCTGTTGTAACAACTGGAGCTTGGAATCAATGCCCTCCACAAAAAACTATGGGCAATTGGAGGTAACAAAACAAAGACACCCGGTCCAGGTGCACAGTTTGCCCTCAGAGCTCTTGCCCGTTCTGGCATGAAGATTGGTCACATTGGTATGCTTATATTCTTTATTTTGTTTATATACGAATTTTTGTATTTGTTATTTTTGCTCTTTGAAGAACTTTTCTTTATGTTTAAGGAGCAGTTGATAAGTAAGTTGTATGTTTTGATGATGACAGAGGACGTGACACCAATTCCAACAGATAGCACTCGTCGAAAGAGTGGGAGAAGAGGAAGGAGGCTGTGATATGTTTTTTTTGTCTACAATATGTTTTCAAAGTATCTGCAATTTGGATTATGGTTGTCTTCAACTTTTGTAGGTTATTTTTATGTTCTGGTTGACATTTGGGGGTGACATTCATTTTTGTTGAACTGCTTTATATTTCTATTTAATGATATTCTAATATTTAATTCATATGTGGGTTTTTATGCTTTATTTTTGCTTAATCAGAAGTATTCTATATGTAGTTGAGGTCAATATCAATTCGATGGATGTCAGTGTGCTTGAGATCTAAACCTTATTTATCGAATCAATTTGAGAGTTTCAGACTGTGTTAAAGAGTTGAAACATTTTGAGGATCTTATCAAATCTGTCTGTTCATTCTTTATCTTAGTAGACTTTAGTTGACTTTCAACGTAAGTTGATGTAGTAGAGATTTAGAATTTTACGATGAAAATGGATGCGTAAAAGTTCAAATTCTTTTATCTTCCTTTGATGCCGTTGTTGAGGTACACAATAGAAAATATATGAAACTTACATAAATTCATGTATTGAATATCAGTTGTGGTTCGTAATAGACATAATTGAATCTGATATTAGTCGGGACACCCGCTGCAACACGCGGACCTTCCCACTAGTATGATATAATAAAAGAAAATGATGAGAGACACTTGTCACAATTGTAAGTCATTTACATTTTTGTTTTTTCGCATCTCTCTCTCATGCTTAATTATGAATTACTATTATTTAATTATTGATATTTGTTATATTTTCATTAACAAGTGAATTTAATATGAAAATAATTATAAAATCTCTTAATAAAGTTATTTTGTTGATTAAAAACTTGTATTTAAATCTCTAAATATCACCAAATTCAAAGTTATGTTTGTTAAAATATTATAAAAATGAAAGAATAATGACACTAATTGATTTTCTCTGGGTTATCTCTTAAAATTTTCAGTGGTTAGATGGTTTGAATGATAAAATATGTCATTTAATAAAATATAGGTGGCACTAAAACATCCGGATTTTAGCCCTTAATTTTAATATGTATCAATATTTATAAGGCCATGGAGTGTACTCTAACATTTGGGGCGTTAATGGTGTGATATGACATTTTAACTGACATTGGAAACCACTCCCTCCTATTGTTAAGTGGTATTAAATGGGTTATTTACTATTCTTTTATTTTTTTTTAAAACAAAAACCACTAAAAATAGGGTTAGATAAAGTTAGTGGGATTAAACCATTTCCTTGAATTAAGACATAGTGAAATGGGGAAAAATAGGTGATATGGCACTTAGGTGAAGTTAAGGAGGGTTAATGTATACCCCAATGCTTAATTGTAATTTAGTTAAATTAACATTAATCTGCTACAGAAAAAAGTTAATACATAGTATAAAAAATGTTTTAAAAATTAACGTAACATAATTTATAAATGCCACACCAAATTTCATTTCTATATATTTCTAATAGTTATTTAGTTTAATTAACACTAATCACCTACAAAAAAAAGTTAACACATAGTAGAAAAAAATGTTTTAAAAGTTAATGTAACATGATTTATAAATGCCAAATTTCATTTTTGTAAAGATATATCTTGACAACCATATAGGCTAATAGATAACAATGTATTTTATTCAACCCGTGAAATACACAAGTTTTTTTAATACATAATTTCATTTTTTAATACTCGGTATATAACATTACATTTTTTACAATTTTTTCAACCCGCACGGGGATTCTAACCTACTGAGTTATATAAGGAAACACGTAGTCAAATATGTTATGTCAATCATCCAAAAATAGACTAGTCTCGTCTAAATCAGATTCAAAAAAAAAACTCAAGATGTGATTCTAAAGTACCAGAAAAGATCTCGTAATCAAATCCCAAGTCGGGCTAGCGAGATCAGACACACCATCCATAAGGAAATACACAGTAAATATGTTATCTCAATCATCCAAAAATAGACTAGTGTCGTCTAAATCAGATTCAAATAAAAAAATGCAAGATTTGATTCTAAAGTACCAAAAAAGATCTCGTAATCAATCGGGCTAGCGAGATCAGATACACCATCCATGAATTAAGCAGCATCATCGTCATCAAACTACATGCTGAGCATGTCTATATCTTCTTCCAAACTTCTCCACTCAAGTTCACGTTTAGGGTCTACATTGCTCCAATCTTCTTAATTGAGAATAATTTCCAACAAAATCTCAGGTACCAAGTGAGCAATTTCTTGGTTTGGAGTTCATGAATTGGCGTGCAAGGTTGACTATAGTCCACCCGTTGATCTCAACATAAAAGGCAAACAAGCTTAGTTTGTTCTCTCCCTTTATTTATATTTGACTTATCAAACTGGTCAAGACAATTTGAGTGGTGGGAACTCGTGTCACAAATGTAACGGCGACATCCTTTTTTCAAGAGAAGAACAAAGTAGAAGTACAACATTGTGTGGGCTTCTTTTTGAACGGATGTTGTTGATGAAGAAGAACTCATCCATTTTGCCCCTTTTGTGTTTTGATTTCCCTGTAGATGATGAAGACAATGATATTTAGGGTTTTGTTATTTAATTTTGGGCTAAGAAGGTAAAGGGGTTTAAAAAGGATATCATATATATGCCATGTCATTGCCCAGTCAGCGTCCACGTCATTAAAAAAAACAACATTAGGGTTTTTTAAATATTTTAACCAACATAATACCTTTTAAGTAAAAAATATATGTTTTTTAACTAATAATTAAATTCATATTGAATTCATTTGTGTTTAATGATATAATAACTATTTATGATTAAAAAATAAGCATCCGTAATTAATTAGGAGAGAGAGAGGCAAAGAAACAAAAAAAATAGTAGTATGGTCCTCTTTTATTATATAATATAGATAGATATAGATGACAAAAAAGTAAAAAGAAAAATGAAATATTTATAGCTATGGTTCAGGTAGATGTAGAGGCGGCTCACACATTTTTTTAGACCAAAAGCGAAGTAAAATTTTACACCCTTAGTGAAGTAGGTCAAACAAAACAATAGATAATAATGATAAAATATTAAGAAATAGGATAAAACATTTAAACATGTGAAAAAGTTTTAACGTGGTATATATTCTCATCCATCAAGGATAAAGTTTCAACTCTTAATTGATGATCTAATACCAAAAGGCAACATTTGAATATTTAAACACACAATTTAACTACAATTTCACATATGACAATAACATATATAGTAAGAATACTACTTAGTTTCTATAATCCTTGTAAAAAAAGGAAAACAATTTATATGCAATAATCTTTAGCTGAACATTTGATGCAAAGAAAAATCATATACCATAAATTTCATTACATACAAAGTAATACTTGAAAATATGAGTTTGAAAATCTTTATAACAAATCATAAAACTGCATGTATCAAACAAGAACCCAGATTGAGTATAGACGAACTAACAACTAACCCCTAGTCTAAGATTGAATTTAAATTTTAAAATCGTAAATGTTTAACATAACCATGTGCAACCAAGATAATCCTATAAGCAATCAACATGTTATGAAGGATTGATATATGTTCTTCAGATCCCTACACCCTACACCCTACACGATGAAAACGATAACATGTAAGCATGCTACATTCCTAACAAAATCAATAACGACGATAAAATTAAAACAAAGTTCTCGCCACAATAATAACTCAAAACAAAAATAGAAGAAAATAGAAGTAACGAAACAAAGATTAAAATGCTTACTTGAGATGACCTCGCTTGTTTTCCTAACATTGGCAATGAAGTTACCAATTAGGGTTGTTGACAACGGCAGCCGCAAGAAGAGAATTAGGTTTTATGATTGTGCATTGAGTAGGGTTTGATAACTTCTTATTTATAGTATTGGACCACTAAATAAAACTGGACTTTTTTTGGGCCTACAAGGTCTGTCCAATTTGAAAAGGATAAAAAAACATGCAAAAATTCAAAAGTGTGATTGTTGTGATTTGTAACCTATATCTCTATAGCCAAAAATGAAATACTTACCGCTAAACTACTACAAGATTATCTGTCATATAGTTAAATTACATATTAACATTTTCAAAAAAAAAAAAATATTTTTGCAGTGCACATGTGTAATAATTCACATGTGTAGTACACATACACATGTGTAATATTACACATGTGCACTACAAGTTTTTTTTTTAAATTTTTTTATATAATTTAAATAGCAAAAATTAGTATGCAAAAAAAAGATATTTTGGTATGTTTTTCAGGCTTTTTTAGTTAGTTTTCGAATTTTCGCGATAACTAGTGGTTTTCATTTGAACCTTCCCCTACATATATATATATATATATATATATATATATATATATATATATATATATATATATATATATATATATATATATATATATACAGAAACAAGAGGATCCGGAGAAAACGCCTTAAAGTGTGAAAACGGTGAGAAATATTCTCAGCCACAAGATCTTTTTGCTTTGTGGCTAAGTTTGATGCAGGCCATTTTTGTAGATACTAGGAACCTTAGAACTACCAGGAGGGGTAAAATGTGACAACCCGAGCTCTCAAGGTTAGTATTATCTTATTCCACGATTCTCTTAATTTGTATCAACATGTTCCTTGTGTCTTAAAAGGTCATCGTTACTAGTGGGTTACGTGTAAAGTTACAAGCTTATTAGTGTTAAACGCATCAAACACATGGGTTGGTCCGCACAGTGATTGGTTTTACGGCCCAAATCGTTTACAAACACTTGGGTCGCACAAGTGTAAAACACACATTACACTTGAGTCCTTCTAACTCTCGGCCCAGTTTCCCCTAAGCCCAACCGATCCTAGCCCATCCCCCTCTTATTTTTGTATGCGTGAATGCATGGTAAGGGGCACACAACCTCTTTGCAAAAATATTACAAACCCTAAACTCTCACCAAACAACTAACGGCAGCCACTCTTTCGATCGAGTCTTAGGCATCGTTTGGCACTATTCTAACACACGACACCATCATCTAAAGGTTAGTGGATCTGTCTTGTTTAACTTCGAGTGACCATCCTTGTTTATGTGTAAACTTGTTATTGGTTTGGGTGAGTGAACGTAGATTTCGTATGAATGATGTTTGTGTTAGAAGAATCTTGTAATAATGAGAATTATGATAAAAAGATTAATATAAACTCGTATGCTAGTAAATTGATTGATCTGATTAGGAAGGGTTATGATGTTGTGTGGATTGATTGTGCTGTATGGCATACATAAAGACTTGAGGGTTGTATGATGAATTTAGTGATTGATAGTATCGCTTAGCTCATGGATTAGGGGCTTCCTATTGACAAACAATTATTGGTGATGATTATGATATCTGATTAATTTGGGACATTAATTTAGATGATAATGGACATAAGTTAATTCTTGATCATGGTTCGGTTATAATTAAGGTTCATGTGATAAAACTATTGAATGATGATTCATTGGAATCATGTTGAATGATCAAGATTCATAGGATTTGAGGTTGTAACTGTTTGATTGGAATTGGGTAACTGGTTGTTGTTGATTGCGTAACAAAACAGAACAATGTTAATTATGGTAAATAAATGTTAAGGAAACAAAAGGTTGAATTGATTAGTCACACACTGTTATGGTAATCGCACAAGTTTTGTTTATATTGGGCCTGTTACATTTGGATTGCACAATCATAAACTAGTTGCACATCTATACTGGGCCACTTTATATTGGGCCACATCCACTGACTCGGACCGCACACCTTCAAGGTGGTTGCACATTTCGTTGGACTAAACCACATTTATGGGCCACGTGACTAACATTTAGTCACATAATACATTGGGCCACGTACTGAATATGGGCCGAAGTGTCACTATGAACCGAACAACTGGATGGATCGCACACTTTGTAGGGGCCTTGCATTTGTGTTGGGCCGCATATCCTAGAAACCATTATTGGTTATTGGCAACGGATAAGAAACGGGTCACACAAAGGGAACCGGGCCGCATAATTTAGTTGGGTCGAACCCAGCTGGGCCGAGCTTTGTTATGAGTACCATATTAAGTAGTTAAGTGATGTTGGTGATGCAAGTTGTGTAGGTGACCCAAATAGTTAGTGTAATCATATAATGTGATTAACTTTATGACATGCATACTATGATGTTGATTTTAATTATGAAGCTGTTTTACGAACCAATGCGTATACTGAATGACTAAAGTTATCACGAGAGTATGTGCATTGTATGCAAGATGGTAACTAGGTTTTTTGATGTATAAGAATCAAGTGCTTGTTATGTGATGATTATGAGCTGTTAGGTGCCTAACTAACTGTTATGATTAGTATCATGTTACATGCATTGTTGGTATGCTAATGGTGTAATGTGTGCATCGGGTTTGCAATCTAAATGTTTACGAAACTGATTATTCTTGGAAATCACGGCAGGGTACGATTGACCAACTTGGAAAGGGTAATATAACATAACATACCGAGCAATCCAAGGTGAGTTCATTCCTCTTGAGCATGTGTCCTGGTGGTTGGGACAGTCATTGGGTATCCCTAAGAGGGATAGGTTTTTGGGTAAATCAATTGGGTATTCCTGAGAGGAATACGTCTTGTGGGCAAAATCTGGAATGTTGGATAATATACTCATCCTATCACCTTTAAGTCCCATCTTGTTTGTTACCTGAGAGGTAACGGGTATTAGTTGGTAGCGCTATCTAGGTTTGGCATCCTCACCCCGTACCTGAGAGGACGGGTGTGAACTAATGACCCAGTCATGCCCAATGCTTGATAGGAGCATTGGGGAACGAGCAAAATAAATCTGGAGCCGTCTTGTATTCGAGGTATTATCAACATTGTAATCAATGAACTGAACTAAACATTTGGTAACTAACGTTTTCGTAAAACTATGAACTCACCAGTGTCGTCTGATACACGTGTGTGCATGCTTGCAGGTTATTGATACGTGTGGTTGTGGAACTTGCTGTCTGGGATGCTGGAGTGGTCATGGGTCGAGGAACATGGAAACTTCAAAAGAGACTAGCTGATTTCATACACTTGGGTTTTAGTTAAACTTGTATTATGCTTCCGCTAAACACAACGAGTTATAAATATGTTTTGTAACACTTTATCTTAATGAATGAAAGTTTTTATTAGAAATCTCGCTATGAGTTTAATGTGATTAGTGGCTAGATCCTAGTACGTCACACGTCCCGCGGTATTCCTGCATGTGGTATTTTGGGGGTGTGACAGTTTGGTATCAGAGCCACTGGTTATAGTGAACTTGGTTTTAAACATGTTTTTATAAAACCAGACTATAACCGAACAGTTCTGAATACGTGAATACGACCATGACACTTAGCTCCAGATTGCAAGGTTCGTCTTTTCACCTGTGGTATACATTACATGATTAGTGTACACTTGTTTATGTTGAAACATAAGGATACACACTCGTCGCTATAACGTAATTACATGGATTGCTTGTTTACAGTACAATGCGTTTTTAGAATGTCGTAGTCCTTAGGTTTCTGTGATCTTATCCTTTTGATAACCTCTGTTTGACGTCTGAGTTTGAAGAACCATTTGACATGAGTTAGGAGGAACTGAGATGAGCATGCAAATCACAATATTATTGTGGGTGCACACATAATAATAATGTGGGGTGCATGCGAGTCCTAGTAAGGCTCAACAAGTGAAAAAGGGGTTCTGTTCCGTTATTCGATCAATGAGAAACATAACAAACCTATAGGGGTCCTAGCAGTGATTGTCTCCTACACGAACGTGATCTCTTCACTCCTCTCTGAATCCTTACGAATCTCGATGCTATCGAGTATCACCTAAACACCCATCTGAGCGCCTAGCGGATTGTGTAGAATGTTAGGTGCTAGTACGAACGTCCCTGAGTTGGATGTCGTAGCGTCGAATGATTGGTCTATACCTTTCTCACCCCTCTTCGTTTGCTGGAACTCAATGTATTGACGTCTTAGACCCTGAGGTGCAATCACTTCTGCAGCACTCTCGCAACATACCATGTATTACTCAATCAACTTGAAAGATCGATGGACAAGGGGATGAGCGTAGTACTTTACTGACCTCAGCATTAGGACGACCCTGACTACTGGCAATGAACACCAGCAAATAGACTTCGATCGGATCCTTAACCCTAGTTAGTGACTTATGGGAGTCAACTCTTATGACTCAATCGGGACATAAGCCATAACAATGGACTATAGTGTGGGACGTGTAACTGACAGCACAATGAGTGGCGCCTTAGGACGTGACACGGAATGTGACAAGATGGACCTTGTTGGTGAAAGATTGTAGGGCCTCATTTCAAGCAACGACATTAGAGGCAAGAGTCACGGCAACATCAAGGAACTCGTAATCGTAGTCTACAGTATGGAAACGGAGGTGCCTACGACATGGATCGGCCGTCGTTAAATCAAGACGACAACAACCAAGCGAAACGATGGCAGTACTGGAAATTCTCGTAACGAAAACAATAACACCGGAGATGATGCTCGTGGAGGGGCATTTAGGATTGGCATGGGCGACACCAGGATTATAGCAGCAGGGTGGCCTACACATTCTTGGTAACGAATCGTCTCGTCCCTGTTCTGTTCAACCCTGATACTTATTGAAACCTAACTTGTTGTGGAATCGGCTGATGGCAAATTAATTGAAGCCTCATATGTTCGTTGGGATGCAAACTCGACCTTGTGGGACAAGTGCTCGACATCGACCTTCCTTCTGCTATCCTTGATAGTTCCGATGCAGTAGTCGGTGTGGATTGGTTATTCAGATATCGCGCAGATATACCCTGTGAGAAGAAAATTTTGCGTATCTCTCTCTAGAGGAGAATCGTTATCTGTTCTAAAGCATCAGAGTGGTGCAAAGGTTAGCGCCATTTCAGCCATGAAAGCCCAGAAGTGCCTACGTAGGGATTACCCCGCTATGTTAGCGCTCGTTACCGATTATAAGAGTAAGGAGAAGAAGATCGAGGATCCACCAATTGTTCGTGGTTCCTTCCAAAGTGCTACTTGAAGAACTTTCAGGTTTACTTCCACAACTGTTAGGTAGAGTCTCAGTTTGATCTCACGCCAGAGGCAACCTTGATTTCTCATACTCCTTACCGTCTTGCACCAAGAGGGTTGCAAGAACTGTCAAATCAACTATAGGAACTGTTGGACAAGAGTTTTGTCGGACCTAGTTTTTGCTCTGAGGAGCCCCAATTATATCCGTGAAGATAAGCCTTATCGTTGGACATGTGTACTGATTATCGAGAACTCAGCAAGGCAACAATCAAGAACCATTTGTCTCGACCATGTATTGACAACCTGTTGACCAGTTGCGAGGGTCAAACTTCTATCCAAGGGTTGACTAACGAACGAACTATCATCAGATGGAAGTCCAAGGGGAGAATGTTCCTAAAGCGGTATATTGAACGTTGTACGGTCATTACGACTTTGTATTCCGCGACCCTTGGGTTAATCAACACACCAGCAGCTTTATGGATCGCATGGATCATCCGTGTTTATTGAGGACGCTTTGAATCATTTCCAGGAGAAAGGAACATCATGGGCGGCATTTGTAACTTAACTTAGAGCTCTTGAGGGAGGGGCCACTTCACGCGAAGTCTTGTTAAATGTAACTTCTAGACTCGAGAGGTACATTTTTGGTCGTGTAATCAACGAAGTGGGAATACACGTGGATCTCGCTAAGACCCATTTTGTTAGAAACTGAACGACACCAAAGATTCCTTCAGGGATACAGGAATTCCTTGGTTTCGCTAGATACTATCGCAGATTCATCGCGGGATTTTTGAAGATTGTGCAGCTTTAACCACTTTAGCACAGCGGGGTGCTGTGTATTCATGGGAGACAAAACAGGTGAACGTCTTTTCAGCTTTTAAAATCCAACTCTACAATGCACTGGGCATCGTCTTTACCCGAGGGTACAGGTGATCTGGTGGTATACCATGGAGGTCCGAATCGGAGACTCGGTTACACACCAATGCAACACGAGAGGGTGATTGCTTACGTAGTGGATTAACAAGAAGAATTGCACGACTCACAACCTGGGGTGGAAGCCATGGCCTCTAGATTTAGAATTTGGAGGTATTCCTTGGACGGTACCAAGGGCGTTATATAGACCGATCATAAGGACCCTCAGCATATCTCGAACAGCGAGAGTTAAACATACGACGGCGTCGCTGGATGGAACTCTCGAACGATTACGACTATGGAACTTAAACACGAATGAGCCTTGTAGCACACCCTCGACTCTAAACTACTTGATCAGATCTGTTCTGCTCAAACTGAAGCGTTGAAGGACGAGGACCTCCCAGCTGAATCCGTGCGGGGCGTGGAAAAACAATATGTAGCTAAAAAAAATCGAACGACATTCACTACTTCCTGGAGCGAATGTGGACCTCACTATACAACAATCCTAGGGAACTTGTATTGAGCGAAGCACACCAGCCTTGATATTCTAGTCGTCTGGATTTTGACAGAGGATATTAGAATCTATAAATCTGGTACAGGTAACCAGGCATGAAGGCCCACCTAACAATGTTTGACACATGCGAAAGTCAAGGTGGGATATCCGAAACCTTCTGGTTTGTGTCAGCAACCAGAGACACCCATTGGAAAATGGAGCAGACTGCCATGGATTTTGTCACCGGCTTTCCTAAAACTCTAAATGAAAACGATATCACCTGAGTGATCACTGATTGTCTCATGTAACTGATACACTCCCTTGCAATCAGGGAAAATTGACAAGTCTTCGTATACTGTGAGTAATTACCTGTGAAGGGCGGTTTCTAGGCACGGGGTATCAACTCTTGTTACCTCTAATTTTGATCTATACATGATTTATGTCAGGCAATACACAACACCCTTGACTCACGTCTGGACCAGAGCATTGCTTATCGCCGTTGGACAGACGGTCAGAATGAATGAATGATCCAGACACTCGAAGACATGCTGTGAGCATGTGTGGTCGACTTGAGTAAAGGTTCGAAACCTCTACTACGACAGCTGTTAATCCAGTATTCAGTCTAATCACAGGTCCAGGACTGGTACACGAAACTTCTGAGGAGATTGTTTGGATCGAGAGTCGTTTGGCGGCAACGCGCGACCGTCAGGAAAGCTGATAAGCTTAAGAAACGCTGGAAGATCGCTGTAGGTGATCGTATCATGCTGAAAGTCTCACCCTGGGAGGGTTTTTATGTGTGTAAAATGCACCATATAAATTACATCAAATGAGGCATAAAACTAACCCTTTTTTAGTACTAATTTTGGAAAAAGTGTGCTTTTGTCTTCCTTTTGTATTTTCAGGGTTAAATGAGCTTAAATGAACAAAAGGAACAAATATACAGCCAAAACCAACATAAATACAAAGAAAGGGAAGAAACGTGGCATGCCTGACCCCTCGACAGCATCTCCCAAAGCAAAAGCAAGAAGAAAGCTGAGCATGGGGCTGTGCCTAGCTCAACACGGGGCATGCCCAGCGGACACGGCCTCGTGCCCAGTGGACACAGCCCCGTGCCCAGCGGACATGGGGGCGTGTTCAGGTGTTTGCAGAAAAGACAAAGTTGTGGAAGCTTCCATCGCCCACCACGGGGCCGTGCTCAACGGACACGGGGCCGTGGTCAACTATAAGATTCGAAGAATCCAGGCAAATCTTGATAGTACAGATATGCTTATGCACACGGGGTCGTGCTCAGCGGACATGGGGGCGTGGTCAACTAATGCAGACAAACTGCAATTAATGAAGGAAGAGAAAAAGGTGGACACGGGGCCGTGTCCAGGCTTCTATACAGGCTATAAATAGGGGTGCTTGGTTCACTTCAAAGGCATCCCTTGGCACACCACCTCTCTCACACTTCACCCACCACCCACCACCATCACAACACCATCATCCATTGTCCATCATAGAGTGTGTGAGTCATCTCGGGATCCAAGATTGATCGTAAGAGTTCTTGACAATCAAAGGCCATGTTTGCCTAAGTCTCTTACATCACTTGGTGAAGACAAGTGTTTAGTGTAATACTTTTTATTTTCAATCTTTTGCACTTTTTAATTGGTTTTGTATTAATGACTTTAATTACTAGTTTCTTATGTTGAAGGTGATTCTTCCTTATCGTTTGTCCGTGGTGTCTTGGCATTATTTTACTGTCTATATAAAATAAAAGATTTTCACCATTCATATCTCCACGGTCTATATGGAGGTATGTTGGCTACCTGGTCGGGGGTTAAGGAAACGGTTTGGTAAGATTCTTGCCATTGTTTAGTGTATAGATCCTGCAAAGGACCTGGGTCAAATTTAGTAGGACCTCCTTCAATACCCAACGGTATTGGATGGCGGGGGTCCAAACTTTTTGATCCCCTCATAAGTTAAACTACTATTAAAACTTTAACCCGGCTACTTAAGACTGTATCCCTGCTGACTCAGACTACTTAGCCGAGGGTAACGTCGCCTTCAAAAGAGGGGCCTACCACATTATGCATTAATAACTTAATTAATTATCTTTCAATAATCCGACCCTTTAGGATTGTATCCTTGCTGACTCAAACTACTGGGTTGAGGGTAACGTCGCCTTCAAAAGAGGGGCCTACTACAATAACTAAGATAATCTCTTAAACAAGTGCAAAAGTACGAATATAATCAAAGGTTACACTACACACGAGTCGGATCCAAGTGATTCATCTTGTCTATCTATTTTTACTTTTATTTTACTTTTCAACATTTTAGTTAGTTTTATTTTCCTAGTTTAAAAAACCTTTTTCTAACATTTTGATTTGATTAGACGTTGAGGATAAACCGGTACTAAAAGCTCTTGTGTCCTTGGACGACCTCGGTATCTTACCAACACTAGACTATGTCCACGATGGGTGTACTTGCCCATATGTGTGTTTAGTGTTAGTAGATATCGTGTTTATAAATTTAAAACTTGGCTAAAAAGTGTAAAAAGGGCTTAAAATATACACCTAAAACATATATACACTGACACGCTTCAAGTTTTTGGCGCCGTTGCCGGGGACACAAGGATTTTAAGAAAGCTTAAAATCGACGGCCTAATCAGTTTTTCAAAACTTTTTCAAAATGCGCGCACATTTTTCTGCATTTTAGTTTAATTTGCATTTACAGTAGCCTGAACACGGGGCCGTGCTGCATATTTTTCATAAAACACCCAGATACAGAGTCTGAACACGGGGTTGTGCTCACTGAACACGCCCCCGTGCTCAACAAAACCAGTAACTTTAATTTAAAACGCCCAGATACAGATCCTAAACACGGGCCGTGTCCACTGAACACAGGGCCGTGTCCACTGAAAACAGGGCCGTGTTCAGCCTCTGTTTCCGTCTTTATTTTCGTTTTCTGGTCCCGAGACTCTGTTGTGGTCTGTTGAGTGATTCTTATGGATCAATACTCAGGAGGCTACAACTACACCTATGAGGAGGATGATTATAGGAGAGACTATTGCACTAGTTGTGGTAACCCGCACTCGGTTCAATATTACAACTCATCTCAACCATCCACTTCATACAACTATTATGAGGAGCCCAGGTACGAGCTATCGACTTCATACACATCCTATGAAGACCAAAGGTATGAACCTTCTCCCTCATACTCATATTTTGATGAACCAAGGTATGAGCCTTCATACTCATACTTTGAGGAACCAAGATATGAGCCACCACCTTCATATACTTATTATGAGGAACCATGGCGTGAATAACCCACCTCATATGAGTACTATGAAGAACAAAATTACGACCCTTATCCATCATATACTTACAATGAAGAACAATGGTGTGAACTATCTACTTCATATGAGTACTATGAGGAACCAAGGATCGAACAACCGGATTCAAGCTTTGAGGATCCCGATCCTTTCTCTATCACCGAAGTAACCGAAAAGATACTAGGACACATTAAAACTATTGAACGTTATCTAAAAGAGTCTCGCGCAAGGGAGGAGGAGTCCCGCGCACGAGAAGAATTAACTTGTAATAATAACGAAGAAATAGTTGAAGAGGTAAAAATGGAAGAACAAATAAGTGAAAAGCCGACACATGAGTTAAACAATGAAAAAGGTGAGTCCGTCAACGTTAAAATTCAAGTAGAGTCTAATTTTAAAGAAATTAATCTCTTGTCACCTTCTTTTGAAAATCATTGTTTTGTACCCACTCATGCCAAGTTTTTAAAATAGTTAAACACTAACACTAAAATTGACGAAACGGTAAGCGTTAAGTTAACTAACGATCAAACTTCACTAATAAAAGAAGACCCTTTTGAAATCAACATTACACCGGTTCCATGTTTTTTTCAAAATTCATTTATTAGTAACGTCACAACTGATAAAGATCTTTGTGTTAACATAATGCCCAACTACATTTTCGAAAAATTAAGTATTAGTGATTTTTCTCCACTTCAAATACCCATTTTTCTATCTAATCGGGAAATAATAAAATCAATCGGTATAGTCGAGGATGTATTGGTCCAAACAAATCAAATGGTAATCCCAACCGACTTTGTCATCCTCGATAACGCTCCTCTAGTGTTAGGACGACCCTTTGTAAAAACCCACGAAGCTTTGAAAAATCGTAAGTACAACAATCTATCTATTCAATTAGGGGCATTTAAAAAGAGTGTCGATCTTGAGCGTTCAATGAAATATCCATTCGGCAATGACGACCCCCTAATTGAAGATGAGCCCGAACCACCCGATTAGGTGGGTCTAGCCAAGGACCCTTATAAACGTGGCGCACCACGGAGGCATTCCGCGGAACTATCCTTAGTTTAAGTTAGATTAACTTTTATATTTTATAGTTTAGTTTTAATTTTCAGGAATAAAACACACTCGGGATGGTGAAGGATACTAAGGGAAGCTTGAACCAACAACCCATGCACAAAAACATAGCCTCCAGACAATTTTTCTTCATTACAGCAAGTTCAGCACGGGGTCGTGCTCACCCCAACACGCCCCGTGCCCGAGGTTCTGCAAAAAATGTCCAGTTCAGGTAACTGGACACGGGGCCGTGCTCACTGAACACGCCCCCGTGCCCAGCCTTCTGTTTAAATTTGATACTGGTAGTCTGACCACGGGGCCGTGCTCAGCCAACACCACCCCGTGTTCAGCTACCTAGTAAGATAAAATCTTGTTTTTAGCCCACTTTTACACATTTTAATCAACCGAAAAACTTATTTTTGGGACACATTGAGGACAATGTGTAATTTAAGTGTGGGGGGATGCTAAAACCTTGAATTTTGCAAGTCCTAATTACAAGCCTTACACAAAACTCTATTGGAACCGCTAAACACCTCAAATTTTTTCAAAAACTTTTCATTTTTTTTACTTGTCTTGGTTTAATTTGGGAATAACAAGTTCTAAAAAGGTTATATTTTTAAAAATTTACAACCGATAGCGTCATGATAAAAAGAACCAACATAAGACAGTTATGAAACGACATGACAAATCTAGTTAAAATTTGTTTATATATAATTGATCACATAAAAACCCATTCCCACAAAAAGTGAGTTTTTGAGCCTTTATTGAGCATATAAATATACATCTTTAAACTAAATGCTCATTTTTCGTTTCTTGTGTGAATAGCCGCTTGGTTTCTTACGACTCTAGAACTTGCCATGACGATACATTCTCGGTCCTTACCAACTTAAACCCAAGTAAGTAAATGATGGAGGCATTAGGACTAACCCTTTTTATTTCAACACCATTATTTTTCTTTTTTACCACCTACCCAAAATCCCCCTAGTTAACCCCTTTGATCCTAAACCTTTTCATTTCTTAACCAAAAACAAACACCCTTTTTCCCACCAAAACCCCTTTTTCATTTTAAACCCTTTATTTTAGTAACAAAGCTCGGTTTTTCTTATGACTTCCTTATCAAAAAAAAGAAAAAAGAAAAATGATGATGATAATGAAGCCAAAAGAAATAAACAAACAAGGTTATCAAAAAGAACTTTGTTTGAAAAATTGCTTCATTAAAATAAAAAGTCAAAAAAATAAAAAGTCTTACGAAACCGACGGTTTTTACGCCTTTCGCCCTTTTCTACTAACCACCAACCCAACCACCTACCTTTAACCCAAGCCTAACCCTTCCCCAAAGTACTCTTGATACTTACAAAGATGTAGAGTTAAAAAGGAGGAGGATTGATTGCTTGACAAACATATGGTAGGAGTAAGTTCCATGCCGCTCTCGAGTGTTTCACGAAAATACATCTTCGGCCGAGTGTTGAGAGATCCCCCGTGAGGTATGTGAACTTGTATATAAATGGAATTTTAAAAAGGCATGTTATGCCATATAAGTAATTTCTCTAATGAAACGTTCTAAATAAATCATAACGTATAGGATTGTAAATAGCATAAAAATAAAACCTAATAAAGATCTTGGATTCCCGACACTCAAGGCAAGCCCAAAACTTCTCTTCTACCCATTCCATTTGGGAGCGTAAGCCACATTATAAAGAGTTTTGCTTGAGGACAAGCAAAGATTCAAGTGTGGGGGTATTTGATGTGTGTAAAATGCAACATATAAATACATCAAATGAGGCATAAAACTAACCATTTTTTAGTACTAATGTTGGAAAAAGTGTGCTTTTGTCTTCCTTTTGTATTTTCAGGGTTAAATGAGCTTAAATGAACAAAAGGAACAAATATACAGCCAAAACCAACATAAATACAAAGAAAGGGAAGAAACGTGGCATGCCTGACCCCTCGACAGCATCTCCCAAAGCAAAAGCAAAAGCAAGAAGAAAGTTGAGCATGGGGCTGTGCCCAGCTGAGCATGGGGCTGTGCCCAGCTCAACACGGGGCGTGCCCAGCTCAACACGGGGCGTGCCCAGCGGACACGGGGGCGTGTTCAGGTGTCTGCAGAAAAGACAAAGTTGTAGAAGCTTCCATCGCCCACCACGGGGCCGTGCTCAGCAGACACGGGGCCGTGGTCAACTATAAGATTCGCAGAATCCAGGCAAATCTTGATAGTACAGATATGCTTCTGCACACGGGGTCGTGCTCAACGGACACGGGGGCGTGGTCAACTAATGCAGACAAACTGCAATTAATGAAGGAAGAGAAAAGGGTGGACACGGGGCCGTGTCCAGCAGACACGGGGCCATGTCCAGGCTTCTGTACAGGCTATAAATAGGGGTGCTTGGTTCACTTCAAAGTCATCCCTTGGCACACCACCTCTCTCACACTTCACCCACCACCCACCACCATCACAACACCATCATCCACCACCATCATCCATTGTCCATCATAGAGTGTGTGAGTCATCTCGGGATCCAAGATTGATCGTAAGAGTTCTTGAAAATCAAAGGCCATGTTTTCCTAAGTCTCTTACATCACTTGGTGAAGACAAGTGTTTAGTGTAATACTTTTTATTTTTAATCTTTTGCACTTTTTAATTGGTTTTGTATTAATGACTTTAATTACTAGTTTCTTATGTTGAAGGTGATTCTTCCTTATCGTTTGTCTGTGGTGTCTTGGCATTATTTTACTGTCTATATAAAATAAAAGATTTTCACCATTCATATCTCCACGGTCTATATGGAGGTATGTTGGCTACCTGGTCGGGGGTTAAGGGAACGGTTTGGTAAGAGTCTTGCCATTGTTCAGTGTATAGATCCTGCAAAGGACTTGGGTCAAATTTAGTAGGACCTCCTTCAATACCCAACGGTATTGGATGGCGGGGGTCCAAACTCTTTGATCCCCTCATAAGTTAAACTACTATTAAAACTTTAACCCGACTACTTAGGACTGTATCCCTGCTGACTCAGACTACTTAGCCGAGGGTAACGTCGCCTTCAAAAGAGGGGCCTACCACATTATGCATTAATAACTTAATTAATTATCTTTCAATAATCCGACCCTTTAGGATTGTATCCTTGCTGACTCAAACTACTGGGTTGAGGGTAACGTCGCCTTCAAAAGAGGGATCTACTACAATAACTAAGATAATCTCTTAAACAAGTGCAAAAGTGCGAATATAATCAAAGGTTACACTACACACGAGTCGGATCCAAGTGATTCATCTTGTCTATCTATTTTTACTTTTATTTTACTTTTCAACATTTTAGTTAGTTTTATTTTCCTAGTTTAAAAAACCTTTTTCTAACATTTTGATTTGATTAGACATTGAGGATAAACCGGTACTAAAAGCTCTTGTGTCCTTGGACGACCTCAGTATCTTACCAACACTATACTACGTCCACGATGGGTGCACTTGCCCATATGTGTGTTTAGTGTTAGTAAATATCGTGTTTATAAATTTAAAACTTGGCTAAAAAGTGTAAAAAAGGGCTTAAAATATACACCTAAAACATATATACACTGACACGCATCAGTGTGGTATGCTTGGGAAGCGTGGCGAGCTTAACTTACATCACGTTGGGCCATACAACATTCTGGGAAGAATCGGTAACGTGGCCTACAAACTCGAGCTACCTGACGGATTGGGTGACGTTCACGATGTCACTTATGTCTCGAATCTAAAGAAGCGTTTGTCGGATGAAACACTTGTTGTACCATTTCAGGAACTAAAAATCGACGATAAGTTGCAGTTCATCGAAGAACCTATTGAAATCATGGATCGGGAAGTTAAGGTTCGTAAACATAGCCGAATCCCAATCGTGAGAGTTCGTTGGAACTCAAGACGTGGACTGAAGTTCACGTGGGAGCACGAGGATAAGATGAAGCTCAAATATCCTCAACTCTTCCCTGTTGACCAATCTAATTTTGGTATCACCGGTGAATTTCGGAACGAAATTCCACTTCAAGTCGGGGATGATATGGCACCCTCGGAAAATTCACAGTCATCCTAATCTATCACTTCACTCATCTGAGATTGCTTATCAAATTTCAGGACAAAATTTCTTTCAAGTTGAGGATGATGTGACAACCCGAGCTCTCAAGGTTAGTATTATCTTATTCCACGATTCTCTTAATTTGTATCGACATGTTCCTTGTGTCTTAAAAGGTCATCATTACTAGTGGGTTACGTGTAAAGTTACAAACTTATTAGTGTTAAACGCATCAAACACATGGGTTGGTCCGCACAGTGATGGGTTTTACAGCCCAAATCGTTTACAAACACTTGTAGTGCACATGTGTAATAATTCACATGTGTAGTACACATACACATGTGTAATATTACACATGTGCACTACAATTTTTTTTTAAATTTTTTTTATATAATTTAAATAGCGAAAATTGGTATGCAAAAAAAAAAAAAGATATTTTGGTATGTTTTTCAGGCTTTTTTAGTTAGTTTTCGAATTTTCGCAATAACTAGTGGTTTTCATTTGAACCTTTCCCTACATATATATATATATATATATATATATATATATATATATATATATATATAGGGTAGGGTTCCAGCGTGAACAACCTCCCAAGAGTGAACTGCGTGAACAGATCTGGACCATTGATTTCCTTTTTAGTTGTTAAGGGTATGATTGTAATTATATAAAAAATTAGATTTAAATCATTATTTTAATAATTGAATTAAGTTACATCTTTCCTAATTTAAATTCATTATCCACATTATGTTTTATTTATTAATAAGATAATTATCAAAACAAACAACAAATCACCATATTTCAATTTTAATTTTTATTTCAGATTCATCACCAGAATTCGAATTTTGATTTTTAAGATCCACGTAACCTTCATATTTCAACGGTATACACATGTGTACTTGGATATAAATAGAAGAGTACACATGTCTACTCAGCATCGTACATATGTGTAATTAGCTACATAATACATACATAGAAACAATACCTGTAAAACTATTTTATATTTAACAAATTACAAGTTCCGTAATGTTTTCCAAACGAAGCAAAAAAAACATATAATTACAAGTTCCAGTTTCGTAAAAAAAATAAACCCAACATAATTGAAAAAACAAAAAAAACATAATCTTTTACAACTATTCGCCACGTTGCATGCTGAATCATCCTTATCAACCAAGCAAACAAACATACGTGAATCATCCTTATCGACCTCATACGTGAATCATCCTTATCGACCTTCTATCTCCACTTTTCTCGTTAACGACATCTCCTAAAATAGCACAAAAAAAATCAGCAACTATTACTTTGCATAATTCACAAGTGTACATCAACAACTTTACACATTCAATACACAAAAAATTATGAGATATCACAAAATCAGACGCTATACACATGTGTACATTGGGTTAAAATTAGAGCAAAATCAGAATACACATGTGTACATCGCATTAAAAACAGATCAAAATCATAATACACATGTTTACATCGCATTAAAAATAGAGCAAAATCAAAGAATTGAACAAAAAAAACTCAACAACTAATACTTTGCATAATTCATAAGTGTACATCAACAACTTTACAAATTCAATACACAAAAAAAAAAAAAATTGAGATATCACAAAAAACAGACGCTATACACATATGTACATCGCATTAAAAAAAGAGCAACAAATCAAAAAATTGAAATCCAAAATACTTAAATCGGAACACTAATAGTCTAGCAGATCAGTAAAACAAAAAAAGTTACCGGTTGCAAAATTAACGGTAACCCACAAGGTATCAAAGCTAAAAGGGATTAAAACAAATGCTACAAATTACCGGTGTCTATGGAGACGGTGACGGCGGCGATAAAACTATTTGTAAACAAAAAATAAAATTAATAATAAGAAATATGAGTATAGTGCAGATATACAATGTTGATTCTCACCAAAACTGATGTTTGAGGCTGCCGTTGATATACGTGTGGTGGAATTCGACCAATAAGGAGTCTGTTTCAAAAGTTCATCAATGGTTACGTCATAAACTATAGGTACCACAAAGGCATAAACAAATGTAGATCACTTGGTCAAATGTTGACATAATGATTCAAAAGGTAAGGTCAACCATGAACCATCAACATTTCTTAAATTCGAACTTTCCTTTTTTCCAATTGAAGATTATGGAAACTATTTATTTCTAGATTTTAAATTACAAATTAATGTAATTACATTTCTACCCTTTTATATTTAATTAAGTAGTAGAAACTAACCAACTAATTACAATCATGCCACTCATTTAAAATCTCAAGATCATAAAAATCAACGGCCCAGATCAGTTCACGCAGTTCACTCTTGGGATTTTGTTCACGTTTGAACCTAATCCTATATATATATATATATATATATACATAGGATAAGGATCATGTGAGAAGTAGTAGGCTATTTGAGAAACTTGAGAAGCATTCTGGACCACACATTTTCCTTAAGCAAAAAAAATGCAAAAAAATGTAAAAAAAATGCAATTTTTTTTTTTGGAAAAATCGCAGGTTTTTCTTTAAGAATTTATTTTTTTTATTTTTTTTTGGGATTTATACACATATGTATATTGTTAATCTTTTTAACTATACATATATGTATATTGTCAATTATACATATATGTATATACATGTTTAAAATTGAAAAATAAGTGTTATTTAGGGTTTAGCATTAGTATTTAGGGTTTAGCATTAGGGTTTAGGGTTTAGCTTTATGGTTTAGCATTAGGGTTTAGTAATAGTATTTAGGGTTTAGCATTAGGGTTTAGCTTTAACTTTTGGGTTTAGCTTTATCTTTACGGTTTAGCATTAAGGGTTTATCTTTAGGGATTTGTTTTAGCTTTAGGGTTTAGCATTAGGGTTTAGAATTAGGGTTTAGCTTTAGGGTTTAGCATTAGGGTTTAGAATTAGAGTTTAGCTTTAGGGTTTAGGGTTTAGCATTAAGGTTTAGCTTTAGTGTTTATGGTATAAGGTTTAGGATTTATAACACATATTTTTTCAATTTTAAACATGTATATACATATATGTATAATTGTCAATATACATATATGTATAGTTAAAAGATTAACAATATACACATGTGTATAAAGCCTAAATTAAAAAAAAAATAAAAAATTTAATCCTTAAAGAAAAAGCTGCGATTTTTCCAAAAAAAAATTGCATTTTTTTCCACCTTTTTTTTGCATTTTTTGCTTAGGGAAAATGTGTGGTCCAGATTGCTTCTCAAGTTTCTCAAATAGGGTGGACTTCTCTTAGGATCCCTACCCTATATATATATATATATATATATATATATAGAGAGAGAGAGAGGACCGCTAAAATGAGAACCACCTCGAGTTGTAAGAACCGTTAGAACTACACTGTACGGGGGGAGGTGGACCAAATTTTTTTTTCATAAACGTAGATGCGTGTATTATAAACACATTTGTAAAAAAAATTCAAAAAAAAAATGTCGTGTGTGTAGTTTTGGGCACCACAAGTTTGTGTTTACGGGTACCGTAAATCTAACCGGAAAATTTACGGTACCCGTAAACACAAACTTGTGGTGCTCAAAACTACACACACGACATTTTTTTTAGAATTTTTTTTTACAAATGTGTTTATAATACACGCATCTACGTTTATTAAAAAAAATTTGGTCCACCTCGCCCCGGATCAAAAAGTTCTCACGGTTCTTACAACTCGAGGTGGTTCTTATTTTAGCGCAATTCTATATATATATATATATATATATATATATATATAAACAAGAGGATCCGGAGAAAACGCCTTAAAGTGTGAAAATGGTGAGAACAATTCTCAACCACAAGATCTTTTTGCTTTGTGGCTAAGTATGATGCGGGCCATTTTTGTAGATATTAGGAACCTTAGAACTACCAGGAGGGGTAAAATGTGACAACCCGAGCTCTCAAGGTTAGTATTATCTTATTCCACGATTCTCTTAATTTGTATCGACATGTTCCTTGTGTTTTAAAAGGTCATCGTTACTAGTGGGTTACGTGTAAAGTTACAAACTTATAAGTGTTAAACGCATCAAACACATGGGTTGGTCCGCACAGTGATGGGTTTTACGGCCCAAATCGTTTACAAACACTTGGGTTGCACAAGTGTTAAACACACATTACACTTGAGTCCTTCTAACTCTCGGCCCAGTTTCCCCTAAGCCCAACCGATCCCAGCCCATCCCCCTCTTAATTTTGTATGCGTGAATGCATAGTAAGGGGCACACAACCTCTTTGCAAAAATATTACAAACCCTAGACTCTCACCCAACAAGTAACGGCAGCCTCTCCTTCGATCGAGTCTTAGGCATCATTTGGCACTATTCTAACACACGACACCATCATCTAAAGGTTAGTGGTTCTGTCTTGTTTAACTTCGAGTGACCATCCTTGTTTATGTGTAAACTTGTTATTGGTTTGGGCGAGTGAACATAGATTTCGTATGAATGATGTTTGTATTAGAAGAATCTTGTAATAATGAGAATTATGATAAAAAGATTAATATAAACTCGTATGCCAGTAAATTGATTGATCTGATTAGGAAGGGTTGTTTATGTTGTGTGGATTGATTGTGCCGTATGACATACATAAAGACTTGAGGGTTGTATGATGAATTTAGTGATTGATAGTATCGCTTAGCTCATGGATTAGGGGCTTCCTGTTGACAAACAATTATTGGTGATGATTATGATATCTGATTAATTAGGGACATTAATTTAGATGATAATGGACATAAGTTAATTCTTGATCATGGTTCGGTTATAATTAAGGTTCATGCGATAAAACTATTGAATGATGATTCATTGGAGTCATGTTGAATGATCAAGATTCATAGGATTTGAGGTTGTAACTGTTTGATTGGAATTGTGTAACTGGTTGTTGTTGATTGCGTAACAAAACAGAACAATGTTAATTATGGTAAATAAATGTTAAGGAAACAAAAGGTTGAATTGATTAGTCACACACTATTATGGTAATCGCACAAGTTTTGTTTATATTGGGCCTGTTACATTTGGATTGCACAATCATAAACTAGTTGCACATCTATACTGGGCCACTTTATATTGGGCCACATCCACTGACACGGACCGCACACCTTCAAGGTGGTTGCACATTTTGTTAGACTAAACTACAATTATGGGCCACGTGACTAACACTTAGTCACATAATACATTGGGCCACTTACTGAATATGGGCCGAAGTGTCACTATGAACCGAACAACTGGATGGATCACACACTTTGTAGGGGCCTTCCATTTGTGCTGGTCCGCATATCCTAGATACCATTTATTGGTTATTGGCCACGGATAAGAAACGGGTCACACAAAGGGAACCGGGCCGCATAATTTAGTTGGGCCGAACCCAGCTGGGCCGAGCTTTGTTATGAGTACCATATTAAGTAGTTAAGTGATGATGGTGATGCAAGTTGTGTAGGTGACCCAAACAGTTAGTGTAATCATAAAATGTGATTAACTTTATGACATGCCATACTATGATGTTAATTGAAATTGTGAAGCTGTTTTACGAACCAATGCTTGTACTGAATGACTAAAGTTATCACGAGAGTATGTGCATTGTATGCAAGATGGTAACTAGGTGTTTTTGGAGTATAAGAATCAAGTGCTTGTTATGTGATGATTATGAACTGTTAGGTGCCTAACTAACTGTCATGATTAGTATCATGTTACATGCATTGTTGGTATGCTAATGGTGTAATGTGTGCATCGGGTATGTAATCTAAATGTTTACAAACTGATTATTCTTGGTAATCACGGTAGGGTACGATTGACCAACTTGGAAAGGGTAATATAACGTAACATACCGAGCAATCCAAGGTGAGTTCATTCCTCTTGAGCATGCGTCCTGGTGGTTGGGACAGTCATTGGGTATCCCTGAGAGGGATAGGTTTTTGGGTAAATCAATTGGGTATTCCTGAGAGGAATACGTCTTGTGGGTAAAATCTGGAATGTTGGATAATATACTCATCCTATCACCTTTAAGTCCCATCTTGTTTGTTACCTGAGAGGTAACGGGTATTAGTTGGTAGCGCTATCTAGGTTTGGCACCCTCACCCCGTACCTGAGAGGACGGGTGTGAACTAATGACCCAGTCATGCCCAATGCTTGATAAGAGCATTGGGGAACAGGCAAAATAAATCTGGAGCCGTCTTGTATTCGAGGTATTATCAACATTGTAATCAATGAACTGAACTAAACATTTGGTAACTAACGTTTTCGTAAAACTATGAACTCACTAGCGTTGTCTGATACACGTGTGTGCATGCTTGGAGGTTATTGATACGTGTGGATGTGGAACTTGCTGTCTGGGATGCTGGAGTGGTCATGGGTCGAGGAACATGGAAACTTGAAAAGAGACTAGCTGATTTCATACACTTGGGTTAAACTTGGGTTTTAGTTAAACTTGTATTATGCTTCCGCTAAACACAACGAGTTATAAATATGTTTTGTAACACTTTATCTTAATGAATGAAAGTTTTTATTAGAAATCTTGCTGTGAGTTCAATGTGATTAGTGGCTAGATCCTGGTACGTCACACGTCCCGCGGTATTCCCGCATGTGGTATTTTGGGGGTGTGACATAAAATGTGATGATCCAAACAAGGTTGCACATGCTAATCACATGCCATTTCTCCATCACATTTAACCGTCCATAATTCTTTTATACGTGATTATTTAAAAAAAAACATAAACCATAAAATCCAGCGTTTTTTTATCTTTCCAACGACTATACTATTGATATACGTTTCAAAAAAAAAAAAAAAAAATGTACCGGGTTTTTATGGTGTTTTCAACTTTGTTTTTTATGGCGTTTTCAACTTTGCTTTGTGACGTTTTCAACTGGGTTTTTATGGCGTTTTTTCTGAACCTGGTGTGTTTATGGCATTTTCAACAGGTTTTTTCATGGTGTTTTTATTAAACTGGGTGTTTTATGGCGTTTTCAAATGGGTATTTCTTGGCATTTTTCATGGAACTAGTTTTTGAATTATTTTGCTCACCCTTTATCGTTCCTTTTTTTATGATACAAACTAATGATTTTGAAAATAAAAAAATGGTTTAAAGTGCAAAACCGAACTGTTAAACCGTTAAACCATATGCAACCTGGCCGTTTGATTTGTCTTTCTCTGAAACCGTAGTTAGCTGTTCAGCCCACAGTTTTTGTAAAAAGCGGCTAATGGGCCATGAACACCCCTTGCTAAACTATTCAAAAAGTGTAAAGATTTATTTCTACATAACGTATTTTTTATATACATTGTAATGGATTGATGTATGTTGTGTTGCAGGTTGTACCCCCTGATCAAGCAAGAAAAATATATCAAGCATTAAAATCAAAAGGATTACCTGTTGCGTTGGTTGAGTACGAAGGGGAGCAGCATGGTTTTCGCAAGGTTAGATATATATTTAATGTCTATTTTTTTATGTTTATTTTTTCAGGTAAAGAGATCAATTACTTTGGATGCGTAATGCATTCTGGCCGAAAACATTAAATTCACACTCGAACAACAAGTGGTGGTTTTCGCACGTTTAGTGGGACACTTTAAGGTTGTAGACGCAATTGTTCCCGTCAAGATTGATAACTTCTGTCACACCCCCAAAATCCACATGCGGAGTACCACCGCTTGGAGGCGTGACTGACCAGGATCTAGCCACCAATTATACTGAGCAAATTAATTAATAACATAAATGATACTCACCAATCACAAGGTTAGCAAATATTTTAATCAAGTTCAAAAGTTTTAAGTTCAAATAGTAACATAAGTAGCGGAAGCGTAGACAAAACAGTTTGAGACAAAGTTCATGGTTCAAGTTATTTAGAACCCAACACGTGGGTTAGACGACCACTACACATCCCCAAGTAGCAAGCTCCTGAGTCACCGGGTACCTGCAAAGCATGCAGTAGGGTATCAACAAAAATGTTGGCGAGTTCACGAGTTGTCCAGTTTTTAATTACCAAAAACTTGTTTCACCAGTTAATTTATCCGTTTATACATGCCATGGGGAGCTACCGCATAAGTAAGCGACTAAACTGTTTTTCCAATACCGAATACTTCATGTGACCGTACGTTTCCGTAAAGTGCCCCGTTTGTCAATGTTCTATCATCATTGACGGATTTGCCAGAGTCTATTAGTTCACTCCCGATCCCATACACGGGCACGGTGTGAGGCTGGTAAGACCTAAATAGCGCTATCAACTAATAACCCGTTCGCCTGGCCCCGACGACTAATCGGTATTAAGTAGTAGGGACTTGAGTGATAGAGTTTCGTTTAGTGTTGCCCGTTGCATTCCGTATAAACAGTAATTAACTAAGAGTCCCACACAAGGGGAGAAAAGTAAGTTTGTTCCCAGTAACAAGGGATGATAAGCAAGTTTGTATCCCTCACAAGGGGATAGTGTTGTTTTTAGTTCCGTTTCCCAATCCACCGGGAATGCATGCTTTAAGTTGTGAACTCACCTTGGGTTGCTCGGCAGATTAGCTTACTTGGTCAAGCTTGCTGGTCACCACGTCCTAATATGGTTACCGGTATAGGTCAGGTTTGGGGTACAAGTAATCACGTATATCCTACATGTATCTAACACATAGAATGCATGCAGTTATCTATTTAGTTATTGGGCCTGCTCTAATAATTACACGGTTAAACAACAACAGTTAACACATAGTCCAGTTAAACACATAGTCCAAACATGACACATTGTGGCCCAATAACCCAGGTAGGCAGCCCAGTCGAGACAAGGTGGTCTCGACTCGAGAACGTGCGGTCTCGAGTCGCAACCATGAGATCTCGAGTAATGCCGACATGAGTCGCAACCTTGGGAGTCTCGAGCTTAGTCTCGAGTCGAGATCATGAAGTCTCAAGTCGAGACCTTGCCGGTCTCGAGTCCTTTGAAGTCTGTCTCGAGTTGTCACGTGTTGGTCTCGAGTCGCAACCGAAGGTCTCGACTCGCAACCACGGTTGCGTGCACATGAAATCCTTCTAGAACCTGTCCAACTCGTACTATCCAATAGTATTTCAATTTCATGAGATTGTGTACTATCCAATAGAATTCCATAAACATGTTTTCTTGTCTAATTCTATTTCAACATGGATCAAACACAACATATTCAAATATTCATATCACATTCAAACTGTTCTTCATTAGGGTTTTCAAACCTTTAACACATAATCATCCTAATGCTATAATATCATTACTACTTCATTAAATCCAGAATTTATTATTCAGAAATATGTTCATCCATTTTACATGAGGAAATCATGCTAACATGTGGTCAAAACATCATCAATAGTAACAACACATGATTCGATTTCTAACTAGCATCAAGGATCATTATTCATGTTATCACAACATAAGAGGGTGTATATTATGTTAATCTTCACATTCTAGCTAAAACACATTATCCTTATCATGCTATCATCCATAATGCACCTTATCATCAATAACCAAAATCATGGTAAACACTTAAAATACTAACCGGTTGATGTTGAGGGTATGAAGAACCAATGAACCAACTTCCGGGTGACGATTTCGAGCTTGATCCGAGAGTCTTAGTGCTTCCGGTTGAATCCGAGAGAGAGATGAGAGGGGGTTTGTGGTGGTGTTCTAGGGTTTTAGTGAGAGAGAGAGAGAGAGAGAGTGTGTGTGGGTTGCCCAAAAATGGCAAGGTTGGCTATCAACAAGGGTTATATACTCGTTCCAAGTTGGTGCATCCTAATGGGCTTTCGGGTGGACTAAAGGAGGACCATGTCCCGACCGGCCCAGTGTTTACTGTTTACTCGAGACCGAGTGGTCTCGAGTCGTGGTCTTGGTGGTCTCGGCTCACCAATACTCTTATTCATATATATATATACACAACTTATACATTATACGTACACATTATCGACACATAGCACATCAAGATAAATCGGTCTTGGTGGTCTCGGCTCACCAATACTCTTATTCATATATATATATATATATACACAACTTATACATTATACGTACACATTATCGACACATAGCACATCAAGATAAATCACAACTTTCATTTAATATTATGTACACGCCAATTCAATACAAGATGGTTGCTCGGGAAAACCCAGAGTGTCACATTATCCCCAAGTTTTAAGAACTTTCGTCCCGAAAGTTAAGGCAGTCACTGTCAAGCTAGTATAAGTGAGAACGTTTCAACGGGGTGTCACAACTTCGACTAAGAAGTTTGTATTTTTGTACCTCTTTGAAGTTCAGTCATCTTAGAGGTGACATTTTTGGCCTATTTATTTTATTTTCATTGTGTCAAATAAGCAAGTCGAAAGGGTTGAAACTTAGCTAAATGTAAACATATCGAAATTTCCTCTTTTCTTAGACAATATAGTGTTTTTTTGAATAAATTTGGTTACTTTGTTTTATAATGTTGACAATTCTTTTGGCTTTAGTTGTCAATACTTTTCACACAACGGCTCATGAACACTCCTGGTTGCTAAAATATGGAAAAAGTGGAAAATTTTATAACAATATCTTGTAGGTCTTATATATATCATAATGAATCGATGTATGGTGTGTTACAGGATGTACCTCCTGATCAAGCAAGAAAAATTTATCAAGCATTGAAAGAAAAAGGATTGCCAGTTGCTTTAGTGGAGTACGAAGGGGAGCAGCATGGTTTTCGTAAGGTTACAAATATATAAAATGTCTTTGTTTTTTTATTTTTGATTTAATTTTCTGGTAAAAGTGAGTTGGTGTTGGGATTGAACCCTAACAGAGGAACAGATAATGTAAAGCCAAAACCGGATCCCATCAGTGGACTTCAAATAAGCAGCAGTTTACTCTAATCTCTCCCCTTGACAGTGGTTATCTAACAACTGATAATCTTAAGTGCTGCTCAACTACAACCACTGATAAACCAAACTCTGATGATTACCTAACAACTGCTAAAGACAAACTCTGTTGCTCTATCTACTGCTGTTTCCTAAGTGCTGCTGAAGACTCAAGCACTGCCCTCTCAAAGACTGATCACCTTTGAAGAAAGCATTGAAGACTCAACATCTGCGCTAAGGCTACAACAGTGGAACGTGAAGCAGTAGTTTTCATTTTGTTTTGTATGTTAGTGAATATCAGATGTTACATAACAGTAGTTTGTATAGGACAGTATTTGTAGTTTGTTAGGTCGTTAGATGTCACTATCATGGTGACGTCAGCTGAAGTATATCAGCAGTTTGGTTTGCCTATAAGTATGACAGTACTCTGTACTGTTACACTTGATCGTTTTGAGCGAGTTCTTCTCCTCAATTCATCCTTTCATCTTGTGCAACCAACTCTGGTGTATCAGGCTGAGGGGGAGTTTAGATTGTAAGCTTTTACTGTAATCTTTTGCTTTTATGTAAATCATTTGAATCAATGAAAAGCAATTGTTTATCAATCTATACTTTCCTTTGTTTGTGTTTACATAGTTTGCTACTCATTTCCGCTGCACTTACTCGTTTTATGCAAACAAACACGAATCATGACAGCCTCAGATCCTAACAATTGGTATCAGAGCTTGGACAGTCAAATTCGATCTAACAATCAATTTGACATAACAGTTCAGCTCAAAATTCATTGATACTAAGGTTGGTTGCATTCAGTTGAAAAACAGAGTAAGAAACAAATCATGATCAAAATGGTTTTTCAAAAACTCTGTAAATCAACCAAGATGTCATATGACACACAAATCTCACACAACAAATGTTTTCATACATATGTCACTCATAGTTTTCAAATCTGAAAAAGATCTGATAAATTATGAGTTCGTTCGATGTTTTCAATATTGATTTCATTTGTTGTTCTGATGTTTGTGATGTTTGTAATAAACACTAAAGTATGTACCTCAGATCAGCAAAACTTGTGTTCATCTAAAACACCTGCATACTGCTGATATCGAAAAGAGGGAGAAAAACTTTAGTCAAAATCTCTCATGTGTTCAAAGGCAAGTTGAGTACCTTCAAAAGGACCAAATCAACTTCGTCTAACACATATTGAGAAAAATAAAATGTTAAAACAGTCCTAATCATAAGTAATGTGAGATCTGAACTAAAACATGCTCAAACATGGTCAGATGTCTTAAAACATTGCTTCAAAGTGATTATGGACAAAGCATGTTCAAAATATAATCTCCTAGTGAGTGATTCTGAACATGTAAATAAACAGGGTAAAAAAAGGGAAAATGAACAAATCCCAAAGTGTAGCTATCTCAAAACTTTTGAAATCAAAAGAAGAGAGCATAAGCAGAAAACACTTTTGAGGTTAAAGTTAGGTCATCAGTGGTCATCATGCAACTGTGTGCATTTATCAATACAGAAATTGTTCTGGTAACAATGGCCTATCCAGTGATGGTGTTTAAAAGAAATTCACAATCAATTGACAAGAAAATGACCCAAACAATGGTCAGAATAACTTGAGAATAACTTGATCGTTTACTTGAAAAAGCTGTCAGATCCTTTTGATTTTCTCCAAAACATCCTTTAATTTTTCTAAGGTGTTTTCTTCTATAATAAAAACCAGATATATTTTATTCTTCTATGAAATATATTTTGTTCTTTTATGTTTTTAGTAAAAGTTCATCTCTGGTCTGGATGTAATTACCTTGTTTTTGTGTGTAATTACTATCCCTAAAACTGGTCAAGAGGAAATGACATACATACCAAGGTCATGTTAAGCTAAAGTTAGGTTTCCACTGATCATAAATTGATTGCAAATTGACTTAGACTACTGAGATACTCATGTTCTAGTTCCAGTAATTAGACACAAAATGAGCAGCTCATGTAGAAATGTCTTCATCATCTAGGATGCTGAGCCATTGTCTAAACAATAGACATTTGGCAAAACCTTGAACATGTTTCCTTGCAGATAACTGCTGGTAGTTTAGTCTTGATAATTTACATCTAAAATGCATTTTATCAAGAATAGCATTTCTGGTACTAAACAGATGATAGATTCCTACATCTGAACAAACAGATGCTAAAATTATCAGTAGGTGGTCAAAACACTGCTGCACAACCAGTTGTTATTCTTATCCACTGTTGTATCTAAAATGCTGTTGTGCCTTAACATCTGCTCTCTAAAATCTGTCCATTGCTAAAGTGTCAACCTCTGCTCTTCAAAAACACTGATGTTTAAAATCTTTGTTCCATCCACTGCTACACCCACCATTTCATTTTATTACCGTTGTAACTACTGATACTTGATCCATCAGTAGTTGTCAAAACAACTGTCCTCCATCATTTACCATTCCAACAGATGTTTGACACGTGGTCAGTTTTTAGCCTTCAGATCAAAATAACCGCTGCCACATCAGCAATCACTTTTTCCCTAAATAAAACCCTGATTAAATCCAAACAGAGGATTACACTATCGAATTGAATTCCAAACATTCTCTTCACAAAACAGTTTCCCTCTCATAACTCCAAAAACTTCTTCGATCTTCTTCATCCAAAATGACGAAACCAAAATCGAAATCAAAATCAAAACCATCTTCTTCCACCACAACAGTAGATGCCACTCAAATGGCTGCTGAAACACCGGAGATTCGCTACAAATCTCCACACAACTATGTAGATATACTCACAAAACCTACCGATAACCACACCTTCGATTCCATCCTTGACATCCTTTCTGCATCAAAGTACAAAACTTTGATAACAGCAGATGCTCCCATTTACCTTGATACCCAGAGAGAGTTCTGGAAAAACGCCACCCTTGAAAAACAAGGAGATATCATTGCTGCCATCAACTCCTCGATACAGGATAAGAAGGTAAATATTTCACCAAAATCCATCTCTGAAATCTTTAAACTCGATGATCTAAATGGAAAAACATCATTTTCAAAAGATGAGTTGAAAAAGGATTTCATAAACAGGGGCTATGCAGAAGAACCCAAAAAGGATACCCTACAAAAGGGCTACTTCCCTTCTGCACCCAGATTTTTATTCCACACACTGCTCATGTGTGTTTCAAATAAAACAACGTCCTTCAATGAGATACCAACGAAAATTCAATGTCTGGGATATGCAATTTTGAACGATAAAAATTTTAACTACTCCCAGGCAATATTTGATGATTTGGTAAAGAACGTTGATAATAAGGCTTTTCTGCTCTTTCTGAGATTTCTAAGCTATTATTTTGAACAAACATTTGTAGAGAAAGATGCAGAACTGCCCAAACAAGGTGTCTCATTCAAAATAAACTGTTTAACAATAGAAACTTTTTCAAGAATGATGGCACCTATAAAATTAAAAACAAAAGAGGCAGAGCAGGTTTTAGAAACTGCCACTGACCCTGTAGTAACCACTGCTGAGCCCACTGCTCCAGGTGATCAAAGTAGCACACCCACTGCTTTGAAACCAACACCTGCCACCAAAAAGACCAAAAGAAAAACATCCAAAAAACCCACCAAACCCACACCAAAGGCAACTCTGGAAGATGAGATCCCAGAGTTAATGTCAGTGACAACACAAAAGTCACAAGAAACCACTGCTGCTACTTCCTCACAGCAGTTGGAAGAAAGATCTCAACCCCAGCCTAAAACTCCTCCTGCATCCTCACAAAAGGGTCAGGTTGTAAGCACAGGGACACCACATTATGAAGCTCTGTATCCACTCGGATCCATCTTCCACAGTCCTGATCCCAAGGACATGTCTCTTTCTACCCCCACATCCTCACCAATAATAATGCCACAATCAATAATACCCCTGTTGCATGCAGTTGATATTGCACAGACAAAAACCAGTTCCTCTCAATCACCTATTACTGAGAGCATACCTCCACAAGTGACTGGGTCTGATGTTAATACCTCTGCTATCCCAGCAACAGTTGAGGAGGTTACACCCCTTGAGTTACAAGTAACTCTTGGTGGTAGTTCAAGTGGAGCAGCAACTACAACTGATGGATCAACAGATCTTCAGTTGGACAGTTGTTTCAAAACTAAGACTCCCTTGAAGGCAATTTCTTCCATGGCAACATCGGTAACCACCAGTAAGTTAAATATAACCACTGGTACCATCAAAGGTCTATCGGTTGCTGAAGAAAGAAGTCCCCAGTACCAAGAACAAGGGGCATCAATGGATGATATTTGGGATTCACTTCCTAAGTCAAACATTGATACAACCACTGCTGGTGGGGATTCAGATGATCCTGTTAATTCAGGTGATGATTCAAGATATAATGAATTGACGGCCAGAGTTGAAAACCTGGAATCTTCAGTTGCAGAAATAAAAGATATGGTGCAGCAGCTGTTAGAAGCTCAAATAGCCCAATCTTCTGCTCCTCCTGCTCAAGCACCTGCTCCACAAGCATTTGCTGCAAATGAGCTATGGAATATTCTCCAACCACTGATTGAACATCAGCAACAATTGGCTGCTAAACAGCACGCGAATCAAGTAAAAATGCTGACCAACATGGTGGAATCTAGGTTCAAAGACACTCAAGCAGACATCAAGGCTATAAAGGCCAGCATACAACAGAATGCTCAAAGTGAGAAAGCTCCTTCTGCCATTTTCTTCATGGACACACCCCTGGCAGATAATGCCAAAAAGGGGGAGAAAACCAGGTTGAAAAAGAAAGGTATAGAAGATGGGGTGTACATTGAACCAGAGAAACCCAAAACCTCACAAACTTTAACAGCTGATACAGCAGTAGTTACAAAAACTGCTGTCAGTAGCCAAACAGCTGCCATCTCATCAACACACACACCTTCAACACACACCACCTCATCACACACCATCACAACTACTGTTCCACCACCACCTGTGTCTATAACACAAAACCCACCACTATCATCATCTACAATCACATCACCACCACTGCCTCCTGCAACAAAGCAGAAGACAACAGATGTTACAACATCTGCTGTAATGACAACAGTGATTGAAGCACCAGTTGTTTCAACCACTGTTAGTCAATCACAATCACAAACCACTGATCCACCCAAAACATCATCAGTCTCCTCTTCAAAAAGAAGAAAGGTCTTCATTCCTGATGATGAGTCACCACCACCATCACCACCTTAAAATATCATTTCCCATTCTCCATCCCCTGCTCAAAAGCAGAAGACAACTACTGATACATCAGTAATTGTAATGACAACAGCAGTTGAGACACCAGTTGTTTCAACCACTGTTAGTCAGACATCCACAACTGCCCTAATTCTTCCTATATCTCTTCCCATATCACAACCACAACTCCTAAAAAGAAAAAGAAAGCCAATTACTGCCGATGAAGGGATACATGATCCAAATGCTGAAAAATATCCACTAGAGCTTGATGCCATCAAAAATGAGATGAGACAGTTTTATACAGAAGCAGACCCATCAAAAAGAAAATTCTCCTCACTCATCGGCTATATAGCTCCAGAAGATATAAATGATTATCTCAAGATAAAGGCAAGGCAAGCTAAAGTTAAAGCCAAGGTTGACAGTGAGAAAGAAAAACTAAGCGAAGAAGGCATTGCGAATAGACTGGAGTTCTACCTTGCAAAGGTTAAGCAGATGGAAGAATATGCACAAGAGCTAGACAAAGAAAAGGCTGATCAAAAGAAGAGATTGAGAGAACAACTTCTAGCCTTCATCATGAAAGAAAAGTTCTATCCAGCTGAAGAATCCCAGTTTAAAGAATGGCCATTAGTAGCTTTGAAGCATGAGGCTGGAGGGATCCAAAAGGTCAAAAATGATCCCTCTAAGAAGAAAACTGCTCCAAACTGGAGTAAGTACAAAAGACTCATTGCTGATCTCACTGCTGAGTATAAAAGGAAGAAAAGGGAGTTGGTGGATGCTAAGATAGGCACTGCTGAAGCCATATCAAAATGGTCTAGGCAACAAACTGATGAAGCTTATGAAAGACTTGAGAAGCAGAGGATGAAAGCCTCTAACCCTCCCAAAAAGTCTGACTACAAAAAGCTTCAAGAACAAGTCAAACTTTTCAAAACACAGATCAGCACAGCAGAAGATTTTATCACAAAGCTGAGAAAAGAAAAGAAGGAAATGTTGTCTGCTGGAGTAGATAAGAACAAAGAAGCTGAACAGATTGAAGAAGCTATGAAGAAAATAGCTTCAGATAAAGAAAGATTGGCTAAACTACAAGTCCTTGCCAAAAAGGTTAAAGTAGTAAGCCAAAAGTCATCAGCAGGCATCACAAACAGTGAGCTGATTGACAAAGAAGTTGAAGCAGATATAGCTGAAGCCAACAAGATCATTGATCAAGCATTCATACGAGTGTCTGAAGCTCATGATGCTGCTCTTCACTTCTTCAGTCCAATCACTTCAAGTTCATCAGATAATAAATCTCTCCCAAGAAACCCATTGAGTTCAAAAATACTAAAGTTGATGTCTGATCAAAAGACCCACGTATTGACTTTGCTCAGATTCAATGGTGATGTGAAGCATATATCAAGGAATCAGGCACTAGGCCTAAGTGCTGAAGATCTACAGGATCTCCTTGAGCTTACACTGTGCAGGGATGAGGATGATACAAGTTCCAAGGATTTTGAGGAAGAATTTAAAAGAAAGCAAAGGAACTTCTTATGAAGAATAAAGGTCCTGAATAAGGAAGGGTTTTGGCATTATTTGTTCCAGGGGGAGATTGTTGGGATTGAACCCTAACAGAGGAACAGATAATGTAAAGCCAAAACCGGATCCCATCAGTGGACTTCAAATAAGCAGCAGTTTACTCTAATCTCTCCCCTTGACAGTGGTTATCTAACAACTGAGAATCTTAAGTGCTGCTCAACTACAACCACTGATAAACCAAACTCTGATGATTACCTAACAACTGCTAAAGACAAACTCTGTTGCTCTATCTACTGCTGTTTCCTAAGTGCTGCTGAAGACTCAAGCACTGCCCTCTCAAAGACTGATCACCTTTGAAGAAAGCATTGAAGACTCAACATCTGCGCTAAGGCTACAACAGTGGAACGTGAAGCAGTAGTTTTCATTTTGTTTTGTATGTTAGTGAATATCAGATGTTACATAACAGTAGTTTGTATAGGACAGTATTTGTAGTTTGTTAGGTCGTTAGATGTCACTATCATGGTGACGTCAGCTGAAGTATATCAGCAGTTTGGTTTGCCTATAAGTATGACAGTACTCTGTACTGTTACACTTGATCGTTTTGAGCGAGTTCTTCTCATCAATTCATCCTTTCATCTTGTGCAACCAACTCTGGTGTATCAGGCTGAGGGGGAGTTTAGATTGTAAGCTTTTACTGTAATCTTTTGCTTTTATGTAAATCATTTGAATCAATGAAAAGCAATTGTTTATCAATCTATACTTTCCTTTGTTTGTGTTTACATAGTTTGCTACTCATTTCCGCTACACTTACTCGTTTTATGCAAACAAACACGAATCATGACAGCCTCAGATCCTAACAGTTGGTTACTCTAATATGTGTGCAGGCCGAAAACATTAAATTCACACTTGAACAACAAATGGTGTTTTTCGCACGTTTAGTGGGACACTTTAAGGTTGCAGACGAAATCGTTCCCATCAAGTTTGATAATTTCGACTAAGAAGTATGTATTTTTATATCTTTTCGCACTTCACTAGCTTAGAGGTGACAAATTTGGCCTATTTTCCTAAATTGGTTCATGTTACGTTTTTTTCTTTGGGTCAAACTGGTTAAATATCACTCCAAACTCTTGGCTAAATGAAAACATGTTAATTTCAGAGTGAAACTTAACCTTTTTGAACAATATAATTATGTTATAATATTTACACAAACTGTTTTTTAAAGACAGGTTGGGCTGTGGAACCGATGGTAATCTTATGGTTTGTGTTTCTCCCTCTAAATTTCAAGTGGGTTGGACGATCAATGTACAACCCGGTCGTTATACAGAAAAGGAAGAAAAGTGCAACATATCAACGTAAAGGATGATTTCTGTAATTTTTGTAGTACAAGAATGATTTGTTAAACACTAATTTACTCTAATTTAGTATGCATGCACCGAATTTTAACTGGGTTGCGATAAAAGGAATTTGGGCCGGTTTGCTGAATTTGACTTTTTCGACATCATTTTTTTGAAGTACTTTTTTTTGAACGGTCAACGAGTCCTACAAATTGGGTATTTGAAGTGCTTTTAAGATATCAGTTTATTGTATTGTTACACCAATCAACTTATGTATATATATGTGCGTCAAATCTCATTTGCGATTCTTTAACTCTTATCAAAGAAAACAAAAGAGTGTCAAATTCTTCCACTTGATTTTATTATAAATCCATTATATGATTACAAATTTAATATGATTTGTTATAACTAATGTTATTACAATTATGCTTCTTACGTGATTACATATGTAATAATAAAAACCTGATTGTTTATGCTTTGTTATGCGATTAAATCTTTAGTATACGACATTATGTGGGTATTATATGTTGATTTGGCTAATGTTTTGTATATTATTTATCCTTAATACATGATTATATCTGAAATATTAGGTTTTCCACATGAAGTATTATGTATTACATGTTTTGTTTTTACGTAATTGGTCAACCAGAATTTTTCGTTGACTTTTAGTTTTAGTTAGATTAAAAAAGCCGTGCTTTGTACCATTAATCGCGGAATCAATTGTCTTCTCAATATTAATATAATAATCATAATATTTATGGGACAAATAATCTAATCCTAGGATACTTCGTGTATTTGGAAGACTCAGCCATTTCATCAATAAAAATACTTGAGTAAATGGCGGTTTTGGTCCTTGTGGTTTATAGGCCATTGCTATTATCAGAAATGTTTTGTAATCTAATACCAATGTTTTCATTTTATTGCAATTTCTCTCCATCATACTAACTCCATTTGTATTCTAGTTAAAGCCAAGTCATATGATAGTGAAAGAGAAAGCTCGTAAATAACCAAAATTTATGCCATATAATAAAGATTTTTTTTAAATTTATATAATATAGAAAATCATGTACGTGATCATTAGCTGGCTGTATTTAGAAAGCCAAACTAGACCTCTTGGTCCTAAGTAAAATCGACGTTCATATGACATGCCACCAATTAATATACGGGCTAATAAATCTGTTTGATTTTGAGTGAACTATAAACCCTCTAGTATTCATGATCCTCAAACTATACTGGTAGTATATGTATATGGGGTTTGGACATATGCTTTTTTTCTTAGACTGTAAGCCTAAAACATTTTGGTCCGTACTCATTTTTATCATTTTGCTATATTATATAAACTAGGAAATTTAATAAACATGATTATATGAAAATTTGAAACTATTTGCAAAATATTCAATAGTGCAAACTCAATCTCATAGTCAAGAAGAAAATAACATAATAAGAAAAAAAAAGCTTGGCTAGTGATTAAAACAATAACAATATGTTAAATAGTTTCAATTTATTATGTAGTTCATGGTACCAAGATTCTTTATTTACTTGCATGAAGAAAAACATAAATAAATAAAACCTATGCTATAACTATGCCGCATCACGTGCTTTAAGCATCCCCTTATTACAAAAGTGTTCATTGAATGGGATATATACCTTGTAGTATAGTTACTATAAAAAATGTAGAGTCCCACCCTAAACTTCCATCATCCAAAATTTCAAAGGCATTCTCAAGTGTCTTCCCCTTCTCTTTCTAATCAGTGCTTCTTCATGGCAAAGGTTTATCCTGAGAGTGAGACCATAATTCCAGTTGTAAACACTAAGAATCCTATCGTCTTGACGGTGTGGAAGAAGTCTTTGATCTTCAGTTGTGACGGGTTTACAGTGTACAACTCCAATGGAAATCTTGCATTTCGAGTAGACAACTATTTCGTGAAAGGAAACCGGGAGATTGTTCTCATGGATGCGTTAGGTTGCAGTCTCCACACCGTTAGGCGCAAGGTATATTTATTTCTACACCTGTAATAACTTTCATAAAAAATTCATCTTAAAGTTGTACACAAACTGATTAGTGACATGATTTATTATCCCCAGATGTTAAGCCTAGCAGACAATTTTCTTGTCTATGATGGTGAAAGTGTAAATCCCCGATTTTCAGTGACCAAACATGTGAATATCTTAAACACCAAGTCACTAGCATATGTGAGCACAGTAGGATCATCAAAGAACAGGAACAAAAGAAATGTGATCTATGAGATCCAAGGATCATATGCTCAAAAGTCCTGCATGGTGTATGATGACAAGAACCAGTGTGTTGCTGAAATTAGGAGGAAAGAAGCCAAAGGAGGGGTGGCACTTGGGGGAGATGTTTTTGCTTTGGTGGTACAACCATCTATCGATCCTGCCATTGCTATGGTCCTCGTCATTGTCCTCGATCAAATGTTTAATTCTTCTAGGCGCTTCTCTAAATAGATTGATTTGGGTGCAACAACCATGTACAATTCCTAGTTTAGGAAGTCATAGTTTTGTGCTTTAAATTCTTTAAACATAGTATGGATAATAAATAGGAATATTGGAGTTTAATAAGCCCAACTATTCGTCGTTGACCGCCAACAGTCCCAACTTCAAAAATAACCATCAGCAATCCCAACTATTAGCATATTAGCCTCCAATGGACTATAACTTACAGAACCCTAACGTTGTTAGTCTCTGGTCGCCGGAAAAATGTTTTTGGCCAGAAAAAGGTTTCTAAAGGTCTGTCTAAAGTTACAAAGAGGTATGGGACGAAAATGTTGAGTTTTCCGGCCAAACAGAAGTTTTCCGACAAGAAAGGAATTTTCGAGCGACCTCAATAATTGGGACTTTTACTAGAAAAAGGTTTCTAAAGGCCTGTAATAAGGTTATAAAGAGGTTTGAGACGAAATTGTTGAGTTTTCTGGCCAAAATGAGTTTTCGGGCTAAAAACGTTTTTTCGACGACCGGAGTCTAACATCGTTAGGGTTCTGTTAGTCAGGGTCTATTGAAGACCAATATGTTAATAGTTGGGACTGACAGTTGCTATTTTTGAAGTTGGGATTGTTGGCAGCCAAGGATTATTAAAATCCAATATTCCTAATAAATAATCGTAGTTTTAATCCAAATATGTTTGTAGTGGTGCATACACTAATACACCATAGTAATTTACTCTTATGTGCTCTAATTAAAACCTAGTGGTGTAAGCACCTTTTTCATTTCTTAGGTTACGTGTAATTAAAAAAAGGTGGCCTTGATGAACCCCATATAAACTCTCAATTTTTTCATCAATCAAATAAGGAAACAATCAATTTAATTGCAACTACGATTTGGTGATATTTAACCCTATGATAACATTACATGATGGTAGAAAATTTGTTTGCCTGTTATTAGTGTCGTGGGTCTATGTAACCATCAAAGTCATTTCATTGATTAAGGAATCAGAACACCATATTCTTTCTACATATAATAAGTTTAGATGGATATTAAAATTCAAAACGTTAAATATGAAACTAAATGTTACTAAACATGATATAATTCATGCATACTCAATCATCTATTTACCATGTGAAACTAAATGTTAAATACTGTAGATTTGATAAACGTTTTTAACACAATTTAAATAATGTAGATTTGATAAACGTTTTTAACACAATAAAAAACATAAACATATCTACGCATGTGGATTTTCTTAAAAAGTTTAGAATATGAGAACCCAATTCATTCTATTTTATTGACTAAGATTCAGATTCTTTTTTTATATGTATTTATTAAATATCTAAGTACGTTGTAGGAAAACAAAAAGAATCTAGAATGTTAGTATAACTAATCCAGAGGATTCATAATGGTATCGTTACTAATGGTATAGTTACAACTTGCAATGACATGAGCATACGTATTTATCTGTAGCTAGGATATATGAGTTTTGTAATAGAGTTAACTAGTAAATTTCTCCCACGCATTGACGCAGCGTCGAAACGTAAAGTAACTCGAATTTATAATGTCTAAGGAAAACATATTATATTTGATTGCACTCGTTTCCGAACAAAATCAAAGTAAAAAACATACGCCAACTGAAAACGCACATAAAAAACACGAAAACGTATTATATTTGACTCGACAGAATTTACGCCGAAGTATAAATCGACTTGAGTTTATACCGACACATACATGTACAAAAATATCAGCTTAAAACTCGAGGGGGTAAAAATAACATTTCCTAAGATAAAGTATAAAGTTAAAAATCGAAAGACCTGCAATCCCTTAACTTCTTTATCTAGCTAGAGTTGTTTTTGTTAATACATTACAGGCAAATTGGATTTAAATAATCCCAACTTTCTCAATTTGGCCGATAATAATCTCAACTCAGTTATTAGCCGATAATAATCCGAACTGGTCCACTTTTGGCCGATAATAGTCTGCGTTAAATATAGCTTAACAGAATTAAGTTTTTTTCCGAATTACAAACCGATGTTTTATGGCTTTTGATTAGAACGAGGATACAAGTTGATTGATGTAAAATTTACCTCGAAATATGAGACGACAACGGTGCTTCAATTCGGGTGTTTAAACTTCAATTAACAAAAATCAAGCCGTTTGAAGCACCGTTTCGAGGTAAGTTTTACATAAATCGACTCGTATCATCGTATCATCGTTCTGATCAAAATCCATAAAACATTGGTTTGTAATTCGGAAAAAGCCTAACTTGCGTTAAGCTATTTTTAACGGCGGACTATTATCGGTCAAAAGTGGACCGGTTCAGATTATTATCGGCCAATAACTGAGTTGGGATTATTACCAATCAAATTGAGAAAGTTGTGATTATTTAAATCCAATTTGCCTACATTATAAACAAAGATATTATTGATTTCCAATTTATCATCATATAAACACAATGTCATTTTTGATTCTTGAATTACAAGGTGAGGGTAAATAACACAAGTCCTATATCACTAGGAACTATTAATGACAACTAAAAAGTAAAAGAATCTCAACTATAATCCAGGTAATATATATTTTAACAAATTACTTTCTCCACACCCATATTTACACTATGCAAAAAAACTTGTACACTTATCTAACGATATATCCATCAACAATATTCACCTAAGGAACATGGGGGTTTGGGAATTGGTAGCCTAGCTTCAATGAATAAGGCTATGATGGTCAAATGGATCGTGAAATTCAGGAACGAAACATCACATCTTTGGACGAAAGTTATTAAGGCAATACATGGTAGGAAACGAAGCTACCCATCCATTCCATTGAAGAGCTCGATTACAGGTGTGTGGAAAAATATTGTAAATTTAGGAAAGGGGCCGAACCTCAACTTATCAGATGTTCAAAATAGGCTGGAAGTGCAATTGGGAAAGGGTGACAAAACTTTTTTCTGGTTGGATAAATGGGCAGGGAATTTTTCATTACGGGAACGTTTTCCCAGCCTGTTTACTTTGGAAAATGAAAAACATTGCTTTGTGGAGCAACGTTATTGTCTTATGGAGGGGCAAATCTCGTGGGTATGGGGTGGTGGATCCTTGGTCAATCATTCACAGGCATCAGAGGAGTGGAACGAGTGTGTTAAGCTGCTGGAAGATGTCAAGATAGAGATGAAATCGGATGAATGGTTATGGAGACAAGATGAAACAAGAGAAGTATTCAAAGTAAACCTCTTACGTACAGAGCTGGATAGCATTCAAAGCATTCCGGAAACACAGGTTCTAAAATGGCTAAGTTGGATACCGAAAAAAATTAATTGCTTTTTGTGGAGGGCGGTGCTGGATCGGATTCCGACAAGGGAGGCTTTGGCGATAAGGAACATAAATATCCCCTCGGTTCTATGTGCCTTATGCGGTTCGACATCTGAATCGGTCGATCATTTATTGATCTCCTGTCAATATGCACAGTTAGTATGGACGGCGATATCTTTATGGGTCAAAATACCTCTCCCGAGATATTTACTCAGCTTGGTCGAATTATTGGAACATATTGAGTCTTACTGTTCGTCGAAAGAGAAAAAGAAGGCATTATATCTAGTTGCTGCAGCAACATGCTGGACCCTTTGGCGGATTCGAAACAATCTAATCTTTAATCAGAAAACAACACACGTATCAAGGGCGGTCGGAGATGTCAAGGCACTCTCTTTTTTATGGATGAAAGCAAGGGCTGGAAAAATGGAGCTGGTTTGGAAAGAATGGGGCAAATTTAATTGTTTCATGTAATAGTTTTTTGCTTAGTTTAGTTAACTGTTCTTGTTCCCTATTCTTCTTTTTTCCTTAGTGTACTGTACTATTGCCTGTAGCACCTTGCTAAGGCTTTTGTCTTCAATGAATTGCCTTTTTTCAAAAAAAAATCAACAATATTCACACTATGCAATAAACTTGTACACTTATACAACTATAACTTTTTCCTGATTAGCACAATTGTTTCATGAAGTGAAAAAAAGAAAGAAAAAAAAATATTGTAGCTCTAATTTGAGAAAAGCTACAATAAAATCAAATTATTTCATAAAGTAAAAAAAAAAGTAAAAAAAAATGTTGCAGCTCTAATTTGACAGAAGCTACAATATATTCAAGTTGTTCTTTTATAATATTTATATAATTTATATAATTAAAATATCGATTATTTGATTGTACATGTTGCTGTATTATATAAGTTAAAAAAAGTCTTTATATAGCATGAATAAATTAAAAAGTCTTTATTATATAGCATGGATTTTTGGTTATTTATGAGTTTACCCCTGCACATGCCTATTATGTGCCTTGGTTTTAACCAGAATATAGATGGAGTTAGTATGATTGAGTAAAATTGCTATAAAATGATATTGGTATTAAAATTACAAAACATTTCAGATTTGTAAATAATAGCACTAGCCTATAAACCATAGGGACCAAAACTACTATTTACTCAAGTATTTTTATTGATGAAATGACTCAATGTGTGAGAACCCGCAACTTCAGGTTATTACTTTAACCTAACCACAGTTAATTAAATCATACATTTACAGCATTGCATTTAACTAGGGTTAGTTAAATGAGTCTACGTTGGTAATTCGGGGAATTACCGGAACACATACATGATAACTCTCGAACATTGGCAACTAACACGAATAATAATTATAAACGGATGGTTTATACGAAACTTATGTGCTACATGAGAAATACGTGAACTATATGCTTTAACTGTAAATTACATGATATTATGTGGTTTTTGTGTAAAAATGGTATTATTAGGAGGTTTAGAGCTATCTGTGAAACCTTAATAACTACTCAAACCCTAATTCCTACACAACTTCACCATAGGTCAGTTGTTTTGTAGGTCCCTAGAGGAGGATCTACTTAACCTTATCCTTGTTACCGAACACACCCACAAGTGCGGAATCCAAGCGGGTATGAAACCGAGCGAAGAACACAAACAATACAAGACAAAGATTCAAAGATTAAAGCTCAACCTGTATTGCGCATAAAAGTTTTGATACAAGATAATACAAGAATACTCTCTCAAAACTCTCTCTGTTCTCACACTGTGTTCTCTCTGTGTTCTTGCCGAAATGATAAACAAGTGCTTGTATTTATAGGCCCAACACCCAGTAACCCTACGAAGAATGGTTACTGGGTTCACGAATATTCATCTGGCCCACGATGGTATCTTCGTGGACCTTTGCGACAAACAATCTATCACCATGAAGACTGATTCTTCGTGGTGAACAATCCTTATACATTCTTCGTCCAAAGCATCATGGTGATGGTTCGTTGACATCATTCTTTGTCTAAAGCAATTCTTCATTGACTTTCATAATGGCCAAAACTCCAACTATCTTGGACATGCTCCAATGAAAAACCATGTTCAGATTTAAGGTTTTGTCGTGAAATGCATGCATGCATGTGGAACATTGTCTTTCATGCAAGGTGACATCATGATGTGTCATCATCCTTCAAACGGATCGTTCGCGGCTCTTCGTGCTTCGTGTGTCGATCTCTGGGGCGCACGACGGAGGAATGTCGCGACGTCGGTCTTGAGCCGAACCGAATCGAGCCGAGCCAAACCGAACCAAACCGAGCCACATCGACACACAACTGCATCAACATGTTTTTCTCCACACCTTTTCTCTAATCTTTGGCCATTCAAGTTCCACATAAATCACCAATCTTGATCTCTCCAATTCTCTTAGAATCATCTCTACATCAATCTAAAGTAAGGGGCTGTTTGGTAGCCTCTTAATGACCATTCAGATCCTACCTGTTAATGGTTTAAAACCTCTGAATGAATAAGAGGTAACCTCAAGTCTGAATGGTTAAGAGGTAACCTCTGAATGGTAAATCATCACATGTCACATTCTTCTACCTTCTCATTGGTAAAATTCTTAATGGTTCCATTAAGAGGTAGCCTCTTAATGACCATTCAGAGGCTACCAAACAGCCCCTAAGTGTTCATTCTTTGTGTTGTTAATCTTGTTCTTTTGATTTCAATGCAAAACCCTAGACATCCAAACAATTTATGCTTTGCTTTATGATTGATGAACGTGTGATAACTGTTGTAGACAAATGATTGTGTAATGATTTTTTGATGATTGTAGTATGATAATACTGATTGATTGATTGATTTGATGTCTGACATGATTGATTTTTGTGCATTTGGGGTTTTATGTTCGTCATTACGTGAAAAGGGATTTTTGGAAGTGTCAGACCTTGTGAAGTCACAAAGTGTCCGAATTTGTGAAATAATTATATTGTCCGTACTTGTGTGTGTAAACCTGTCTGCATTTAATCAAGAACAACTAGTCCGGGATGTGTACAAAATGCAACATATAAATTACATCAAATGTGGCATATAACTAACCCTTTCTTTAGTACTATTGTTAGAAAAAGTGTGTTTTTGTCTTCCTTTTGTATTTTCAGGACACATCGACACAAAACTGCAACAACATGTTTTTCTCCACATCTTTTCTCTAATCTTTGGCCATTCAAGTTCCACATAAATCATCAATCTTGATCTCTCCAATTCTCTTAGAATCATCTCTACATCAATCTAAAGCAGTGTTGTAAAAGTCGCTAGGCGGTCCCTAGTCGGCCGACTGGGGTGTTGGGAGTAATCGGAGTACTCGGAGAGTACTCGGGGAGTACGCGGACATGGTAAATATAAAGAAAATTAATTGTTATATATTATTTATGTGTTAAAATAAGCATAATTCATGTCAACTGAGTATAATTTAAAATGAAACATGTTTAAAGTTCAAATATTCTGAATACAAGTCCGACTAGTCTGAGTACAAGGCCGAGTAGTCCGAGTACAAGGCCGAGTATGCCGATTTTGACCGAGTTTGACCGATTAAAATCAACAAACCACGTTGACCGACTAGGCCGACTACGTCCGACTAGGCGCCGACTAGGCCGACAAGGCACCGAGTACTCCCGAGTAATCCCGAGGCCGACTAATTGAGACCGCCTAGGAGGAAGTCGCCTCGGAGGAGGTCCGAGGACCGAGTACTCGCCGAGTACTCGGCCGAGTAATCCGACTTTTACAACACTGATCTAAAGTAAGTGTTCATTCTTTGTGTTGTTAATCTTGTTCTTTTGATTTCAATGCAAAACCCTAGACATCCAAACAATTTATGCTTTGCTTTATGATTGATGAACGTGTGATAACTGTTGTAGACAAATGATTGTGTAATGATTGTTTGATGATTGTAGTATGATAATACTGATTGATTTATTGATTTGATGCTTGACATGATTGATTTTTGTGCATTTGGGGTTTTATGTTCGTCATTACGTGAAAAGGGATTTTTGGAAGTGTCAGACCTTGTGAAGTCACAAAGTGTCCGAATTTGTGAAATAATTATATTGTCTGTACTTGTGTGTGTAAACCTGTCTGCATTTAATCAAGAACAACTAGTCCGTGATGTGTACAAAATGCAACATATAAATTACATCAAACGTGGCATAAAACTAACCCTTTCTTTAGTACTATTGTCGGAAAAGTGTGTTTTTATCTTCCTTTTGTATTTTCAGGATTAAATGAGCTCAAATGCACAAAAGAAGCAAAAAGGAAGCTAAATCTAACATAAATACAAGAAAAGGAATAAACGTGGCATGCCCGACCCCTCGACAGCATCTCCCCAAGCAAGAACAAGAGAACAGAAGGCTGAACACGCCCCGTACTCACTAAGCACTGGGGCGTGCCCAGCGGACACATGGCCGTGGTCAACGCAAAGATTCGCATAATCTAGGCAAATCTTAATAGTACAGATACGCTTCTACACATGGGGTCGTGCCCAGTGGACATGGGGGCGTGGTCAACTAATGCAGACAAACTACAATTAATGAAGAAAGAGAAGATGGGTGGACACGGGGCTGTGTCCAATGGACACGGGGCCATGTCCGGGCTTCTGTGCAGGCTATAAATAGGGGTGCTTGGCTCACTTGCAAACCATCCCTTGGCACACCACCTCTCTCACACTTCACCCACCCACCACCACCATCACAACCCACATCCACCACCATCATCCATCATAGAGTGTGTGAGTAGTCTCGGGATCCAAGATTGATCATAAGAGTTCTTGACAATCAAAGGCCATGTTTGCCTAAGTCTCTTACATCACTTGGTGAAGACAAGCATTTAGTGTAATACTTTTTTATTTTTAATCTTTTCGCACTTTTTATTTGGTTATGTATTAATGACTTTAATAACTAGTTTCTTATGTTGAAGGTGAATCTTCCTTATCATTTGTCCGTGGTGTCTTGGCATTATTTTACTGTCTATATAAAATAAAAGATTTTCACCATTCATATCTCCACGGTCTATATGGAGATGTGTTGGCTACCTGGTCGGGGGTTAAGGGAATGGTTTGGTAAGAGTCTTGCCTTGTTCAGTGTATAGATCCTGCAAGGACCTGGGACAAGTTTGGTAGGACCTCCTTCAATACCCACTGGTATTGGATGGCGGGGGTCCAAACTCCTTGACCCCCTCATATGTATGCTACTATTAAAATATTAACCCGACTATTTAGGCTTGTATCTCTGCTGACTCAAACTACTTAGCCGAGGGTAACATCAAAAAGAGGGGCCTAGCATATTACGCATTAATAACTTAATTAATTATCTTTCAATAATCCAACCCTTTAGGATTGTGTCCTTGCTGACTCAAACTACTGGGTTAAGGGTAACGTTACCTTCAAAAGAGGGGCCTACTACTATAACTAAGATAATCCATTAAAAAGTGCAAAAGTGCGGAAATAATCAAAGGTTACACTAAAGGCGAGTCGGATCCAAGTGATTCATCTTGTCTATCTGTTTTTATTTTTATTTATATTTTCAGCATTTTTTATTTTTATTTTCTAGTTAAAAACCTTATTCTAAACTTTTGATTTGATTGGACGTTGAGGATAAACCGGTATTAAAAGCTCTTGTGTCCTTGGATGACATCGGTATCTTACCAACACTATACTACGCTCACGATGGGTGCACTTGCCCATATGTGTGTTTGGTGTTAGTAAATATCGTGTTTTATAAATTTAAAACTTGACTAATGTGTTAAAAAGAGCTAAAAATATACATAAAAATATATAATACACGACACGCATCAAGTTTTTGGCGCCGTTGCCGGGGACACAAGAATTTTAAGAAAGCTTAAAATCGACGGCCTAATCAGTTTTTTAAAACCTTTTTAAAACGCACGCACATTTTTCTGCATTTTAGTTAGTTTTGCATTTACAGTAGGTTGAACACGGGCCGTGTTCACTGAACACGGGGCCGTGCTGCATATTTATCATAAAACACCCAGATACAGAGTCTGAACACGGGGTCGTGCTCACTGAACACGCCCCCGTGCTGCACAAAACCAGTCACTTTTATTCAAACGCCCAGATACAGATCCTGAACACGGGCCGTGTCCACTGAACACGGGGTCGTGTGCAGCCTCTGTTTCCGTTTTTATTTTTGTTTTCTGGTCCCGAGACTCTATTGTGGTCTGCTGAGTGATTCTTATGGATCAATACTCAGGAGGCTACAACTACACCTATGAGGAGGATGATTATAGGGAAGATTATTGCACCATTTGTGGTGACCTGCACTCGGTACAATATTGTGACTTATTTCAACCATCCACTTTATACACCTACTATGAGGAGCCCAGGTACGAGCCATCGACTTCATACACATCCTATGAAGACCAAATGTATGAACCTTCTCCCTCATACTCATATTTTGATGAACCAAGGTATGAGCCTCCACCTTCATATGCTTATTATGAGGAACCATGGCGTGAACAACCCACCTCATATGAGTACTATGAAGAACAAAATTGCGACCCTTATCCATTATATACTTACATGAAGAACCATGGTGTGAACCATCTACTTCCTATGAGTATTATGAGGAGCAAAGGATCGAACATCCGGATTCAAGCTTTGAGGATCCTGATCCTTACTCTATCACTGACATAGCTGATAGGATAATAGAAAAAATTAAAAACTATTGAACGCTGCATAATAGAATCTCGCTCAAGGGAAGAGGAGTCCCGCGCAAGAGAAGAATTAAATAAAAAAGAGATAGTTGAAAATGTAAAAATGGAAGAACAATTAAGTGATAAACCGACACATGAGTTAAACAACGAAAAGGGTGAGTCCGATAATGTTAAAATTCAAGAAGAGTCTAATTTTGAAAAAAATTAATCTCTTGTCACCTTCTTTCGAAAATCATTGTTTAGTACGCACTCATGCTAAGTTTTTAAAAGAGTAAAACACTAACACTAAAATTGACAAAACGGTAAGCATTAGGTTAACAAATGATCAAACTTCGCTAATAAAAGAAGACCCATTTGAAATTGACATTACACCGGTTCCATGTTTTTTTCAAAACTCCTTTATTAGTAATGTTACAATTGATAAAGATCTTTGTGTTAATATAATGCCGAACTACATTTTCGAAAAATTAAGTATTAGTGATTTTTCTCCACTTCAAATACCCATTTTTCTATCCAATCGGAAAGTAATAAAATCAATCGGTATAGTTGAGGATGTCTTGGTCCAAACAAATCAAATGGTAATCCCAACCGACTTTATCATCCTTGATGACGCTCTTCTAGTGTTGGGACGACCTTTTGTAAAAACCCATGAAGCTTTGAAAAACCGGAAGTACAACAATCTATCTATTCAATTAGGGGCATTTAAAAGAAGTGTCAATCTTGAGCGTTCAATGAAATATCCATTCGGCGATAATGACCCCCTAATTGAAGATGAAGATGAACCACCCGATACAAAAGAATAAGTTGACCACTTTGTTGAAGAAGAGGTCGCCATAGAACAAACCTTATGGTTCTTGATCAAAATGAGCAACAAAATAAGGAGTCTCCTAAAGACCCACCTCTTGAGCTCAAAGAACTCCCAAAAGGTTTGGAATATGCTTTTCTAGACAAAGATGGTAAATCACCTGTAATTATTTCGTCAAAATTAAGTAGTTTAGAAAAAGAAAAATTAATTAAGCTTTTGAAAAAACACAAAAATGCGATCGCTTGGAAGCTTGTAGATATCAAAGTAATAAGTCCTTCCATGTGCACGCACAAAATTTTAATGAATGATGACTATAAATCGGTAATACAACCACAACGTAGAGTAAGTCCAAATGTCCAAGAAGTGGTTAAAAACGAAGTCATCAAATTACTTGACGCCAGACTTCTTTACCCTATCTCCGATAGTCCTTGGGTAAGTCCCATCCAAGTAGTTCCAAAGAAAGGAGGTATGACGGTGATAACTAACGAAAAAAATGAATTAATACCAACGAGAACCGTCACAGGATGGAGGGTATGTATAGATTATAGGCGATTAAATGAAGCAACAAGGAAAGACCACTTTCCTTTACCCTTCATTGATCAAATGTTAGAAAGATTTTCCGGTCATAAATTTTATTGTTTCTTGGATGGTTTTTCAGGTTACTTTCAAATCCCGATAGCACGCGAAGACCAAGAAAAGACAACATTTACATGTCCCTATGGAACTTTTGCTTATCGACGCATGCCATTTGGTCAATGTAATGCCCCCGCAACCTTCCAACGTTGCATGGTGGCCATTTTCCACGACATGATAGAAAAGACAATGGAAGTCTTCATGGACGACTTTTCAATCTTTGGAGATTCATACGACCAATGCCTCGATAACCTTGAACGAATGCTATCCCGATGTGAGGAAACTAACCTCGCCCTTAATTGGGAAAAATGCCATTTCATGGTAACGGAGGGAATAGTACTCGGTCATAAAATCTCAAGCGAGGGAATGGAGGTTGATCGAGCCAAAATAGACACTATTTCTCGATTACCACCCCCATCCTCCGTTAGAGCTATCAGAAGTTTCCTAGGGCATGCCGGATTCTATAGACGATTTATCAAGGACTTTTCTAAAATCCCAAGGCCTCTAACAAAATTACTTGAAAAAGATGCCCCTTTCATCTTTGACAATGATTGCAATCAAGCATTTTTAACACTAAAAGAATGCTAGTCAATGCACCTATCATGATAGCGCCTGATTGGAAATTACCTTTCGAAATCATGTGTGATGCAAGTGACTTTGCAGTTGGAGCCGTCTTGGGACAAAGAAAAGATAAGCATTTTCACCCAATTTATTATGCTAGTAAAACACTTAACGATGCACAAGAAAATTACACAACAACAGAAAAAGAGTAACTAGCTGTGGTATTTGCTTTTGATAAATCTCGTTCTTATCTTGTTCTTTCTAAAACAATAGTCTATACAGATCATGCAGCCATTCGATATCTCTTCAAGAAACAGGATGCTAAACCGCGTTTGATTCGGTGGATTCTACTCCTCCAAGAATTTGACATTGAAATCAAAGACAAAAGAGGAGCAGAAAACACCGCAGCAGATCATCTTTCACGCTTAGAAGACCCAACTTTGGAGGCAACCAGGGACGAGCAAATAAATGAAAATTTCCCAACGGAGTCCCTGGAAATGGTGGAATACAGAGAAGAACCATGGTACGCCGACTATGCTAACTACCTAGCTAGCGGTATAGTTGCCAAAGGATGGCCACATCATCAAAGAAAGAAATTCTTTGCCGATGTGAAGCATTATTTTTGAGAAGATCCTTATCTTTTCAAAATGTGTGCCGATCAACTCATCCGCCGATGCGTACATGGTAGTGAAGCAAGAAGAATTCTCCGCCATTATCATGAAGGTTCATACGGAGGACATCATGGTGCCACTAGTACCGCACGAAAGGTATTTGATTCAGGATTTTATTGGCCAACCATTTACAAAGACGCCCAAAGTCTTGTCAAGACTTGTGATGCTTGCCAAAGATCAGGTAATATTTCTTCCAAAAACAAAATGCCACAAAATGGCATTCTTGTTTGTGAAATTTTTGATGTATGGGGACTCGACTTAATGGGACCTTTCCCACCGTCAAATGGAAACAAATATATACTTGTGGCGGTAGATTACTTGTCTAAATGGGCTGAGGCCGAGGCCGAGGCACTTCCAACGAATGATGGAAGAGTCGTGGTAAGATTTCTGAAAAAACTATTCTCTCGTTTTGGAACACCTAAAGCATTAATAAGTGATAGAGGTACCCATTTTTGTAACTATCAACTTGAAAATTTTTTAACAAGATACGGGGTCTATCACCGGGCCTCAACGGCATATCACCCTCAAACAAATGGACAAGCCGAAGTGACTAATAGAGGTTTAAAACGAATACTCGAAAAAACCATAGGGTTAAATAAAAAGGAATGGGCCGATAAGTTAGATGACGCTTTGTGGGCTTTTCGGACTGCTTATAAAACAATAATAGGCACAACCCCATATAAGCTAGTCTATGGAAAAAGTTGTCATTTGCCAGTAGAAATTGCACACAAAGCCTACTGCGCACTTGAAAATGTAAACTTGGATTTAGAAATTGCTGGTAAAAATCGATTTTTGCCAATTAAATAACTTAGACGAATTAAGGAATTACGCATATTCCAACTCCGAAATTTATAAGGAAAGAATGAAAAGCTTGCATGATAAACACATTAAACCTAATGAATTTCGAGTAGGAGATCAAGTTCTATTGTTTAATTCACGACTTCAATTATTTCCTGGTAAATTAAAGTCTAGGTGGTCAGGACCTTTTTCCGTCACCCATATTTTCCCACACGGTGCAGTCGAAATTAAATCTCGGAATGGAATTCCATTCAAAGTCAATGGCCAACGGCTGAAGCTCTGTCAAGGATTCATTGAGTATGAGGAGGAACAAATCTCGCTTCAAACGGTCGAAGAATGAAAGCATCGACATCATACCTGGTAAGTTACGAACAAGCGGGTTGACATCTAAATCGGTAAGTCTTCTAACCAAGTTTTTGGGAAACAGGGCACTTACATGAGCACTTAAAAAAATTAAAATTGACCGCCCACGGGGCCGTGCTCAGCGAGCACGGGGCCGTGTTTGCGCAACTGTCGAGATAAAACCCCCTTTTCAACACAGTTTCTTCATTGCACACGCCCCGTTTCCCCGAAAACTCTATGGTTCAGGCGATTTTCCTGCAAGATTTCGATGTCTCCTCTACTTCTAACAACATCAAGGTAAGATTCTATCATCATTAGTAGTTAGATTAAGCATTTGCATGTAGTTTAACATCAAGGTTTGGGGAAAAATCTAGGGTTCTTCAACTTGAACCGGATTGAACCTCAAATTTTTGCATAAATCTGTTAGCATTAGTTTAGATTCATGTTATAGGAAGTAAATCAACTTGTATTGTTTGTAAATTTGCTCGATTTCTCACTAAAACGCCAAACCCTTGTTTTTGAATCGAAAAAGATAAAATTGAAGGGGTAAACTGTTTATTTTGAGAAAAAACGGCACTTGAGATTTCATTTTCGGGAAAAACCACCCCTACTGGACCAAAAATTTTCAAGTTTTTGGGACCGGGTCGAAAAATGGGAATTTTGGTAAACAGACGCCTGGACACGGGGTCGTGTTCGCTGAACACGGGGCCGTGTCCAGCCAAATTCAGTCCAACATGGGGCGTGTCCGCTGAAAACGGGGCCGTGTTCAGTCGACTGTTTTCAATTTTCTCCGAATTTTTCACTGTTTCTTGCTAATTGTTTGGTGTTTTCTTTCAGATGGCCAAGAGGTTCACTCGATTCATTGCAAATGAGTTGGATGCTAAAGCAAGATACGATGTGCTAAGAACAAGGCCGGAGGAGTACCCACGACAAGTATGCATGGATCTTCTAGGAACAGTGAACCAGCTAGACCGATTTAACAACATTGTCACCGGCCCACTAAGAGCCACCCTGTGCACTCGGCTTCGCTCAGTCCATGAATACAACATGGAATTCTACGGCACGTTCGTTTTCAAGACGAGAGCCGATCCATTTGATTATGATGGGGTAGAATTCCGTTGTGGGGGGACTGTGTACTCAATCTCGATAGCACAGTTTGGGGCAATAGTTGGGCTGTACGCGGATGAAGATGCTGGGGATGAAGAAAACACCGGCGGTCTACGTGAGATCCCACCAAATCGACGCCAAGCTGCTTGGGCTCAAATAGGAGATGGCAACTATAATCCGACCCAAACTAAGAGCACTCAGCTGAGAGACCCTCTTTACCGCTATATCCATAGGGTCCTTACCTACTCTCTTAGCCAAAGGCACGACAGCAGCGGCGTTGTAGGGTTACGAGATCTGGTCGTTCTCCATTGCATTCACACCCGTACCAACCTTGACGTTCCATACCTACTACTCCGAAACATGCACCTGAACCAACTCGCTACTCCACCGACACCTATCTTCTTTGGAGGGTGGATTTACCGCCTTTTCAAACATTTTGTTGATAGGATGCCAAGGTCTTTCCAAAAGAGCCGATGGTCGGGGAGAGTGGACATGGTCATATGCCGCTCCATGAACTTGATTTATGAAGCGGATAACGGGACGGTCTGCTTTCAAAGAGTTCAAGGGCATGCATGGAACCCGCAAGAGGCACTCGTCTTACACGCACCACACATCCGTCCTCCTCCTTAGTACCACTACCAGCCCCAGGGTGATTCGGGTCAATCCTCCTCTCAAGGAGGCGGTTTTCCTAACTTTCAAAGTTTACATGATTTATTGCAGGGAAACCTCATGTGCACCAGTAACACCTACAACATGGCCAGCAACACGTACACCCGGGTCAGAGCAATAGAGAGAAACATCTCCGACATACAGGATGACATTGGGAACATCCGAGAGTACATGGCGGGGCATGGAGGGGACGATGATGATGAAGACGACGACATGGATTGAGCGGGAGGAGTGGAGGTAGGATCAGCCGGTTGGAGGTCTATCAGGTTAACCCCTTATTCTCATGAACAATTACTCGGCCTGCGTGCCGTTTGTTGAACAATTTTATTTCCCTTAACACTTTTAATTTTCTGCATTTCTTTTATTTTAACTTTGTGATGAGGATGGTTGAACAATGGTAATTTAGGATGTTGGCTATTGCTTGGTGTGGTATTTATTTGTTGAACATGTACATACGAGGCTTAGAGCACAAAACATTAGTGATACTAAAGCCGGGACAGGAAAACCGAAGCCAGAAACCTGTTTTACACTTTTGCAGTTTGTCCACACGGGGTCGTGTTCAGCCTACACGCCCCCGTGCCCATTGCCCCAGACCTGGTGTTTGTCTAAATTATACAGAATTTTTGCCTGACACGTGGTCGTGTCCAGCCGACACGCCCCCTTGTCCACCTTCTGTAAGTTCTCGTTACTGGCAATCTGAGCACGGAGCCGTGCTCATCCGACATGGGGACGTGTCCAGATGCCCAGTAACATAAAAATTTGTTTTTAAACACACTTTTACACATTCAATCAACCTAAAAACTTATTTTTGGGACACATTGAGGACAATGTGTAATTTAAGTGTGGGGGGATGCTAAATCCTTGAATTTTGCAAGTCCTAATTACAAGACACTCTATTGGAACCGCTAAACACCTCAAAATTTTTTCACAATCTTTTCATTTTTTTACTTGTCATGGTTTAATTTGGGAATTACAAGTTCTAAAAAGGTTATATTTTTACAAATTTACAACCGATAGCGTCGTGATAAAAAAAACCAACATAAGAAAATTATGAAACGGGATGACAAATCTAGTTAAAATTTGATTGTATATACTTGATCACATAAAAACTCATTCCCACAAAAAGTGAGTTTTGAGCCTTTATTGAGCATAAAAATACACATCTTTAAACTAAATGCTCATTTTTTCATTTTTTGTGTCAATAGCCGCTTGTTTCTTATGACTCTAGAACTTGCCACGACGATACATTCCTGGTCCTTACCAACCTAAACCCAAGTAAGTAAATGATGGAGGCATTATGACTAACCCTTTTTATTTCAACGCCATTATTTTTCTTTTTTTTTTTACCACCTATCCAAAATCCCCTAGTTAACCCCTTTGAGCCTAAACCTTTTCATTTCTTAACCCAAAACAAACACCCTTTTACCCACCAAAACCTTTTTTTTTTTTATTTTAAACCCTTTATTTCAGTAAATAGCTCAGTTTTTCATATGACATTCCTTATAAAAAAAATGATGATGAAGCCATAAGAAATAAACAATCAAGTTTACCAAAAAGAACTTTGTTTGAAAAAAAAATGCTTCATTAAAATAAAAAGTTATAAAAATAAAAAGTCTTATGAAAACCGACGCTTTTTACGCCTTTCGCCCTTTTCTACTAACCACTAACCCAACCACCTACCTTTAACCCAAGCCTAACATTTCCCCCAAAAGTCCTCTTGATATTACCAAAGGTGTATAGTTAAAAAGGAGGAGGATTGATTGCTTGGCAAGCTTATGGTAGAAGTAAGTTCCATGCCGCTCTCGAGTGTTTCACAAAAATACATCTTCGGCCGAGTGTTGAGTGATTCCCCGTGAGGTATGTGAACTTGTATATAAATGGAATTTTAAAAAGGCATTTTATGCCCTAATAAGTAATTTATCTTATGTAATGTTCTAAATAAATCATGAGGAATAGGATTGTAAATAAAATTAAAATAAAACCTAATAAAGAATCTTGGAATCCCGACACTATGACAAGCCCAAAACCTTCTCTTCTACCCATTCCATTTGGGAGTGTAAAGCCACATTATAAAGAGTTTTGCTTGAGGACAAGCAAAAATTCAAGTGTAGGGGTATTTGATGTGTACAAAATGCAACATATAAATTATATCAAATGTGGCATAAAACTAACCCTTTTTTACTACTAATGTTGGAAAAAGTGTGTTTTTGTCTTCCTTTTGTATTTTCAGGATTAAATGAGCTCAAATGGACAAAAGAAGCAAAAAGGCAGCTAAATGTAACATAAATACAAGAAAAGGAATAAATGTGGCATGCCCGACCCCTCGACAACATCTCCCCAAGCAAGAACAAGAGAACAGAAGACTGAACACGCCCCGTGCTCACTAAGCATGGGGGCGTGCCTAAGTGTCTGCAGAAAAGACGAAGTTGTAGAAGCTTCTATCACCCACCACGAGGGCGTGCCCAGTGGACACGGGGCCGTGGTCAACGCAAAGATTCGCAAAATCTAGGCAAATCTTGATAGTACAGATACACTTCTGCACACGGGGTCGTGCCCAGCGGACACGGGGGCGTGGTGAACTAATGCAGACAAACTGCAATTTATGAAGAAAGAGAAGATGGGTGGACACGGGGCCGTGTCCGCGCTTTTGTGCAGGCTATAAATAGGGGTGCTTGGCTCACTTGTAAACCATCCCTTGGCACACCACCTCTCTCACACTTCACCCACCCACCACCACCATCATCCATCATAGAGTGTGTGAGTAGTCTCGGGATCCAAGATTGATCGTAAGAGTTCTTGACAATCAAAGGCCATGTTTGCCTAAGTCTCTTACATCACTTGGTGAAGACAAGCATTTAGTGTAATACTTTTTATTTTTAATCTTTTCGTACTTTTTATTTGGTTATGTATTAATGACTTTAATAACTAGTTTCTTACGTTGAAGGTGAATCTTCCTTATCATTTGCCTGTGGTGTCTTGGCATTATTTTACTGTCTATATAAAGTAAAAGATTTTCACCATTCATATCTCCACAGTCTATATGGAGATATGTTGGCTACCTGGCCGGGGGTTAAGGGAATGGTTTGGTAAGAGTCTTGCCTTGTTCAGTGTATAGATCTTGCAAGAACCTGGGTCAAGTTTAGTAGGACCTCCTTCAATACCCACTGGTATTGGATGGCGGGGGTCCAAACTCCTTGACCCCCTCATATGTAAGCTACTATTAAAAAAACGTTGACCAGGCTATTTAGGATTGTATCCCTGCTGACTCAAACTACTTAGCCGAGGGTAACGTCACCTTCAAAAGAGGGGCCTACCATATTACGCATTAATAACTTAATTAATTATATTTCAATAATCCAACCCTTTAGGATTGTATCCTTGCTGACTCAAACTACTGGTTTGAGGGTAACGTCACCTTCAAAAGAGGGGCCTACTACTATAACTAAGATAATCTCTTAAAAAGTGTAAAAGTACGGAAATAATCAAAGGTTACACTAAAGGCGAGTCGGATCCAAGTGATGCATCTTGTCTATTTGTTTTTATTTTTATTTTTATTTTCAGCATTTTTAGTTTTTATTTTCTAGTTAAAAACCTTTTTCTAAACTTTTGATTTGATTAGACGTTGAGGATAAACCGGTATTAAAAGCTTTTGTGTCCTTGGACAACCTCGGTATCTTACCAACACTATACTACGCTCACGATGGGTGCACTTTCCCATATGTGTGTTTGGTGTTAGTAAATATTGTGTTTTATAAATTTAAAATGTGTTAAAAAAAGCTAAAAATATATAACACACGACACGCATCAGTCCGCAATTGTTAAGCTATGTTGAGAGTCCGCACTTAGTTGATTCATTATGTCCGAAGTTGTGTGACTTGAAACGGTCCAAACTTAAATAATCATATATGGCCGAACTTGCAAGTCCTTGAGGCGTTCGCACATAAATCAATTAAGCCGATCCTTATTTGTTTAGAGAAAAAGATTCGAACTTATCTTTTTATTTCATGTCCACATATAGGGGTGCACATGGATGTCGAACATAGTTGTTTCGTTCATAAATTGTCCGTATTGGTAAACTCTTAATCAGGGGCGGACCTAGAGGTTATCGGGGGGTAACCTCCGCTACGGCTTGGCTCGGAAAAATTTGACGTTTTTAGTGTAAATTTTGGAAAAATTTGATGTTTTTTCGATTTCGTTACGGCTTATTTATAAAACGTTACGGCTTGGCGTGAATCCTAGATCCGCCACTGCTCTTAATGTAGTCCGCATATATATAATTACAAATACTCAGCGTTCATTGAATTCATGTTGTCCGTATTTGTTATTGAGAGGATATCCGGATATAATAAAATTACCTAAGGTCTGAACTTGTGTCGGTGAATAAGTGATGTGGACATGGGTGAAGGGATAATGTTCCCTTGTCCGCACCTGTGAAAATGAATAATGTCAGTACTTGTTTAGGCAAAAAATCAAATACAAATAATGTTAACATACTAAATATACAAATTAAAGGAAAACTAAAAAAGACAAGGTGACATTTTTGTAATTACCACCAACTATCAAAGTTACTATACAAATGTGAACTCAACCAAAAATACCTAAAAAAAAAAAAAAAAAAAAAAATTTAGATTTTTTTTAGGTTTTTTTGGGGGTTTAGTTTTTAGCATTTTAGCTTGGGTGGGGTGGGGGGGGGGGTGGGGTGTTAGGTTTTTGGGGGTGGGGGGGGGGGGTTAGGTTTTTTTAGGTTTTTGGGGGTGGGGTGGGGGGTTAGGTTTTTTTTTTTTTTTTTTTTTGGGGGGGGGGGGGGGAGGAGGGGTTAGGTTTTTTTAAGTATATTTGTAGAGTTTTCCTTCAATTTGTATGTTTAGTATGTTAAGATTATTTGTATAAAAACTTTACCCTACTTGTTTAAAACATTCAAATAGTGGGTCGGCCAGTTTGAAGCTTTAATTGAATTTAGTAATTAAATAATACACATGTATACATGTCTTCAGTGGGCCGAAGGGTATTAGTTTGAAGGGCCTGAAATTAATAATAGTTCCTTGAATTAAATCAAGAGATCAGGTCGGGCGGCTGATGTAATTATACAAGAGTCTGATGATGTGTGTTGATTATTGGGCCGAGAATTTCCAATATTAAAGTATTAGTGGGTCGGTACATATAAAAAAAAAAGAATCTGAAATTATTTTGAAGGTATGATGATCGGAATAAAAATCATATGGTGTTTATATTATGATTATGTGCATTGGGTGTCCAAATGTGTGACGTGATTTCCGTATCTATTTATAGATCTTATATCAAACCTAATCTCATGAGTTAAAACTGCGTGTCACCAAGATCCACTATTGCTTATGTTAAACTTGATAACCGGATCACAAAAGCACTGGGTTGTTTGGACACTAGGGTATTGCATGACCCTACATACGCATACTTACATCTATTGATCGTATATTAGGTTGGGTGTAACGGACCTAACTTGTAATTTACACAAGAAGTACATTATCAAACCGAGCACACTAAGGTGAGTTCACTACTCTTTCATAAGCATGTGTCCCGGGGGGACAAACAAACTAATATTTTGGAGAGGAATACTTTTAAACACTTTGGTTTAATTTCGATGTTATTTAATAAACTCAACGCTATCACGAAAGTCCCTACTTACTGCCGAACTAGTTGCTGGGGAGGCAACGGGGTATTAGTTGGTAGCGCTATTAGGCTTGACAACCTCACACCGTACCGGGGAGGATGGGCGTGAACTAATGACCTTAAACACATGGCCAACGTTGATAGGCATTGATGAGGGCAAACAAACATACGTCACTTCGGTATCGAGTTTATTTTTAGCATGTCTTTAAACTAAAACACTTGGCATGATTTTCATTAAACAAATATGTGAACTCGCCAGCTTTATGCTTTATGCTGAAACACTTTTTCTGCATGCTTGAAGGTTGTTAGATGACTTCATGATGCGGAGCTTGCAATCAGAGGAGCTGTAGATGTCATGGGTCGTGACGTTGAAGTGTAGGTTGCTTGCAATCCTGACATCCCGAGTTACAGTTTGGGGGATTGATTTTATCAAATTAAAAAAAATATGTATAATTTTTATTCGAATTTCCAATCGAATCGAATTTAAAAATATAAATTCATATTCAATTTACTTGACTCGAATTGAATCGAATACAAATTCTTGATAACCAAAACAGATTCTTGATAACTAAATCGGATAAATTCGAGTTTCATTTTTTTTGAATCCGAATCGAATTCTAGACACCCCTATCTTAGGATATGTTGTGTTTTTGGAAGACTCGAACATTGTGTCACACCCCCAAAATACCACATGCGGAAACCACCTCGAGGCGTGTGACGTACCAGGATCTAACCACTAATCACATTGAACTAATAGTAATATAATAAACTCGAAATCTCATTCAAAGTGAAAAGTGTAATTCAAAACATTTGTTTAAAACAAAATACGTTCAGCGGAAACATTTGAAATTCTAAATTTATTCTAGGCTTCTAGCCCATTACAAACCCATTACCAAGCCCATCTTATTTTATTGTTTTTAATGAAGTGGATGTTCCCGACTTATCTTATCATTTTGTATGTTTATGAAAGATAACTTGTAATGTGGAGTGGCTAGTCCCGACTTCTCGTTTTGAATGTTATAAATGAATGTTTTATATCTATATCATGTATTTTTTATATACATTGTAATGGATTGATGTATGTTATGTTGCAGGTTGTACCCCTGATCAAGCAAGAAAATATATAAAGCATTGAAAGCAAAAGGATTACCTGTTGCATTGGTGGAGTACGAAGGGGAGCATCATGGTTTTCGCAAGGTTAGAAATATATTTAACGTCTTGTTTTTTATCTTTATTTTTCAGGTAAAGAGATTAATTACTTTGGATGTGTAATGTATGCTGGCCGAAAACATTAAATTCACACTTGAACAACAAATAGTGTTTTTTCGCACGTTTAGTGGGACACTTTAAGGTTGCAGACGAAATCGTTGCATCAAGATTGATAACTTCGACTAAGACATTTGTAATTTTATATCTCTTCAAAGTTCAATCATCTTAGATGTGACATTTTTGCCCTATTTATTTTATTTTCATTGTGCCAAACAAGCAAGTCAAAAGGGTTGAAACTTAGCTAAGTGTAAACATATCAAAATTTACTCGTTTCTTAGACAATATAGTCTTTTTAATAAATTTGGTTACTTTGTTTTATAATGTTGACAATTCTTTTGGCTTTCGTTGTCAATACTTTTCGCACTTGCCCTTGAGTTAGTTACCAAGTTACTTTTTTTATTTGGTTTGGAGCAAATTATGGATTTCATAGTTGATTTACAGTTTTTTTTATGAATTCGGCCTCTACACTTACGAGGGCTAGTGTTAATTTAGATCCTTAGCGGCTTCGCATTAGCGACATACATAAAATTAACCAAAGGCCCCTTTTTTTCTCTGCTGACCGAGTCCTTTCTTCCGAACTCAAAATTAATGTGGGCATCGATCCGAGCAACATTCCCATATGTTATCTCGATTTCATCATGCCCCATGTGAACATCAAGAAAAAAAAAACATAAAGTCAAGGTTTCGAATTTCGAACGCAATCAGGTTGATATGAATTGTTACGGATCAAAGTTTTGAGCGAATTATACAGAAGAAGACCAAAAGAGAAGAGAAAATTATCTCAAATCATCGCTAATCACAATATTTAGGTGGGTTTTGGACTTTTCGTCACCGTGTCGTAGATTACATAAATGACGTGTGTGGGGTGTGCATATAAATTTTAGATTATTTTAAGCACTTTTTACTCATGATCAAGCTTTAACTTTATAAAACACGATACAATACCATCACTCTACACACGTTAGGGCAAGTGCACCCATCGTAGACGTAGTATAGTAATGGTAAGATACCGAGGTCATCCAAGGACACAAGAGCTTTAACACCAGCATATCATTAACGTCTAATCTAACAAAATTTTGATAAAAGTTTTGAAAGTTTTTAAAAGATAAACTTAAAATAAAAATGTAAATGAAAGGAAAACAAATTGACAAGAAGGAATCACTTGGTTCCAACTCCTTTTTTTATGTATCCTTTGATGATTTCCGCACTTTGGGCTTTTTAAGAGATTATCTTAGTTATGGTGGTAGGTAACCATTGGGTGTCAGCCCAAAGGCCACCAGCCCGCATTCTAACCCGGAGGTGGCGGGTTCGAGTCTTGCTCGTTCCCAATGCCCCTACGGTAACGGATTTACCCCAGACTCAGGCTTGGCTTGCTGGGTGGCGGTCTGCGAGGTGGGATCACCTCGGCGGTTGGGAGGACCGTGGAATATCCCCCCTAGTTATGGTGGTAGGCCCCTCTTGTGAAGGCGACGTTACCCTGGGCCATATTGGTCTGAGTCAGCAGGGATACAGTCCCGTAAGGCAGGATTATTGAATGATAATTAAATAAGTTATTAATGTGAAAAGTGGTAGGCGCCTCTTGTGAAGGCAACGTTACCCTCCGCCATAGTGGTCTGAGTCAGCAGGGATAGAGTCCCGCAAGGCCGGATTAAGTTTTAATAGTAGTTAATTTATAAGGGATTACAAGCCGTTCTTACTTCCCCTGATTTGATGCTATCTGCCTTTTGGCGCATAGTATGATTTTAAACCATAACTATTAATCAAAACTTGATACCTACGGATATTATAACATGTTTTAAACATTTTCACAGTAGTTACTTGATCATAACTCAGATTTTTAAATAAGTTTTCAAACTATGTACATAAGGACCAAAATGCCCCTACGGTGCATAGTTTGGTCTTAAATCATAAAACTCACATATGTTTGACTACTTACTGATATTACATCATAAATAAAGTATTTTTACAGAATGATCATGTTCATAACATCAGTTTATATGCAAGTTCTTATAATACGTCGCATAATGACTAAAATGCCCTTATGAGGTATATTTTGATTTTAAAACCTTAATGGGCATATGCGTTGCTAACCTACTGATGTTACAAAAATATATTGGCATATAGAACTTGTTCATGACTCATCCAGTTACCTGATATCGCTTATATGCGTACGGTTAAGCTTATGTAACTAGTTTACGTAAGTTTACCGAAACGGGTCAATCCTTATCATTTTTACTTGAAATTCCAGAATGTTAATTGTTTACCCATATTATACAAGTCTTAGTACTTGTTGGGTTTAAACAACATTCTATTCCGGTCATCGCTTAATCAAGCGTATCGTATCGTTTTTGATATTTTAAGTTAACCGGTCCAAGTCTACAACTTGAATAGGACCCGTTGACATTCTAATTGGTTATTTATACCATCATTCCAGTCTAGGGCCTTCCAGTAAATTGCTACCTACCTTAGTTATTTGATTTGTGACAACCCGAACTTTCAAGGCTAGTATCACTTAGTCTCGTGATCCTGATTTCTCGTCATGTGCTTTGATAAGATTTTAAACGCTCTTAGTTAGGATAAATGTGGTGAATGTAAAACGTATTTGAGTATGTTAAAGTGTGTAGTTGGATTACGTTAAGTGTCAAATGGTTGAGTTGGGCCCCTCATGTAATGGGCTACGATATTAAATGGTTTGTAGTGATCAGGAATAGTTCAACATATGTGTTTTGGATCTCGGCCCTAAACCGTGAGCCCAGAGCGAAGCCCAAAGCTGGGCCGGTCCTCTTGTTGGAGCGCATACACACATATGGTTATGTGTGTGTGTTCTTTATATAAATTGCATAGGCTTGGGCCCATTACGGCCAGCCAACATGAACCGCCCAAAACTCTTATCTGATATGTTTATGTGTTATATTCTAATTAGCACAAAAACTCAAATAAAAACCCTACCTATTCCAAGTTTGCGTGCGGCAGGATAACCCCCCCCCCCCCTCACCATCGAGGCCTCTCATTGGTGTTGGGAAATCTTGATGTTGCGGGTTATTTACGGGTCAAGTTAGTTACCGGTTTTGTTAGCGGGTCAGCAGAAGAGTGGGTAAATGGATCGTTAATTAGCCAACAGTTAATGAGAGAAATAGTCTTGTGTTTACCAGTTTGTTGGAGGAAAAGTAGAAGTTGGGACTGAGTACGTTGCATGAAAGCAGGAGAACGTGGAGTTGTTTTCGCATGTGATTTGTTTAGTTTTTTATTATAAATAGGGCAGTATTATTTCTTGTGAAAAACCACCCATTTTATCAAATACAGAAAGCAAGATTTCTGCATATTCTCTACCTTTCGTTACTATAAATTACTTTCACATTTTTACGTGAGTCTTGAGTGTGTGTGATTGTGTGTTTTTTGGGGCCTGAATCAACATTTGGTATCAGAGCGAGGGTCGAGAAACGAGAGCTGGTGAAGACGGTGTTCGCCGTTTTGAGAGTCGTTACGCGAGAAGAGGGTAGCAGCCCTTCAAACTGCAAGAATAAGAAGAGAGAATGAATTCGCAGAAGGCTGTTGGTTTTGTGACAGCAGCGAAAATTATCGGTGATCGAAGAAGAAAGAAAATAGAGGTCACCGGGAAAAGAAAGAAAAGGGCTCGATCCTTGGAAGATAGCAGCACTATGATAAGCGAGTTTATGTAATGGTCTTGCGAGAAAGAAACTAGAAAGAAGGCTGATATAGTTCAGCGAAGAAAAAAGAGAAAGAAAGAACGCAGCAAAAGAGAAAGAGAAAGAAGCTGCTAGAAACCGTAAGAAAGAACCGGTGTCGATGTAGAAAGAAAGCCGACAACCGTAAGCAAGAAAGAAGAACGGCTTATTGAAATCAGCGAAGTAAGAAGAAAGAAGTCGCGAACGACGTGAGAAAGAAGAGTCGTCGCCAGAAAGAATGCGAGAAAGACCGTCGTCGCCGGAAGAGGAACCAGTGATAAGAAGACCGCTGTTGGAAACCTTGTTCCGACGGGAGAAAAGAAAAAAGAGACCGTGGCCGGAGATTGATTTCTGGCGTGAGATCGAGAAGACCGAAGAAGCCGCACAAGACCGACGGCTTGAAGAAAAGCAGACCGAGACCGATGTAACCGAGACCGGTGGTTGCCTAAGAAAGACCGAAAGACCGAGATTGTGAACCAAGACCGAGACTGAAGAGGTTCACATCAGATCGAGAAGAAAGACCGAGTGAACAAAGACCGAAAAAGTTCACAATAGACTGAGTCGTGAGCCGAACACCGAAAGTGTTCATGTTAGAAAGAGGAAGACCGAACCCGCATGGTTCGTGAAGCAAGAGCAAGAATCGAGTCATATTGGCTCGTAGAAAGTAGAAAGATTGAATCTTAATGATTCAATTAGCAAGAAGATTTGACAAGCAAACAAGAACGGGTTCGAATCAAGAAAGTTTAGCAAGAACGAATGCAAGAAAGAATCGAGCAAGAAAGTAGCAAGAAGAAAGAACCCACATCAAGATTATGGGGGTGAATGTTGGGAAATCTTGATGTTGCGGGTTATTTACGGGTCAAGTTAGTTACCGGTTTTGTTAGTGGGTCAGCAGAAGAGTGGGTAAATGGATCGTTAATTAGCCAACGGTTAATGAGAGAAATAGTCTTGTGTTTACCAGTTTGTTGGAGGAAAAGTAGAAGTTGGGACTGAGTACGTTGCATGAAAGCAGGAGAACGTGGAGTTGTTTTCACATGTGATTTGTTTAGTTTTTTATTATAAATAGGGCAGTATTATTTCATGTGAAAAACCACCCATTTTATCAAATACAGAAAGCAAGATTTCTGCATATTCTCTACCTTTCGTTACTATAAATTACTTTCACATATTTACATGAGTCTTGAGTGTGTGTGTGAATGTGTGTTTTGTGGGGCCTGAACCAACAATTGGTGCTTTCTCTACGCCGGTTAGTATGCTAATGTATTAGTTAGAGTTCTTGAACAGTTTTGTGTTGTGTGGTGATTATGTTGTTAATCAAAGTGGGTAGTGATTGCTTTATGTTTGTTATAAATAATCTGATTCTTAGATTTCGAGAAAAGTCATCTGATGTAAAACAAGTATTATGTGAATTTAAAACAATTATTATGTTGGATAAACAAGTAGTAATGATTGGCAACCCATGTGAATTTTATTTCGTGAAGATGATGTAAACAAGAGATACGGTCAAATCACCTTATATTTGTTATGATTCTTGCATGTGATATTTTAATTGTGAAATCAGTCTGCATGTAAAGTGATAGTTGGCCATAAATAAATGCATGTGAAGTGTCAGATTTCATGTGCTTTTGATAAGACCAGAATACATAGGGATTTTATAGATGGGCTTTATTTAAACATATTATTGATATTTTTTTATTAATAAATGTGTAATAATCGATGGTTTAATTATATGGATCTGTTGAGTGTGAATCAAATATTAGAACTATTATGTGAAAGTGTATGATAATCAAACCTGCATGGTTAATTAATTGGGGAAACGAAAATTGTTTTGGCCAGTAATGCATGGGATGGGCTGTAGTGATTCGGGTAAACTAAGATGTAGATAAGGATTGAATGGATCATGCAATGCAAATGATGATTGGGTTTCTGTTGGGACTTTGGGCCCAACAACAATTAACTCGGTTTTGTTTTATATGGGTCTTAGTAGTAACTCGGTCGGTGTAAGCAAATCGAATCACAAAGGTGGCCGGTTGGGCCAGGGCGATGTTAGGGGCTGTATATACTTAGCGGGCTGCACATCTCGCGGGTTGCTGGGTTTCCTTGGGCCGGTGTTAAGTAGGCCGTGCATTAGGGGAAACGGGTTAGGCACTTTGGTTGGGATTATGTGGTTTCGATACAAGGTCCTTGTAATCAAAGTGATCGTAAAACGTTATTAGTTAAAGCTATTACATGCATATTTACGAGAATAGGGCATGAGCTGTTAATGTGTGACAATATGGTATATGAGTGAGTGGTGTGAAGGTGTATGTAACTTGAATACTTGTTATGATTCGTGTGATAATATGTGCCAAGCTTGTTTATTACTTGCATAATAAACTACATGATTTATATGTGTGTAAGTAATTGACTGGTACGGAAACCATACTAGGATTCGATTGACCAAACTGCGAACACATACTTCAATCTTACCGAGCAAAGCAAAGGTGAGTTCATCTCTCTTGAGCATGCGTCCCGGTGGGTGGGACAGTCAGTGGGTATCCCGGGGAGGGATAAGTCTTTTGGGTAAAAACGGGAATGTTGGATAATATTGATGTGTGTAAAATGCAACATATAAATTACATCAATTGAGGCATAAAACTAACCCTTTTTAAGTACTAATGTTGGAAAAAGAGTGTTTTTGTCTTCCTTTTGTATTTTCAGGATAAAATAAGCTCAAATTCACAAAAGAAGCAAAAAGACAGCTAAATCTAACATAAATACAAGAAAAGGAACAAAAGTAGATTGCCTGACCCCTCAACGGCATCTTCCCAAGCAGAAAAGAGAAGTCAGAAGACTGAACACGCCCCGTGCTCAGCCAGCACGGGGCCATGCCCAAGAAGCAGCAGAAAAGACAAACCTATAGAAGCTTCTATTGCCCACCACGGGGCAGTGTCCAGTGAGCACGGGGGCGTGGCGAAAGTACAGCAGGCGCATTAATTGTAATTGCGAATTACAATTAATGAAGAGAGAGAGTGTCAGACAGGCACGGGGGCGTGTCCAGCGGACACGGGGCCGTGCCCAGCCTTCTATTCAGCCTATAAATAGGAGTGCTTGGTTTCATTTCAACTCATCCCTTGGCACACCACCTCTCTCACACTTCATCCACCACCCACCACCATCACAACACCATCATCCACCATCATCATCCATTGTCCATCATAGAGTGTGTGAGTCGTCTCGGGATCTAAGATTGATCGTAAGAGTTCTTGACAATCAAGGCCATGTTTGCCTAAGTCTCTTACATCACTTAGTGAAGACAAGTGTTTAGTATAATACTTTTTATTTTTAATCTTTTGCACTTTTTATTTGGTTTTGTATTAATGACTTTAATAACTAGTTGCTTATGTTGAAGGTGATCTTTCCTTATCGTTTGTCCGTGGTGTCTTGGCATTATTTTACTGTGTATATAAAATAAAAGATTTTCACCTTTCATATCTCCACGGTCTATATGGAGGTATGTTGGCTACCCGGTTGGGGGTTAAGGGAACGGTTTGGTAAGGGTCTTGCCCTTGTTCAGCGTTTAGAGGTCCTGCAAGGGACCTGGGTCAAATTTAGTAGGATCTCCTTCAATGCCCATAGGTATTGGATGGCGGGAATCTAAACTCTTTGACGCCCTCATAAGTTAACTACTATTAATACTATAACCCGACTATTTAGGACTGTATCCCTGCTGACTCAGACTACTTAGTCGAGGGTAGCGACACCGCCAAAAGCGGGGCCTACCATAATTTGCATTAATAACTTAATTCATTATCTTCCAATAATCCAACTCTTTAGGATTGTATCCTTGCTGACTCAAACTACTGGGTTGAGGGTAACGTCACCTTCAAAAGAGGGGCCTACTACAATAACTAAGATAATCTCTTAAACAAGTGCAAAAGTGCGAAAATAATCAAAGGTTATACTAATACACGAGTCGGATCCAAGTGATTCATCTTGTCTATCTGTTTTTATTTTATTTTAATTTTCAGCATTTAGTTAGTTTTTATTTTCTTAGTTTAAAAACCTTTTCTAACTTTTTGATTTGATTAGACGTTGAGGATAAACCGGTACTAAAAGCTCTTGTGTCCTTGGACGACCTCGGTATCTTACCAACACTATACTACGTCCACGATGGGTGCACTTGCCCATATGTGTGTTTAGTGTTAGTAAATATCGTGTTTTATAAATTTAAAACTTGGCTAAAAGTGTAAAAAGGGCTTAAATATACATCTAAATTATATCACACTTCACGCACATCAAGTTTTTGGCGCCGCTGCCGGGGACACAAGGATTTTAAGAAAGCTTAAAATCGACGGCCTAATCAGTTTTTCAAAACCTTTTTAAAACGCGCGCACATTTTTCTGCATTTTAGTTTAGTTTGCATTTACAGTAGCCTGAACACGGGGCCGTGCTCACTGAACACGCCCCCGTGCTGCATATTTTTAGTTAGATACCCAGATACAGAGTCTGAACACGGGGTCGTGCTCACTGAACACGCCCCCGTGCTCAACGTGACCAGTAACTTTAATTAAAACGCCCAGATACAGATCCTGACCACGGGGCCGTGTTCACCCAACACGGGGCCGTGTCCAGCTTCTGTTTCCGTCTTTGTTTTTGTTTTCTGGTCCCGAGACTCAGTTGTGGTCTGTTGAGTGATTCTTATGGATCAATACTCAGGAGGTTACAACTACACCTATGATGAGGATGATTATAGGGGTGGTAATTATTGCACTAATTGTCGTAACACACACTCGGTTCAATATAGTAACTCATATCAACCATCCAATTCATACACCCATTATGAGGAGCCCAGGTACGAGCCATCAACTTCATACACATCCTATGAAGACCAAAGGTATGAACCTCCTCCTTCATACTCATATTTTGATGAACCAAGGTATGAACCTTCATACTCATACTTTGAAGATTCAAGATATGAGCCACCACCTTCATACACTTATTATGAGGAACCATGGAGTGAACAACCCACCTCATATGGGTACTATGAAGAACAAAGTTTCAATCCTTATCCGTCATATACTTACAATGAAGAAAAATGGTGTGAACCATCTACTTCATATGAGTATTATGAGGAGCCAAGGATCGAACAACCGGATTCAAGCTTTGAGGATCCCAATTCTTTTTCTCTCACCGAAGTAACCAATAGGATATTAGAACACATTAAAACTATTGAACGTTGCATAAAAGAATCTCGCGCAAGGGAAGAGGAATCCCGCGCAAGAGAAGAATTAAATTGTAATAATAACGTAGAGATAGTTTCAAATGTAAAAATGGAAGAACAAGAAAGTGAAAAACCGACACATGAGTTAAACAACGAAAAAGGTGAGGGCGGTAATGTTAAATTACAAGAAGAGTCTAATTTTGAAGAAATTGATCTCTTGTCACCTACTTTCGAAAATCATTGTTTAGTAACCCCTCATGCAAAGTTTTTAAAAGAGTTAAACACTAGTGCTAAAATCAAAGAAATGGTAAGTGTTAAGTTAACTAATGATCAAACCTCGCTAATAAAAGAAGATCCTTTTGAAATTAACATTACACCGGTTCCATGTTTCTTTCAAAATTCATTTATTAGTAATATCACCATTGATAAAGATCTTTCTGTTAACATAATGCCTAACTACATTTTTGAAAAACTAAGTATTAGTGATTTTTCTCCACTTCAAATACCCATTTTTCTATCCGATCGGAAAGTAATAAAATCAATCGGTGTAGTTGAGGATGTTTTGGTTCAAACAAATCAAATGGTAATCCCAACCGACTTTGTCATCCTTGATGACGCCCCTCTAGTCTTGGGAAAACCTTTTGTACAAACTCATAAAGCTTTGAAAAACCGGAAATTCAACAATCTACCTCTTCAGTTAGGGGCATTCAAAAGGAGCATAGATCTTGAGCGTTCAATGAAATATCCTTTTGGCAATAATGACCCCCTAATTGAAGATGAAGATGAACCACCCAATACGATTGAAGAGGATGACCACTTTGTTGAAGAAGAGATCGCCATAGAACAAACTTTTGAGGTTCTTGATCTAAATGAGCCACAAAATAAGGTGTCTTCTAAAGACCCACCCATTGAGCTCAAAGAACATCCTAAAGGTTTGGAATATGCTTTTCTAGACAAAGATGGTAGTTTACCTGTAATTATTTCTTCTAAATTAAGTAGCATAGAAAAAGAGAAATTAGTCAGTCTTCTTAAAAAACACAAAAACGCGATCGCTTGGAAGCTTGTAGATATTAAGGGAATAAATCCTTCCATGTGCACGCACAAAATTTTAATGAATGATGATTACAAAACAGTAATTCAACCACAACGAAGAGTAAATTCCAATGTACAAGAAGTGGTAAAAAATGAAGTCATCAAGCTACTTGACGCCGGACTAATCTATCCTATCTCCGATAGTCCATGGGTAAGTCCCGTCCAAGTAGTCCCAAAGAAAGGAGGTATCACGGTAATAACTAACGAGAAAAATGAATTAATACCGACAAGAACCGTCACAGGATGAAGAGTTTGTATAGACTATAGGCGATTAAATGAAGCAACAAGGAAAGGCCACTTTCCTTTGCCCTTCATTGATCAAATGTTAGAACGACTATCCGGTCATAAATTTTATTGTTTCTTGGATGGTTTTTCAGGTTACTTTCAAATACCAATAGCACCAGAAGACCAAGAGAAAACAACTTTCACATGCCCCTACAGAACCTTCGCCTATCGACGCATGCCATTCGGTCTATGTAATGCACCTGCAACATTCCAACGTTGTATGGTAGCCATTTTCCATGATATGATAGAAAAGACAATGGAAGTCTTCATGGACGACTTTTCTATCTTTGGAGACTCATATGACCAATGCCTCGTTAACCTCAAACGAATGCTATCCCGATGTGAGGAGACTAACCTCACCCTTAACCCTTAACTGGGAAAAATGCCATTTCATGGTAACGGAGGGAATAGTACTCGGTCACAAAATCTCAAGCGAAGGTATGGAAGTTGATCGAGCAAAAATAGAAACTATTTCTCGATTACCTCCACCATCCTCCGTTAGAGCAATCAGAAGTTTCTTAGGGCATGCCGGATTTTATAGAAGGTTTATCAAAGACTTTTCAAAAATTTCAAGACCTCTAACAAAATTGATTGAAAAAGATGCACCTTTCATCTTTGACAAGGAATGCAATCAAGCATTTCTAACCCTTAAGGAAATGCTAGTCAATGCACCTATCATGATAGCACCCGATTGGAAATTCCCTTTCGAAATCATGTGTGATGCAAGTGACTTTGCCGTTGGAGCAGTCTTGGGGCAAAGAAAAGAAAAGCATTTCCACCCAATTTATTACGCTAGTAAAACGCTTAACGATGCACAAGAAAATTACACAACTACAGAAAAAGAATTACTAGCTGTGGTATTTGCTTTTGATAAATTCCATTCTTACCTTGTTCTTTCTAAAACTATAGTCTATACAGACCATGCAGCTATCAGATACCTCTTCAAGAAACAAGACGCAAAACCCCGTTTGATCAGATAGATTCTACTCCTCCAAGAGTTCGACATCGAAATCAAGGATAAAAGAGGAACAGAGAACTCTGCTGCAGATCATCTTTCATGCCTAGAAGACCCAGCTTTGGAGGCGACCAGGGACGAGCAAATCAACGAAAAATTTCCCACAGAGTCCTTGGAGATGATGGAGAGTAGACAAGAACCATGGTATGCCGACTATGCTAATTATCTAGCCAGCGGTATAGTCACCAAAGGATGGCCGCATCACCAAAGAAAGAAATTCTTTGCTGATGTAAGGCATTACTTTTGGGAAGACCCTTATCTTTTCAAAATGTGTGCCGACCAGCTCATCCGAAGGTGCGTCCATGGTAATGAAGCACGAAGAATTCTCCGTCATTGTCATGAAGGTCCATACGGAGGACATCATGGTGCCGCTAGTACCGCACGAAAGGTATTTTGATTCAGGATTTTATTGGCCAACCATTTATAAGGATGCACAAAACCTTGTAAAGGCATGTGATGCTTGCCAAAGATCAGGTAATATTTCTTCCAAAAACGAAATGCCTCAAAACGGCATTCTCGTTTGTGAAATTTTTGATGTGTGGGGACTCGATTTTATGGGACCTTTCCCACCGTCAAAAGGAAACAAATATATACTTGTGGCAGTCGATTACTTGTCTAAATGGGCGGAGGCCGAAGCTCTTCCAACAAATGATGGAAGAGTAGTGGTAAAATTTCTGAAAAAATTATTTTCTCGTTTTGGAACACCAAAAGCTTTGATAAGTGATAGAGGTACCCATTTTTGCAATTATCAACTCAAAAAAATATTAACAAGGTATGGGGTCTATCACCGGGTCTCAACAGCGTATCACCCTCAAACAAATGGGCAAGCCGAAGTGACTAACCGAGGTTTAAAACGAATACTTGAAAAAACCGTAGGTTTAAATAAAAAGGAATGGGCTGACAAATTGGACGATGCTTTATGGGCCTTTCGAACTGCTTATAAAACCACTATAGGCACAACCCCGTACAAGCTCGTCTATGGAAAAAGCTGTCACTTGCAGGTAGAAATAGCTCACAGAGCCTACTGGGCAATAAAAAATGTAAACTTAGACTTAGAAACTGCCGGTAAAAACCGATTTTGTCAAATGAATGAATTAGACGAATTAAGGAACTATGCATACTCTAACTCCGAAATTTATAAGGAAAGAATGAAAAATTTACATGATAAATATATTAAGTCTAATGAATTGCAGGTGGGAGATCAAGTTCTGTTGTTTAATTCACGACTTCGATTATTTCCTGGTAAACTAAAATCTAGGTGGTCAGGACCTTTTTCCGTCACCCATGTTTTTACTCACGGTGCAGTAGAAATTAAAGCTCGAAATGGGATACCATTTAAAGTCAATGGCCAACGGCTAAAACTCTACCAAGGATCCATTGAGGATGAAGAAGAGGAGATCTCACTTCAAACGGTTAACGAATGAAAAGCATCCACATCATACCCAACATGTTACGAACAAGCGAGTGTACATCAAAAAACCGGTAAGCCTTCTAACCATTTTTCGGAAAAAGGGGCATGCACACGAGCACGTTAAATTTTTTTTTTTGCTCGACACGAGGCCGTGTCCACTGGACACGGGGCCGTGTCGAGGCAACTGTCGGGATAAAACCCTCTTTTCATAACAGTTACCTCATTCCACACGCCCCGTTTCGCCGAAAACGCTCTGGTTCAAGGCGATTTTCCGCAGATTTTCGACGTCACCTCCACGTTTAACAACATCAAGGTATGATTCTATCATCATTAGTAGTTAGATTAGTTACTTGCATGTAGTTAAACATCAAAAATTTGGGGAAAAATCTAGGGTTCTTCAAGTTCATCCGGATCGAACTTCAAATTTTTGATGCAATCTGTTAGTATTAGTTTAGATTAATATAATAGGAAGTAAATACACTTGTATTGTCGATAGATTTGTTCGATTTCTCACTAAAACCTCAAACCCTTGTTTTTGAACCGAAAAAGATGAAATTGGAAGGGTAAACGAGTTGTTTTGGGAAAAACGACACTTAGGGTTTCATTTTAGAGGGAAACCGCAACTACTTGGCTAAAAATTTTCAGATTTTCGGGACCGGGACGAAAAATGAAGTTTTTAGGTTACAGACGCCTGGACACGGGGCCGTGTCCGCTGAACACGGGGCCGTGTCCAGCCTACTGTTTGCAGTTTCTTTAAAAATCTCATTGTTTCGTGCTAATTTTTGGTGTGTTCTTTCAGATGGCTAAGTTCACAAGGTTCAATGCAAGTGAGCTTGATGCTAGGGCAAGATACGAAATACTTCAAACGAGACCCGAGGAGTACCCCAGGCGAGCATGGACGGACCTGTTAACCATGGTGAACCAGCTGGACCGATTCAACAACATCGTTACGGGACCACTAGCAGTTGCATTGAACACTCGGCTCCGATCGGTGCATCAATGCACCATGGAGTTCTACAGTACTTTCACCTTTACTTCGAGGTGTGACCCGTTCGACAATGAAGGGGTCGCATTTTGGTGTGGCGGGACAAAGTACTCGATCTCCATGGCACAGTTTGGATCTATAATAGGACTGTACGGGGAAGAGGAATCGGGAAATGAGGAAAATACCGGGGGATTACGAGACTTGGATGAAAATGAACGTCAAGCCGCATGGGCTCAAATCGGTGAAGGAATCTACAAACCTAGTAGCACCAAGAGTACTAAGCTGAGGGACCCGCTCTACCCCTACATTCACAGGCTCCTCACCTACTCTCTTAACCAACGTCACGACAGCAGTGGCATTGTAGGGTTGAAAGATTTGGTTGTCCTTCACTGTATTCACAACCGGAAGCCTCTCGATGTTCCATATCTCCTGTTACGAAACATGCATCTCAATTGCCTTGCTCGCGCTCCAACACCTATCTTCTTCGGGGGTGGGTGTACCGTCTTTTCAAGCATTTCACGCGAATTCCGAGGTCCTTTGAAAGAAGCCCATGGTCGGGACGAGTTGACTACCACATTTGCCGGGCCATGAACTTACTTTATGAGGCGGAAGACGGGACGGTGAGCTTCCAAAAAGCACAAGGCTATGCATGGAACCCACAGGAGGCCCTAGTTCTTCATGCACCACCTCCCCACTACCAGTACCAACCCCATGGTGATCCGGGGCAATCCTCCTCACAAGGAGGCGGTTTTCCTAGCTTCCAAAGCTTACATGATCTTTTTCAGGAAAACCTCATGTGTACCAGGAACACCTACAACCTCGCCAACAACTCATACCACCGGGTCGGAGCTATTGAACGCAACATCAACGATATACAAGACGATATCGGTAGCATCCGGGAGTATATGGCAGGGCATGGGGATGGAGGTGATGATAGCGATGAAGACATGGAGTTGGAGGTTTGAAGGACAGAAGCGGGTTGATGGCGAGCCCACAGGTTTAAGTCCCTTTTTCTATCGAACAGTTTATGGCCTGCGAGCCAAGTGTTGAACAATTTACTTTCCTTGACTACTTTTATTTTCCGTTTTATTTTTCTTTTACTTTATGCTTGAGACAATTAACTATGGTAATGTAGGATGTTTGTGTTGCTTGGTGTGGTATTAAGTGATGAAACAGGTACAAACCGAGGCTTGGAGTGCTAGACCTTAGCACTTATACGCCCAAAATGGAGAAACCGTGGGAAGAAACCTGTTTTTTAGGCTTACAGACTGTCCACACGGGGACGTGTCCAGCCGACACGCCCCCGTGTTCACCTCCCAGACCTACTGTTTGGTTACTGTCCTGCAAATTTTTGCCAGGCACGGGGCCGTGCCTAACCAACACGCCCCCGTGTTCGCCTTCTGTAAGTTTTCGTCACTGGCAGTTCACCACGGGGTCGTGTCCAGCGGACACGGGGTCGTGTCCAGACTGCCAGTAACATAAATCTTTGCTTTTTAACACCACATTACACATCCAATCAACCTAAAAATTTATTTTTGGGACACATTGAGGACCATGTGTAATTTAAGTGTGGGGGGGAAGCTAAAACTTTGAAATTTTGCAAGTCCTATTAACAAGCCTTACACAAAACTCTATTGGAATCGCTAATCACCCCAATTTTTTTTTTTCAAAAACTTTTCGTTTTTTTTACTTGTCTTGGTTTAATTTGGGAATAACAAGTTCTAAAAAGGTTATATTTTTACAAATTTACAACCGATAGCGTCATGATAAAAAGAACCAACATAAGAAAATTATGAAACAACATGACAAGCTCGGTTAAAATTCGATTATATATACTTGATCACATAAAAACCCGTTCCCACAAAAGTGAGTTTTGAGCCTTTATTGAGCATACAAACTTACATCTTTAGACTAAATGCTCATTTTTCGTTTCTTGTGTGAATAGCCGCTTGGTTCTTACGACTCTAGAACTTGCCACGACGATTCATTCCCGGTCCTTACCAACTTAAACCCAAGTAAGTAAATGATGGAGGCATTAGGACTAACCGTTTTTCTTTCTACACCATTATTTTTCAATTTTTTTTTACCACCTACCCAAAATCCCCCTAGTTAACCCCTTTGAGCCTAAACCTTTCATTTCTTTACCCTAAAACCTTTTCACCCACCAAAAACCCTTTTTATTTTCACCCTTTATTTTAGTAACAAACTCGGTTTTTCGTGTGACAAAAAAAATGATGAAGTTAGAAATAAACAAACAAAGCTATTTAAAAGCTTGTTTGGAGAAATACTTCGAAATAAAAAGTCACTAAAACAAAGTGTTTTACGAAAACCGAAGCTTTTTATGCTTTTCGCCATTTTTCTACTAACCCATTCACCCACCTTTAGCCCAAGCCTATACCCAAAAAGTCCTCTTGATATTTACAAAGGTAACAAGTTAAAAAGGAAGAGGATTGATTGCTTGGCAAGTTTATGGTAGGAATAAGTTCCACGCCGCTCTCGAGTGATTCACTAAAAATATACCTTCGGCCGAGTGTGAGTGGTTTCTCCCGTGAGGTATGTGAACTTGTATATAAATGGAATTTTAAAAAAGGCATGTTATGCCCAAATTAGTAATTTCTCTTATGAAACGTTCTAAACAAATCATAACGAATAGGATTGTAAATAAGTAAAAATAAAACGCAAAAAGATCTTGGATTCCCGAAACTCTATGACAAGCCAAAAACCTTCTCTTCTACCCATTCCATTTGGGAGTGTGAGCCACATATTAAAGAGTTTTGCTTGAGGACAAGCAAAAGTTCAAGTGTGGGGGTATTTGATGTGTGTAAAATGCAACATATAAATTACATCAATTGAGGCATAAAACTAACCCTTTTTAAGTACTAATGTTGGAAAAAGAGTGTTTTTGTCTTCCTTTTGTATTTTCAGGATAAAATGAGCTCAAATTCACAAACGAAGCAAAAAGACAGCTAAATGTAACATAAATACAAGAAAAGGAACAAAAGTAGATTGCCCGACCCCTCAACGGCATCTTCCCAAGCAGAAAAGAGAAGTCAGAAGACTGAACACGCCCCGTGCTCAGCCAGCACGGGGCCGTGCCCAAGAAGCAGCAAAAAAGACAAACCAATAGAAGCTTCTATTGCCCACCACGGGGCCGTGTCCAGTGAGCACGGGGGCGTGGCGAAAGTACAGCAGGCGCATTAATTGTAATTGCGAATTACAATTAATGAAGAGAGAGAGAGAGTGTCAGACGGGGGCGTGTCCAGCGGACACGGGGCTGTGCCCAGCCTTCTGTTCAGCCTATAAATAGGAGTGCTTGGTTTCATTTCAACTCATCCCTTGGCACACCACTACTCTCACACTTCATCCACCACCCACCACCATCACAACACCATCATCCACCACCATCATCCATTGTCCATCATAGAGTGTGTGAGTCGTCTCGGGATCCAAGATTGATCGTAAGAGTTCTTGACAATCAAGGCCATGTTTGCCTAAGTCTCTTACATCACTTGGTGAAGACAAGTGTTTAGTATAATACTTTTTATTTTTAATCTTTTGCACTTTTTATTTGGTTTTCTATTAATGACTTTAATAACTAGTTGCTTATGTTGAAGGTGATCTTTCCTTATCGTTTGTCCGTGTTGTCTTGGCGTTATTTTACTGTCTATATAAAATAAAAGATTTTCACCATTCATATCTCTATGGTCTATATGGAGGTATGTTGGCTACCTGGTCGGGGGTTAAGGGAACGGTTTGGTAAGGGTCTTGCCCTTGTTCAGCGTTTAGAGGTCCTGCAAGGGACCTGGGTCAAATTTAGTAGGATCTCCTTCAATGCCCATAGGTATTGGATGGCGGGGATCCAAACTCTTTGACCCCCTCATAAGTTAACCACTATTAATACTATAACTCGGCTATTTAGGACTGTATCCCTGCTGACTCAGACTACTTAGTCGAGGGTAACGTCACCGCCAAAAGCGGGGCCTATCATAATTTGCATTAATAACTTAATTCATTATCTTCCAATAATCCAACTCTTTAGGATTGTATCCTTGCTGACTCAAACTACTGGGTTGAGGGTAACGTCGCCTTCAAAAGAGGGGCCTACTACAATAACTAAGATAATCTCTTAAACAAGTGCAAAAGTGCGAAAATAATCAAAGGTTATACTAATACACGAGTCGGATCCAAGTGATTCATCTTGTCTATCTGTTTTTATTTTATTTTAATTTTCAGCATTTAGTTAGTTTTTATTTTCTTAGTTTAAAAACCTTTTCTAACTTTTTGATTTGACTAGACGTTGAGGATAAACCGGTACTAAAAGCTCTTGTGTCCTTGGACGACCTCGGTATCTTACCAACACTATACTACGTCCACGATGGGTGCACTTGCCCATATGTGTGTTTAGTGTTAGTAAATATCGTGTTTTATAAATTTAAAACTTGGCTAAAGTGTAAAAAGGGCTTAAATATACATCTAAATTATATCACACTTCACGTACATCAATATACTCTTCCTATCACCTTTAAAGTCCCTCCGTGTTGTTTGGTTACCGGGGAGGTAACATGGTATTAGTTAGTAGCGCTACTTAGGTTTGGCAACCTCACCCCGTTCCTGGGAGGACGGGTGTTGAACTAATGACCTAGTCATGACCAATGCTTTGATAGGAGCATTGGAGAAAGGGCAAAATAATCAGAAGTCGTCTAGTATTCGGGGTATTATCAACATTACTTTCGGAATTGAATTCAATGGATTAACTGAATACTTCGTAATCAACGTTTTCGTAAAACTATAAACTCACCAGCGTTGTCTGATACACTTGTTGCATGCTCGCAGGTTGTTAGATTATATGGATTTGGAACTTGCTGTCTGAAGTAGCTGGAGTGGTCATGGGTCGTGCTGATTGGATACGAATGGTGGGCTTATTGATTACATACAATTAATTTGAAACAGTTAAACTATGATTTCTTTTATTCGCTTCCGCTGAACATGTTGGTTTTCATTTAAACTTATTGACGATACTTTTCAGTAATAATTGATGATTTTATTTAACAACTTGTGATCGGTTCAATATGATTAGTGGCTCGTTATTGGTTTGTCACACGCCTAGTAGGTTTTCCCTTGGGTGGTATTTTGGGGGAGTGACAGTTTGGTATCAGAGCCACTGGTTATAGTGAACTTGGTTTTAAAACGTTTTTTTTTAAAACCAGACTATAACCGAACAGTTCCGAAATCGACCATGACACTCAGCTCCAGATTCGCAAGGTTCGTTTCTTGTCTACTATTGCATAGTATATCTAGTGTTTGCTTATGAATAACAACACACGTGAATACACACTTGGCACTACAGTATGAGTTTCTATGTTACCAACCCATGTTACGTGTTTTAAGAGTGCGACTCTTCTTGAACTTTCATGATCTATGTTGTGGTGTCATATGTCTTATTGCTTGAATTCGGGGAACCTTTTAGCGCGAGTTAAGAGGCGCTGGGATAAGCAAGCAAATTAACTTATTATTATGGATGCACACATAATAATAATGTGGGGTGCATGTGAGTCCCAGTGAGGCTTAACGAGTGTGAAAAGGGGTCCGCTCGGTTAATTGGTGTTATGTTAGAACTCTGTAGTCTATAGAGGTCATAGTAATACTTGGCTCCTACCTTATTATGACTCGTAACCTTTTCCCTCTTCTCTTATAGAATCATGAGTGGACGAGGCCATGGACGCGGCCACATTGCTATGACGCAGGCCGAATTAACCAACTTGATCAACACTCGTGTAGCTGAAGCCCTAGCGGCTTACCAGGCTGGTACGATATGTGCCAATTACTTTCTATCCTTTTGTGTCGTATACTCGTATCTTACCTGTGTGTTGTACGTTCTTTCGTTTTAGGTCAACCTGCGAATCAAAACAATCCACCTGCTCCACCTGCTTGTACGTACAAGATGTTCATGGATTGTAAGCCACATAACTTCAGTGGGACTGAAGGGGCTGTAGGACTCCTGCGATGGTTCGAGAAGGCAGAATCGGTATTTGCAATGTGTAACTGTCCTGCTGGGGACAGGGTGAAGTATGCTACGGGCACACTCGAGGATGGTGCCCTGACATGGTGGAATGCCCAGGTTCAGATGTTGGGTATTGAAATGGCGAATGCCACTACTTGGGATGATTTCAAGGAGTTGATGCGAGAGGAGTATTGTCCTCGTGATGAGGTTCAAAAACTGGTGAACGAGTACTACAATCTGAAAATGGAGGGATCTGAGATTGAAGCATTCACTAGGAGGTCTAATGATTTAGCAACTTTGTGCCCTAACATGTCTCGACCCCCACATCGGCGAATTGAGTTGTATCTCAAGGGCTTAGCACCAGCTGTTAAGGGGTACGTTACTGCTGCAAACCTAGACAATCTGCCCCGTATCGTCCATTTGGCACATAAGATTACTGACCAAGAGGTTGAACGTGGCAACTTGCCGCCACGTGTTTCTGCTACTACCTCGACTGCTACAGCTACCACACCTGCTAGTGATCACAAGCGAAAATGGAACGATACTGACAAAGCAACCAGTGCCAGCCAATCTCAGAAAAGGGTAGACAACAGCATCCACCGTAGTTTTAGCCAGTCGTCTTCTGTGAACCAGAATCAGAGCAACAATTCAAATCAGGGTTCTTACGAGGGAAAGCAACCAAAGTGTAATAAGTGTATGTTCCACCATCACGGACCGTGCACCTGGGTATGTCATAGGTGCAACAAGGTGGGTCATATGGCTAAAGATTGTAGGGTCTGGCTTCCTAAGCAGCCGCATCAGCAGCCACAACAACAGGAGAGGCAGCAGCCCCAACAGAATCGGGGAAATCAAAAGGGGTGCTTTCAGTGTGGTGAAGAGGGTCATTTTAAGCGGGATTGCCCTCAGCTTAACTAGAATGCTGGCAACAACAACAACACAGGGAATAACAACAATGGGAACCATGGTGGGAACAGGGCAAGTGGAAAAGTATTTATTATTGGCGCTGGGGAAGCTCGCAATGAAGGGCAATGTTGAGACCGGTACGTCTTCTTTGAATAATATTTTTGTTTCTGTTTTATTCGACTCTGGTGCCGATTGGAGTTATGTGTCTCTGGGGTTCAGTCGTCAGTTAGGACTGACTCCCACCCCTCTTGTAAATAAGCATGTAGTAAAATTAACTGATAGTAAATCGATTGAAGCTTCTTATGTTCTTTTTGGTTGTAAACTTGATCTCATGAGTCAAGTGTTCGACATTGACCTACTTCTCGATACCTTTGTAAGTTTTGACGTGGTCGTTAACATGGATTTTCTTATCTATGCCCCAAGCGGAAATTCTCTGTAAAGAGAAAATCGTGCGTATCCCTCTCCCTAGTGGGGAATCCTTATCAGTTCAAGATCATCGTAGTGGTGCTATGGTTGGCATCATCTCAGCCATGAAAGCCCAGAAGTGTCTACGGAAGGGCTACTCTGCTATACTAGCTCTCGTCACCGATTCGCAACCTGAAGAAAAGAAGATCGAGTATCTTCCAATTGTTCGTGAATTTTCTGACGTGTCTTCTGAAGAGTTACCTGGTTTACTTCCACATCGCTAGGTGGAATTTCAGATTGACCCTATGCAAATCCTGATTTCCTTCTGGGATGTAGCAATCCCTTGGGTTCGTTGGACACTATCGCAGATTCATCGTGGGATTTTCAAAGATTGCGTAACTTCAACCTCCTTAGCACAGTGGGGAGCTGTGAATTCATGGAAAATAAAACAGGGGAAATGTCTTTTCAGCTTTTGAAAACCCAACCTTGCAACGTACTGAGCATCACTTCTATCTGAGGGTACTAATGATCTGACGGTATACCATGATGGTTCGGATCAGAGTCCCAGTTACACATCGATGCAACATGAGAAGGAGATGAACCACATGGTGGACTTACAGGAAGAACTGCACAAGTCACGACTTGCGTAGTCTTTGGATTTAAATTGGAGGCATTACTTGAACGGTACCAAATGCACTACCTAGACCGATTACAAGGGCCTCCCGTGCACTATCTAAACGTGTGATGGCAACATTAAGTGGAACTTTTGAATAAATACGACCGTGAAACCCGGCCGTGCACAAGCTTTGCAGCTCGCTATCGACTTTAACATACTTGATCAGACTCGCCTTGTTCAAATTGAAGGACTGAGGGAAGAGAGTTCTCAAGATTGACCCATGCGGGGCATGGGGAAGCAACCTTTGGCAGGACGGACTTCATGGAATGAATATGGACTTCACTATACAGCAACCTTAGGGAATTGGTGCAGGCGAAGCACACGGGCATCGATATCACCAGCACACTTTCTTGCAATCCAGATAATTGACAAGTCTTCACAGCTGTGAATGTTCCTTTGAGAGGCGGGTTTTAGGCATGAGGTGCCAACTTCTGTTACCTCAGAATTCGATCTATGCATAAATTATGTCGGGCAATGCACAACACCCTTGGCTCACGTCAGGACCAGAGCATTGCTTATCGCCGTTGGGCAAACGATCAGAGAAAACGAACTCTCTTGGTACTCGAAGGCATGCTGCGAGCATATGGGTGACTGGCTTTGGTGCAAATTGGAAGGACTCTTACCTATGGTTGAGTACTACTGCGGCAGTTATCATCTTGGTAACCAGATAGCTCTGTTGAGGCATTACGTAGACAATAATACCAACCTTCTTATTAGACTGAGATGGTTGACAACTTAATTACTGGTCCAGGACTAGTACTCGAAACTCTTGGGAAGGTTGTTTGGATCAGGAGTCGATTAGCGGCAACGCGTGATCGGCAGGAAAGCTCATAAACTTGGGAAATGCTGGAGGCGATCGTGTTATGTTGAAAGTCTCACCCTGGGAGGGTGTGGCACGCTTGGGAAGCGTGACAAGCTTAATTTACGTTATGTTGGGTTATTCGGAATTATGGAAAGAATCGGTCACGTCGCCTAAACTCGAGTTACCCGACGAATTGGGTAACGTTCATGATGTCATTTATGTCGCGAGTCTAATGTAGTGTTTGTCCGACGAAACGCTTGTGATGCCTTCTTAGAGTCTGAGTCTAACGTCAAGTTGCAGTTGTTAAGGTGCCTATTGAAATCATGCCCGAGGAGGTTAAGGTTTGCAAGCACTGTCAAATTCCAGTTATGAGAGTTCGTTGGAACTCGAGACTAAGTATCCGCAATCGTACGAATCTACTGAATCAATTCCGATGCAACTGGTGAATTTCGAGGACTAAATTCCCTTTCTAGTTGGGGATGATGTGGTACCCGAGGAAAACCCACAGTCATCCACAGTTATCTTGAACTACCACTTCATTTCTCTGAGACTTCTTGTCAAATTTCGGGACGAAATTTCTTTCAAGTTGGGGATGATGTGACAACCCGAACTTTCAAGGCTAGTATCACTTAGTCTCGTGATCCTGATTTCTCGTCATGTGCTTTGATAAGATTTTAAACGCTCTTAGTTAGGATAAATGTGGTGAATGTAAAACGTATTTGAGTATGTTAAAGTGTGTAGTTGGATTACGTTAAGTGTCAAATGGTTGAGTTGGGCCACTCATGTAATGGGCTACGATATTAAATGGTTTGTAGTGATCAGGAATAGTTCAACATATGTGTTTTGGATCTCGGCCCTAAACCATGAGCCCAGAGCGTAGCCCAAAGCTGGGTCGGTCCTCTTGTTGGAGCGCATACACACATATGGTTATGTGTGTGTGTGTTCTTTATATAAATTGCATGGTTTGAGCCCATTACGGCCAGCCAACATGAACCGCCCAAAACTCTTATCTGATATGTTTATGTGTTATATTCTAATTAGCACAAAAACTCAAATAAAAACCCTACCTATTCCAAGTTTGCGTGCGGCAGGATAACCCCCCCCCCCTCACCATCAAAGCCTCTCATTGGTGCATTCTCTACGCCGGTTAGTATGCTAATGTATTAGTTAGAGTTCTTGAACAATTTTGTGTTGTGTGGTGATTATGTTGTTAATCAAAGTGGGTAGTGATTGCTTTATGTTGGTTATAAATAATCTGATTCTTAGATTTCGAGAAAAGTCATCCGATGTAAAACAAGTATTATGTGAATTCAAAACAATTATTATGTTGGATAAACAAGTAGTAATGATTGGCAACCCATGTGAATTTTATTTCGTGAAGATGATGTAAACAAGAGATACGGTCAAATCACCTTATATTTGTTATGATTCTTTCATGTGATATTTTAATTGTGAAATCAGTCTGCATGCAAAGTGATAGTTGGCCATAAATAAATGCATGTGAAGTGTCAGATTTCATGTGCTTTTGATAAGACTAGAATACATAGGGATTTTATAGATGGGCTTTATTTAAACATATTATTGATATTTTTTTTATTAATAAGTGTGTAATAATCGATGGTTTAATTATATGGATCTGTTGAGTGTGAATCAAATATTAGAACTATTATGTGAAAGTGTATGATAATCAAACCTGCATGGTTAATTAATTGGGGAAACGAAAATTGTTTTGGGCCGGTAGTGCATGGGATGGGCTGTTGTGATTCGGGTAAACTAAGATGTAGATCAGGATTGAATGGATCATGCAATGCAAATGATGATTGGGTTTCTGTTAGGACTTTGGGCCCAACAGCAATTAACTCGGTTTCGTTTTATATGGGTCTTAGTCGTAACTGGGTCGGTGTAAGCAAATCGAATCACAAAGGTGGCCGGTTGGGCCAGGGCGATGTTAGGGGCTGTATATACTTAGCGGGTTGCACATCTCGCGGGTCGCTGGGTTGCCTTGGGCCGGTGTCAAGTGGGCCGTGCATTAGGGGAAACGGGTTAGGCACTTTGGTTGGGTTATGTGGTTTCGATACAAGGTCCTTGTAATCAAAGTGATCGTAAAACGTTATTAGTTAATGCTTTTACATGCATATTTACGAGAATAGGGCATGGGCTGTTAATGTGTGACAATATGGTATATGAGTGAGTGGTGTGAAGGTGTATGTAACCTGAATACTTATTATGATTCGTGTGATAATATGTGCCAAGCTTGTTCATTACTTGCATAATAAACTACGTGATTTATATGTGTGTAAGTAACTGACTGGTACGGAAACCATACTAGGATTGGATTGACCAAACTGTGAACACATACTTTAATCTTACCGAGCAAAGCAAAGGTGAGTTCATCTCTCTTGAGCATGCGTCCCGGTGGGTGGGACAGTCAGTGGGTATCCCGGGGAGGGATAAGTCTTTTAGGTAAAAACGGGAATGTTGGATAATATACTCTTCCTATCACCTTTAAAGTCCCTCCGTGTTGTTTGGTTACCGGGGAGGTAACATGGTATTAGTTAGTAGCGCTACTTAGGTTTGGCAACCTCACCCCGTTCCTGGGAGGACGGGTGTTGAACTAATGACCTAGTCATGACCAATGCTTTGATAGGAGCATTGGAGAAAGGGAAAAATAATCAGAAGTCGTCTTGTATTCGGTGTATTATCAACATTACTTTCGGAATTGAATTCAATGGATTAACTGAATACTTGGTAATCAACGTTTTCGTAAAACTATGAACTCACCAGCGTTGTCTGATACACTTGTTGCATGCTCGCAGGTTGTTAGATTATATGGATTTGGAACTTGCTGTCTGAAGTAGCTGGAGTGGTCATGGGTCGTGCTGATTGGATACGAATGGTGGGCTTATTGATTACATACAATTAATTTGAAACAGTTAAACTATGATTTCTTTTATTCGCTTCCGCTGAACATGTTGGTTTTCATTTAAACTTATTGACAGTACTTTTCAGTAATAATTGATGATTTTATTTAACAACTTGTGATCGGTTCAATATGATTAGTGGCTCGTTATTGGTTTGTCGCACGCCTAGTAGGGTTTCCCATGGGTGGTATTTTGGGGGAGTGACATGATTAACTACTAATCTATTTAAAATCCTTCCATATCAAGACAAGTTTTAGCTCAGGTAAATATTCTTAACGTATTTTCCCTATACGGGCTTAGGATACGGTAAATTATTATCGCTTGGTCGGGTATGGGATCATATATCAGATTGTGACTATAAAATTCCATGACCCGTTTTAATTTGTTTTGTCTGATAACTTAAAACATTGGGGGTTAATGCGACCGTGTCCTGGATATCTTTGACTCATTTAAGTTGCTAATGGCCACAACCGAGCACGGGGTGTACGCGACCGTGTCCTGGATATCTTACCTGTATACGTTAAAAGTAACGAACTGCATAATATCGATACCTAATTATGAATTACTATTATTTAATTATTGATATTTGTTATATTTTCATTAACAAGAAAATTTAATATGAAACTAATTATAAAATCTCTAAATAAAGTTATTTTGTTGATAAAAAACTTGTATTTAAATCTCTAAATATCACCAAATTCAAAGTTATGTGTTAATGCACTTTAGGTGATAAGTGCATGTCTCCCAAGTTATAGGGTCTTTATTGTACATATGTTGAAAATTAGTCCCAAGTTTATCCTAGGGACATTTTGTCCAAGGTTTAGGATGATTTCTTTAGTCAGAGTTTTTGTATGGACTAAGGTCAGAGTTTGTTTGTGTAGCCTTTGTCTGAGTTTTGTCTAGGCAAAAGGTCTGAGCTTTGTGCTATATGTTTTGTCCGGGCTTTCTAGTTAGTCTTGAAAGTCCGGGCTTTGCCTTGTATATATACTTTAATGTGGAATAGACAAGGCAACGATTCTGTGTGAAATTCTGTGCACCTAACCCTAATCATTGTGTTTTGTCTGGCGGCTGCTTTGTGTGAGTGACGTCATTCATCTTCATCAAGAATACTCAGTGTATTCTTGATTTCTCTCTCAAATCCTTGCATTCTAGTGTTTCATCTGCAGTGGTTGATCATCAGGTGGATTCCGCACGCCTGTTGGTTGCTTTAGCTGAGTGAGATCTTGGATTAGGAGGCCTTACAAGTGGTATCAGAGCAGTGTGCTCATACTACTGTAGGTGTTTCTTAGTTTGAAGGTTTTTGTGAGAAAAGTTCAATCTTTGATAGGGTTTACTGAGAGTTTAGTGAGTTTTTGTGTTTTATTCATGATTCTTCATTCATATCTAGTGATTTGATGATGGATTTTGAGCAGTTTGGTGATTTTTAGTGTTGTTCTTCATCTGGGTTTTACAGGGGTTTTTGGTTCTTGTTCATACAGAGGTTGAAGGTTGGAAAAGATTCTGAGTTTGATCTTTGGAAGCTTTGTCCGTGGTTTAAATTTTGTGTTTGTGTCTCCGGGGTATTGTTGAACCAGTGTGAAGTCACATTGGGGAGATAGTCCGGAGATTGGTTCTTCTGAGTTTTGAGAAATCCTTGTCCGAATTTTAAGTTAGTCTGAGTTTTAGGCTTGTTGTTATCCGAGTTTTAAGAGTCCTTGTAGTCCGACTTTTATAATTGTTAGTAGAGTCCGAATTTTAATGTTTTTTTATAATTGTTAGTAGAGTCCGAATTTTAGTGTTTGGTCCGAGCTTTAACTTTTGTTTATTAATATAAGTAGTCCGAATTTTATAGAACTTTTTAGATAGTCCGACTTTTAACCTTAGGTAGGTCCGAGTTTCTGGTTCCCTTTATTAGTGTCCGAATTTTATAATTTTCTTATTTAGAGTCCGATTTTTCTTTAGTTTGCTATAGAGTCCGAAGTTTATTTTAAATTGAGTCCGAATTTTAGTCAAGTTGAAAAACAAAATTGTTGTTTAGATCCTCTTGTCCGAAGTTTTTAAATTACAATATTGGTCCGAAGTTTAATGTTAGTGTCCGCCTTTTTTTATATAGAGTTTCTTTTAAGTCCGAAGTTTAAGAGTCTAAGTTTTAAGTTTTAGATTTGGTCTGTCCGATCTTTTCTTTATCTTAAATTATTATAGAGTCCGAATTTTTTAGTCTTATTTCTAGGGTCTGAGTTTCTTTATCTTAGTGTCCGAATATTTTTATATAGAATTTGTTAATTAAGTCCGAATTTTTAGTCCAAAGTTCATTGTGTCCGAATTTTAACCTTGTAGTCTGAGTTTAAATTCCTAACAGTGTTGTCCGAGTTTTCTGTTGTTTGTGCTTTATTTCAGGTTTTGTGATCCGGGTTTCACACTCTGATTGAAGCTCAGACATTTCACTCCGTGTTTTTCTCTCCGAGTTTGGACTTAGAAAAGGTCTTCTGTGACACAGTTCTTGCTTGGAAGCCCAATGTTGTTTTCTGAAATGGCAAACAACAATCTGACTGCAATGGTGCAAAACCTCAAGCACAATGCTGAGGTAGGAAGTAGCGACAAACCTCCTTTGTTGATAAACGAGCTTGATTTTCCTGAGTGGAAGGAGCGTTTCGAAAGGTATGTACGAGCAAAAGACATCAAAATCTGGTTATGTATCTTTAAAGGATGTGGAGCTACTCTAGTACGTACATTGACGATTGATACGTATTTGGCACTCACTGACGACCAGAAGAAATTTTATGATTGTGAAGAGAAAGCTATGTCAATGATAACGATGGCAATGACACAACCTATACTTCATACGTTCCGTAAGAGAAATAGCTCAAAGGAATTATGGGATAGTATGATCCAGCGATATGAAGGAAACGAAATGTACAAGAAACGACGTCTCGAACGTTTGAAGACTTAATTCGTTGTGTTCAAGGCTTTGAAGAATGAATCATTTGATGACACAGTGAATCGATTTTATCATCTGCTGAGCGAACTTGATAGAAGTCAAGAGGGTATCTACACTGAATTCGAGAAGGTTGAGAAGTTTCTGAATTGTCTTTCCAGAGAATGGAATATGTACACCGCTTTGATCAGAGAGGGTGTTCTCTATGAAGAGCTCTCATTGGAAGAAGCTGTTCAGAAACTGAGGGGTTATGCTTGGAATATGGAAGATCAAGCATCTGATTTCGAGAAGATCCAAGATCCCCAGTTATATAAGGCTTCGAAACCAACGGATAAGGGTAGTAATGGTGGAGTCGGTGTTGCTTTGTATTCGGAGAATGAAGGTCCTGCAAGTGAACACGCCTTTATAAGCAACAATGACAGTTCAGGTGGAACAACCAATTCCAATCAAGGGATGTACTCTTCTAGTGGAGCTCAGAAATCTCAAGGAACAAGCCTGAATATTCCTAAGATAGATGCAAGCTGTTTGAAGTTGATTGAAGAAAACATGAGTCTGTTGGCATCCTTCATGACTGCCTACGAGAACTTCTGTCTTGGAAAGCTCGTTGAACCGTCAAGTCTCGTTGAGGACTTTGATCAGATAGATCAAGACGAAATGGAAGAACTTGATCTACAACTCAATATGGCACTGTTAGTCCGAAGAGCGAAGAAGTTTCTGTTGAAGACGGGTAGGAAGTTCATAGTAGGTCAGACAAAGACTCGAATGGGAGTCGACATGTCCAAAGTAAAATGTTACAACTGTGGTATCTACGGGCATTTCGCACGTGATTATCGAAAGCCGAAAATGGAAAGATCTGACAACAATTCCCGAGGAAATAATTCAAGACCTCACAACAATTCATCAACTGCTACCTCTAACTCAAGTGCTCGTTCAAGTGGGTCTGAAAATCTTACACCTTCGACAAACAATGCTATGGTGGCTCAACCTCTACAGAGTGTGACTGAGCCTTATGATTGGGGTTGTGCTTTGGAAGACATCTCAGGAGCAATTATGTCACAAGCATTTATAGCTGAAATTGTGAACGAAGAAGTGTATGAAGAGGTTGTCGAAGAGACTAGCATTGAGGAGCTTGCAGTTGTAGCTGAAGTTTTTGGGGAAGAGTTGGATTCGGGGAATGTTGCTGAGAATGAAGAACCCTCGATTGAAGAGACTGTTGAAAAGTCTAACAAGACAGAAGATGGAGAAAAAGGAGAACGCTTTGAATTCAACATCTCCACAGCCGAAATGCAGCAATTTGCGGATGCAGAAGCTAAAAGGTTGGAAGAAAACTCCGTAGAAAACGAGGCTTGTGCATTCATGGCTGGCATTGAGGTAAAATCATTTTCTGTAGATAAGCGATGTGCTAGATGTGTTGAGTTTGTGACTAAGATTGATAGATATGCACTTCATAACACAAACTTGATTGCAGATTTAGAAAAATCCAGAGAACTCATTGCTGTTTTGTCTAATTCGGATAAAGAACACCGAATTAAGATAAAAGCACTGAAAAATGATATCTCTGAATTTGAGAGACTTGTGGCTCACGGAAATCTTAAAAATCAGGAATTAAAATCTGAACTTGAAATGAATCAAAATTGTGTTTTGGAAAAGAACAAAATCATTTTGGAAAAAGATAATCTGATTTTAGATTTGCAACGAAAAATTGAAAAGTTCCGGGATTCATCCGAAGTGATGAATTTCTGTATTAACAGCCAACGTCTCAAAGAATCTGAGGAAGAAATGTTCGGCATTGGATATAGTAAGATGCCTCCACCGGTAAACCATAACTATACATCGATGCCAAGCATTGACCCTGAATTGGCAAATTTTGTGCCAAAGACTCCTCTGACGGTTGAACCACAAAGTGAGTCAGAATCTGAGCCAGATGAAGTTACTGACTCAGATCAGTCGAAGATGAGTGGAGTTTCAAATAAAAATGAAGTAAATCTTGAAAACATTGAAAATTTGATAAGCAATAAGATTTTGGAAATGCTTAATCAAGTTCAGAATGTGAACTCAAAACCGAAGTCACGTGGGAAATCTAAAAAGGCTTTGAAAAATATCCCTAAAACTGAGTTTGTGAAAGGGGAGGATTTTGTCAAAGAAGAAGTTAAGATCGAAACAGGTTCCAACTCTCAGTTTGTGAACCAAATTTTGAAAAATTCCACCAACGACTCATCATCTTCGACCACTCATGAGGAACGTCCAAAGAATGCTGCGAAAATTCGCAAATGCTACAAGTGTCGTGGGAAAGGACACTTAGTAGCAGACTGTCTAGATGACAGGGGTAAATCTCTTGTTGATCCTGATCAAAAGAAACCTTTTGTTGAAAAACCACAAAATGAAGCAGTTAATGTTGAAAAGAAAAATGGTAAAAATCAGAAGGTTGAGAAAAACAAAGTGATTAAACAAGAAGTAAAACCAGTTATCAAACCAAATGTTAAATCACAACAAAATCAGGATCGGGAGGAGAAACCCGTTGTTATTAACCGTGGGGAAAGATCGGAAAATGTAACTCAAAGACATGATACTCGTGAGAGAACCCCTCACAGACGACAAAATCATGTCACTTTCCAAGTAGTTGAGAATGACTAACGCTCTGGAGGTCCGAACAACAACTATGTTAGACCTCATGCACAGAACATATTCGTGAATGATGGAAATGCGTCACCCCCCGATTTCCAAATCAAAGACCGCATTCGGATAATCATCCACGATCATTCTCAAGACATGAAGATGCTCCTAGATTTGGTAGGAATTTTGAGCCACCCAGGAATCAAAATTACAGTTACCAAAAGTATGGAAGCCGAGGTTATGGAAACTCTGGTTATACCAACAGATCGTCAACTCCGTATAATCCACGATTTGCGGGGACTCATTCCAACAATTTCCAAAATGGAAATGGTGGACACAGAGGCGATGATGGTTATTTCAAAGAGTTTTCTTATGTTGAGGAATCAGGACGACCCAAGACCATCATGGCTTGGGTCCCACACTCTAACTAAATTTTTGTTGGGGAGTGTAGGAGCAGCTGAAGAGGGCTATCTATATTTGGTATATCGATAGTGGCTGTTCCAGACACATGACAGGAAATAAAGAGTTACTGAACAATTTTAAACAAATTCGTGGTGGTTATGTGAACTTTGCCGGTGAAAAGGGTGGATACATCACCGGTGAAGGCTCTGTGTCAAATGGAAAAATCACGCTGCATAAAGTGAACTACGTTGAATAATTGAAGCATAACTTGATGTCGGTGTCTCAAATCTGTGATAACAAGTACACGATGTTGTTCACTGATAAAGCTTGCTTCGTTTTGCGTCCGGGATTTGTTGTTCCTGAAGATTGGATCGTTATGAGGGCTCCAAGGGTGAATAACACATATGTCATGGACATGCGCCCATTGGTTAACTCGTCTGCTCCAGTGACTTGTCTACTTTCAAAGGCGACTGAAGATCAATCGTATCTCTGGCATAGGAGAATGGGCCACGTGCATCTGCGAAAAATGAACCACTTAGTGAAAAACAACTTAGTGTTGGGGGTTCCTTTACGTAGTTTCAATATGCACAACAAATGTGAATCATGTGAAAAAGGAAAAATCAAACGAAAGCCTCATAAACCGAAAACAGTTAACTCAATCCAAAAACCACTTGAATTGCTTCACATGGATCTTTTCGGCCCAATCCATGTTGCTAGCATTGGTGGGATGTCTTATTGCTTAGTTGTCACTGACGATTTCTCACGTTACTCATGGGTATTTTTCTTAAAAACAAAGGATCAAACCGCTGGTATTTTAAGAGATTTATTCAAACAACTTGAGAAAAATTATTCACTTCCTATTAAGAAATTCGGAAGTGACAACGGCACAGAGTTTAAAAATCATTATATGGATGAGTTATGTCGGGAAATGGGAATAGTTCATCAGTTCAGCGCTCCATATGTTCCTCAACAGAACGGAGTTGCAGAACGGAAGAATCGTACCATGATTGAGGCAGCCCGCACTATGCTTTCTGAATCAAAATTGCCAATTTTCTTCTGGGCCGAGGCGGTAAACACTGCATGTTATGTGTTAAATCGTGTGCTTACTGTCAAAAGAGAAGATAAAACGTGTTATGAATTGCTTGAAAACAGGAAACCGAACCTATCTGGTTTTCAACCTTTTGGGATTAAGTGTGTTATCAAACGCACCAAAGATACTCCTAAAATGGGAGAAGTTGGTGAAGTTGGGTTCTTTTTGGGATATGCCAATGGAACTCCAAACAAACGCGTTTATAACATCAAGAAGCGAACAGTGGAGACCGTGTTTAATATAAGCCCTTTGAGTTTCGATCCTCCTCCGTCCGAGTGCAAGTATAAATTATTTGATTCATTTGATCTTCCAAAAGCGGTTATGATTATGATAAATTATTTGATTCATTTGATCTTCCTGATGTTTCAGAAGAAGATTCGGAGGTTGTATACACACATCTTGTGAACAAAGATGAAGTAGATGCGAGCGGGAGAGCAACTATTCCTACTAATGTGTCTTCGAATGTTCCAGTCGCTGATTCTTCGACCGTAAATGATGTTGTTGCTGAGCAGATCCCCAATGCAATTGCTCAAACTACAAGTGGAGATCTATACGTTGACTTTTCAGCATATCCAAATGTTGTTGCGTCTTCTGGTAATGGTGAAGCTTCTAGTTGTAATGCAAATGCTGAGGGGGAGATTCAATCGAATTTGGGAAACAATCTTCAAGCTCCGGCAATCCCAGTTCCAAGAACAAATGTTCATCATCCTGTTGATAATATTATTGGGAATCCAAATGCGGGAGTGCAAACGCGAAGGAGTATTTCAGAGATGCAATGTCTGTTCTCTGCTATCAAGAAAGAAGAAATCTACAATCTTAGCCTGCATGAATGTTTTATCTCTCAGATAGAGCCGAAGAACTATCAAATGACTCTGAAGGATAATTCTTGGTGTGAGGCGATGCAAGAAGAGTTAGCTCAGTTCGACAAGTTAAAGGTGTGGAATTTGGTCGATCTTCCGAAGGGCCAACATGCAATCAACACGAAATGGGTTTTCAAGTGCAAGAAAGACGATAAGGGTGTCGTTGTCAGAAACAAAGCACGGTTGGTTGTTCAAGGCTTCAATCAAGAGGAAGGGATTGATTATACCGAAGTTTATGCACCGGTGGCAAGACTGGAAGCTATTCGTTTGTTTCTAGCCTTTGCTGCTCACATGCGTATCAAAGTCTATCAGTTGGATGTGAAAAGCGCCTTCCTTTACGGGAAATTGTATGAAACGGTGTATGTGTCCCAACCACCGGGTTTCGAAGCTCCAGGGTTAGACAACAAGGTCTATTTGTTGGACAAGGCTCTCTACGGTCTCCATCAGGCCCCTCGAGCATGGTACGAGACGTTGTCAAAGCATCTATTGGAGCATGGGTTCTCCCGTGGTGCGATTGACTCCACACTGTTCATTTTGAAGAAAGGGGGAGATTTTCTGATTGTGCAAATTTACGTTGATGACATAATTTTTGGTTCTTCAAATGAAGAATTGTGTCGTGAGTTCGAAGCGGTGATGAAGTCAAAATTTGAAATGAGCGCGATGGGCGAGTTATCCTTCTTTTTAGGTCTTCAAGTGAGTCAAGAAAAAACCGGGACGTACGTGCATCAGACAAAGTATGTCCACGAGATTCTCAAAAGATTTGGATTGGAAGATAGCTTACCCTATGACACGCCTCTACCGACAAATCTCAAGCTTTCACCCGATGATGAGAAAGATCCTGAAGTGGATCCGACTCTATATCGAGCAATGATAGGTTCATTGATGTATCTTACTGCTTCACGACCAGATATTATGTTCTCTGTTTGTTTGTGTGCTAGGTACCAATCAATTCCGAAGGAGTCTCATTTGAAAGCTGTCAAGCGTATTTTCAAATATCTGAAAGGGACGCCTAAGCTTGGATTGTGGTATCTAGCTGAAGGTGGTCTGGATTTGATGGCGTATGCTGACGCAGATTTCGGAGGGTGCCGGATGAACAGAAAGTCAACCTCTGGCGGCGCACAACTTCTTGGGAATCGTCTTGTCTCTTGGCAATGCAAAAAGCAAGTTGCCGTTTCTCTATCCACGTGCGAGGCCGAGTACATTGCTGCTTCAAGCTGTTGTGCTCAGGTCTTGTGGATTCAGCAGCAAATGAGGGACTACGGTTTGAATTTTACTCGAACTCCTATCCTTGTCGATAACAACTCTGCCATTTCCAAAACAAACAATCCAGTTAATCACTCACGCACTAAGCACATAGATGTTAGGCATCATTTTATTCGCGACTGTGCTGAGAAGGGTTTAATAGAAGTGGTTAGGGTAGACACCTTGGATAATCTTGCCGACCTGTTTACGAAAACATTCGATCGGGCTAGATTTGAAAATCTGGTCCGAATGATTGGCATGATCAACCCTGAGTAAAATGCTTTCAAAACTCGCATAGAAACTTTATTTTATCTTTTCTGTACATTTCTTACCGCTTTCGAAAAATTGAAAAACTCCAAAAATATTTTAGTTAGTTGTAGGATAAATTTTTCAGAAAAATACAAAAACATATGAAAAATTTAAAATGAAGTCGTGTTGAGATATAAGGGAAATGATAGTACATTGGTTAGTCGTATCTGGTGCAGGACTATGGTTATATAATCAATTAACCGTTAACTGTGGCAGCTTCATCATACGTTGCTTCGGTAGGTTTTACGCGTAAATAAGAACCTGTCTTTGGTATATAAACATAATGAACTGCGTAACTCGTGTGGCGCATCTCTCGGATATATGGTCTTGGTACCGTAATTTCGTTTGATAGATTGCCGAGGTTCTGAGATACGTGGTCTTTATGCTGTTTATCATCTGGGTATCATGGTTGCTTCTTTTACCGGAAAATAACGGGGACGCAAGTCTAGATCTTCCATGATACCATACATACGTGTAAATATCCTTAATTCATGATGCATTCGACCCAAATAAGTGATAAACAATCACATGTCCCACAAAATTTATACGGGAGTCAAGTTCGTCTCTTTTTCTGTACGATGGTACTAACCTGTTCACGGACTTGCTCCTGTGCCCTTTGCATCTGAAATTCAAGTTCCTCCTCAATAAGTGATTCTATCACATAGGACTTGTTTTCAATCCCAAATAAGTGAGTATCTCACATTAGCTTATACGTCTAAAACAGATGATAAATGGTATACTCACCAGTAAGATGATCTCTCGTGCATACCTTGATACGGGAGTATATTCTGAGGTGGGTAAACATAGTTATTGTCAGGTACTAATACACTTAATTCCATATCTCGAAAACAGTGTTCGAAAGCGTGCTAAAACTTAAGTAGACCACAATACCGTTGAACGTCTTGAACTGTCAACATCATTCTAAAAGATTAAAGCTAAAATGCTATGGTTCTTGTGTTGGGTACTGACAGTAAAACCGATATGATTCCTTTGCTCCGACTTCACAAAAAGATAATTAGTGTAAATATGTTCTTAGGTTTAACCTATTTAATTTAGTTCAAATTGAAAAACCACAAAAAGATTTTGCTTTCTTGTTTCTATGTGCGAGTTATCTTATTAAGAATACTCTAGGGTTGTGAAAATTGTTTAAATAAGTTATTAAATGTTGGTTGTTTAATATTTCAATTGTTTATTCTGGGGTATTGGAATTTATTTTTGGGATCCAGGTTTGGGCCGATGTCTCCGGGGTCATGTTTCTTAATCCGGGGTTAAGTGTTTCAGGTCTGGATCGTTCATCTCAAGATGGAAGATTTGGAGAAGCTGTGTGCATCTGGATCGTTCATCTCAAGATGGAAGATTTGGAGAAGCTGTGTGCGTCTGGATCGTGCATCTCAAGCCTGGGGAAGCAGTGATTTCTGAAAGGAATGTGACTGTTGAGATTGCTAAAGTGCTGGATCCGATTTGGCTTGCCAACTTAAGGGAAGCACATCTGAAGAAGCTTCAGTGCCTGCCTCTAAAATACAATGAAGAAGATCGTGTTCTAGTTGACCAATTCATCAAGGTGGTTCAGTTCTGTGTGAAGAACAAGGTCTGGGCAGGAAGCAGTTCTCAAAGAAAGGATGAAGATCTCAAGATCAATGAAGACCATGCACTGATCAAGGGGGAGTTTGTTAATGCACTTTAGGTGATAAGTGCATCTCAAGATGGAAGATTTGGAGAAGCTGTGTGCATCTGGATCGTTCATCTCAAGATGGAAGATTTGGAGAAGCTGTGTGCGTCTGGATCGTGCATCTCAAGCCTGGGGAAGCAGTGATTTCTGAAAGGAAAGTGACTGTTGAGATTGCTAAAGTGCTGGATCCGATTTGGCTTGCCAACTTAAGGGAAGCACATCTGAAAGAGCTTCGGTGCCTGCCTCTAAAATACAATGAAGAAGATCGTGTTCTAGCTGACGAGTTCATCAAGGTGGTTCAGTTCTGTGTGAAGAACAAGGTCTGGGCAGGAAGCAGTTCTCAAAGAAAGGATGAAGATCTCAAGATCAATGAAGACCATGCACTGATCCAGGGGGAGTTTGTTAATGCACTTTAGGTGATAAGTGCATGACTCCTATGTTACCAATGAAAGGATGAAAATCTCAAGTCCAATGAAGACCATGCACTGATCAAGGGGGAGTTTGTTAATGCACTTTAGGTGATAAGTGCATGTCTCCCAAGTTATAGGGTCTTTATTGTACATTCATTAAAAGTTAGTCCCAACTTTATCCTAGGACAATTTGTCCAAGTTTTGGCCAAGCCTTTTGTCTGAGTTTTGTAGTCCCAAGTTTATCCTTGGACATTTTGTCCAAGTTTTAGGCTAGTCATTTGTCTGAGTTTTGTATAGGACACAAAGGTCAGAGTTTTGTTAGTGTTGTATGTTTTGCCCGGGCTTTCTAGTTTGTCTTGAAAGTCCGGGTTTTTCCTTGTATATATACCTTTATGTGGAATAGATAAGGTAGCGATTCTGTGTGAAATTCTGTGCACCTAACCCTAATCATTGTGTGTGTGTTTTGTCTGGCGGCTGCTTTGTGTGAGTGACGTCATTCATCTTCCTCATCAAGAATACTCAGTGTATTCTTGATTTCTCTCTCAAATCCTTGCATTCTAGTGTTTCATCTGCAGTGGTTAATCATCAGGTGGATTCCGCACACCTGTTGGTGGCTTTAGCTGAGTGAGAACTTGGATTAGGAGGCCTTACAATTATAAGAGACATTAGACACAATTGTAAGTCATTTACATTTTGGTTTTTTTGCATCTCTCTTTCCTGCTTAATTATGAATTACTATTATTTAATTATTATATTTGTTATATTTTCATTAACAAGAAAATTTAATATGAAACTAATTATAAAATCTCTAAATAAAGTTATTTTGTTGATTAAAAACTTGTATTTAAATCTCTAAATATCACCAAATTCAAAGTTATGTTTGTTAAAATATTATAAAAATGAAAGAATAATGACACTAATTGTTTTTCTCAAGGTTATCTCTTAAAATTTTCAATGGTTAGATGGTTTGAATGATAAAATATGTCATTTAATAAAGGCAAATTGGATTTAAATAATCCCAACTCACTGTTATTGGCCAATAATAATCCCAACTCATTTAATCACCAATAATAATCCGAACTATTCACTTTTGTTTTTAAAATACTCCCAGTTAAAAAAACACTAACTAGGTTAAAAAATTGCTGATGTGGCTTGCCACGTGGCATATTTTGATGACGTGGCAGCTGATGTGGCAGTCTATGTTGCATGTTTTGATGACGTGGCAGCTGATGTGGCAAGTGACGTGGCAAGCCACATCAGCAATTTTTTAACCTAATTAGTGTTTTTTTTAACTGGGAGTATTTTACAAACAAAAGTGAATAGTTCGGATTATTATTGGTGATTAAATGAGTTGGGATTATTATTGGCCAATAACAGTGAGTTGGGATTATTTAAATCCAATTTGCCTTTAATAAAAATATAGAAGTGGTTAGGGTAGACACCTTGGATAATCTTGCCGACCTGTTTACGAAAACATTCGATCGGGCTAGATTTGAAAATCTGGTCCGAATGATTGGCATGATCAACCCTGAGTAAAATGCTTTCAAAACTCGCATAGAAACTTTATTTTATCTTTTCTGTACAGTTCTTACCGCTTTCGAAAAATTGAAAAACTCCAAAAATATTTTACTTAGTTGTAGGATAAATTTTTCAGAAAAATACAAAAACATATGAAAAATTTAAAATGAAGTCGTGTTGAGATATAAGGGAAATGATAGTACATCGGTTAGTCGTATCTGGTGCAGGACTATGGTTATATAATCAATTAACCATTAACTGTGGCAGCTTCATCATACGTAGCTTCGGTAGGTTTTACGCGTAAATAAGAACCTGTCTTTGGTATATAAACATAATGAACTGTGTAACTTGTGTGGCACATCTCTCGGATATATGGTCTTGGTACCGTAATTTCGTTTGATAGATTGCCGAGATTCTGAGATACGTGGTCTTTATGCTGTTTATCATCTGGGTATCATGGTTGTTTCTTTTACCGGAAAATAACGGGGACGCAAGTCTAGATCTTCCATGATACCATACATACGTGTAAATATCCTTAATTCATGATGCATTCGACCCAAATAAGTGATAAACAATCACATGTCCCACAAAATTATGCGGGAGTCAAGTTTGTCTCTTTGTCTGTACGATGGTACTAACCTGTTCACAGACTTGCTCCTATGCCCTTTGCATCTGAAATTCAAGTTCCTCCTCAATAAGTGATTCTATCACAAAGGACTTGTTTTCATTACCAAATAAGTGAGTATCTCACATCAACTTATACGTCAAAAACAGATGATAAATGGTATACTCACCAGTAAGATGATCTCTCGCGCATACCTTGATACGGGAGTATATTCTGAGGTGGGTAAACATAGTTGCTGTCAGCTATTAATACACTTAATTCGATATCTCGAAAACAGTGTTCGAAAGCGTGCTAAAACTTAAGTGGACCACAATACCGTTGAACGTCTTGAACTGTCAACATCATTCTAAAAGATTAAAGCTAAAATGCTATTGTTCTTGTGTTGGGTACTGACAGTAAAACCGATATGATCCCTTTGCTCCGATTTCACAAAAAGATAATTAGTGTAAATACGTTCTAGGTTTAATTTCCATTTCAGTCAAAAATTGAAAAATCACAAAAAGATATTAAATATCAAGTTTCGGTAAGTTAAAATAAGTTTTCTCATAAAAATTCGGTCGTGTAAGATTCATCTAAGTGTGTGTGAGAAACTTCATCAGGTAAGGAAGTCAAGTCGATAAAATTTTGTTTCAAGCAGTAAAATTTTTCCATCTCGATTTGTTCGTGTTTCTGAAGTAAAAATGATTGTTGTTGAAAGCTTCACAAAATTTTAGGCCAAAGTTGTTGTGTTGAAAGAAGTTTAGGGGTATAAGTGAAATGTGAGTTAGCTTAGTCCGATTTTTTAAAACATGGTCAACTTGGTCCGATTTCTAACTCAAATAACGTGGTCCGACCTTTATAAAAAAAAAATTTGAGGGTCCGCCTTTTATCCAAACCGTGACCGACCTTTAAACAACAAACTCAGAGGTTTACTTGTCTTCTTCTTCCAAACTTTCATTGCATCTTCCCTCTCACCTCCATACATTCCTCCTTGTTCTTGTTTTTGTTGAGATTAAAACCCTAAGTATTCTTCTTCAAGGTATGTATTCCTTAACCTTTACATCTCCATGGCTTCACATTTGGTAAGAATTTTGAATTCTAGGGCTTGAATTGAACTTAGGGTTTATGTTTCTTGATAAATTCATGCTTGAATCCTTGTGTATTCTTACAAATTGCTGATATTAGTTGATGTTTTTGAAGCTTCTTGAAGTTAGGGTTGTAGAAAATTTGGGGGTTTTGTGTTTGGCTTCAAGAACTTGGTGTTCTTGAGGTTGGGGTTCTTGAATCTCGAAGAAAATTGAATTTTTGAGTTGTTTTTGAGCTTTGATTGCTTGAAATTTTGTGAGAATGTGTTATTGAAATTGATTGGCTAGACAAATTTTGTTGCTTGTTTGAATAAGGTTTTTAGCAAGGTTCTTGGTTGGTGTTTTTGGCGCGAAACTTGGTTATTCTTAGGATGAAGATGAAGGTGATTTGAATTTTTATATTTTTGATCCATCGTGAAACATGTGTTCGTGTTTGTTTGTGTTGAAATCGTTGAGATTCGGTCCTTTCTCTCTTCCGTAAGTTGATAAAAGACTTGTTTCAGTGATATGATTTTAACAAATTGTTCCGAGTTTTATGATCAAGGTTTTGGGTCCGAGTTTTGATCCTAAATTTAATTCCGAGTTTCTGTTTTAAACAGTCAACTGTGTCCGAGTTTTCGTTACTTGTTGGTGTCCGAGCTTTGAGGTGCTCCGAGTTTTGTAGGTGAATTTTGAACCAGTTGTGAAACAAGTTTTGCAGTTCCAAGTGTTTACCAAACACAAAACAGTCTGCTCCGGGATTTTTGAAAAGCAAACAGTTGTTCCGAGTTTTGAAAAGCAAACATTGCTCCGAGTTTTTAGAGTTTGTTATTTCCGAGTTTTGGGATCAGCTCATAGGTTCCGGGTTCTTTTTAATTCTCCGACTTTTGCAATGTATCATTGTTCCGAGTTTTTATAAAGGTCAAAAAATGGTTTTCGGGTGTTCTTTTTTTTGAAGGGTCCAACAGGTCCGAGGTTTGGCTTTTAATTCAGTTGACTCCGAGTCTTGATTTTTGTTTGATTCCGACTTTTACCGCTTTTTAATATGTCCGAGTTTTTGAAGGGTCCGTCTCCAAACTTTGTTTAATACAGTCTCCAGGTTTTCAAGTTTTCAGGTGTTTACTTGTTCCGAGTTTTAAACTGTTTAAGTCTAGAGACTCCGATTTTTTTTTAAACTGTTAGTCATTATGTCCGAGTTTTAATATGTTTGATATCATGAGCAGTGTTTCCGAGTTGTAAACTGTTCAAAACAAGAGATACTGAGTTTTGAACTGTTAGTCATTGTGTCCGGCTTTTCACTACGGTGTCTCTCACTCGGGGTTTCTTTTCAACTGTTTGGGACTGTCTAGTTTCAACTCACAGTCTAAGGTCACTTTTATATATCTTAACTGTGTGTTTTACCTATGTGACAGTAATTTTTGCTTTTGCCAGAAGTTGAGTATTGACGTTTACTATGTGTAAACTGCATACTGCAATTATAACTAATGCATGTGTTTCGTTTTTGTTTTGTTTTCAACAGAAATGGCAGAACAACCTCGTCCAGTTCGTGAATTTCATCGTAATCATAATCAAATTGCCTTGCTAAACGAAAAAGTTCGTGGTGGAGCCGAATATACTGATATTATACGTTTTCTTCGAAATTCAAGAATTAGTTTCGCGATTTCCGAGAATATTCACCAAGTGCAAGCGTATATTGATGATTTTTGGCGTACGGCTCGGATTGTTGATGATTCTATCGAAGCTACTATTTCTGGAAGCTCTATTGTTATCACGGAGGCAGTTATTCGTACGGCTCTACGTTTTGGTGATTTAGATCATGGAAACACGTGCTATGTGTGGCAAATACGTGAACGTGGGGTTAGATCTTTCGGCTATGTTGGTTCTTTTACCATGAAGGAGATCTTGAAGGGATTGATTATTGGGCAGTGGAGATACTTCTTTCATGTGTTGATGTAGTGTCTGTCTGCACGAAAATCGGGAACTGATACAATGGGTCATGATCTTCTTTCTGTGATGATTGGATTAACTTACAACCAGCCGTACAACTTCTCACTGAAGCTCTCAAACACCAGATTGGTTTGAAGGCAAATGATAAGCGTTTGATGATTTTGTATCCTCGTTTCCTTTGTCTTATCTTTCGACATTTGTTGCCAAATCTTTCGTTCGAAGGAACTTTGCCTGCCTACGCTCAAGCACCAATGCCTGTTCGTATTTTCACTGATTGTGCCAGAGTTAACGAGTCCAAAAGGACTAATGCTCGTCCTGTGACGACTCCCTTGTGTGGTGTTATTCTTCAAGGCAACTACAATCCAGAAATTGATCCGAAGTGGTTAAACATTAGAGATGGTGTTGATCAAATCTTTGTTGGAGATGCTCAAGAGCCCGTGGTTGTTCAACATCAGGTTGATCTTCAACAACCACCGGCTAATCTTCCGGAACCTGAACCCGTTCAAGAACCAGTGATTTCAGAACCAGTTGTTGTTGCTTCTATGCAAGAAGCTGTGTCTGTTCAAGCTCCAGTTTCTACGTCTTCGGCAACAGGGGTTGCTGTAGAAACTGATGATGTGATTTTAGAGCTTGATGCTGCTTTAGATGCGGGTCCGTCCTCCCGTACAGTTGACAAAGGGAAACGTCCTATGGAAGAAGTTATTGTGGATGAATCCATTGATGATATGCCATTCGAAAAACAATACCTTAGTTTAGTAATGAAAGAACTTCAAGATCGTCTTTCACCCTCCGAGAGAGAAAAGCTAGAGTTATTTCGAGCTAAAGTTGCTTCTCTCGGTCCCTCTTCCGAGTGGAGTATACGTTTAGCCAGTTGGAATGATAAAGCCAACTATTTGGATTCAATTGATTTTAGCTCGTCCTCTTCTGATGATGATGATGAAGACCGTCGTCGTCCTGTTTCTGATACTGTTCGTGTACCAGTTCCTCTCAGGACGTATAAGCGACAACGTGTTGCTGTTTCGGCTCTTCAGTCTTCGAGTCCGATGGTTGCTTCGGTCACGGTTACATCCAGCTCTGCTCCATCAGACTCCAGAGGTCTTCTTAATATGGAGTTATCTGTAACTCTCCCGTCACTATCTTCCTCTCTTCCATTCACTTCCTGTGTGGAAGCTACCAGTATGGTTACTTCTCCTCAACCAGTAGTGCCGATGATGTGATCTCCGATTCCTGTAGTACCGCTATTTGAGTCGTTCTCTTCTCAAACAGGTACGGGTAATGTGTTTGCCTTATCAGGAAGTTCCTCTATGCCTCCGCGACCTAATACTTTCACCGACTTGCAAGCTCCGGAGACAGGGCAAGCAGGTCCGAAGGTCGCTTTCGGTCGGAATCCGCCAGCAGTGCGACCGAAGAAAGGTTCTTTGCGTCCTCCAGTGATACCATCCTCAGGTCCTAGGCCATCCAGGACACAGCCGTCTGGCTCAAGACCTCCTGCTCCTAGATCTTCTACAGTTTCTGCTTCGAGACCATCAGGTTCAGGTCAAGGATAGAACTTTCAGCAGTTTGTTCGTGGCAAGTTTCAGGATGCAGCCAAGGTCATGGTTTTACACAAGAATCAGATCTCTAAGCAGCAGAAAGAAATTGCTTTCTTGACGAAAAGGGATGCAGAACGAGACCAGCAGATGGCTCAGCTTTTTCGTCTAACCAAGGATCAGAGTGTTCAGTTGGGTAAGTTCATAACTCAAGATGCATCAACGTCTGCTCGACAACAGACCTTGGTTAGTATTACGGATCGGCTTCTCGGGATTGTGACAGATCTCGTATCACTCCTTGCTGCTCAGGGGGAGATTTCGGCTTCGGATTTTCAGGTTCAGGCTAAGTGCAAGATGGATGAACTAAAGAAAATTAGAGACGATCTTGACAAGGACAGGGATCCCAACGCGTCGAAGCAGGGGGAGCAGTCAAGGAGCGCACGTGCTCCTGAAGCTGCAATCCCGGCTTATGTTGAGGGGGAGTCCTCAGGTGCAGCTGCAGGGGGAGATAAAGGCCCTGTAGAGGCTGTTGCAGGTGCCATTTCTGATTCTGAGTTAGATCCTACTGCTGAATTGGTTTTGGGAGCTGGTGAAGTGGTTGAGGAAATGGTTGAAGATTGGCGAACCGACGACGACTTGGCTGGTAAGTTCAGTTTCATTGAGACTGCGAAAGGCAAGAGCATCGAGTACGACTCCTTACCGGTCAACAGCGATGTTATCAGAAGCTTTGTGTTTGGTTGTGAAATGCCCGAAGAAATCTGTAATCCTATACGAATTCCCGAAGAAGTCAGTATAGCAGCTCGAAAATGGTTTAGAAATCTTCCAGATGATACTCAAAGGAAGAGGTACTTATCCACAAAAGGTGAGTACTCGGGACAGATTCGAAGTTGGGATTTCGATGAGCAGCACGGCCTGGTAATGATCAAAAGGACCGATGGGGTTCAGTACTTCAGGCCAAGGGCTAAAGATCTTCAGACTCTTCCAGCACGTGATCTTCATCACATTGCTCAACTCGATCTCAACAACCATACAAATGTTGCTAGTATCAGAGGATTGATTCCTCATCTCGTTGCTGAGAGTCGAGAGAGTAAGTGGAAGATGTTCAAGCCAGCAGTCGGTCGAGGAGTTAAGTACTTAAACAAGTTCACCGGTAAAGAAGAATGGAAGATGGTTCAGACCATTTGAAACTAGTTTTGGCTGTTTCGGGCAGGTTTTTTAGGTTCAGGCGTTTTTGTGCCTAGGTGTGCGCCTTTGGCTTCTTTGACCACATAAGTTTTTAGTGGATCAAAGTCTCAAAACGCATTAGTATTTTAGTTGCTTCTAGACTTTTTTGATTATGAGGATTGTTTTAGTGAATTTAGTTAATCTTTTTGGTGTTTGGATTGTTGTAAGATTAAATTTTCCAATGGTTTTGGGTTAGAAATCTTGTTAACATCTACTGAATTGATATCAGATGCCCCCCATGAACAAGTTTATAGAAAGATAATATGTGAAGCAAAGGTTGTGCAGACAACAAGAACAAGCAATTAATATATACAAAACCAAATGAAAAATTAATTTCTTATGTAGGTCTTTAAAAGTGTAGGTGATACTGGCTGCAGAGTTGTTCTAAATCATAACAAAAGTTAAATACTCAAATCTATTGAAGTAGCCTACTTGAAATCAGTGAACAAGTCCTTCCTTTTATAATTAATATACTAATATGTATCAATGTAAGATTTTAGTATATCTAAAAAAAACTGACCCGACCCGACCCGAAACCCGTTCTGACCCGGACTTGTTCTGACCCAGACTCGTTTCGACCCGAACCAAAACAACCCTTTTTTTAATTGACCCGTTTTGACCCATGACCCGACCCGACCCGACCAGTTTGCCATGTCTAGTTATAAGCACTGATCCTAATATGAATTGGGCATTATGTACCAAGAGTAAAGGTGTGATTATTGTGTACAAGTTTGTAAACGTGGTATTATTATGTACCAAGAGTAAAGGTGGGATTATTGTGTACAAGATTGTAAATGTGGGATTATTAAAAATCAATTTTTTCTTAATTTTTCTCTAAAAATGTTAGCCTGCTAGTGTCAAACTTTATTAATTTTTTTGTAAAATGATTTTTTGCACTATTATGACTAGAGTTTAATAAATATTTGTTGAAAACTAAAATCTAGGTCGGAGATGAAGTTTTCCTCAAAAGCATTCTAAACTCTACCGAGACTGTAGCAAGAGGAAGGCTCGAGAGCTTGGACCCAAATGATCTAGTTGGTGGTACAGAGATTGGACCAGAATGGTGTGAGGTAAACGTTCAAGTACCAATAAAAAAAGATGAAAATTTGGTAAGACCATAAGGTTTATTTTCTACAATTCAAGATTGTATTGGCGCATCTATCGCATGACCCTATCCATTCATCTCAGTATGTATTTGTTAACTTGTGATACAAATAATTTTAATATCATGGAACTTAATGCTTATACATGGATGGTTTATTTGTAGGTAGTCCATGAGGATTGAGGACGCATGATGACTTAAGATTTTATGCTTCTTATTTCTTTAATTGCTTTTAATTTTTTTGTTAAATGTTAAGACCTTATGTTAGATAATGTTATAACTTATTTATGGTTAGTGTTTTTGTTATGAACATGCTTATTTGAAATATAATAAAGTTTTATTTCTTTCATTAGTTGATGTTATACAATAATTATTAGGATGTTATATGTTGATGGACTGTTTATGAAATTGGTTTTATAATCTTATTTGGGATAATAGGACCACTTTCTTGATATTTAAGTAGCTATTACGTTACATCATAAAGGTCATATAAATTAATTTTTAAGGACGCTTGTATGTGTATCAAAAAATTAAAAGTAGGTAATCACATATTCTAGGACATTGTAAAAGTGTCCTAATATGTTCTTTTTAGGACGCTATTTAAGTTGTCTATAGACATATTATGCGACCATAAAATTGGTTTCATAATCTTATTTGGTATATTAGGACCCTTTTCTTGCTACTAAATTAGCTATAATGTTACATCATAAGGGTCCTATCAATTAATTTCTACGGACGCTTGTAAGTGTATCAAAAGATTAAAAGTATGTAAGCCCATGTTAGAACATCGTAAAAATGTCCTAATATGTTTTTATTAGGACACTATTTTTGTTGTTCAAACACATATTACGCGACCATAAAATTGGTTTCATAATCTTATTTGAGATGTTAGGACACTTTTTTAGTTCCGGGACTTATCACGGCCCCTTTACATGAAACGCTTTTACCGTTGGTCCTATTAAATGAAAGGTCCTATAAAATAGCATTTTAGGACGCTTTTGTGCGTACAAAAAACCCAGTTTTCTTGTAGTGATAATTTAACCACAATTTCACATATCACAATAGCATATATAGTAAGAATACTACTTAGTTTCTATAATCATTGTAAAAAAGGAAAACAATTTATATGCAATAATCTTTAGCTAAACATTTGATGCAAGGAAAAATCATATACCATAAATTTCATTACATAAAAAGTAATAGTTGAAAATATGAGTTGAAAATCTTTATATCAAATCATAAAACTACATGTATCAAACAAGAACCCAGATTGAGTATAGACGAACTAACAACTAACCCCTAGTGTAAGGTTGAATTTAATTTTTAAAATCGTAAATGTTTAACGTTACCATGTGCAGTCAAGATAATCCTATAAGCAATCAACATGTTATGAAGGATTGATATATGTTCTTTAGATCCCTGCACGATGAAAACGATAGCATGTAAGCATGCTACATTCGTAACAAAATCGATAACAACGATAAAATTAAAACAGAGTTCTTGCCACAATAATAACTCAAAACAAAAATAGAAGAAAATAGAAGTAACAAAATAAAGATTAAAATGCCTACCTGAGATAACCTCTCTTGTTTTCCTAACATTGGCAATGAAGTTACCAATTAGGGTTGTTGACAACGGCAGCCGCAACAAGAGAATTAGGTTTTATGATTGTGCATTGATAACTTCTTATTTATAGTATTGGACCTCTAAATAAAACTGGACTTTTTTGGGCCTACAAGGCCTGTCCAATTTGAAAAGGATAAAAAAACATGCAAAAATTCAAAAGTGTGATTGTTGTGATTTCTAACCTATATCTCTATAGCCAAAAATGAAATACTTACCGCTAAACCACAACAAGATTATCTGTTATATAGTTAAATTACATGTTAACATACACAACACACACACACACACACACACACACACACACATATATATATATATAGGGCATGGTTCAAATGAAAACCACTTTTAACGCGAAAACTCGAAAACTAACTAAAAACGGCTAAAAACACACAATTTTTTTTTTTTTTTGCAATCACACTTTTGAATTCTTGCATGTTTCATCTGAACCTTCCCTTATATATATATATATATATATATATATAGGGGAAGGATAAATCGAAAACCCACCTGAGTTGTGAAAACTCAGAAAACCTTTGTAAAAAAACCCATGTAAACTCAAGAAACATTTCTAAAAAAATAGGAAAATGTAATATACATATATTTGAACATTTTTAAAAAAGAAAGACAAAAAAACACCGAGTATTTTTTTTAAATGTTATAAATTTCAGGTTACATAATATGTATGTCCAAAAAAATGTAATACAAATTTTCAACATTTTTTTTAAAAAAAAACTAGTAAGCGTTTTTTTCATTTTTTTTTCATAAATAGGTCCGTGTACATTTATATTACATTCCCTATTTTTTTAGAAAAAAATAAAAATGTTACATAGGGTTTATTTGGGTTTTCTCAACTCGCATCGGTTTTCGATTTATCTTTCCAATATATATATATATATATATATATATATATATATATATATATATAGGGTAGGGTTCAAGAGTGAACCATATTGTTTTTGTGAACAAAATGAACAAATCTTGTCCATTGATTTAGGAGATCTTGAGATTTATAATAATGACAATTTCCTAATTATTTATGTGTAGAAAATAAATGAAAAGGATATAAGTGTAAATTATTAACTAGTTCTCTTTCCAATTAAATATTTAATTACATTCTCCCTCTTCATTTCTCTCACCAATTAACTAATTTATTAATTTAAAAATAAACACAATTACTATTCAGCCAACCTGTTTTATACACATATGTATATCCATTTTATACACATGCATACATATGTAATTTGAATAATACATATGTGTACTTTGAGTATCCAATACAATTACATATGTGTATAAACCATTTATTAGTTCTGTTTATGTATATTTTATACACAGTTTCTATTCAACCAAACTGTTTTATACACATATGTATATCTTTTTTATACACATACATACACATGTAAATTAAAAAGTACATATATGTAAATATGTCATGAGAAAAGGTATAATCTCTACAAAATAGGAAACATGTAACTGAAATCAAGAATTCAAACAAAATGATTTAAATAGGAAACGTGTAACTGAAATCAAGAATTAAAACAAAATGATTTAAATCTAATTTATGAAAATTAAAGGTAAATTTACAATCCTATCCTTTTAATTAAAAAACAAATGGATGGCTGAGATTAGTTCACTCTGTTCACAAACAAGGATGTTGTTCACTCATGATCCTGACCCTATATATATATATATATATATAGTAGGAGTTGGGTAGAAAGTGGGTTTTTCCTAGAAAGTCTAGGAAGCAATCAAAATGCGACATGTGGCATTGAAGATTTTTAACTAGAAGGGCAATTGTGTACTTTCACATTCTATTTTTATTTTTGGAATTTATCTTCATTAACTAACTATCGATGTCCATATTTTGTAACCGTTTTTCTCCATGATTTTCTGAATAATTTGTTTTCGAAATCTAAACCAATCGCATATTCCATTGTTCAGAAGATTACTAGATTACTGGAAATTATCAGCATGTTCTTGGTGCTGTGTTTTAACAGTTTACATGGCTAAAGTCAATTTTTTATAGATCCCATAATATAAAGGTGGTCTTGTAATTGGCAGATTACTGTTTTTTAGATATTGTTGTTGTGTTTTTAACTTCCATCATCATGTTTTTCTTCAAAGTTAACTAGTTATCAGTCTGGAAACCATCAGCATCTTCTTGGTGCTCTGTTTTAACAGCATGTTCTTGGTGCCCTGCATGATAAACATTTTCATCAGATTGTGTTTTATTTTGATGTACCACACCTAGATTATCCAGATTGTGTTTTAATTTGAATTGTGTTTTAAGTACACAATAGTGGTGATGAGCAATCATGTAGTATCACATTAACCTGTGTTTTAAGTTATTAATAGTAGACATAAGGTATCAATCAGTATGCACTGTGTTTTAAGCTCATAACTTTATACACACAGGACTTCATGCAGTATCAAATCAAATTGTGTTTTAAGTTATTAACAGAGTGCATATGACTTGTAAAACACATCCACATAAACACTTTAGGCTTCAGATGTACCCAACTCCAGTATGACTGTAAAACACACCAACATAAACACATCGTAAAACACATTTACCTTAAACACAACTACAAGTCATTATGACTGTAAAACACACCCATATAAACACATTATAAAACACAGTTCGCTTTTGGGGTTTCAGATGTACCCAAATCATGAGTAAAAACACATTTATCACTACTGAAATTTAAACCTACCAACCTCTTTAAGTTGAAACACATACCTGCGACTACGGGGTCTTTCGAACGGCTTCTGGAAACTGATCCGATGCTCTCCATCCTTTCTAAAGTTATCTTCTTCCATGATTGTAGTTATTTTTTGTAGGGATTGGGGTTTCCAAGATGGGTTTGGAGAGAGAGAGGGAAAATCGTGTGAAATTAGGGACTGGGGTTTGACTGACGGTTATCTAATTGATTTAAAACACGGTATATTGGCAAAATTGCCCCTAGTATTTTAAAACAATGAATTAAATAAACTAAAAAATTACAACATTGCCATTGACTTCATATTAACCATTAAACACACCCATTGGATGGTCTAGATCGCTTCCTAGACTTTCTAGGAAAAACACACTTACCGCAGGATCCCTACTATATATATATATATATATATATATATATATATATATATATATATATATACTATATAATAAAAGAAAATTATTGTTAATGCACTTTAGGTGATAAGTGCATGTCTCCCAAGTTATAGGGTCTTTATTGTACATTCATTGAAAGTTAGTCCCAACTTTATCCTAGGACAATTTGTCCAAGTTTTGGCCAAGCCTTTTGTCTGAGTTTTGTAGTCCCAAGTTTATCCTTGGACATTTTGTCCAAGTTTTAGGCTAGTCATTTGTCTGAGTTTTGTATAGGACACAAAGGTCAGAGTTTTGTTAGTGTTGTATGTTTTGTCCGGGCTTTCTAGTTTGTCTTGAAAGTCCGGGTTTTGCCTTGTATATATACCTTTATGTGGAATAGACAAGGTAGCGATTCTGTATGAAATTCTGTGCACCTAACCCTAATCATTGTGTGTGTGTTTTGTCTGGCGGCTGCTTTGTGTGAGTGACGTCATTCATCTTCCTCATCAAGAATACTCAGTGTATTCTTGATTTCTCTCTCAAATCCTTGCATTCTAGTGTTTCATCTGCAGTGGTTAATCATCAGGTGGATTCCGCACACCTGTTGGTGGATTAGCTGAGTGAGATCTTGGATTAGGAGGCCTTACAAGTGGTATCAGAGCAGTGTGCTCATACTACTGCAGGTGTTCTTAGTTTGAAGGTTTTGGTGAGAAAAGTTCATACTTTGATAGGGTTTAGTGAGAGTTTAGTGAGTTTTTGTGTTTTATTCATGATTCTTCATTCATATCTAGTGATTTGATGATGGATTTTGAGTAGTTTGGTGATTTTTAGTGTTGTTCTTCATCTGGGTTTTACAGGGGTTTTTGGTTTCATACAGAGTTTTGAAGGTGAAAAAGATTCTGAGTTTGATCTTTGGAAGCTTTGTCCGTGGTTTAATTTCTGTGTTTGTGTCTCCGGGGTATTGTTGAACCGGTGTGTAGTCACATTGGGGAGATAGTCCGGAGATTGGTTACTTCTGAGTTTTGAGAAACTCTTACCTTGGTCCGAGTTTCACTGTATCCTTGAGTCCGACTTTTCTTTTATTCTTGTCCGAAGTTTTTATGTCTTAGGTTAGAGTCTGAGTTTTAGGTTAGTCCGACTTTTAATAGTCCTTTAGTCTGAATTTAGTTATTGTGGTAGAGTCCGAGTTTGTCTTTAGAGTCTATTATATCATTAGGTCCGACCTTTTACTTGTTTCCCTTGAATTATTAGTTATTGTCCGAGTTTGTTTCCTTATATTTTATTAGTTATTGTCTGAATTTCATTCAGTGTCATTAGGTCCGAGTTTTTTACTTGTTTACAGTCCGACTTTTGATGTGTTAGTAGTGTCTGAGTTTTAGTTTTTACCTAGTGAGAGTTTTTAGGTCTGAGTTTTTATCTAGTCTTTAAGTCAGAGTTTTAATAGTCCTTGAGTCTGAGTTTTGAGTCCGAGTTTATTAGTTTTTTTAGTGTCCGAATTTAGTGTTAGTCCGAATTTTATATCCTCAAGTTTTTTCTGGTGTCCGAATTTTTAAGAGTGAACTTTAGTTTTAGCTGAATTTTTAAGAGTCCGAAGTTTCTTTTATATAGAGTTTTATAGTCCGAATTTTATTGTCACTAGTTCCGAGTTTTATTATCATAGAAGTCCGATTTTTTAAACTCAGAACAATTACTTGATAATGTCCGAATTTTTTGTTTAGTTAGTTAAGTCATATAGGGCCGAGTTCTTTATATATAGTCCGACTTTTTTTTTGTTTAGTTAGTTAAGTCATATAGGTCCGAGTTCTTTATATATAGGTCCGACTTTTTTGTTTAGTTAGTTAAGTCTGTAGGTCCGAGTTTTTTATATATAGGTCCGATTTTTTTATTTAGCTTTGTTAAAGTCCGACTTTATAACTATATCTACCTAGTCCGAATTTTTTTAATCTTGTTTAAGAGTCCGAATTTTTTTTAAGTGTTAGAGTGTCCGAATTTTTATAATATTCTTAGAGAGAGTCCGAATTTTATAGTTTTAACACCAGTCCGAACTTTGTGTTTGATTAGGGAGTCCGAATTTTAACCTTTAGGTGGTCTGAGTTTAAATTCCTAACAGTGTAGTGTCCGAGTATTTATGTCTGTGTTTATTTCAGGTTTTTGTGATCCGGGTTTCACACAAGCTCAGACACTTCACTCCGTGTTTTCTCTCCGAGTTTGGTCAGTTCTTGCTTGGTAACCTATTGTTGTTGTTTTCTGAAATGGCAAACAACAATCTGACTGCAATGGTGCAAAACCTCAAGCACAATGCTGAGGTAGGAAGTAACAACAAACCTCCTTTGTTGATAAACGAGCTTGATTTTCCTGAGTGGAAGGAGCGTTTTGAAAGATATGTACGAGCAAAAGACATCGAAATCTGGTTGTGTATCGTTAAAGGATGTGGAGCTACTCCAATACGTACGTTGACGATTGATATGTATTTGGCTCTCACTGACGATCAAAAGAAATTTTATGATTGTGAAGAGAAAGCTATGTCAATGATTATGATGGCTATGACACAATCTATACTTCATACGTTCCGTAAGAGAAATAGCTCGAAGGAGTTATGGGATAGTATGATCCAGCGATATGAAGGAAATGAAATGTACAAGAAGCGACGTCTCGAGCGTTTGAAGACTCAATTTGTTGTGTTCAAGGCTTTAAGAAATGAATCATTTGACGACACAGTGAACCGATTTTATCATCTGCTGAGCGAACTTGATAGAAGTCAAGAGGGTATCTACACTGAATTTGAGAAGGTTGAGAAGTTTCTGAATTGTCTTTCCAGAGAGTGGAATATGTACACCGCTTTGATTAGAGAGGGTGTTCTCTATGAGGAGCTCTCATTGGAAGAAGCTGTCCAGAAACTGAGGGGTTATGCTTGGAATATGGAAGATCAAGCATCTGATTTCGAGAAGATCCAAGATCCTCAGTTATATAAGGCTTCAAAACCAACAGAGAAGGGTAGTAATGGTGGAGTCGGTGTTGCTTTGTATTCGGAGAATGAAGGTTCTGCAAGTGAACACGCCTTCATAAGCAACAATGTTAGTTCAAGTGGAACAACCAATTCAAATCAAGGGATGTACTCTTCTAGTGGAGCTCAGAAATCTCAAGGAACAAGCTTGAACATTCCTAAGATAGATGCAAGCTGTTTGAAGTTGATTGAAGAAAATATGAGTCTGTTGGCGTCCTTCATGACTGCCTACGAGAACTTCTGTCTTGGAAAGCTCGTTGAACTGTCAAGTCTCGATGAGGACTTTGATCAGATAGATCAAGACGAAATGGAAGAACTTGATCTACAACTCAATATGGCACTGTTAGTTCGAAGAGCAAAGAAGTTTCTGTTGAAGACGGGTAGGAAGTTCATAGGAGGTCAGACAAAGACTCGAATGGGAGTCGACATGTCCAAAGTAAAATGTTACAACTGTGGTATCTCCGGGCATTTCGCACGTGATTGTCGAAAGCCGAAAATGGAAAGATCTGACAACAATTCCCGAGGAAATAATTCAAGACCTCACAACAATGCATCAACTGCTACCTCTAACTCAATTGCTCGTTCAAGTGGGTCTGAAAATCTTACTCCTTCGACAAACAATGCTATGGTGGCTCAACCTCTACAGAGTGTGACTGAGCCTTATGACTGGGGTTGTGCTTTGGAAGACATCTCAGGAGCAATTGTGTCACAAGCATTTATAGCTGAAATTGTGAACGAAGAAGTGTATGAAGAGGTTGTCGAACAGACTAGTATTGAGGAGCTTGCGGGTTGTAGCTGAGGTTTTTGGGGAAGAGTTGGATTCGGGGAATGTTGATGAAAATGAAGATCGCTCGATTGAAGAGACTGTTGAAAAGTCAAACAAGACAGAAGATGGAGAAAAAGGAGAACGCTTTGAATTCAACATCTCCACAGCCGAAATGCAGCAATTTGCGGATGCAGAAGCTAAAAGGTTGGAAGAAAACTCCATAGAAAACGAGGCTTGTGCATTCATGGCTGGCATTGAGGTAAAATCATCTTCTGTAGATAAGCGATGTGCTAGATGTGTTGAGTTTGTGACTAAGATTGATAGATATGCACTTCATAACACAAACTTAATTGCAGACTTAGAAAAATCCAAAGAACTCATTGCTGTTTTGTCTAATTCGGATAAAGAACACCGAACTAAGATAAAAGCGCTGAAAAATGATATCTCTGAATTTGAGAGACTTGTGGCTCAGGGAAATCTTAAAAATCAGGAATTAAAATCTGAACTTGAAATGAATCAAAATTGTGTTTTGGAAAAGAACAAAATCATTTTGGAAAAAGATAATCTGATTTTAGATTTGCAACGAAAGATTGAAAAGTTCAGGGATTCATCCGAAGTGATGAATTTCTGTATTAACAGCCAACGCCTCAAAGAATCTGAGGAAGAAATGTTCGGCATTGGTTATAGTAAGGTGCCTCCACCAGTAAACCATAACTATACATCGATGCCAAGCATTGATCCTGAATTGGCAAATTTTGTGCCAAAGACTCCTCTGACGGTTGAACCGCAAAGTGTAACACCTCGAAAAATTTCGTCCAATAATGTCTTGACACGTGTCATAAGGTTCCGGTATGTGAAAACAAGCTTTAGAGGGACTAAAAGTGACAAACAGTGAAAACTATGGAACGTAAGGGTCCAAAGTGTCAACAATGGATAAATAGACTCTATGATAACCCTACATAATGTTCATAACCTTAAACGGATGGTTCATGGATCATACGAAGCGGAAATTGCACAAAAGTGAGGAATTTCAAACTATAGGGGCCCAAAGTGTCAACATGTTGAATTTATACCTCTGAGTGAACTTTTGGCAGACCCGAGGCTTTGTAATGCTAAAATATACTCACTAGAATATGTGGTAAAAATTTCATGAGGTTTCGATAACGTATGAGAAAGTTATGGCCAAAACCGTACTTGAGGGGTTAAAAGCGTCAACGTCGAATTTCATGGCTTTTCGGTTGAGCGCAAAGTTATCCGAGGACATTAACATGTTGGTAAATGTCCCAAAGTTCTTAAAAACCAAGTTTGGGGGTTTACGAGTCAAAATAAGTAGCCGAATCATCGCGTACAAGAACAGGGACCAAAGCTGCCAAGTTTGAAACAATTTTGGGCCTGCAGACCCCAGGCGACCCGCCTGGGAATCCTTAGGCGGGCCGCGTGACCCCGCCAGCATCAGAACTTCGCGAAAATTGCAATTTGGGTCCGAATTTGAAGTGGTAAACAGCTCATATCACCTCCTTTTGCACCAATAAACTTCCTTGCATGCCTAGGACAACAGTAACCTCCCTCCAACCTCTGAATTACCCCCATAAAGCAGATCATTCATTCATTTTCTTGAACACTTGTTAGTAACAAGAACACTAGCACTCTCAAGAACTCTCAAGGCACTTCTGGAGCAAATCTGAACGACAAGGCTGACTCTAAGTGTTAACTAAGCTTCAATAGGACCTTTGTAAGCTTCTATATCAGTCTCTAATTCGTTCTTGCTTTGATTATTAGTAAAAGTCAAACCGTTGTTCTTATTATTTGACTTTTCGATTAAACGAGTTTTACTCTGTCATTTCTCAAATTGAAACCACTGATATGTTGGTATTTATGTGGGAAACAAACCCTCAAAAGGGTATCCTCTGATTTCCACTTTATGCATGCTAATTTTCGAGTCAAAGGTGTTATTAAAAAGTCAACAGAAATCGTTTTTGCGAAAAAATAGCTTAAATGGTAATGTAGATGACATGCAATTAGTTTGATCATCAAAAATAACTTATAATGAATATAAGAATGTGTTTTATCACAATAAACTCGACAATCTTTAGTATAAATACGAATCGGAACCGAAAGTCTTGTAAAACGACTTTTTCGTAGACTATCGATTCGGATCCGTGCATGCATGTTTGAGATCTGTACTGGAGCTTATTTTTGACCATTTTTATTTTGGTTAAACTTTCTGGAATTTTTATATCTCGAGTCTATGCTTAGCCGATTCATTTGCATGTTTCCGATTTATGCTTAAAGTTGACTATTTTGCCCTTTTTGTTATAAAACGTGATTTTTGGAAAAGTGAAAGAGTAGAAATCTTTATTTCTAATATATAAACTTGCACCGAAAATTTGAGACCAGTTGGTGGTCCAGATTTTGAGTTATGGCCAATAGCGTAAAACTAAAGCTTTATGTTTAATAAACGGCGCATTTCGCGTCTAACCTATTTCAGGCCACATTTTGATACAAAACTTTTTACCCACTGATGTTATATAATATTTTGGGATTTTTGATGATTTTTATTTAATTTTTGGCTGATCGTATCTTAGATCGCTTAGTCGATTCGGTTTATGCCGGTTTTGACCGTTTAAGCCATAAAATGAGTTTTATACATTCTTTTGACCCGAAACCTTTTTCTACAGATTTTATATGTTAAATAAATTATTTTGAGCATTCTGGAAATATAAAAATCTCAGCTTTCTTTTAAAAAACCCGGAAACGGCTCTAAATCGCATTTTAGCATTTTTAACGCATAGTAAGCGTTATACTCATTTTAAACATATAAAACTTATACCTACTGATGTGTTTAGTGTATTTTTATAAAATAACAGTAAGTATGAATGTTTGAACTCAGATTTCCAGTTTTGGCATTTTTAGCCCTTGTGAAATTACTAAAATACCCCTACGGTGCATAGTTTGATTTTAAATGATAAGTTTGGTATATGGGTCATACCCTACTGTTATAATAAGTTAAATGAAGTATATTTACTGTATAAACCAGACCCGAAACTCAGATTTCTAATATGACTCTTTTATAATCTTTTAAATGACCAAAATGCCCTTCTAAGGCATAAATTGAGTCTAAAATCATTCGGGGCATAATAGAACATAACTTACTGATATTATATCATATTTAAAGCATATTATCTCAGGGAACTTGCATTTGACTCTTTTGGCTACCCGTAACGCCCTTTTAGCGTTAGGTTCGGTTTACGTAACTAGTTTGCGTAAATTGACCGAAACGGGTCAAACATTATCATTTTTATCTCAAAATCCAGAATGTATTTAGTATACCCATATTATACAAGTATTCAAACTTGTCGGGTCTAAATCACATTCTATCCGGTCTTTCGCTTAATCGTGCGCTTGTACCGTATCGTCCTTAAACTAACCGGTCTAAGCTAAAGCTTAAATAAAAGACCCGTTAGGAATCTAATAGGTTATTATAAACCTTTGTTCCAGATTAGGAGGCCCAGTAAAAGCTACCTACACTTACCGTTTGTGATTCATACTTGCTCAGGTAAATACATTTTGACTTATTTTCCCTATACGGGCTTGGGGTACGGTATTTAAAATACCGCTTGATCGAGCGCACAAATCCTGCACCCTATGGGTGTACAGTATTGAATAGTTTGTGTGACTCGTTTAAACAGTCTTGTTCTTACTTTAGGCTTTGGGGGGTTATTGACCGTGTCCCGGATATCCTTGGCATTATCTTACGAGATGGCCACGACCAGAGCACGGGGTGTAGGCGTACACCCGGCGTGTATAACTCTTTAATGTGGTGTGTCATTTAATCTTTAGCCCGGACAGCAGATCCCGGGCCACCAAATGTACGAGTAACATGTAATTCGTTCACAAGTTTATATTGCATAATTTTCCCAAGTTAATAAAAATATTTATGCCTTGTGCATTTAAATCAGTTTTCAATCATTTTCAAAATGAGTCAGTTGATTTGTATTTACCAGTGTAAACTGACGTATTTTCCCAAAAGGTTAAGTGCAGGTACTAAACGAACTAGGCTGGCTGTTTCCTAAGAGCGTCCACTATAGTCTCGCAAGCTCGGACGACAAATAACTGTTGAACAATTTATCTGATTTTTATTTGATCCGCCTGTGGATCCATTTCAACTACTTATAATGTTTATTATTACATTTTATATAAAAGTTGAAATGAATCTATTTCTGCTTCCGCTGTGCATTATTATATTGTGTTGTTTGTCTATGACGATGCCAACCACGTCACTGTACCCCACATCGGGCCCACCGGTGACACGTGGAGATCGGGGTGTGACAGGTTGGTATCAGAGCCAACACTGAGTGAATTAAACACTAGTCTTTTGTGTTTGATCTCAGTTACACAATTGCACATTCCTCGATTTTCGAGTCTAGACAAAGAACTTAGGAAATGTTCAAAATTTCGTTTGTTTTATTTTTATTTATTATTAGCTTGTCTTATATATTTTGTTGTGCAACTTGTTTGGTTTTTGACAGGTTCATCATGCCGCCACGTATGCGAGGACGAGGAGGATTCGCCACATCACATGACCACGAGGCAGGGCCTTCGCACAGGCGAGCCCCATCAGCATCGCACAACACTGCAGCCCATGATCTTTGGAGATCATTCGCCGAGCCAGCCAGGCACTCGGTATCATTGAGTACCTCGCCACCCCTACCTCACTCCTTTGGGCCACATTCTGAAAATGGGTCCCACGACTCCCATGGATCTTTCATTCCATTACACTAGTCACCTCACCACTACCCAGCACCAGCTTATCAGGGCCTATACAACCCTGATGCCTACTTGGATGAACCAGTGGGTCATAACCCACTAGGACCTGAAGACCACTTCTCTGGTGGTAACGAGATGGAGGTCGACGAGGACACTGACCCTTCCCTGCCACCGTCCGGCACACCTAACCATCCCATAGAGTTATCGGATGGGTCACCGTACAGGGGATCACCATTCAATGGTGTTGACAGCTACGAGGAGAGGTTTAAGCAGCACGATTGGTTTTATACCCCCAGCCACCACAACTCTCCCATGCACCAGTCTTACCACGGTTCTCCCGTGCATTCGCAGCACCACTCTCAGCAGCAGCAGTTTCAGCAGCCGCCTTTGCAGCAGGACCCATCTGAGGCCTTTTGGCGCGACGTGATCACTCCGTCGCCACCACCACCACCGGTTTTGCCTCCTCCGCCTTAGAGGCCAAGGAGGAACGCGCGTATGTCTACGCGAGGAGGGATTCGCATTGCCACCCCTCGACATTCAGGTAGCAGCCGCTACTCGCCGCTCCACGAGGAGTCAGAGATGGGAGAGTCTCAGCATCCCGTCTCAGAGGTTACTTCTGCGACTATTGCGCCACTACCTCCGCAGAACTTTGGAGAGCCCATCCCTGCGTATGCTAGCGCAGCGCAGTTCAACCCTTTCGAGCCGACTTTTCCTCCCGGTTTTGATTATACGGGAGATCCCTACTGGTTAGCTTCAGGCTACAACCCTCTCAATCAGGAGAGTACTTTTGGAGGTCCCTGGGCTACGGGACAATCAGCTTTTGGATTCCCACCGCAGGGATACCAGCAGCCGCAACCTCCACAGCCACCGCAGTATCAGCCACCGCCGCCGGCGCCGATGATGTCGCCACCGCAAGCCAAGAAATCCTGCAAGGGATACACGACGTGCGACGGGAATTGCAAAATGATCGCCGACACAACCGCGGTATGTTCAAGAAGATGGTTGACTTAATCAAGGGTTAGAGTAAGAAGGATTATTAAATCCTGTGTTGTTAGCTCTTTTACTCATGTCCCTGCGTGGACATTTATTCCTGTATTCTACCCCTGCGTGGGTATATTTCTCTTATTCTACCCCTGCGTGGGTATGTTATTTCTGTTCAGCCCTGCGTGGGTTTGTTTTGTCTGTTTGTTTGTTTTGTTGTTGTTGTTTGGTTTAGCCCCTGCGTGGGCATGCTTTTTGAGAAAAGTCCCGTTTAGGGCAAAAGTTGTACTAGTTTACTTTAATTAAAATGGTTAATTTAAAATTTTTCTTCATTTTATTTATGTGCATGAATATAATATTCAAATAAATGGAAAATATCAATTTTTATTTGATTTGCCATTTTAATAAGAATCTTAGTAAGGTAGAACCTAGCTTGAATGTCTTATTAAAAGGCCTAGCCAATATGGTAAAACCTGGTTGAAAAGATTCAAATCTCTGTTAACATCTGAAAACATGTTAACATTCTTGACTAAGCGTGATTCGTAAAATCACACATGTCACCCTTTTTAATAAATTATCTACAGATTATATCTGTATACAAGTCTGATTATGACTTGATACCTACGGGTTATGACTATGTCATATAAAGCAAAAAGGCAGTTGTGGTCTATGACTCCCTGCCAAGTAAAGGATTATTTGTTTAATTATACAATGCTAATCCTATAAAAATCTAAATTTATAATTTAGAAGTTGTCCGAAGTGACTAGGCCTATTGTGCCAATATATATATTTCATTCCATATTATAGTTGCTAATAAAAGACCTGAATGAAATTAATTAAATTAACTATTATGGTTCTTAATACCATGGTTAATAAATCGTCTAGAACGATAATACTGTTAGGTTTCTAAATAAGACCTTGTCCTTTTATGTAGCTTAAAGCTACATGGCCAAATCGGAGGAGACCAACAGTCATTTTGGAGAACACCCAGATGATACAAAGATTCACGTCACTAGTGCAGAATTGCAAGCACTGATAGATAACGCTGTTGCCAAAGCTATGGATAGGCAATTCAGGGAATCTAGCGGTACTCGGAGTAGGACCCGAACTGTAACGCACGTAAAGCCCAAGACTCATTCTGAGGCTCATAGTAAGCCACCTTCTAAAAAGAGTGAGCCGAAGAAGGATGAGGAGGATAATCACTCCTCCAACCACAGCAGTATTCCTAAGCAAGAAATCAAACTGAAGCATGATACGCACAGCAAGTCCTGTACGTACAAGTATTTCGTTTCATGCAAACCCAGAGATTTTACTGGGGAAAAAGGAGCAGTTGACTGCATGACATGGATTGATGAGATGGATACAGTTGTTGACATCAGCGGGTGTGCTGATAGGGACGTTGTGAAGTACGTGTCCCAGTCATTCAAGGGAGATGCTCTAGCATGGTGGAAGTCACTCCTACAAGCTGCCGGTAAAGCCACACTGTACGGTATGTCATGGGAACAGTTTGTGGCCCTGATCAAAGAGAATTTCTGCCCGCAGCATGAGGTCGAAAGAATTGAGTCGGATTTTGTATCCCTAGTGATGAAAAACCTCGATTGTCAAGCGTATCTTACTACATTCAACACCTTATCTCGATTGGTGCCGTATTTGGTGACCCCTGAACCATGAAGGATCGCCCGTTTTATTGGGGGCTTGGCACCGGAGATAAAGGCGAGTGTTAAGGCTTCAAGGCCTACGACATTTAGATCCGTAGCTGATCTATCCCTCTCCCTCACTCAAGATGTAGTCAGATTGAGAGCTATGAAGAGCTCAGAGGAAAACAAAAGGAAACGTGAGGATGACACCTCACGAAGATCTGAGAAACGACACAGAGGAAACAACGACCATAGGAAGGGGTCGGGATCTAAGAAAGGAGATCATCAATCGGGTGAGAGACCCAGATGCAAGACCTGCAAGAGACACCATTTTGGGAAATGTCGTTTGGAGACGAAATCCCAGTCTCAAGAAAAGCGATGTGGAATCTGCAAGTCCACAGACCATAAGGCATTGGATTGCAAGAGGGTTAAGGATGCAACTTGTTTTGGTTGCAACGAGAAAGGGCACATTCGGCCAAATTGCCCAAAGAATGCAAAGAAAGCTGACGACGGGAAGAAGACTAATGCGAGAGTCTTCAGAATGGATGCCAAGGAAGCAGTTCTAGACGACAACGTTATTACAGGTACGTTTCTTGTAAATGATGTTTTTGCTAGAGTCTTGTTTGATTCAGGAGCTGATAAGTCATTTGTAGATGATAAGTTTTGTAAATTGTTGAACCTTCCTGTTAAAACCTTAAGCGTGAAATATGAGGTGGAATTAGCCGATGGAACCATAGAAACCGCCTCGACTGTTCTAGATGGATGTGTTATATCCATTAGGAATCATTCTTTCCCGTTATCCTTGCTTCCCTTTAAGCTAGCTGGATTCGATATAGTGATAGGCATGGATTGGTTAGCGCAAAACCAAGCCCAGATTGTGTGCAACAGAAAGCAAGTAGTAGTGAAGACTCCGTCTGGTGAGTCACTCACTATTCAAGGAGATACCCAGCATGGATTGCCTGAGCAAGTGTCCATGCTCAAGGCATCCAGATGCATGCAGAAGGGATGTGTCATTTATATGGCACAAGTTACCATTGATGAGCCGAAGCCAAAGATTGAGGATATCCCTGTTATCTCAGAATACCCTGAAGTATTCCCTGAAGAACTACCCGGTTTGCCACCGGATAGGCAAGTGGAGTTTCGGATAGACATCATTCCAGGCGCTGCGCCTGTAGCAAGAGCACCATACAGATTGGCACCAACGGAGATGAAGGAGTTGAGGACGCAGTTGGATGATTTGTTAGCTAAAGGTTTTATTAGACCTAGCTCGTCTCCTTGGGGAGCACCAATCTTGTTCGTTAAAAAGAAGGATGGATCGATGCGTCTGTGCATCGATTACCGTGAGCTTAACAAGGTCACTATTAAGAATAGATATCCATTACCCAGGATCGACGATCTGTTCGATCAGTTGCAAGGAGCAAGCTATTTCTCCAAGATTGACCTGAGGTCAGGTTATCATCAGTTAAAGGTCAAGGGTGAAGATGTACACAAGACAACGTTTAGGACTCGATATGGACATTACGAGTTCCTAGTGATGCCGTTTGGGCTCACCAACGCACCAGCCGCATTCATGGATCTCATGAATCGTGTCTGCAAGCCCTATCTAGATAAATTTGTCATCGTCTTCATTGACGACATCCTTATCTACTCGAAGAGCCAAGCTGACCATGAGAAACACCTTCGTTGTATTCTCAAACTTCTGCATCAAGAGAAGCTTTATGCCAAATTTTCGAAGTGTGAATTTGGCCTTCGAGAAGTCCAATTCCTTGGACATGTAGTAAGCGAGCGTGGTATCCAAGTAGATCCCGCTAAAGTAGAAGCAGTCATGAACTGGCAGGAGCCGAAGACTCCTACCGAGATTCGCAGTTTCCTCGGATTGGCAGGATATTATAGGCGATTTATCGAGAACTTTTCAAGAATTGCTGCGCCCCTAACTTCGTTGACTCGTAAGAAGATTAAGTTCGATTGGGGCCCTAAGCAGCAGGAATCCTTCGATATTTTGAAGATGAAGTTGAGCAATGCTCCAGTGTTGACATTGCCCGATGGCGTAGAAGAATTTGTGGTATACTGTGATGCATCGCACACTGGCATGGGCTGTGTACTCATGCAGAAAGGCAAAGTCATTGCCTACGCTTCTCGACAGCTAAAGGTGCACGAGAAGAACTACACCACCCACGATTTGGAATTGGGTGCAGTTGTATTTGCTTTGAAGCTATGGAGACATTACTTGTATGGAACCAAGTGTATAATATATTCAGATCACAAGAGTCTTCAGCATCTGTTCAATCAGAAGGAATTGAACATGCGTCAAAGGCGATGGATGGAGACTTTAAATGATTATGACTGCGAGATAAGATACCATCCAGGCAAGGCAAATGTAGTTGCCGACGCCTTAAGCAGAAAGGAAAGGGTGAAACCAATCAGAATCAATGCCAAGCGCATTGAAATAAGAAATAATTTGAATGAAAGGGTGTTAGCTGCACAGAAGGAAGCTGTGTTGGAAGCTAACTATCCTGCAGAGAAGTTAGGAGTAACTGAGGAGCAGTTATCCTACGACAAAGATGGAATGCTACGACTAAACGGACGAATATGGGTTCCAGTTTATGGAGGACTTCGGGATGTTATCCTCTAGGAAGCCCACAGCTCTAAATATTCTGTTCACCCTGGAGCTGATAAGATGTACCAGGATTTGAAAGCAAACTACTGGTGGATTGGTTTGAAAAAGTCAGTAGCTGAGCATGTAGCTAAATGTTTGACTTGTGCGCAAGTCAAGGCTGAGCATCAGAAGCCGTCAGGTTTGCTTCAACAACCTGAAATTCCCAAGTGGAAATGGGAAATGGTGACAATGGATTTCATCACCAAGTTGCCAAAGACGAAAAAGGGAAATGATACCATATGGGTAATAGTAGATAGACTGACTAAGTCAGCTCATTTTCTCCCCATCAAGGAGACGTATAGCTCCGATATGTTAGCTCAATTATACGTCGATAAGATTGTAGCGTTACATGGTATACCTATATCTATTATCTCCGATAGAGATACTAGATATACGTCGCATTTTTGGAAAAGTTTCCAACAATCATTGGGCACTCGTTTGAATTTTAGTACGGCCTATCATCCTCAGACTGATGGTCAGAGTGAGCGTACTATTCAAACCTTGGAAGACATGCTTCGTGCATGTGCGATCGATTTGGGTGGTAGTTGGGATAAGAACCTACCACTGATTGAATTCTCCTACAACAATAGCTACCATTCCAGTATAAAGGCTGCGCCTTTTGAGGCCTTATACGGTAGAAAGTGTAGATCGCCCATTTATTGGGCAGAAGTTGGAGATGTCCAGTTGTCAGGACCAGATATCGTTTTTGAAACGACGGACAAGATCGTTCAGATTCGCGATCGTTTGAAAGCTGCTAGGGATAGGCAGAAAAGTTATGCGGATCCTAAGCGCAAAGATTTTCACTTCGATGTAGGTGATAAAGTATTGCTTAAAGTATCGCCCTGGAAGGGTGTGATGCGATTTGGAAAGAAAGGCAAGCTAAGCCCGAGGTGCATAGGACCTTTCGAGATTATCGAACGTGTCGGGTCAGTCGCTTACAAGTTAAACTTGCCTGAAGAACTTAGCGCTATTCATAATGTGTTCCACATCTGTAATTTGAAGAAGTGTTTCGCTGACGAATCACTGGTTATACCGCATACAGATATACACATAGATGAGAGTTTGAAGTTCGTGGAAAAACCTTTGTCGATTGAGGATCGACAGGTGAAAAAGCTTCGAAGGAAGTACATACCTATTGTAAAGGTCAAATGGGATGCCCGTAGAGGTCCCGAATATACGTGGGAAGTGGAATCCACGATGCAAGAGAAATATCCTCATTTGTTTCAGTAAATCTCGAGGTCGAGATTTCTTTTAAGGGGGTGAGGATGTAACACCTCGAAAAATTTCGTCCAATAATGTCTTGACACGTGTCATAAGGTTCCGGTATGTGAAAACAAACTTTAGAGGGACTAAAAGTGACAAACAGTGAAAACTATGGAACGTAAGGGTCCAAAGTGTCAACAATGGATAAATAGACTCTATGATAACCCTACATAATGTTCATAACCTTAAACGGATGGTTCATGGATCATACGAAGCGGAAATTGCACAAAAGTGAGGAATTTCAAACTATAGGGGCCCAAAGTGTCAACATGTTGAATTTATACCTCTGAGTGAACTTTTGGCAGACCCGAGGCTTTGTAATGCTAAAATATACTCACTAGAATATGTGGTAAAAATTTCATGAGGTTTCGATAACGTATGAGAAAGTTATGGCCAAAACCGTACTTGAGGGGTTAAAAGCGTCAACGTCGAATTTCATGGCTTTTCGGTTGAGCGCAAAGTTATCCGAGGACATTACCATGTTGGTAAATGTCCCAAGGTTCTTAAAAACCAAGTTTGGGGGTTTACGAGTCAAAATAAGTAGCCGAATCATCGCGTACAAGAACAGGGACCAAAGCTGCCAAGTTTGAAACAATTTTGGGCCTGCAGACCCCAGGCGACCCGCCTGGGAATCCTTAGGCGGGCCGCGTGACCCCGCCAGCATCAGAACTTCGCGAAAATTGCAATTTGGGTCCGAATTTGAAGTGGTAAACAGCTCATATCACCTCCTTTTGCACCAATAAACTTCCTTGCATGCCTAGGACAACAGTAACCTCCCTCCAACCTCTGAATTACCCCCATAAAGCAGATCATTCATTCATTTTCTTGAACACTTGTTAGTAACAAGAACACTAGCACTCTCAAGAACTCTCAAGGCACTTCTGGAGCAAATCTGAACGACAAGGCTGACTCTAAGTGTTAACTAAGCTTCAATAGGACCTTTGTAAGCTTCTATATCAGTCTCTAATTCGTTCTTGCTTTGATTATTAGTAAAAGTCAAACCGTTGTTCTTATTATTTGACTTTTCGATTAAACGAGTTTTACTCTGTCATTTCTCAAATTGAAACCACTGATATGTTGGTATTTATGTGGGAAACAAACCCTCAAAAGGGTATCCTCTGATTCCCACTTTATGCATGCTAATTGTCGAGTCAAAGGTGTTATTAAAAAGTCAACATAAATCGTTTTTGCGAAAAATAGCTTAAATGGTAATGTAGATGACATGCAATCAGTTTGATCATCAAAAATAACTTATAATGAATATAAGAATGTGTTTTATCACAATAAACTCGACAATCTTTAGTATAAATACGAATCGGAACCGAAAGTCTTGTAAAACGACTTTTTCGTAGACTATCGATTCGGATCCGTGCATGCATGTTTGAGATCTGTACTGGAGCTTATTTTTGACCATTTTTATTTTGGTTAAACTTTCTGGAATTTTTATATCTCGAGTCTATGTTTAGCCGATTCATTTGCATGTTTCCGATTTATGCTTAAAGTTGACTATTTTGCCCTTTTTGTTATAAAACGTGATTTTTGGAAAAGTGAAAGAGTAGAAATCTTTATTTCTAATATATAAACTTGCACCGAAAATTTGAGACCAGTTGGTGGTCCAGATTTTGAGTTACGGCCAATAGCGTAAAACTAAAGCTTTATGTTTAATAAACGGCGCATTTCGCGTCTAACCTATTTCAGGCCACGTTTTGATACAAAACTTTTTACCCACTGATGTTATATAATATTTTGGGATTTTTGATGATTTTTATTTAATTTTTGGCTGATCGTATCTTAGATCGCTTAGTCGATTCGGTTTATGCCGGTTTTGACCGTTTAAGCCATAAAATGAGTTTTATACATTCTTTTGACCCGAAACCTTTTTCTACAGATTTTATATGTTAAATAAATTATTTTGAACATTCTGGAAATATAAAAATCTCAGCTTTCTTTTAAAAAACCCGGAAACGGCTCTAAATCGCATTTTAGCATTTTTAACGCATAGTAAGCGTTATACTCATTTTAAAGATATAAAACTTATACCTACTGATGTGTTTAGTGTATTTTTATAAAATAACAGTAAGTATGAATGTTTGAACTCAGATTTCCAGTTTTGGCATTTTTAGCCCTTGTGAAATTACTAAAATACCCCTACGGTGCATAGTTTGATTTTAAATGATAAGTTTGGTATATGGGTCATACCCTACTGTTATGATAAGTTAAATGAAGTATATTTACTGTATAAACCAGACCCGAAACTCAGATTTCTAATATGACTCTTTTATAATCTTTTAAATGACCAAAATGCCCTTCTAAGGCATAAATTGAGTCTAAAATCATTCGGGGCATAATAGAACATAACTTACTGATATTATATCATATTTAAAGCATATTATCTCAGGGAACTTGCATTTGACTCTTTTGGCTACCCGTAACACCCTTTTAGCGTTCGGTTCGGTTTACGTAACTAGTTTGCGTAAATTGACCGAAACGGGTCAAACGTTATCATTTTTATCTCAAAATCCAGAATGTATTTAGTATACCCATATTATACAAGTATTCAAACTTGTCGGGTCTAAATCACATTCTATCCGGTCTTTCGCTTAATCGTGCGCTTGTACCGTATCGTCCTTAAACTAACCGGTCTAAGCTAAAGCTTAAATAAAAGACCCGTTAGGAATCTAATAGGTTATTATAAACCTTTGTTCCAGATTAGGAGGCCCAGTAAAAGCTACCTACACTTACCGTTTGTGATTCATACTTGCTCAGGTAAATACATTTTGACTTATTTTCCCTATACGGGCTTGGGGTACGGTATTTAAAATACCGCTTGATCGAGCGCACAAATCCTGCACCCTATGGGTGTACAGTCTTGAATAGTTTGTGCGACTCGTTTAAACAGTCTTGTTCTTACTTTAGGCTTTGGGGGGTTATTGACCGTGTCCCGGATATCCTTGGCATTATCTTACGAGATGGCCACGACCAGAGCATGGGGTGTAGGCGTACACCCGGCGTGTATAACTCTTTAATGTGGTGTGTCATTTAATCTTTAGCCCAGACAGCAGATCCCGGGCCACCAAATGTACGAGTAACATGTAATTCGTTCACAAGTTTATATTGCATAATTATCCCAAGTTAATAAAAATATTTATGCCTTGTGCATTTAAATCAATTTTCAATCATTTTCAAAATGAGTCAGTTGATTTGTATTTACCAGTGTAAACTGACGTATTTTCCCAAAAGGTTAAGTGCAGGTACTAAACGAACTAGGCTGGCTGTTTCCTAAGAGCGTCCACTATAGTCTCGCAAGCTCGGACGACAAATAACTGTTGAACAATTTATCTGATTTTTATTTGATCCGCCTGTGGATCCATTTCAACTACTTATAATGTTTATTATTACATTTTATTTAAAAGTTGAAATGAATCTATTTCTGCTTCCGCTGTGCATTATTATATTGTGTTGTTTGTCTATGACGATGCCAACCACGTCACTGTACCCCACACCGGGCCCACCGCATTCGGATAATCATCCACGATCATTCTCAAGACACGAAGATGCTCCTAGATTTGGTAGGAATTTGGAGCCACCCAGGAATCAAAATTACAATTACCAAAACTATGGAAGCCGAGGGTATGGAAACTCTGGTTATACCAACAGATCGTCAACTCCGTATAATCCACGATTTGCGGGGACTCATTCCAACAATTTCCGAAATGGAAATGATGGATACAGAGGCGATGATGGTTATTTCAAAGAGTTTTCTTATGTTGACGAATCAGGACGACCCAAGACCATCATGGCTTGGGTCCCACACTCTAACTAAATTTTTGTTGGGGAGTGTAGGAGCAGCTGAAGAGGGCTATCTATATTTGGTATATCGAGAGTGGCTGTTCCAGACACATGACAGGAAATAAAGAGTTATTGAACAATTTTAAACAAATCCGTGGTGGTTATGTGAATTTTGCCGGTGAAAAGGGTGGTTACATCACCGGTGAAGGCTCTGTGTCAAATGGAAAGATTACTCTGCATAAAGTGAACTACGTTGATGAATTGAAGCATAACTTGATGTCGGTTTCTCAAATCTGTGATAACAAGTACACGATGTTGTTCACTGATAAAGCTTGCTTCGTCTTGCGTCCGGGATTTGCTGTTCCTGAAGATTGGATCGTTATGAGGGCTCCAAGGGTGAATAACACATATGTCATGGACATGCGCCCGTTGGTTAACTCGTCTGCTCCAGTGACTTGTCTACTTTCAAAGGCGACTGAAGATCAATCGTACCACCTCTGGCATAGGAGAATGGGCCACGTGCATCTGCGAAAAATGAACCACTTAGTGAAAAACAACTTAGTGTTGGGGGTTCCTTTACGTAGTTTCAATATGCACAACAAATGTGAATCATGTGAAAAAGGAAAAATCAAACGAAAGCCTCATAAACCAAAAACAGTTAACTCAATTCAAAAACCACTTGAATTGCTTCACATGGATCTTTTCGGCCCGATCCATGTTGCTAGCATTGGTGGGATGTCTTATTGCTTAGTTGTCGCTGACGATTTCTCACTTTACTCATGGATATTTTTCTTAAAAACAAAGGATCAAACTGCTGGTATTTTAAGAGATTTATTCAAACAACTTGAGAAAAATTATTCACTTCCTATTAAGAAAATCCGAAGTGACAACGGCACTGAATTTAAAAATCATTATATGGATGAGTTATGTCGGGAAATGGGAATAATTCATCAGTTTAGCGCTCCATATGTTCCTCAACAGAACGGAGTTGCAGAATGGAAGAATCGTACCCTGATTGAGGCGGCCCGCACTATGCTTTCTGAATCAAAATTGCCAATTTTCTTCTGGGCCGAGGCGGTAAACACTGCATGTTATGTGTTAAATCATGTGCTTACTGTCAAAAGAGAAGACAAAACTTGTTATGAATTGCTTGAAAACAGGAAACCGAAGTTATATGGTTTTCAATCTTTTGGGATTAAGTGTGTTATCAAATGCACCAAAGATACTCCTAAAATGGGGGAAGTTGGTGAAGTTGGGTTCTTTTTGGGATATGCCAATGGAACTCCAAACAAACGCGTTTATAACATCAAGAAGCGTATAGTGGAGATCGTGTTTGACATAAATCCTTTGAGTTTTGATCCTCCACCGTCCGAATTCGGTCCCAAAAGTGGTTATGATTATGATAAATTATTTGATTCATTTGATCTTCCTGATGTTTCAGAAGGAGATTCGGAGGTTGTATACACACATCTTGTGAACAAAGATGAAGTGGATGCGAGCTGGAGAGCAAGTATTCCTACTAATGTGTCTTCGAATGTTCCAGTCGCTGATTCTTCGACCATAAATGATGTTGTTGCTGAGCAGATCCCCAATGCAGCTGCTCAAACTACAAGTGGAGATCTATACGTTGACTTTTCAGCATATCCAAATGTTGATGCGTCTTCTGGTAATGGTGAAGCTTCTAGTAGTAATGCAAATGCTGAGGGGGAGGTTCAATCGAATTTGGGAAACAATCTTCAAGCTCCGGCAATCCCAGTTCCAAGAACAAATATTCATCATCCTGTTGATAATATTATTGGGAATCCAAATGCGGGAGTGCAAACGTGAAGGAGTATTTCAGAAATGCAATGTCTGTTCTCTGCTATCAAGAAAGAAGAAATCTGCAATCTTAGCCTGCATGAATGTTTTATCTCTCAGATAGAGCCGAAGAACTATCAAATGGCTCTGAAGGATAATTCTTGGTGTGAGGCGATGCAAGAAGAGTTAGCTCAGTTCGACAAGTTAAAGGTGTGGAATTTGGTCGATCTTCCAAAAGGCCAACATGCAATCAACACGAAATGGGTTTTCAAGTGCAAGAAAGACGATATGGGTGTCGTTGTGAGAAACAAAGCACGTTTGGTTGTTCAAGGCTTTAATCAAGAGGAAGGGATTGATTATACCGAAGTTTATGCACCGGTGGCAAGACTGGAAGCTATTCGTTTGTTTCTAGCCTTTGCTGCACACATGCGTATCAAAGTCTATCAGTTGGATGTGAAGAGCGCCTTCCTTTACGGGAAATTGCATGAAACTGTGTATGTGTCCCAACCACCGGGTTTCGAAGCTCCAGGGTTAGACAACAAGGTCTATCTGTTGGACAAGGCTCTTTATGGTCTCCATCAGGCCCCTCGAGCATGGTACGAGACGTTGTCAAAGCATCTATTGGAACATGGGTTCTCGCGTGGTGCGATTGACTCCACACTGTTCATTTTGAAGAAAGGGGGAGATTTTCTGATCGTGCAAATTTACGTTGATGACATAATTTTTGGTTCTTCAAATGAAGAATTGTGTCATGAGTTTGAAGCGGTGATGAAGTCCAAATTTGAAATGAGCGCGATGGGCGAGTTATCCTTCTTTTTAGGTCTTCAAGTGAGTCAAAAAAAAAAAACCAGGACGTACGTGCATCATACAAAGTATGTCCACGAGATTCTCAAAAGATTTGGATTGGAAGATAGCTTCCCTATGACACGCCTCTACCGACAAATCTCAAGCTTTCACCCGATGATGAGAAAGATCCTGAAGTGGATCTGACTCTATATCGAGCAATGATAGGTTCATTGATGTATCTTACTGCTTCACGACCAGATATTATGTTCTCTGTTTGTTTGTGTGCTAGGTACCAATCAACTCCGAAGGAGTCTCATTTGAAAGCAGTCAAGCGTATTTTCAGATATCTGAAAGGGACGCCTAAGCTTGGATTGTGGTATCCAGCTGAAGGTGGTCTGGATTTGATGGCGTATGCTGACGCAGATTTCGGAGGGTGCCGGATGAACAGAAAGTCAACCTCTGGCGGCGCACAACTTCTTGGGAATCGTCTTGTCTCTTGGCAATGCAAAAAGCAAGTTGCCGTTTCTCTATCCACGTGCGAGGCCGAGTACATTGCTGCTTCAAGCTGTTGTGCTCAGGTTTTGTGGATTCAGCAGCAAATGAGGGACTACGGTTTGAATTTTACTCGAACTCCTATTCTTGTCGATAACAACTCTGCCATTTCCATAACAAACAATCCAGTTAATCACTCATGCACTAAGCACATAGATGTTAGGCATCATTTTATTCGCGACTGTGCTGAGAAGGGTTTAATAGAAGTGGTTAGGGTAGACACCTTGGATAATCTTGCCGACTTGTTTACGAAAACATTCGATCGGGCTAGATTTGAAAATCTGGTCCGAATGATTGGCATGATCAACCCTGAGTAAAATGCTTTCAAAACTCGCATAGAAACTTTATTTTATCTTTTCTGTACAGTTCTTACCGCTTTCGAAAAATTGAAAAACTCCAAAAATATTTTACTTAGTTGTAGGATAAATTTTTCAGAAAAATACAAAACCATATGAAAAATTTAAAATGAAGTCGTGTTGAGATATAAGGGAAATGATAGTACATCGGTTAGTCGTATCTGGTGCAGGACTATGGTTATATAATCAATTAACCGTTAACTGTGGCAGCTTCATCATACGTTGCTTCGGTAGGTTTTACGCGTAAATAAGAACCTGTCTTTGGTACATAAACATAATGAACTGCGTAACTCGTGTGGCGCATCTCTCGGATATATGGTCCTGGTACCGTAATTTCGTTTGATAGATTGCCGAGGTTCTGAGATACGTGGTCTTTATGCTGTTTATCATCTGGGTATCATGGTTGCTTCTTTTACCGGAAAATAACGGGGACGCAAGTCTAGATCTTCCATGATACCATACATACGTGTAAATATCCTTAATTCATGATGCATTCGACCCAAATAAGTGATAAACAATCACATGTCCCACAAAATTTATGCGGGAGTCAAGTTCGTCTCTTTTTCTGTACGATGGTACTAACCTGTTCACGGACTTGCTCCTGTGCCCTTTGCATCTGAAATTCAAGTTCCTCCTCAATAAGTGATTCTATCACAAAGGACTTGTTTTCAATCCCAAATAAGTGAGTATCTCACATTAGCTTATACGTCTAAAACAGATGATTAATGGTATACTCACCAGTAAGATGATCTCTCGTGCATACCTTGATACGGGAGTATATTCTGAGGTGGGTAAACATAGTTATTGTCAGGTACTAATACACTTAATTCCATATCTCGAAAACAGTGTTCGAAAGCGTGCTAAAACTTAAGTAGACCACAATACCGTTGAACGTCTTGAACTGTCAACATCATTCTAAAAGATTAAAGCTAAAATGCTATGGTTCTTGTGTTGGGTACTGATAGTAAAACCGATATGATTCCTTTGCTCCGACTTCACAAAAAGATAATTAGTGTAAATATGTTCTTAGGTTTAACCTATTTAATTTAGTTCAAATTGAAAAACCACAAAAAGATTTTGCTTTCTTGTTTCTATATGCGAGTTATCTTATTAAGAATACTCTAGGGTTGTGAAAATTGTTTAAATAAGTTATTAAATGTTGGTTGTTTAATATTTCAATTGCTTATTCTGGGGTATTGGAATTTATTTTTGGGATCCAGGTTTGGGCCGATATCTCCGGGGTCATGTTTCTTAATCCGAGGTTAAGTGTTTCAGGTCTGGATCGTTCATCTCAAGATGGAAGATTTGGAGAAGCTGTGTGCATCTGGATCGTTCATCTCAAGATGGAAGATTTGGAGAAGCTGTGTGCGTCTGGATCGTGCATCTCAAGCCTGGGGAAGCAGTGATTTATGAAAGGAAAGTGACTGTTGAGATTGCTAAAGTGCTGGATCCGATTTGGCTTGCCAAATTAAGGGAAGCACATCTGAAGAAGCTTCGGTGCCTGCCTCTAAAATACAATGAAGAAGATCGTGTTCTAGCTGACCAGTTCATCAAGGTGGTTCAGTTCTGTGTGAAGAACAAGGTCTGGGCAGGAAGCAGTTCTCAAAGAAAGGATGAAGATCTCAAGATCAATGAAGACCATGCACTGATCAAGGGGGAGTTTGTTATGCACTTTAGGTGATAAGTGCATGACTCCCATGTTACCAATGAAAGGATGAAAATCTCAAGTCCAATGAAGACCATGCACTGATCAAGGGGGAGTTTGTTAATGCACTTTAGGTGATAAGTGCATGTCTCCCAAGTTATAGGGTCTTTATTGTACATTCATTAAAAGTTAGTCCCAACTTTATCCTAGGACAATTTGTCCAAGTTTTGGCCAAGCCTTTTGTCTGAGTTTTGTAGTCCCAAGTTTATCCTTGGACATTTTGTCCAAGTTTTAGGCTAGTCATTTGTCTGAGTTTTGTATAGGACACAAAGGTCAGAGTTTTGTTAGTGTTGTATGTTTTGTCCGGGCTTTCTAATTTGTCTTGAAAGTCCGGGTTTTGCCTTGTATATATACCTTTATGTGGAATAGACAAGGTAGCGATTCTGTGTGAAATTCTGTGCACCTAACCCTAATCATTGTGTGTGTGTTTTGTCTGGCGGCTGCTTTGTGTGAGTGACGTCATTCATCTTCCTCATCAAGAATACTCAGTGTATTCTTGATTTCTCTCTCAAATCCTTGCATTCTAGTGTTTCATCTGCAGTGGTTAATCATCAGGTGGATTCCGCACACCTGTTGGTGGCTTTAGCTGAGTGAGAACTTGGATTAGGAGGCCTTACAATTATAAGAGACATTAGACACAATTGTAAGTCATTTACATTTTGGATTTTTTGCATCTCTCTTTCCTGCTTAATTATGAATTACTATTATTTAATTATTATATTTGTTATATTTTCATTAACAAGAAAATTTAATATGAAACTAATTATAAAATCTCTAAATAAAGTTATTTTGTTGATTAAAAACTTGTATTTAAATCTCTAAATATCACCAAATTCAAAGTTATGTTTGTTAAAATATTATAAAAATGAAAGAATAATGACACTAATTGTTTTTCTCAAGGTTATCTCTTAAAATTTTCAGTGGTTAGATGGTTTGAATGATAAAATATGTCATTTAATAAAGGCAAATTGGATTTAAATAATCCCAACTCACTGTTATTGGCCAATAATAATCCCAACTCATTTAATCACCAATAATAATCCGAACTATTCACTTTTGTTTTTAAAATACTCCCAGTTAAAAAAAACACTAATTAGGTTAAAAAATTGCTGATGTGGCTTGCCACGTGGCATATTTTGATGACGTGGTAGCTGATGTGGCAGTCTACGTTGCATATTTTGATGACGTGGCAGCTGATGTGGCAAGTGACGTGGCAAGCCACATCAGCAATTTTTTAACCTAATTAGTGTTTTTTTAACTGGGAGTATTTTACAAAAGTTCGGATTATTATTGGTGATTAAATGAGTTGGGATAATTATTGGCCAATAACAGTGGGTTGGGATTATTTAAATCCAATTTGCCTTTAATAAAAATATAGGTGGCATTAAAACATCCGAGTTTTAGCCCTTAATTTTTAATATGTGTCAATATTTCTATATATATGTAAGGCCATGTGGCGTACTCTAACATTTGGGGTGTTAATGGTGTGACATGACATTTTAACCGGCACTGCAAACCACTCTCTCCTTGTGTTAAGAGTTATTAAATGGGTTATTTGTTAACATGTTAACCGGATGTTAAGATATTGAATTAACTATTCTTTTATTTTTTGAAAACAAAAACCACTAAAAATAGGGTTAGATAAAGTTAGTGGGATTAAACTATTTCCTTGCAGTAAGACATAGTGAAATGGGGGGAAATAGGTGATATGGCACTTAGGTGAAGTTAAGGAGGGTTAATTTATACTCCAATGCTTAATTGTAATTTAGTAAAATTAACATTAATCTGCTACAGAAAAAAGTTAATACATAATATAAAAAATGTTTTAAAAAATTAACGTAAATAATTTATAAATGCCACACCAAATTTCATTTCTATACATTTCTAACAGTAATTTAGTTTAATTAACATTAATCAGCTACAAAAAAAGTTAATACATAGTAGAAAAATGTTTTAAAAGTTAATGTAACATGATTTATAAATGCCACACCAAATTTCATTTTTGTAAAGATATATCTTGACAACCATATATGTTAATAGATAACAATGTATTTTATTCAACCCGTGAAATAAACAAGTTTTTTTAATACATAATTTCTTTTTTTTAGTAGTCGGTATATAACATTACATTTTTTACAATTTTTTTAACCCACACGGGATTCTAACCTAGTGAGCTATATTAGGAAACACACAGTCAAATATTTTATGACAATCATCCAAAAATAAACTAGTGTCATCTAAATCAGATTCAAATAAAAAATCAAGATTTGCTTCTAAATTACCCAAAAAGATCTCGTAATCAGAATCCCAAATCGGGCGAGCGAGATCAGACACACCATCCATAAGGAAAAACACAGTCAAATATGTTATCTCAATCATCCAAAAATATACTAGTGTCATCTAAATCAGATTCAAATAAAAAAATGCAGGATTTGATTCTAAAGTACCAAAAAAGATCTCGTAATCAGAATCTCAAATCGGGCTAGTGAGGTCAGACATACCATCCATGAATTAAGCAGCATCATCATCATCAAACTACATGCTGAGCGAATGCAAGATTTGAGGCGAACATGTACCCTGGTCCATCGTAAGAAGAGCCGCAGACTATTACCATATACTCCAAGCAAAGATGTTGATCAAAGGCTGGAGCAAATGCAATCTTTAACTTCTGCTCTAACAGCAGTCAACATGGAGTTTAGCAATGACCTCACTTACCCTCCTGGTATGGCTCCAGAATCTGCAAACAAAGCTGATTTGGAGAATGGAATTCAGGTTAGCTTTGAGTTTATCGCTTCATTTTGCTTATGCCTATAAATTTATGGCTGAAGTAAAAGATTTTAGTTCAAATTTCTATCTATAGTTGAAATCACCGAGTGGCCTTTGGCCTAGTGGTATCTGTTGATGAAAAAAAAAAAAAAAAAACTTCAAATTACTAGTTCAAGTCACTTAATTAGAGCTCAATGCAACTCCACTGTCAAAAAACGCTTTTAAAAAGTTACATGGCTGATGTAATTGTTCTGTTTATATATGGTATGATATGCCCATCTGTTTTGGAATTTATTTAAGGTTCTTTCAAACGGAGACATAGAAACCTATAATAAATGCAGAGCTATGGCAGAGAGAGGTGAATACCCTCCTTTACGCATCGTCTACGATCCCTATGAAGGGTAAGTTACTCCAACAATATTCTTACTGTTGAACACATCATAGAAAAGGGATGCATGGAGAATAAGTTTATATAATATGATAATTGTTTGGTTGCAAAGTTATTTATTGAGGTCATCATCCAAAAAAAACTATCAGGTCACTCGATTTTCCGGGTGACACATAAAAAAAAGTGTGGGATCGCTTGATGCGGGTACCCAAAGGGTGGATCTGCCCGCTGAGAGCACTATAAGAAAATGTTAGACAGAAACCCTCTAATGTAGATATTTTTGTGTTACTGTTTTCATATAGAAACTATTATATACAAGGTTATATGTTACTTTTTGATGTTTTAGTAGATCTTCCAATGACTCCATCTCCTGTTTTGATTTGGTTATGCCTGATATAGATCTAGCAGATGATTCGTAGTTTAATCATGTTTTAGTTAAACCACATACCAATTTCCCAATGTGCAGTTTACTTAAATTTTTTGTCCTTCTTTCTGTCAATTTTTATCTCCAATGCATCTTTTTTCATAAGACCAATGCATCTTCAATTGTTAAATGTTAGGAAATCGTTAGATACTAATTATGGCCATAAAACGGGTCTGGATCATGTTAACGATGCTTCCATTACAGGTTTAATTACTCATTCCCCACTAATGCATAACTTGTTTGTTACCTGTCTAATAAACTGCAGCTAAAATCAATCTAAGGCGCCTGAAGTTACCTGTGATGGTAACTATTGGTGTTGATTTAGAATAACATGAACCTTGTTTGGTCATTGGTGTATGCGATTTTGGGGTCGAACCAACTAGAAGAAGTTAGATACTTTGCAAGATTCAGTCATGCGCTCAACATGTTTGATATCGTAACTTTTACGTTCTTATGAGCGTGATATGTATTGGGCCTTATAAGTAAAGGGGGCAATCCTGACCCAGAAGCTAATAAATGGGTCATTTTAACCCTTTTAAAAACTACAATGGGTTGTTTTGGGTTAAAAAAATAAATAAGGGGTTGAAATGGGTCACTTAAAAAGTTAAAACTTTTATTCACGGGTCAAGTTGGGTTGATTAAATTAAAAGCACAGGTCATACGGGTCATTAGGATTTGAATAGAAAAACCATGGGTGAACAACATCATCTTCACCAGGCTATCATCACTCATCAGCGATTCAGGGCATCTTCATCTTCTCCGGCCTCCACCGTCTCCTCCGCCACAAACCCGCCACCGTCTCCGCGTCTCTGTCGTCTCCTCCGCCACAAACCCCCCACCCTCCGTCTACAATTCAGGTATTATTTCGGTTATTTTAGCTAGTAGTTAAAGGGTTAAGGGTGCGCCAGTCGCGTAGGCCGAAGGCGTGAGTTCGTGAATTCGGTCTAGGCCATTTGCGGCTGGTTCAGACCATTTGAAACTAGTTTTGGCCATTTGAAACTAGTTTTGGCTGTTTCGGGCAGGTTTTTTAGGTTCAGACGTTTTTGTGTCTAGGTGCGCGCCTTTGGCTTCTTTGACCACATAGGTTTTTAGTGGATCAAAGTCTCAAAACGCATTAGTATTTAAGTTGCTTCTAGACTTTATTGATTATGAGGATTGTTTTAGTGAATTTAGTTAATCTTTTTGGTGTTTGGATTGTTGTAAGATTAAATTTTCCAATGGTTTTGGGTTAGAAATCTTGTTAACATCTACTGAATTGATATCAGTTGCCCCCCATGAACAAGTTTATAGAAAGATAATATGTGAAGCAAAGGTTGTGCAGACAACAAAAACAAGCAATTTATATATACAAAACCAAACGAAAAATTAAGTTCTTATGTAGGTCTCTAAAAGTCTAGGTGATACTGGCTGCAGAGTTGTTCTAAATCATAACAGAAGTTTAATACTCAAATCTATTGAAGTAGCCTACTTGAAATCACAAGTCCTTCCTTTTATAATTAATATACTAATATGTATCAATGTAAGATTTTAGTATATCTAAAAAAAACTGACCCGACCCGACACACGAAACCCGTTCTGACCCGGGCTTGTTCTGACCCAGACTCGAACCAAAACAACCCTTTTTTTTATAATTGACCCGTTTTGACCCATTACCCGATCCGACCCGTCTACTTATAAGCACTGATCCTGATATGAATTGGGCATTATGTACCAAAAGTAAAGGTGTGATTATTGTGTATAAGATTGTAAACGTGGGATTATTATGTACCAAGAGTAAAGGTGGGATTATTGTGTACAAGATTGTGAATGTGGGATTATTAAAAACCAATTTTTCTTAGTTTTTCTATAAAAATGTTAGCCTGCTAGTGTAAAACTTTATTAATTTTTTTGTAAAATGATTTTTTGCACTATTATGACTAGAGTTTAATAAATATTTGTTGAAAACTAATATCTAGGACGTAGACGAAGTTTTCCTCAAAAGCATTCTAAACTCTACTGAGACTATAGCAAGAGGAAGGGTCCAGAGCTTGACCCAAATGATCTAGTTGGTGGTAGAGAGATTGGACCAGAATGGTGTGAGGTAAACGTTCAAATACCAATAAAAAAGATGAAAATTTGGTAAGACCATATGGTTTATTTTCTACAATTCAAGATTGTATTGGTGCATTCATCGCATGGACCTATCCATTCATCTCGGTATGTATTTGTTAAACTTATGATACAAATAATTTTAATATCATAGAACTTAATGCTTATACATGGATGGTTTATTTGTAGGTAGTCCATGAGGATTGAGGACACATGATGACTCAACATTTTATGCTTCTTATTTCTTTAATTGCTTTTAATTTCTTTGTTAAATGTTAAGACTTTATGTTAGATGTGGAGAGTTCAAATGAGAAGAAATTGTTTGTAAGAATAAAAAAGAAGAAATTTCAACCAATAAGAATCCTTCATTTTACTTCATTTAATTTTTGTATTTAATATTAGTGTAAGGGTATATTGGTAAACTTAGATAGATCATTAATTAATTGGTAGTCTTCCTTTTTAATAGCTAACTACATTAAATATGTAACTTATTTTCAAAAAAAATATATTTTTTCAAAGAAGAAAAAAAATAATTTAAAGTGTGGGATGAATTACGAGGTGTGTAAGATGAATTACGAGCTGTGTAAGATAAATTTCAATATGTGCAGGATAAATTTCAAAACGTGTAGGATAAATTTTGATGTGTGTAGGCAAAAAATTTAGTGTGGAAGATGATAGTCTTTATGATTAATTAATTAGTCAAAGATAATAATAAATGAAATGAGAGAAAAAACTATTTAATGTTTTACAATTCTACCCTTTATTCTTTTTCTTCTCAATTTCATTTTCTTCTCAAATGAACTTCCCCCTATGTTAGATAACGTTATAACTTATTTATGGTTAGTGTTTTTGTTTTTGTTTTGAACATGCTTATTTGAAATATAATGAAGTTTTATTTCTTTCATTAGTTGATGTTATACAATAACTATTAGGATGTTATCTGTTGATGGCCTGTTTATAAAATTGGTTTTATAATCTTATTTGGGATATTAGGACCATTTTCTTGATATTAAAGTAGCTATAACGTTACATTATAAGGATCCTATAAATTAATTTTTAAGGACGCTTGTATGTGTATCAAAAAATTAAAAAGTAGGTAATCACATATTCTAGGACATTGTAAAAGTGTCCTAATATGTTCTTTCTAGGACACTATTTAAGTTGTCTATAAACATATTATGCGACCATAAAATTGGTTTCATAATCTTATTTGGTATATTAGGACCCTTTTCTTGGTACTAAATTAGCTATAATGTTACATCATAAGGGTCCTATCAATTAATTTCAACGAACGCTTGTAAGTGTATCAAAAGATTAAAAGTATGTAAGCACATGTTAGAACATGTTAGAACATCGTAAAAGTGTCCTAATATGTTTTATTAGGACACTATTTTGGTTGTTAAAACACATATTACGCGACCATAAAATTGGTTTCATAGTCTTATTTGATATGTTAGGACACTTTTTCAGTTCCGGGACTTATTACCACCATTTACATGAAATGCTTTTACCATTGGTCCTATTAAATGAAAGGTCCTATAAAATAGCATTTTAGGACGCTTTTGTGCGTACTAAAAACCCAGTTTTCTTGTAGTGATAATTTAACCACAATTTCACATATGACAATAGCATATATAGTAAGAATACTACTTAGTTTCTATAATCATTGTAAAAAAGGAAAACAATTTATATGCAATAATCTTTAGCTGAACATTTGATGCAAGGAAAAATCATATACCATAAATTTCATTACATAAAAAGTAATACTTGAAAACATGAGTTGAAAATCTTTATAACAAATCATAAAACTACATGTATCAAACAAGAACCTAGATTGAGTATAGACGAACTAACAACTAACCCCTAGTGTAAGGTTGAATTTAAATTTTAAAATCGTAAATGTTTAACATTACCATGTGCAGTCAAGATAATCCTATAAGCAATCAACATGTTATGAAGGATTGATAAATGTTCTTTAGATCCCTGCACGATGAAAATGATAACATGTAAGCATGCTACATTCGTAACAAAATCAATAACAACGATAAAATTAAAACAGAGTTCTTGCCACAATAATAACTCAAAATAAAACTAGAAGAAAATAGAAGTAACGAAACAAAGATTAAAATGCCTACCTGAGATGACCTCGCTTGTTTTTCGAACATTGGCAATGAAGTTACCAATTAGGGTTGTTGACAACGGCAGCCGCAACAAGAGAATTAGGTTTTATGATTGTGCATTGATAACTTCTTATTTATAGTACTGGACCACTAAATAAAACTGGACTTTTTTGGGCCTACAAGGCCTGTCCAATTTGAAAAGGATAAAAAAACATGCAAAAATTCAAAAGTGTGATTGTTGTGATTTGTAACCTATATCTCTATAGCCAAAAATGAAATACTTACCGCTAAACTACAACAAGATTATCTTTTATATAGTTAAATTACATATTAACATCCACAACACACACACATATATATTGGGGATGGTTCAAATGAAAACCACTTTTAACGCGAAAACTCAGAAAACTAACTAAAAACCCCTAAAAACACATTTTGCAATCACACTTTTGGATTGTTGCATGTTTCATTTGAACCTTCCCTTATATATATATATATATATATATATATATATATATATATATATATATATATATATATATATAGATAGATATATTTATATATAGAGAGAGAGAGAGAGAAACAAGAGGATCCGGAGAAAACGCCTTAAAGTTTGAAAACGGTGAGAACGATTCTCAGCCAAAAGATCTTTGTGCCATTTTTGTAGATACTAGGAACCTTAGAACTACCAGGAGGGGTAAAATGGGATGATCCAAACAAGGTTGCACATGCTAATCACATGCCATTTCACCATCACATTTAACCGTCCAAATTTTTTTTCATACGTGATTATTTATAAAAAAAAAACATAAACCATAAAATCCAGTGTTTTTTATCTTTCCAACGACTATACTATTGATATACTTTAAAAAAAAAAACGGGTTGTTTTATGGCGTTTTCAACTTTGTTTTTTATGGCATTCTCAACTTTGCTTTTTATGACGTTTTCAACTGGGTTTTTATGGCGTTTTTTTCTGAACCATTGTGAACCTTACGTCTTTTTTACTCTCTGATCGAGGTTCTCGGCATTGAAAAATCTTCGTAAACTAAATCACACGTGTATATGTTGACATTTAAGAGATATATAGTCAAGAAAATCAAGAGCAATAGTGATATATATGCGGATTAGACACCAAAATATAAACACTCAAAAAATGGCTACAATTTAAGGAATGTGTTTAGTGAGGACATCAGATTCCTAATTGATGGAGAAATGTCTGGTGGCAACAAAAGCTGCTTCCAGGAGGTTGTCAAGTGTTTTCGCTCGACGATTCCATTCTTTGGGTGGTTGGTTTGGCCCTTGTTCATGTAACTCGAATCCTAGCCCGGTATATCCCATTTTAGTTTTACACAATTGTGAACCTTACGCCTTTTTTACTCTCTGATCGAGGAGACGTATAGCTCCGATATGTTAGCTCAATTATACGTCGATAAGATTGTAGCGTTACATGGTATACCTATATCTATTATCTCCGATAGAGATACTAGATATACGTCGCATTTTTGGAAAAGTTTCCAACAATCATTGGGCACTCGTTTGAATTTTAGTACGGCCTATCATCCTCAGACTGATGGTCAGAGTGAGCGTACTATTCAAACCTTGGAAGACATGCTTCGTGCATGTGCGATCGATTTGGGTGGTAGTTGGGATAAGAACCTACCACTGATTGAATTCTCCTACAACAATAGCTACCATTCCAGTATAAAGGCTGCGCCTTTTGAGGCCTTATACGGTAGAAAGTGTAGATCGCCCATTTATTGGGCAGAAGTTGGAGATGTCCAGTTGTCAGGACCAGATATCGTTTTTGAAACGACGGACAAGATCGTTCAGATTCGCGATCGTTTGAAAGCTGCTAGGGATAGGCAGAAAAGTTATGCGGATCCTAAGCGCAAAGATTTTCACTTCGATGTAGGTGATAAAGTATTGCTTAAAGTATCGCCCTGGAAGGGTGTGATGCGATTTGGAAAGAAAGGCAAGCTAAGCCCGAGGTGCATAGGACCTTTCGAGATTATCGAACGTGTCGGGTCAGTCGCTTACAAGTTAAACTTGCCTGAAGAACTTAGCGCTATTCATAATGTGTTCCACATCTGTAATTTGAAGAAGTGTTTCGCTGACGAATCACTGGTTATACCGCATACAGATATACACATAGATGAGAGTTTGAAGTTCGTGGAAAAACCTTTGTCGATTGAGGATCGACAGGTGAAAAAGCTTCGAAGGAAGTACATACCTATTGTAAAGGTCAAATGGGATGCCCGTAGAGGTCCCGAATATACGTGGGAAGTGGAATCCACGATGCAAGAGAAATATCCTCATTTGTTTCAGTAAATCTCGAGGTCGAGATTTCTTTTAAGGGGGTGAGGATGTAACACCTCGAAAAATTTCGTCCAATAATGTCTTGACACGTGTCATAAGGTTCCGGTATGTGAAAACAAACTTTAGAGGGACTAAAAGTGACAAACAGTGAAAACTATGGAACGTAAGGGTCCAAAGTGTCAACAATGGATAAATAGACTCTATGATAACCCTACATAATGTTCATAACCTTAAACGGATGGTTCATGGATCATACGAAGCGGAAATTGCACAAAAGTGAGGAATTTCAAACTATAGGGGCCCAAAGTGTCAACATGTTGAATTTATACCTCTGAGTGAACTTTTGGCAGACCCGAGGCTTTGTAATGCTAAAATATACTCACTAGAATATGTGGTAAAAATTTCATGAGGTTTCGATAACGTATGAGAAAGTTATGGCCAAAACCGTACTTGAGGGGTTAAAAGCGTCAACGTCGAATTTCATGGCTTTTCGGTTGAGCGCAAAGTTATCCGAGGACATTACCATGTTGGTAAATGTCCCAAGGTTCTTAAAAACCAAGTTTGGGGGTTTACGAGTCAAAATAAGTAGCCGAATCATCGCGTACAAGAACAGGGACCAAAGCTGCCAAGTTTGAAACAATTTTGGGCCTGCAGACCCCAGGCGACCCGCCTGGGAATCCTTAGGCGGGCCGCGTGACCCCGCCAGCATCAGAACTTCGCGAAAATTGCAATTTGGGTCCGAATTTGAAGTGGTAAACAGCTCATATCACCTCCTTTTGCACCAATAAACTTCCTTGCATGCCTAGGACAACAGTAACCTCCCTCCAACCTCTGAATTACCCCCATAAAGCAGATCATTCATTCATTTTCTTGAACACTTGTTAGTAACAAGAACACTAGCACTCTCAAGAACTCTCAAGGCACTTCTGGAGCAAATCTGAACGACAAGGCTGACTCTAAGTGTTAACTAAGCTTCAATAGGACCTTTGTAAGCTTCTATATCAGTCTCTAATTCGTTCTTGCTTTGATTATTAGTAAAAGTCAAACCGTTGTTCTTATTATTTGACTTTTCGATTAAACGAGTTTTACTCTGTCATTTCTCAAATTGAAACCACTGATATGTTGGTATTTATGTGGGAAACAAACCCTATTTATGTGGGAAACAAACCCTCAAAAGGGTATCCTCTGATTCCCACTTTATGCATGCTAATTGTCGAGTCAAAGGTGTTATTAAAAAGTCAACATAAATCGTTTTTGCGAAAAATAGCTTAAATGGTAATGTAGATGACATGCAATCAGTTTGATCATCAAAAATAACTTATAATGAATATAAGAATGTGTTTTATCACAATAAACTCGACAATCTTTAGTATAAATACGAATCGGAACCGAAAGTCTTGTAAAACGACTTTTTCGTAGACTATCGATTCGGATCCGTGCATGCATGTTTGAGATCTGTACTGGAGCTTATTTTTGACCATTTTTATTTTGGTTAAACTTTCTGGAATTTTTATATCTCGAGTCTATGTTTAGCCGATTCATTTGCATGTTTCCGATTTATGCTTAAAGTTGACTATTTTGCCCTTTTTGTTATAAAACGTGATTTTTGGAAAAGTGAAAGAGTAGAAATCTTTATTTCTAATATATAAACTTGCACCGAAAATTTGAGACCAGTTGGTGGTCCAGATTTTGAGTTACGGCCAATAGCGTAAAACTAAAGCTTTATGTTTAATAAACGGCGCATTTCGCGTCTAACCTATTTCAGGCCACGTTTTGATACAAAACTTTTTACCCACTGATGTTATATAATATTTTGGGATTTTTGATGATTTTTATTTAATTTTTGGCTGATCGTATCTTAGATCGCTTAGTCGATTCGGTTTATGCCGGTTTTGACCGTTTAAGCCATAAAATGAGTTTTATACATTCTTTTGACCCGAAACCTTTTTCTACAGATTTTATATGTTAAATAAATTATTTTGAACATTCTGGAAATATAAAAATCTCAGCTTTCTTTTAAAAAACCCGGAAACGGCTCTAAATCGCATTTTAGCATTTTTAACGCATAGTAAGCGTTATACTCATTTTAAAGATATAAAACTTATACCTACTGATGTGTTTAGTGTATTTTTATAAAATAACAGTAAGTATGAATGTTTGAACTCAGATTTCCAGTTTTGGCATTTTTAGCCCTTGTGAAATTACTAAAATACCCCTACGGTGCATAGTTTGATTTTAAATGATAAGTTTGGTATATGGGTCATACCCTACTGTTATGATAAGTTAAATGAAGTATATTTACTGTATAAACCAGACCCGAAACTCAGATTTCTAATATGACTCTTTTATAATCTTTTAAATGACCAAAATGCCCTTCTAAGGCATAAATTGAGTCTAAAATCATTCGGGGCATAATAGAACATAACTTACTGATATTATATCATATTTAAAGCATATTATCTCAGGGAACTTGCATTTGACTCTTTTGGCTACCCGTAACGCCCTTTTAGCGTTCGGTTCGGTTTACGTAACTAGTTTGCGTAAATTGACCGAAACGGGTCAAACGTTATCATTTTTATCTCAAAATCCAGAATGTATTTAGTATACCCATATTATACAAGTATTCAAACTTGTCGGGTCTAAATCACATTCTATCCGGTCTTTCGCTTAATCGTGCGCTTGTACCGTATCGTCCTTAAACTAACCGGTCTAAGCTAAAGCTTAAATAAAAGACCCGTTAGGAATCTAATAGGTTATTATAAACCTTTGTTCCAGATTAGGAGGCCCAGTAAAAGCTACCTACACTTACCGTTTGTGATTCATACTTGCTCAGGTAAATACATTTTGACTTATTTTCCCTATACGGGCTTGGGGTACGGTATTTAAAATACCGCTTGATCGAGCGCACAAATCCTGCACCCTATGGGTGTACAGTCTTGAATAGTTTGTGCGACTCGTTTAAACAGTCTTGTTCTTACTTTAGGCTTTGGGGGGTTATTGACCGTGTCCCGGATATCCTTGGCATTATCTTACGAGATGGCCACGACCAGAGCATGGGGTGTAGGCGTACACCCGGCGTGTATAACTCTTTAATGTGGTGTGTCATTTAATCTTTAGCCCAGACAGCAGATCCCGGGCCACCAAATGTACGAGTAACATGTAATTCGTTCACAAGTTTATATTGCATAATTATCCCAAGTTAATAAAAATATTTATGCCTTGTGCATTTAAATCAATTTTCAATCATTTTCAAAATGAGTCAGTTGATTTGTATTTACCAGTGTAAACTGACGTATTTTCCCAAAAGGTTAAGTGCAGGTACTAAACGAACTAGGCTGGCTGTTTCCTAAGAGCGTCCACTATAGTCTCGCAAGCTCGGACGACAAATAACTGTTGAACAATTTATCTGATTTTTATTTGATCCGCCTGTGGATCCATTTCAACTACTTATAATGTTTATTATTACATTTTATTTAAAAGTTGAAATGAATCTATTTCTGCTTCCGCTGTGCATTATTATATTGTGTTGTTTGTCTATGACGATGCCAACCACGTCACTGTACCCCACACCGGGCCCACCGCATTCGGATAATCATCCACGATCATTCTCAAGACACGAAGATGCTCCTAGATTTGGTAGGAATTTGGAGCCACCCAGGAATCAAAATTACAATTACCAAAACTATGGAAGCCGAGGGTATGGAAACTCTGGTTATACCAACAGATCGTCAACTCCGTATAATCCACGATTTGCGGGGACTCATTCCAACAATTTCCGAAATGGAAATGATGGATACAGAGGCGATGATGGTTATTTCAAAGAGTTTTCTTATGTTGACGAATCAGGACGACCCAAGACCATCATGGCTTGGGTCCCACACTCTAACTAAATTTTTGTTGGGGAGTGTAGGAGCAGCTGAAGAGGGCTATCTATATTTGGTATATCGAGAGTGGCTGTTCCAGACACATGACAGGAAATAAAGAGTTATTGAACAATTTTAAACAAATCCGTGGTGGTTATGTGAATTTTGCCGGTGAAAAGGGTGGTTACATCACCGGTGAAGGCTCTGTGTCAAATGGAAAGATTACTCTGCATAAAGTGAACTACGTTGATGAATTGAAGCATAACTTGATGTCGGTTTCTCAAATCTGTGATAACAAGTACACGATGTTGTTCACTGATAAAGCTTGCTTCGTCTTGCGTCCGGGATTTGCTGTTCCTGAAGATTGGATCGTTATGAGGGCTCCAAGGGTGAATAACACATATGTCATGGACATGCGCCCGTTGGTTAACTCGTCTGCTCCAGTGACTTGTCTACTTTCAAAGGCGACTGAAGATCAATCGTACCACCTCTGGCATAGGAGAATGGGCCACGTGCATCTGCGAAAAATGAACCACTTAGTGAAAAACAACTTAGTGTTGGGGGTTCCTTTACGTAGTTTCAATATGCACAACAAATGTGAATCATGTGAAAAAGGAAAAATCAAACGAAAGCCTCATAAACCAAAAACAGTTAACTCAATTCAAAAACCACTTGAATTGCTTCACATGGATCTTTTCGGCCCGATCCATGTTGCTAGCATTGGTGGGATGTCTTATTGCTTAGTTGTCGCTGACGATTTCTCACTTTACTCATGGATATTTTTCTTAAAAACAAAGGATCAAACTGCTGGTATTTTAAGAGATTTATTCAAACAACTTGAGAAAAATTATTCACTTCCTATTAAGAAAATCCGAAGTGACAACGGCACTGAATTTAAAAATCATTATATGGATGAGTTATGTCGGGAAATGGGAATAATTCATCAGTTTAGCGCTCCATATGTTCCTCAACAGAACGGAGTTGCAGAATGGAAGAATCGTACCCTGATTGAGGCGGCCCGCACTATGCTTTCTGAATCAAAATTGCCAATTTTCTTCTGGGCCGAGGCGGTAAACACTGCATGTTATGTGTTAAATCATGTGCTTACTGTCAAAAGAGAAGACAAAACTTGTTATGAATTGCTTGAAAACAGGAAACCGAAGTTATCTGGTTTTCAACCTTTTGGGATTAAGTGTGTTATCAAATGCACCAAAGATACTCCTAAAATGGGGGAAGTTGGTGAAGTTGGGTTCTTTTTGGGATATGCCAATGGAACTCCAAACAAACGCGTTTATAACATCAAGAAGCGTATAGTGGAGATCGTGTTTGACATAAATCCTTTGAGTTTTGATCCTCCACCGTCCGAATTCGGTCCCAAAAGTGGTTATGATTATGATAAATTATTTGATTCATTTGATCTTCCTGATGTTTCAGAAGGAGATTCGGAGGTTGTATACACACATCTTGTGAACAAAGATGAAGTGGATGCGAGCTGGAGAGCAAGTATTCCTACTAATGTGTCTTCGAATGTTCCAGTCGCTGATTCTTCGACCATAAATGATGTTGTTGCTGAGCAGATCCCCAATGCAGCTGCTCAAACTACAAGTGGAGATCTATACGTTGACTTTTCAGCATATCCAAATGTTGATGCGTCTTCTGGTAATGGTGAAGCTTCTAGTAGTAATGCAAATGCTGAGGGGGAGGTTCAATCGAATTTGGGAAACAATCTTCAAGCTCCGGCAATCCCAGTTCCAAGAACAAATATTCATCATCCTGTTGATAATATTATTGGGAATCCAAATGCGGGAGTGCAAACGTGAAGGAGTATTTCAGAAATGCAATGTCTGTTCTCTGCTATCAAGAAAGAAGAAATCTGCAATCTTAGCCTGCATGAATGTTTTATCTCTCAGATAGAGCCGAAGAACTATCAAATGGCTCTGAAGGATAATTCTTGGTGTGAGGCGATGCAAGAAGAGTTAGCTCAGTTCGACAAGTTAAAGGTGTGGAATTTGGTCGATCTTCCAAAAGGCCAACATGCAATCAACACGAAATGGGTTTTCAAGTGCAAGAAAGACGATATGGGTGTCGTTGTGAGAAACAAAGCACGTTTGGTTGTTCAAGGCTTTAATCAAGAGGAAGGGATTGATTATACCGAAGTTTATGCACCGGTGGCAAGACTGGAAGCTATTCGTTTGTTTCTAGCCTTTGCTGCACACATGCGTATCAAAGTCTATCAGTTGGATGTGAAGAGCGCCTTCCTTTACGGGAAATTGCATGAAACTGTGTATGTGTCCCAACCACCGGGTTTCGAAGCTCCAGGGTTAGACAACAAGGTCTATCTGTTGGACAAGGCTCTTTATGGTCTCCATCAGGCCCCTCGAGCATGGTACGAGACGTTGTCAAAGCATCTATTGGAACATGGGTTCTCGCGTGGTGCGATTGACTCCACACTGTTCATTTTGAAGAAAGGGGGAGATTTTCTGATCGTGCAAATTTACGTTGATGACATAATTTTTGGTTCTTCAAATGAAGAATTGTGTCATGAGTTTGAAGCGGTGATGAAGTCCAAATTTGAAATGAGCGCGATGGGCGAGTTATCCTTCTTTTTAGGTCTTCAAGTGAGTCAAAAAAAAAACCAGGACGTACGTGCATCATACAAAGTATGTCCACGAGATTCTCAAAAGATTTGGATTGGAAGATAGCTTCCCTATGACACGCCTCTACCGACAAATCTCAAGCTTTCACCCGATGATGAGAAAGATCCTGAAGTGGATCTGACTCTATATCGAGCAATGATAGGTTCATTGATGTATCTTACTGCTTCACGACCAGATATTATGTTCTCTGTTTGTTTGTGTGCTAGGTACCAATCAACTCCGAAGGAGTCTCATTTGAAAGCAGTCAAGCGTATTTTCAGATATCTGAAAGGGACGCCTAAGCTTGGATTGTGGTATCCAGCTGAAGGTGGTCTGGATTTGATGGCGTATGCTGACGCAGATTTCGGAGGGTGCCGGATGAACAGAAAGTCAACCTCTGGCGGCGCACAACTTCTTGGGAATCGTCTTGTCTCTTGGCAATGCAAAAAGCAAGTTGCCGTTTCTCTATCCACGTGCGAGGCCGAGTACATTGCTGCTTCAAGCTGTTGTGCTCAGGTTTTGTGGATTCAGCAGCAAATGAGGGACTACGGTTTGAATTTTACTCGAACTCCTATTCTTGTCGATAACAACTCTGCCATTTCCATAACAAACAATCCAGTTAATCACTCATGCACTAAGCACATAGATGTTAGGCATCATTTTATTCGCGACTGTGCTGAGAAGGGTTTAATAGAAGTGGTTAGGGTAGACACCTTGGATAATCTTGCCGACTTGTTTACGAAAACATTCGATCGGGCTAGATTTGAAAATCTGGTCCGAATGATTGGCATGATCAACCCTGAGTAAAATGCTTTCAAAACTCGCATAGAAACTTTATTTTATCTTTTCTGTACAGTTCTTACCGCTTTCGAAAAATTGAAAAACTCCAAAAATATTTTACTTAGTTGTAGGATAAATTTTTCAGAAAAATACAAAACCATATGAAAAATTTAAAATGAAGTCGTGTTGAGATATAAGGGAAATGATAGTACATCGGTTAGTCGTATCTGGTGCAGGACTATGGTTATATAATCAATTAACCGTTAACTGTGGCAGCTTCATCATACGTTGCTTCGGTAGGTTTTACGCGTAAATAAGAACCTGTCTTTGGTACATAAACATAATGAACTGCGTAACTCGTGTGGCGCATCTCTCGGATATATGGTCCTGGTACCGTAATTTCGTTTGATAGATTGCCGAGGTTCTGAGATACGTGGTCTTTATGCTGTTTATCATCTGGGTATCATGGTTGCTTCTTTTACCGGAAAATAACGGGGACGCAAGTCTAGATCTTCCATGATACCATACATACGTGTAAATATCCTTAATTCATGATGCATTCGACCCAAATAAGTGATAAACAATCACATGTCCCACAAAATTTATGCGGGAGTCAAGTTCGTCTCTTTTTCTGTACGATGGTACTAACCTGTTCACGGACTTGCTCCTGTGCCCTTTGCATCTGAAATTCAAGTTCCTCCTCAATAAGTGATTCTATCACAAAGGACTTGTTTTCAATCGCAAATAAGTGAGTATCTCACATTAGCTTATACGTCTAAAACAGATGATTAATGGTATACTCACCAGTAAGATGATCTCTCGTGCATACCTTGATACGGGAGTATATTCTGAGGTGGGTAAACATAGTTATTGTCAGGTACTAATACACTTAATTCCATATCTCGAAAACAGTGTTCGAAAGCGTGCTAAAACTTAAGTAGACCACAATACCGTTGAACGTCTTGAACTGTCAACATCATTCTAAAAGATTAAAGCTAAAATGCTATGGTTCTTGTGTTGGGTACTGATAGTAAAACCGATATGATTCCTTTGCTCCGACTTCACAAAAAGATAATTAGTGTAAATATGTTCTTAGGTTTAACCTATTTAATTTAGTTCAAATTGAAAAACCACAAAAAGATTTTGCTTTCTTGTTTCTATATGCGAGTTATCTTATTAAGAATACTCTAGGGTTGTGAAAATTGTTTAAATAAGTTATTAAATGTTGGTTGTTTAATATTTCAATTGCTTATTCTGGGGTATTGGAATTTATTTTTGGGATCCAGGTTTGGGCCGATATCTCCGGGGTCATGTTTCTTAATCCGAGGTTAAGTGTTTCAGGTCTGGATCGTTCATCTCAAGATGGAAGATTTGGAGAAGCTGTGTGCATCTGGATCGTTCATCTCAAGATGGAAGATTTGGAGAAGCTGTGTGCGTCTGGATCGTGCATCTCAAGCCTGGGGAAGCAGTGATTTATGAAAGGAAAGTGACTGTTGAGATTGCTAAAGTGCTGGATCCGATTTGGCTTGCCAAATTAAGGGAAGCACATCTGAAGAAGCTTCGGTGCCTGCCTCTAAAATACAATGAAGAAGATCGTGTTCTAGCTGACCAGTTCATCAAGGTGGTTCAGTTCTGTGTGAAGAACAAGGTCTGGGCAGGAAGCAGTTCTCAAAGAAAGGATGAAGATCTCAAGATCAATGAAGACCATGCACTGATCAAGGGGGAGTTTGTTATGCACTTTAGGTGATAAGTGCATGACTCCCATGTTACCAATGAAAGGATGAAAATCTCAAGTCCAATGAAGACCATGCACTGATCAAGGGGGAGTTTGTTAATGCACTTTAGGTGATAAGTGCATGTCTCCCAAGTTATAGGGTCTTTATTGTACATTCATTAAAAGTTAGTCCCAACTTTATCCTAGGACAATTTGTCCAAGTTTTGGCCAAGCCTTTTGTCTGAGTTTTGTAGTCCCAAGTTTATCCTTGGACATTTTGTCCAAGTTTTAGGCTAGTCATTTGTCTGAGTTTTGTATAGGACACAAAGGTCAGAGTTTTGTTAGTGTTGTATGTTTTGTCCGGGCTTTCTAATTTGTCTTGAAAGTCCGGGTTTTGCCTTGTATATATACCTTTATGTGGAATAGACAAGGTAGCGATTCTGTGTGAAATTCTGTGCACCTAACCCTAATCATTGTGTGTGTGTTTTGTCTGGCGGCTGCTTTGTGTGAGTGACGTCATTCATCTTCCTCATCAAGAATACTCAGTGTATTCTTGATTTCTCTCTCAAATCCTTGCATTCTAGTGTTTCATCTGCAGTGGTTAATCATCAGGTGGATTCCGCACACCTGTTGGTGGCTTTAGCTGAGTGAGAACTTGGATTAGGAGGCCTTACAATTATAAGAGACATTAGACACAATTGTAAGTCATTTACATTTTGGATTTTTTGCATCTCTCTTTCCTGCTTAATTATGAATTACTATTATTTAATTATTATATTTGTTATATTTTCATTAACAAGAAAATTTAATATGAAACTAATTATAAAATCTCTAAATAAAGTTATTTTGTTGATTAAAAACTTGTATTTAAATCTCTAAATATCACCAAATTCAAAGTTATGTTTGTTAAAATATTATAAAAATGAAAGAATAATGACACTAATTGTTTTTCTCAAGGTTATCTCTTAAAATTTTCAGTGGTTAGATGGTTTGAATGATAAAATATGTCATTTAATAAAGGCAAATTGGATTTAAATAATCCCAACTCACTGTTATTGGCCAATAATAATCCCAACTCATTTAATCACCAATAATAATCCGAACTATTCACTTTTGTTTTTAAAATACTCCCAGTTAAAAAAAACACTAATTAGGTTAAAAAATTGCTGATGTGGCTTGCCACGTGGCATATTTTGATGACGTGGTAGCTGATGTGGCAGTCTACGTTGCATATTTTGATGACGTGGCAGCTGATGTGGCAAGTGACGTGGCAAGCCACATCAGCAATTTTTTAACCTAATTAGTGTTTTTTTAACTGGGAGTATTTTACAAAAGTTCGGATTATTATTGGTGATTAAATGAGTTGGGATAATTATTGGCCAATAACAGTGGGTTGGGATTATTTAAATCCAATTTGCCTTTAATAAAAATATAGGTGGCATTAAAACATCCGAGTTTTAGCCCTTAATTTTTAATATGTGTCAATATTTCTATATATATGTAAGGCCATGTGGCGTACTCTAACATTTGGGGTGTTAATGGTGTGACATGACATTTTAACCGGCACTGCAAACCACTCTCTCCTTGTGTTAAGAGTTATTAAATGGGTTATTTGTTAACATGTTAACCGGATGTTAAGATATTGAATTAACTATTCTTTTATTTTTTGAAAACAAAAACCACTAAAAATAGGGTTAGATAAAGTTAGTGGGATTAAACTATTTCCTTGCAGTAAGACATAGTGAAATGGGGGGAAATAGGTGATATGGCACTTAGGTGAAGTTAAGGAGGGTTAATTTATACTCCAATGCTTAATTGTAATTTAGTAAAATTAACATTAATCTGCTACAGAAAAAAGTTAATACATAATATAAAAAATGTTTTAAAAAATTAACGTAAATAATTTATAAATGCCACACCAAATTTCATTTCTATACATTTCTAACAGTAATTTAGTTTAATTAACATTAATCAGCTACAAAAAAAGTTAATACATAGTAGAAAAATGTTTTAAAAGTTAATGTAACATGATTTATAAATGCCACACCAAATTTCATTTTTGTAAAGATATATCTTGACAACCATATATGTTAATAGATAACAATGTATTTTATTCAACCCGTGAAATAAACAAGTTTTTTTAATACATAATTTCTTTTTTTTAGTAGTCGGTATATAACATTACATTTTTTACAATTTTTTTAACCCACACGGGATTCTAACCTAGTGAGCTATATTAGGAAACACACAGTCAAATATTTTATGACAATCATCCAAAAATAAACTAGTGTCATCTAAATCAGATTCAAATAAAAAATCAAGATTTGCTTCTAAATTACCCAAAAAGATCTCGTAATCAGAATCCCAAATCGGGCGAGCGAGATCAGACACACCATCCATAAGGAAAAACACAGTCAAATATGTTATCTCAATCATCCAAAAATATACTAGTGTCATCTAAATCAGATTCAAATAAAAAAATGCAGGATTTGATTCTAAAGTACCAAAAAAGATCTCGTAATCAGAATCTCAAATCGGGCTAGTGAGGTCAGACATACCATCCATGAATTAAGCAGCATCATCATCATCAAACTACATGCTGAGCGAATGCAAGATTTGAGGCGAACATGTACCCTGGTCCATCGTAAGAAGAGCCGCAGACTATTACCATATACTCCAAGCAAAGATGTTGATCAAAGGCTGGAGCAAATGCAATCTTTAACTTCTGCTCTAACAGCAGTCAACATGGAGTTTAGCAATGACCTCACTTACCCTCCTGGTATGGCTCCAGAATCTGCAAACAAAGCTGATTTGGAGAATGGAATTCAGGTTAGCTTTGAGTTTATCGCTTCATTTTGCTTATGCCTATAAATTTATGGCTGAAGTAAAAGATTTTAGTTCAAATTTCTATCTATAGTTGAAATCACCGAGTGGCCTTTGGCCTAGTGGTATCTGTTGATGAAAAAAAAAAAAAAACTTCAAATTACTAGTTCAAGTCACTTAATTAGAGCTCAATGCAACTCCACTGTCAAAAAACGCTTTTAAAAAGTTACATGGCTGATGTAATTGTTCTGTTTATATATGGTATGATATGCCCATCTGTTTTGGAATTTATTTAAGGTTCTTTCAAACGGAGACATAGAAACCTATAATAAATGCAGAGCTATGGCAGAGAGAGGTGAATACCCTCCTTTACGCATCGTCTACGATCCCTATGAAGGGTAAGTTACTCCAACAATATTCTTACTGTTGAACACATCATAGAAAAGGGATGCATGGAGAATAAGTTTATATAATATGATAATTGTTTGGTTGCAAAGTTATTTATTGAGGTCATCATCCAAAAAAAACTATCAGGTCACTCGATTTTCCGGGTGACACATAAAAAAAAGTGTGGGATCGCTTGATGCGGGTACCCAAAGGGTGGATCTGCCCGCTGAGAGCACTATAAGAAAATGTTAGACAGAAACCCTCTAATGTAGATATTTTTGTGTTACTGTTTTCATATAGAAACTATTATATACAAGGTTATATGTTACTTTTTGATGTTTTAGTAGATCTTCCAATGACTCCATCTCCTGTTTTGATTTGGTTATGCCTGATATAGATCTAGCAGATGATTCGTAGTTTAATCATGTTTTAGTTAAACCACATACCAATTTCCCAATGTGCAGTTTACTTAAATTTTTTGTCCTTCTTTCTGTCAATTTTTATCTCCAATGCATCTTTTTTCATAAGACCAATGCATCTTCAATTGTTAAATGTTAGGAAATCGTTAGATACTAATTATGGCCATAAAACGGGTCTGGATCATGTTAACGATGCTTCCATTACAGGTTTAATTACTCATTCCCCACTAATGCATAACTTGTTTGTTACCTGTCTAATAAACTGCAGCTAAAATCAATCTAAGGCGCCTGAAGTTACCTGTGATGGTAACTATTGGTGTTGATTTAGAATAACATGAACCTTGTTTGGTCATTGGTGTATGCGATTTTGGGGTCGAACCAACTAGAAGAAGTTAGATACTTTGCAAGATTCAGTCATGCGCTCAACATGTTTGATATCGTAACTTTTACGTTCTTATGAGCGTGATATGTATTGGGCCTTATAAGTAAAGGGGGCAATCCTGACCCAGAAGCTAATAAATGGGTCATTTTAACCCTTTTAAAAACTACAATGGGTTGTTTTGGGTTAAAAAAATAAATAAGGGGTTGAAATGGGTCACTTAAAAAGTTAAAACTTTTATTCACGGGTCAAGTTGGGTTGATTAAATTAAAAGCACAGGTCATACGGGTCATTAGGATTTGAATAGAAAAACCATGGGTGAACAACATCATCTTCACCAGGCTATCATCACTCATCAGCGATTCAGGGCATCTTCATCTTCTCCGGCCTCCACCGTCTCCTCCGCCACAAACCCGCCACCGTCTCCGCGTCTCTGTCGTCTCCTCCGCCACAAACCCCCCACCCTCCGTCTACAATTCAGGTATTATTTCGGTTATTTTAGCTAGTAGTTAAAGGGTTAAGGGTGCGCCAGTCGCGTAGGCCGAAGGCGTGAGTTCGTGAATTCGGTCTAGGCCATTTGCGGCTGGTTCAGACCATTTGAAACTAGTTTTGGCCATTTGAAACTAGTTTTGGCTGTTTCGGGCAGGTTTTTTAGGTTCAGACGTTTTTGTGTCTAGGTGCGCGCCTTTGGCTTCTTTGACCACATAGGTTTTTAGTGGATCAAAGTCTCAAAACGCATTAGTATTTAAGTTGCTTCTAGACTTTATTGATTATGAGGATTGTTTTAGTGAATTTAGTTAATCTTTTTGGTGTTTGGATTGTTGTAAGATTAAATTTTCCAATGGTTTTGGGTTAGAAATCTTGTTAACATCTACTGAATTGATATCAGTTGCCCCCCATGAACAAGTTTATAGAAAGATAATATGTGAAGCAAAGGTTGTGCAGACAACAAAAACAAGCAATTTATATATACAAAACCAAACGAAAAATTAAGTTCTTATGTAGGTCTCTAAAAGTCTAGGTGATACTGGCTGCAGAGTTGTTCTAAATCATAACAGAAGTTTAATACTCAAATCTATTGAAGTAGCCTACTTGAAATCACAAGTCCTTCCTTTTATAATTAATATACTAATATGTATCAATGTAAGATTTTAGTATATCTAAAAAAAACTGACCCGACCCGACACACGAAACCCGTTCTGACCCGGGCTTGTTCTGACCCAGACTCGAACCAAAACAACCCTTTTTTTTATAATTGACCCGTTTTGACCCATTACCCGATCCGACCCGTCTACTTATAAGCACTGATCCTGATATGAATTGGGCATTATGTACCAAAAGTAAAGGTGTGATTATTGTGTATAAGATTGTAAACGTGGGATTATTATGTACCAAGAGTAAAGGTGGGATTATTGTGTACAAGATTGTGAATGTGGGATTATTAAAAACCAATTTTTCTTAGTTTTTCTATAAAAATGTTAGCCTGCTAGTGTAAAACTTTATTAATTTTTTTGTAAAATGATTTTTTGCACTATTATGACTAGAGTTTAATAAATATTTGTTGAAAACTAATATCTAGGACGTAGACGAAGTTTTCCTCAAAAGCATTCTAAACTCTACTGAGACTATAGCAAGAGGAAGGGTCCAGAGCTTGACCCAAATGATCTAGTTGGTGGTAGAGAGATTGGACCAGAATGGTGTGAGGTAAACGTTCAAATACCAATAAAAAAGATGAAAATTTGGTAAGACCATATGGTTTATTTTCTACAATTCAAGATTGTATTGGTGCATTCATCGCATGGACCTATCCATTCATCTCGGTATGTATTTGTTAAACTTATGATACAAATAATTTTAATATCATAGAACTTAATGCTTATACATGGATGGTTTATTTGTAGGTAGTCCATGAGGATTGAGGACACATGATGACTCAACATTTTATGCTTCTTATTTCTTTAATTGCTTTTAATTTCTTTGTTAAATGTTAAGACTTTATGTTAGATGTGGAGAGTTCAAATGAGAAGAAATTGTTTGTAAGAATAAAAAAGAAGAAATTTCAACCAATAAGAATCCTTCATTTTACTTCATTTAATTTTTGTATTTAATATTAGTGTAAGGGTATATTGGTAAACTTAGATAGATCATTAATTAATTGGTAGTCTTCCTTTTTAATAGCTAACTACATTAAATATGTAACTTATTTTCAAAAAAAATATATTTTTTCAAAGAAGAAAAAAAATAATTTAAAGTGTGGGATGAATTACGAGGTGTGTAAGATGAATTACGAGCTGTGTAAGATAAATTTCAATATGTGCAGGATAAATTTCAAAACGTGTAGGATAAATTTTGATGTGTGTAGGCAAAAAATTTAGTGTGGAAGATGATAGTCTTTATGATTAATTAATTAGTCAAAGATAATAATAAATGAAATGAGAGAAAAAACTATTTAATGTTTTACAATTCTACCCTTTATTCTTTTTCTTCTCAATTTCATTTTCTTCTCAAATGAACTTCCCCCTATGTTAGATAACGTTATAACTTATTTATGGTTAGTGTTTTTGTTTTTGTTTTGAACATGCTTATTTGAAATATAATGAAGTTTTATTTCTTTCATTAGTTGATGTTATACAATAACTATTAGGATGTTATCTGTTGATGGCCTGTTTATAAAATTGGTTTTATAATCTTATTTGGGATATTAGGACCATTTTCTTGATATTAAAGTAGCTATAACGTTACATTATAAGGATCCTATAAATTAATTTTTAAGGACGCTTGTATGTGTATCAAAAAATTAAAAAGTAGGTAATCACATATTCTAGGACATTGTAAAAGTGTCCTAATATGTTCTTTCTAGGACACTATTTAAGTTGTCTATAAACATATTATGCGACCATAAAATTGGTTTCATAATCTTATTTGGTATATTAGGACCCTTTTCTTGGTACTAAATTAGCTATAATGTTACATCATAAGGGTCCTATCAATTAATTTCAACGAACGCTTGTAAGTGTATCAAAAGATTAAAAGTATGTAAGCACATGTTAGAACATGTTAGAACATCGTAAAAGTGTCCTAATATGTTTTATTAGGACACTATTTTGGTTGTTAAAACACATATTACGCGACCATAAAATTGGTTTCATAGTCTTATTTGATATGTTAGGACACTTTTTCAGTTCCGGGACTTATTACCACCATTTACATGAAATGCTTTTACCATTGGTCCTATTAAATGAAAGGTCCTATAAAATAGCATTTTAGGACGCTTTTGTGCGTACTAAAAACCCAGTTTTCTTGTAGTGATAATTTAACCACAATTTCACATATGACAATAGCATATATAGTAAGAATACTACTTAGTTTCTATAATCATTGTAAAAAAGGAAAACAATTTATATGCAATAATCTTTAGCTGAACATTTGATGCAAGGAAAAATCATATACCATAAATTTCATTACATAAAAAGTAATACTTGAAAACATGAGTTGAAAATCTTTATAACAAATCATAAAACTACATGTATCAAACAAGAACCTAGATTGAGTATAGACGAACTAACAACTAACCCCTAGTGTAAGGTTGAATTTAAATTTTAAAATCGTAAATGTTTAACATTACCATGTGCAGTCAAGATAATCCTATAAGCAATCAACATGTTATGAAGGATTGATAAATGTTCTTTAGATCCCTGCACGATGAAAATGATAACATGTAAGCATGCTACATTCGTAACAAAATCAATAACAACGATAAAATTAAAACAGAGTTCTTGCCACAATAATAACTCAAAATAAAACTAGAAGAAAATAGAAGTAACGAAACAAAGATTAAAATGCCTACCTGAGATGACCTCGCTTGTTTTTCGAACATTGGCAATGAAGTTACCAATTAGGGTTGTTGACAACGGCAGCCGCAACAAGAGAATTAGGTTTTATGATTGTGCATTGATAACTTCTTATTTATAGTACTGGACCACTAAATAAAACTGGACTTTTTTGGGCCTACAAGGCCTGTCCAATTTGAAAAGGATAAAAAAACATGCAAAAATTCAAAAGTGTGATTGTTGTGATTTGTAACCTATATCTCTATAGCCAAAAATGAAATACTTACCGCTAAACTACAACAAGATTATCTTTTATATAGTTAAATTACATATTAACATCCACAACACACACACATATATATTGGGGATGGTTCAAATGAAAACCACTTTTAACGCGAAAACTCAGAAAACTAACTAAAAACCCCTAAAAACACATTTTGCAATCACACTTTTGGATTGTTGCATGTTTCATTTGAACCTTCCCTTATATATATATATATATATATATATATATAGAGAGAGAGAGAGAGAGAGAAACAAGAGGATCCGGAGAAAACGCCTTAAAGTTTGAAAACGGTGAGAACGATTCTCAGCCAAAAGATCTTTGTGCCATTTTTGTAGATACTAGGAACCTTAGAACTACCAGGAGGGGTAAAATGGGATGATCCAAACAAGGTTGCACATGCTAATCACATGCCATTTCACCATCACATTTAACCGTCCAAATTTTTTTTCATACGTGATTATTTATAAAAAAAAAACATAAACCATAAAATCCAGTGTTTTTTATCTTTCCAACGACTATACTATTGATATACTTTAAAAAAAAACGGGTTGTTTTATGGCGTTTTCAACTTTGTTTTTTATGGCATTCTCAACTTTGCTTTTTATGACGTTTTCAACTGGGTTTTTATGGCGTTTTTTTCTGAACCATTGTGAACCTTACGTCTTTTTTACTCTCTGATCGAGGTTCTCGGCATTGAAAAATCTTCGTAAACTAAATCACACGTGTATATGTTGACATTTAAGAGATATATAGTCAAGAAAATCAAGAGCAATAGTGATATATATGCGGATTAGACACCAAAATATAAACACTCAAAAAATGGCTACAATTTAAGGAATGTGTTTAGTGAGGACATCAGATTCCTAATTGATGGAGAAATGTCTGGTGGCAACAAAAGCTGCTTCCAGGAGGTTGTCAAGTGTTTTCGCTCGACGATTCCATTCTTTGGGTGGTTGGTTTGGCCCTTGTTCATGTAACTCGAATCCTAGCCCGGTATATCCCATTTTAGTTTTACACAATTGTGAACCTTACGCCTTTTTTACTCTCTGATCGAGGTTCTCAGCATTGAAAAATCTTCGTAAACTAAATCACACGTGTATATGTTGACATTTAAGAGATATACGGTCAAGAAAATCAAGAGCAATGGTGATATATATGCGGATTAGACATCAAAAAATAAACACTCAAAAAATGGCTACAATTTAAGGAATGTGTTTAGTGACGGCATCATATTGCCAATTGATGGAGAAAGGTCTGGTGGCAAGAAAAGCTGCTTCCAGGAGGTTATCAAGTGTTTTCGCTCGACGATTCCATTCTTGGGTGGTTGGTTTGGCCCTTGTTCGTGTAACTCGAATCCTACCCCGGTATATCCCATTTTAGTTTTACACCATTGTGAACCTTACGCCTTTTTTACTCTCTGATCGAGGTTCTCGGCATTGAAAAATCTTCATAAACTAACTCACACGTGTATATGTTGACATTTAAAAGATATATAGTCAAGACAATCAAGAGCAATGGTGAAATATATGCGGATTAGACATTAAAAAATAAACATTCAAAAAATGGCTACAATTTAAGGAATGTGTTTAGTGGCGGCATCAGATTCAGATTCCTAATTGATGGAGAAAGGTCTGGTGACAAGAAAAGCTTCTTCCAGGAGGTTGTCAAATGTTTTCGCTCGACGATTACATTCTTGGGTGGTTTATTTGGCCCTTTTTCCTGTAACTCGAATCCTATCCCATTATATCCCATTTTAGTTTTACACCATTGTGAACCTTACGCATTTTTTACTCCCTGATCGAGGTTTTCGACATTGAAAAATCTTCGTAAACTAAATCACACATGTATATGTTGACATTTAAGAGATATACAGTCAAGAAAATCAAGAGCAATGGTGATATATATGCGGATTAGACACCAAAAAATAAACACTCAAAAAATGGCTACAATTTAAGGAGTGTGTTTAGTGACGGCATCAGATTCCTAATTGATGGAGAAAGTTCTGGTGTCAAGAAAAGCTGCTTCCAGGAGGTTGTCAAGTGTTTTCGCTCGACGATTCAATTCTTGGGTGGTTGGTTTGGCCCTTATTCCAGTAACTCGAATCCTAGCCCGGTATATCCCATTTTAGTTTTGCACCATTGTGAACCTTACGCCTTTTTTACTCTCTGATCGAGGTTTTCGGCATTGAAAAATCTTCATAAACTAAATCACACGTGTATATGTTGACATTTAAGAGATATACAGTCAAGAAAAATCAAGAGCAATGGTGATATATATGCGGGTTAGACACCAAAAAACAAACACTCAAAAAATGGCTACAATTTAAGGAATGTGTTTAGTGACGGCATCAGATTCCTAATTGATGGAGAAAGGTCTGGTGTCAAGAAAAGCTGCTTCCAAGAGGTTGTCAAGTGTTTTCTCTCGACGATTCCATTCTTGGGTGGTTGGTTTGACGTGTCCGATCTAAAGCATTGTGGTTACAAAAGAAATGGAATCGAACCATAGGTGGTTCGTTTAGTGAGCGTTCCATCTAACCAATACACCACCCTTACCTTTGCATCAAGACATAGCGACATCAAAACATATCTCGTTTTCGAAAAAAAAAATATGTCGAACCTGAGTTTATATCGTTTACGTTGAAACTTGAATTTATACCGACACGTACATTAAAATGTCAAAACGTAGACCAACTGAAAGCGTACATAAAAATAAGCAATGAAAACGCATTGTATTTGACCCTACCTTTTTCCGAAAAAAATTATGTTGAAACGTGAATTTACAATTACACCGACGCGTACATAAAAATAACGTGAGAAAATAGTTTTTTTTCTTTTAAGCTAAAGTATGAAAAAAATGGGGGATAAATTAAGTTAGAACTCAAAGGGGGTGAAAAGGACATTTATAAAGTTTTTAGAAGTGTAGGGGTGTAAATGTCAATTTCAAAAGTTAAGGGGTTGTTTTTATCAAGTTCAAAAGTTTAGGAGATCTTTTGACTTTTTGTTAGAGGATGTTTTTGTCAAGTTTGAAACTTAAGGGGGTGTTTTTGTCATTTCGTTCCACCAACCTTTTAGTTTAAGATAGATATAACAGCAAAGAGAAATCATTGATTAACGATTAAAAATACTCCAGTTAATTGGTTATGCTCACCCATACACCATTGAAGGAATAAAATCGCGTCCACTAGATGCATCAACAGTGGGGTGAAACCCTTCCTATTACCATCAAAAACAAAGTCAAAGAAATATTCAAACTAAGAATAGTCAAACAGTCAAACCACTCTAAAATCAAAACAGTACTTACATGAAAAATGTTGACGGCTTGTGCCAGCAGTTTCCTAGCTTCACTGGGGGCGTTTTTGCCTCTAAGAACGACAAACTTCATTTCCGGATTTGAAGTGGTTTCTGATTCTGAATTGTTACTGTCGTTCTTTTGTCTCTCCTTAACAATAGTCAACATATCATCATGGAGCGTTTCGGGTTCATGGGCAAGCAAATTTTTCAAAACCAAATTAATTCTCTTGCAATCGTTGCAACAGAACCATTCCCCTTTAGGAAACGCCTGTAAGTTGTGGATGTTATAGATATTATAATCTAGCGAAAATCAAAAGAAAGGGAAATGCAATAAAAAATTAGATGTTACAGATAATATATATACATAGGCCTGTAAATGAACTGAATGTTCATAACTTATTTAATAAACGAAAAAACATGAACACAATTTTATGTTCATTTAATTAAATGAACGAACATGAACAAACGTTTTGTTCTACTTCGGATGGTTGTAATTCGGAATCTGATGTGAAGGAAGAAGTTACTTCTGATAATTATGATTTGTTGAATGAAGCAGAGGAGTTGAAATGTCAGAAATCTATTCTGATCAAGAAGGCTGCTGTAGCATCTAAAGAAATGGAGAAGTTCTTCTCTGAAGACGGATCTTTTTCTTATCAGACTGCCTTTATGGCAAATGTCTCAGCCTCTACGAGTCAGGTAAAATCTGAAACTCCTAGCATATGTAGTGATTGTGCTGATATGAAACATAAATGTGCTGATTTGAAGCTTGAATCCGAAAAGCTTCATAGTCATAATCAAAGTTTGGTTATTGAGATGTCTAAGTGCAAAGAGGCAAATATGGCTTTAGCTAGAAATGAAAAGGATTTTAAATCTGTAATTGAAACCTTAAAGAAAAGTGTTTCCGAATTGACCAAAACTGTTTATCATAAACAAATTAGTATTAACGAATACATTAACATCGTTGAGGAAGCCAAAAAGGAGCTAGCCATTGCCAAATGCGAGCATGATGCAATCAAGCTCAAATTGGAGAGTTATTCTAACTCCCGATTTGTGCTCGATCACATTATTGACGTTTAACAACTAAAGGGAAACAAGAAAGGTGTTGGTTATAGGAAGTGTCCGCCCCCTTTGAGACACAACTATACTCGAATGCCTGATGAAGAGGATATGCCATGTTTTGAACCCAGTGCGCCTCTGGATTATGAAGAAGTTACTACTGGATTAGGGTTCAAACCGGATAGCTCCTCGAATACCTCATCTGATGAAACAGGAAATTCAACATCTGTAAATCAAAGGTCTCCAGTTGTTGAGGATTATGATTCATCTGATGATGAATCAGATGTGAATGACCAGGATGATTCACTTGATAAGAAGAAGGGAATAGAAATTCCAATTGAGAATCATATTCTTTGTGATCCTCCTATTCCAGTTGCGCAACAAGTTGCCAAACAAGTGATTAATCCTGTCAAGGAAGTGAAGGAATCTGTGTCTACCATTAAGAGTAACAAAATGGTGTATACCTTGTTCGGTGATTCAAAAATTTATTCAGACAATGATTTTCCAATTAAAAACGTCAATCCATCGTCGATTGTGTCACACCCTGGCTTTGCGGAAGCGTGGTTAATTTGGTGTGACTTCTTAATACCATAGCTTAATCATAACAAAGCTATATGAATTAAAAATATGCAAGATCATCCATTAAGTTTAAAACCGAAATACCATAACATTGTTTTAACGGGAAACACCCTAACAACCATAATCTTGTTCAAAAAAAAATTACAAACTCAAACATAACATAAACATGGTTTAAGGACTGTGACTTGTCCAGGAAAGAGTCACATTCCCCAAACCCCGGATGACCTCGGAAACTAGTCAAGCGGGAAAACGTGCCATACCGTGCCAGATCTTTTAGTTCCCTGAAATACATGTAAGTTGAAAAATCAACAATAATGTTGAGCGAGTTCATGTGTAAGTGAGTAAATAAACCTTTGTATTTATCAAAACCCTGGTATGTAGCAAATAAGGAAAAAGAGATATTTTTTTCTCAAAAATATTATATTTCCATTTCACATAATTTTCCCCAAAAATAATACGTCGATAAAATACGCGTTCATGAATATTTCCGTATAATGCGTAAGTTACGTTTTATCATTCGTGTGGTAATAGTAATTACCGGTGTAACTTATATAATTATCGTAGAGGCGTTCGTATTATTTTGGATCTGTTAACGTTCGTAAATATTATTTTTACTCTAGAAATAATATTTATGTATTTTTCACAAAATAATCATAAACAGTGTGGTGAAAATATATATTTACCAAATATATATCTATCGCGTTTAATTCTGTGAAAATCCCACCTCCGAATATTTGTAAATAAAGTCGTGGCGAAATATATTTTGAAAACATGTCAAAAATAATTCGAACACTTGTAGTGTAAATAATTCTAAGTGTTAGGTTTTTAGAAAAATTTCGCCAGAGTTTCCTCTGTAACTGGAGGTGGCCACGCTTTCAAGCGTATCATTTTCTTTTACAAAATCAATTTCAACAACCTTTTTATTCAATCAAACAATTTCCGACACATCAAACTAGTCGACAAGTATGTAAATCGCATAATCGCATGAACTTGTAGTTTTTCCGAAAACTATAGTGTAAATCCCATTATATTTTGTGGATCTTTATATAAAGTAAATCGATCTCGTAAAAACCTCGTTTTTAAAGTAAATCCGTCTCTACAACTTCTCGTCATCTTTTACAAAGATTGTTATTTTGTCGAAACCTTTCATTTCACAAGTGTTTACACACTTGTGGTTCATAAAAATCATACTTGTTAGTGTAAGATCCGTCTTTTAGAAAACATGATTTCTTTGATACGTGGTTCTTTGAAGATACCACTTGTACATACGTAGATCTGTTAGTTTCAAATACTATTTTACAAGTGTTAATACTTTTACACAAGTTCATGTTTCTCGTGTGGTAGAGTTTCACCTTTTAACCCTTGTCTCATTCAAAACAAGCTTATGTCAAGATCCATGACCTTAACCAAACCGGGTTAAACGATGATCCGAGCTACCACAACATAGATCGGGCCTAGATAACCACAAATTTCAATTACTACAACATTTACACAACTTATGATCCTTTAACCAACAATACTCATGTTTTTAGTAGACTTTTATGCTTCAAAAGGTAAGTTTTCGCATTTTAACCGTTACATAACTTATTAACCACTTTAGAATAGTTCGAGAGAGTGTTTTAAGTATTATACCTCTAGCTCAAGGCTAGGGAAGAATCTATGCGAAAAACGCGTGGATAAAAGCTAGGTAGAGAGGTCCTTTGTCTTCCGTTTGCTCCAAGACTCCTTGTATGTGACCCGTAACACTTGTATGGACTTGGGATTGCTTGATCAAAATCGAACAAGGATGGATGGGGGTGGGGTGTCTTCGGCCGAGAACCAAGGGAGGGAAAGAGAGAGTAATTTTTTAGTTAAGTTGGATGTGAATGATCACTTGTGCTAATGAGTTTACTTATAGGCAAGATCAAGTTCTAAATCCATTGGTTAAAGTGTCTATTAGATATCCAACACTTTGGATTATAATAATGAAATGAAATCAAGTCTTGTACAAGTATGTCCCCTAGGGGACGGTTTTGTTGGAAGGGGGGGGGGGGGGTCATTTGGTTAGAATTCAACTAATAGTTAAGTCATAGTTAGGTTAACTGAGTTAGGTTTAGGGGTTAACTTGGTTAGTGGTGTGTTGTGTCTTAACGCGGGTGTTAGGGTGTTCAGGGACCCTAACTGGCTCAGAAAAAGACCAATATTGTTAATGTCAATATTTTCATGTTCCGGGTATAGTCCGTTTGTTCGGTTGGATAGTAATCCGTTAAAGCGCTTAATAAAGCTTTTAAGTGTCGTTAATAACATTTTTAGTGACACAACTTATTCTTTAAAGTGTCAGGAATATTTCCTCATGTTTTGGCACTTTATTAGTTAGCCAGAAGCTGAAATGTTAATTAAAGTGCTGTGTTTTGTGCTTAGTGTACGTTTTAGGCACATCCAGTCACTGTAACTTATTCATAGAGACGCAGTTCTACAACCCTTGTATCCCTACACTCACTATGGGTGTAGTAAAATATTTCTGGCTCATACAGGCCTTAGAGGCAGTATCTGCCTGATGCTGGCTTTATCAGCATGTTCAATAGGTTATCCGTTCATAGTGCTACTGTACTTTTGTGCATCATGTTTGTCACTAAGGTTTAGTATGTAAATAATGTAGTGACGGACATCAAAGTATGATGCAGATATGTACAAGTATCAACAGTCAAGTAGCAGTTCATCAGTAATTTCAGTTAAGCACAATAATCAAGCAGCAATTAATTATTAATTAAATTGTACGGATACCTGGTTTAGTGAGGGTTGTCACATTCTCCCCCCGTTAGAAAAATTTCGTCCTGAAATTTTAAGTCCTGCTTGTAGAAGCAGGGTTCTTAGGAAATAGATGGGGGTATTTTTCTTTCATTCGGTCCTCACGCTCCCAGGTGAACTCAGGACCATGGCGGGCATTCCAACGAACTTTGACGAGCTTGACACTGCTCCGGCGGGTCTTGTTCACTTTCCAATCCGTGACCTCAACAGGTTCTTCAACGAAGTGGAGCGTGTCATCAACATGAATTTCGTCGGTAGGAATGACAACGGTATCTTGTGTTGGACTTTTCTTCAGATTGGATACATGAAATGTATCGTGAACACCATTCAGTTCGGCAGGTAGGTCCAACTTGTATGCTACGGTCCCAATTCTTTCCAAAATCCTGAACGGACCAATATATCGCGGATTCAACTTTCCACGCTTCCCAAAGCGTGCCACACCCTTCCAGGGTGATACCTTCAACAAAACCATATCACCAACCTCAAACTCTAGAGGTTTCCTGCTTGGATCCGCGTAGGCTTTCTGCCGGTCACGAGCCACACTGATGCGATCTCGTATCTGTGCAATCTTGTCGGTGGTTTCCTGGACTACATCAGGACCAACCAACTGTCTATCACCGGCGTCAGACCAACAGAGCGGTGATCTGCATTTGCGCCCATATAAAGCTTCGAATGGCGCGACACCAATACTGGTGTGGTAGCTGTTGTTGTATGAAAACTCAACCAGAGGCAAATGCTTATCCCAGCTACCGCCCAAATCCATAACACATGCTCTCAGCATGTCCTCCAACTTCTGAATCGTCCGCTCGCTTTGACCGTCGGTCTGCGGGTGAAACGCGGTGCTCATATTCAGCTTCGAGCCAAAAGCTTCTTGGAAGGATTGCCATATCCTTGATACGAATCTCCCATCTCTATCAGAGATGATCGAGAGAGGTACTCCATGGCGCGAAACAATCTATCTCATGTAGATTTCAGCCAGCTTGCTCGTATTATCCTTTTCTCGGATAGGCAAGAAGTGTGCTGACTTCGTTAATCAGTCCACTATCACCCAGATAGTGTCATGGCCTCTTGGCGTTCTTGGCAACTTTGTAATAAAATCCATGGAGATTTGTTCCCACTTCCACTTGGGAATCTCTGGTTGTTGCAGAAGTCCTGAAGGCTTCTGGTATTCCGCCTTAACCTTGGCGCATGTTAAACATTTGCTCACATACACAGCAACATCGCCTTTCATCCTAGGCCACCAATAATAATCTTTAAGATCTTGGTACATCTTATCCACTCCAGGGTGGATAGAGTACCGCGACTTGTGAGCTTCATCAAAAATAGCCTTCCTTAGATCGCCAAACAGAGGAACCCAAATCCTTTTCTCAAAACATAACGTTCCTTCCTTGTTTGGTACCAATAACTTCTCCATCCCACGGAGATACTCTTCTGCAAGGTTTCTTTCCTTGAGAGCTTCTTTCTGCGCTGTACGAATGCGCGAGGAAAGATCGGTTTGAATAATCATTTCCAAAGCCCTAACCCTTTTGGGCTTGATTCTCTGTTTTCGACTTAGGGCATCGGCGACCACATTCGCCTTCCCTGGATGATACTTTATCTCGCAGTCGTAGTCGTTCAACAGCTCGACCCATCGTCTTTGCCTCATATTCAACTCCTTCTGGTTGAATATATGCTGGAGGCTCTTGTGATCTGTAAAGATTGTACACTTCGTACCATAAAGGTAGTGTCTCCAGATCTTTAAAGCGAAAACCACTGCGCCAAGCTCCAAATCATGCGTGGTTTAGTTCTTTTCGTGCACTTTCAGCTGTCGCGATGCGTAGGCAATAACCTTTTGGCGTTGCATCAACACACAACCCAATCCTTGACGCGATGCGTCGCAGTATACCACAAAATCATCTGTACCTTCCGGTAGAGCTAAGATTGGCGCGTTACAAAGCTTATCTTTCAATATCTGAAACGCTTCATCCTGTTTGATTCCCCAATCAAACTTCTTATCCTTCTGCGTGAGGGACGTCAATGGTTGAGCGATCTTTGAAAAATTCTCAATGAACCTTCGGTAATAGCCAGCCAAACCCAAGAATTGCCGAATCTCGGTTGGCGTCTTTGGCGTTTCCCAATCCTTGATCGCCTTGACCTTGGTGGGATCCACGTGGATTCCATCTCCATTTACCACGTGCCCAAGGAATTGCACTTCTCGTAGCCAAAACTCGCACTTAGAGAACTTGGCATACAACTGTTCCTTCTTTAGCAGCTCCAGAATGGTTCTTAAATGCTGCTCGTGCTCAGCCTTCATCTTTGAATAAATCAAAATGTCATCGATGAATACAATCACGAACTTATTCAGATACGGCTTACAAACTCGATTCATTAGATCCATGAATACTGTAGGTGCGTTTGTCAAACCAAATGGCATAACGAGAAACTCGTAGTGCCCATAACGGGTTCTGAAGGCTGTCTTTGGTATACTCTCCTCTTGTATCCTTAGCTGATGGTAACCAGATCGTAAATCGATCTTCGAATAGAAGCTTGAACCTTGAAGTTGGTCGAACAGATCATCAATCCTTGGCAGAGGATACCTATTCTTGATCGTCAGTTTGTTCAACTCCCGGTAGTCATTGCACATCCGAAAACTACCGTCCTTCTTCTTGACAAACAAAACTGGAGCTCCCCAAGGCGAGAAGCTCGGTCGGATAAATCCCTTATCTAACAACTCTTGTAGTTGCGTCGACAGTTCCTGCATCTCAGACGGAGCAAGTCTGTAAGGTGCCTTAGCCACAGGCGCGGCGCCTGGAACTAAGTCAATGCGGAACTCCACTTGCCTTTGAGGCGGCAAGCCAGGCAAATCTTCTGGGAAGACTTCTGGGTACTCCCTCACGACAGGGATGTCTTCGATCTTCGGTTCTTCAGCTTTCTTATTCACAATGTGTGCCAGAAAAGCAACACATCCCTTCTGCAAACACTTTCTTGCCTTCAGACAGCTAATAATCCTCAACGGCGTCGCACGCTTCTCTCCGTGAACGACAATGGTCTCACCATCTTCGGTCGGGATACGAACGACCTTCTCATGACAAACTATCTCAGCCTTGTTACTCGATAACCAATCCATTCCTACTACCACGTCGAAGCTTCCCAACTAGACTGGTAGTAGATCTAGAGCGAACTCACGTTCTCCCAATTCGATTACGCAGCCTCGAATCACTTCATTAGCTTCTACTAACTTCCCATTCGCCAATTCGATCGAGTACGGAACATCTAATTTACTAGCGGCTAAACCAAGCATATTCTTAAATTCTAATGATACGAAGCTATAATCGGCGCCAGTATCGAATAAAACGGATGCATAGCGTTGGTTTACAGGGAACGTACCAGTGACAACATTGGAATCCTGGCGCGCTTCCCTTGCTTCTATGTTGAAGACCCTTCCGCGGGCTTGGTTTAATTCCGGGCAATTCCTCTTGTAGTGCCCAAGATCACCACAGTTGAAACATCCGGGCCTCTGCCCATTTCCACCACCGTTTCCAACTTGATTGTTTCTCTGGTTACGATTCATGGCGCCCGCTTGGTTTGCATTATTGACCCGATTCCCATCACCTCCGTTGTTTCCTTGTGGGCGATTCCCAATACCACCACGATTATTTCTATTCCCAATTCCTCCTTGGCCTCCCCGGCCAGCATTAGCCCAACAAGAATCCTTCGAATGACCAGTCTTTCCACAAGCTTCACATACTTTTGGTCCGCATCGACCAGAGTGATGGTGTTGGCAAGAATTACACTTGGGATGTGCACCCATATATCCCTTACCTTTCCTCCTACCACCAGCTGTATCCTGAGCTGGCGCGCTTTGTTCTCCTTTCTTAACCACCACCCTGGTGCTCTGCTTGAAGTTTGAAAACTTCCGCTTGTTTCCCCCCGATGACTCCACATGAGTCTCCTTCTTTTTAGGCTCTACTTCATCAAACTTGTTCAAGCGAATTGCCTCCTCGGTGAGAGCCACGCTCAAATCAATGGCTTCAGTGATAGTCGCAGGTTTGGAGGAGGTCACCATGCTTATGATTTGAGGAGCTAATCCCCAAATGAAACGTTCAATTCTCTTGAACTCAGGAGTGACCATGTAGGGTACCACATGCGACAAGTCGTGGAACCTTTGAACATACTCTGCTATCTTAGGACCTTCCATTTTCAAATGCCAGAACTCGGTCTCCAATCTCTGGATTTCAGCGCGGGAACAGTACTTTTTGCGCATAAGTTCCTTCAGTTCGGTCCAGGTCAGCGCGTAGGCAGCAGCTTCGCCAAGTGTCTGTACTTGCAAATTCCACCAGGATAGGGCTCCATCCAAAAATAGCCCAGAGATATAGGTGACTTGCTGATCCGGTGCGCATTTGCTCATGCGAAGAACAGATTCTGTTTTCTCAGCCCAGCGGACAAAGGCGACAGCACTTCCTGTGCCATCAAAGTTTACGGGCTTACAGTCTAAGAACTGCTTGTAGGTGCACCCTGCACATACATTATAACATATGATAGGCATTAGCATTCTTGCTAAGGAAATCCATTTAGGTCATGGTATGTCTTAATGACTTAGGGTTACCATGAGGTGGATTGTTATTGTTGCCAGAGTTGCTTCCACTCATTCCTCCTTGAGAGGCAGCATATTGAGCAATGGCAGCAGCAATGACTTGCTGTAGTTCGGCCTGAGTCGTAGGCATTTGCCGTTGTTGACGTCTTGGCAGCATCTTCTAAAGATGTGTTTACGTCGGTCAGGCCATGGTAAAGCGTACGTATATAGTAATAGTAATAGTACATAACATCTCATGTTATCAATATATCACAAATACTAATCACACAACATCCCATGTCACAAATATTATAAACACAACATCCCATGTCATAAAAATATAAATAAGCAATCAAGCGAATCAAATGTGATGAGAATACTGCGATTGCCATATATATCGAGACCACAACGTAAGTGTATCAGTACATCACTGTGTCATACAATCATCAATCAACTAGGGGCTACATCACCCCTGTCCAAAAACTATATCAGGTCAGTGTCAAATACATCAAATACATCAACAAAAGTCAGAATCATCATGTAGTCTCCAAAAATGCTGTGCAGTCAAAAGCAATCGCGGTCCTCTCACCAACGTCTATCCAAACAGTACTGATGAGCTCTATACGGATGGCGGTGGAGGAGGGGGAAAGTGAGTGTAAAACAAACGACGTAACTGGAGCCAGTCCTCCTCCATGGCTCTCTGAGTACGGATGAAGGAAGCGACCTGCTGCTCTAAAGCAAAGAGGCGTGCAGCATAATCTGGGGGTACAGGTCGAAATGGCTGCAAAGGAGAGTGTGTTTGACCATGGCACGAACATGGTGGCAGCTGAGCTCTCTCAAGCTCCTGGATACGCTGCGTGTGTGACTCATGCTGAAAAACGAAAGACATCAAAACGTCCTCTATAGTGTGTCCCACATGGAACGGATGGTATGGATCAGTCGGTGGCATGACGGGCGGTGAGGACCAGAGCAAAGGCTCACTGGTGGGGTCAAACGGTGCCACATGAAATGGTGAAGCAGAGGGTAACACAGGTGGAAACTGTGGCATGAAAGGAACGGACATCGGTACATGCCCAAAAGGATGGGCTGAAGAACCCTCTCCAGGCCTCGCTGGAGGTACAAACTGAGGAACCCGAAAAGAGAAATCATGTCGTGTATCAGGGATCTGAGGGGGAAAAGGTGGAACGTCCTCATCAGCAGGTATCCAATCGTGCTGTGCATGCTCATCTGGTGGATCCATGTGGTCTGCGAACAGTGCGTGCTCAGGCTCAAGTGGAACGGGATCAAGTGGGGGAGCAGGTGCAATGTGCTCAACAGGATGGTCAACAGGTATATCAGCAACAGGTGGGGGAACAACAGGATCGGCGGCAATAACATGATCACCCTCTAACAAAGGAACATCCACAGGGAGATCGTCAACAGGTGGGTCAGCTATAACAGGCTCAACAGGAATGCCAACATGTACGGGGTCATGCTCGAGCATAGGGTCTAGAGCGGCTTCCTGCTCAGGGGCCAAGGCAGGCTCAGGATCATCAAAAGCCATCTCGAAGTCAAACTCGGGATCAATAGGATCAACTGGATCAGCGGGATCCTCCATGGGCTGGTCCATCGGGATAAACTCAATATCATGATCCGGGTCGAATCCCGGGGGAAAGATAGGATCAGAATCCTCTATGTCATCATGGTCAAACGCAAAGCTGGGTTTAGGTGCAGCAGAGGATGCCTGGTCAGGATCCGAATCGTGTGCAAAGTGTTGTGCGCTCACCGCGTGAGAAGGTGCGGATGCCACAGACTCAAAGGAGTCTGGGACCGGTGAATGCGCGGGTGAGTCCTCGGCAGGAGCACCAGCGATCATCAGAAGGTCGCCAGCGGGAAGAAGGGCTGCGTCCGGGATCTCATCCTCGATAGGCTCATCCTCAAACAGATCAATATCGCCGTCAGCCTCGGCGTCCAGAAGTAAGTCATATGCTGGATAAACGGCTAAGGGTATAGGGGCCGGAATCACTACTAGAGGTAGGTACTCAGCGGGAGGGCCATCTGCAGGCTCATCAGCACCCTCGGGTAGTGCGAAGGGCTGTAAATCGTCATCGTCAATGCTGGTGTAGTCAGAAGTGTGCACCTCGTGCTCTGAGGATATGAGGTCATCAGATGCTACAGGTATGGGTCCAGTGGTGTCCGAGTCGCCTGTACCGGGCGAGTCCATGAGTCTGTAACATAATCACAAATATGCACAAATAATCAGTCATACAATCAGGTAATCACATAAGTCACCAAGTCAGAAATCACATAATTCTCCTAGTCCCACTAGCCTCCCAGTCTCCTAGACTGACATTCCTAGTCCCACTAGCCTCCTAGTCTCTAAGACTGACATTCCTAGTCCCACTAGCCAAATTCTTCCCAGTCTCTAAGACTGCTCTATCATCCACCTCGACCTCCCAGATCGAGCCTCGGCTTCCATGACCGAGCCTCAGCCTTCATGACTGAGCCTACTCTTCCTAGTCTCACTAGCTATCTACCTCGATCTCTAAGATCGAGCCTCGGCCTCCAAGACCGAGCCTCAGCCTCCAAGACTGAGCCTAAAATAAAATAAATAAAATGTGCTCAACATGTGTTTGTAAAAACGTTTTGGATCTGGACTTAAGAGGTATGCAGTAAAAATGTTTTCGTGAGAGCCCTAGTGATCATAGTCTAGACTCGAGAAGGAATCCTAGTTCGCTATGATCAGAGCTCTGATACCAAGCTGTCACACCCTGGCTTTGCGGAAGCGTGGTTAATTTGGTGTGACTTCTTAATACCATAGCTTAATCAAACAAAGCTATATGAATTAAAAATATGCAAGATCATCCATTAAGTTTAAAACTGAAATGCCATAACATTGTTTTAACGGGAAACACCCTAACAACCATAATCTTGTTCAAAAAAAAATTACAAACTCAAACATAACATAAACATGGTTTAAGGACTGTGACTTGTCCAGGAAAGAGTCACATTCCCCAAACCCCGGATGACCTCGGAAACTAGTGCAGCAGGAAAACGTGCCATACCGTGCCAGATCTTTTAGTTCCCTGAAATACATGTAAGTTGAAAAATCAACAATAATGTTGAGCGAGTTCATGTGTAAGTGAGTAAATAAACCTTTGTATTTATCAAAACCCTGGTATGTAGCAAATAAGGAAAAAGAGATCACCAATGGTTTGCAAGGCCATTGATACGTGTGAAGTGCAAGTAGGAAGACTCAACCCTTGCGATTTTGCGTCGGGGCACAAAGTCACCCCGAGGTCCGTTATGCTGGACCTGGGGTTGGGCTTGCTACACCCAGATAGATCTACCGCTTACGTCCCTCGGTCCTACAATGAGGATTAATGGCCTCCAGTTCCCGCCTACCCACTCACATAATCTAAGTAGTAACCCTCCTTACGCTAACCATACCATGTATAAAGTATTCGTAAACAAGTAACATGTATTTCACCCCCGCAGTTAGAAAACTGAAAACAGTTAAGAGAAAAGGGGGACATGAACTCACAGTCGGTGCGTCTCTACCAAGTACTCCAAATCAGGCAGTTGTGCAACGACCTACATGTTCTAATTCTATTAGACGGATGGCCGTGCCTTAGCTTTATAGTTTAAGTTTTTGGGAAATAGTTAGACAACTATTTCGGGTTTACTTTTCGTATATACTTGGTAGTTAGGCTCCTTCCCAAGGATGGGGGATTTAATACATGGGCGTTCGAATTATATCATTAAGTCTCACTTAATATATTTTTACTTCTAATTCCAAAATATAAATATTTTTCTCAAAAATATTATATTTCCATTTCACATAATTTTCCCCAAAAATAATACGTCGATAAAATACGCGTTCATGAATATTTCCGTATAATGCGTAAGTTACGTTTTATCATTCGTGTGGTAATAGTAATTACCGGTGTAACTTATATAATTATCGTAGAGGCGTTCGTATTATTTTGGATCTGTTAACGTTCGTAAATATTATTTTTACTCTAGAAATAATATTTATGTATTTTTCACAAAATAATCATAAACAGTGTGGTGAAAATATATATTTACCGAATATATATCTATCGCGTTTAATTCTGTGAAAATCCCACCTCCGAATATTTGTAAATAAAGTCGTGGCGAAATATATTTTGAAAACATGTCAAAAATAATTCTAACACTTGTAGTGTAAATAATTCTAAGTGTTAGGTTTTTAGAAAAAATTCGCCAGAGTTTCCTCTGTAACTGGAGGTGGCCACGCTTTCAAGCGTATCATTTTCTTTTACAAAATCAATTTCAACAACCTTTTTATTTAATCAAACAATTTCCGACACATCAAACTAGTCGACAAGTATGTAAATCGCATAATCGCATGAACTTGTAGTTTTTCCGAAAACTATAGTGTAAATCCGATTATATTTTGTGGATCTTTATATAAAGTAAATCGATCTCGTAAAAACCTCGTTTTTAAAGTAAATCCATCTTTACAACTTCTCGTCATCTTTTACAAAGATTGTTATTTTGTCGAAACCTTTCATTTCACAAGTGTTTACACACTTGTGGTTTATAAAAATCATACTTGTTAGTGTAAGATCCGTCTTTTAGAAAACATGATTTCTTTGATACGTGGTTCTTTGAAGATACCACTTGTACATACGTAGATCCGTTAGTTTCAAATACTATTTTACAAGTATAAATACTTTTACACAAGTTCATGTTTCTCGTGTGGTAGAGTTTCACCTTTTAACCCTTGTCTCATTCAAAACAAGCTTATGTCAAGATCCATGACCTTAACCAAACCGGGTTAAACGATGATCCGAGCTACCACAACATAGATCGGGCCTAGATAACCACAAATTTCAATTACTACAACATTTACACAACTTATGATCCTTTAACCAACAATACTCATGTTTTTAGTAGACTTTTATGCTTCAAAAGGTAAGTTTCCGCATTTTAACCGTTACATAACTTATTAACCACTTTAGAATAGTTCGAGAGAGTGTTTTAAGTATTATACCTCTAGCTCAAGGCTAGGGAAGAATCTATGCGAAAAACGCGTGGATAAAAGCTAGGTAGAGAGGTCCTTTGTCTTCCGTTTGCTCCAAGACTCCTTGTATGTGACCCGTAACACTTGTATGGACTTGGGATTGCTTGATCAAAATCGAACAAGGATGGATGGGGGGTGGGGTGTCTTCGGCCGAGAACCAAGGGAGGGAAAGAGAGAGTAATTTTTGAGTGAAGTTGGATGTGAATGATCACTTGTGCTAATGAGTTTACTTATAGGCAAGATCAAGTTCTAAATCCATTGGTTAAAGTGTCTATTAGATATCCAACACTTTGGATTATAATAATGAAAAGAAATCAAGTCTTGTACAAGTATGTCCCCTAGGGGACGGTTTTGTTGGAAGGGGGGGGGGTCATTTGGTTAGAATTCAACTAATAGTTAAGTCATAGTTAGGTTAACTAAGTTAGGTTTAGGGGTTAACTTGGTTAGTGGTGTGTTGTGTCTTAACGCGGGTGTTAGGGTGTTCAGGGACCCTAACTGGCTCAGAAAAAGACCAATATTGTTAATGTCAATATTTTCATGTTCCGGGTATAATCCGGTTGTTCGGTTGGATAGTAATCCGTTAAAGCGCTTAATAAAGCTTTTAAGTGTCGTTAATAACATTTTTAGTGACACAACTTATTCTTTAAAGTGTCAGGAATATTTCCTCATGTTTTGGCACTTTATTAGTTAGCCAGAAGCTGAAATGTTAATTAAAGTGCTGTGTTTTGTGCTTAGTGTACGTTTTAGGCACATCCAGTCACTGTAACTTATTCCTAGAGACGCAGTTCTACAACCCTTGTATCCCTACACTCACTATGGGTGTAGTAAAATATTTCTGGCTCATACAGGCCTTAGAGGCAGTATCTGCCTGATGCTGGCTTTATCAGCATGTTCAATAGGTTATCCGTTCATAGTGCTACTGTGCTTTTGTGCATCATGTTTGTCACTAAGGTTTAGTATGTAAATAATGTAGTGACGGAAATCAAAGTATGATGCAGATATGTACAAGTATCAACAGTCAAGTAGCAGTTCATCAGTAATTTCAGTTAAGCACAGTAATCAAGCAGCAATTAATTATTAATTAAATCGTACGGATACCTGGTTTAGTGAGGGTTGTCACAGATTGATAAAGTTTTTGAAGATAACACAAGCAAGTTTTTGGGAAAGAAGATCCAGGGAGTTACTGTAACTCAATGTGATCCAATTCCAAAGGCTAAAATCATAAAACAATTTGGAAGTCAAAAATCACCAACAAAGCAACAACCTTTTACTTCTAAGGGTAAACAACCAGTTCAACGAGCTCAAAGGCCTAATGTTTCTAAATCAAATTTTGAAACTAAAGGAGCTCGTTATCAGAAGAAAAGCAATGATGTCAGATTTGTAGCATCCAATGGTACTGATAAAATTGAGACTTTTGAAAACAAATCAAACACCGACTTTGTCCAACAAGTCAAGATTTTAAAACGGAATAGTCAGAACAATTACACTCAACATACAAACGGGTGTGATGAAAAAGCAAGTACCTCAGGTTCTACAGGTTCGACATCTGTTCGTCGATCAGATTCTCCTAAGTTTGTTGAAAGGAGAACGTGTTTTAAGTGTGGGGAGTTTGGACACATCATCAAAAATTGTACAAAAGCTCCCAGAGAAAAAATTGTTGAGAAAGCACCACCTGAAGAGGTTCACCCTCAACGTCGTCCCGTTTCACCAAAACATGATAAAAGAACTGTTAAGGAACAAGAAACGAAACAACAACGTCAAAATGTTAAGAAAATAGAAAAGGCTTTAAAAGATGAAGTCAAATCTGTTACAAGGGAACCAAGTACATCAAAATCTTTAAAACCAGAAGTTTCAAAATCTGTTTACAAAACTCAATCTGGTAAACAAAAACAAACTTGGAAACCTAAGACGGGTGAAAATTCAGGGGGAGCTGTTGTTTTTGAAAATCATCAAGAAATCGAGATCACTTTTCGTGATGCTCAGGGACGACCCAAGACCACTAAGGCTTGGGTCCCCATCCTCAACTGATCATTGGATGATATGTGCAGGATGTTCCAGGAGGAACTATCAGTAGTCATTGGATTGTTGATAGTGGAGCATCTAGGCACATGACAGGCGACTTACGTCTTCTATACGATGTGAAAAATATTAGAGGAGGCTATGCCGCATTTGCTGGAGACAAAGGCGGATACATCACTAGAGAGGGAATGATCTCCAATGGTGTTGTATGTTTCGATAAGATCAATTTGTTCATCAAATTGATCATAATCTTCTCACTGTTTCGCAAATCTGCGACAAGAAGTTTACCGTGCATTTTGATGATGCCGATTGTTATGTGCTGAAACCTGGTTTCAAAATTCCACAAGAATGGAATCTCTTATCAGCTCCAAGAGTTAATGATCTTTATATTCTTGATATGAGCCAAGCTATTACAACATCTGCGCAAGTAACATGTTTTGTCTCAAAAGCCACAGAGAAGGAGTCTATTTCTTGGCACAGAAGAATGTGGCACATTCACTTGAGGAAGATGAACCATTTGGTGAAAAACAATCTTGTGAATGGCGTGCCCGTTAGAAGTTTTCATCTACAAGATATCTGTGTTTCGTGCCAGAAAGGGAAGCAAACGAAGAAGTCTCACCCTCTGAAGAAAATCAGCACTGTCAGCATGCCTCTCGAACGTCTTCATATGGACCTCTTTGGACCTATGAAACATAAGACAACACTTGGGGATGCTTACTGTCTTGTAGTTACTGATGACTACTCTAGATTTTCTTGGGTAGCTTTTATGGCACACTAGAGTGATACTCCTGGAATCCTCAAGGATCTTCTTACAATGTTGGAAAATCTCTACACGTTGAAAGTTAAGAGGATCAGAAGTGACAATGGAACTGAGTTCAAAAACCGTGTGATGGATGAGTTCTGTACTGCTAAGGGCATTCTTCATGAATACAGTTCTCGATACACTCCACAATAAAACGGTGTCGCGGAGAGGAAGAATCGGACGATAATTGAAGCTGCAAGAACAATGTTGGTAGAGTCGGAGCTCCCTGTTCAATTCTGGGGGGAGGCTGTGTCGACTGCTTGTTACACGTTAAACCGAGTTCTTACAGTTAAGAGGCATGGCAAAACTTGTTTCGAACTTCTACAGAAAAGGAAACCAGATCTTTCTTACCTAGAACCTTTTGGCAGTCCATGTACTATGATTGAGCCGGATGGAAAGTTTGGCGCGAAAGCTATCGAGGGTTTCTTCCTTGGATATGCAACTCCGAATTTTCGTGTATGGAATCTGACTACCAAAAAGATTGAGCTATGGAGTGAAGTAAGGGTTCAAAGGTACACAAATCCTGTTAGAGCTCCGGGTGATCCTTGGATGTTCGATTACGATGGGCTATTCGACTCCTTTAATCTGCCAACCTTTGATGAAGAATCTGCAGCTGCTCGAATGTTATTTGATAGTGACAACGCTACTGGCTCGCCATTGGTTAGACCAATTATTGTTAACCCTCAAGGTTCTAATTCGGTTAACAATACGGTTAAAAATAAGGTACTTGAAGATGCTACTGATTACAATGAGTCATCGGAAGATGATGAATATCTTGATGCGACTGAAGGCACTTCAGCTCCGCTTGCTCCTGTTCAAGGTGCTTCTTTAGAAACTCCTCATGTGCAGAATCTATATACTGCTGAAGGGGATGCATCCACTTCTACGCCTATACCTGGTTTGGATTTGGTTGTCGATCTTAATCTTAACAATTTGGGTATCAACACTCGTGTTCCTGATGTTCCTGAGTCGATAATTCACGATACCCATCCGCAGCAGAATATTATAGGAGATGTCCAACGTGGTGTGTAGACGCGTAATCAGCTGAGAAATAACCAGAATGCTGGTTTGTATTCAACCATTAGAGAATCTGGTCTTCAAAATGATTGGTCCTTCGCGTGTTACATTTCACAAGAAGAACCAAAATCTTGGAAAGAAGCCTTAAAGAATAATTCTTGGGTTGAAGCCATGCAGGACGAACTGCAGCAATTTCAAAAGCCAGGTGTTTGGAAGCTTGTTGAAAGGCCCGCAAACTACAAGAAAATTGGCACACGCTGGGTTTACAAATGCAAGAAGGACGATCATGGAGTTGTCATTCGAAATAAGGCGAGATTGGTTGTTCAGGGATTTCGTCTGATCGAAGGCATTGATTACATTGAAGTTTATGCAATTGTTGCACGTCTGGAAGCTATTCGGATCTTTCTAGCTTATGCTTCGTTCAAAGGATTCAAAGTCTAATAGATGGACGTCAAAAGTGCTTTTCTTCATGGTATAGTTCAAGAAGAGGTGCACGTCGAACAACTTCCAGGTTTTGAAGATCCTATTCACCCCGATCGGGTTTGGTTGCTCAACAAAGCTCTTTATGGTTTACATCAAGCACCAAGGGCTTGGTACGCAACTTTATCCAACTATCTTCTAGAGAATGGATTTCGGCGAGGTCTTATTGATTGCACTCTCTTTATCAAAGAACAAGATGGAGATCTTCTGCTGGCGCAGGTATACGTTGACTATATAATATTTGGTTCAACTAATGATTCTTTGTGCAGACAATTCGAACGTGTTATGTAGGAAAAGTTCGAGATGAGCGCTATGGGGGAGATGAATTTCTTCTTGGGCCTACAAGTTCAATAAACAGAGTCTGGGATATTCATCCATCAGACTAAATATGTTGGTGACATCTTGAGCCGATTCCAGATGTCCGATGCAACGCCCATTGGTACCCCACTTCCGCAGAATCACGGGATTACTCCGGATCTGAAGGTTGAAAGCGTTAACTCTTCATACTATCGCGCTATGATCGGATCTCTCATGTATCTCACAGCTTCGATGCCTGACATCATGTATCCAACGTGCCTCCTCGCAAGATATCAAGCTAACCCGAAGGCCTCTCATCTGTATGCTGTTAAAAGGATTTTTCGCTATTTGAAGGGTTTCCCAGACACTGGTCTTCGGTACCCTAGGGATGATAGCTTCGAATTGATTGCATAGTGATTTTGATTTCGGTGGTTACAAAATTGATGGAAAATCAACAACAGTTGGATGTCAATTCTTAGGAAATCGCCTGGTCACGTGGCAGTGCAAGAAGCAAACATGTGTTGCTACATCAACTTGTGAAGCAGAATACATTGCTGCCTCTAGTTGTTGCTCCCAAGTTCTTTGGATACAACAACAAATGCGCGACTATGATGGCACCAAAAGAAGGAAAACTTAAGAAACCGACTAAGAAGGAAAACAAGTCGGAAGAGGAAATGATGTCGGAAAAGCATCACAATCAGATTGCCTTTCTGGATCCCAAAGAAAAGATCTCTGAATTCAAAGAAATTACTCGGTGGATTAGGTAGTCACGGATCAATCATGTCGTTACATTCTCAACGCCTGTTTACAAATCTCTTATCAAAGCCTTCTGGGATTCCGCAAGTGTTGTGCAAGTGGATGGAAAGGAAGTTATTCAAGATCGTGTGAATGATTTGAATGTGATCGTCTCACCGGATATCTTAAACGATGTTTTACAGCTACAAGATCATCTGGATGCTCCGTATACTGTACCTATCATGTGTACGCGTGGATGCCTATTACGAACGAAGTGTACAGGCGATATCTTCAGCAATCAGATTAACAAGGGAGATCTGCCGTTACGTTACAAGTTCCTCTTGCACGTCCGCATTCAGTGTATTAGCAATAGGCGTGCAAGATATGACATGGCAGGGAATGATCTCGTTGGTTTTATGGTTGCTTTGGTGTTGAACAAACCATTCAGCATATCAAAGTATATCTTTAGCAATATGAAGGAAAATATGATGATGACTGGAAGTAGGATAACAGGGAACAAATTATGGATGTATCCCCGTTTTCTTCAAATGATCATGAACGCCCAGCATCCTAATCTTCCTAAAGCTGACAACGACATTCTGAAGATAGAGCCGATGATCTTGAATTCATTAAAGATAATCAAGAGTCTTGCTGCCAAGAGATACGAAGAAAGCGATCCTCCTAGAAAATTGATCGGTGCTCTTGGGAAACCAGACTACATAGCTCCAGCAGATGATAAATGGCGTCATGATGACAGCCAATCTGATAACGAAGAGCCAGAGTTGAAGAGAAAAATGATTGAAAAGTTTGGTCCAGATCCCGTGGATTCTGAGTCGTTGGAAAGTGATAGTGAAGATGATGGTGGTGATACAGGTGCCGTTGGTGCATCTAGTGCTGGTGCGGCTGGTGGTACATCAGCTGGCGATGACGAAGAGGATTCTGATTTGGATGATCATCTTATTGAGCCTGGATACGAAATGTATCTCGATGAACGTGGTGTTAAAAGATTCAGGAAGATTAGACAGGAGGATGACCCCGAATACGTTACTTCAGATACTGAAGCGGAACGCTTGAAGAAAAAGGAATCGGATGTTCATCAGAAGAAGAAAGCTAGAAGATACTTGGCTACCTCTGTATCCGTTCCTCAAGAGCCTATTCAAGAAACTCTTGTGGTATCTTCAGCTCCTGAAACTCCAACAGTAACTCCTCAAGCTGCTCCTCAAAGATCAATGGCTTCTGCAAGCAGAGCGACTACATCTCAGCCTAGTTCTGAACGTCAAAGGGTATTCTCGGAAATGTCTCAAGATGAAAAGAACAACTTCTTATTCTCTCAATTGGAAGCTGCTGCAGATCGCATACAAAGGCAAACTGATTTCATCAGGATCACAAAGAATGATCAACTCAGTCAACAGGTGGAAATAAATACGTTGAAGTCCACTGTTGAACAACAACAAACTGTTATAGGATGCCAACAAGCCGAGATCGATCAACTTAAAGCTGAAAATGTACGTTTGAAAGCTGCAGATGAAGAGAGAGAGAGAGAGAAACAGCTCTATACTTCAAAAGTTAGCCAAGGATCTTAAAGGAAGGTGTGACTACATGAAAGAGTGGTACGAATCTCGAAATACAACGATAGTTGATGTAGTCAAGAAGATAAATGCAGGCTATGAGTTTCTTCGAAATCGGGTCGCTACTCTGTGGGATGATCGATGTAAGCAACAAGAAATAATGAAGAAAAGGGATGATGATCCTGAAGATCAAGGGAATCCTGATCCTTCTGCTACATCACAACAGCCACCAGCCACTACATCTTCTAAAATCATTGTCGTTCAGCCGTCAGTGATCGAATCTACTCAAGGAACCTCCAGTGGAACAGTCGAAGAAATACAACAGATTGAAGGTACATCTTCTGTTCTTAGCAGTGCTGATCTTGCATTGCAGGTTATACATCCTATCACTGGAGAATTTCTTGAAGAAGGGGAGATCATATCGGATCTTTCAAATGAGCAACTGTTAGCCTTGAATGCTATGAAAGAGATTGATAATGCTGAGATTGATAGGATGCCGAGTGAGCCTGAAACAACTGATGTTGGAAGTATTGAAGAAATCGTGTTTGAAGGAAATCAAAAGAAATCAACTTATGTTCGTGCTGACGGAACAGAGTTTGATCCATTTAATGAAGAATGGATGAAGGAAAATCAGGAAGACATTGATGAACAATTGAAGAATCGTACGTCTTCTGATAATACAGCAGACGCATTCCAAGAATGGAGAAGGCGTTTCTTGTCAAGAGTCGAAAGACCTGTAGCGCCGAAAGCACAGGTTGATTTTCTACAATTTGAAAAGGTGAAGCCGAATGGAAGAATTCTCTATTGGATGTTCGTCAAGGAAATTCATTGCGTCGCCATCAAACGGGAATTTGGTATTCAATACTCCGATCGCTGCTGAGCATTCTGTCTTTACCATTTTACGATGTTGCAGCTTTGACGAAGCTAGAGCTCATTAATGCTCAAACTTCGACGGAGCTACATTGTTCGAGAAAAAGATAAAGATGAACAAAAAGTCAGGTTGGAAAGATGAGTCATACAAGCCTCAATTCCCCATTTATCAGCAAATCAAGTTCACTCTGGATCCGGCAACCAACACTGGCAGATACAAGCTTGTTTATGAGCCAGCGAAAGTTTTGGATAAGATACCCTTGATGCCAATGAAGCAGAACTTTCTTGGAGAAATGAGGTTATGGTGTTACGACTCCGATACGCATGAGGCAGTGATTGTATTTGATGGCGATCGTGAAAATTTCAGTTTGTTGGATCCGATGTGGATCGTTAACATGTCCGCGGCCGACATCGACAAATTATATCGGTACGACATTTTCTACGAAGACAAGGACGCGCATCAAGCTTTGCGATTCCAGCGCATCGCTTGCTTCTGCTACTACCGAGGAATTCATGCTGGCAGTTTGTGGTCCGAACAACATTGAAGATAGAAGATTCGAAGACCGAAGACCAGTAACAGACAAGGGGGAGTTTGTTGATGCACTTTTTGTGTCTGTAACTAGTCTTTATTATCGTTGTATTTTGTACGGTCTTTTATGTTTATCGTCTCTGTAATTCGCCGTCGACCAAGTCGGATATCCTCATATCCACTTGTGTCCGACTAGTTTGTCTCCTTTTGGTATGTAATGGTTAATGAACGATGCATGTTTCAAGAAAGGGTATTTATATCTTTATTTATATGTTTATAAGTTGTTTGCTGCAACTGTATGTTTGCAGCAAACATTACAGATTATGCAGCCTTCGACGAAACCCCTAGGTTTCGTCGAACACAGTATGACGAAACCCCCAAATGTCATAACTGAAGGTTTCATCGTGAACAGTGACGAAACCCCCAGGTTTCGTCGACTGTTGGGTTTGGTCAGGCCGAATGTCTAGCCTAATGATGTTTTGTCGATGTTAGGGCCCAGGCTGGCTGCTATATAAATACTATTCTGGTTTCACTTTGAAACTAGATGAGAGAATACCCTGTGAAAGGCTACTGTCAAACTTGTGTGTGTATCAGTTTGATCATTGTTCTCATCCACTTTAATCAATAGATTGTGTTTCATTGGTTATACTAGTGTTGTTACTTTATATGTTAGATTTGGCATAGTTACGTGGATTCCGTACACGTGACCATGTTTGCTATAAACAAGGGTTCGGTTTCGTATTCGATCCTTAGATTCGGGACCTACAATAACTTCTTATTTATAGTATTGGACCACTAAATAAAACTGGACTTTTTTTGGGCCTACAAGGCCTGTCCAATTTGAAAAGGATAAAAAAACATGCAAAAATTCAAAAGTGTGATTGTTCTGATTTGTAACCTATATCTCTATAGCCAAAAATGAAATACTTACCGCTAAACTACAACAAGAATATCTGTTATCTAGTTAAATTACATATTAACATCCACAACACACACACACACACATATATATATAGCGGATGGTTCAAATGAAAACCACTTTTAACGCGAAAACTCGAAAAGTAACTAAAAACGCCTAAAAACACACAATTTTTTTTTTTTTTTTGCAATCACACTTTTGAATTCTTGCATGTTTCATTTGAACCTTCCCTTATATATATATATATATATATATATATATATATATATATATATATATATATAGGGGACCGCTAGAATGAGAACCACCTCGAGTTGTAAGAACCGCGAGAACCACACCGTACGGGGCGAGGTGGACCAAATTTTTTTTCAAAAACGTAGATGCATGTATTATAAACACATTCGTAAAAAAAAAAATTTTAAAAAATGCCGTGCGTGTAGTTTTTTACACCACAAGTTTGTGGTTTACGAGTTCCGTAAATTTATTTACGGAACTCGTAAACCACAAACTTGTGGTGTAAAAAACTAGGCATTTTTAATTTTTTTTTTTACGAATGTGTTTATAATACATGCATCTACGTTTTTGAAAAAAAAAATTGGTCCACCTCGCCCCGGATCAAGTAGTTCTCGCGGTTCTTACAACTCGAGGTGGTTCTCATTCTAGCGGCCCCCTATATATATATATATATATATATATATATATATATATATATATATATATATATATATATATACACACAAGAGGATCCGGAGAAAACGCCTTAAAGTGTGAAAACGGTGAGAACGATTCTCAGCCACAAGATCTTTGTCCCATTTTTGTAGATACTAGGAACTTTAGAACTACTAGGAGGGGTAAAATGGGATGATCCAAACAAGGTTGCACATGCTAATCACATGCCATTTCCCCATCACATTTAACCGTCCATAATTTTTTTATACGTGATTATTTATAAAAAACATAAACCTTAAAATCCAACGTTTTTTTATCTTTCCAACGACTATACTATTGATATACTTTTCAAAAACAAAAAAAAAAAAAGAACCAGGTTTTTTATGGCGTTTTCAACTTTGTTTTTTATGGCATTTTCAACTTTGCTTTTTATGACGTTTTCAACTGGGTATTATGGCGTTTTTTTTGGAGCCTGGTGTATTTATGGCATTTTCAATTGGTTTTTTCATGGTGTTTTTATTGAACCGGGTGTTTTCTGTTAGGGGTATCGGATCAGAGTAGGCTCGAGCGGAAGCGGAACAAACACACACACTAGCAGAAAATAAAGAACACGAGAATTTACGTGGTTTGGTCAAGGTGACCTACGTCCACGGGTTGCAACTAGGGTTTCACTTTTATTAGATGCTCACAACTGTTTTTAGAATGACACAGATTACAATTACATCATAGGTATTTATAGAACAAGATTAGGGTTTCCTACTTGGTCAACAAGTTAAATAAGTGGGCCTAATAACTAGGGCCGACTAACCCTAACTAGGGCCGGCTAACCCTAATTAGGGCCGGCTACCCTAAAGCCTACGAACCCAACAATCTCCCACTCGGAGGCTTTGCATAGTCCACAAAGTGCATACAAGAAACCCATCACCAGTAACTTCAGTAATCATCTTTACGTTCAAGTCTTCACAGCCTCCGGTTCCAAGAACAAGCTAAGACTTCAGTCACATCCATGCCACCTAGTTGCAACCACACCTCTCATCAAGTAACTGAGAGACCAGTTGAAGCTCCCACAAGCTCCAACCCAACAGTCTTATCAGACCCATTCTCTATCTCAACTGGCTTGCACGATCCACCAGCTTCAGAGATACACCAAGAATTAATACCACTCTCCACATTTTGCAAACTATTTCCAGGAGAGCTTTTTTCTTTAGTCGGAACCTTCATCTTCAAAACCCAAAACCCAATGGTTCTTTGTGATTGTACCCGGAACACGACCCATGCTCCCACTATCACCAAATCCCCTGACTGGCTTAAACTTAGACCCCTGACCACATTCAGCTGACATCCCCAAAGCACCAGGATTCAAGTTCGCAAATTGAACCCTCTTCCGCTTACTAGATTCAGTGAACCAGATTTATGTTGTACAGGGACGGCTACTCCCTCAGCAGGTATCTCAACTAGATACAACGATCCTCGTCTCCTTCCACAGGCAACAACAAGATTTCCATCAATCACTTTCCACTTCCCACCACCAAACTTAACATCTAGTCCCTGTTTATCCAGTTGACTAACAGAAATAAGTTTCTTCGTTAAACCTGGAATTACCCTGACGTTCTTTAAGTTCCATGTAGTGCCCAGTGGAGTCTTCAGATTGACATCTCCCATACCCGTAACATTAAGAACATGACCGTTAGCTAATCGTACCTTTCCAAAGTCTCCTTTTTCAGATTCACCATCGTCTCCCCGTTGTGCATGGCGTGAAACGAAGAACCAGAATCCATAGCCCAAGAATCTATAGACTCTTCACAGCAAACCAGTACGTCACCGTCAGATTCATCTGACACAACACTGTTTACATGCTGCTTACCATCCTCTTTCTTAGGATCAGGACACTTGCTTTTAACATGTCCCTTTTCACCACAGTTCCAGCACCTCACATTCTTCCCAGCTTTAGACAAGCTTTTCCCACGACTCCCACTGCTTCTGTTTTTACCTCTTCCCCTGCTAACACTGAGCATACCAGAAGTAGATCCTCTACTAGTGTTCCTCCGGCGAACGTCTTCACCCAAAACACTATCCCGGACCCGATCAAACTTCAAATTTTCAGTTCCAGCAGTTTCAGTGACCGTTGTCACAAATCCTAACCAACTATCAGGTAAGGAAGATAACAAAACCACAGCCTGAGTGTCATCATCCAACTTCATACCCACAGTTGCTAATCTGGACAAAATTGAATTGACCTCGTTAATGTGATCAGCAACTGAACTGCCTTTGTTCATTCTCATATTAAACAGTTCCCTCATCAAGAACACCCTATTACCGGCAGACGGCTTCTCATACATATTTGACAGAGCTTCTAACATATCACGAGCAGTTGTTTCTTTCATGATATTAAATGCAACGCTCCTCGTCAAAGCCAATGTAATTTTACCTCTTGCCTTTTTGTCCTTTGAGTTCCAAATTGTCTCGGCAGCTTTATCCATTCCAGCAGGTTTTTCTTCCAGTACCACATCCAAATCGCATTCACCAAGCAACACCTCTATTTGCATTCTCCACCAAGCAAAATCAGTACCGTTGAACTTTTTGATTCGGAACATCCCGTCTTTAGCCATAGCAAACGAGAAAAACCAGAAAAAACCACAAGGAACCAAGCAACCGAAACCCGAGCAACTTTCAATAAACCAGAAACCCGAAGTACCCGAACCAGCGACTTCTCTTGCAAACCCGAGCGTAAAATCAGCGAATAATCAGGGTTCAAGAACCGATACCCTAATCGCCAAACACCCCAAAACCACTAGATCTGCAACAGCAAACCCTACGGCGCAAACCCTAGACCTTACGAGCCGTAACCAGAGAATAGGTACGGGCCAAAAACAAGTTAGTGGCGACGACAGCAACAACAGATCAAGATCTCTCGTCCAGCTCTCTCCTTCTCCTACGATAACCGTGTGAACCGTGTATTTAACTGAACCTTTGGCTCTGATACCACTTGTTAGGGGTATCGGATCAGAGTAGGCTCGAGCGGAAGCGGAACAAACACACACACTAGCAGAAAATAAAGAACACGAGAATTTACGTGGTTTGGTCAAGGTGACCTACGTCCACGGGTTGCAACTAGGGTTTCACTTTTATTAGATGCTCACAACTGTTTTTAGAATGACACAGATTACAATTACATCATAGGTATTTATAGAACAAGATTAGGGTTTCCAACTTGGTCAACAAGTTAACTAAGTGGGCCTAATAACAGGGGGCCGACTAACCCTAACTAGGGCCGGCTAACCCTAATTAGGGCCGGCTACTCTAAAGCCTACGAACCCAACATTTTCGGCGTTTTCAAATGGGTATTTCTTGGCATTTTTCATGGCGTTTTCCGAACCGGAACTATTTTTTGAATTATTTTGCGCACCCTTTATCGTTCCTTTTTTATGATACAAACTAATGATTCTGAAAATAAAAAACGGTTTAAAGCGCCAAACCGAACAGTTAAACCGCTAAACCGGATGCAACCTGGCCGTTTGATTTGGCTTTCTCTGAAACCATAGTTAGCGGTTCAGCCCACATTTTTTGTAAAAAGCGGCTAATGGGCCATGAACACCCCTTGCTAAAATATTGAAAAAGTGTAAAGATTTATTTCTACATAACGTATTTTTATATACATTGTAATGGATTGATGTATGTTGTGTTGCAGGTTGTACCTCCTGTTCAAGCAAGACAAATTTATCAAGCACTGAAAGCAAAAGGATTGCCAGTTGCTTTAGTGGAGTACGAAGGGGAGCAGCATGGTTTTCGTAAGGTTAGAAATATATAAAATGTCTTTGTTTTTATTTTTAATAAAATTTTCTGGTAATAGTAAGTTGGTTACTCTAATATGTGTGCAGGCCGTAAACATTAAATTCACACTTGAACAACAAATGGTGTTTTTTCGCACGTTTAGTGGGACACTTTAAGGTTGCACACGAAATCGTTCCCATCACGATTGATAATTTCGACTAAGAAGTATGTATTTTTATATCTTTTGGCACTTCCACTAGCTTAGAGGTGACATTTTTGGCCAATTTTCCTAAATTGGTTCATGTTACAGTTTTTTTATTTGGGTCAAAGAAGCAAAGTCAAACTGGTTAAATATCACTCAAAACTCTTGGCTAAATGAAAACATGTTAATTTCAGAGTGAAAGTTAACCTTTTTGAACAATATAATTATGTTATAATATTTACAGTCATTTTTTTTTAAAGACAGGTTGGGCTGTGGAACCAATGGGGATCTTAGAGCATTCACATCCAAAGAACTAAATTGTGAGTGTGAGGTTTTTAAAATATAAAGAGTATAAAAAATGGTTGTGAGTGGAGGAGAGAGAAAATGTTACTGTTCATCTCTGTATATTTGGGGGGACACTGTTCACCCACTATGATTTTTTAATATATATTGAAAGTGGTTGTGAGTGAAGGAGAGAGAAAAATGTAATGATAAAGGTATAAAAATATTATTTAATTGAAAAGGAGAGAGAAAAAGTATTTGTTTTTAGTGGAAATATATTGATATAAGAGTTGTTTTTTAGTGGGATGTATGTATAATTTTAGGGGGCTGGATGTGAATGCTCTTATAGTTTGTGTTTGTCCCTCAAGATTTTAAGTGGGTTGGACGATCAATGTGAAACCCGGTCGTTATATCAAACATATTCTTCAATTTACAGAATCGTTTTGTTGGTCCACGATCGGTCCATATGTTGATCGTGGTCTTACTTTGTTTGGGTATTTAACATATATAATCTTATATTTATCATTACAACTAATATACAGAAGAGGAAGAAAAGTGCAACATATCAACGTAAAGGATGATTTCTGTAATTTTTGTAGTTCAAGAATGATTCGTGCAATAACGAAAAACACTAATTTACTCTAGTTTAGTATGCATGCACCGAATTTTAACTGGGTTCCGATAAAAGGAATTTGCACTGAATTTTAACTGGGTTGCTGAATTTGACTTTTTTGACATCATTTTTTTGAAGTGCTTTTTTTAACGGTCAACGAATCCTACAAATTGGGTATTTGAAGTGCTTTTAGGATATCAGTTTATTGTATTGTTACGCTAATCAACTTATGTATATATATGTGCGTCAAATCTCATTTGCGATTCTTTAACTCTTATCAAGGAAAACAAAAGAATGTCAAATCCATTATATGATTACAAATTTAATATGATTTGTTATAACTAATGTTATTACAATTATCCTTCTTACGTGATTACATATGTAATAATAAAAACTTGATTGTTTATGCTTTATTATGCGATTAAATCTTTAGTATTCGACATTATGTGGGTATTATATGTTGATTTGGCTAATGTTTTATATATTATTTATCCTTAATACATGTTTATATCTGAAATATTAGGTACTCGATATGAAGTATTATGTATTACATGTTTTGTTTTTACGTAATTGGTCAACCGGAATTTTTCGTTGACTTTTAGTTTTAGTTAGATTAAAAAAGCCGTGCTCTGTACCATTAATCGCGGAATCAGTTGTCTTCTCAATATTAATAAAATAATCATAATATTTATGGGACAAGTAATCTAATCCTAGGATACATTGTGTATTTGGAAGACTCAGCCATTTCATCAATAAAAATACTTGAGTAAATGGCGGTTTTGGTCCTTGTAGTTTATAGGCCATTGCTATTATCAGAAATGTTTTGTAATTTAATACCAATGTTTTCATTTTATTGCAATTTCACTCCATCATACTAACTCCATTTGTATTCTAGTTAAAACCAAGTCACATGATAGTGAAAGAGAAAACTCGTAAATAACCAAAAATTTATGCCATATAATAAAGATTTTTTTTAAATTTATATATGTAAGTGCAGTTCCTGCCGGGTAACTGTCGCTTATCAGTTCTGGTCAACCAAAGCAGAAGTACAAGTTAAAGTCAACCATAACTAACGAAGAATTCAAGACCACATGAAGACCTGCATTGATCAAGGGGGAGTTGTTAATGCACTTTGGGTGAAAAGTGCATGCCTTCCAATTGTTAGGGTCTTTATTGTACATGTCTTGAAAATTAGTCCCAAGTTTATCCTAGGGACAACTTGTCCAAGTTTTAGGAGAACTTTTGTCTGAGTTTTTGGTGTAGAATTGGTTTGTCCGAGGTTTAGTCCCTAGCCTATCTATATGTGTGTATTGTGTAGATTAGGGTAATCTCTTGTAGCTTGGTGCACCTCTCCCACTCGTTCATCCTTCTGTGTGAATTCTAGAGAGAGAGAGACTATGTGTTAGTGAGAGAAAGCTAGGGTTTAGATCTTTGTGATCTAAACCAGCTTGTAGATGATGTATACTCCTTTGGTTTGTGTAATCTGTGATGACTGATTCATAATAAAGAGTTCATCTTCTACATCTTTCTATCGTGTTCTTCATATTTTGTTCTTCATGTCTTGAATCAAGTGCAATGTTTGATGTTCGTCATCGATCCGTTGCTTTCACAGTGGTATCAAAGCATGGTTACCGATTCGGAATGGTCTAACCGCCTTCCTAATCACCATTGCTTTTGATTTGATGTTTGTTTCCGCCAAACATTTTGAAGACTTGAAGATTTTGCAGAAAAGTTGAAGAAAATGAAGCTGTTCGTGGTTGTTTTGTTCTCCAAGTTGTTGCAGATCTGAGGTTTGATCCAAAAATTGCTCTGTCCGAGTTTTTCTTAGTGTTAAACCCGTCTGAGTTTAAAACTCTGTGCTTGTGTTTCCGGGGTTTTGGTGAACTAGTGTGAAGTCACACTAGGGAGAAAGTCCGGAGATTTGTTTCTTCTAAACTTCAGCTTGTCTGAGTTTTCATTTAACTGTCCGAGCTTCAACCATTTAACTGTTCCGAGAGTTTTCTGAGGTTCTGTCCGAGCTTTCCTGGCTTTAAAACTCGTTGTTAGTCACAGTTTCTGTCCGAGCTTTGGACCAACATACGTTGTTAGTCACAGTTTTCCTGATGGTCCGTTTGTTGTTCATGCTTGTCCGACCTTTGAAACCCTTAGTGGTCCGACATTTAAAAGTTTAATGGTCCGACTTTTAACTATGAAATGGTCCGAGCTGAAGTGTTAAGTCCGACTTTTACTCTGACTTTTATTCTGAGTTAATAGTCCGAGTTTCTGACAATAGTCTGAGTTTCTTATTGACTTGATTCCGAGTTTCACTTGTTGTCCGAATTATTTCGAGCTTGTTGTTCGACTTAAGTCCGAGTTTTAGATTTTATCATCAGTGGTCCGAGTTTTTGACATACATCAGTATTGCACGAGTTCTGAGTTTTGCAAATATTTTATAAGTTCCGAGTTTCACATCCGAATTTCAATGTTAACCAGTTTCAATGTTAACCAGTTTCTCATGTATCAAGCGAGTCCGAGTTTTGAACTATCAAGCGAGTCCGAGTTTATCCATGACATATGTCCGAGTTCCAAGTTTCAAAGTATGTCCGAGTTTCATATGAACAGAAAGTCTCCCATGTCCGAGTTTTATGTTTTCTTTTTTGGTCCGACTTTTCTCTACGTTTTTGTTGTCCGATGTTTTACTGTCCGAGTATTAAAGTCAAACTTTCAAATAAGCTCCGAGTTTTGAGAGTCTCCGATAAGCTCCGAGTTTTGAGTTTTGAAAGTTGACTATTCCGACACATTCATTTGTTAACATGTAAAGTGTCTCCGATAAGCTCCGAGTTTTGAGAGTCTTGTTCATGGGTCCGAGCTTTACATGTCACTATGTTTTCCGAGTTTTAAGCAGTCGCTTGGCACCTAATCCGCCGACGTATATCAGTTTTCCGGTGGTCTACGATGGTTATTGAGGGAGGTAACGGTGAGGTGTTTATTAGCCGGGGATTTTAAAGGTGATCGGAATTCGTTTTTGTTCATCGGAGATGTTGTTTTCCGGAGATGGCGGCTGACTTTGTATGTTGGCAGCTAGGGTTCCAATCATTGGGCCATAATTAGGTTGTTTGTTGGGCTTTGTGCTTAATCTAATATATTCAAGTTAATGAAATATGGTGGAGCCCAAAATTGGTTATAGAAAGCTTGTCGGCCAACTTTTAATGTCTGATGATGAAATCACATGGATATCTAGGCCAGCACATGTCTAATGGTCCTCACTGTGATTTATGACGTCACATCATGTTTGGCCTACACCCATGTTGTAAATACGTCGCAAGTAGAAAGAGAGGAAATAACAAATATTCCAGCTTATTTAATGAAATGACAACATCTGGATTAATTATTGTCCTGATTCTTTGGGCCCATATAAGTGCAGCAGGTTTGGAACGTGATGATGATTGGATTTAGAATGGATGATTAGGGTTTTTCCAATAACAGAAGTTGACGGTAATTTCTCCATGCTTATGGAATGATTTCGTTTAGGTCGTTGCCGGTGATGGATTTTTCATGCAGATGATACGTGGTCGAAGACATGGTAGAGGTTGACCGGACCACCTTGATTTATCGGAGTTATAAGGTGGTTTCCGGGGTATATTTCAATGCCGAAAAGATATAGTTATATGTTTGTTATCGGGGTTTTGATGATGAAGATCATCCATATATGGGGTCAAATATGATGAAAGCCTAGTATCCAGCTAGAATCGGTTACACCGGCCTTCGTTTATTTAATCAGAACTGGATTGTGGCCGTCATATTTTGATCTAGGGTGGTCTCTTGCGGCGTTGCTTGGTGGGTGTTGATGGTAGATACGAACTCCGGCAGTTTTAAACCGAGTTTCCAGCGATTAAGCTGTTTTATGGTGTTGCACGGTGGTATATTTTTGGTCCGATGTTATCTCCGGTAAGTCGTGTCGGTCGGAAGATGGCCGGATTTGTTCTGATGTATCTCCGATGATACATGTTGGCTGGGATAATCAATTGCGGCTAGGGTTTGTCAAAGGAAATGAGTGCATGGGCTTATTAATGATTGGGTCGCATGATTATTATGGATTACAGTGATTAAACAATGATGAGGGAATATTATTTTTGTTGCAGCCAGAATGTTTTAGAATGTTTCAGTTGGAAATAGTTGCATTACTCAGTCCAAGAATGGTATTAGTAATGGAAATGTGGGCTTTCCAGATTCGGCGACTTTATGGATTTTGGGTGACTTTGTTCAATTGTCGAATTTATGGGTTTTTCGGATTTCTTTGCTTGTTCGAATTCCTTTGTACTCTAAATACTGCTCAGATGATCTGATCCGAGGTTTCAAGAGCTTTCGGGTGTTACGAGTTCCGAATTTTCTAGAATTCCGGGTTACCTGGGGTACCGGATTTTTAGTAAAATTTAGAAGTTTGTGTTGTTCGGAAGTTTCGAGTTGTGCATGTTCCGAGTTTTTCTAGTTATTCCGGGTTACCTGGGGTACCGAATAACTAACTAAGAGTCAGAATTATGCGTAGTTTGAAGACTTGAAGTCGGTTTCGGATTATCGAAAAGTTTTAGGGTACTTATGTTGTCCGGATCAAGTGAGGAGGTGAAGAGATAAGACTTTCTTGGATTTTTGTATTGTTTACAAAGAAAAAGGGGGAGTAAAAAATTTTGAAATTCCTGTTTTCTTTGTAAACGAAAAGCTCGTGGTGCTACATCGAAACAAGTTCATGTTTACTATCTTTGAGATTAACTTAGTGTTAATCTTACCGGTGGTGAAGTGTTTATAACATGAAGCATGTTAGAGCTAGTGTATGATTGAGTTTTTGTCAAGTTTGTTCGAGGTTTAATCAAGTGTTGATGTGATGAAGCAAATTGTTCATGTGGCAATTAGTTGAAGGTCAAGCCTTTATCGTTTGCCGGTTAGAGTAGAGAAGATTAGTCTTCTTGGTCCCTCTTCCAAGTTGGGTGACTGATCGGATTCTCGAAATTGGGGTTCTTACATTGAGGGGGAGATCAGAGACGAAAGTCATCGGGTAATTGGCGGATTTGTGAAGATACGAGATTGGATCTTGAATATTCGAGATGAAATGATTTCAGACACTCGGTTGAAGACTCTGATCAAGATGGTGGATGTACTTTTACAAAGTTCAGTTTGTTATTAACTTATCGAACTGAGCTTCTTGTCTTTGTGAAGTTTGAAGTGTTCAAGGTTGGGCGTTGGAAATCCAATGTTTCTTTCTACTACCAGTTAGGTTTGAAGATTAATGTATCGAGCGATATTCCTACATGTGGTTGTAGGTCGGTTCGCGTTAATTTGATTCGGGAGTAGTTTGAGGGGGAGGATCTACAGTGTTTGATGTTGGATTCTTCGGGTTTCTCAAAGCGGCCTTAAGTGATCGTCAGCAAGTCTTTAATTAGAAGGGTTGAAGATCGCTGTGCTCTACCTAAAAGATCAAGTCTCAGCCAAAGTTGAAAGCTGACATGATATCTTCAGTTATAGGGGAGTCTCTAAGTGCAGTATCCGGTGATTGAAGATTATCGATGCCACACAGAACTGATGCAACAGTTAAGAGGGAGACTGTAAGTGCAGTTCCTACCGGGTAACTGTCGCTTATCAGTTCTGGTCAACCAAAGCAGAAGTACAAGTTAAAGTCAACCATAACGAAGAATTCAAGACCACATGAAGACCTGCATTGATCAAGGGGGAGTTGTTAATGCACTTTGGGTGAAAAGTGCATGCCTTCCAATTGTTAGGGTCTTTATTGTACATGTCTTGAAAATTAGTCCCAAGTTTATCCTAGGGACAACTTGTCCAAGTTTTAGGAGAACTTTTGTCTGAGTTTTTGGTGTAGAATTGGTTTGTCCGAGGTTTAGTCCCTAGCCTATATATATGTGTGTATTGTGTAGATTAGGGTAATCTCTTGTAGCTTGGTGCACCTCTCCCACTCGTTCATCCTTCTGTGTGAATTCTAGAGAGAGAGAGACTATGTGTTAGTGAGAGAAAGCTAGGGTTTAGATCTTTGTGATCTAAACCAGCTTGTAGATGATGTATACTCCTTTGGTTTGTGTAATCTGTGATGACTGATTCATAATAAAGAGTTCATCTTCTACATCTTTCTATCGTGTTCTTCATATTTTGTTCTTCATGTCTTGAATCAAGTGCAATGTTTGATGTTCGTCATCGATCCGTTGCTTTCACAATATAATATAGAAAGTCATGTACGTGATCATAATGGGCTGTATTTAGAAAGCCAAACTAGATCTCTTGGTCCTAAGTAAAATCGACGTTCATACGACATGCCACCGATTCATTTACGGGCTAATAAACCTATTTGATTTTGAGTGAACTATAAACCCTCTAGCATTCTCTTCAACGTTTTCCATTTCTTATCGTCATGATCCTCAAAATATACCGGCAGTATATGGGGTTTGGACATTTGCTTTTTTTCTTAGATTGTAAGCCTAAAACATTTTCGTCCGTACTCATTTTTATCATTTTGCTATATTATATAAACTAGGAAATTTAATAAACATGATTATATGAAAATTTTGAACTATTTACAAAATATTCAATAGTGCAAACTCAATCTCATAGTCAAGAAGAAAATAACATAATAAGGTAAAAAAGCTTGGCTAGTGATTAAAACAATAACAATATGTTAAATAGTTTCAATTTATTATGTAGTTCATGGTACCAAGATTCTTTATTTACTTGCTTTTGTTAACATGTTTCACGTGTTTATGCATGAAGAAAAACATAAATAAGTAAAACCTATGCTATAACTATGCAACATCACATGCTTTAAGCATCCCCTTATTACAAAAGTGTTCATTGAATGGGATATATACCTTGCGGTATAGTTACTATAAAAAATGTAGAGTCCCACCCTAAACTTCCATCGTCCAGAATTTCAAAGGCATTCTCAAGTGTCCTCCCCTTCTCTTTCTAATCAGTGCTTCTTCATGGCAAAGGTTTATCCTGAGAGTGAGACCATAATTCCAGTTGTAAACACTAAGAATCCTATCGTCTTGACGGTGTGGAAGAAGTCTTTGATCTTCGGTTGTGAAGGGTTTACAGTGTACAACTCCAATGGAAATCTTGCATTTCGAGTAGACAACTATTTCGTGAAAGGAAACCGGGAGATTGTTCTCATGGATGCGTTAGGCTGCAGTCTCCACACTGTTAGGCACAAGGTATATTTATTTCTACACCTGTAATAACTTTCATAAAAAAGTCATCTTAAAGTTGTAAACAAACTGATTAGTGACATGATTTATTATCCCCAGAGCCTAGCAGACAATTTTCTTGTGTATGATGGTGAAAGTGTAAATTCCCGATTTTCAGTGACCAAACATGTGAATGTCTTAAACACCAAGTCACTAGCATATGTGAGCACAGTAGGATCATCAAAGAACAGGAACAAAATACATGTGATCTATGAGATCCAAGGATCATATGCTCAAAAGTTCTGCATGGTGTATGATGACAACCACCGGTGTGTTGCTGAAATTAGGAGGAAAGAAGCCAAAGGAGGGGTGGCACTTGGGGGAGATGTTTTTGCTTTGGTGGTACAACCATCTATCGATCCTGCCATTGCTATGGTCCTCGTCATTGTCCTCGATCAAATGTTTGATTCTTCTAGGCGCCTCTCTAAATAGATTTCAGGGCCGGCTCAACCATTTTGGTGGCCTAAAGCGAAGTAAAAACTAGAGGCCTTTTCCCTCAAAAAAATTGAGTAAATCGCAATTGCCACCCAAATACAATACTCCATATGTAGCGCCCCTACAAATCTGCTATACATCAATACTATCCATCGCAACCCAGCCCAAATATCATATATAATTATTACTAATTTTTTTAAAGCTAGAGGCCTTGTTTATTTGGAGGCCCAAAGCTCAAGCCTCAAAATACTTGGGCTTGGGCCGTCCCCGATAGATTTGGGTGCAACAACCATGTACAATTCCTAGTTTTATGAAGTCATAGTTTTGTGCTTCAAATTCTTTAAACATAGTATGGATAATAAATAGGAATATTGGAGTTTAATAAGTCCAACTATTCGCCATTGGCCGCCAACAGTCCCAACTTCAAAAATAACCATCAGCAATCCCAATTATTAGCATATTAGCCTCCAATAGACAATGACTTACAGAACCCTAACGTTGTTAGTCTCTGGTCGCCGGAAAAACGTTTTTGCCCAGAAAAAGGTTCCTAAAGGTCCGATCTAAGGTTACAAAGAGGTTTGGGACGAAATGTTGAGTTTTCCGGCCAAACAGAAGTTTTCTGAGGAGAAAGGAATTTTCCAGCGATCTCAATAGTTAGGACTTTTACTAGAAAAAAGGTTTCTAAAGGTCTGTAATAAGGCTACAAAGATGTTTGAGACGAAAAGGTTGAGTTTTCTGGCCAAAAATGAGTTTTCTGGCTAAAAACGTTTTTTCTACGACCGGAGTCTAACAGCGTTAGGGTTCTGTTAGTCAGGGTCCATTGAAGACCAATATGTTAATAGTTGAGACTGCCGGTTGTTATTTTTGAAGTTGGGATTGTTAGCAACCAACACCAAATAGTTAGGATTATTAAAATCCAATATATATTCCTAATAAATAATCGTAATTTTAATTCAAATATGTTTGTAGTGGTGCATACACTAATACACCATAGTATTTTGAGCTAGTGTGCTCTGATTAAAACCTAGTGGTGTAAGCACCTTATTCATTTCTTCGGGTTACGTGTAATTAAAAAAAAAGGTGGCATTGATGAACCCCATATAAACTCTCAATTTTTTTATCAATCAAATAAGGAAACAATTAATTTAATTGCAACTACGATTTGGTGATATTTAACCATACGATAACATTACATGATGGTAGAAAATTTGTTTGCGTGTTATAACAATGTATACTTATTGTCGTGAGTCTATGTAACCATCAAAGTCATTTCATTGATTAAGAAATCGGAACACCATATTCTTTCTACATATAATAAGTTTAGATGGATATTAAAATTCAAAACGTTATAAATAGTGTTACTAAACATGATATAATTCATGCATACTCAATCATCTATTTACCATATGAAACTTAATGTTAAATATTGTAGATTTGATAAATGCTATTAACACAATAAAAAACATAAACAAATCTACGCATGTTGATTTTCTTAAAAAGTTTAGAATATGAGAACCCAATTCATTCTATTTTCTTGACCAAGATTCAGATTCTTTTAGTTTTTATATGTATTTATTAGATATCTAAGTATGTGGTAGGAAAACAAAAAGAATCTAGATAGTTAGTATAACTAATCCAGAGGATTCATAATGGTATTGTTACTAATAGTATAGTTACAACTTGCAATGATATGAGCTTACGTATTTATCTGTAGCTAGGATATATGAGTTTTGTAATAGAGTTAACTAGTAAATTTCTCCCACGCATTGTCACGGCGTCGAAACGTAAAGTAACTCGAATTTATAATGTCTAACGAAAACATATTATATTTGAGTGCACTCGTTTCCAAACAAAATTTACGTAAAAAATGTACGCGGACTGAAAACGCACATAAAAAGCACAAAAACATATTATATTTGACTCGACAGAATTTACGCCGAAGTGTAAATCAACTTGAGTTCATACCGAGTGATGCATATATGCGAACACTATAACCCTGACCATAACCATGCTAACAAGTTCAGACCCTTAGATGCATATATACGGACACTACGTAAATTTTGATCACATTCCTCAATGTAAATATGGACAACCTTTCAAAGCAAATATGTGCGGACTCCCTTTGAAGTTAAACATGTACTGACCTTAAACCAACATCACATGTGCGGCCTTAATTAAAAAAATAAATGATTACTTGAGTTCATACCGAGTGATGCATATATGCGAACACTATAACCCTGACCATAACCATGCTAACAAGTTCAGACCCTTAGATGCATATATACGGACACTACGTAAATTTTGATCACATTCCTCAATGTAAATATGGACAACCTTTCAAAGCAAATATGTGCGGACTCCCTTTGAAGTTAAACATGTACTGACCTTAAACCAACATCACATGTGCGGCCTTAATTAAAAAAATAAATGATTGTTACGTGCGGACCTAAATAAGCCACAAGTACGGACTGTTATGATATCTTATGTACGACCATAAGTAATTTCATAAGTGCGGACTGATGTAGGAACAACAAGTGCGGACCTTTATACCTAGTCATATGTGCGGACATCAACAAGGCTTGTAAGTTCGGACCTCACATATTGCACTAGTTCGGACATGTATAAGATACACAAATTCGGACCCAACATTATACAATAAGTGCGGACTTCTTTTATAAACAAGTACGGACATGTATTCCTTTTTAACAAATGCGGACACATCTTGAGATAACAAGTGCAGACAGTTTCAAAGAAACTACAAGTGCGGACATTATAACTTTGTGACTTCACAAAGTCTGACAACAATCAGAATTTTCATTCTTCAAGATTTCTATGAACAGAAACCCCCCAAATGCATAGAAATCCACCATGTCAGGCATCAAATCAAACAATCTAACAATGATATCATACCACAAACAACAAACAATCATTGCACATTATTTGTCTAACAATTACGTATTCGTTGCCGTAAACAATTACACACAATCAGTTGTTTGGATATCTAGGGTTTGTATAAATCAAAGGAACAAGATTAACAACATATCATGCAATCATAAACACTTACCTTCGGTTAAATCTAGATGAATTGAAGGTCAAGAATTGATGTGTGAACTTGTGAAGCCAAGAGTGATTGAAGGAGGATTGGAGATGATTAGAGAGTGTAAAAATGCGTACAGAGAAGTTATGGAGAACTTAGGGTTTTGAGTAGTTTATTATAGTTTCACAATTACTCTAAACACCCCCTTAATAATATAAATTTTACACAAAAACCACATACTATGTAACTTACAATTAAAGCATACAGTTCACGTATTTGTCATGCAACACATAAATTTCGTATAAGCCATCCGTTTATAATTATTATTTGCGGCGGTTGTCAATGTTCGAGAATTATCATGTGTGTGTTCTGGTAATTCCCCGAATTACCAACATAGACTCATTTAACTAACCCTAGTTAAATGCAGTGCTACGAATGTATAACTTAAGTTAACTGTGGTTAGGTTAAAGTAGTGACTTGATGTTGTGGGTTGTCACATCATCCCCAACATGAAAGAAATTTCGTCCCGAAATTTGATAAGCAGACTTAGAAAAATGAAATGGTGAGTTAAGATGACTGTGGATTTTCCTCGGGTACCACATCATCCCCAACTTGAAATGGAATTTCGTACTGAAATTCACTAGTCGTATCAATGTTAGGTTTAGCAGTTTTGAATAAATGAGTGTTAGGTTCAGCTCGATGTTTGGTCAACCAGTCCATACCAATGACTACATTAAAGCTACGAAGGTTAACAAGAAAGAGATCAGTGTCAAACACTTGACCTAGAAAATCGAGTTTGCACCCAACATAAATATGGGAAGTTTCAATCGGCTGACCGTCAGCCAACTCCTCAATGTGTTTGGTTTCCAAAAGGGGGTTGGCGTCAATCCTAACAGTCTAGTGAACTTCAAAGTCACGAGACTCCAATCGGCACTAGAATCGAATAAAATAGAAGTGAAAAGATTGTTTACAGAAAATGTATCGGTCATACAGTTGTCATCATTCCTGGCGTCACCCGCGCCAATTGTTTTGAAGGCTTTGCTGGTGGTTACACAACATTGGCTGCACTTGCATTCAAGAATACTTTTAAGGCTAGAGCTTCTCTATATGGTGTAAGTGCTCATTTGCTTTATAATTTGCCCCGTTGTCTAATATAACCCGCTCAACTTGTCACCACTGCATTTAACATATGGTAAGTTGGTAACGGTCTTAAACAGATAGCGGACCTGAAGTTGCTGAAAGAAGAAACTCACAAATTTGAGTCCCATGACTTGGATAGTATTGTTGGTATTATTATTTATTATTTACTTTCACTCCTATATTGCAATGGCTTTTACGTATCTCAGCTTGTGTACATGAATTATTAGCTGAAATCTTTTTATTAACATTGCAACATGGGGTGAAAAAGAATTCTTGAGAGATCACCTATCAATTTTGTTGATCACTTTTCTTGCCCTATAATCCTCTTTCAAGGATTGGAAGACAAGGTACTGGAACTATTTTTTGAATTATTTTCCTCACCCTTTATCGTACGTTTTTTTATGATACAAACTAATGATTCTGAAAAAAAAAAAAAAACCGTTTAAAGCGCCAAACCGAACTGTCCGCTAAACCGGATGTAACCTGGCCGGTTATATTTGTCTTTTTTTGAAACCATCGTTAGCAGTTCAACCCACAATTCTCGTAAAAAGCGGCTAACGGGGCCATGAACACCCCTTGCCAAAATATTGAAAAAGTGTAATATTTTATTTCCAAATCCATTTTTTTTACTATTATAATTATTATATAATTTTGTTTATACAACAACTATTATAAATTAAAAATGTACATTAAATACATATAGTTTTATCATAAATTAATAATAAATTTATAATACTTATAACTTATATGTAATGTATATACTCACAACATACAAAATATAAATATTATATCAAATATATATACTAAAAGAAAAATTATTTTTTCACATTATGAATACTAAAATAAATCACTAACAGACAAAGGTTAATGAAAAATAAAAATAAAAATTAAAAAAATTCAGGTATAAGATCGGGTATATAATTCGGGTAAACGGGTATGTGGTTTCAGATAATCGGGTCGGATATCACCTAATCCCGTACCAGACCCATACCCGCAAAAATTTTTAAAACTAATCTCATACCCCACCCAATACTCGTCGGGTATAGCCGTCCCATTTGTGTCGGGTTTCGGGCATACCCGTCGGGCTCGGGTATTTTTGACATCCCTACACAACAGTTGGCCCTTGAGTTAGTTACCAATGTACTTTTTTATTTGGTTTGGGGCAAACTACGAATTTGATAGTTGATTTACAGTTTTTTATGAATCCGGCCTCTGCAGCTAGAAGGGCTAGTGTTCATTTAGATCCTTAGCGACATTGGTTTAGCAACATACATAAAGTTAACTAAAGGCCCTTTTGTTTCTTTGCTGACCAAGTCCTTTCCTCCGAACTCAAAATTACCGTGGGCACCGATCTAAGCCACATCCCCATATGTTACCTCGATTTCATCATGCACCATGTGAATATCAAGGAAAAAAAATAAAGTCAGGGTTTCGAATTTCAAACGAAATCAGGTTGATATAAATAGTCCAAACATCAGCTTGTCATTCAGGCCATTTCTGTTTTGGAGCCGCTGGATGGTAAGTCCAAACATGATCATCCACAACAGTCTCTGACTTCGCTAATGACAATTTATTTATTTTTGAACGGCGTACGGTTAGGATGTCGCTAATCACATTATTTAGATGGGTTTGGGACTTTTGTTCACCGTGTCGTAGATTACATAAGCAATTACACTAATTTCATATGGAATCATCACCTACCGTGTAGCATATATCGGGGAAGTTCATATAACATAAAACAGAAAATTTGAATTCTGAAATATTTTTTAAGATAAACAGCTAACTTTGTGAGTGTAGGGACTATTTTTGAAAGTAAACAGTGTCATTGATATTGAATCCGTTAAAATTGTAATAAGAATGAATTTGTATTATGACACAAATGACATGGACTAAAAGCGTAATTTACTCATTAGAATTTTATACTAAAAATATAGGGGAATTGGCCTGTAATAATCCCACCTTTGAATATTCCCCCCACCAGTCCCATCTTTCACCTATTTTTCCTACACCGGTCCCGTTAAAAAAAAACTTAACGGAGTTAAGCTTTTTCCCAAATTACAAACAAAATTTTTATGGCTTTTGAACAGAACGACGATACAAGTCCATTGATGTAAAACTTACCTCAAAATAGTGCTCCAAATGACTTGATTTTTGTTAATTGGAAATTTAAACACTCGAAGTGAAGCGTCGTTTTCATCGTTTGGAGCACCGTTTCAAGGTAAGTTTTACATCAATGGTCTCGCATCGTCGTTCTGATCAAAAGCGGAAAAAAACCGTTGTGAGGGATATTTAAAGGTGGAACTGTCAATGGCCAATGACCTCTAGTTGGGATTATTACAAGCCAATTCCCGATATATATATATATATATACATATATATATATATATATATATATATATATATATATATATATATATATATATATATATATATAGGGGAGGGTTATCTTGAGAACGCTAAATATCGCGAGAACCGTGAGAACGAATGAAAAAACCAATCAAAACCAATTTTTTTACACAAACCTCATTGTAATTAAGATACAACATCAAAACAAGAATTTATAACATCAAATAATTTATTTCTCATTTCAAAATCATTCTTTTTAGATTTTTTACACATGTGTAAATATAGCAGATTTACACATGTGTAAATGGCAAACTTACACATGTGTAAATTTTCTTTATTTATGAATTCACGTAAGTTTAAACGTGTAAATTGAATTTCTAACATTGTATTCGAATAATAATGATAAGTGTAGAAAAAAATTTTGAATTTGAATTGTTTTTGACCAAGTTCTCATGGTTTTTTCATTTGTTCTCACGGTTCTCACAATATTTAGCATTCTCATTTAAACCCTCCCCTATATATATATATATATATATATATATATATATATATATATATATATATATATATATATATATATATATATATATATATATATATAGGGTGAGGTTCCAGCGTGAACAACATCCTAGACGTGAACTGCGTGAACTTATATAGACCGTTGATTATTATGATCTTGATAATCTTAGTTAGTGGCATGTTTGTAATTAATATGTTACTTTTTATTATTTTAGTAAAAGCAAAAGGGTAATTATGTAATTAGCTTATTTGGTCATTTTGCAAGATATTTGCCTAATTAAATATGAAATCCCGTGATTTTCTATTCTTAGTTATGGTTAAAATAACAAAATCCCCTTTTTTAATATAATCAACATCGTATCTTTCTCCCTCACTTTTTATATTGTTCGCCGTCTACAAAGGCCAAAGGTAATCGGCGCCGGAGTTTCAATAATCGACGGGAAGTAAGCTTCGTCTTCAACAATCGAAGGTACATATTGAAATCCCTTATCTTTAATTGCTTCAAAAAGTAGTTGCATGTTAATATCCTTTTATTATTCAACTAAGAACCCTAATCGGAATTAGGGCATGAAATTTTTGTTGCGAATCTTGTGTAGTTCAGGGTCCGGTGAGTATACCAGTATATGTAGACGATAAGTACACATGTGTATGTTGTTTACTTCGTGATGTACACCGGTGTACATAGTGTTTATATTGTTATATCTGTTTTGTTTGTTTATTTTGATGGCTACATAGTTTTGTTTATGATAAATAGGGGTTTGTGCCATGTTTTTAAGTGATTTTAGGCTTGTGTGTTTGTTGAGTTATGTAGTAGTAAGATTTCATAGTTCACATGTGTAGTTATATGAATGTGTACACATCTGTAGGGTATGATATAAAGATGAGTTGAAAAGTGATATGTTTTGCCTATTATGTGCATTGGTTCCTTATTATGATTAATTTCATTTGTTTTTACATTTGTAGGTTCGAAACTTAACAATGAGAAGACGTAAGTTTTAAATATTTTGAAAGATCTCACGAATAGAATGATTGAATGTAGGTGGTAATAAATGTCACACCCCAACCGATGGCGGAAACATCGGGATGAGACGTACAAACTGTTCAAAGACATCATAACACTAAATGTAACAATATAATTAAGTTTCATTTATTAAAATTTCAAAGGTTCATACATAATGTCACAAAAGGAAATAACAACATAATACATGATTTATTTCTAGGTGGGTTTCTAAGCCATTTTAATCAATTCTTCAATCTTGACTTCCTCATCCTGCAGTATGCATTTAAAATAAAGTCAACAACACATGTTGGCGGGTATACAAGTTTGAATATAGCATAATAGATTTAAAATAGTTTAACATGACCAAATCCATGTGAACACCTGATTTCATATTAACAGTTACACTCGTAACGATGAAACTATGTGTTCAAACCAAAGTTTAACGCAATTAACATAGCCTAACCCTCGAAAGGGTGGTAACATAGAATAAAAATCCTAACAATACCCATAATATTACGGGAGGGGCGTTACAACCTACAGCGCTGCCATTGATAGGGGAGGCTTGCAAAGTTAATGAACACATAGTCATAGATGTTAACATTAGCATAACATAGATAATCAATAATCAAGTAGTTTCACAATAGTATGGATAGATTGTGCAAAAATTGTTTAGCATTGTGTTTTTGATAAGGAAATGCATACTACACCCAAAATGTGTAAAAAGGAAAATGGGTCAAGTATACTCACTTTAGAGTGCGTTGCGTATTTCTTGGAATAAGATAGAATAATAGAATAATAGATTTCCCAAGAGGCGTGCACAAGAAGATTACCCTATTAAGTTGGAAGGATTTTATTAAATATTGGGAATTTTGGGAATTATAATATGACAATTAAATAGGTAAAATAAATACTAATCTTACCAAAACATCACAAATAGAATTTCCAAAATGTTGGATTAAATAAATTTAAATATGTATATAATTATTATAGATTAATAATCTTGAATAAATAATCTATTTGTATATATAAAATAACAATTCTATTCTAAATAATAAGTCTAAAAAATTCTGATTATATAAAATAAAATAATAAATCTGAAAATAATTCTGATTTAATCAATAATAATTCTGAAATATATATATAATTCTGAAAATAATAAAAATTTCTGAATTAAATAAATAAGAAATAAAATTTTGAAATAATAAATATAAATTCTGAAATAATAAATCTGTTTTAATAATAAAATAATAATTATTATAAATCTGATTTTATAAATAATTCTGATTTAATTAAAAATCAGAAAATAATATATCTGAATATAAAAAATTCTGATTTTAAATAAATATTTCAGATTTAAAACAAATAAATCTGTTTTGTAATAAATAAATAATTATTATAACTCTGATTTTATAAATAATTCTGATTTAACTAGAAACCAGAAAATAATATATCTGAATATAAAAAAAATTTCTGAAATATATATATCTGATTTTATAACACTGAAATAATAAAATTCTGAATTAATATATTATCTAATAATATTAATAATAATAATAATAATAATAATAATAATAATAATAATAATAATAATGTTAATATTAATATTAATAATAATAATAATAAGAATAGTAATATAACAGTTCAACGATCGGAGAAAGAAAAGGATCGGATACGTTACCGGACGACGGCGAATGTGGTGGCCGGAGATGGTGAAGACGGTGGCAAGTGGCGGTTCCGGCGAATAGCTTCGAGTCGGAAACGGTTACGGTTTAGCTTGATCGGTTTTGGAAGCAAGAATGGAACGAGAAGGGGAGTGAGTCGGGTTATATAAGGGAAGGCCGATGTCGGTTTCGGATAGTGAAAGGTCAAAAGGTTTTCCGGTTGGAAGTCAAACGAAGGTGAAGCTTAACAGACATGGCGGTTTCTTTTGTTTGAATTTAAATTCGCAATTAATGTGAGTTTAAATAGAAAGCAGATCCAAATCATTCACATGTCATTTGTCATCAATTTTGGTTTTTTTGAGTGAAAATATACATTTTCTTTTTCAATATAAAAGTGAGGGGAAGCTTTTTGGCATTGGTGTAGACCAGTTGGTTTGTGCGCTGTTTGAGTCGTTGAGGTCGCGGGTTCGAGTCCCAGGTCACGCATACCTTGGGATTTAAATCCCCTTTTTTGATACAGTTAGTTTTAACTAACTGGATTAGCCACCAACTGAGTTTTCTAACTCAGTTAGTGCTGCCCTTTAATAAAACTAACCAGGTTAGGCTGATTTAACCTGGTTTTCACTAACGGGGTTAGATTAACCAACGGATTTGCTTAAAAACCAATAAAATTCAGAAAATGATTATTTATTTAATTTAAATTGTTATTTTATTTATTTAAAATAATAATAAAATAATATAATAGTCAAATTTAACCCAAACTTCAATATTTTTACCAAATTAGCGTATAAACTCCCAATTTTTGTACGATTTAGGGTAATCTCTTGGCAACGATGAATTTAAGAGCTGAGATTAAGATGTAATTCCACTGTTTTTACGTGTTTAACATAGTTTCAATTGTTTCAACAATACATAGCATTCAAACACAAAATATGGATAAAATCATGCATTTTCATTATGATTTCAAGTCTCGAGTACAATTTGGAATTAGATACAAATACCACGAAGGTACAACTTACAAAAATAGAAAGTACAAGTAGACTTGCCAAAAATGGAAAGATTGAAAATACGAGATGTCACAGTCTCCCCTACTTTAGGAGATTTCGTCTTCGAAATCTAAGAGGAAACTTTTGAAAAGATTATATTTAAAGAATAAATGAGACTTTGATTATAATGTTTTTGTTTAGGAAAATTGGTTTCATGTATGCTCACATAGCACATTGTTTTTCACATAATTTGTCAAATAGTTTCACATAGATTAACATAGCATTACACATAGAATAATATGATGTTACACATAGAATATCATGTATAATGAAAGCAAGATAAATTTAGTTTGTTCACGAAGGAGTAATTATTAATTGTTTTAGATTGCGATAATAACGTGCTTCGTGTTCCCAAACTTGAAATGAAGATAACGCTCAAAATGTAAATCACATGATAATTGAGATAACATAAAAAGAGATTCATCATAAAAATATGGAGTGTCACGGAACGTAACATAGACTATTCCAAAGTGAATCGAAATCCTTTTCGAATTAAGGAGACGTGCTTTGGCCTAATAGACAAACACTCTCATCGAGGAGCGACTAACGATGTTTGTCCTTCCAGTTACTACACGTCCTTAATCAATTGGGAAAATCGAAACTTTGGCGAGATCGAAAATCAATGAATGGGACTAGTTAACAAGATGCGAGTTTCACCTCTAACTTGATAACATCGTACCCTAATGTGGTTGGTACTCATCCAAGGATGAGGGTCCACTAGAATATGAAATGAAAAACTCCCAACAAGGTTTGGATATCACTCCTAACTTGAGGGTAGATTTCGTGCAAAAATCAAAGTATAGCTGAGTGAAAATCATCACCAAGTGTGGGAATCACCCCTATCTTGATGAATCATTTCGATTGTGTTGTAAGAGTGTCTTCAAAGCTTCCATGTGTGTATTGTGTTAGCCTTAGGAAAGGCTTGTATATTAGAAGTCCAAAAGAATAGAGAGAAGCAAAGAAGAGAGAAAAGGATAATGTCTTTAACAGCAAGTAAATGAGAAAGCTCTTAAACTATAGACTAGGCAAGCAAGGCATTCCTAATTCCCTATAGTTATGGCTCTGATACCAATCTGGTATCAGAGTACTCCTACTATAGACTAGGGAAAAGTATAGGAATTCTACCTAATTCCCTATAGTTATGGCTCTGATACCAATCTGTCACACCCCAACCGATGGCGGAAACATCGGGATGAGACGTACAAACTGTTCAAAGACATCATAACACTAAATGTAACAATATAATTAAGTTTCATTTATTAAAATTTCAAAGGTTCATACATAATGTCACAAAAGGAAATAACAACATAATACATGATTTATTTCTAGGTGGGTTTCTAAGCCATTTTAATCAATTCTTCAATCTTGACTTCCTCATCCTGCAGTATGCATTTAAAATAAAGTCAACAACACATGTTGGCGGGTATACAAGTTTGAATATAGCATAATAGATTTAAAATAGTTTAACATGACCAAATCCATGTGAACACCTGATTTCATATTAACAGTTACACTCGTAACGATGAAACTATGTGTTCAAACCAAAGTTTAACGCAATTAACATAGCCTAACCCTCGAAAGGGTGGTAACATAGAATAAAAATCCTAACAATACCCATAATATTACGGGAGGGGCGTTACAACCTACAGCGCTGCCATTGATAGGGGAGGCTTGCAAAGTTAATGAACACATAGTCATAGATGTTAACATTAGCATAACATAGATAATCAATAATCAAGTAGTTTCACAATAGTATGGATAGATTGTGCAAAAATTGTTTAGCATTGTGTTTTTGATAAGGAAATGCATACTACACCCAAAATGTGTAAAAAGGAAAATGGGTCAAGTATACTCACTTTAGAGTGCGTTGCGTATTTCTTGGAATAAGATAGAATAATAGAATAATAGATTTCCCAAGAGGCGTGCACAAGAAGATTACCCTATTAAGTTGGAAGGATTTTATTAAATATTGGGAATTTTGGGAATTATAATATGACAATTAAATAGGTAAAATAAATACTAATCTTACCAAAACATCACAAATAGAATTTCCAAAATGTTGGATTAAATAAATTTAAATATGTATATAATTATTATAGATTAATAATCTTGAATAAATAATCTATTTGTATATATAAAATAACAATTCTATTCTAAATAATAAGTCTAAAAAATTCTGATTATATAAAATAAAATAATAAATCTGAAAATAATTCTGATTTAATCAATAATAATTCTGAAATATATATATAATTCTGAAAATAATAAAAATTTCTGAATTAAATAAATAAGAAATAAAATTTTGAAATAATAAATATAAATTCTGAAATAATAAATCTGTTTTAATAATAAAATAATAATTATTATAAATCTGATTTTATAAATAATTCTGATTTAATTAAAAATCAGAAAATAATATATCTGAATATAAAAAATTCTGATTTTAAATAAATATTTCAGATTTAAAACAAATAAATCTGTTTTGTAATAAATAAATAATTATTATAACTCTGATTTTATAAATAATTCTGATTTAACTAGAAACCAGAAAATAATATATCTGAATATAAAAAAAATTTCTGAAATATATATATCTGATTTTATAACACTGAAATAATAAAATTCTGAATTAATATATTATCTAATAATATTAATAATAATAATAATAATAATAATGTTAATATTAATATTAATAATAATAATAATAAGAATAGTAATATAACAGTTCAACGATCGGAGAAAGAAAAGGATCGGATACGTTACCGGACGACGGCGAATGTGGTGGCCGGAGATGGTGAAGACGGTGGCAAGTGGCGGTTCCGGCGAATAGCTTCGAGTCGGAAACGGTTACGGTTTAGCTTGATCGGTTTTGGAAGCAAGAATGGAACGAGAAGGGGAGTGAGTCGGGTTATATAAGGGAAGGCCGATGTCGGTTTCGGATAGTGAAAGGTCAAAAGGTTTTCCGGTTGGAAGTCAAACGAAGGTGAAGCTTAACAGACATGGCGGTTTCTTTTGTTTGAATTTAAATTCGCAATTAATGTGAGTTTAAATAGAAAGCAGATCCAAATCATTCACATGTTCTGGTGTAGACCAGTTGGTTTGTGCGCTGTTTGAGTCGTTGAGGTCGCGGGTTCGAGTCCCAGGTCACGCATACCTTGGGATTTAAATCCCCTTTTCTGATACAGTTAGTTTTAACTAACTGGATTAGCCACCAACTGAGTTTTCTAACTCAGTTAGTGCTGCCCTTTAATAAAACTAACCAGGTTAGGCTGATTTAACCTGGTTTTCACTAACGGGGTTAGATTAACCAACGGATTTGCTTAAAAACCAATAAAATTCAGAAAATGATTATTTATTTAATTTAAATTGTTATTTTATTTATTTAAAATAATAATAAAATAATATAATAGTCAAATTTAACCCAAACTTCAATATTTTTACCAAATTAGCGTATAAACTCCCAATTTTTGTACGATTTAGGGTAATCTCTTGGCAACGATGAATTTAAGAGCTGAGATTAAGATGTAATTCCACTGTTTTTACGTGTTTAACATAGTTTCAACGTGTTTCAATTGTTTCAACAATACATAGCATTCAAACACAAAATATGGATAAAATCATGCATTTTCATTATGATTTCAAGTCTCGAGTACAATTTGGAATTAGATACAAATACCACGAAGGTACAACTTACAAAAATAGAAAGTACAAGTAGACTTGCCAAAAATGGAAAGATTGAAAATACGAGATGTCACAATAAATTTAATAGGAACCTATATAACTTAATTTTGTAGGTGGAAAAAGCGAGAGGATAGCGCGTATGTTGGCGAGTAGATTTAGTAACACGATAGATTGCCCCATTGAATGTTCCGATGATGAAGAAACGGACAATATAGGTGAAAATGTGTTAAATTTATATATTCTATAATTTTATATAAATTTGTGTTTTGTATAAGTGATCAACATAATTTATTTTGAAAAAAAAGCACCGAAGATGTTAAAAGAAACCAGGGACTATAAGAAACCGAGGGCTTCTTCAAAGGATGTGGACGTACAGTTTAAGAAAGATGATGGTAATATTGTGAAGTAATGTGTTTTATATTTTTTCTATGGTTTTAAATTAAGGTTCTGTAAGTATGTTTTCTGTAATGTGCCCGTATGTGTAGAGGATGGTAAAACTGGCGATGGCCGTGGTGAAAGGCAGCCGCTGAAAAAGAGGGAACAACCGTGTGAACCGGGGGTGATTCACGGAAAAGGCAAGTAAACAAAAATTACAAAACTTTAAATTGTAATGTAAAAAACGCTGTAATGGTTAATGCAGATGCATCCGGCGAGAGTCAGAAGCGTTTTAAAAGTTTAAATGGGTGGCAGCGAGCGAAAAGGTTGTCGATGAAGAAGGGTTAAAAAACAAAAATGAAGCCCGTTCGTGTTCCGTTTTCTGATGTACCAGATGGTATATGATTTGTATTTCAATTTATAGTAACTTTAACTATTGTGCTAGTGTGATTGCATTTAAATGAGTTTTAAATGATTGTGTACAGTTGTTATCAAAGAAAGTCAGGGTACGCAACGGACAAGTGAAAAAGTTAAACCGACTGGCGTCAGTGCAGGTATGATTTATTATGTGAATGTACACATGTGTACTGTAAGGTGTATGTAATCTGGAAATTATTTTCTTATCTAGTTTCACGGAAAGAAGGTGGTATTGGAGTGTCGGTGGGGTCATCATTGGATGATAAAAAAGAAAAGGTCGAAGAACCCAATGGTAACTGTTTTTAACTAAATTGTTGTATTCTGTATGGTGTTTTACTAGGCTGCTTGTTTATTTTTTGTTTACTTTTTTTTTAAATATTGCAGAAGACGATAATAAGGATAACGTAGTTGATGTGATGTTCAACTTGAAAAAAAGAAAAAACAAAAAATCGCCAAAAAAGCTGAAAAAAAGCTGAAAAAAAAAGTGAAGGCAGAGGACGATCTACCAAGTATACGAACTAGGACATCGCCTAATAAGCTTTATGAAGCGGTTCGTGTTATGAATAAATGGCAACGTCAAATCGTCAAGGAAATGGGTTTTGGACAGTTTTTGGGATTCAATGTCAGCGAAGTAACTGCAAACCTTGGACATTATGTGGTAGATATGCTAGACACTGATATAATGAAAATACATATTGGCGATAGGCATATAAACGTAGACAAAGAATCGGTAAGGAAAATATTAGGTTTACCAATAGGTGAGACTAGGGTGGCAAAAAAAAAGAAGGGTGAACCTGGTCATCCATTGAAAGACAAATGGACTAGTAGGTTTGCCAAGCTTCCGATTAGTTTTAAGAACATAGTAGATAAGATCAGAGTTGATCCTTATGAGGATAGGTCTATGTTCAATATAGACTTTGTTATGTTGATGTTATCTACGATGATTGTTAGTACAAAAAATGGGAGCGTTATGTATAACATCCTGGATTGGTTTTCTCCTGAGAAGGAATTCAACGATCATGACTGGTGTCAACTTAGGATGGATGCTGTGAAGTCTTGTAAGGATGACTGGGACAGATCTGATCCGGAAGATTATTTTAGGGGTCCGCTCACTTATTTGGTGGTATGTTTTATATTTAACTAAGTGTACACCTGTGTATTTTATGGTAAAATACACAGGTGTACTCAACTAACTTTGTGGTTTTTTTAATGCTGTGTATATAGTTATTGTATCTTGAGGCCACAACTTGTCCTGGGTTTGAAGATACACACAACATGTCTCCTCTACATTTTTGGACAAAAGATAGGATGAGTATGCGTAAAGACCAGGAGATAAAGAACGGTGGGTTCGGTTTGGGTGAACTAAGAGAACTCCAAGAGTTCCATGTAGAGGGTGATGTACAAGTCGAAGAAGAAGCGGTTGACTTATCGAAGGATGAAGTGGAAAAGGGTCCAGTATCCTTCGATACATGTTCAGTTGAGGTATGAGTTAGATGTTATTGTATGTGTTTTACTGCAGAAAGTACACTAGTGTACAGTTGTTATCGTTCAATTCTAAGATTTTGTTTAAATGTGAAGGGATATGTTGCAAGCATTCTTGCGATGTGTGACTGCAGAAAATGTTAAAGGTAAGATGGAGGTTGCGATAAACCAGTTAATTACTGGTTATCCGAAAAGTGATGATGTCATTACTATTCTTGCGCGATACAAAAGCATATTCAACAGATCTGCAGTTGGTGATAAAGGCGAATCGGACGGTTTTGTTAGTCCGACCGGGGCTAAAAGTGGTAAATAATATTATTAGGTTTATTAATTAATACGTGTATGTTTATTTAAGTCATTGTTAGAGACTTAGTTTAATATAATTGTTTAGGTGCGAATGTATCAAGCAATGTTGTAGACATGAATGAAGAGGTAGGTGGTCTCGGGACGCCTCATATAGCATCAACGTTCACTCAGGTTATCATGAAATCAGTGGATGTTTTGGAGGAAGTTATGGAAGGTGCGTATGATACGCAGAAGGTGAATGACATTCCATCTTTCAGTCTTGGATTCACACAGGATGACTCGGGGCCGCAAAATGCTGTGAGTGATAAAATTTCAATTATGGAAAAGGAGGCGGAAGTCGAGGACACTAAAGGGAAGGGAAAGCGGAAAAAAAAGATTTCGAAATATGGGCAGTCTCCCTTCATGAACAGATCCGTGAATATAGACTCCTGGTTGGATAAAAACGAAAAGGTTTTATGGAGGTATTTGTCATCCTGCGCTAGCGATGCCGAGTATGTATACCTTTAATCTCGATTTAGTACTCAAATTTTTCATATTTTTTCCCAGTTTTAATAATTTTAGATGTATGTTAGGGTCGCCCAACCAAAGCAAAAGACAGCGAAAAAGGCAGGGAAAAGTGCTGTGGTAGAAACGGAACTGAACGAGGTTGCGAGGACAAATGCGTAAGTGTGTTTTTTTCGGTTATGAAAAACTGCCTGATTTTTCAATGTACACTAGTGTATAAGTTTGTAAATTCTAGGAAATATAGGAAAAGAACATTTCTGCGACTATCGTTTACGCATATGTAGGATATAGATGTTGGTTATACACATGTGTACTTAAAGACACACACCAAAAATACACATATGTACTACGTGAAGGGATATAAATTACTGTGCCCTGGTGCATTTCTTTGACTTTCAGAATGATTCAACATTGTATATAATTAACACAAATGTTAGCGTTTTGGGTTTGGGTCAAATATCATGTGTACTCGGTAGTTGTTTTGCAATATTACACATGTGTACACATGTGTATGTGGTTTGATACACATGTGTACTAATTTGATTGTCACACGAATAAATGTACAAGTTATTAATCGTATTGTCTCGTGCTGTAGAAAATTTGTATTCGAAACTGAAAGCGGCGTCGGGCTGTACCATTTTCAAATGGTAGATTTACTACCTAGCAGATGGATCAATGCTGGAGTAATAAATTGCTTTGCGTCAATGCTAAACTTTGAGGAAAAGGATCGAATTGGCGGACCAAATATGTTCGGGCAAGCTGATAAAGTAAAAGGAACAAAGCCGCGGTTGTTCGGCCATACAAATTGTTTTGTAAGTGAATACTTGTATTATAATTGTCAAGATAATGGTAAAGTTTGCGTGGCCGATTATTCAAATGTATGTTGGTCGTTATTTCTGCGTTCAGGACGAGGATATCTTATGGAATGGGGAGCACGGTGAAGCTGGGCGTGTTGATAAATTCAGAAGTGCCTTGTTCTTGGTTGTTGACCAAAAAGAAACGTTAATGAGTTTGTCCGAGTATTGCGTCATATGCTTTCCAATCCTTGAGCATGACCATTTTTACTTGGTGTGCTTTGATATGGAAATAAATGCCATAACGGTAATTGACAACATGGACGCACGCGAAAGCCCAATCCACCTGATCAACGACGACAACTTCTTCCGAAAGACTACGCCTTACAAAGTGGTATGTATGATTTAAATACATAAAGTAGTTCAGTTGTTAGTGAACACATGGTTACTGTTTATTACATGATGTTTTTGTGTTTCAGAAAGATATTTTCTGTAAGTATTTGAAGATGGTGAATCATCCTAAGAGTGCAGAAATTGAGAATGCGGACGTGGTAAGGTTGGAATTTGAATGGAAGACAGTGAACAACACCGTGGATTGCGGAGTCTTTGTAATGAGGCATATGGAGACGTGGTTCGGGGTAACTGCCGATAAGTGGGATAGTGGCTTCCCACTAACCCATAAGGAGAAGAAGTCGACGTTGACACGTTTGAGGAAAAAGTACGCTATAAAGCTAGTTACTTCAGAGGCCAACAAGCACCGTGGGCGCGTATTAGATGAAGCAGCCGAACATGAAAAGACGCATGGAATAGGTGTTTTTTAGTAGGTCTTTATGGGTTGACAATAGTTAAAGTTTTATGGTTACAATTTTTTGGAATGTAGTTAATAACAACAAACTTTGTGATTGCCATACTAGAAGCACGTTATGGTTTGGTATTTTGTTAATTTTTAAAACAGTAGAATAAAAGATTATGGTCTATTAGATTGTTTTTATGTTTTTTTTTTTTTTTTTTGTTTTGTCAAACTACTTGACAAGTTTATAAAAAAATGATTACATGTTTAGTGGTGGTGTGAACACCCAAGTACACCTGTGTACTCCGGTGTTATCAGATAAGTACACAAAGTGTACTGCTTGCATGTGTCGATTTTTCCAATATACAGTAATGTTGCCTGAGACTTTGGGAAGCTTTTTTTCCATCTATATAATAACTGCCATACCATAACGAAAAAAAAATATAACTGTTAGTGAATGTTGCCATACAATATACATGAATGTTACCTGTGTATTATGCATCGAACAAAACACAATAACTATTAGGCGTCAAACAATCACAAAAACAAATTATCAAACGCTAAAATGAAAATCACATAAAAAAAAGAAAAAAGTTCAACAAATTGGTTTCCTAATGTTTGTAAGTTCAAGAAAAAAGTCTAGCCGTCACTATCGTTATCCTCGACATTAGTACCGGTTTCGTCTCCTTCGCCATCATTACCGGTTTCGTCTCCTTCGCCATCAGTACCGTTGTCATCTTCTTCGTCGTACTCAGAATCGTCAACGTCTTCTTCCTCATCAACTTCTTCGGTAGATGAATCATCCTTCGTTGGTTTACCGTTTTTAGTTGGACAATTCCTTTTATCATGCTTCCTAACCCGTTTCCCACAAACACTACATTTTCTTCTCTTTTTTTTGAATTTCTTTATTGCTATTTCCCTTGCGCCAACCTGTCGTTTATGCTTACCACAGCCTTTGTTACGGATTTTCTTCGGTGCAGTACACGAGAGCGCCTCTGGTATGGCATGCGAAAGAATTTCCTGGTAGACGACATCCTTCTTATTAATCTCCGGATCATATGGAACTTCTGCAAAGATCCTATCTTTTAAAGCTTGTACTTCTGCATCGAGTTCCTCTAATTTATCAATCTTGCCTCTCACTCTGTCTCTACACATCTCCAAATTCTCTAATATGTTGCGCCATAATCTTCCGCTACTGCTTTGATCAATAGATAACCTGTTGTCAATGCTATACACACTGCTAGGAATAGCATCTCTCCTCCATCTTGGGTGAATATATTGAGTTGGAATCTTATGTATGTTATGATGGCCAAGTACGCAGAACACATGACGACATAGATACCCATTTCGGGTAAATCCCATACACTTGCAGGTAACTGATAGATCTTCTTTGTTAAACGTGACCTGCAATTTAAGGGTTAGTTGCTGGAAAAAATGTATTAAATAAAAAGTATATTGTAAGTGTTAGTTGCTAACCTTGAACTCATTTAAAACTTCAGATGTTTGATCTTGGTGAGCAATCACGAAACAGTTTACTCCATCTAAGATTGATCGTTCAGCAATGTAACTATTCTCCTTACCCTTGACAATTTCCTTTTGGACATCGAAGAATACTTTTCTAGTATAAATTGCGTTTGCATGACGTTCGATCGGCCATTTAGTTTTGTATTCTGGATTAGTGGTGTCTGTTTGATGAGAGAGTTCACGTTGGTCATTTCGTAACCCATCGACGGACGTATCGTAGCACAACATAAACTGTACCAACGTATTGTGTGGACTAGAGTTTGATTTGAACAAATGGTTGGCGCTTTCGCACCTAGAAGTAGTCTTCATTAACGTACACATAGGTATTTCGCGAAAATATCCTGGGATCCACTGTTCACGAATCAAATACATCTCAGTCAACCAGGAATGCTCTTGCAAACCGTACTCAGCAATTAGTAAATGCCATCTCTTTTCAAATGTTTCTGGTTTGATGTAAACATTCCATACTAGTTTGTGGAATTTTTTCTTGATTTCCGCGTTCCTTTTGTCGTTACCCTTGATCTAGAAGATGAAGAAAAAAAAGATATCAGTATTGTAAAAATCCGATGTACACACGTGTACATAATAGTTATAGGTAATAATACACATGTGTACATGTAGTTAACAATGCCATATTTAAAACTATGTGTGCAAAGTAGGATCATTATGCTGTAGACATGTTTGTAGCGAATACCTTTGCTGGCAACTTTTGAATAATGTGCCACATACATAGTCTGTGGATGGACTTGTCAAATACGTTGGCGACAGCTTGTTTCATAGCACAATCCTGATCAGTTAATATCAAGAGTGGCTGTTTTCCATTGTGTGCTTGAAGAAATTTTTGGAGTAGCCATGTGTATGATTCAATAGTCTCATTATGTAACAACCCAGCCCCAAAAATTGTACATTTTTTATGATGGTCAACTCCAGTGAATGGCACAAAAATCATATCGTACCTGTTTGGAAAAAAACTTATCAACTGTAACTGATAACTAGCAAGTGTTAGAAATTCATAAATGAGATTATTAAAACTCACATATTTGTATTGTATGATACATTGCGTCGAACGCCAAAACATCACCGAACGCTTCGTAGTTTAGTTTAGAAACGCCATCGCACCAAAATATTAACTGAAGTTCCATATCATCAATATGGGTATCAAAACTGTAATTAACTCTATTTTCGCTTCGAGCTTTGAACTTGTCAATTATCATTTGGGCGTCTCTATCGCCAATAAAATCTCGAATGTCACGGCCACAATTTTTGTAGTCCACAACAGTACCGTGAACATTATGGTGACCACCTTTTATTGCAACATGTAACTTGTGGGATTTGGTAGGGCCAAGATTAGCATTGCGACACTTAGCTATGAACTCTTGTGTAGAAAAATCGAGCTTTCTTCGCTTTAGTGATAAGTCAAGATTCTCGGGAGAGGTAAACCCATGGTTGTGTTGTTCAACAAAACCATAGATTTCATAATCAGTTGACTTTTTTATACGGCGAAACTTCACACATGCCTTACAATCTGTAACTTTAACATTGGAACGGCGCGATGGTGAAGTTGAGTCAATATCATCAGGGTTAGTTTCTTTATGTTTATGTTTGTTCACTGGCGCCCTTGAGCATAAAACGTATCGCCGAGTCGTAATTATCTCGTTGCCTATTTTTACTTTTTTCGAAGTACCCAAACGGGTTCCAAATCCGGCAAGTTGTGCGCACGCCTCGTACATTGCAATTGCTTGTTCAATCGTATTAAATCTAGCTTTCAAAAACGGTTTGACTCCATGGGGGACGTACCTAGTCCCATTTGGCGTTTCGTAAACATTGCTAGCAACCGACTCTGCCAAATTAAAGTAAAAAAATTAATTCAAAAAAACAAAGACAACAAATGGTTTGGGGTTCCAAGCCCAAAGAGCTCATGTTATTAACTATCGACATATAAATACCATGTATTATGCACTAGACCGTGTATTATACACATGTGTACTATCATGTTATACACTATTGACATGGAAAGAACCGTGTGTTATGCACATGTGTACTATCGTTATTGATTAAATAAAACATACCAGTACCTGCCGGAAAAAGATTAAAATATGTTCATCAATTATATTGTTACCTGGATGGTCCATTGTTGTAACAAATATATTATCGCCATCGTTTTGGTTAGAATTGATATTGTCGATTTCTGGGTCGGCCATGATTGATCTTGATACAACAGCACCTGCCGGAAAAAATATGCGAATACGTTGAGCAATTTATTTCAAAACGACATCAAGTGAAAAACATAAATAAACAGTCAAGTTGTCGGTCAATAATTCAATAAGTAATTGGAACATATTCGCCGGAGATTTATTCCGGCATAATTTGTGATTTCCGGCATCTGACGGCGAATTAAGCAAAAAAAAAAAAACGAATGTTACAGACGATATCCAGCGATTAGAGAAGACTTACTCGGCAAAAATCAAAAAATCCGGCGATATTTTCAGGTTCTTGCAAAAGGTTAATGTCCGGCAAGATTTCAGTTTACTGAAGAAGACGACGTCCGGCCACAAAATACTAAAAATCTCGAACTGTAGATGATATTTATCATGTAGAAACTTTGATCGTGAAGATATAATTTACGTGAGAAATATCGTAACTGAAGCTTATTATATGAAAAGATCATGAAACAAATTTTTGATAAATATAAAAATATGTGAAGATAATCTTTAATAAAATTTGAAATCCTAAGAATCTATAATTTTCATTATTCTCGGATAATTGTAACTGAAATGATATTATGAAGTTGAAATTAATAAGTTAATAATTAAAAATCAATATTTATATGAAGTTACAATCTTACCCTTATCAGATGGATATGAAATCAATGGTTCAAAAGAGTTCACGCAGTTCACGCTAGAGAAAATGTTCACGTTTCAACCTAATCCTATATATATATATATATATATATATATATATATATATATATATATATATATATATGAAAGGCCCCTAAACGGGGCACCTCATAGTCGGGTCACATCACAGTGTACTGTTTAAAAACAACTATCTTCTCTAAAATATGCAGCGGAATTTTCGATAAAAAAAATAATACAAAGTTATTTTAAAACTACATTTGTTTACAAGTCTCAAAACGTAACGAATGCCTTTCCACCACTATCATGAGTAATTCCTTCCGCTAGCAAAGAGCAACACCGTCTCAAGTTACACACCTGCAAAACAATCTAACATACATGCAAAAGTCAGCTACGCTGTGTGAGTTCTAACAGTTTAAGTTGAAGCACTTAAAATCGGTCGTAAATACTTTATTGGAAAACCAAACACCATCGTTGTAAAATCACCAATGTGACAACTCGACTTTTCGACTTACACTATCGCATTTATTGCACGTTGACTTTGACTGTTACATTGATTGTTTGATTGTTTGCTTGATTGTCTTGTAAGTGTACACACGGAGTCATATGTTGTGATGGTTGTTTGGCATGTTATCTGTTCTGTATGATTAAGGTGTTTATCATTATTCTATTTACTTAAATCATGAACATGTGCGACGAAACACAAGCGTCTCGCCATAACTTCCATCGACGAAACTGGAGTTGTATCGTCACAGGCATCCCGGCGAAACAGAAGTGTTTTGCCGGCCCAGCTCACCGCAAAGCCCAGTATGGGCCCAAACCCTATTGCGTAGTTATATATTAGTTTAGGTTTATGTAAATGGAAAACGGTTATCAAATTCTCAAACCCTAGAGCCCCTCCCCTATCGACGGCAACCTTGTGATTTCGAGATCCTCAGAGAACGATCAAACTACTTCCTTGTTCATCGTGGTTAGTGTTTATCATTATCCGACTACATGTTTTAAAGCATTTAATTGAATATTGGTTGGCTGTGTTTGTTGATGGTCATCACATGTCGTCTGTAATGCACGTGATTGATATTATTCTTGCAAAAATCTGAACACGTTAACATATGTAAGCATGATTATTGTGATTTGGATGGGTTGGTGATTTATTATTTAATAAAAGGCAATCAGCATCAAACCTAAAAGTGGCGGTTATGTATATTGGTCAAATCGGCGGACAATGGTGGGGAATGGGGAACTGCCGATATATAAAAATCATGATTGTTGTTGTTAGTGCATTGATAATTCATTTGATTTCTTGTTTGGTCCAATGAGAAGTTTAGGATGTGCATTGTTTGGTCCTATGAGAAGCTTAGGTGGTGCATTATTTGGTCCAATGAGGATTGGCGGTTGTTGAAGGGTGTCTACCACTAGGCAATTAGGTCTCTTTTGCATATGTGATATTATGTGTGATTTTATATTCCTGAACATGTGAATATTGTGGTAGCCCACTACATATTTTGGTCCAGTAACATCATGAGAACATTAACAATTGTCGGCCATTAATGTTGGAATTGATAAAAGCAATGATAATGAGCATATGGGTTGAACTAACTTGTATATTAGGGATCATAATAATCTGATGTTTACTGGTTATGCTGTACTCCTTTGAACCTGTGGATGATCGCATGAGGGTATAAATTATGAATTATGATTGCATAGCTTGGTCCGAGTTTCTTGAGCCTCACCCTGGTCCGACTTTTTAAAGGGGAAACCCCCCCCCCCACACTCATGGTCCGAGTTTAGTGTTAAAAGTCGAGTTCCTTGCTTTGACATGTAGTCCGAGTTTAATCACAAGCTCTTGTCCGACTTTTAACACCTCACACCTCTCATTCGAGTTTTAAACCCCCTACCCCTGTCCGAACTTCATGACACCCCTTGCATGGTCCGAGTTTTGTGATGGGCCTCCCATGCCAGACCTTTGTGACCCATTTGCCCGAGTTTTAGGCTTTAAAGCCTTGACCGAGTTTTAATTAGTATAAGGTGGTCGGAACGTGTATTGTGAAATGATTGATAACTGTGACATGTTAAAGGTACGATAGTAAATTAATAGCAGATTATGTTTCATGCTTAAGCATATGTCGATTACAGAATGATCACTACTTGCTGTTATTGAATAAGGTTGTTTTCGGCCCAACTGTTATGTGTTCGAACCTATTAACTAGGCCAATATATTAACTCAATTAACCTTATCAACTTCGTTAGACTCATGTAGTTAATTCTGTTATGAACTCTGTTAAGTGGATGCTCTTGTTTAACTATGTTAGTTCATTCTGTTAGTTAACTAACAGTGTTTGTTTATTATTTCGGTTAGGTATGTAAACCTTGTTGATATGCTAACTCTGTTAAGATTGTTAACACTTTCAAGTGGGTTAATGAATAGTCAAGACAGTAAAAACTAGGATGGATAGTTATGTGAAAGATGGATTTGCATGAATTGGTTTAACTGCTTACATGATACAAGATGCTAACTGCTGGGCACACTTTGTGATAATACTGTGATGCAAGTTACATGAGAAACATTACGAACATGAACTGATTATATATACGTGTGTACTATAGGTCGTGATTGATTAATTGTGGGCGTGTACCCCTTTTTAGCATACCGAGCAAACCAAGGTGAGTTCACACAGCCAAGGCATGGGATTCCCAGGGTGGGAATGGGATTGGATTAGTTTATTGTACATACTCAATTGATAGAACCTAACGATAGAACTACGACTAGACTAGTAACACTTATTGAACTGATCTTCGCACACCTGCCAAGGGTTGGCCGCGATATTATGACTGACTTCGCACACCTGCCTTTGGAAGGCCGCGAACTGAAATTTTCTAATCTTCGCACACCTGCCTGGGAGGCCGCGATACAGATAAACCTAGTCTAGAATACTCGGGATGAACATTCCCCTAATATCTTCGCATACCTGCCTGGGAGGCCGCGATGGAAACTAATACGATACACGACATAACGAACGAACATACTACTACTCACACTATACTATTACCGAATTGTAAACTGTGAACTCGCTCAACTAGTTGTTGATCATCTGTTACATGTCTTGCAGGTCGTTAGATGCTTATGGAGCTTGCACAGGGAGGAGCAGGTCGTTGTGGAGCATGGATTATGTTTTGAAACTTATTGAACTTATGTTACACATTTGGGTTTTCGTACTTATGCTTCCGCTATACTTTAAAATATGATTATGTCTGAACACCTATAATATTGAATGACGGGTTTACATTTATTATACTTGGTATTAATTACATGTTCGATATGATTGGTGGCTTGATCCTGGTCATGTCACGCTCCCAAGCGGTGGTACTCCGCGTGTGGATTTTGGGGGTGTGACAACCAACGTTCATTAAAACATAGTAACTCCCGTTTAAAGTAAAACGACTCCAAACCGACATCCAAAACGACCCGCGACTCCACCCGTATCTTACAACCAACGCCCCTACAAGTAATCATTAGAATAATTAAATTCTAATTTAACCTCTTTCCACAACTACACAATAGAACATATTTTCTCACCCACATAATTAAATATCATTCGTCACCCGCATATTAAATATCATTCGTTACCCGCACAATATATCATCATTCAACAACTGCATAAATAAACATCAATTACCCACCATTTAACTAGCGACGCAATTAAGCAAATAAGGTGGGAACCTAACACATCAGTTATTTCCCGTAGGCTATCATCTTTTGCCCTCGTCAGGGCACCCTCGTCAGGGTTTCGTCTCCTCCAACTTGACCCTGAAGAGTCCGTCGTTGCCGCTAGGGCTAATCATCTAAACACCTCAAGGGTGTTTCTCGTGACCTGACGTCACCCCGAAGGTAACGCCGCCATCACACGTAACCCGCATATGGTGACCAGACGCCACCCCAAAGGTAACGCCGCCATCACACGTAACCTGCATCTCGTGACCTGACGCCACCCCAAAGGTAACGCCGCCATCACAAATAACCCGCATCTCCTGACCTGACGCCACCCCAAAGGTAACGCCGCCATCACAAATAACCCGCATCTCGTGACCTGACGCCACCCCGAAGGTAACGCCACCATCACCGGTAACCAGCATCGTGTGACCTGACGCCACCTCGAAGGTAACGCCACCATCACGACTAACCCGTATCAAGCACCTCAAGGATGCTAATTCACATAAAGCACAAAGATATACATACAAGGCTAAAAGCATGTCAACTACCTGGCAACTACTCCTTTCACGTTCTCTCTACCACTAAGGATGGAAACGTATGATAGGTTTACCAATTAAAATTTATCACGACTCAAGTCATGCTTTTAATATCAACACCTACCACGCCCCATACCTATACAACCTCGACATCACTAAATAAAACGTCAAACGCCTACGCGGACTAATACAACTCGATTAATCACTATGTCGTAAAAAGTATTGTTCGTGTAAAAACGTTTACAAAACTTTTTAGTCGCAAAACTTGTTAATCAATAAAACTCGTAACACGTATCAAAACATGTGAAAAGCATGTATGCTAGCCCCGAAAATATTTAAGAAAAAGGGGATTAGAACTCACCGGTTGCAAAGCTTCCAAATTCACAAGCTAACTGTCTCGAACTACGTCCACCAGAGAAACTTCCTCATGTAACTCTAACCCGAGCACTATCAAGTTCGAATAACTCGGGGCCATACGAACCCGTAAACCCGCACTGGGTAACCCATGCCCATCTGCCACCATTCCCATGCAATAAAACTAAATTTAATTTCCATATATGTAAGCCATGTATTTCGTGTATATATAATGGTGGAACCCACAAAATAAAAACACCATGCAAAACCTATGATCATCATGCGTATGGTGGAAGTTCACAAAATAAAACCCCAAAATCCATATATCATTATCATCATCATTGACATTACCTCATCACCATGACATATGCCAGCAGACAACTACATTCTCACCTAAATTTAAGTGTTGCTCACTTATAACTACATGAGGGCTCCTGTATTTGCTAGATTCATGCAAAGGTATAAGTATACATGGCACCACCACACACATACGCTCCCATGAAATCCCAAGCAACATGATCATAAGCATTATTATCCAAATATAACTATAACTCAACCATCATCGTCAACCTTCGCCAAACAGTTAATCATCACCCTCTTCACAACTTTGAACCACCTTCACCACCAAATCTCATTTTACCATAAACACCACAACATCCAAACAACCAACCGTCGTCGCAACGGCCAGCCGACAAGGTAATCGTCACACCGCGACCACATCCGATCAGCGCACATCCACATCGGAGAGTCACTGCACCACCACACACAAGGTTTCTAACCATATATCACTATCACCACCGAGCACCACTACTGAAAACACCGAGACTACCGCCTCGAATCACCGTTATCACCGAACACCATAAGTAGCCGTCAAACGCCGCCACCATAACCACCCACGACCACCTCGCCACTGTTGCTCACCGTTATAGTCATTGCCTTCACCTACCCGTAACTAATCTAACACCACGGAACCCGTCACCACCATCACCGTCATCATCATCATCATCACACATCGCCCCGGTCACCACTGTCATCGTTTCTACCACGTAGCCAAACGCCACCGTCACCGGCCTTCTTTGCCATCGCAACACCACCGGACATCCCCGTCACACGGTACCGCTCGCCACTTGACACCGTCACCGGACACAAACCATCACCGCCATGAACCACGTCCACCACCCTACATCGCGATCGGAAGTTGGGACTCGTTTCCAATTTTTTTTATAACCGCCGTCCAATGCCATAATGATCTCATAGGGTTTTCTTGTTGTTTGCGATAATAAGAGCTAGTAGATTAATTCTCATGTTACAACAAGCCCCTCTATATTCATAACATATTTATATTATTCCCAAAGTTATATAAAAACCAGGTTTTATTACTTTACAAGTTACACCCAAACTATACATAAACTTACGAAAATTTTGGGTGTAACAATATATATACTATATAATAAAAGAAAATTATAAGAGACATTTGTCACAATTGTAAGTCATTTACATTTTGGTTTTGCATCTCTCTTTCCTGCTTAATTATGAATTACTATTATATAATTATTGATATTTGTTATATTTTTCTTAACAAGTAAATTTAATATAAAACTAATTATAAAATCTCTAAATAAAGTTATTTTATTGATTAAAAACTTGTATTTTAATCTCTAAATATCACCAAATTCAAAGTTATGTTTGTTAAAATATTATAAAAATGAAAGAATAATGCCACTAATTGTTTTTCTTTGGGTTATCTCTTAAAATATTCAGTGGTTAGATGGTTTGAATGATAAAATATGTCATTTAATAAAAATATAGGTGGCACTAAAACATCCGAATTTTAGCCCTTAATTTTTAATATGTATCAATATTTCTATATATATGTAAGGCCATCGGGTGTACTCTAACATTTGGGGTGTTAATGGTGTGACATGACATTTTAACTGGCATTGCAAACCACTCCCTCCTTGTGTTAAGAGTTATTAAATGGGTTATTTGTTAACATGTTAACCGGAGGTTAAGATATTGAATTAACTATTCTTTTATTTTTTGAAAACAAAAACCACTAAAAGTAGGGTTAGATAAAGTTAGTGGGATTAAACCATTTCCTTGAAGTAAGACATAGTGAAATGGGGAAATAGGTGATATGGCACTTAGGTGAAGTTAAGGAGGGTTAATTTTAGGACTGTGCAACGGTTCAGAACCGGACCAAACCGAACCGAACCAAACCGGAACCGAACCAGAACCGTTAGTTGCTAAATTTAAGAACCGGAACCGAACCGTATTATAACGATTCCGGTTCGGTTCCGAACCGGTTAAACGGTTCTCGTGTAAGCGGTTCTCGCGGGAACCGGTTGACAATTAAATCGTAAAATTAACAATTCAATAAAAACCAATCAAACCATTTAAAAAATTAACTAAGAGTTGCAACATTCAAAGTTCAAACCAACCAAAATAAAAGTAGCAAAGCAACAATAAAAAATTTCAAGCCATACACTATTTATATACACATTTACAATTTGATCAACATTGATTTGATTATTTTTGTTGAATTTTTATTTTCATATACAGAAAACTCTATATGTATTAAAAAGCAAACATCTAGAAAGAAAATATATGCAATCATAAAAAAAGGTCATGTAGAATAGCGTACCTGTATTTGCAGGGTGTTGATGGAGATGAACTTGTATGATAGCAATTAGGGTTAGGGATGAGAGATGGAGAAGAATTAGAAGATGAAAGAGAGATTGTGGAATGAATATAAGAGGAGGGAATAAGAATGAGGATGTTCTTATGATGTTGAAAAACCCATTAATAAAATAGGGTTTTAAATATTTATAATCCCAACTGGTTCTAGCGATTCTTTAACCGGAACCGTGGTTTTAACCGGAACCGAACTGAGAACTGTTTTCACCCAAATTTAATAACCGGAACCGGACCCTATATACAAAAATACGGTTTGGATCTAGCGGTTCCGGTTCGGTTCCCCGGTTCTGGCGGTTCTGAACCGTATACTGCTCAGCCCTAGTTAATTTATACTCCAATGCTTAATTTTAATTTAGTAAAATTAACATTAATCTGCTACAGAAAAAAGTTAATACACAATATAAAAAAATGTTTTAAAAATTAACGTAACATAATTTATAAATGCCACACCAAATTTCATTTCTATATATTTCTAAGAGTAATTTAGTTTAATTAACATTAATCAGCTACAAAAAAAGTTAATACATAGTAGAAAAATGTTTTAAAAGTTAATGTAACATGATTTATAAATGCCACACCAAATTTCATTTTTGTAAAGATATATCTTGACAACCATATATGTTAATAGATAACAATGTATTTTACTCAACCCGTGAAATAAACAACTTTTTTTAATACATAATTTCTTTTTTTTAGTAGTCGGTATATAACATTACATTTTTTACAATTTTTTCAACCCACACGGGATTCTAACCTAGTGAGCTATATTAGGAAACACACAGTCAAATATTTTATGACAATCATCCAAAAATAGACTAGTGTCGTCTAAATCAGATTCAAATAAAAAAAATCAAGATTTGCTTCTAAATTACCCTAAAAGATCTCGTAATCAGAATCCCAAATCGGGCGATCGAGATCAGACACACCATCCATAAGGAAACACACAGTCAAATATGTTATCTCAATCATCCAAAAATATACTAGTGTCATCTAAATCAGATTCAAATAAAAAAATGCAGGATTTGATTCTAAAGTACCAAAAAAGATCTCGTAATCAGAATCTCAAATCGGGCTAGTGAGATCAGACACACCATCCATGAATTAAGCAGCATCATCGTCATCAAACTACATGCTGAGCAAATGCAAGATCTTAGGCGAACATGTACCCTGGTCCATGGTAAGAAGAGCCGCAGGCTATTACCATATACTCCAAGCAAAGATGTTGATCAAAGGCTGGAGCAAATTCAATCTTTAACTTCTGCTCTAACAGCAGTAAACATGGAGTTTAGCAATGACCTCACTTACCCTCCTGGTATGGCTCCAGAATCTGCAAACAAAGCTGATTTGGAGAATGGAGTTCAGGTTAGCTTTGAGTTTATCGCTTCATTTTGCTTATGCCTATAAATTTATTGCTGAAGTAAAAGATTTTACTTCAAATTTCTGTTTATAGTTGAAATCACCGAGTGGCCTTTGGCCTAGTGGTATCTGCTGATCAAAAAAAAAAAAACGCTTTTAAAAAGTTACATGGCTGATGTAATTGTTCTGTTTATATATGGTATGATATGCCCATCTGTTTTGGAATTTATTTAAGGTTCTTTCAAACGGAGACATAGAAACCTATAATAAATGCAGAGCTATGGCACAGAGAGGTGAATACCCTCCTTTACTCCAACAATATTCTTACTGTTGAACACATCATAGAAATGGGATGCATGGAGAATAAGTTTATATAATATGACAATTGTTTGGTTGCTAAGTTATTTATTGAGGTCATCATCCAAAAAAAACTATCAGGTCAATCGATTTTCCGGGTGACACATAAAAAGAAGTGTGGGATCACTTGATGCGGGTACCCAGAGGGTGGATCTGCCCGCTGAGAGCACTATAAGAAAATGTTAGACAGAAACCCTCTAATGTAGATATTTTTGTGTTACTGTTTTCATATAGAAACTATTATATACAAGGTTATATGTTACTTTTTGATGTTTTAGTAGATCTTCCAATGACTCCATCTCCTGTTTTGATTTGGTTATGCCTGATATATATCTAGCAGATGATTCGTAGTTTAATCATGTTTTAATTAAGCCACATACCAATTTTCCAATGTGCAGTTTACTTAAATTTTTTGTCCTTCTTTCTGTCAAATTTTATCTCCAATGCATCCTTTTTCATAAGACCAACGCATCTTCAATTGTTAAATGTTAGGAAATAGTTAGATACTAATTATGGCCATAAAACGGGTCTGGATCATGTTAACGATGCTTCCATTACAGGTTTAATTACTCATTCCCCACTAATGCATAACTTGTTTGTTACCTGTCTAATAAACTGCAGCTAAAATCAATCTAAGGCGCCTGAAGTTACCTGTGATGGTAACTATTGGTGTTGATTTAGAATAACATGAACCTTGTTTGGTCATTGGTGTATGCGTTTTTGGGGTCGAACCAACTAGAAGAAGTTAGATATTTTGCAAGATTCAGTCATGCGCTCCACATGCTTGATATCGTAACTTTTACGTTCTTATGAGCGTGATATGTATTGGGCCTTATAAGTAGAGCGGGCAATCCTGACCCAGAAGCTATTAAATGGGTCATTTTAACCCTTTTAAAAACTACAATGGGTTGTTTTGGGTTAAAAAAATAAATAAGGGGTTGAAATGGGTCACTTAAAAAGTTAAAACTTTTATTCACGGGTCAAGTTGGGTTGATTAAATTAAAAGCACGGGTCATTAGGGTTTGAATAGAAAAACCATGGGTGAACAACATCATCTTCACCAGGCTATCATCACTCATCAACGATTCAGGGCATCTTCATCTTCTCCGGCCTCCGTCGTCTCCTCCGCCACAAACCCGCCACCGTCTCCGCGCGTCTCTGTCGTCTCTCCGCCACAAACCCCCCACCCTCCGTCTACAATTCAGGTATTATTTCGGTTATTTTAGCTAGTAGTTAAAGGGTTAAGGGTGCGCCAGTCGCGTAGGCCGAAGGCATGAGTTTGTGAATTCGGTCTAGGCCATTTGCGGCTGGTTCAGACCATTTGAAACTAGTTTTGGCTGTTTCGGGCAGGTTTTTTAGGTTCAGGCGTTTTTGTGCCTAGGTGTGCGCCTTTGGCTTCTTTGACCACATAGGTTTTTAGTGGATCAAAGTCTCAAAACGCATTAGTATTTTAGTTGCTTCTAGACTTTTTTGATTATGAGGATTGTTTTAGTGAATTTAGTTAATCTTTTTGGTGTTTGGATTGTTGTAAGATTAAATTTTCCAATGGTTTTGGGTTAGAAATCTTGTTAACATCTACTGAATTGATATCAGATGCCCCCCATGAACAAGTTTATAGAAAGATAATATGTGAAGCAAAGGTTGTGCAGACAACAAGAACAAGCAATTAATATATACAAAACCAAATGAAAAAATTAATTTCTTATGTAGGTCTTTAAAAGTGTAGGTGATACTGGCTGCAGAGTTGTTCTAAATGATAACAAAAGTTAAATACTCAAATCTATTGAAGTAGCCTACTTGAAACCAGTGAACAAGTCATTCCTTTTATAATTAATATACTAATATGGGGAAATTGGCCTGTAATAATCCCATCTAAACCTTATTGGCCATTAATAATCCCACCTCAGAATATTCCCCCCACCAGTCCCACCTTTCAGCTATTTTTCCTACAATGGTCCACCGTTAAAAAAAGTTAACGGAGTTAAGCTTTTTTCCAAATTACGAACATATTTTTTAGGGCTTTTGATTAGAACGACGATACGAGTCCATTGATGTAAAACTTGCCTCGAAACAGTGCTCTAAACAATGAAAATGGCTCTTCAATTCGGGTGTTTAAATTTCCAGTTAACCAAAATCAAGTCACTTAGAGCACCATTTCGAATTAAGTTTTACATTAATGGATTCGTATCATCGTTCTGATCAAAAGCCTTAAAAAATCTGTTTGTAATTTGGAAAAAAGCTTAACTCCGTTAACTTTTTTTAACGGGGGACCATTGTAGGAAAAATAGCTGAAAGGTGGGACTAGTGGGGGGAATATTCTGAGGTGAGATTATTAATGGCCAATAAGGTCTAGGTGGGATTATTACAGGCCAATTTCCCTACTAATATGTATCAATGTAAGATTTTAGTATATCTAAAAAAAACTGACCCAACCCGACCCGACCCGAAACCCGTTCTGACCCGGACTTGTTCTGACCCAGACTCGTTTCGACCCGAACCAAAACAACCCTTTTTTATAATTGACCCGTTTTGACCCATGACCCGACCCGACCAGTTTGCCACGTCTAGTTATAAGCACTGATCCTAATATGAATTGGGCATTATGTACCAAGAGTAAAGGTGTGATTATTGTGTACAAGACTGTAAACGTGGTATTATTATGTACCAAGAGTAAAGGTGGGATTATTATGCACAAGATTGTAAATGTGCGATTATTAAAAACCAATTTTTCTTAGTTTTTCTCTAAAAATGTTAGCCTGCTAGTGTAAAACTTTATTAATTTTTTTGTAAAATGATTTTTTGCACTATTATGACTAGAGTTTAATAAATATTTGTTGAAAACTAAAATCTAGGTCGGAAATGAAGTTTTCCTCAAAAGCATTCTAAACTCTACCGAGACTGTAGCAAGAGGAAGGCTCCAGAGAGCTTGGACCCAAATGATCTAGTTGGTGGTACAGAGATTGGACCAGAATGAATGGTGTGAGGTAAACGTTCAAGTACCAATAAAAAAAGATGAAAATTTGGTAAGACCATATGGTTTATTTTCTACAATTCAAGATTGTATTGGTGCATCTATTGCATGGCCCTATCCATTCATCTCGGTATGTATTTGTTAACTTGTGATACAAATAATTTTAATATCATGGAACTTAATGCTTATACATGGATGGTTTATTTGTAGGTAGTCCATGAGGATTGAGGACGCATGATGACTCAAGATTTTATGCTTCTTATTTCTTTAATTGCTTTTAATTTCTTTGTTAAATGTTAAGACCTTATGTTAGATAATGTTATAACTTATTTATGGTTAGTGTTTTTGTTATGAACATGCTTATTTGAAATATAATAAAGTTTTATTTCTTTCATTGGTTGATGTTATACAATAACTATTAGGATGTTATATGTTGATGGACTGTTTATGAAATTGGTTTTATAATCTTATTTGGGATATTAGGACCACTTTCTTGATATTAAAGTAGCTATAACGTTAGATCTTAAAGGTCATATAAATTAATTTTTAAGGACGCTCGTATGTGTGTCAAAAAATTAAAAGTAGGTAATCACATATTCTAGGACATTTTAAAAGTGTCCTAATATGTTCTTTCTAGGACGCTATTTAAGTTGTCTATAGACATATTATGCGACCATAAAATTGGTTTCATAACCTTATTTGGTATATTAGGACCCTTTTCTTGGTACTAAATTAGCTATAATGTTACATCATAAGGGTCCTATCAATTAATTTCTACGGACGTTTGTAAGTGTATCAAAAGATTAAAAGTATGTAAGCCCATGTTAGAATATCGTAAAAATGTCCTAATATGTTTTTATTAGGACACAATTTTGGTTGTTCAAACACATATTACGCGACCATAAAATTGGTTTCATAATCTTATTTGAGATGTTAGGACACTTTTTTAGTTCCGGGACTTATTACGACCCCTTTACATGAAACGCTTTTACCGTTGGTCCTATTAAATGAAAGGTCCTATAAAATAGCAATTTAGGACGCTTTTGTGCGTACTAAAAACCCATTTTTCTTGTAGTGATAATTTAACCACAATTTCACATATGACAATAGCATATATAGTAAGAATACTACTTAGTTTCTATAATCATTGTAAAAAGGGAAAACAATTTATATGCAATAATCTTTAGCTGAACATTTGATGCCAGGAAAAATCATATACCATAAATTTCATTACATAAAAAGTAATACTTGAAAATATGAGTTGAAAATCTTTATATCAAATCATAAAACTACATGTATCAAACAAGAACCCAGATTGAGTATAGACGAACTAACAACTAACCCCTAGTGTAAGGTTGAATTTAAATTTTAAAATCGTAAATGTTTAACATTACCATGTGCAGTCAAGATAATCCTATAAGCAATCAACATGTTATGAAGGATTGATATATGTTCTTTAGATCCCTGCATGACGAAAACGATAATATGTAAGCATGCTACATTCGTAACAAAATCAATAACAACGATAAAATTAAAACAGAGTTCTTGCCACAATAATAACTCAAAACAAAAATAGAAGAAAATAGAAGTAACAAAACAAAGATTAAAATGCCTACCTGAGATGACCTCGCTTGTTTTCCTAACATTGGCAATGAAGTTACCAATTAGGGTTGTTGACAATAGCAGCCGCAACAAGAGAATTAGGTTTTATGATTGTGCATTGATAACTTCTTATTTATAGTATTGGACCACTAAATAAAACTGGACTTTTTTTGGGCCTACAAGGCCTGTCCAATTTGAAAAGGATAAAAAAACATGCAAAAATTCAAAAGTGTGATTGCTGTGATTTATAACCTATATCTCTATAGCCAAAAATGAAATACTTACCGCTAAACCACAACAAGATTATCTGTTATATAGTTAAATTGCATATTAACATCCACAACACACACACACACACACATATATATAGGGGATGGTTCAAATGAAAACCACTTTTAACGCGAAAACTCGAAAACTAACTAAAAACGCCTAAAAACATACAATTTGTTTTTTTTTTTTTTTTTGCAATCACACTTTTGAATTCTTGCATGTTTCATCTGAACCTTCCCTTATATATATATATATATATATATATATATAGGTAGAGGATCCTGTAAAAAGTGTTGAAAGTGTGAGAAGTGTGAGAAGTGTATTATAACACTATATATAATACTATATAACACCATGTAAACACCGTATAACAATATGTAACACCATATAATACCATATAACACTTTGTAACACTATATATCATTATATAACAAATATAACACTATAGGTTGTCTGATAGCATGTCTATGATAGATGTATAGTGTTATATTTGTTATATAATGATATATAGTGTTACATAGTGTTATATGATATTATATGGTGTTACATATTGCTATACGGTGTTTATATGGTGTTATATAATATTATATATAGTGTTATAATACACTTCTCACACTTCTCACACTTTAGGCCCTTTTTACACTATCCTTACCCTATATATATAGGTATATATATATATATAGGGGATCACTAAAATGAAAACCACCTCTAGTTGTAAGAACCATGGGAACCACTTTCTGGCCCTTAGATCAACTAGATGGATGGATGTGATTAAAAGTAGTTAATATTAATATTAAAAGCTTTTTGTCTTATTATATCTTTAATATTATAATCCAAAAGGGTATTTAAGTAAAACCACTCTATTTTGTCTTTTTTTATATATTAATTTTAAATTACCTTTTTTGTCCTATTCATTAATTAGTTTTTTGACTTAATAATTATTTTTTATTTATAAACAGATTTTTTTTTTTGTAAAACAATTTTTTGAAATAAAATTTTTATTATAATTTTTTTAATTTTTAAGATTTTTACGCCCGGCCTTTTCACGCCTCGTTTTTTGACGCGCCGTTTTTTCGCCCGACTTTTTCACGCGTCGTTTTTTCAACGCGCCGTTTTTACGTTTTACGCCTCGGTTTTTTACGTTAACGTTATTTACGTTTTACGCGCCGGTTTTTTGCGTTTTACGTCCCGGTTTTTTACGTTAACGTTATTTACGTTTTACGCGCCAGTTTTTTGCGTTCTACGTCCCGGTTTTTTACGTCAACGTTTTTTTGCGTTTTACGTGCCGGTTTTTTACGTTTTACGCGCCGGTTTTTTACGTTAACGTTATTTACGTTTTACGCACCGGTTTTTTGCGTTATACGTCCCGGTTTTTTACGTCAACGTTTTCTTACGTTTTACGCGCCGGTTTTTTACGTTAACGTTTTTTTACGTTTTACGCGCCGATTTTTTACGTTAACGTTATTTACGTTTTACGCGCCGGTTTTTTGCGTTTAACGCCCCGGTTTTTTACGTTACCGTTTTTTACATTTTACGCGCCGGTTTTTTGCGTTCAACGACCCGGTTGTTTACGTTACCGTTTTTTACGTTTTACGCACCGGTTTTTTTACGTTAACGTTTTTTATGTTTTGCTAAAAAAAATTTACGTTTTACGATTTACCTAAAAACTTTTAACGTTTCACGGAAAACTTTTTACGCTTTACGTAATAACTTTTTACGTTTTACGTTTTTACGTTAAAAAGTTTACGGTTTAACTTTTTTTTTACAAAAACGTTTTTACGCAAAAACTAAAGCACCCAAAAAATCGCACACTCGGGATGTGTCTCAGATACTTTGTTATCATCATCGACGCCTCAAAAAAAATCAAAAGAACGAGAGGATTCTTGAAAAAAAACGAAGTTTTGGCTCAGATTTTCCGATAATCAGAGGCTGCAAAGTGGGGTTGCAGGTTCAAAACCCTACCCTCCGCCATCCTTGCCGCGCCATCGTCATTTTTTTTTTGCAACATCACAGCCGATTCAAAATAAGGCACCATATTCAACCGAGATAAACATTCAAAAGGAACAAGAACATGATTCAAACATATTCAAAAAAAAATTCAACAGAATCAAACCCAGTTTCAACAGAATCAACCCCGCATCAAAAACAGAGTTTTGTCTCCGATGTTTTAACCCCAGATTCAACAGAATCAAACCCACAAAGATTCAAACCCACAAGACAAACCCACAAAGATTCAAACCCATATTCAAACCCACAAGACAAACCCACAAAGATTCAAACCCATATTTAAACCCACAAGAACATCATTCAAACATCAAACAAAAGTCCAGAATTGAACCAAAATCATCAAACAACCCCCCCCCAAAACAGAGACACCCCTCCTCACCTCACCCCACCCCTCCACCCATCATTCACCTCCGCCGCCGTCGCCGACACACCACCCCCTAACCCACCACAACAATCCCCCTTCACCGGCCACCGCCGCCAAAAAACGTCAAGATCAGAACCAAAACAACATCAAAAATACATAACCAAAAAACATCAAACAAAACCCCCAAAACAGAGACAAAAAGAAAAAATCGTTACCTTTGTCTATCTCTTCGGGTTCCACCACCACTGAAGAACTGAACCACCGGGTGGGTGTGCTTGTGTATCGGTGGCGGTGGCGGCGGAGGCGACGAGATCGGAAGACGTGGCAGCGAAGCATTAGAGGAGGATAAAGAGAAGAAGCATAACAAGCAGTGATCTTCATTAGGATAAAGCCTGAAGATGATGATATTCATTAGATAAAAGCTGAAGATATCTTCATCGGAGATGAAGATATGAAGAGAGAGAAATATGAGTTTGTAAATTTTGAAATGAATTGAGATGGGAAAGGTCTTTAATAAGAGGAGAGAGGAGATAAAGTTTTAAAAAGGTGGACAAAAAATATCTGACAATTATAAATGAGGAGAGAGAGTGGGGAAATGACATTAGGTGTTAAATGGCCAAAATAACCTTTTGAGTGGCAAAATCTAATTGGTTGAAAATGGTTCTCGCGGTTCTTACAACTGGAGGTGGTTCCTATTTTAGCGGCTCCATATATATATATATATATATATATATATATATATATATATATATATATATATATATATATATATATATATATATATATATATATATATATATATATATATATATATATATATATATAGTAGGAGTTGGGTAGAAAGTGGGTTTTTCCTAGAAAGTCTAGGAAGCAATCAGAATGCATTGAAGATTTTTAACTAGAAGGGCAATTGTGTACTTTCACATTCTATTTTTATTTTTGGAATTTATCTTCATTAACTAACTATCCATGTCCATATTTTGTAACCGTTTTTCTCCATGATTTTCTGAATAATTTGTTTTCGAAATCTAAACCAATCGCATATTCCATTGTTCAGAAGATTACTCGAAATTATCAGCATGTTCTTGGTGCTGTGTTTTAACAGTTTACAGGGCTAAAGTCAATTTTTATAGATCCCATAATATAAAGGTGGTCCTGTAATTGGCAGATTACTGTTTTTTAGATATTGTTGTTGTGTTTTTAACTTGCATCATCATGTTTTTCTTCAAAGTTAACTAGTTATCAGTCTGGAAGCCATCAACATCTTCTTGGTGCTGTGTTTTAACAGCATGTTCTTGGTGCCCTGCATGATAAACATTTTCATCAGATTGTGTTTTATTTTGATGTACCACACCTAGATTATCCAGATTGTGTTTTAATTTGAATTGTGTTTTAAGTACACAATAGTGGTGATGAGAAATCATGTAGTATCACATTAACCTGTGTTTTAAGTTATTAATAGTAGACATAAGGTATCATTCAGTATGCACTGCGTTTTAAGCTCATAACTTTATACACACAGGACTTCATGCAGTATCAAATCAAATTGTTTTTTAAGTTATTAACAGAGGGCATATGATTTGTAAAACACATCCACATAAACACTTTAGGCTTCAGATGTACCCAACTCCAGTATGACTGTAAAACACACCAACATAAACACATCGTAAAACACATTTACCTTAAACACAGCTACAAGTCATTATGACTGTAAAACACACCCATATAAACACATTATAAAACACAGTTCGCTTTTGGGGTTTCAGATGTACCCAAATCATGAGTAAAAACACATTTATCGCTATTGAAATTTAAACCTACCAACCTCTTTAAGTTGAAACACATACCTGCGCCGCGACTACGGGGTCTTTCGAACGGCTTCCGGCAACTGATCCGGTGCTCTCCATCCTTTCTAAAGTTATCTTCTTCCATGATTGTAGTTATTTTTGGTAGGGATTGGGGTTTCCAAGATGGGTTTGGAGAGAGAGAGGGAAAATCACGTGAAATTAGAGACTGGGGTTTGACTGACGGTTATCTAATTGATTTAAAACACGGTATATTGACAAAATTGCCCCTAGTCCTTTAAAACAATGAATTAAATAAACTAAAAACTTACAAGATTGCCATTGACTTCATATTAACCATTAAACACACCCATTGGACGGTCTAGATCGCTTCCTAGACTTTCTAAGAAAAACACACTTATAGCAGGATCCCTACTCTCTCTCTCTCTCTCTCTCTATATATATATATATATATATATATATATATATATATATACTATATAATAAAAGAAAATTGTAAGAGACATTTGTCACTATTGTAAGTCATTTACATTTTGGTTCTTTTGCATCTCTCTTTCCTGCTTAATTATTAATTACTATTATTTAATTATTTATATTTGTTATATTTTCATTAACAAGAAAATTTAATATGAAACTAATTATAAAATCTCTAAATAAAGTTATTTTGTTGATTAAAAACTTGTATTTAAATCTCTAAATATCACCAAATTCAAAGTTATGTTTGTTAAAATATTATAAAAATGAAAGAATAATGACACTAATTGTTTTTCTCAAGGTTTTCTCTTAAAATTTTCAGTGGTTAGATGGTTTGAATGATAAAATATGTCATTTAATAAAAATATAGGTGGCATTAAAACATCCGAATTTTAGCCCTTAATTTTTAATATGTATCAATATTTCTATATATATGTAAGGCCATGTGGCGTACTCTAACATTTGGGGTGTGAATGGTGTGACATGACATTTGAACTGGCATTGCAAACTACTCTCTCCTTGTGTTAAGAGTTATTAAATGGGTTATTTGTTAACATGTTAACCGGATGTTAAGATATTGAATTAACTATTCTTTTATTTTTTGAAAACAAAAACCACTAAAAATAGGGTTAGATAAAGTTAGTGGGATTAAACTATTTCCTTGCAGTAAGACATAGTGAAATGGGGGGGAAAAGGTGATATGGCACTTAGGTGAAGTTAAGAAGGGTTAATTTATACTCCAATGCTTAATTGTAATTTAGTAAAATTAACATTAATCTGCTACCGAAAAAAGTTAATACATAATATAAAAAATGTTTTAAAAATTAACGTAACATAATTTATAAATGCCACACCAAATTTCATTTCTATATATTTCTAACAGTAATTTAGTTTAACTAACATTAATCAGCTACAAAAAAAAAGTTAATACATAGTAGAAAAAAATGTTTTAAAAGTTAATGTAACATGATTTATAAATGCCACACCAAATATCATTTTTGTATAGATATATTTTGATAACCATATATGTTAATAGATAACAATGTATTTTATTTAACCCGTGAAATACACAAATTTTTTTAATACATAATTTCATTTTTTTAGTAGTCGGTTTATAACATTACATTTTTTACAATTTTTTCAACCCACACGGGCTTCTAACCTAGTGAGCTATATAAGGAAACACACAGTCAAATATTTTATGACAATCATCCAAAAATAGACTAGTGTCGTCTAAATTAGATTCAAATAAAAAAAATCAAGATTTGATTCTAAATTACCAACAAAGATCTCGTAATCAGAATCCCAAATCGGGCGAGCGAGATTAGACACCCCATCCATAAGGAAACACACAGTCAAATATGTTATCTCAATCATCCAAAAATATACTAGTGTCATCTAAATCAGATTCAAATAAAAAAAATGCAAGATTTGATTCTAAAGTACCAAAAAATATCTCGTAATCAGAATCTCAAATCGGGCTAGTGAGATCAGACACACCATCCATGAATTAAGCAGCATCATCATCATCAAACTACATGCTGAGTAAATGCAAGATTTGAGGCGAACATGTACCCTGGTCCATCGTAAGAAGAGCCGCAGACTATTACCATATACTCCAAACAAAGATGTTGATCAAAGGCTGGAGCAAATGCAATCTTTAACTTCTGCTCTAACAGCAGTCAACATGGAGTTTAGCAATGACCTCGCTTACCCTCCTGGTATGGCTCCAGAATCTGCAAACAAAGCTGATTTAGAGAATGGAGTTCAGGTTAGCTTTGAGTTTATCGCTTCATTTTGCTTATGCCTATAAATTAATGGCTGAAGTAAAAGATTTTAGTTCAAATTTCTGTTTATAGTTGAAATCACCGAGTGGCCTTTGGCCTAGTGGTATCTGTTGATAAAAAAAAAAACCTTCAAATTACTAGTTCAAGTCACTTAATTAGATCTCAATGCAACTCCACTGTCAATAAACGCTTTTAAAAAGTTACATGGCTGATGTAATTGTTCTGTTTATATATGGTATGATATGCCCATCTGTTTTGGAATTTATTTAAGGTTCTTTCAAATGGAGACATAGAAACCTATAATAAATGCAGAGCTATGGCAGAGAGAGGTGAATACCCTCCTTTACGCATCGTCTACGATCCCTATGAAGGGTAAGTTACTCCAACAATATTCTTACTGTTGAACACATCATAGAAATGGGATGCATGGAGAATAAGTTTATATAATATGACAATTGTTTGGTTGCTGAGTTATTTATTGAGGTCATCATCCAAAAAAAACTATCAGGTCAGTCGATTTTCCGGGTGACACATAAAAAAAGTGTGGGATCGCTTGATGCGGGTACCCAAAGGATGGATCTGCCCGCTGAGAGCACTATAAGAAAATGATAGACAGAAACCCTCTAATGTAGATATTTTTGTGTTACTGTTTTCATATAGAAACTATTATATACAAGGTTATATGTTACCGTGTTGATACACTTTGTGTGGACGCTACTCGGCTCGGTTTGACTCGGCTCGGTTCCACTTGGTTTCGACACGGTTAGGTCCGGCTCAAGCCCGACGTCACGACATTCCTCCGTCGTGCGCCCCAGAGTTCGACACGGGAAGCACGGAGAGCCGCGGCCTTTCCCGCCGACACATCCCCATGACATCACCTTAGTGATGTCATGATGATGTCACACATTTTGTCATTATGTTGAAATTCATGGAAATATTCAAACTGTTTGGACTTTGTCGACGAAACTAAATGTGTTTCGTAGACTATGGTGTTTCGCCGTGGCTGTCCCTGTTTCGTCACCTGTTAGGCTTCTTCAGGCACAATGTTTGGCCCAAAAGTTGTTTCGTCGAGTCCTTTGTGTTTCGTCATAGTCTGTGTCTGTCTTGTATAAATTCCCCTCATAGTTTCTGTGTGAAACTGATGAGCACAGAGAGACTTAATGAGAGTCTGTTAAAACATTGTTTGTATATGTTTGTGGTTGTACTCATCCATAATCAACAGATATTGAATCTTTTGGTTACGCGTGTTCTTATTTTACACTGTGTTTGGTTTGCACCGTCACGGGGATTCCGCACCCGTTACCGTGTTTGTGATAAACAAGGATAGGTTTCAGGGGCGGACCCAAGCCCACCTTAAGGTGGGCGGGCGCACCCCCGGGGAAAAAAAAAATTAGTGCTAATTTCCGTCGAAAATCCCGTCCGCACCCCTTGGAATTTTTCGTCCGCACCCCTTGAAATTTTTCGTCCGCACCCCTTAGGTAAAAAGTGTTATCAATTTATATTTTATATTTTTTTAGTAAACTTCTATTTAAAAAAAAATACTACCTAAATTATATAACTTTTAATACTAACTAACTAAACCCAAATACCCATACCTTTACCCACTAAGTTTTAGCCCATTAACCAAACCCAACAACTATAATAAAATAATTAAAGCCCAAAACCTTTAGAAATTCTCTCCCGCTCTCTCTCTCTCTTGCGTACCTGCACTGCCAACGAACAACATCACCCAACGACAACAGTCCAGCAGCCGGCGACCACCGTCGTTTGACACTAAATCTAACCGGAATCCGAACACGGGTAAGTTTCTTTGTTATTTTGATGACTTTGGTTGATATTATAGGAGAAAAACAGGGTAATAAAGTTGTTAAATAGGTTTGAAATTTTGTGTGTTTTGACGTTGTTTATGGTTGTTTAAATGATTTTTAGGGTGATTATGTTGTTTATATATTTTTAGATTATGTTGTTTATATATTTTTAGGGTGATTACAACTTACGTTATGATTTCTAGGGCTTGAATAGTTGAAAATTAAAATTAAATTTGAAACATTATGTTATGGAGCGATAAACTTATGTTATATAGAGAAAGAATTGCTTAAGAATTTTAATTTTAGATGATGTTTTGGATAGATTTCAAAAAATGAAAACTCGTAGGGCGTCGATTTAATTATGTTTGTAAGGCTTGTCGGGGCGGTCACGTTATACAAAAGTATAACGCGTGGTAGATTGAAAATTCCCACCGCCGCCATATAATTAACGCGTGATGGCATTTTCTAAAGTATAACGCGTGGAAAAATTAACGCCATGATGGTTTGATTTTGTGAGTGGAATTGTTGGTTGGGGGGAAATTGTTGGGTGTGGTGATAAGTGATGACCACCCCCACTAAAAAGGTTGTGAGTGATGGAAAAATGGTTGCTGACATGGCGGAACTTGATTGGTGCTTGTGAGTGATAAAATCTATCACTAGTGAACCACCCCCTCCCCTAACAAGGTTTGACATGTTTTTGATGATTATATAAATTTAGTTTGATGTTCGTTTGTTTTACATGATCCGACCCGACCCGATACGGACCGGTTTTTTTACTTATATACCTAGGGGCCTAAAATTTTTAAAAATATTCCGCACCCCCATGAAAAAATTCTTGGGTCCGCCACTGATAGGTTTTCGTTATCGATCCACCGGAAAAACAGGACCTACAATTGGTATCAGAGCTTTGGCTCTAATCCTTGTTTAAAACCAAACCTTGTTCGGTTTTTATCTAGTTTGAAACTGATTTTTCTAAAAATTTTGTTCTTGAAAGTTCACATATTTCTGGAAACTCGTCTTAAAATCAGTTGGATATTGTGTTTTGCTAAAAAGTTTTATTAGAAACCTTGTTAGTGTGCATCATTACATATTAAACCGGGTTTTTAGTGAAAGTTTTGTGCAAATTTGTTGTTCGGAAAATTTATCGGTCACCGGAATCTTCAAATATTCATCGTGTTCTTCAGTTAACTTCAAAGTGTTCTTCAATATTTCACCTTTTTGATCTTTTGATAAGCCACTGTACAATCTGTTTGTGAATTATAAAATTATACTTGAGTTGAAAATGGTGCTCAAAAGCATGGTGGATTGACTGTGTTCGGTGAGATAAGTATGGTCTAGTTTGAATTTGTTTAGGGTGTCAGACAAAAAGATAAGGGATAAGATTTGTTTTTGAGATAAGAACAAGGACAACAGTTTCGTCGTTCATCAGATCTCAACTTCTGTTTCGTCGAATCTACACACATCAAACAATTAGTTTCGTCGCTGAGATCAAACTCAGTTTCGTCGTTCATCACATATCTTCAGTTTCGTCGATTATCAAAGGTCATTCACCAGTTTTGTCGACATCAGAAGTGTTTCGTCGCACATAACAAAACCATTCTGTTTCGTGGTTTAATGAGAAGATCGAATATAAGATCTGTTTCGTCGGTTTATTAAACATTTAAGTTTTGTCATAATTGTCAAACATCAGTCATAAGATTCATCGGTCATTTATTAATTCAAGTTTCCTTATCACATGATGATAATGACTGTTGACATTTAATGCAAAATTCAGATTGCATGTGATTGATAGATTGCATGTGCTGAAGCTTCATATTCACGTGATATTCATGAATGGAACTGAGTCATTAATTGAAAAGTGTGCATGAATATGTTGACTAGTTAAAGAAGTTGCTTGCTATATTTTTTTATATTGTCTAAATCATTGAATTGGTCCAATAGATTTTGAGAGTTCATATATAAAGGCCCAATAGAAGTTGCTTGCCATATTTTTTTTATATTGTCTTTCCAGCAAGTTTTCACGAAAAATAATAAAAAAATATAAATAAAAAAAAATTGTTGCATTTTGTGGGCTGGAGAACTAATCATTTTGGTGGGCTTGTGTAACATTTTTTTTTAACAAGATCCTAGTTGGGCCTCACCAGATCGTATCGTGGACTTTAAAACTTGGGCTCCCTAAAAATTGAGGTTTATTTGTCTATCATTTTTCGTGAGTTGCAAAGTGGGGTCGGGTATTCGCAGAGTTGATTTGAATCGCGCTTCTAAATAACACGGCTTCATCAAAATTTGGGTTTCGTCGAAGCTTGTTCAGTTTTTAAACAGAAGACTTGCAAAAGTGTGATAACAGCCTGTTTTCAAGTGTGTGACCAGTTTTTCACATACATACATCAATCATGAGTTGTACAAGTCCGTGGGATTGGAGTACGGACTCACAACCAGTTCAAAAACCGACTTCAATGGCCAAATATTTAGCGAATACCATACCTTGACAACAACAGTCAATAAGTGCAAGTCAATGGGCTTTGGTGTCGAATCAAAATCAAAACATACAGAATCTTTTGATAGCGAGAGGAGAAGGAAATGCAGCTACTAGAAAGACACGTCATGATCTGTTGAAGAAGAAATTCGAATCATTTCATTTCTTAGAGAATGAAACCCTAAATGATATAACTACCCGTTATTATCATTTGGTGTGTGAAATGTATTATTTTGGTGTTCTTGCATCTCAACAGGAAATGGTAGCACGGTTTGCTGATGCTCTGCCTCCAAAGTGAAGCCCATTCATTGAGCTTTTAAAGCATACGGGCGTTCTAGATGCTGTCAATGTTAATATCTATGAATTCATTCAGAAGTTGGAGCACAAGAATGAAGAGGAAATTCGGAAAGCTAAAAGGATTGCACCTACTCAAAACACCGAAATGTATCTTGCAGGTTTTAACCAGTTAGCTAATTCCAGTTCAGCTCAGCAACCGAAGTTACAAACGGCGTTTATGTCAAATACAAGCTCTTTTCCGTCTCCACAATCAGCTCCACCTCCGGTTTTCGATCCACGTGCCTATCTACCTCCACCGCATGTTATTGCTCAAGCTCACGCCCTTTCAAAACCTCAACTCGATCCGAGTGCCTAGCTCCCTAAACCCCAACCTCAACCTCAAGTTTCCACAACACAACCTCAATTGATCCAAGTGTCGATTGTGGCCCGGCCATACAGTTGGGAAACGGTGATCAAACAAGAACTGCGTTTTATGCTGAAATTGTCAAGAATGTCAATGATGGTGAATCTTCGGGAAATGATGATAGTTCAGGATATAGTGACAGTATTGATGAAGATGGTTCAGGTGTGAGTGATTGCAGTTCAGAATCGGACATGAAGGAGGGAATGGATTCTGAAGCTGATAATTTGTCGAATGATGCTAACAAGAAATCTGACTTGATCAAGAAAGCTGATGCTACATCGAAAGAAATGGAGAAGATTCTCACTGAAGATGGATCTTTCTCTTCTCAGACTGCCTTTATGGCTAATGTCACAGCCTCTACGAGTCAGGTAAAATCTGAAACTCCTAGTATATGTAGTGATTGTGCTGATATGAAACTTAAATGTGCTTATTTGAAACGTGAATCGGAAATGGTTCATAGTCACAATCAGAGTTTGGTTGTTGAACTGTCAAAGTGCAAAGAGGCAAATATGGCTCTGGTTAGAAACGAAAAGGAATTTAAATCTGTTATTGAAACCTTAAAGAAAAGTGTTTCCGAAGTGAACAAAGTTGTTTATCATAAACAAGCTAGCATTAACGATTACATTAACATTGTTGAGGAAACCAAAAGGGAACTAGCCATTGCCAAATGCGAGCATGATGCTATCAAGCAAAAATTGGAAAGTTATTCTAACTCCCGATTTGTGCTCGATCACATAATTGACGTTCAACAACTGAAAGGGAACGTGAAAGGCGTAGGGTATAAGGCGTGTCCACCCCCTTTGAGACACAACTATACCAAAATGCCCGATGAAGAGGATATGCCTCGGTATGAACCCAGTGTGCCTCTTGATTATGAGGAAGTTACTACTGGCCTAGGGTTCAAACCGGATAATTCATCGGAGGGCTCATCTGATAACAAAGAAAAGTTATCATGTGCTTCAAATCAAAGTCCTCCAACCATTGAGGACTATGATTCTTTAGATGATGAATCAGATGTGAATGACCAGGATGAATCACTTGATGAGACGAAAGGAGTAGAAATTCCAATAGAGAATCATATTCTTTATGATCCTCCTACTCCTGCCGTGCAACCTGTTGCCAAGCAAGTGATAGATCCTGTCAAGGATGTCAAAGATGACAAGAAATTTGTGTCTACCATTAAGAGTAATAATGTGTTGTACACTTTGGTTGGTGATTCTAAAATCTATTCAGATAAAGATTTCCCAATTAAAAATGTCAATCCATCTTTGATTGATAATGTTTTTGAAGATAACACAAGCAAGTTTTTGGGAAAGACGATCCCGGGATTTACTGTAACTCAATGTGATCTAATTCCAAAGGCTGAAATCAGAAAACAATTTGGAAAACAGAAATCACCGACAAAGCAACAACCAATTGCTTTTAAGGGTAAACAACAACAACGAGCTCCAAAGCCAAAGGCTAAGGTTAATTCAAAAGGAGCTCGTTACAAGAAGAAAGCAAAAGACGTTAAGTTTGTGGCCTCCAAAGGTAAAGGTACTGATAAAGTGGAGACTTTTGAAAATAAATCAAATACCGATATTGTACAAAAAGTCAACATTTTGAAACGTAATAGTGATAACAATTACACCCAACACACAAACGGGTGTGAAGCTAGTACCTCTGGGTCTACAACTTCTACGCCAGGTCGTCGATCAGATTCTCCTAAGTTTGTTGAAAGGAGAACTTGCTTCAAATGCGGGAAGTTTGGGCACATCATTAAAGACTGCACAAACTCGCCCAAACCAAATTTTGTTGAAAGAACCCCTTCTGAACAAGGTCACTCACAACGTCGTCCTGCTTCTCCAAAACATGATAAAAGAACTGTTAAGGAACAAGAAACGAAACAACGACGTCAAAACATCAAAGCTGTTGAAAAGGCTTTAAAATCTGATGTCAAAACGGTCAAAAGGGAACCAAGTTCATCACAATCTTCAAAACCAGAAGTTTCAAAATCTGTTTACAAAACTCAATCTGGTAAACAAAAACAAACTTGGAAACCTAAAACGGGTGAAAGTTTGGGGGGAGATGCTGTGTTTGAAAATCTTCAAGAAATTGAAATTACATTTCTTGATTCTCAGGGGCAACCCAAGTCTATGAAGGCTTGGGTCCCCCTCTCCAACTAATCTCTGAGTGAGTGTGTAGGAAGTTCCAGGAGGAACTATCGATAGTCATAGGATTATTGATAGTGGAATGTCCTTGCACAAGATAGGCGACAAAAGAAATTGTTGCCTTTGATGGAGAGAAAATGAAAAGGGAAACAGAGTTGTCTGTTGAAAGAAATTGAAAAGCTTCGACAAAATGAATATCATTTCAAAGTTTGATTGTTAAAGGCTTTGATCGGGTCCCCATGATAGATTCAATCAAAATGTACGCACCTGCAGCACGTCTGAAGTTTACAATCAACAAAATGAACGTGAAGTGTACATTCCTTCACGGTGTAATTGAAGAAAATGTGTTTGTTGAACAAACCAACCGGGTGTGCGGATGCCTTGGCGTGGATTGAACAACCGCACACTACTTCTGAAAGAGAAAGACAAAGACCTTCGCTATTGCAATGTGTAAGACCAGCCGGACCCGGAGGTTTATGATCTTGTTGCTTTCAAGAGATTTCTCAGTAGCTACAAAACAAAAGTCGACTTTGAAGTCCACACCGGGTGGATATCCAGTTTGGGAGAACACTCAAATTCCTGGCAATGCAAGAAGCAGTTGCAGATTACGGTTTTAAATTTCTAATCTCTCCTATACTTGTCGATGTTAAGCTGCTTTATGAATTATTATCATCTCGTACAACACTCCTTGGCCAGACATGTTGATCTTAAATATCACCTCACACGTGATTGTTTCACTATGAAACTCGTCAATGTTGTCTTGGTCCGCACCGCTTACCGACGTGCAAATTGATTTTTCCAAAATTCGATAAATCATTTCTGATTAAATTAATTTTGGTAAACGGCACTGAAGTAAAACATGAGTTAACCGACATCGGGAAATCGTTTTTGTAAATATCTTTGTGCTTTTAAATTTATCTTGGTTTGTTGATTTTAGGGGGAGTAAATCCAAATTATAAAAATCCAAAAACATCGAAAAATTTCAAAAACACAAAAACAATAGAAAAACAAAAATGAGTTTCCTGGCGAGAAAAAGAGAATATGATAGTACATCAGTGGTCTGTCCAAACCTCTTTGAAATGAACCTTAAAATGAAAAACGATATGCAGCTCTATATAAGATGTATCGGTAGGCTCACAATCATTTTAAAGTGTGCAGGGTGATATAAACCTTAAATGGACTGAAGACCAGGTGGGAACCATTCATTGGCATATGGTCTTAGTACCGAAATTTCGTTTGAGAGATTGACGAGGTTCTGAGATATTCGGTCTTTATGCTGCTTATCATCTTGGTATCATGGTTGTATCTTTTACCGAAAAAAAAAACGGGGACGCAAGTCTAGATCTTCTATGATACTATACATACATGTACATACTGCATTCGACCACAATAAGTGATCAACAATCACATGTCCAATTAAATAAGTGATAATATATCACATTTATCCGGGAGTCAAGTTCGTCTCTCTGCTGTACGAAAGTACTGACCTGTTCACGGACTTGCTCATGTGCCCTCATGCATCGAAAATCAAGTTCCTCATCAATAAGTGAATCTATCACATAGGGCTTGTTTTCAATCAAATAAGTGAGTTTCTCACATTCTTTTATACGGTCAAACAGATGATAAACGGTATACTCACCGGTAAGATGAACCCTCGTGCATACCTTGATACGGGAATGTGTCGTGTGTGGATGAACACCGGTCGGTAAGTATAAATCATACACTAATGGTATCCCCTCGCCGTGATTACATCTGATAAGTTGAGCTTAAGTGGACAACAATACCGATAATCATTATAGGATGCTTATCTGAATGTTAACTAATTGAACAACAAGAGCGTTTGGCGTGACCGTACACTGATATGATTCTCTTACCCTCGAAACTCGTAAAAAGATTGTTTGTATATATTTATTTATTGTTTTCCGTCTTTACATTTGACAAATGAAAAATTCCAAAAAGATTTTAGGTGTGTTTTAATATAAACTTTATAAAAGCCAAAAAGATTTTGCTTCTAGTTTATTTTTGATTGACCGATGTTGGAACTCGAATCTATCCTACACAAAATCCTGATCGTAAGCCGGAAAACAATTGCACCTTCATAAACAGTCGAAGTTAACAAGTTTTGAAAGTTAAAGGATTAAAATTGATCAATTTTTACACTTTCAAACTGTTGTCGGTTGGTAGTTGATTGAGATATGGTCACATAGGTGTCATTTGTTAAATGTCAACTATATTCCAAACGGTTTTTCTCATTATGCGTTTAGCTTTCTTGCGTGTGTAGATGCTAAAGACGAGGAGAACATGTTCGATGACAAGCTTTGGAATGAAGACACGACGTGAAGGCACTCAAAAGATAAAGATGATCGAGTTGCCGTTGACCCCTTATCAACACCACAAGGATCTAAAGACTTGAAGATCAAAAGATTCACGAGCAGGATTCAATGGAGAGTTCATTCTAAGGGGGAGTTTGTTAACACACTTCCTACATGAAGTGGGGAGTTTGTTGATACACTTTCTTCTTACGACGCGTGAAGACTTTGAAGATCCTCCGACATGAAAGGCACAGAAGACGAACCATCACATAAGACGAACCATCACGAGTGGCGTCCAAGGGGGAGTTTGTTGATACACTTTGTGTGGACGCGACTCGGCTCGGTTCGAATCGGCTCGGTTCCACTTGGTTTCGACACGGTTAGGTCCGACTCAAGCCCGACGTCACGACATTCCTCCGTCGCGCGCCCCAGAGTTCGACACGCGAAGCACAGAGAGTCGCGGCCTTTCCCGCCGACACATCACCGTGACATCACCTCAGTGATGTCATGATGATGTCACACATTTTGTCATTATGTTGAAATTCATGGAAATATTCAAACTGTTTGGACTTTGTCGACGAAACTAAATGTGTTTCGTAGACTATGGTGTTTCGCCGTGGCTGTCCCTGTTTCGTCACCTGTTAGGCTTCTTCAGGCCCAATGTTTGGCCCAAAAGTTGTTTCGTCGAGTCCTTTGTGTTTCTTCATAGTCTGTGTCTGTCGTGTATAAATTCCCCTCATAGTTTCTGTGTGAAACTGATGAGCACAGAGAGACTTAATAAGAGTCTGTTAAAACATTGTTTGTATATGTTTGTGGTTGTACTCATCCATAATCAACAGATATTGAATCTTTTGGTTACGCGTGTTCTTATTTTACACTGTGTTTGGTTTGCACCGTCACGAGGATTCCGCACCCGTTACCGTGTTTGTGATAAACAAGGATAGGTTTTCGTTATCGATCCACCGGAAAAACGGGACCTACATACTTTTTGATGTTTTAGTAGATCTTCCAATGACTCCATCTCCTGTTTTGATTTGGTTATGCCTGATATATATCTAGCAGATGATTCGAAGTTTAATCATGTTTTAATTAAACCACATACCAATTTTCCAATGTGCAGTTTACTTAAATTTTTTGTCCTTCTTTCTATAATTTTAATCTCCAATGCATCTTTTTTCATAAGACCAATGCATCTTCAATTGTTAAATGTTAGGAAATAGTTTGCTACTAATTATGGCCATAAAACGGGTCTGGATCATGTTAACGATGCTTCCATTACAGGTTTAATTACTCATTCCCCACTTAGCTAGTAGTTAAAGGGTTAAGGGTGCGCCAGTCGCGTAGGCCAAAGGCGTGAGTTCGTGAATTCGGTCTAGGCCATTTGCGGCTGGTTCAGACCATTTGAAACTAGTTTTGGCCATTTGAAACTAGTTTTGGCTGTTTCGGGCAGGTTTTTTAGGTTCAGACGTTTTTGTGCCTCGGTGCGCGCCTTTGGCTTCTTTGACCACATAGGTTTTTAGTGGATCAAAGTCTCAAAACGCATTAGTATTTTAGTTGCTTCTAGACTTTATTGATTATGAGGATTGTTTTAGTGAATTTAGGTAATCTTTTTGGTGTTTGGATTGTTGTAAGATTAAATTTTCCAATGGTTTTGGGTTAGAAATCTTGTTAACATCTACTGAATCGATATCAGTTGCCCCCCATGAACAAGTTTATAGAAAGATAATATGTGAAGCAAAGGTTGTGCAGACAACAAGAACAAGCAATTAATATATACAAAACCAAACGAAAAATTAAGTTCTTATATAGGTCTCTAAAAGTCTAGGTGATACTGGTTGCAGAGTTGTTCTAAATCATAACAGAAGTTAAATACTCAAATCTATTGAAGTAGCCTACTTGAAATCAGTGAACAAGTCCTTCCTTTTATAATTAATATACTAATATGTATCAATGTAAGATTTTAGTATATCTAAAAAAAACTGACCCGACTCGACACGAAACCCGTTCTGACCCGGGCTTGTTCTGACCCAGACTCGTTTCGACCCGAACCAAAACAACCTTTTTTTATAATTGACCCGTTTTGACCCATTACCCGATCCGACCCGACCAGTTTGCCAGGTCTACTTAATTATAAGCATTGATCCTGATATGAATTGGGCATTATGTACCAAGAGTAAAGGTGTGATTATTGTGTACAAGATTGTAAACGTGGGATTATTATGTACCAAGAGTAAAGGTGGGATTATTGTGTACAAGATTGTAAATGTGGGATTATTAAAAACCAATTTTTCTTAGTTTTTCTATAAAAATGTTAGCATGCTAGTGTAAAACTTCATTAATTTTTTTTGTAAAATGATTTTTTGCACTATTATGACTAGAGTTTAAAAAATATTTGTTGAAAACTAAAATCTAGGACGGAGACGAAGTTTTCCTCAAAAGCATTCTAAACTCTACCGAGACTGTAGCAAGAGGAAAGGTCCAGAGCTTGGACCCAAATGATCTAGTTAGTGGTATAGAGATTGGATCAGAATGGTGTGAGGTAAATGTTGAAGTACCAATAAAAAAAAGATGAAAATTTGGTAAGACCATATGGTTTATTTTCTAAAATTCAAGATTGTATTGGTGCATCCATCGCATGGGCCCATCCATTCATCTCTCGGTATGTATTTGTTAAACTTGTGATAAAAAATTTTAATATCATATAACTTAATGCTTATACATGGATGGTTTATTTGTAGGTAGTCCATGAGGATTAAGGACGCATGATGACTCAAGATCTTATGCTTCTTATTTCTTTAATTGCTTTTAATTTATTTGTTAAATGTTGAGACTTTATGTTAGATAATGTTATAACTTATTTATGGTTAGTGTTTTTGTTTTTGTTTTGAAAATGCTTATTTGAAATATAATGAAGTTTTATTTCTTTCATTAGTTAATGTTATACAATAACTATTAGGATGTTATATGTTGATGGCCTGTTTATAAAATTGGTTTTATAATCTTACTTGGATATTAGGACCATTTTCTTGATATTAAAGTAGCTATAACGTTACATTATAAGGATCCTATAAATTAATTTTTAAGGACGCTTGTATATGTATCAAAAAAAATTAAAAGTAGGTAATCACATATTCTAGGACATTGTAAAAGTGTCCTAAATGTTCTTTCTAGGACGCTATTTAAGTTGTCTATAGACATATTATGCGACCATAAAATTGGTTTCATAATCTTATTTGGTATATTAGGACCCTTTTCTTGGTACTAAATTAGCTATAATGTTACATCATAAGGGTCCTATCAATAAATTTCAATGAACGCTTGTAAGTGTATCAAAAGATTATAAGTATGTAAGCACATGTTAGAACATGTTAGAACATCGTAAAAGTGTCCTAATATGTTTTATTAGGACACTATTTTGGTTGTTAAAACACATATTACGCGACCATAAAATTGGTTTCATAGTCTTATTTGATATGTTAGGACACTTTTTTAGTTCCGCGACTTATTACGACCCTTTACATTAAACGCTTTTACCGTTGGTCCTATTATATAAAAGGTCCTATAAAATAGCATTTTAGGACGCTTTTGTGCGTACTAAAAACCCAGTTTTCTTGTAGTGATAATTTAACCACAATTTCACATATGACAATAGCATATATAGTAAGAATACTACTTTGTTTCTATAATCATTGTAAAAAAGGAAAACAATTTATATGCAATAATCTTTAGCTGAACATTTGATGCAAGGAAAAATCATATACCATAAATTTCATTACATAAAAAGTAATACTTGAAAATATGAGTTGAAAATCTTTATAACAAATCATAAAACTACATGTATCAAACAAGAACCTAGATTGAGTATAGACGAACTAACAACTAACCCCTAGTGTAAGGTTGAATTTAAATTTTAAAATCGTAAATGTTTAACATTACCATGTGCAGTCAAGATAATCCTATAAGCAATCAACATGTTATGAAGGATTGATATATGTTCTTTAGATCCCTGCACGATGAAAACGATAACATGTTAGCATGCTACATTCGTAACAAAATCAATAACAACCATAAAATTAAAACAGAGTTCTTGCCACAATAATAACTCAAAATAAAAATAGAAGAAAATAGAAGTAATGAAACAAAGATTAAAATGCCTCCCTGAGATGACCTCGCTTGTTTTCCAAACATTGGCAATGAAGTTACCAATTAGGGTTGTTGACAACGGCAGCCGCAACAAGAGAATTAGGTTTTATGATTGTGCACTGATAACTTGTTATTTATAGTATTGGACCACTAAATAAAACTGGACTTTTTTTTGGGCCTACAAGGCCTGTCCAATTGAAAAGGATAAAAAAACATGCAAAAATTCAAAAGTGTGATTGTTGTGATTTGTAACCTATATCTCTATAGCCAAAAATGAAATACTTACTGCTAAACTACAACAAGATTATCTGTTATATAGTTAAATTACATATTAACATCCACAACACACACACACACACATATATAGGGGATGGTTCAAATGAAAACCACTTTTAACGCGAAAACTCGAAAACTACCTAAAAACGCCTAAAAACACACAATTTGTTTTTTTTTTTTGCAATCACAGTTTTGAATTGTTGCATGTTTCATTTGGACCTTCCCTTATATATATATATATACATATATATATATATATATATATATATATAGAGAGAGAGAGAGAGAGAGAAACAAGAGGATCCGGAGAAAACGCCTTAAAGTTTGAAAACGGTGAGAACGATTCTCAGCCACAAGATCTTTGTGCCATTTTTGTAGATACTAGGAACCTTAGAACTACCAGGAGGGGTAAAATGAGATGATCCAAACAAGGTTGCACATGCTAATCACATGCCATTTCCCCATCACATTTAACCGTCCATAATTTTTTTTATACGTGATTATTTATAAAAAAAATAAACCATAAAATCCAGCATTTTTTATCTTTCCAATGACTATAAGAGATATACAGTCAAGAAAATCAAGAGCAATAGTGATATATATGCGGATTAGACACCAAAATATAAACACTCAAAAAATGGCTACAATTTAAGGAATGTGTTTAGTGACGACATCAAATTCCTAATTGATAATTGATGGAGAAATGTCTGGTGGCAAGAAAAGCTGCTTCCAGAAGGTTGTCAAGTGTTTTCGCTCGACGATTCCATTCTTTGGGTGGTTGGTTTGGCCCTTGTTCATGTAACTCGAATCCTAGCCCGGTATATCCCATTTTAGTTTTACACCATTGTGAACCTTACGCCTTTTTTACTCTCTGATCGAGGTTCTCGGCATTGAAAAATCTTCGTAAACTAAATCACACATGTATATGTTGACATTTAAGAGATATACGGTCAAGAAAATCAAGAGCAATGGTGATATATATGCGGATTAGACATCAAAAAATAAACACTCAAAAAATGGCTACAATTTAAGAAATGTGTTTAGTGACGGCATTAGATTGCCAATTGATGGAGAAAGGTCTGGGAGGTTATCAAGTGTTTTCGCTCGACGATTCCATTCTTGGGTGGTTGGTTTGGCCCTTGTTCGTGTAACTTGAATCCTACCCCGGTATATCCCATTTTAGTTTTACACCATTGTGAACCTTGCGCCTTTTTTACTCTCTGATCGAGGTTCTCGGCATTGAAAAATCTTCATAAACTAACTCACACGTGTATATGTTGACATTTAAAAGATATATAGTCAAGACAATCAAGAGCAATGGTGAAATATATACGGATTAGACACTAAAAAATAAACATTCAAAAAATGGCTACAATTTAAGGAATGTGTTTCGTGACGGCATCAGATTCAGATTCCTAATTGATGGAGAAAGGTCTGATGACAAGAAAAGCTTCTTCCAGGAGGTTGTCAAATGTTTTCACTCGACGATTACATTCTTGAGTGGTTTATTTGGCCCTTGTTCCTGTAACTCGAATCCTAGCCCGTTATATCCCATTTTAGTTTTACACCATTGTGAACCTTACGCCTTTTTTACTCTCTGATCGAGGTTCTCGACATTGAAAAATCTTCTTTAACTAAATCACACGTGTATATGTTGACATTTAAGAGATATACAGTCAAGAAAATCAAGAGTAATGGTGATATATATGCGGATTAGACACCAAAAAATAAACACTCAAAAAATGGCTACAATTTAAGGAGTGTGTTTAGTGACGGCATCAGATTCCTAATTGATGGAGAAAGTTCTGGTGACAAGAAAAGCTGCTTACAGGAGGTTGTCAAGTGTTTTTGCTCGATGATTCAATTATTGGGTGGTTGGTTTAGCCCTTATTCCAGTAATTCGAATCCTAGCCCGGTATATCCCATTTTAGTTTTGCACCATTGTGAACCTTACGCATTTTTTACTCTCTGATCCAGGTTTTCGGCATTGAAAAATCTTCTTAACCTAAATCACATGTGTATATGTTGACATTTAACAGATATACAGTCAAGAAAAATCAAGAGCAATGGTGATATATATGCGGGTTAGACACCAAAAAACAAACACTCAAAAAATGGCTACAATTTAAGGAATGTGTTTAGTGACGGCATCAGATTCCTAATTGATGGAGAAAGGTCTGGTGTCAAGAAAAGCTGCTTCCAGGAGGTTGTCAAGTGTTTTTGCTCGACGATTCCATTCTTGGGTGGTTGGTTTGACGTGTCCGATCTAAAGCATTGCGGTTACAAAAGAAATGGAATCGAACCATAGATGGTTCGTTTAGTGAGTGTTCCATCTAACCAATACACCACCCTTACCTTTGCATCAAGACATAGCGACATCAAAACATATCTCGTTTCCAAAAAAAAATTATGTCGAACCTGAGTTTATATCGTTTACATTGAAACTTGAATTTATACTGACACGTACATTAAAATGTCAAAACGTAGACCAACTGAAAGCGTACATAAAAATAAGCAATGAAAACGCTTTGTATTTGACCCTACTTGTTTCCGAAAAAAATTATGTCGAAACGTGAATTTACAATTACACCAACGCGTACATAAAAATAACGTGAGAAAATAGTTTTTTTTTTCTTTTAAGCTAAAGTATGAAAAAACGGGGGATAAATTAAGTTAGAACTCAAAGGGGGTGAAAAGGATATTTATAAAGTTTTTAGAAGTGTAGGGGTGTAAATGTCAATTTCAAAAGTTAAGGGGTTGTTTTTATCAAGTTCAAAAGTTTAGGAGATCTTTTGACTTTTTGTTAGAGGATGTTTTTGTCAAGTTTGAAACTTAAGGGGGTGTTTTGTCATTTCGTTCCACCAACCTTTTAGTTTAAGATAGATATAATAGCAAAGAGAAATCATTGATCAACGATTAAAAATATTCCAGTTAATTGGTTATGCTCACCCATACACCATTGAAGGAATAAAATCGCGTCCACTAGTTGCATCAACAATGGGGTGAAACCCTTCCTATTACCATCAAAAACAAAGTCAAAGAAATATTCAAACTAAGAATAGTCAAACAGTCAAACCACTCTAAAATCAAAACAGTATTTACATGAAAAATGTTGACGGCTTGTGCCAGCAGTTTCCTAGCTTCACTGGGGGCGTTTTTGCTTCTAAGAACAAAAAACTTCATTTCCGGATTCGAAGTGGTTTCTGATTCTGAATTGTTACTGTCGTTTTTTTATCTCTCCTTAACAATAGTCAACATATCATCACGGAGTGTTTCGGGTTCATGGGCAAGCAAATTTTTCAAAACCAAATTAATTCTCTTGCAATCGTTGCAACAGAACCACTCCCCTTTAGGCAACGCCTGTAAGTTGTGGATATTATAGATATTATAACCTAGCGAAAATCAAAAGAAAGGGAAATGCAATAAAAAATTAGATGTTACAGATAATAATATACGTAGGCCTGTACATGAACTGAATGTTCATAACTTATTTAATAAACGAAAAAACATGAACACAATTTTATGTTCATTTAATTAAATGAATGAACATGAACAAACATTTTGTTCATTCATTTATGTTAATGAACGTTCATTTATGTTCGTTTATTTACATTTGTTTATGTTCCTTTGCTTATGTTTGTTCGCTTATGTTTGTTTCAATTTAAATACATAAGTAGTTATAATTATATATATTCAACAGAAAAGGAACTTTCTAACTACTTATATAAACCATTCGTTTAAGTTGTAAAGAAACGAACATAAACGAACAGGAACATGCCCATTTTCTTAATAAACAAACATGAAAAAAATTTTGCGTTCGACTCATTTACAGGCATGCACACACATACATACCTTGAGATCAGCCATATTGCGTTCTCTCAGACAGCCTATGTGATATTCCCTTTCACATTGATCACAAACTATGACTGTCCGGTCATTAAAGACACATTTCGTAAAATCATGGCATCTGCATAAACAAAACCAAAGAGATCTCCACCCTCTCTACAAAACTTACACACATCATCATTAGAGCTCAACGAACCTCTTCCGTCTTCGGCGTTCTTTAACGAAACTGCGTAGTCATGGAGTGACACTCCGTTTGACATGTAAATATTATCGTATCTGTCAACGTTTCAAACATTGTAATCAGTATAAAAATAAATACGTTCAGACAATTCCATATATATCGTTCTAAATTTAATAATATCATGTTTAATTACCTTTTCCAAACCCTAGAAATGTCATATTTATCGATTTTATAGTGAATAAAAAAGTTATATTGATGGTGAATTGAAAGGGTTGACATATATGCGTAAGTGCGATATAGAATTTTTTGCATAAATGAGTGGTCTAGACAAAAAAAGAGTGTCTTTAGGTGATCCCTGAATTTTGTTACAACTCTAGGTATGTAGCCATATCAAACAGCGACCTTCAACTCAAAATCTGACAAAATTCTGCAAAAGCTGCAACGTTACCAAAGATCGCTCTTTCATTCATCAACCTTAATAAGGTCGCTGTTTGAAACAAATATGTTATTAAAGATCGCTATTTCATAAAGAAATCTTATATAAGATCGCTATTTCATACATAAATCTTATATAAGATCGCTGTTTCATACAGAAATCTTATATAAAATCGCTGTTTTCATAGAGAATTGTTATAAAAGGTCGCTAAATGGTGCAACAATGTTGTAATAATTCACTGTTTTCGTTTGCAGGAGGCACATGTGAGTTTTAATTTGAAATTGTGGCCATTAAAGACTGCAATATGCAGTACTTGACATGCAAAATCAGACCTCTCACCTCTGCATTCTTACAATGCATGATATGACTACACCATCCACTACAACAAAAATGGCTTTTTAGGACCTTTTCTGTGGGACGCTTCTAAAAGAGGGTCCTAAAAAACTATTTAATAGGACTAATGAACTTTTGAGGTCCTTTTATAATATACTCTACTAAATCGGTGTCCTAAAAAACTATTTAATAGGATGGATGATTTTTTGGGGTCCTATTATCATATAATTTAATAGAACACTTAAAATGCAGATCCTAATAAAGTACTTTATACGACATTTAATTGTTAGTGTCCATTATGCGGTACTGTATTAGGACACTTGATCATCTGGGGTCCTGTTATACATAACTTAATAGGACACGTTGTAGTTAAGTCATAAATGTTCAGTGTTATAGGACCCTTTCTAGTCGAAGTCATATTAGAACTTAACTTAATAGGACACTTGACACTTGGGTCTTATAACTTTAAACTTTATAGGACGCTTAATCATTGTGGTGTTATTATAATACACCGTAATAGGACACTTGATATTTGAGTCATAAAACATTAGTTTTATAGGACGTTTATTCGCTAGAGTTTTATTATAATATAACTTAAAAAGACACTTGACACTTGAGTCTTATAAATTTAACCTTTATAGGACGCTTGGTCATTGTGGTGTTATTATAATACACTGTAATTGGACAACTGATATTTGAGTCGTAAAACACCAGTTTTATAGGACGCTTATTCGCTAGAGTTCTATTATAATGTAACTTAATAGGACACTTGACACTAGGGTCTTATAAATTTAACCTTCATTACGTCAAAACTGGGCTTTAGCCACACTTTTTCAAAGTGTTTTGACTACCTCAATAGTAACAGAGTAACTTGTGATGAATGATAGTGATATTGGATTTCCCATTTTACACCTAAATTAAAGTCAAAATTCCAAAAAAAAAAAAGAGCAAGCAATATATTTTTTTGTGAAGTTTTCCTTTTATGACATTGGTTATAACGCACAAGATTTGTTAAATGTTACAAGTGATATGATCGTGCAATCAAATTAAGTGTAACTTCAATACCTGGTGAAGAGTTTTTGGAACAACGTTCAATTGCGATGAGCGTTCAGCAGAACTAAGTGCAAAGCCATCTTTAGTATAATTTTTTTTTTAATTTTGAGTGAAGTTTGCAGATAGTTGATGTTGTTTGTTGCAATGTGGCTCATCTCCAGAAAGAACTATATACTCGCTTTAGTTTGCGGTCTAAAAACTAAACATCCGAACAGACATAGTTTTGTGTTAGATATCACCACTTTATGCTGGACTTTGTTTATACACACCCAATTACTAACCTTTGGGTCTTAGGTTTTTTGTTTTCATTGTAAAACTTAAACTTCCCTCCAAAATATTACATCCTAAAACTTAAACTTCCCACTAAATATTTCATCCGAAAACTTCCTCCAAAACATTTTATCTTAAAACTTAAAATTCCCCCCCAAAAAAATTCATCCAAAAACTTCCCTCTCAAATAATTTTCTTATTTAGAAGATTACATTATTTAATATTTATAAACAAAATAATCTAACTACATATTAAAATATTCAAAATATTATTAAATATTATATATTCTAAACCATATTTGTTTTCTTCTAAATAATATGTTAATGTATGCATATCAATTACTTTTATATACGCTTTATTTATGCATATTAGTACCAATAACGAATTTCCTGTATCGGATTGTTTTCAGTAGCCACTTTTTGGCGTTTTCAGTATTGGTACTTTCGGTTCGATGCGGATACTTTCGGTTCGGAACAGGTACTTTCGCTTTAGTACGATACCGGTATTATATATACTGAATTTTACTATCAAATACCGGTACCGATACCGAACTCATCCCTAATCATATATATGCTTATAAACCATATTGGGCCTTCATGGATCAGAATGGCCAATAGTGTCATACATGTTTTAATGGACCATATTGGGCCTTGATAGAGTAAAATGGACAATAGTAGACCATACATGGCTTAATAGACCATATTGGGCCTTAATGGAGCACTATGGATAATAGTAGACCATACAAGTGTTAATGGACCATATTGAGGCTTAATGGATCACAATGGACAATAGTGGATCATATATGTGTTAATGAACCATATTGAGCCTTAATGGATCATAATAGACAATAGTAGGTCATACATGTCTTAATGGACCATATTGAGCTTTAATGGTGCAGGATGGCTTATAGTGGATCATATATTTCTTAACGGACCATATTGGGCCTTAGTGGATCACAACGGCCAATAGGGGATCATATATGTGTTAATGAACCATATTGAGCCTTAATGGACAATAACGGACCATACATGTCTTAATGGACTGTACTGGACCTAAATAGATCACAAAGGTCAATAATATATCATATATGTGTTAATGGACCATATTGGGCCTAAATAGAGCATAATGACATATAGTGGATCATATTTATGGTAATGAACCATATTGGGCCTTAAAGAAGCAAAATGGACAACAATAAACCATATATGTCCTAATGAACCATATTGGGCTTTAATTGATCACAGTGAACAAAAGTAGATTACATATGTCTTTATGGACCATATTGGGCCTTAATGGATCACAATGTACAACACTAGATCGTATGTGTCGAACATATTGGACAATAATAGACTGTATATATCTTAATGGACCATAGTGGACCTTAATGGATCACAATGGACAATAGTAGATCGTAAATATCTTAGTGGACTATACTGGGCTTTGATGGATCACAATGTATAATAGTAGATCATATATATATATATATATCATATATATATATATATCATATATATATATATATCATATATGTCTTAATGGACCATACCAGGCCTTAATGGACCATACCAGGCCTTAATGGATCATAATAGATAATAGTAGATCGGATATGTTTCAATGGATCACACACTACTAGAAAATGAGGCTAATGCAACTTTTTATATGCAACTTTTTTAATAGTGTTGCATTTGACTCTATTGAAACTTGGTTCAACATAAAGGTTGCATTAGAACATCTAATGCAACTTTTTTATAAAAAAGTTGTAAAATATTATTAAAAACGCAACCTTTTATTAAAAGTTGCAAAATTTAATAACCAATGCAACCTTTTAATAGAAGTGTTGCAAATTTTATTAAAAATAACAACTTTTGTTAAAAATATTACATTTTTTAAATCTTAAATGTAACTTTTAAAAAAGGATGCATAACATAAAATATAAATATGTGAATTGATAACTTTTGTTAGTAGGTTGCACTTATAATTTTTTTTTGGGACAAACTGTATTTTAATGAAATATCATTTCAATTTAAATTTTATGAAACAATTTTCAACTTTGAAAAAATCCCATCACGAAATCTAAACATGTTAAATGAAAGTAAAACAATAACAAATTTATTAAATTTCTTATTGATGCTAATCGTGAATAAATATCTAACTTTTTTTTAATTACTTTTCTAAAACATTATTTTTTATAAATTAATTTTATTTGTTTATAGACTATAGTATACATAAACTATTTAATTGTTTATAGTATACTAAAACTATTTAATTTTATGAATTAAACATTTTAACTGTAAAACTTTACTTCTCAGTTGTCACTTAAAAATTAACTTTTTTCTATAATACTTTACATCTCACTTAAAATTTAAATATTAAAATTTCCACCGCTCTAAATTCCCGCCCCAAATTCTCTTTCCCTCCGTCAAATTTGATATGTTCAACCCTAACCCTACATGGATTGCTTATTCTATTGCTTATTGTTTCTGATCCTCCCCAAATGATAGATTTATCTTCCCGCTTCTGTTCTCATCCACATTCAATGACGACATCATCTCGGCGGCAATCGTTCAGCGATGACATTCCGGTGATTTATCATCTTTTTTTCTACAACTCTAATTAGGTTTCGAATATGAATCTCTATGTTCGTGCATTTTAACACAGGCCTCGTTCTTATTTATTAGTGTACTTCATTTGTGGCCAAGGCTTTAAGTATTGAAGGAACTGCAAATCTAACATTTGAAACTTTCAAAGTTCAACTAAAATTTTGATGTACTATTTCAGATCTTGAGAGGGATCCACCTGAAAAGTAGTAGTGGATATCAGGTATATATTTTTCTATAAATGGCTATTGAACGATCAAATATAGGTTTTCTATAGCATGTTGAATGAATGCCTACCAGGTGTTTGATAAAATGTCTGAGTGAGTGTTGAAAACACAGGGGTCTTCACAATTTAATAAAGACAATGGCGGCATATGTAGATGTTGTTTGCTTAGAACAATGATACAAATAACTTAGATTAGATGATGCAATAGGGTATGTTTCATCAAATGGTATACTAATTGTTATTGTCAATGTTACGTATGTATATAGACAAATGATAGTGTATGTTTCCCTTTGAATTGATTCATCAAGTCACTTACATACACCATGGAAGAAGTGTAGAATGATTATCATTTTTCAAAGTTTGTGTGTGTGGGAGGGGGGGTGAGTGATTATTTATATATAGGGGTGCAAACGAGCGGGAGTGGCTCGCGAGCTACTCGAGATCGGCTCGAGAAAAGGCTCGAAACGAGCTGAGCCTTATCGAACCCTAGCCGAGCTTGAGCCTAAAATAAACCTCGTTTGTTTATCGAGCCCGAGCTCGAGCCTCGCATGTGAAGCTCGTTAGGCTCGTCGAGCCTTAGTGGAAACGAGCCGAGTCGAGCCGAGCTTATTCAAACTTGTTTACAATCCGACCTCGAACCTAAAAATAAGCTTATTTAGTAAACGAGCCCGAGCCCGAGCTCGAGCTTCACTTATTGAGCTCGCGAGTCTAAAAAGTCTATTATTTATATTATTTTTATTTGGGGGATTAGCTTTATGGTTTAGTTTTTAGCATTTAGCTTGGAGGGGGGGGGTAAGGTTTTGTTTTAGGTTTTGGGTGGTGGTGTAGTGGGTTTATTTTCTTGTGTTCATATTGGTTCTCGCAATAAAAGTGTTTCTCGCATGAACCATACCCTATATATAGTAAACTTGTCTGGGCCACCGATGTTAGGAGGTTACTGGATTTTTAAACTTAAACCTAATATAGTTTTGTGTTTAATGTATGTGGAGGTCTTGAGTTAGAATCAATTTAGGAACTATCCTAAAACTTGTTTGTAATCGTTATGATTATAGGGGTGTAAACGAGCCAAGCCAAGCACCTCTAGGCTCTAGCCTGGCTCGTTTAGCATTAAGAGAGCTTGGGCTCGAGCTCGACTTGTCCATTTTTACAAGTAACTATAGGATTAAATACTATTTCAAACTTTTTGTCACTAAAATATAGTAAGTTAAAAACCTATCCATATGAATAAATCATTAACACTTTTGGAAGACTTTCAAGCCACTTGACCCACTATACCCCCCTTGGGCAATGGGCATCCTCTCATTAATTTTTTGTTGCTTTTAAGTAATATTTACATACCATTGTTTTTAGGATGTGTTTAGGTTAGCCTGTTTGTCGACTTGTTTAAAATTGAGTAGAAAATATTTTTGTTCTATAAGGGCAACCTGCTGACTTATTCATAAACAGGTTGAATCGTTTAAAATTTATTTGTTTCATTGAGATGAATGGGTTACACTGGTTGTATTCATGTCATGTAATTAGGTTACACGATTCAGATTAAATGGTTAATAGTGTGTCAGTGGGTAGGATCTATGTCTGTGACACATAATTTGTTTGTTTGATGTGGTGTTGTCTTTAATTGTGACAAGTTGTAGTATACCCGGATCAAATTACAAGAAGTTGGTATATGTTTTTTTTCTACTATTTGATTATTTGAAATAGCAAGAGGTTGACCTAGATGGTGAATTTGAAGAAATGGATGGTATGGCATTTGCAAATAACTAAAACGAGAAGCATTCCCAATGTATTGACTTTTAAAAGTTAGTTGTTTTTGTTTTTGTTTTGTGTGTTTCTCAACAAACAACTTGTATTGTTGGTTTATTAGTTACTTTTTTGAAATATATTCTTATTCTCCTTTCAAGGAGCAAATGAAGAACTGCAGACTTGGAAGATGGAAATGCCTTGGTTTATCCTTTTACAGTTGTAATGAACAAGGAGTATGATGGTTACATTCAACTTTATAGCAGAGTTGTTACTAAAAAATATGAAAAAATGGAACACCACACACCGCCACTATCCAAATAACAATCACTAATTCATCATTCATGCCTTTTGCCCTTTCCTCTTTACCATTACAGAACACCACACACCGCCACTATCCTCTCGTCTCTAGCCACCACACGCCGTCACACAGCCGCTCGCGGGAGCCACTTCAGCCTCCACACGCAGCCCCTTCTATCACTCAGACAATCTCTTCAGGTTCGTTTGAACTTTAAACCCTATAAGACATCTATCTATCATTCTTAATTGATTTATTTTGTTGTCATGTCACCACGTTCAAATGTTCAATATCTATATGGGTTATTTTTTCTTCTTCTCTCTATGCACCTCGTTACTTTGTCTATTCTGTACTGATAGGTTTTAGGGGGCACACCAACTGTTCGATGAAATGCTTTAGCCAGTTTGCTGTTTGATGAAATGCTTTGTATTCAGCTCAATACCTGTGATGTACAATTCATTATGTTTTGTTGTATAAAGTTGCTCTTAAGATGTTTTTGTAGTTTATTGCAATATATTAGCTTAGATGCTTGCTTTTAGGTTCTATGTTAATTTATTTTAGATCATTTGGTACTTTGGCATTACCACAAAGATATAAATAGAACCTGAATGCTAGATTTCGTTAGTGGACAAATATGTACTTAAGTTTTTTTTGGGGCTTGTTTTAAGATTTGGATAAACATATGATAATGCTAAGATATGATAGTATGTCCTGGTGTTTTATTTCCTCCATATGAAATACAAAAATCTTGTACTCTCTTTGTTGAGTTCCGAGTCTCATAAGAATAAGGTGATTTTGTTGCTTCTCAACGCTGATACCCAGCACTTTTTTTTTTCTTTTCTAGAGCAGATGGAGTTTCTGTATGACAACTGAAATTTAGCCCCCTTGATTTCAAATGTCAAAAAGATAATATTGATCTCCGGTGTAAGGGTATCTATCTTGTAAAAAAATTGAGGTGTATATTAATATAACTTACAATATTTCTATGACTGAATTAGATAAGAGTTGTCAGATGCAAGCAACTGTAAAACAGGCTTCACATGATAACAAAGGCAAAAGGTATAATTTTATTTCATGATTTCGTATTTTTATTATGTGATGAACCTTACCCGACCCGAACCGTCGAACCAACCCGTATTCTTTTGATGTTTGAACATATGATATTGAAAAATTGAAAAAAGTGAACCTCTTAGAAAAAAATCCTGGGTCCACTGAGACTGCAACTTTTGCTTACAACTGGGATCGGGTCTGATCATGTTGATCTCAAGGCTGCTGCTGATGCTGGGTTAAGCTTGAGCTGAGCTTTGGCTCGTTTAAGCGATATTAAAGCGAGCTCGAGCCGAGATTTAGCTTGTTTGAGATTGTTCTTAAAATAGCTTGAGCCGAGTTGAGCTTTGGATTTTACTCACGAGCCGAGCTCGAGCTCGAGCTCAAATATGTAGCCCGGCTCGTTTACAACCCCAAGTCATGTGATGCTATTTAGCAATTTATAGTTTTTTTAAAACTTGAATACAGAGTCTTATTTGACACTTTAGCAGACTTTAACTGTATAAGTCCGATGATGTCATAAGTGTGTGGGGATTTGGCATTTGATATAGCTGAGCATCACACAGAAGCTGGCTTGTAGCATCTGATTGTAGTTGTGTGGTATTTGTTTGTATTTATAGAAAAGAAAAGAAAAGGTTGCTCAAGTGTGCTTGAATTAGTGTTCCTGAACTTTACGATATCACGTTATTACTTTCAAAAAGACATAGGTTTATTACTTTCAAAAAGACATAGGTAGGCTAGAGGCCTTGACATACTTTATCCCAAAAAGTAAAACCATATCAACTAACCAGAGAAATCAAAACCAAATATTACAGTAACTTCAGATGGAACGTGTTAATTTTTACCTTTTGGACTTGCACTAACTACTTTGTTAAAAGATATGTATTTGTTAAAATTGTGATAAGACCATATGGTTTATTTTCTACAATTCAAGATTGTATTGGTGCATCCATCGCGTGGCCCTATCCATTCATCTCGGTATGTATTTGTTAAACTTGTGATATAAATAATTTTAATATCATGGAATTTAATGCTTATACATGGATGGTTTATTTGTAGGTAGTTTATGAGGATTGAGGACGCATGATGACTCAACATTTTATGCTTCTTATTTCTTTAATTGCTTTTAATTTCTTTGTTAAATGTTAAGACTTTATGTTAGATAATTTATAACTTGTTTATGGTTAGTGTTTTTGTTATGAACATGCTTTTTTGAAATATAATGAAGTTTTATTTCTTTCATTAGTTGATTTTATACAATAACTATTAGGATGTTATATGTTGATTGGCTGTTTATAAAATTTGTTTTATAATCTTATTTGAGATATTAGGACCATTTTCTTAATATTAAAGTAGCTATAACGTTACATCATAAGGGTCCTATAAATTAATTTTTAAGGACGCTTGTATGTGCATCAAAAGATTAAAAGTAGGTAATCAAATATTAGAACATTGTAAAAGTGTCCTAATATGTTCTTTTTAGGACACTATTTAAGTTGTCTATAGGCATATTATGCGACCATAAAATTGGTTTCATAATCTTATTTGGTATATAAGGACGCTTTTCTTGGTACTAAATTAGCTATAATGTTACATCGTAAGGGTCCTATCAATTAATTTCTAAGGACGCTTGTAAGTGTATCAAAAGACGAAAAGTATGTAAGCACATGTTAGAACATCGTGAAAGTGTCCCAATATGTTTTTATTAGGACACTATTTTGGTTGTTCAAAGACATATTACGCGACCATAAAATTGGTTTCATAATCTTATTTGAGATGTTAGGACGCTTTATTATTTTCGAGACTTATTACGACCCCTTTACATGAAACGCTTTTACCGTTGGTCCTATTAAATGAAAGGTCCTATAAAATAGCATTTTAGGACGCTTTTGCGCGTACTTAAAACCCAGTTTTCTTGTAGTGATCCAAAGTTTAATTTCATTGTAATTTTTAAATCGGGTTGTGTAAGAATTACACTGTTTATGACTGGATTCTAAAATTAATACAGGGATGAGTAATACAGAGAAAGGGGTGAGTAGTCAATAGGGGTGTTCATGGTCCGGTTTGGACGATTTTTGGGTTAAACCGTGAACCAAACCGTTAGTCACGGTTTTTGATAATTGAAAACCGAAACCGGACAATATTGAGACCGTAAACCAAACCGTTTGCTACGGTTTGAAAATATTGAGACCGACTGACTGAAAGATAACTAAAAAACCGATCGTGAAACCAAACTGATGACCGGTTTGGGCGCTTTCATGGTTTGAAACCGAACCGTGAACACCCCTAGTAGTCAAATCTCTGAAGTTGTCATGTTTGCAGAGAAAGGGGTGTTTAAAGATGAACGTAAACCAAAGTAGAAGCACATTTCATTTCAAACACCTAACAAACCAACCTTCAAACCTTCCTTTACCAATACATTTTATGTGAACTTTGATCTGCCGAAAATGAGTTTCGAATGTCATCCTGGTCCTCTTAATGCAACAGTGTTGTTTTTGAACAAGGATCACCGAGCGTTTGTTGTTTTCAAAAATCCAGAAAATTACAGTAACCCGATAAATATTAAACGATCAGATCGACCGTTCTGGAAGTGTATGAAACAACCTCCGGTTGGTCCAAGGGTAAAAGCTTTAATACGTGCATCAGGATTCAGTGGGATAGGATACTGGACATTGGGTACCGGTATATAGACCACGCGTTAATAACTGCGTTGGTTAAGCAGTGGAGGCCAGAAACTCACACGTTTCACCTTCCTTTCGGTGAAACCACTGTGACATTACAGGATGTTAACGTGATGTGGGGGCTACCAATAGATGGGGAACCTGTATCTAGGGCTGACACTGGTATAATGCAAACAACTTGATTTCTCTAATTTTTTTGGAATTTCTTGAAGACTTGCCCGCATGTTCGGGTTATAGTTGGGGCAGTGCTGTGTTATACCACCTTTACAGAAACCTTTGTAACGCTGTAGCACCTGATGCTATAAGCGTTACTGGCCCAATGTCGCTTCTACAAGTGTGGGCTTGGGAGAGGTTTCGTTGTTTTTGTCACAACCCCCAAAATCCACCTGCGGAATATCACCGCTTGGGAGCGTGACTGACCAGGATCAAGCCACCAATCATATTGAACATAGTATATATAATAATCAAAGTAGTTTGTAAAACCCAATTCAATACAATTGATGTTCAAACCAAACATAGTTTAAGTAGCGGAAGCATAACATGAAAACCCAAAGTATGTAATAAGTTCAAGTGTTATAAAGTTTAACAAAACATCCACGATCCATGCTCCCCAACGACCTGCTCCTCCCTGTGCAAGCTCCATGTATCGAACGACCTGCAAGGCATATAACAGAGGATCAACAACTAGATGAGCGAGTTCACAGTTTATAGTTCAGTAATTGTAATAGTATAGTAAGCCTTGTATTCGTTCGTTAAGTCATGTATCGTAATAGTTCGTATCGCGGCCCTCTAGGCATGTATGCGAAGATTAAGGAAAGTTCTCAAGTATTCTAGACTAGGTATATTTGTATCGCGGCCAGCGGCATCTGTGCGAAGTTTAGTGAATAGTTCGCAGCCTTTCTAGGCATGTGTGCGAAGATCAGTCATAATATCGCGGCCAACCCTGGCGTGTATGCGAAGATCAGTTCTATTAGTATCACTAGTCTAGCAGTATCTTAACCAATCACCTTCCTCACCCGAGGATCATATCACTACGTTCCATTATCTAGAGATGTACAAGTAAATAATCCAATCCCATTCCCACCCTGGGAACCCCATGCCTTGGCTGTGTGAACTCACCTTGATTTGCTCGGTATGTTATTGTTTCTAGGGTTTATTAAATGTCTAAGTCCGTTACACACGACCTAGGATACATTGCACATGATACGATGTAAGTGTTTGCATCCAATTAGGGTTTGCAAGTCATTGATATTCAAGCAACAGTGTTTTGTGTGTTTATTGTGTACAGGATGATATCACATAGAATGTTCATACATGCAGGATCATATAGTTGCATTCAGTAGCATACAGTCATATATAGAATCATACAGCAAGCTTCAACACTGATGTTTGTTGTAAACATGTATCATATGTGGAATTCTGACTAGTAGCATACAAATCAGAGTGACAATCATGTTTAATTCACAAAGGTTAGACAATACAGCACAACAGAAGGTCAGACAACATTCCAGGGTAACAAATTCGGACCAAGGGGGTTCCTTACCTAAAACTCGGACCAAGGGGGGGTTTCCTGGCTTAAAAACTCGGACCCCTTGTCCCTGGGTTAAAAATTCGGACAAGGTTTTAAAACCCTGCCTCCCTTATAAAACTTGGACTTTCTTCCCTAGGATAAAACTGGGACTTTCTTCCCTAGGATAAAATGGGACTTTCTTCCCTAGGATAAAACTGGGACTTTCTTCCCTAGGATAAAACTGGGACTTTCTTCCCTAGGATAAAACTGGGACTTTCTTCCCTAGGATAAAACTGGGACTTTCTTCCCTAGGATAAAACTGGGACTCCTCACCATCTTGGCCAAAAGTCTGACCCATGTTCACTTGTTTAAAATTCGGACCAGGCATGTAGTTACAAAACTCAGACTATTGATTATCACAAAACTCTGACCTAATCCACAGACTATCAACATACGTAATTTCCAAGGCAAATTCACAGAATCAAAACAACAGTTACATTCATACGATCAAAACCCTAATTTCATACATTTCCACAGTGCAATAATCAATCATCAATCGATCATTCTAACATATCTTGTATCTTAATCATCAAGCAATGATTCCACAACAACTTTATTCATTTCTCATTTATCAGGATCAATCAAATAGGCAGAGAATATCATATGAAGAACTAGGGTTTAGCATGCATCAATCAATCACCAATTAACAATAAACAATGATTAACGATTACCTTGGATTGATTCTAGATGGATTGAAAGACCAAGATTGATGTAAAAGTCTTGTGCCAAAGATGAAGCAAATGATTGCCAGAGAAGATCAGAGAATAAAAGTACGTGTTTTTGTTTCTTTGGTGATGATTAGTGAAAAGGGATTAGGGTTAAGAATGATTTAAGTTTCACTAATTACCCTATACACCCTTAATTACTATCTATTACATATTACAGGCACAAGATGTACATTTCACAGTTTCATCACCACATTCAAGTATTTGTCAAATCTTTCACAAATAACACATAACCACGCACAATCACAATACACTTTATTGTATTAAAACGTATACAGTTTCATAGCAACCAATTGTGCAAATAAATAGCTAAACAAACAATGAACGTGCAATAAATGCGAAAATAGAATCTTGGAAACTCGAGTTGTCACATTATCCCAACTTGAAAGAAATTTCGTCCCGAAATTTAGCATGCGGTTACTGAGGAAGCTAGGTAAGTTGTATCGTTTTCTGGTTTTCCGGGGGTGTCACATCATCCCCCCGTTGATTTGGAATTTCGTCCCGAAATTCTGCAGTAGTAGCTTCAGTCTCAGTAGTGGTTGCATTGGTTCCGAATAACTGGGGGTACTTTTCTGTCATCTGGTCTTCGCGTTCCCAGGTGTACTCTGGGCCACGTTTGGAGTTCCAACGAACTCGGACAAGAGGGATTCTCTTGTGTTTGAGGACCTTAACATCCCGGTCCATGATTTCTACAGGTTCCTCGACGAAGTGCAACTGCTCGTCGATAGTGAGCTCTTTCAACGGAATTATGAGGGTCTCATCTGACAGACACTTCTTCAGATTCGACACATGGAATACGTTGTGAACTGCCTCGAGTTCAGCTGGTAGGTTTAGTCTGTAGGCTACCTTGCCTATTCTTTCAGTGATTTCGAATGGTCCAACATACCGTGGATTGAGCTTGCCTCATTTACCGAATCGAACCACACCCTTCCAGGGTGAGACTTTAAGTAGCACTCGATCCCCAACTTGGAACTCGAGTGGTTTTCTGCGTTTATCAGCGTAGCTTTTCTGGCGATCACGAGCTGTCGCCATGCGTTGTCGTATTTGTGCTATTCGTTCAGTAGCGTCAACTACCATTTCTGGACCTGTAATCTGACTATCCCCCACCTCTGCCCAACAGAGAGGTGACCGGCATTTACGCCCGTACAATGCCTCGAATGGTGCGGCTTGTATGCTGGTGTGGTAACTGTTATTGTACGAAAACTCCACTAACGGGAGGTGCTTTTCCCAGCTGTTGCCGAAATCGATAACACACCCCCGAAGCATGTCTTCTAGAGTTTGGATCGTGCACTCAGACTGCCGATCCGTCTGAGGGTGATAAGATGTACTCATGTCTAATCGAGAGCCAAAAGCTTTGTGCATCGCTTGCTATAGCTCTGACGTGAATCGTGCATCCCGATCCGAAATGATGGAGGTGGGCACCCCGTGCCTCGAAACAACTTCTTTAAGATAAACGTCTGCGAGGGTGGAGAACTTATCCGTTTCCTTAATAGCCAGGAAGTGTGCAGACTTGGTGAGTCGATCCACGATCACCCATATAGTATCATTCCCACGCTGAGATCTGGGTAGGCCTGTAACAAAATCCATGGAAATTTCTTCCCATTTCCATTGCGGTATCCTGGGTTGCTGAAGTAGGCCTGAGGGTTTCTGGTACTCTGTCTTGACCCTTGCACAAGTCAAACACTTGCCGACGTAAGTTGCTATGTGGGCCTTCATGCTAGGCCACCAGTATGTAGTTCTGATGTCATGATACATTTTATCCGAACCTGGATGTACCGAGTAGCGAGACTTGTGAGCTTCATCCATCACAAGTTCTCGTAAACCGCCATAAAGTGGGACCCAAATACGTCCTGTTACATAGTAGGCGCCGTCTTCCTTCTGTTCTAATCGTTGCCTTGAGCCGCGTAAGGCTTCGGCCTTGACGTTTTCTGGTTTCAATGCTTCCACCTGAGCATCTCGTATTTGTGCAGGAAGATCAGACTGAATAGTGAGTTGCAAAGCTCGTACACGCTTAGGTAGAGTATTGTGACAACTCGAATTTCCAAGATTTCCATTTCGCATTTATTGCACGTTCTTGTATTGTCTAGTTGATTATTTGCACAATTAATTGCTATGGAATTATGTACGTTTTGATGAAATGAATCGTATTGTGTGATTGTGCATGGTTATGTGTTAATTGTGATAAACTTGTCAAATATGTAAACTTGGTGGTGAAACTATGAAATGGTTATGAGATGGTGTACATGTGTAAAATATGATACTTAGGGGGGAGAGGGTAATTAGTGAAATCCTAAAGATACTTAACCCTAATCCCTTTTCACTAATCATTTGCACACAAAACAAAACACGTACTTGCAATTCTCTAATCCCCTAGCAATCATCATCACCACCATCATTGGCACAAGACATTCATCATTTTCGATTCCTCTCTTTCTCTAGAACCATTCAAGGTAATTGTGTAATCATTGTTTATTGATTGTTGGATTGTTAATAATGCATGATTCTTGTAATTCTTGAAAACCCTAGTTTATCATATTATGGTTCTGTGTTTTCAATTGATGTTGATAATTGTGATTATGATGATGATTAGTTGCATACTTGGTAGATTATTCTTGTGACGATTGTTGTTGTTAACATTTGATGATTTGTTATGTTTCTGCCGTCAATGCATATGAAAGTAGGGTTTTAGAATGAATGAATTGATCGCAGGAAACGTAACTGTTTCAATTACAAAATATCGAATGATGAAATGTTTGTCTGAGTTTCTATAAGTTTAATAAGGTCCGAACTTTGTATATATATTACTTGTCCGAGCTTTTAATGAACCAAGCATGTCCGACTTCTTAACATGAAGCTAGGGAGTCCGAGCTTTAAGGTAGAAGCCCCTTTGGTCCGAATTTTTGATCTTACAAAAGGGTCCGATCTTTTGTGCATGGCTTGCTCTGAGTTTTGTGGGCCTAGGAGCTCTTGTCCGAACTTGTTTAACATGTGGTGTAGTCCGAGTTTTATTATATCAGGACTCTAAGTCCGAGTTTCAACCCCCCCCCCCCACACCCTGTCCGAGGTTTAAAACCCTCCCCCTTGATGTTAATGTCCGAGTTTTAGACAAGGACCACCTTGTCCGAATTTAATGAAGGGGAAACCCCCCCCCCCACATGGTCCGAGTTTTGTAAGGCTTTCTCATAGTCCGAACTTTGTGAGACCACCTTCATTGGTCCGACTTTTAAAAAACAAATGACCATGTCCGAGCTTTAAAGGGGACCCTCCTTTGGTCCGAGTTTTACATTACTTGTAATCAGTAATCAGAGGTTATAAACTTATAGGTGGTCCGACTTCCTTGTGATGTTTAATGTGATCCGAAGTTCATAGATGTTATATGTAACCCAACCTTCTTATGATGTGATAGTGGTCCGAATATTGATGGTTATATTACTCCGACCTTGTGATTGAATATAAATATGATCCAACTTCTGATAATGAGCACATGATCCAAGTTTGCTGATTTCATATGCTGAATAAGTGAATGAGCGTTCTGTGTTAAGGCAAACACCAGTAATTAAGCTTTCTGTACGCTTCTGTATGTAATTGCATGCAACTGTTCCTTCCTGCATATAACGGTATGATTCGATACATGATTGTATGACATTGATTGCAACTGCATGATCCTGCATGTGTGAACATTTTATGTAATATCATCATGTACACAATAAACACACAAAGCACCGTTGCTTGAATATCGAGGATTGTAGACCCTAATTGAATGAATCATGTGCAATATATCCTAGGTCGTGTGTAACGGACTTAGAGATTAATAAACCCTAGAAGCAATAACATACCGAGCAAACCAAGGTGAGTTCACACACCCAAGGATGGGGTACCCGGGTGGGAATGGGATTTGATGAACTATTGTATATACTTCGCTGATAGAACTACGACTAGACTAGTAACACTTATTGAACTGATCTTCGCACACCTGCCAAGGGTTGGCCGCGATATTATGACTGACTTCGCACACCTGCCTTTGGAAGGCCGCGAACTGAATTTACTAATCTTCGCACACCTGCCTGGTAGGCCACGATACAGATAAACCTAGTCTAGAATACTCGGGATGAACATCCCCAAATATCTTCGCATACCTGCCTGGGAGGCCGCGATGGAAACTAATACGATACATGACATAACGAACAAACATACTACTACTCACACTATACTATTACTGAACTGTTAACTGTGAACTCGCTCAACTAGTTGTTGACTCGTTACTGCATGCCTTGCAGGACCTTAGGTACTTATGGAGCTTGCACTGGAGGCGCGGTCGTTGTGGACAAGGATCGTGATTACTACATTGAACTGTTATGACATTTAAAACTATTAACTATGTTGGGTTACTTACTTGCTTCCGCTACTTAAACTATGTTTTGTTGGAACATCAATTGTATTGAATTGGGTTTATGAATTTCTTTAATTATTTATATTGTTCAATATGATTGGTGGCTTGATCCTGGTCATGTCACGCCTCCTAGCGGTGGTACTCCGCGTGTGGATTTTGGGGGTGTGACAAATTGGTATCAGAGCCATTGGTTATAGAGAACTTGGTTTTAATATGGGAAAACGTTTTTATTAAAACCAGACTATAACCAGAACAGTGCTCTCAACGATCCACAACGACGCTTCGCTCCACGTGCAAGACTCGACATCCTAGGTAATAAGGTTTATGTTTATTACCTGCTTGCTAGAATTGCATAGAACTTTGCTCGAAGTATGCTTACATTATTTTTGCTCACTACTTGTTATTGCTTAAGAACATCTATGTGCTTACACTCTTCTGTCATCGCTCTATTCGCGAACCTCTCTAACTCATGTTGCATTTGCTATGAAGATCATGTCTGGACGAATTAACATGACTCAAGCCCAGCTAGAGGCTCTCGTTCAAGCTCAAGTTGCTGCGGCCCTTGCAGCTGCTCAAGCAGGTAGTATACCCTGCAGTATAGACACACACTAGGATCTTTAGATCCTACATTAACTCTTGTGATTAACCTTGTCCTATTCGTACACAATAGGTCAACACGCTCAGCAGCCCGTCTGCACTTTCAAGAACTTCATGGACTGTCGTCCAAGCTCATTCAGTGGCACCGAGGGGGCAGTGGGACTCCTCCATTGGTTTGAGAAGCTAGAATCTGTGTTCGAAATGTGTGAATGCCCTGAGGCTCGCAGGGTCAAGTACGCCACTGGCACTTTGGAAGGAATCGCGTTGACTTGGTGGAACGCGCAAGTACAGATCCTAGGGTTGGCAGCTGCTAACGCCACCCCTTGGAATGATTTCAAGGAATTGATCAAAAGGGAATACTGCACTCGTGAAGACATTCACAAGCTGGAAGATGAACTGTATCACTTGAAAATGGTTGGGTCAGAGATTGAAGCTTATACTAAGAGGTCGAACGAGCTGGCCGTTCTGTGTCCAACTATGGTGGACCCTCCATACAAGCGCATCGAGTTGTACCTCAAGGGTTTGGCGCCAGAAATCCAGAGCCACGTAATATCGGCCAATCTTGACAACATCCAGGCTATTCAACGCCTCGCTCATCGCATCACAGATCAGGCAGTGGAACAGAATAGACTGCCAAAACGCATCAATGCTACCACTACTGCTGTCACTACTTCTGCTACTCCCAGTGACAACAAGAGAAAATGGGAGGGGGATTCCAGCAAGGGATCAGTTTCTGTTCAGTCTCAGCAGCGCAAGACAAATGACTACCAGAATCCGAGTCAGCAATCATCTGGCAGTCAGGGGCAGGGTGGATATCGGGGAATTCACCCACTGTGTAATAAGTACAACAAACACCACAGCGGAAGATGTCGCAGGGAATGTTGTCAAAGATGCCTCAAGATGGGTCATGAGGCTAAGGATTGTAGAAGCTCACGGCCAGCAAATCAGAACCAGCAACTCCCACCGCCAGCTCCACAGAACCAGCACCAGCAGCCACAGCGTGGAAACCGGGGATGTTTCCAGTGTGGGGCTGAAGGCCACTACAAACGTGATTGCCCTCAATTGAACCAGAATCGCAACAACAACAATAACCAGGGCAACGGGAACAACAACAACGGGGGAAACAACAACAACAATGGCAACGAAGCTCGGGGTCGTGCTTTTGTGCTGGGTCGGGGCGACGCAATGAATGATCCCAATGTGGTTATGGGTAAGTTTCTTCTCGACGATATTTATGTTACTGTCTTATTTGATTCGGGTGCTGACACAAGTTATATGTCCTTGAAAATGAGGGAAATTGTTAAAACGTACACCAACACCCCTAAGCACCAAACATGTCGTAGAGTTAGCAAATGGTAAGAGTGTAGAAGCCGCACACGTAATCAAGGGTTGTAGCATCGTTTTAGCTGGTCAGACCTTCTCGATTGATCTTATACCCATAGTTTTGGGTAGCTTCGACGTTGTCAACGGTATGGATTGGTTATCCCAACATCACGCAGAGATTTTATGCAAGGAAAAGGTCATTCGTATTCCTCGTTCTAGTCGAGAACCTCTCGAAGTCCACGGCGACAAGAGTGGTGCTGTGGTTGGCATCATTTCTTTCTTAAAGGCGCAGAAATGTTTACGAAAGGGGCACATGGCCATTCTGGCACTTGTCACTGACGCATCAGCAAAGGAAAAGAAGCTGGAGGATATTCCAGTTGTACGTGACTTTCCTCAGGTGTTTCCTGAAGATTTACCCGGTTTACCGCCTCACCGCCAAGTCGAATTCCAGATTGAGTTAGCTCCTGGAGCAGCACCAATAGCCCGCGCACCGTATCGTTTAGCTCCAACCGAGCTGGAAGAGCTATCGAAGAAGCTACAAGAGCTCTTGGAAAAGGGCTTTATTCGTCCAAGCTCATCGCCCTGGGGAGCTCCAGTACTGTTTGTGAAAAAGAAGGATGGCACTTTCAGGATGTGCATCGATTACCGCGAACTGGACAAGGTCACAGTGAAGAACCGTTATCCTCTTCCACGCATTGACGATTTATTCGACCAGTTGCAAGGGTCGAGTTACTACTCCAAGATTGACCTAAGGTCTGGTTATCTTCAGCTGAGAGTCCGGGATAAGGACATCTCCAAGACAGCATTCAGAACTCGCTACGGCCATTACGAGTTTCTAGTCATGCCTTTCGGGCTTACGAACGCGCCTGCAGTATTCATGGATCTTATGAACAGGGTGTGCAAACCCTATCTTGACAAGTTCGTCATTGTCTTCATTGACGATATTCTGATCTACTCCAAGAGTCAGGAGGAACACGAGCAGCACTTACGTCTTATCTTGGAACTTCTTCGAAAGGAGCAATTGTATGCCAAGTTTTCAAAATGCGACTTCTGGCTTCGTGAAGTCCACTTCTTAGGCCATGTGGTGAACAGGGATGGGATTCATGTTGATCCATCCAAGGTAGATTCGATCAGGAACTGTCCTGCACCGTGTACACTAACGGAAATACGCCAATTCTTGGGTTTGGCGGGGTATTACAGACGATTTATTAAAGACTTCTCCAAGATCGCGCAGCCGCTCACAATGTTGACACAGAAAGGTGTCACCTACCGTTGGGGAGATTCCCAGGAAACGGCTTTTTAGTACTTAAAGGATAGGCTTTGCAGCGCACCTATTCTCTCATTGCCAGAGGGCACGGACGATTTTGTAGTCTATTGTGACGCGTCGATACAGGGGCTTGGTTGTGTATTGATGCAACGGGATAAAGTTATTGCCTACGCTTCTCGTCAACTCAAAGTTCATGAACGGAACTACACGACGCACGATATAGAGCTGGGAGCTGTTGTTTTTGCACTCAAGATATGGCGACACTACCTGTACGGTACCAGGTGCACAATTTACACCGATCACAGGAGTCTCGAGCATATCTTCAAGCAGAAGGAATTGAACATGCGTCAACGACGATGGGTCGAACTGCTTAACGATTACGAATGCGCTATCAAGTACCATCCAGGCAAAGCCAATGTTGTGGCTGACGCTCTCAGTCGGAAAGACACTCTACCTAGACGCGTACGAGCCTTGCAGCTCACTATTCAGTCCAGTCTTCCTGCACAGATACGAACTGCTCAGATGGAAGCATTAAAGCCCGAAAACGTCAAAGCTGAAGCCTTACGCGGCTCAAGGCAACGAATGGAACCAAAGGAAGATGGCGCCTACTATGTAACGGGGCGTATTTGGGTCCCACTTTTCGGCGGTTTACGAGAACTTGTGATGGATGAAGCTCATAAGTCTCGCTACTCGGTACATCCAGGGTCGGATAAAATGTACCACGACATCAGAACTACATACTGGTGGCCTAGCATGAAGGCCCACATTGCAACATACGTCGGCAAGTGTTTGACTTATGCAAAAGTCAAAGTAGAGTATCAGAAACCAGCGGGCCTACTTCAGCAGCCCAAGATACCGCAATGGAAATGGGAAGAAATTTCCATGGATTTTGTCACAGGCCTACCCAGATCCCAGCGTGGGAATGATACTATATGGGTGATCGTGGATCGACTCACCAAGTCTGCACACTTCCTGGCTATAAAGGAAACGGATAAGTTCTCCACTCTCGCAGACGTTTATCTTAAGGAGGTTGTTTCGAGGCACGGGGTGCCCACCTCCATCATTTCGGATCGGGATGCACGATTCACGTCAGAGCTATGGCAAGCGATGCACAAATCTTTTGACTCACGATTAGACATGAGCACAGCGTATCATCCTCAGACGGATGGGCAGTCTGAGCGAACGATCTAGACTCTTGAAGACATGCTTCGGGCATGTGTCATTGATTTCGGCAACGGCTGGGAAAAACATCTCCCTTTGGTGGAATTTTCGTATAATAACAGTTATCATACCAGCATACAAGCCGCTCCATTCGAGACATTGTACGGGCGTAAATGCCGGTCACCTCTCTGTTGGGCAGAGGTGGGGGATAGTCAGATCACGGGTCCGGAGATTGTAGTGGACGCCACAGAAAAGATTGCACAAATACGACAACACATGGCGGCAGCACGCGACCGTCAGAAAGCATACGCGGATAAGCGTAGGAAACCGTTGGAATTCCAGGTCGGGGACCGGGTTTTACTAAAAGTCTCACCCTGGAAGGGTGTGGTTCGTTTTGGCAAGCGGGGCAAGCTAAATCCGCGGTATGTCGGACCATTTGAGATCATAGAAAGAATAGGCAAAGTAGCCTACAGACTAAACCTACTAGCTGAACTCGGTGCAGTTCACAATGTATTTCACGTGTCGAATCTGAAGAAGTGCCTGTCAGATGAGACCCTCATAGTTCCTTTTAAGGAACTCACTATCGACGAGCGGTTGCAGTTCGTCGAGGAGCCAGTTGAAATCACGGACCGGGATGTTAAGGTCCTCAAAAGCAAGAGAATCCCTCTTGTTCGAGTTCGTTGGAACTCCCGACGTGGCCCAGAGTACACCAGGGAACGCGAAGACCAAATGAAAGAAAAGTACCCCCAGTTATTCGGAACCAATGCATCCACTACTGAGACTGAAGCTACTACTGCGGAATTTCGGGACGAAATACCAAATCAACGGGGGGATGATGTGACACCCCAGGAAAACCAGTGAACAATACAGCTTACCTAGCTTCCTCAGTGAGTGCGTACCAAATTTCGGGACGAAATTTCTTTTAAGTTGGGGATAATGTGACAACTCGAATTTCCAAGATTTCCATTTCGCATTTATTGCACGTTCTTGTATTGTCTAGTTGATTATTTGCATAATTAATTGCTATGGAATTATGTACGTTTTGATGAAATGAATCGTATTGTGTGATTGTGCATGGTTATGTGTTAATTGTGATAAACTTGTCAAATATGTAAACTTGGTGGTGAAACTATGAAATGGTTATGAGATGGTGTACATGTGTAAAATATGATACTTAGGGGGGAGAGGGTAATTAGTGAAATCCTAAAGATACTTAACCCTAATCCCTTTTCACTAATCATTTGCACACAAAACAAAACACGTACTTGCAATTCTCTAATCCCCTAGCAATCATCATCACCACCATCATTGGCACAAGACATTCATCATTTTCGATTCCTCTCTTTCTCTAGAACCATTCAAGGTAATTGTGTAATCATTGTTTATTGATTGTTGGATTGTTAACAATGCATGATTCTTGTAATTCTTGAAAACCCTAGTTTATCATATGATGGTTCTGTGTTTTCAATTGATGTTGATAATTGTGATTATGATGATGATTAGTTGCATACTTGGTAGATTATTCTTGTGACGATTGTTGTTGTTAAGCATTTGATGATTTGTTATGTTTCTGCCGTCAATGCATATGAAAGTAGGGTTTTAGAATGAATGAATTGATCGCAGGAAACGTAACTGTTTCAATTACAAAATATCGAATGATGAAATGTTTGTCTGAGTTTCTATAAGTTTAATAAGGTCCGAACTTTGTATATATATTACTTGTCCGAGCTTTTAATGAACCAAGCATGTCCGACTTCTTAACATGAAGCTAGGGAGTCCGAGCTTTAAGGTAGAAGCCCCTTTGGTCCGAATTTTTGATCTTACAAAAGGGTCCGATCTTTTGTGCATGGCTTGCTCCGAGTTTTGTGGGCCTAGGAGCTCTTGTCCGAACTTGTTTAACATGTGGTGTAGTCCGAGTTTTATTATATCAGGACTCTAGGTCCGAGTTTCAACCCCCCCACACCCTGTCCGAGGTTTAAAACCCTCCCCCTTGATGTTAATGTCCGAGTTTTAGACAAGGACCACCTTGTCCGAATTTAATGAAGGGGAAACCCCCCCCCCCACATGGTCCGAGTTTTGTAAGGCTTTCTCATAGTCCAAACTTTGTGAGACCACCTTCATTGGTCCGACTTTTAAAAAACAAATGACCATGTCCGAGCTTTAAAGGGGACCCTCCTTTGGTCCGAGTTTTACATTACTTGTAATCAGTAATCAGAGGTTATAAACTTATAGGTGGTCCGACTTCCTTGTGATGTTTAATGTGATCCAAAGTTCATAGATGTTATATGTAACCCGACCTTCTTATGATGTGATAGTGGTCCGAATATTGATGGTTATATTACTCCGACCTTGTGATTGAATATAAATATGATCCAACTTCTGATAATGAGCACATGATCCAAGTTTGCTGATTTCATATGCTGAATAAGTGAATGAGCGTTCTGTGTTAAGGCAAACACCAGTAATTAAGCTTTCTGTACGCTTCTGTATGTAATTGCATGCAACTGTTCCTTCCTGCATATAACGGTATGATTCGATACATGATTGTATGACATTGATTGCAACTGCATGATCCTGCATGTGTGAACATTTTATGTAATATCGTCGTGTACACAATAAACACACAAAGCACCGTTGCTTGAATATCGAGGATTGTAAACCCTAATTGAATGAATCATGTGCAATATATCCTAGGTCGTGTGTAACGGACTTAGAGATTAATAAACCCTAGAAGCAATAACATACCGAGCAAACCAAGGTGAGTTCACACAGCCAAGGATGGGGTTCCCTGGTGGGAATGGGATTTGATGAACTATTGTATATACTTCGCTGATAGAACTACGACTAGACTAGTAATACTTATTGAACTGATCTTCGCACACCTGCCAAGGGTTGGCCGCGATATTATGACTGACTTCGCACACCTGCCTTTGGAAGGCCGTGAACTGAATTTACTAATCTTCGCACACCTGCCTGGTAGGCCGCGATACAGATAAACCTAGTCTAGAATACTCGGGATGAACATCCCCTAATATCTTCGCATACCTGCCTGGGAGGCCGCGATGGAAACTAATACGATACATGACATAACGAACGAACATACTACTACTCACACTATACTATTACTAAACTGTTAACTGTGAACTCGCTCAACTAGTTGTTGACTCGTTGCTACATGCCTTGCAGGACCTTAGGTACTTATGGAGCTTGCACTGGAGGCGCGGTCGTTGTGGACAAGGATCGTGATTACTACGTTGAACTGTTATGACATTTAAAACTATTAACTATGTTGGGTTACTTACTTGCTTCCGCTACTTAAACTATGTTTTGTTGGAACATCAATTGTATTGAATTGGGTTTATGAATTTCTTTAATTATTTATATTGTTCAATATGATTGGTGGCTTGATCCTGGTCATGTCACGCCTCCTAGCGGTGGTACTCCGCGTGTGGATTTTGAGGGTGTGACAAGTATCTTTTCGACTGAGGGCATCAGCCACAACATTGGCTTCGCCTGATGGTACTTGATGGCGCATTCGTAATAGTTAAGCAACTCGACCCATCGTCGTTGACGCATGTTCAATTCCTTCTGCTTGAAGATATGCTCGAGACTCCTGTGATCGGTGTAGATAGTGCACTTGGTACCGTACAGGTAGTGTCGGCATATCTTGAGCGCGAAAACAACAGCTCCCAACTCTAAATCGTGCGTCGTATAGTTTCGTTCATGAACCTTGAGTTGCCGCGAAGCGTAGGCAATAACTTTATCCCGCTGCATCAATACACAACCAAGCCCCTGTATCGATGCGTCACAATAGACCACAAAATCATCCGTGCCCTCTGGCAATGAGAGAATAGGTGCGCTGCAAAGCCTATCCTTTAAGTACTAGAAAGCGGTTTCCTGGGAATCTCCCCAACGGTAGGTGACACCTTTCTGTGTCAGCATAGTAAGCGGCTGCGCGATCTTCGAAAAGTCTTTAATGAATCGTCTGTAGTAACCCGCCAGACCCAAGAATTGGCGTATCTCTGTTGGTGTACGCGGTGCAGGCCAGTTCCTGATCGAATCTACCTTGGATGGATCGACATGAATCCCATCCCTGTTCACCACATGGCCTAAGAAGTGGACTTCACGAAGCCAGAAGTCGCATTTTGAAAACTTGGCGTACAGTTGTTCCTTTCGAAGAAGTTCCAAGATAAGTCGTAAGTGCTGCTCGTGTTCCTCCTGACTCTTGGAGTAGATCAGAATGTCGTCGATGAAAACGATGACGAACTTGTCAAGATAGGGTTTGCACACCCTGTTCATAAGATCCATGAAAACTGCCGGCGCGTTCGTAAGCCCAAAAGGCATGACTAGAAACTCGTAGTGACCGTAGCGAGTTCTGGATGCTGTCTTAGAGACGTCCTCATCCCGGACTCTCAGCTGATGGTAACCTGACCTTAGATCAATTTTGGAGTAGTAACTCGACCCTTGCAACTGGTCGAATAAGTCGTCTATACGAGGAAGAGGATAGCGGTTCTTCACTGTGACCTTGTTCAGTTCGCGGTAATCGATGCACATCTTGAAAGTGCCATCCTTCTTTTTCACGAATAATACTGGAGCTCCCCAAGGCGAAGAGCTTGGACGAATGAAGCCTTTATCCAAGAGCTCTTGTAGTTGCTTTGAAAGTTCTTCCAGTTCAGTTGGAGCTAAACGATACGGTGCGCGAGCTATAGGTGCTGCTCTTGGAGCTAGCTCGATTTGAAACTCGACCTGGCGATGAGGCGGTAGACCAGGTAAATCTTCAGGAAACACTTGAGGAAAATCGCGTACAACTGGAATGTCCTCAATTCTCTTCTCTTTCGTCGATGCATCAGTAACTAGTGCCAAAATAGCAGTGTGCCCCTTTCGTAAACATTTCTGAGCCTTCAATAAAGAGATGATGCCAACCACAGCACCACTCTTGTCGCCCTGAACTTCGAGAGGTTCCTTACCCGAACGAGGAATACGAATGATCTTCTCCTTGCATAGGATCTCTGCTTGCTGCTTGGATAACCAATCCATGTCGATGACGATGTCAAAACTACCCAGAACTATAGGAATGAGGTCGATGGAGAAAGTCTGACCAGCGAGGATAAGATTACAACCCTGAACTATGTGTGTAGCCTCTAGACTTTTACCGTTAGCTAATTCTACGACATGTTTGGTATGTTGGGGAGTTGGTGCACGTTTTAACATTTGGCTAACTTTCAAAGACACATAGCTTGTATCCACACCCGAATCAAACAATACAGTAACATAAAAGTCGTCAAGAAGAAACTTACCCATGACTACGTTGGGTTCATTTCTCGCTTCTCTCTGCCCCAGCACGAACACACGAACCCTAGCATCATTGCCGTTGTTGTTCCCACCGTTGTTGTTGTTGTTGCCATTTCCCTGATTGTTGTTATTGTTGTGATTCTGGTTCTGGTTTAACTGGGGACAATCACGCTTGAAATGACCTTCAGCCCCACACTGAAAACATCCCCTGTTGCCCCGCTGTTGCTGCTGCTGATGCTGGTTCTGTGGAGCTGGTGGTGGGTGTTGCTGACTCTGATTTGTAGGTCGCGAACTCCTGCAGTCTTTAGCTTCATGCCCTATCTTGAGACATCTCTGACAACGCTCCTTACGACACCGTCCACTGTGGTGTCTGTTGCACCTATTACATAGTGGGTGAATTCCCCGATATCCACCCTGCCCCTGATTGCCTGAAGAGTGCTGACTGGGACTCTGATAACTGTCAGTCTTTCGCTGCTGAACCTGTGACTGAACTGAAGCTGAGCCTTTACTGGAATCCCCATCCCACTTTCTTTTGTTGTCACTGGGAGTAGTAGAAGTAGTAACAACAGTTGTGGTAGCACTGATGCGTTTTGGCAGCTTGTTCTGTTCCACTGCCTGATCCGTAATACGATGAGCAAGGCGTTGAATAGCTTGGATATTATCAAGATTAGCCGATGTCACATGGCTCTGAATCTCTGGCGCTAACCCCTTGAGGTACAACTCAATACGCTTAATTGGAGGGTCCACCATAGTTGGACACAGCACGGCCAGTTCGTTCGACCGTTTAGTATAAGCTTCGATTTCTGACCCAGTCATTTTCAGATGGTAGAACTCATCTTCCAACTTGTGAATATCTTCCCGTGTGCAGTATTCACGTTTAATCAGTTCCTTGAAATCATTCCAAGGGGTGGCGTTAGCAGCTGCCAACCCTAGATTTGTACCTGCGCCTTCCACCAAGTTAACGCGATTCCTTCCAAAGTACCAGTGGCGTACTTGACCCTGCGAGCCTCAGGGCATTCACACATTTCGAATACTGACTCTAGCTTCTCAAACCAATGGAGGAGTCCCACTGCCCCCTCAGTGCCACTGAATGTGCTTGGACGACAGTCCATGAAGTTCTTGAAAGTACAAACAGGCTGATGAGCGGGTTGACCTAATGTGTAAGAACAGAATGAGGTTAAACATAAGAGTTGATTTAGGAACGTGCTAGGACGACAATCCTAGAATGAGTTACGACTGCAGGGTATACCTCCTGCGTTTGCAGCTGCAAGTGCCGCAGCAACTTGTTCATTGATAAGAGCCGTCAACTGGGCTTGTGTCAAGTTAATACGTCCGGCCATTGATCTTCACATCAAAGGCAACATAAGTGAGAAAGGTTCGCGAATAGTGCGATGACAGAAGAGTGTAAGCACATAGGTGTTGTCAAGCAACAACAAGTAATGAGCAATGTAATCTAAGCATACCACGAGCAATGTTCTATGCAATTCTAGCAAGTAGGCAGTAAACATAAACCTTATTACCTAGGATGTTGAGTCTTGCACGTGGAGCGAAGCGTCGTTGTGGATCGTTGAGAGCACTGTTCTGGTTATAGTCTGGTTTTAATAAAAACGTTTTCCCATATTAAAACCAAGTTCTCTATAACCAATGGCTCTGATACCAATCTGTCACAACCCCCAAAATCCACCTGCGGAATATCACCGCTTGGGAGCGTGACTGACCAGGATCAAGCCACCAATCATATTGAACATAGTATATATAATAATCAAAGTAGTTTGTAAAACCCAATTCAATACAATTGATGTTCAAACCAAACATAGTTTAAGTAGCGGAAGCATAACATGAAAACCCAAAGTATGTAATAAGTTCAAGTGTTATAAAGTTTAACAGAACATCCACGATCCATGCTCCACAACGACCTGCTCCTCCCTGTGCAAGCTCCATGTATCTAACGACCTGCAAGGCATGTAACAGAGGATCAATAACTAGTTGAGCGAGTTCACAATTTATAGTTCAGTAATTGTAATAGTATAGTAAGCCTTGTATTCGTTCATTAAGTCATGTATCGTAATAGTTCGTATCGCGGCCCTCTAGGCATGTATGCGAAGATTAAGGAAAGTTCTCAAGTATTCTAGACTAGGTATATTTGTATCGCGGCCACCCGGCATCTGTGCGAAGTTTAGTGAATAGTTCGCAGCCTTTCTAGGCATGTGTGCGAAGATCAGTCATAATATCGCGGCCAACCCTGGCGTGTATGCGAAGATCAGTTCTATTAGTATCACTAGTCTAGCAGTATCTTAACCAATCACCTTCCTCACCCGAGGATCATATCACTACGTTCCATTATCTAGAGATGTACAAGTAAATAATCCAATCCCATTCCCACCCTGGGAACCCCATGCCTTGGCTGTGTGAACTCACCTTGATTTGCTCGGTATGTTATTGCTTCTAGGGTTTATTAAATGTCTAAGTCCGTTACACACGACCTAGGATACATTGCACATGATACGATGTAAGTGTTTGCATCCAATTAGGGTTTGCAAGTCATTGATATTCAAGCAACAGTGTTTTGTGTGTTTATTGTGTACAGGATGATATCACATAGAATGTTCATACATGCAGGATCATATAGTTGCATTCAGTAGCATACAATCATATATAGAATCATACAGCAAGCTTCAACACTGATGTTTGTCGTAAACATATATCATATGTGGAATTCTGACTAGTAGCATGCAAATCAGAGTGACAATCATGTTTAATTCACAAAGGTTGGACAATACAGCACAACAGAAGGTCAGACAACATTCCAGGGTAACAAATTCGGACCAAGGGGGTTCCTTACCTAAAACTCGGACCAAGGGGGGTTTCCTGGCTTAAAAACTCGGACCCCTTGTCCCTGGGTTAAAAATTCGGACAAGGTTTTAAAACCCTGCCTCCCTTATAAAACTTGGACTTTCTTCCATGGGATAAAACTGGGACTTTCTTCCCTAGGATAAAATTGGGACTTTCTTCCCTAGGATAAAACTGGGACTTTCTTCCCTAGGATAAAACTGGGACTTTCTTCCCTAGGATAAAACTGGGACTTTCTTCCCTATGATAAAATTGGGACTTTCTTCCCTAGGATAAAATTGGGACTTTCTTCCCTAGGATAAAATTGGGACTCCTCACCATCTTGGCCAAAAGTCTGACCCATGTTCACTTGTTTAAAATTCGGACCAGGCATGTAGTTACAAAACTCAGACTATTGATTATCACAAAACTCTGACCTAATCCACAGACTATCAACATACGTAATTTCCAAGGCAAATTCACAGAATCAAAACAACAGTTACATTCATACGATCAAAACCCTAATTTCATACATTTCCACAGTGCAATAATCAATCATCAATCGATCATTCTAACATATCTTGTATCTTAATCATCAAGCAATGATTCCACAACAACTTTATTCATTTCTCATTAATCAGGATCAATCAAATAGGCAGAGAATATCATATGAAGAACTAGGGTTTAGCATGCATCAATCAATCACCAATTAACAATAAACAATGATTAACTATTACCTTGGATTGATTCTAGATGGATTGAAAGACCAAGATTGATGTAAAAGTCTTGTGCCAAAGATGAAGCAAATGATTGCCAGAGAAGATCAGAGAATAAAAGTACGTGTTTTTGTTTCTTTGGTGATGATTAGTGAAAAGGGATTAGGGTTAAGAATGATTTAAGTTTCACTAATTACCCTATACACCCTTAATTACTATCTATTACATATTACAGGCACAAGATGTACATTTCACAGTTTCATCACCACATTCAAGTATTTGTCAAATCTTTCACAAGTAACACATAACCACGCACAATCACAATACACTTTATTGTATTAAAACGTATACAGTTTCATAGCAACCAATTGTGCAAATAAATAGCTAAACAAACAATGAACGTGCAATAAATGCGAAAATAGAATCTTGGAAACTCGAGTTGTCACAGTTTTGGTCCTGCTATTGCCGAGTTCCACTACAATGCCCCGTTAGCTGCCGAGTTCCCACACATTGCCTGAAAACATTAGATCTCAGCTGCAATTTATGAACGAGGCGATGGTATGGTAGTTAGTTGTTGACATATAAAAGTTATTTTGAACACGTTTCTATAGTTTGAATTTTTTTTTTTTTTCGGTTTAATTGGAGACCCTATGACGACATTGTGGGTAGACTCCCCGATATATGTCGGAGTGGTATGGGAATGTAGCTGAGTTCTTGCCCTCTGATATACTACTCGGTTATGGAGCATCACTATCCTCAACAAGTGATGAGACAGTTTGGCATGGTCTAGTATATACCTACCAAAATTGCCATAAGTAATACTGAGCATGCCAGGCTTCATTCCATAAACCGGATCGGGAAAACCGGGTGGAACTGGATATCTCGTCACGATCAGTATGTTCGTGGGTGGGAGGCACGTCATCAAAACTTGGTAAACGGGGAATTCATCACATCTGTTTCCGTTGCCAATGATTACATGGCGTGGTACATGCAGCATACCGTGTTATATCTGACGAACCCACGATTGCCACCTGGCCCCATGAGCGCTTCTAAGATGAAGGAGCAAGGGTCCAAATGATGGTATATTTAAGTTTAAAATTATGCAAGGTTACCTTTATTATTGTTAGTATAAAAATTAATTATTAATATTTTTTGGCAGTTGGAGATGATGGGTCTAATACACCGATCTCAAGATCTGGACTTTATTCAGGGTGCGGCGTATCGGGCTCTTGATATGTCTAATGTTCCAGAATACACACAATATCCGACTCACCTGACACAGGAGCCGGTGGACCTTGTTTCATATCCTCGTACACAGAGGTTAGGGAGGCCAAGGCATCGTGGACGTGGTGGTAGAAATGTTCAAGAGCCGGGGACATCTAATTGGGGCACGAACTTCGGGGGGATCAGGATCCAGTGTTAACGAAAATGAAAATTATGCTGGAAACTGTCACACCCCAACCAATGGCGGAAACATCGGGATGAGACGAAGTGCGAAGATTGCTCGAGACATCATAACGCTAATAATTGTGACAAGTATTTAAATAATCGTTTCATTTCATTTCTAAAGAATCAAGTACAAGGTTTTGAAACAAAATACAACAACATAAATAATAAAATGATACAATACAAATACAATTCTTTCTAAGTGTGTATCTAAGCATCCTACTAGATTCCATGCATCGTCAACATCCACCTGTAACATGTTAAAATAAAGTTCAATGCAAAAGCAAAGGCGAGTATACAAGTTTGATACGTACATAGCAAAAGATAAGTTTGAACAATTCCTCATAGCAAGCATGTGATTCAAGATGAACATTTAAATATGGTATGTGTCTAACATATCAAACCAAGGAAACGCAATAGGCTCATGATATAACCGAAGATAAAGAGGCGGGTCGTTAATCCTATAGCGCTACATATGTCACGGTTTGGCTCGTACGAAGTTAATGATAAATTCAACATATAAGATAAATCCAAGTTTAAAGCATCAAGCCATCATGTATACAAGCATGTTATAGGAATGTTCGTGTGTTTAAGCAAAATGTTCATGTGTAAGTTTGTTGATAGATAAACATGTTACACCCCAAAAGTGGTAAAAGTAAAAAGGGGAATACGAGTATACTCACAAGGTTTGCATATGTTTTCCGATTATCCAATTGTTGACGAGTAGAGATTTAGAGTCCGAATGTATAAGGGTTAAAGTTCACCCTTAAAGTTCAAGTATGTTTAGAGTCGAGATTCGGTGTTTAAAACAACATAAAAATAAGATATGAGAATAACATGGAAAATAATCATTTAGTACATATGATGCTTGTTCTTGACACTAGGAAACTCGAAGGAGTTTAGATGTTTTCATGGAACAAGGTTCCATTAGAATCGTGACAAGTTATCATAGTCTAGGATGATGTAATCTAGTACCCCGACATATGAACACTAGTTCATCATCAAGGATTCGATTATTCGAATAATATGTTTAGGGTATATAATATATGTCCAATAGTTCAAGCATGAGGTAGAAGATTAAAATCTTCATTTTGGTACCTCTAAATGTCATAGAAATCATGTAGGAGGTAGGAAGATCAAGTCTTCCATTTAGGCACCTCTATGTGTTCACCACTACACTTGATATAAAAACAACCAAGGAGGGTCATGAACATACAATAAAGAATAAGAAATATACACACTAACTAAGAGAAATCATCAAATCATGTGAGGATTGTATGTTTAGACAACCCAAGTTGTTCCATAATCACTCATGTATCAAAGACAAAGTTTGACATGACTTGTGGGTTAAAAACCCTAAACAAAACACCAAGTTTATGAGGTTTAATCCTCTGATTTTTAAGTGTCTCAACCTTGTTTTTAAGCCTAACCAACCACTAAAGTGTTGTAAGCATTAGGACATAGGTTTGAGATGAGATAGACTCAAGTTTGGTAAGAAATAACAGGGATTTCATGAAAACAAAAACAATCAGTGGACTTTGGAGCCTTTTTGCCAGAGTTCCAGGGACTTATTTACTGTGAAAAACCCATGGAAACGTAGATAAGGTAAATACAAAGTAGTAGGAAAAAGAATCGAGTGAATCGGATAAGAATTGAGTGAGTTATGCTCATTTTCGTGAAGGGATGTCAATCTGCTCGAACCCTTGCTTTCAGCTACGGTTTGGAGGATGTTTGGAGAGTTTTTAGTGTTGCAAAAGTGGTAGGGAGGCTAGTTATAAGTGATATTTATAGGGGGAAGGATTAGGGTTTCAATGGGTTGGGCTTTGTAAGTGTTTAGAAGGGGTTACACCTTGAAACTAGCCCACAAAACCCAACTATATGGGGCTGAATTTTGCTGAATTGGGGCTGCCATATTTCTTTATTTTTTTATTTTTTTTAAAACATTATAATGAGTAATTTTGTTAATTAAGTTGTGTAATAATATGCAACAATGTTTCCCCTAACTTGTAACAAGGTGAAATATGAAATAAAACATGATTTAACTAGGTAAAAAGTGTAATGTACAAGTATGTAACATGTTTGTAAGTGACAAGTATATGTCACATATTAGATGATTAACCGTTGTATAAATAAGCATATTATTAGGGGTTTTTAGGTATCAACAATTTAAGGATAAGCATGGACATGCATCGTGAATAAGTATCGTATAAGTATGAATTACAAATAAGGATTCGATGTACAATGAATTCGAACGTATGAACATGTATGAATATGTAGATGGTGAATTTAAAGAAATACAAATTTTATTTATGATCCAAGTCTCGGATTTTACAACGAAAAGACGACTACAATAATACAAGATTTCCAAAAATAGCATTACAAGGCGAGCTTTCTAATTATGGAAAGTATGAAAAAGCAGGGCGTTACAGAAACTTTGGTGTGGCACAAAACGTTGGCAGTATGTTTGCCGGCGCTAATCTAGCCGCAAATAATGATAATACTGATTCATGGCAGTCAATTTTGGCTACGGCATGCAACTCCGGCGGGTATGACATAACCGAATTATTGGACTTCCCACAAAATGATGTGGGTAACAACAATCAGTTTGTGGACCCCAACATAAGTCAGGGAGGGTTTGTTACCCTCTCGTCACAGATCATGGACCCCAACATAAGTCAGGCAGGGTTTGTTACCCCCTCGTCACAGATCATGACCTTTATGCCGGACAGCCAAACAGACTATCGGTACTTTTCCCATAACCAAAGTCACGAAGAACACCGGAGCCGTTATCATAATCCTGAACCAAACCCCTTAGACTGGGGTGACGACTTGAACCTGTTTCCACCGAATGACCCAAAGTTATCTGGTTTAAGAATGTAATACATTTTCGAATTAATATATTGTGTTTTTTATTGTTGTTATTTGTGCAATATATTTTACTATTATTTTACTGTTCAAACTAAACTGATACTGAACAAATTTCATAACATTAAAAAGTTCATTACATTAACCAAAAAAAGACATCAATAACTTGTTCAAACTAAACTGATACTGAACTTCTAAAACTTAAACTAAAAATACACATAAACCACCACAATCATTAACCAAGTAAACAATAAACACATCTTCAAAAACATCACTTCCTTAGCTTTCTTAATTGCCAAATCATCTTTGTTTTCCATGCTCCTTAACAGTGCTGGTATTACCTTCTCACAACCAGGGCATGAATATGAAGTTGGAGATGAAGGTGTATCAGCCCACCGTATAAAACCACAATCTTTCTTAATCTTTCTTCTATAAAGACACAACAATCAGGAAATAGCCATATAATTAACTTCAATCAACTATAATTTTAACTTACACAACATAAGAAGCGTCGATTTGGATTAGCTTCAGTCTTTGAAACCTTGTACCAAGTTGCTGCACCACATGAACAAAGGAATTGAGAAGTTTCCCCGCCCTGAGAATATTTCTTGTTGGAGCTTGCAGCGGATTTTTGAGACATCTTCACAATAGCTCAGGTTGGATCGATTTGGGAATTAGGGTTCGTATGAAATCAGGGAGCCACAAAAGAAGAGAAATAAATCAGTTGGATCGATTTAGGGAGTGAGAGATTTATATCTATTTATCATTAAGGGTATAAAGGACATTTCACAATTTTTAACCAATGTGCATTTTTCTCAAAAAGAAAATTGATATTTAATTGAACTTCGACCCACTATAAATACCCCCAACAAGTATGACAACTCCACAAAAACCACAACCACCTTTATCAATTATGGCAAACCAAGGTGACAATCAAGTAGCAGCTGATGAACAAGACAATTCGCATGTTGTCCAGAGAAACTCATTTTTGATTCTAAACAAATTAAGACGTCCAAGCGGTCGTTCTAACACTTCGTCTTTTCCCAAGCCGACCCGAAACGTCATCCTAAATAACCCTCGGTCGCCCGCTCAGTCGAGTAAACCTTGTGGCAACCCACCAGAAAGAAAAAAAATTGGTCAAGGGATGCTGTTGAATTTTACCTAAACGGGGATTCCCCTTTTTGTTATTCTCGCTTTTTAGGGGAAATATAGCTACCTAGAAGTTTTTGGGGTAGCCTACTAGGCTACGAATCTAATGGATGCCTAAATGACATTGTAATTCCAATCCTACCATTATTACTTTTTATTATACAAATCACTGATTAGATATATTATTTTTATGGCAGCATGTTCAAGCATGGACGTTAAGGCTAATGCGGCTACGACAGTCTAAACTTTAAAAAGACCCGTCAAGGAAATTGCGTTGGACGGTTTTACCTCCGCAATTTTTTGAAGACGTGTGTTATAGGAAGGATTGTTTAAGAGCGGTAGACATGGTGGGAAGGAAGGAACCGTACCCTCCATTTTGGGATGTTGATTATTTGTATATTCCGATATTAAGCAGGAGGACCGGTTACTATTCCGTGTTGATATGTTTAACATTGAAATAACACAATATTGGACTGATAAAAGATGGGGAAATGAAAAACGACGGCTGGTTGAAAACGTCATGGACATTTTTCCAATTTTCTTCAAGCACTTTCTAGACCAAATCCACTATTGGCGAAACTCGTAATACTGTACAAACAAAAAAGTTTCATTTGGTTTTATTCAAGATGGTGTGCCTCAGGACAATGGTAACATTGCTAATTCAGGGGTGCTTATCTGTATGATGATGGAGAACCTTGTAAGAGGCAAGTCGCTCATTGATGAAAGTGACGTAGAAGAGGCTTGTATCAACTACCGTCGCCACATGGCTAACGAGCTATATAGACGGCGTTGTACGTAGGATGAATGTTGTTTTGGTTTATGAATTATACTTTCATAGTATCTTTAAAATAAAAATATAATGTTTCCTCATATTCTTGCATTTTTGCTTTTTGACAAAAAAGGGTCATCCTTGCCTTTTCTGAGTCTTTTTTCACACCGGTGCCTTGCAGGTCACCATCACCGGGTTTCTCCGTGTTTTATGCTAGGGTGAATAAGGACTTGGGCCAGTGGTGTCGTCTCGCCGGAGGTCGTTTCCCCTCGTTTGGAGGGGCCAAAACAGGCCTAAAAGCCATTTTTTGCTTTTTGATAAAAAAGGGCCATCCTTGCCTTTTCTGAGTCTTTTTTCTCACCGGTGCGTCGCAGGTCACCGTCACCAGGTTTCTCCGTGTTTTATGCTAGGGTGAATAAGGACATGGATCACGATATTTAATAATTTGGAGGTGCCAAAACGGGCCTAAAAGACATTTTTGGCTTTTCTATACAAAAAAGTGTCGTATCACGATATTTAATAATTTAAACCTGATACAAATACGATAACGCATTTCATGTTTTATTACACGTTTGGGGTGAAAAACGAGCTGCATAGAACTCATCTGCCATCTCTCGTCTGTATCTCGCGCAAGCCTCGACAAGATCTCCCCCAATCCCGAGCTCCTCGTCATTAACCAGTTTTGTTAACAACATGCCAACTAACACCCCTGAATCAGGTCTTGGGTTTTCCTTCTGATGTTGGCAAACTTCAGTATGTGCCACCATTGTCTTTTCCACACATGGGCGTCCAGAATGTACCCAGTAGGAGATTTGTTCCAAAATGTTTTGAATAACGATTCAAATTTTATTAGGGTTGGATACACCCTAACTTGAATCAACCTTGACCCACCAGAAACACTTGAAGCACACGTCCCAGTAAAATACAAGGTAAGGTGAAGTGTCCGCATAACAACACGAACCATGAACCAGTCTTGAAGGTCAACACAGATTGGAATATAAACCTGAGACAAAAATATATAAGTTAAACATATTTGGTTTAAAATAAAAAGTGGGGGATGTAAGTGTTACCGTATCGATGTCCCAGAAAGGAGGATAATGTTCCTTTAATCCAATGGCAAAAGGTAACGCACGGTGGTTCGGATTCTCACCCAAAAGGTCCAGGAATTGCGGTGGGAGAATCGTCCATGGAAACAGTTGTTCTGGTTTTCTGGATTTTTTTTTATTAAAATCCATCTGAACCTCATCATTCTCGTCACCCACCCACACGCATGCTACAAGGTGGAAAGTTATATAACATAAGAATAAAACATATTTTTCGGAGAACCTATATTTATACTCCTTACCAGTGCCGACAAGTAACCGTAGTTCTCGTATCCAAGTAGGGCACCCCAAAACTTGAATCCGAGTTGTCTCTTTCCAAGGAATCCGCTATAACAGAAAGAAGAATCTTTGTTATGATAGAACACCATTACATTTTTTGACCACGATCTAGACTCTTCTGTTGGGTAATAATACCGGTGTATCTTTCTGGGGATCTTTTCAGGGGGGTATCGGGAACTTACTCCAGCTCCAAGAACGAGTCTTCCGGGTCCCCCATTTATTGAGTGTGGTTGGTGCAATTCGAGATGGGGGTATGAATCACTATTTATGTTTGAACAATCAAAGTAGTAAAGTCGTTGTTTCATCCAGAAATGTTATACTAGGTCGCTGTTTCATCCAGAAATGTTATACTAGGTCGCTGTTTCATCCAGAAATGTTATACTAGGTCGCTATTTCATCCAGAAGGGTTATACTAGATCGCTGTTTCATCCAGAAATGTTATACTAGGTCGCTGTTTCATCTAGAAATGTTACACTAGGTCACTGTTTCAACCTTATATCTACCATAAGTTCGCAGTTTCATGTATAAAAAGTCACCTAAATTTGCTGTTTCAGATAAAGTGGTTCCTATTGCTGATATTAAGTCTTCTTGCAGACTCGTATCTTTTTTTCTTTGCAGACTCGTTGTTAAAAAAGTTTGGAACTATGACAATCAACAGTTTGATTTCAACCCTAACCGGGAGGAGGATTACGACCCAGAAGTCCTGAAGGATGCTTGGAACTATGACGAAGAAGAAGAAGATTGGTCCTGTGTTTGGCACAACCCATATTCTGGAGAAGAGTTAGACTCGGAACTATCATCTAGAGGTGACTACCATTGGAAATAGGGTTGCTCGTTTTGTTGCAGTGTGCTCCCCTCCACTGAACAGCTGCGTGCTTGTCCCAGACCTTCTCCTCAACATAAATACCACCTATCACACCAATATGTCTTCACATCTTCACCTCACCTCACAAGTCATTCGGATGGCAGATGGTGATAACGAATTACACATTCATTTTCAGTTGCATATACATCAAGGGGAGCCAAACCCTGCAAATGTTGAACCACAACCCAACCGTAACTCTCTTGTACCACAACTCAACAATAACTTTCTTGAACCCCAACCCAACCGTAACCATATTGCTCGACAAGCAAACCCTAACAGTCTGCTCCCCTCCACTGAACACCTGCGTACCCGTCCCAGACCTTCAACGCTAGACCAACATCGTTACCGTCCAGATCATCATAGTCAGGAAAATCAAAATCAAACTTCCTTCATGGCAGCACCACAAAACCCCCTCTTTTGTGCAAAACCCTAGGAGCCCGTACATCTCAATTGTGGAAAAGGGAGAAGCCTTACCTGGTCTTATCCGACCCATATGCAGGTATGGACACCACTACTACTGTACGCATACTGAGCCATCCGACAGTGATCGAGACTCAAACACGTTATCAGATGACGCAGTGGTTAGTGATGATCCATGGGAGCAGTATCAGAATTACGATAGCGATTCTGATTCATCGTTTTGATTCCATATTCTACCTTAACTGCTGTCTTATGTATTTTCAATTCAATAATATTTTTGTTGTTGTGTTTAATGTTTCTTAGTGAATTTTGGAACAAATGTCTTAATTGTTAAATTACACCAATTGAAAATTCAAACAAAAATACCAAACACAAAACATAGGAGGATACCTCTAACAGTTAACAGTAAAAACCAAAACAAGATACTAACTTAACGTCGGCCACAGGTCTTCCTGTTGTGCCCGGTTTCTCCGCATCTGCTGCATCGACGTGTCTGGGGTTCATCGTGGTAGTTAAGATCCATCTCATTTTGGATTCTTCTTGAACGAACCCTGCCTCGATGTGTTGTGACCCTCGGAGGGTCTCCTTGAATTGTCCAGTCCGCTTCTTCCCACTCTTCTTTGTGTCCCAGGGTGAAAAAATGACCGCTGTACTGTTCCTGATAGGTGGTGGTGTGGAATTTGAAATTGGTAACGTCATATGGTTGCTCACCCCTCCAAGCGCAAACGGCGATAGCATGGAAACAAGGGAATCTAAGCATTTGCCATTTCCCGCATGAGCACCCCCTGCGTCTGTATTCAAAGGTGTACTCGTTTCCACCGTCATCATTTGTTTCATCCCTTGAAACTACCGCGTAGCGACCTTCTCTGACATCGTAGACGGACACTTCATGTTGCATGGCTACGGAATGCAACTTGTTAAACCTGGACCAAATTCGAGGGGGGTAGAGGGGTATTGCAGCTTTGGGTCATCTGCGCGTGCCGAGCATACTCTGATACGTCCTTGGTGAACGTATAATGAATCAAGGCTTTTACTGGCAGGAGTCTTGCTTCACGTAAGACATTATTCATAGACTCGGATATGTTCGTCGTAAGGTTACCCCAATGACGGTTTCCGCGGTCATGAACAATAGTCCACTTGCTTTTCTCGATGTCGTTCAGGTAGTCCCACGCATCCTGATTTAACATCCGCATTTCCCTCACAGCCCAAAGATACTTTCTGCGTTGAGTTGTGCTCCCGATCATCCAACACAGCTTCCTAAGAGATTTGGTCTTGAACCTACCACTAAAATTGCTTCTTACATGCCGAAGACAATAACGGTGGTAGGCGTTTGGTTCCTTCCAATGCTCAAGGTTCTCCATCGCATTAATTATCCCGGCATGAAGGTCTGATAGAACACAAATACTACTATTACAGTCTCTGGTGTCGTATTCCCTCAAATTTTGGAAAAACCAACACCAACTATGAACCGTCTCTTCGTCAACTAGAGCGTACGCCACTGGCATTATGTAGTTGTTGGCGTTTTTGGTTACCGCAACCAACAACTTACCACGGTACCCTCCTTTCAAGTGTGTGCCGTCCACAGAGATTACAGGCTGGCAAAGATGAAACGCGCGAATAGAAGGACTAAATGCCTAAAAAAACATATTTGAATGTTGGACGTCCTGGAGTCGAGTACAGGTGATGAAACCATGAAACCACTGTACCAGGGTTTCGAGACTGAAGCCGTAACACGTACTTTGGCAGCTCCTCAAAGTTGCTTTCCAAGGTTCCATATATCCTCTCAATTGCCTTTCTTCGTCCCGCCACGCCTTCGTATATGTAACATCGACAGACTTCGCTTGCTTTATATGCATCCTGATGTGTTTCACCTTCAACGCAATGTCTGTACGAATTTGTGGCAGGATGTGTGCAGCGGTATCCTTAGATCTAAGGCACCTGTTGTTGTTGCGTACCACCGTAGAATAATAACTGTGGGCAGGCGCACAGTTGGTAATTTGCCACATGCGTTGGCGTTTTTGTTTGCCATTGCACGCGCTTCACAGAAAGGAGCATGAGGGAAAGGGTTTTTATAATTTTTGTTTCTGGTGTAGCATTTAACTTTGTATAAAGTTGGTTTGCTATCCATCACAAAAATTTCCCTTCCACGGCGAATATTCCATTTTCGGACAAGAAGGTCGACCTCCTGTTTAGATTTGAAATACATGCCGAAATGTATTTGTTAACTAACTATCCATGTCCATATTTTGTAACGGTTTTAATATAACAAATTAACGTAACATAATTTATAAATGCCACACCGAATTTCATTTCTATATATTTCTAAGAGTAATTTAGTTTAATTAACATTAATCAGCTACAAAAAAAGTTAATACATAGTAGAAAAATGTTTTAAAAGTTAATGTAACATGATTTATAAATGCCACACCAAATTTCATTTTTGTAAAGATATATCTTGACAACCATATATGTTAATAGATAACAATGTATTTTATTCAACCCGTGAAATAAACAAGTTTTTTAATATATAATTTCTTTTTTTTAGTAGTCGGTATATAACATTACATTTTTTACAATTTTTTCAACCCACACGGGATTCTAACCTAGTGAGCTATATTAGGAAACACACAGTCAAATATTTTATGACAATCATCCAAAAATAGACTAGTGTCATCTAAATCATATTCAAATAAAAAAAATCAAGATTTGCTTCTAAATTACCCAAAAAGATCTCGTAATCAGAATCCCAAATCGGGCGAGCGAGATCAGACACACCATCCATAAGGAAACATACAGTCAAATATGTTATCTCAATCATCCAAAAATATACTAGTGTCATCTAAATCAGATTCAAATAAAAAAATGCAGGATTTGATTCTAAAGTACCAAAAAAGATCTCGTAATGAGAATCTCAAATCGGGCTAGTGAGATCAGACACACCATCCATGAATTAAGCAGCATCATCGTCATCAAACTACATGCTGAGCAAATGCAAGATCTTAGGTGAACATGTACCCTGGTCCATCGTAAGAAGAGCCGCAGACTATTACCATATACTCCAAGCAAAGATGTTGATCAAAGGCTGGAGCAAATGCAATCTTTAACTTCGGCTCTAACAGCAGTAAACATGGAGTTTAGCAATGACCTCATTTACCCTCCTGGTATGGCTCTAGAATCTGCAAACAAAACTGATTTGGAGAATGGAGTTCAGGTTAGCTTTGAGTTTATCGCTTCATTGTGCTTATGCCAATAAATTTATTGCTGAAGTAAAAGATTTTAGTTCAAATTTCTGTTTATAGTTGAAATCACCGAGTGGCCTTTGGCCTAGTGGTATCTGTTGATCAAAAAAAAAAAAAAAAACTTCAAATTACTAGTTCAAGTCACTTAATTAGAGCTCAATGCAACTGCACTGTCAAAAAACGCTTTTAAAAAGTTACATGGCTGATGTAATTGTTCTGTTTATATATGGTATGATATGCCCATCTGGTTTGGAATTTATTTAAGGTTCTTTCAAACGTAGACATAGAAACCTATAATAAATGCAGAGCTATGGCAGAGAGAGGTGAATACCCTCCTTTACGCATCGTCTACGATCCCTATGAAGGGTAAGTTACTCCAACAATATTCTTACTGTTGAACACATCAAAGAAATGGGATGCATGGAGAATAAGTTTATATAATATGACAATTGTTTGGTTGCTAAGTTATTTATTGAGGTCATCATCCAAAAAAAACTATCAGGTCAATCGATTTTCCGGGTGACACATAAAAAGAAGTGTGGGATTGCTTGATGCGGGTACCCAAAGGGTGGATCTGCCCGCTGAGAGCACTATAAGAAAATGTTAGACAGAAACCCTCTAATGTAGATATTTTTGTGTTACTGTTTTCATATAGAAACTATTATATACAAGGTTATATGTTACTTTTTGATGTTTTAGTAGATCTTCCAATGACTCCATCTCCTGTTTTGATTTGGTTATGCCTGATATATATCTAGCAGATAATTCGTAGTTTAATCATGTTTTAATTAAGCCACATACCAATTTTCCAATGTGCAGTTTACTTAAATTTTTTGTCCTTCTTTCTGTCAATTTTTATCTCCAATGCATCCTTTTTCATAAGACCAATGCATCTTCAATTGTTAAATGTTAGGAAATAGTTAGATACTAATTATGGCCATAAAACGGGTCTGGATCATGTTAACGATGCTTCCATTACAGGTTTAATTGTTGTCCCAGACACTTGATCATCATCATTCTGATGAATCATGAACTTGTTGACAGCGGAAACGTTTGACATGTTTGATCAATAGATGATACGAATGAATGGACAAACAATAACAGAATGAGATTGATTGTCTTGGTACCGAACAATGTTGCCGGTTCCACATTATTTATACATAAGGAAATGGCGGTTAAGTGTGGCGGGAAAAACTGTCATCGAACAGTTTTTAAATTACTTCGCTTATCACCCGCCACCACTTATCACCCTAATCCAAGTTCTAAGTTATACGAATACATATATACACTTACATATCATGAATAATTAAGTTTAATACGTTTATTCTATCATTAATTACTCATTCCCCACTAATGCATAACTTGTTTGTTACCTGTCTAATAAACTGCAGCTAAAATCAATCTAAGGCGCCTGAAGTTACCTGTGATGGTAACTATTGGTGTTGATTTAGAATAACATGAACCTTGTTTGGTCATTGGTGTATGCGATTTTGGGGTCGAACCAACTAGAAGAAGCTAGATACTTTGCAAGATTCAGTCATGCGCTCCACATGCTTGATATTGTAACTTTTACGTTCTTATGAGCGTGATATGTATTGGGCCTTATAAGTAGAGGGGGCAATCCTGACCCAGAAGCTATTAAATGGGTCATTTTAACCCTTTTAAAAACTACAATGGGTTGTTTTGGGTTAAAAAATAAATAAGGGGTTGAAATGGGTCACTTAAAAAGTTAAAACTTTTATTCACGGGTCAATTGGGTTGATTAAATTAAAAGCACGGGTCATACGGGTCATTAGGGTTTGGATAGAAAAACCATGGGTGAATAACATCATCTTCACCAGGCTATAATCACTCATCAACGATTCAGGACATCTTCATCTTCTCCAGCCTCCGCCGTCTCCTCCGCCACAAACCCGCCACCGTCTCCGCGTCTCTGTCCTCTCCTCCGCCACAAACCCCCCCACCCTCCGTCTACAATTCAGGTATTATTTCGGTTATTTTAGCTAGTAGTTAAAGGGTTAAGGGTGCGCCAGTCGCGTAGACCGAAGGCGTGAGTTCGTGAATTCGGTCTAGGCCATTTGCGGCTGCTTCAGACCATTTGAAACCAGTTTTAGCTGTTCCGGGCAGGTTTTTTAGGTTCAGGTGTTTTTGTGCCTAAGTGTGCGCCTTTGGCTTCTTTGACCACATAGGTTTTTAGTGGATCAAAATCTCAAAACGCATTAGTATTTTAGTTGCTTCTAGACTTTGTTGATTATGAGGATTGTTTTAGTGAATTTAGGTAATCTTTTTGGTGTTTGGATTGTTTATGAGGATTGTTTTAGTGAATTTAGGTAATCTTTTTGGTGTTTGGATTGTTGTAAGACTAAATTTTCCAATGGTTTTGGGTTAGAAATCTTGTTAACATCTACTGAATTGATATCAGATGCCCCCCATGAACAAGTTTATAGAAAGATAATATGTGAAGCAAAGGTTGTGCAGACAACAAGAACAAGCAATTAATATATACAAAACCAAACGAAAAATTAATTTCTTATGTAGGTCTTTAAAAGTCTAGGTGATACTGGCTGCAGAGTTGTTCTAAATCATAACAAAAGTTAATACTCAAATCTATTCAAGTAGCCTACTTGAAATCAGTGAACAAGTCCTTCCTTTTATAATTAATATACTAATATGTATCAATGTAAGATTTTAGTATATCTAAAAAAAACTGACCCCACCCGACCCGAAACCTGTTCTGACCCGGACTTGTTCTGACCCAGACTCGTTTCGACCCGAACCAAAACAACCTTTTTTTATAATTGACCCGTTTTGACCCATGACCCGACCCGACCCGACCAGTTTGCCACGTCTAGTTATAAGCACTGATCCTAATATGAATTGGGCATTATGTACCAAGAGTAAAGGTGTGATTATTGTGTACAAGATTGTAAACGTGGTATTATTATGTACCAAGAGTAAAGGTGGGATTATTGTGTACAAGATTGTAAATGTGGGATTATTAAAAACCAATTTTTCTTAGTTTTTCTCTAAAAATGTTAGTCTGCTAGTGTAAAACTTTATTAATTTTTTTGTAAAATGGTTGCACTATTATGACTAGAGTTTAATAAATATTTGTTGAAAACTAAAATCTAGGTCGGAAATGAAGTTTTCCTCAAGAGCATTCTAAACTCTACCGAGACTGTAGCAAGAGGAAGGCTCCAGAGCTTGGACCCAAATGATCTAGTTGGTGGTACAGAGATTGGACCAGAATGGTGTGAGGTAAACGTTCAAGTACCAATAAAAAAGATGAAAATTTGGTAAGACCATATGGTTTATTTTCTACAATTCAAGATTGTATTGGTGCATCTATCACATGGCCCTATCCATTCATCTCGGTATGTATTTGTTAACTTGTGATACAAATAATTTTAGTATTATGGAACTTAATGCTTATACATGGATGGTTTATTTGTAGGTAGTCCATGAGGATTGAGGACGCATGATGACTCAAGATTTTATGCTTCTTATTTCTTTAATTGCTTTTAATTTCTTTGTTAAATGTTAAGACCTTATGTTAGATAATGTTATAACTTATTTATGGTTAGTGTTTTTGTTATGAACAAGCTTATTTGAAATATAATAAAGTTTTATTTCTTTCATTAGTTGATGTTATACAATAACTATTAGGATGTTATATGTTGATGGACTCTTTATGAAATTGGTTTTATAATCTTATTTGGGATATTAGGATCACTTTCTTGATATTAAAGTAGCTATAACGTTACATCATAAAGGTCATATAAATTAATTTTTAAGGACGCTCGTATGTGTATCAAAAAATTAAAAGTAGGTAATCACATATTCTAGGACATTGTAAAAGTGTCCTAATATGTTCTTTCTAGGACGCTATTTAAGTTGTCTATAGACATATTATGCGACCATAAAATTGGTTTCATAATCTTATTTGGTATATTAGGACCCTTTTCTTGGTACTAAATTAGCTATAATATTACAACATAAGGGTCCTATCAATTAATTTATACGGACGCTTGTAAGTGTATCAAAAGATTAAAAGTATGTAAGCCCATGTTAGAACATCGTAAAAATGTCCTAATATGTTTTTATTAGGACACTATTTTGGTTGTTCAAACACATATTATGCGACCATAAAATTGGTTTCATAATCTTATTTGAGATGTTAGGACACTTTTTTAGTTCCGAGACTTATTACGACCCCTTCACATGAAACGCTTTTACCATTGGTCCTATTAAATGAAAGGTCCTATAAAATAGCATTTTAGGACGCTTTTGTGCGTACTAAAAACCCATTTTTCTTGTAGTGATAATTTAACCACAATTTCACATATGACAATAGCATATATAGTAAGAATACTACTTAGTTTCTATAATCATTATAAAAAAGGAAAACAATTTATATGCAATAATCTTTAGCTGAACATTTGATGCAAGGAAAAATCATATACCATAAATTTCATTACATAAAAAGTAATACTTGAAAATATGAGTTGAAAATGTTTATATCAAATCATAAAACTACATGTATCAAACAAGAACCCAGATTGAGTATAGACGAACTAACAACTAACCCCTAGTGTAAGGTTGAATTTAAATTTGAAAATCGTAAATGTTTAACATTACCATGTGCAGTCAAGATAATCCTATAAGCAATCAACATGTTATGAAGGATTGATATATGTTTTTTAGATCCCTGCACGATGCAAACGATAACATGTAAGCATGCTACATTCGTAACAAAATCAATAACAACGATAAAATTAAAGCAGAGTTCTTGCCACAATAATAACTCAAAACAAAAATAGAAGAAAATAGAAGTAACAAAACAAAGATGAAGATGATCGAGTTGCCGCTGGCCATCATCAACACCACAAGGATCTCACTTCATAAAGTTAAAGTATTTCACGAGCATAACTCAAGGGGGAGCTTATGCTAAGGGGGAGTTTGTTAACACACTGCCTACATGATACGGGTAGTTTGTTGATACACTCTCTGCTTTCAAGACGTGAAGACTTTGAAGATCCTCCGACCATGAAGACTTGAAAGGACATCAGAGTTTTGGAAACTCGAAGACCAAAGACTGTCGAAGTTCGAGACAAGTCTACATCTATAGAAGATAAAGACAAGATAAAGACAAAGCTACAGCCAAGGGGGAGTTTGTTGGTGCACTTGTGTCTGTACTTTGTCTGTATTCAGTCTGTATGTAAACGATGTCCTAAATCAGTCTGTAAGTTGACCAAGTCAACTATCCTCCTAGTTTGACTTGGACAACAGGATGTTTGTCTGGATCGAAGGATAGCCTCGAAGGATACGCACCATCCTTCGAGGTGCTCGAAAGATATGGTTCGACCATTAGACATCGAAGGATGATCCTTCGATGTCCACGCTGATCGTTCGAGCTCCCTGTCATCGATAGATGATCCTTCGGACCATCTATCGATCCTTCGACCAAGACCTGCTGTGTATGGGTATAAATACCCATGCAGTGTGTTAGTGTGAGAAAGAAGCACACTTAGAGAGTTAGAGAAACTCTGCTGGAAAACACACACACACACACTTTAGAGAGTTTGCAAACAAGATTGTAAACATTGTGCTTGTAACCGTAAACCTTCATACGTATTAATACAGTGGTGTTAATCGGTGAACTTTGTGTGTTCTTGTGTTTGTTCTTGCATCATTCCGGTTTGCCCGCTAGCTTGGATTCCGCACTCGCTAGTGGGTTAGTATAACAAGGTTTAGGTTTGTTCTCGATCCTCCGAGAAAAGGGACCTACAAGTGGTATCAGAGCCTCGCTCTTTACCTTGTTTAAAACCGGTTTGTTCAAGTTCTTGGTGTGTTTGGACACTTGGTTTAGCACCCGTTTTTGGTAGTTTTCTGCATAAAAACGCGTACTAAACCTATCGGGAGTGTTCGGGGTCGGTTTGGGTAACATAAAAATCATTTTTGTGAAACCTTGATTTTTCCGGCCATATCTCCGGTGTGTTTCCGGTGACCAGTTCTTGAAGATAAGGTTGCTTATTTTGGCAAAAATTTTTGAAAGTCAATTGTTTGGTGAAAAGTTGTTGCAGAACCATCCTTTCTGCCGAAAGTTGGTACATCAACACATCACCTTTTTCACCAACCCGTCGTACTTTGTGTCAGTGTGTCAGAGCTGTCGAAAGATATCCTTCGACATCGAAAGATATCCTTCGACATCTTTCGATCAAGGGCAGCTCGAAAGATAAGCATCCTTCGAGTAGTCTTTCGAAGTCTAAGGGTTATCCTTCGTAGTTGGAATCTTTTCGAAAGTTGGTTGTCCGAAAGATAAGGATACATCTCGAAAGATAAGGATCTTTCATTGTGAATCCTTCGAGATCAGTATTCGAAAGATATAAATCTTTCGAACATTGAATCTTTCGTGATAATCAGTCGAAAGATAAGGATCTTTCATTGAGAATCTTTCGAAGACTATTGCTCGAAACTCAACAGTAATCTTTCGATCACTGTTGATCCTTCGAACAAGTCTTGATCTTTCGATCAGATTGTATCTTTCAATTGTTGTCTGTTTGTTGTTAACAGTTTGTGGTGTGTAGGTTATTTGTTAATTTTTGATCACAATGAGTTGCACAAGTCCTTGGGATTGGAGTACGGATCCACAACCAGATCTGAAACAGATGTCGATGGCTGAATATATGACGAGTGCCATTCCAAAACAACAACAATCAATAAGTTCGTGTCAATGGGCTTTGGTATCCAATCAAAGTCAAAGTCTTCAGAATCTTCTGATTAGTGAGAGTGAAACAGGCAGTAACAATCGTCCACCAAAGCTGAACCACATGAACGATTTTCCATCATGGAAAGGCCGATTTCACACATATGTTCAAGGACAAAGCACCGACCTTTGGATGTGTTTTGTCAATGCATTCAATGAAAGTCTTGAAAGTAGAGCATCCACTTCAGAAGGTTACGCCAATATGCTTGAAAATGACAAGAAGGCTTATGAATTGGAGAAAAAGGCATATGCCATACTTACTCAAGCACTCAACAAAGACATCTACCATCAGTTTTCATATTGCAAGACCACGAAAGCATTGTGGGATGCCTTAGTTGCTAGAGGAGAAGGCAATGCAGCTGCTCGAAAGTCTAGGCATGATTTGTTGAAGAAAGAATTTGAATCTTTTCAGTTTTTGGAAAACGAGACTCTGAATGATATGACCACACGTTTCTATCATTTGATTAGTGAAATGTGTGCTTATGGGGTGGCAGCTACTCAACAAGACATGGTGAACAGGTTTGCTGACGCCCTACCCCCAAAATGGAGTTCGTTTATTGAGCTGTTGAAGCATACTAAAGCTCTAGATGAGATTAACATCTATGAGTTCATTCAGAAGCTGGAACATAAAAATGATGAAGAAATTAGGAAAGCAAGGCGTGCTCCAGCTCCTCAAAATACAGAAATGTATTTGCCTGGTTTTGGTCCTTCAGCTAGTTCTGTTCAGCAACCGAAGCTTCAAACTGCTTTTGTGTCCAATACGAGTTCTTTTCCATTTCCTCAATCAACAGCTGCTCCACCACAACCTCAATTCGATCCGAGGTCTTACATTCCTGTTCCAACACAGCCACAACCACAACCTCAACAACAACAACAGCAAGCTCACTATACAAGCAATCCTCAACCTCAATCCCAAAGTCATCACACAATCCGAGTCGACAACTCAAATCTTTCACACCTTAGTATTGAAGTTGCTAAGGAACATATGGAAATTATCAACACCATGGTCAGTGCTTACTGTGGTTTGGTAGCTGGTCAGCTTGGAAACATCAACATGACCAATGAAGATTATGATCAGATCGACAAGGAAGAAATGGAGTTGATGGATATTAAATGGGCTTTTGCTAGTGCGGTTAGAAGGGCAAAAGATTTCATGGCACGAACTGGAAGAACTTCGTTGGAAGGAAAGAAAAACACGAAGTATGGGTTTGATATTAATGCCGTCACGTGCTTTAATTGTGGCGAGAAAGGGCACTTTAAACGTGAGTGCACTCGACCAACAAAACACGGCAATCACAACCCGTTCAGAAACCAGACTAATGCGAATGCCCAACAAGAAAACCGTGAGAGGAGGATGGTGGCAGTGAATAACAATCAGGGACAGCCTGGAGCTACCAATCACAATCGGGCTTTGGCTGTTCAAGCTGATGAAGGATGTGACTGGTCAGTGCAGTTTGGTGAAGGTGATCAAGGAAATGGAACTGCATTGTATGCTAAAGTCATCGAGCAGGTTCAAAAAGAAGAATCTTCTGGGAGCGATGACAGTTCTGGTTATTCGGGCAGTTCGGATGAAGAAGGCTCTGTTTCTGGGGATAATCACTCAGAGCCTGATGTGAATGAAGAAGGAGATGATGATATACAGGAGCTACTGAATGAAGCTGATGAGCTTCAATGTCAGAAATCAATTCTGATTAGGAAGGCTGCTGCTACATCAACGGAAATGGAAAAGCTATTCTCTGAAGATGGAGCTTTTTCTTTTCAAACTGCCTTTATGGCAAATGGTTCAGCCTCTACTAGTCAGGTAACTTCTGAACCTCCTGCTCCTAGTATTTGTAAATCATGTGCAGATATGAAGCTTGAATCAGAAAAGCTTCATAGTCATAATCAGAATTTGGTTATTGAACTGTCAAAATGCCAAGAGGCAAACATGGCTTTAACCCGGAATGAAAAAGAATTTAAATCTGTAATAGAAACATTAAAGAAAAATGTGTCCGAGGTTAACAAAGTAGTTTACCACAAACAAGTAAGTATAAATGAATACATTAATCTTGTGGAAGAAACTAAGAAGCAATTAGCCATTGCCCAATGCAAGCATGATGCGATCAAACAGAAATTGGATAGTTATTCTAACTCCCGATTTGTGCTTGATCACATCATAGACGTTCAACAACTGAAAGGTAACGTGAAAGGTGTAGGGTATAAGGCGTGTCCACCCCCTTTGATGGACAACTATACCAAGATGCCTGATGAAGAGGAAATGCCCCGGTATGAACCCAGTGTGCCTTTGAACTTTGAGGAATTTTCTACTGGCCTAGGGTTCAAACCGGAGAATTCTGAAAATACATCCACAGAGCAACAGGAAGCTTCAACATCCATGAAACAAAGTCCTCCAATCATCGAGGACTGTGAGTCATCGGATGATGAATCAGAAGTGGATGTGAGTGAACAGGATAACTCACTTAACAAGATGAAAGGAGTTGTCATTCCCATTGAGAATCACATCCTTTGTGATCCTGATACTCCTGAGGCTTCATCTGTTGAGAAGCAAGTGATTGATCCTGTCAAGGTTGATAAGACAAGTGTGTCTACTGTTAAAAGCAGTAATGTGTTGTACACTTTGGTTGGAGATAATAAAATCTACTCAGATCATGTTTTTCCAATTAAAAATGTAAATAAATCTTTGATTGACAAAGTCTTTGAAGACAATACAAACAAATTTTTGGGAAAAACACTTCCGGGAATTGTGGTAACACAATGTGATCCAATTCCTAAGCTGAGATTAGGAAACAATTTGGTAATCAAAAATCTCCAACCACTCGACAACCTACTGCTTCTAAGGGTAAACAACCACAACGAGCTCCAAAGCCAAAGGCTAAAGTTGAAACAAAAGGAGCTCGTTACATGAAGAAAGGAAAAGATGTTAAGTTTGTAGCATCAAAAGGTACAGATAAAATTGAGACTTTTGAAAACAAATCAAACACTGATTTTGTACAACAAGTCAAGATTTTGAAACGAAACAGTGATAACAATTACACCCAACACACAAACGGGTGTGATGAAAAAGCAAGTACCTCAGGTTCTACAAGCTCAACATCTGGTAGTCGATCAAGTTCTCCTAAGTCTGTTGAAAGGAGAACTTGTTTCAAATGTGGAGAAATTGGGCACATTATCAGAAATTGCCCAAACGCTCCAAAGAAGAAGTTTGTTGAAAAGGCTCCACCTGAAGCAGTTCACCCTCAACGTCGGTCAGTTTCACCTAAACAAGATAAACGAACTGTAAGAGAACAAGAAACTAAGCAACGACGTAAGAACGTAAAAACTGTTGAAAAAGCTTTAAAATCTGAAGTTAAAACAGTTCAAAAGGAACCAAGAGTGTCACAACCTGTAAAACCAGAATCTTCAAAAACTGGTAGGCACAGACAAACTTGGTTACCTAAGTCGGGCGACAATTCAGGGGGAGCAGTTGTTCTTGAAAACCATCAAGAGATAGAGCTTACGTATCGTGATGCCAAGGGACGACCCAAGACCACTAAGGCTTGGGTCCCCATTCTCAACTGATGTGTTTATTTGACATGTGCAGGATGTTCTAGGAGGAACTATTAATAGTCATTGGATTGTTGATAGTGGAGCATCCAGGCACATGACTGGCGACTTACGGCTCCTGTATGACGTGAGAAATATCAGAGGAGGGTATGTTGCTTTTGCGGGTGATAAAGGCGGGTACATTACTGGAGAAGGAAGTATCTCCAATGGCATCGTGTGCTTTGATAAGATCAATTATGTGAAGCAAATTGATCACAATCTTCTCAGTGTGTCGCAAATCTGCGATAAAAAGTTCTCAGTGATTTTTGATGATGCTGGCTGTTATGTGCTGAAGCCTGGATTCAACATTCCACAAGAATGGGTTCTCTTATCGGCTCCGAGAGTTAATGATCTTTATATTCTCGATATGAGCCAAGCGATTACTACATCTGCACAAGTTACTTGTTTTGTCTCAAAAGCCACAGAAAAGGAGTCTATATCTTGGCACAGAAGAATGGGACACATTCACTTGAGAAAAATGAACCATTTGGTGAAAAATAATCTTGTGAATGGTGTGCCTGTAAGAAGTTTTCATCTACAAGATATCTGTGTCTCTTGCCAAAAGGGGAAGCAAACGAAGAAGTCTCACCCTTTGAAGAAAATCAACACTGTCAGCATGCCTCTCGAACGTCTTCATATGGACCTTTTTGGACCTATGAAGCACAAGACAACGTTTGGTGATGCTTATTGTTTAGTAGTTACTGATGACTACTCTAGATTTTCTTGGGTATCTTTTATGGCACACAAAAGTGAAACTCCTGGCATCCTCAAGGATCTTCTTACAATGTTGGAGAATCTCTATACGTTGAAAGTGAAAAGGATCCGAAGCGACAATGGAACTGAATTCAAGAATCAAGTTATGGATGAGTTTTGTACTTCTAAAGGCATTCTTCATGAGTACAGTTCTCGTTATACTCCACAACAAAATGGTGTCGCTGAGAGGAAGAATCGAACTATTATTGAAACTGCAAGAACAATGTTAGTAGAGTCGGAACTCCCTATTCAATTCTGGGGGGAGGCGGTATCGGCTGCATGCTACACGTTGAACAGAGTTCTTACAGTTAAGAGACATGGCAAGACTTGCTTCGAACTCCTTCAGAGAAGGAAACCGGATCTTTCTTACCTTGAACCATTTGGTGCTCCTTGTACTATGATTGAACCGGATGGAAAGTTTGGTGCAAGAGCTATCGAGGGTTTCTTCCTTGGATATGCAACTCCGAATTTTCGTGTTTGGAATCTAGCTACCAAAAAGATTGAGCTATGGAGTGAAGTTAGGGTTCAAAGGTACACGAGTCCTGTTAGGGCTCCGGGTGATCCGTGGATGTTCGATTATGATGGATTATTTAACTCCTTCAATCTGCCAACCTTTGACGAAGAATCAGCAGCGGCTCGAATGTTGTTGGAAAGTGACAACGCTGCTGTCTCGCCATTGGTTAGACCTATTGTTGTTGATCCTCAAGCTTCTACGTCAGTCAACAATATGGTTCAAAATGAGGTTTATGAAGATGCTGCTGATTATAATGACTCTTCTGAAGATGATGAATATCATGATGCAGCCGAAGGATCTTCAGCTCCAGCTGCTCCTGTTCAAGGTGCCTCTGGGGATACACCTCATACGCAGAATATAGATACTGCTGAAGGGAATGCATCCACTTCTAACCACATTCCTGGTGTGGAGTTGGTTGTTGATCTTAATCTGAACAATTTGGGTATCAATGCTCGTGTGCCAGATAATCCTGAAATGCGGATTCACGATACCCATCCCCAGCAGAATATCATAGGAGATGTCCATCGCGGAGTGCAGACGCGTAATCAGCTGAGAAACAACCGGAATGCTGGTTTGTATTCAGCTATAAGAGAATCTGGTCAACAAAATGACTGGTCCTTCGCGTGTTATGTGTCACAAGAAGAACCAAAGTCGTGGAAAGAAGCATTGAAAGACAGTGCTTGGGTTGAGGCCATGCAGGAAGAATTACAGCAATTTCACAAGCTGGGTGTTTGGAAGCTTGTTGAAAAGCCTGAGAACTACAAGAAGATTGGCACTCGATGGGTCTTCAAATGCAAGAAAGACGACCGTGGAGTAGTTATTCGGAACAAAGCTCGTTTAGTCGTTCAAGGTTTTCGTCAGATAGAAGGAATCGACTACAACGAAGTCTATGCACCAGTTGCACGTCTGGAAGCTATTCGGATCTTTCTGGCTTATGCCTCATTCAAAGGATTCAAAGTTTACCAGATGGACGTCAAAAGTGCATTTTTACATGGTGTGGTTGAAGAAGAGGTATATGTCGAACAGCCTCCAGGTTTTGAAGATCCTGTTCATCCCGATCGGGTTTGGTTGCTCAACAAAGCTCTCTATGGTCTTCATCAAGCACCACGAGCTTGGTATGCAACCTTATCTACATATCTGCTGGAGAACGGTTTTCGAAGAGGTCTTATCGATTGTACTCTCTTCATCAAAGAACAAGATGGAGATCTTCTTCTGGTTCAGGTATATGTTGATGATATTATTTTCGGTTCTACTAATGATGTTTTGTGTAGGAATTTCGAGCGCATCATGCAGGATAAGTTCGAGATGAGTGCTATGGGGGAAATGAATTTCTTTTTGGGCCTACAAGTGCAACAAACGGAGTCTGGGATATTCATTCATCAGACTAAATATGTTGGTGACATCTTGAGCCGGTTCCAGATGTCCGATGCAACGCCCATTGGTACCCCATTGCCAACTAATCATGGAATAACTCCTGACTTGAAGGGTGAACCTGTTAGCCCTTCATACTATCGCGCGATGATCGGATCCCTTATGTACCTCACAGCATCAAGGCCAGATATAATGTACCCAACGTGCCTGCTTGCCAGATATCAAGTTAACCCGAAGGCCTCACATCTTGCAGCTGTCAAAAGGATTTTTCGTTATTTGAAGGCTTATCCAGACACCGGTCTGTGGTATCCTAGGGATAATAACTTTGACTTGGTCGCATTCAGTGATTCTGATTTTGGCGGATGTAAAATCGACGGCAAATCCACAACGGCTGGATGTCAGTTTTTAGGAAATCGCCTAGTCACCTGGCAGTGCAAGAAGCAGACGTGTGTCGCTACATCAACATGCGAAGCTGAATACATTGCTGCCTCAAGTTGTTGTTCACAAGTTCTTTGGATCCAACAACAATTGCGGGACTACGGTTTTGAATTCCTAACTACTCCTATTTACGTTGATAATTCTGCTGCTTTAGATATCACTAGAAATCCTGTGCAGCATTCAAAGACCAAACACATCGAAATCAAATATCACTTCATACGTGATTGCTTTGAGAAAAGGCTAATCGATGTTGTTAAGGTCCACACCGATGACCAACGTGCCGACTTATTTACCAAAGCTTTTGACAAATCTAGATTTGACTTCTTATTATTGGTAAATGGCATTAAGGTCAAGCAAGAGTAAAACCAACATCGGAAAATCATTTTTGTAAATATCTTTGTGTGTTTTTAAATTTATCTTAGTTTGTTGATTTTAGGGGGAGTAAATCCAAAAATCGGAAAATACAAAAACATCGAAAAATTTCAAAAACACAAAAACAATAGAAAATCAAAAATGAGTTTCCTGGAGAGCAAAAGAGAAAATGATAGTACATCAGTGGTCTATCCAAACCTCTTTATACCTTAAATGCAAAACGATAAGCAGCTCTATATAAGATGTATCGGTAGGCTCACAATCATTTTAAAGTGTGCAGGGTGATATAAATCTTAATCGACTGAAGACCAGGTGGGAACCATTCATTGGCATATGGTCTTAGTACCGAAATTTCGTTTGATAGATTGCCGAGGTTCTGAGATATTCGGTCTTTATGCTGCTTATCATCTGGGTATCATGGTTGTATCTTTTACCGAAAAATAACGGGGACGCAAGTCTAGATCTTCCATGATACTATACATACGTGTACATATTGCATACTGCATTCGACCTCAATAAGTGATAAACAATCACATGTCCAAAACAAATAAGTGATAAAATATCACATTTATCCGGGTGTCAAGTTCGTCTCTCTGCTGTACGGAAGTACTGACCTGTTCACGGACTTGCACCTGTGCCCTCATGCATACGAAAATCAAGTTCCTCATCAATAAGTGATTATATCACAAAGGACTTGTTTTCAAATCAAAATAAGTGAGTATCTCACAATTTATACGGTCAAACAGATGATAATCGGTATACTCACCGGTAAGATGAACTCTCGTGCATACCTTGATACGGGAATGTGTCGTGATGTGGATGAACACCGGTCGGTAAGTATAAATCATACATTAACGTATCCTCTAAACATGATTACATCTGATAAGTTGAGCTTAAGTGGACAACAATACCGATAATTGTTATAGGATGCTTATCTTAATATTAACTAACTGAACAACAAGAGTGTTTTGGCATGACCGTACACTGATATGATTCTCTTACCCTCGAAACTCGCAAAAAGAATGTTTGTATATATTTATTTATTTACTGCTTAACTTTTATTGCTTTCTTTTAAACAGTTTCGTCGTTTGGTGCATATCAGCACGACATTAGCGGTGATGTCGTTTGATAACACTCAAAGGATTTTAAATTGTTGTCTTTTTATTTCAAAAACACACCTGAAATCTGTGTTTTAATATAAACTTTATAAAAGCCAAAAAGATTTTATTTCTACTTTATTTTCGATCGTACGATGTTGGAGCTCGAGTCTTCGTTACCTGAAACCTGAACGAAAACCAAACTGACTAGATCTTCATAAACGGTCGAAATTTGCAAGTTTTGAAAGTTAAAGACTTAAATTGACAAATTTATTAAACTTTCAAACTGTCGGACGGTGTTTGATTATGACATGGTCATTCGTGTGTCATTTGTTTATACTATATTCCAAGCAGTTGTTCTCATTACGCGTTTAGATTTCTTGCATGTGCAGATTCTAAAGGCAAGGAGAACATGGTCGATGACTAGCTTTGGAATGAAGACACGACGAGAAGGCGCTCTAAAGATGAAGATGATCGAGTTGCCGCTGGCCATCATCAACACCACAAGGATCTCACTTCATAAAGTTAAAGTATTTCACGAGCATAACTCAAGGGGGAGCTTATGCTAAGGGGGAGTTTGTTAACACACTGCCTACATGATACGGGTAGTTTGTTGATACACTCTCTGCTTTCAAGACGTGAAGACTTTGAAGATCCTCCGACCATGAAGACTTGAAAGGACATCAGAGTTTTGGAAACTCGAAGACCAAAGACTGTCGAAGTTCGAGACAAGTCTACATCTATAGAAGATAAAGACAAGATAAAGACAAAGCTACAGCCAAGGGGGAGTTTGTTGGTGCACTTGTGTCTGTACTTTGTCTGTATTCAGTCTGTATGTAAACGATGTCCTAAATCAGTCTGTAAGTTGACCAAGTCAACTATCCTCCTAGTTTGACTTGGACAACAGGATGTTTGTCTGGATCGAAGGATAGCCTCGAAGGATACGCACCATCCTTCGAGGTGCTCGAAAGATATGGTTCGACCATTAGACATCGAAGGATGATCCTTCGATGTCCACGCTGATCGTTCGAGCTCCCTGTCATCGATAGATGATCCTTCGGACCATCTATCGATCCTTCGACCAAGACCTGCTGTGTATGGGTATAAATACCCATGCAGTGTGTTAGTGTGAGAAAGAAGCACACTTAGAGAGTTAGAGAAACTCTGCTGGAAAACACACACACACACACTTTAGAGAGTTTGCAAACAAGATTGTAAACATTGTGCTTGTAACCGTAAACCTTCATACGTATTAATACAGTGGTGTTAATCGGTGAACTTTGTGTGTTCTTGTGTTTGTTCTTGCATCATTCCGGTTTGCCCGCTAGCTTGGATTCCGCACTCGCTAGTGGGTTAGTATAACAAGGTTTAGGTTTGTTCTCGATCCTCCGAGAAAAGGGACCTACAGTTAATACTCAAATCTATTCAAGTAGCCTACTTGAAATCAGTGAACAAGTCCTTCCTTTTATAATTAATATACTAATATGTATCAATGTAAGATTTTAGTATATCTAAAAAAAACTGACCCCACCCGACCCGAAACCTGTTCTGACCCGGACTTGTTCTGACCCAGACTCGTTTCGACCCGAACCAAAACAACCTTTTTTTATAATTGACCCGTTTTGACCCATGACCCGACCCGACCCGACCAGTTTGCCACGTCTAGTTATAAGCACTGATCCTAATATGAATTGGGCATTATGTACCAAGAGTAAAGGTGTGATTATTGTGTACAAGATTGTAAACGTGGTATTATTATGTACCAAGAGTAAAGGTGGGATTATTGTGTACAAGATTGTAAATGTGGGATTATTAAAAACCAATTTTTCTTAGTTTTTCTCTAAAAATGTTAGTCTGCTAGTGTAAAACTTTATTAATTTTTTTGTAAAATGGTTGCACTATTATGACTAGAGTTTAATAAATATTTGTTGAAAACTAAAATCTAGGTCGGAAATGAAGTTTTCCTCAAGAGCATTCTAAACTCTACCGAGACTGTAGCAAGAGGAAGGCTCCAGAGCTTGGACCCAAATGATCTAGTTGGTGGTACAGAGATTGGACCAGAATGGTGTGAGGTAAACGTTCAAGTACCAATAAAAAAGATGAAAATTTGGTAAGACCATATGGTTTATTTTCTACAATTCAAGATTGTATTGGTGCATCTATCACATGGCCCTATCCATTCATCTCGGTATGTATTTGTTAACTTGTGATACAAATAATTTTAGTATTATGGAACTTAATGCTTATACATGGATGGTTTATTTGTAGGTAGTCCATGAGGATTGAGGACGCATGATGACTCAAGATTTTATGCTTCTTATTTCTTTAATTGCTTTTAATTTCTTTGTTAAATGTTAAGACCTTATGTTAGATAATGTTATAACTTATTTATGGTTAGTGTTTTTGTTATGAACAAGCTTATTTGAAATATAATAAAGTTTTATTTCTTTCATTAGTTGATGTTATACAATAACTATTAGGATGTTATATGTTGATGGACTCTTTATGAAATTGGTTTTATAATCTTATTTGGGATATTAGGATCACTTTCTTGATATTAAAGTAGCTATAACGTTACATCATAAAGGTCATATAAATTAATTTTTAAGGACGCTCGTATGTGTATCAAAAAATTAAAAGTAGGTAATCACATATTCTAGGACATTGTAAAAGTGTCCTAATATGTTCTTTCTAGGACGCTATTTAAGTTGTCTATAGACATATTATGCGACCATAAAATTGGTTTCATAATCTTATTTGGTATATTAGGACCCTTTTCTTGGTACTAAATTAGCTATAATATTACAACATAAGGGTCCTATCAATTAATTTATACGGACGCTTGTAAGTGTATCAAAAGATTAAAAGTATGTAAGCCCATGTTAGAACATCGTAAAAATGTCCTAATATGTTTTTATTAGGACACTATTTTGGTTGTTCAAACACATATTATGCGACCATAAAATTGGTTTCATAATCTTATTTGAGATGTTAGGACACTTTTTTAGTTCCGAGACTTATTACGACCCCTTCACATGAAACGCTTTTACCATTGGTCCTATTAAATGAAAGGTCCTATAAAATAGCATTTTAGGACGCTTTTGTGCGTACTAAAAACCCATTTTTCTTGTAGTGATAATTTAACCACAATTTCACATATGACAATAGCATATATAGTAAGAATACTACTTAGTTTCTATAATCATTATAAAAAAGGAAAACAATTTATATGCAATAATCTTTAGCTGAACATTTGATGCAAGGAAAAATCATATACCATAAATTTCATTACATAAAAAGTAATACTTGAAAATATGAGTTGAAAATGTTTATATCAAATCATAAAACTACATGTATCAAACAAGAACCCAGATTGAGTATAGACGAACTAACAACTAACCCCTAGTGTAAGGTTGAATTTAAATTTGAAAATCGTAAATGTTTAACATTACCATGTGCAGTCAAGATAATCCTATAAGCAATCAACATGTTATGAAGGATTGATATATGTTTTTTAGATCCCTGCACGATGCAAACGATAACATGTAAGCATGCTACATTCGTAACAAAATCAATAACAACGATAAAATTAAAGCAGAGTTCTTGCCACAATAATAACTCAAAACAAAAATAGAAGAAAATAGAAGTAACAAAACAAAGATTAAAATGCCTACCTGAGATGACCTCGCTTGTTTTCCTAACATTGGCAATGAAATTACCAATTAGGGTTGTTGACAACGGCAGTCGCAACAAGAGAATTAGGTTTTATGATTGTGCATTGATAACTTCTTATTTATAGTATTGGACCACTAAATAAAACTGGACTTTTTTTGGGCCTACAAGGCCTGTCCAATTTGAAAAGGATAATAAAACATGCAAAAATTCAAAAGTGTGATTGTTGTGATTTGTAACCTGTATCTCTATAGCCAAAAATGAAATACTTACCGCTAAACCACAACAAGATTATCTGTTATATAGTTAAATTACATATTAACATCCACAACACACACACACATATATATAGGGGATGATATATATATATATATATATATATAGTAGGAGTTGGGTAGAAAGTGGGTTTTTCCTAGAAAGTCTAGGAAGCAATCAGAATGCAGCGACATGTGACATTGAAGATTTTTAACTAGAAGGGCAATTGTGTACTTTCACATTCTATTTTTATTTTTGGAATTTATCTTCATTAACTAACTATCCATGTCCATATTTTGTAACCGTTTTTCTCCATGATTTTCTGAATAATTTGTTTTCGAAATCTAAACCAATCGCATATTCCATTGTTCAGAAGATTACTGGAAATTATCAGCATGTTCTTGGTGCTGTGTTTTAACAGTTTACAGGGCTAAAGTCAATTTTTTATAGATCCCATAATATAAAGGTGGTCTTGTAATTGGCAGATTACTGTTTTTTAGATATTGTTGTTGTGTTTTTAACTTCCATAATCATGTTTTTCTTCAAATTTAACTAGTTATCAGTCTGGAAACCATCAGCATCTTCTTGGTGCTGTGTTTTAACAGCATGTTCTTGGTGCCCTGCATGATAAACATTTTCATCACATTGTGTTTTATTTTGATGTACCACACCTAGATTATCCAGATTGTGTTTTAATTTGAATTTGAATTGTGTTTTAAGTACACAATAGTGGTGATTTGCAATCATGTAGTATCACATTAACCTGTGTTTTAAGTTATTAATAGTAGAATAAGGTATCATTCAGTATGCACTGTGTTTTAAGCTCATAACTTTATACACACAGGACTTCATGCAGTATCAAATCAAATTGTGTTTTAAGTTATTAACAGAGGGCATATGATTTTTAAAACACATCCACCTAAACACTTTAGGCTTCAGATGTACCCAACTCCAGTATGACTGTAAAACACACCAACATAAACACATCGTAAAACACATTTACCTTAAACACAGCTACAAGTCATTATGACTGTAAAACACACCCATATAAACACATGATAAAACACAGTCCGCTTTTGGGGTTTCAGATGTACCCAAATCATGAGTAAAAAGACATTTATCGCTATTGAAATTTAAACCTACCAACCTCTTTAAGTTGAAACACATACCTGCGACTACGGGGTCTTTCGAACGGCTTCCGGCAACTGATCCGGTGCTCTCCATCCTTTCTAAAGTTATCTTCTTCCATGATTGTAGTTATTTTTGGTAGGGATTGGGGTTTCCAAGATCGGTTTGGAGAGAGAGAGGGAAAATCGCGTGAAATTAGGTTTCCAAGATGGGTTTGGAGAGAGAGAGGGAAAATCGCGTGAAATTAGGGACTGGGGTTTGACTGACGGTTATCTAATTGATTTAAAACACGGTATGTTGACAAAATTGCCCCTAGTCTTTTAAAACAATGAATTAAATAAACTAAAAAATTACAAGATTGCCATTGACTTCATATTAACCATTAAACACACCCATTGGATGGTCTAGATCGCTTCCTAGACTTTCTAGGAAAAACACACTTACCGCAGGATCCCTACTCTCTCTCTCTCTCTATATATATATATATATATATATATGTACTATATAATAAAAGAAAATTGTAAGAGACATTTGTCACAATTGTAAGTCATTTACATTTTGGTTTTTTTGCATCTCTCTTTCCTGCTTAATTATGAATTACTATTATTTAATTATTTATATTTGTTATATTTTCATTAACAAGCAAATTTAATATGAAGCTAATTATAACATCTCTAAATAAAGTTATTTTGTTGATTAAAAACTTGTATTTAAATCTCTAAATATCACCAAATTCAAAGTTATGTTTGTTAAAATATTATAAAAATGAAAGAATAATGACACTAATTGTTTTTCTCAAGGTTATCTCTTAAAATTTTCAGTGGTTAGATGGTTTGAATGATAAAATATGTCATTTAATAAAAATATAGGTGGCATTAAAACATCCGAATTTTAGCCCTTAATTTTTAATATGTATCAATATTTCTATACATATTTACTATTATTTAATTATTTATATTTGTTATATTTTCATTAACAAGAAAATTTAATATGAAACTAATTATAAAATCTCTAAATAAAGTTATTTTGTTGATTAAAAACTTGTATTTAAATCTCTAAATATCACCAAATTCAAAGTTATGTTTGTTAAAATATTATAAAAATGAAAGAATAATGACACTAATTGTTTTTCTCAAGGTTATCTCTTAAAATTTTCAGTGGTTAGATGGTTTGAATGATAAAATATGTCATTTAATAAAAATATAGGTGGCATTAAAACATCCGAATTTTAGCCCTTAATTTTTAATATGTATCAATATTTCTATACATATTTACTATTATTTAATTATTTATATTTGTTATATTTTCATTAACAAGAAAATTTAATATGAAACTAATTATAAAATCTCTAAATAAAGTTATTTTGTTGATTAAAAACTTGTATTTAAATCTCTAAATATCACCAAATTCAAAGTTATGTTTGTTAAAATATTATAAAAATGAAAGAATAATGACACTAATTGTTTTTCTCAAGGTTATCTCTTAAAATTTTCAGTGGTTAGATGGTTTGAATGATAAAATATGTCATTTAATAAAAATATAGGTGGCATTAAAACATCCGAATTTTAGCCCTTAATTTTTAATATGTATCAATATTTCTATACATATGTAAGGCCATGTGGCGTACTCTAACATTTGGGGTGTTAATGGTGTGACATGACATTTTAACTGGCATTGCAAACCACTCTCTCCTTGTGTTAAGAGTTATTAAATGGGTTATTTGTTAACATGTTAACCGACGTTAAGATATTGAATTAACTATTCTTTTATTTTTTGAAAACAAAAACCACTAAAAATAGGGTTAGATAAAGTTAGTGGGATTAAACTATTTCCTTGCAGTAAGACATAGTGAAATGGGGGGAAATAGGTGATATGGCACTTAGGTGAGTTAAGGAGGGTTAATTTATACTCCAATACTTAATTGTAATTTAGTAAAATTAACATTAATCTGATACAGAAAAAGTTAATACATAATATAAAAAATGTTTTAAAAATTAACGTAACATAATTTATAAATGCCACAGCAAATTTCATTTCTATATATTTCTAACAGTAATTTAGTTTTATTAACATTAATCAGCTACAAAAAAAAAGTTAATACATAGTAGAAAAAAATGTTTTAAAAGTTAATGTAACATGATTTATAAATGCCACACCAAATATCATTTTTGTATAGATATATTTGGCAACCATATATGTTAATAGATAACAATGTATTTTATTCAACCCGTGAAATACACAAGTTTTTTTAATACATAATTTCATATTTTTAGTAGTCGGTATATAACATTACATTTTTTACAATTTTTTCAACCCACACGGGATTCTAACCTAGTGAGCTATATAAGGAAACACACAGTCAAATATTTTATGACAATCATCCAAAAATAGACTAGTGTCGTCTAAATCAGATTCAAATAAAAAAAAACCAAGATTTGATTCTAAATTACCAACAAAGATCTCGTAATCAGAATCCCAAATCGGGCGAGCGAGATCAGACACACCATCCATAAGGAAACACACAGTCAAATATGTTATCTCAATCATCCAAAAATATACTAGTGTCATCTAAATCAGATTCAAATAAAAAAATGCAAGATTTGATTCTAAAGTACCAAAAAAGATCTAGTAATCAGAATCTCAAATCTCAAATCGGGCTAGTGAGACCAGACACACCATCCATGAATTAAGCAGCATCATCATCATCAAACTACATGCTGAGCAAATGCAAGATTTGAGGCGAACATGTACCCTGGTCCATCGTAAGAAGAGCCGCAGACTATTACCATATACTCCAAGCAAAGATGTTGATCAAAGGCTGGAGCAAATGCAATCTTTAACTTCTGCTCTAACAGCAGTCAACATGGAGTTTAGCAATGACCTCACTTACCCTCCTGGTATGGCTCCAGAATCTGCAAACAAAGCTGATTTGGAGAATGGAGTTCAGGTTAGCTTTGAGTTTATCGCTTCATTTTGCTTATGCCTATAAATTTATGGCTGAAGTAAAAGATTTTAGTTCAAATTTCTGTTTATAGTTGAAGTCACCGAGTGGCCTTTGGCCTAGTGGTATCTGTTGATCAAAAAAAAAAAAAAAAAAAAAAAAAAAAAAAAAAAAAAACCCTTCCAATTACTAGTTCAAGTCACTTAATTAGAGCTCAATGCAATGCAACTCCACTGTCAAAAAACGCTTTTAAAAAGTTACATGGCTGATGTAATTGTTCTGTTTATATATGGTATGATATGCCCATCTGTTTTGGAATTTATTTAAGGTTCTTTCAAACGGAGACATAGAAAACTATAATAAATGCCGAGCTATGGCAGAGAGAGGTGTATACCCTCCTTTACGCATCGTCTACGATCCCTATGAAGGGTAAGTTACTCCAACAATATTCTTACTGTTGAACACATCATAGAAATGGGATGCATGGAGAATAAGTTTATATAATATGACAATTGTTTGGTTGCTAAGTTATTTATTGAGGTCATCATCCAAAAAAAACTATCAGGTCAATCGATTTTCCGGGTGACACATAAAAAAAGTGTGGGATCGCTTGATGCGGGTACCCAAAGGGTGGATCTGCCCGCTGAGAGCACTATAAGAAAATGTTAGACAGAAACCCTCTAATGTAGATATTTTTGTGTTACAGTTTTCATATAGAAACTATTATATACAAGGTTATATGTTACTTTTTGATGTTTTAGTAGATCTTCCAATGACTCCATCTCCTGTTTTGATTTGGTTATGCCTGATATATATCTAGCAGATGATTCGTAGTTTAATCATGTTTTAATTAAACCACATACCAATTTTCCAATGTGCAGTTTACTTAAATTTTTTGTCCTTCTTTCTGTCAATTTTCATCTCCAATGCATCTTTTTTCATAAGACCAATGCATCTTCAATTGTTAAATGTTAGGAAATAGTTAGCTACTAATTATGGCCATAAAACGGGTCTGGATCATGTTAACGATGCTTCCATTACAGGTTTAATTACTCATTCCCCACTAATGCATAACTTGTTTGTTACCTGTCTAATAAACTGCATCTAAAATCAATCTAAGGCGCCTGAAGTTACCTGTGATGGTAACTATTGGTGTTGATTTAGAATAACATGAACCTTGTTTGGTCATTGGTGTATGCGATTTTGGGGTCGAACCAACTAGAAGAAGTTAGATACTTTGCAAGATTCAGTCATGCGCTCCACATGTTTGATATCGTAACTTTTACATTCTTATGAGCGTGATATGTATTGGGCCTTATATGTGGAGGGGGCAATCCTGACCCAGAAGCTATTAAATGGGTCATTTTAACCCTTTTAAAAACTACAATGGGTTATTTTGGATTAAAAAAAAAATAAATAAGGGGTTGAAATGGGTCACTTAAAAAATTGCTTCTAGACTTTATTGATTATGAGGATTGTTTTAGTGAATTTAGGTAATCTTTTTGGTTTTTGGATTGTTGTAAGATTAAATTTTCCAATGGTTTTGGGTTCCAAATCTTGTTAACATCTACTGAATTGATATCAGTTGCCCCCCATGAACAAGTTTATAGATAGATAATATGTGAAGCAAAGGTTGTGCAGACAACATGAACAAGCAATTAATATATACAAAACCAAACGAAAAATTAAGTTCTTATGTAGGTCTCTAAAAGTCTAGGTGATACTGGCTGCAGAGTTGTTCTAAATCATAACAGAAGTTAAATACTCAAATCTATTGAAGTAGCCTACTTGAAATCAGTGAACAAGTCTTTCCTTTTATAATTAATATACTACTATGTATCAATGTAAGATTTTAGTATATCTTAAAAAAACTGACCCGACCCGACACGAAACCCGTTCTGACCCAGACTCGTTTCGACCCGAACCAAAACAACCCTTTTTTATAATTGACCCGTTTTGACCCATTACCCGATCCGACCCGACCAGTTTGCCAGGTCTACTTATAAGCACTGATCCTGATATGAATTGGGCATGATGTACCAAGAGTAAAGGTGTGATTATTGTGTACAAGATTGTAAACGTGGGATTATTATGTACCAAGAGTAAAGGTGGGATTATTATTGGACCCAAATGATCTAGTTGGTGGTATAGAGATTGGACTAGAATGGTGTGAGGTAAACGTTCAAGTACCAATAAAAAAAGATGAAAATTTGGTAAGACCATATGGTTTATTTTCTACAATTCAAGATTGTATTGGTGCATCCATCGCATGGGCCTATCCATTCACCTCGGTATGTATTTGTTAAACTTGTGATACAAATAATTTCAATATCATAGAACTTAATGCTTATACATGGATGGTTTATTTGTAGGTAGTCCAGGAGGATTGAGGACGCATGATGACTCAAGCTTTTATACTTCTTATTTCTTTAATTGCTTTTAATTTCTTTGTGAAATGTTAAGACTTTATGTTAGATAATGTTATAACTTATTTATGGTTAGTGTTTTTGTTTTTGTTTTGAACATGCTTATTTGAAATATAATGAAGTTTTATTTCTTTCATTATTTGATGTTATACAATAACTATTAGGATGTTATATGTTGATGGCCTGTTTTTAAAATTGGTTTTATAATCTTATTTGGGATATTAGGACCATTTCTTGATATTAAAGTAGCTATAACGTTACATTATAAGGATCCTATAAATTAATTTTTAAGGACGCTTGTATGTTTATCAAAAAATTAAAAGTAGGTAATCACATATTCTAGGACATTGTAAAAGTGTCCTAATATGTTCTTTCTAGGACGCTATTTAAGTTGTCAATAGACATATTATGCGACCATAAAATTGGTTTCATAATCTTATTTGGTATATTAGGACCCTTTTCTTGGTACTAAATTAGCTATAATGTTACATCATAAGGGTCCTATCAATTAATTTCAACGAACGCTTGTAAGTGTATCAAAAGATTAAAAGTATGTAAGCACATGTTAGAACATGTTAGAACATCGTAAAAGTGTCCTAATATGTTTTATTAGGACACTATTTTGGTTGTTAAAACACATATTACGTGACCATAAAATTGGTTTCATAGTCTTATTTGATATGTTAGGACACTTTTTTAGTTCCGCGACTTATTACGACCCTTTACATAAAACGCTTTTACTTGGTCCTATTAAATGAAAGGTCCTATAAAATAGCATTTTAGGACGCTTTTGTGCGTACTAAAAACCCAGTTTTCTTGTAGTGATAATTTAACCACAATTTCACATATGACAATAGCATATATAGTAAGAATACTACTTAGTTTCTATAATCATTGTAAAAAAAGAAAACAATTTATATGCAATAATCTTTAGCTGAACATTTGATGCAAGGAAAAATGATATACCATAAATTTCATTACATAAAAAGTAATACTTGAAAATATGAGTTGAAAATCTTTATAACTAATCATAAAACTACATGTATCAAACAAGAACCTAGATTCAGTATAGACGAACTAACAACTATCCCCTAGTGTAAGGTTGAATTTAAATTTTAAAATCGTAAATGTTTAACATTACCATGTGCAGTCAAGATAATCCTATAAGCAATCAACATGTTATGAAGGATTGATATATGTTCTTTAGATCCCTGCACGATAAAAACGATAACATGTTAGCATGCTACATTCGTGACAATATCAATAACAACCATAAAATTAAAACAGAGCTCTTGCCACAATAATAACTCAAAATAAAAATAGAAGAAAATAGAAGTAACGAAACAAAGATTAAAATGCCTCCCTGAGATGACCTTGCTTGTTTTCTGAACATTGGCAATGAAGTTACCAATTAGGGTTGTTGACAACGGCAGCCGCAACAAGAGAATTAGGTTTTATGATTGTGCACTGATAACTTCTTATTTATAGTATTGGACCACTAAATAAAACTGGACTTTTTTTGGGCCTACAAGGCCTGTCCAATTTGAAAAGGATAAAAAAACATGCAAAAATTCAAGGGGAATTGGCCTGTAATAATCCCACCTAGACCTTATTGGCCATTAATAATCCCACCTCAGAATATTGCCCCCACCAGTCCCACCTTTCACTTATTTTTCCTAAAATGGTCCCCCGTTAAAAAAACTTAACGGAGTTAAGCTTTTTTCCAAATTACAAACAGATTTTTTAGGGCTTTTGATCAGAACGATGATACGAGTCCATTGATGTAAAACTTACTTCGAAATGGTTAAATTACATATTAACATCCACATTAAAACGATGATACGAGTCCATTGATCAGAACGATGATACGAGTCCATTGATCAGAACGATGATACGAGTCCAACGATGATACGAGTCCATTGATGTAAAACTTACTTCCAAATTAAAAACTTAACGAAAAGTGTGATTGTTGTGATTTGTAACCTATATCTCTATAGCCAAAAATGAAATACTTACCGCTAAACTACAACAAGATTATCTGTTATATAGTTAAATTACATATTAACATCCACAACACACAAACATATATAAACGGGATGGTTCAAATGAAAACCACTTTTAACGCGAAAACTCGAAAACTAACTAAAAACGCCTAAAAACACACACTTTGTTTTTTTTTTTTTTTTTTTTTTTTGCAATCACAGTTTTGAATTGTTGCATGTTTCATTTGAACCTTCCCTTATATATATATATATATATATATATATATATATATATATATATATATATATATATATATATATATATATATATATATATATATATATATATATATATATATATATATATATAGAGAGAGAGAGAGAGAGAGAGAGAAACAAGAGGATCCGAAGAAAACGCCTTAAAGTTTGAAAAAGGTGAGAACGATTCTCAGCCACAAGATCTTTGTGCCATTTTTGTAGATACTAGGAACCTTAGAACTACCAGGAGGGGTAAAATAGGATGATCCAAACAAGGTTGCACACGCTAATCACATGCCATTTCCCCATCACATTTAACCGTCAATAATTTTTTTATACGTGATTATTTATAAAAAAACATAAACCATAAAATCCAGCGTTTTTTATGTTTCCAACGACTATACTATTGATATACTTTTCAAAAAAAAAAGAACCGGGTTTTTTTATGGCATTTTCAACTTTGTTTTTTATGGCATTTTCAACTTTGCTTTTTATGACGTTTTCAACTGGGTTTTTATGGCGTTTTTTTCTGAACCATTGTGAACCTTACGTCTTTTTTACTCTCTGATCGAGGTTCTCAGCATTGAAAAATCTTCGTAAACTAAATCACACGTGTATATGTTGACATTTAAGAATTATACAGTCAAGAAAATCAAGAGCAATAGTGATATATATGCGGATTAGATACCAAAATATAAACACTCAAAAAATGGCTACAATTTAAGGAATGTATTTAGTGATGACATCAGATTCCTAATTGATGGAGAAATGTCTGGTGGCAAGAAAAGTTGCTTCCAGAAGGTTGTCAAGTGTTTTCGCTCGACGATTCCATTCTTTGGGTGGTTGGTTTGGCCCTTGTTCATGTAACTCGAATCCTAGCCCGGTATATCTCATTTTAGTTTTACACCATTGTGAACCTTACGCCTTTTTTCCTCTCTGATCGAGGTTCTCGGCATTGAAAAATCTTCGTAAACTAAATCACACGTGTATATGTTGACATTTAAGAGATATACGGTCAAGAAAATCAAGAGCAATGGTGATATACATGCGGATTAGACATCAAAAAATAAACACTCAAAAAATGGCTACAATTTAAGAAATGTGTTTAGTGATGGCATCAGATTGCCAATTGATGGAGAAAGGTCAGGTGGCAAGAAAAGCTGCTTCCAAGAGGTTATCAAGTGTTTTCGCTCGATGATTCCATTCTTGGGTGGTTGGTTTGGCCCTTGTTCGTGTAACTCGAATCCTACCCCGGTATATCCCATTTTAGTTTTACACCATTGTGAACCTTACGCCTTTTTTACTCACTGATTGAGGTTCTCGGCATTGAAAAATCTTCATAAACTAACTCACGTGTATATGTTGACATTTAAAAGATATATAGTCAAGACAATCAAGAGCAATGGTGAAATATATGCGGATTAGACACTAAAAAATAAACATTCAAAAAATGGCTACAATTTAAGGAATGTGTTTAGTGACGGCATCAGATTCAGATTCCTAATTGATGGAGAAAGTTCTGGTGGCAAGAAAAGCTGCTTCCAGGAGGTTATCAAGTGTTTTCGCTCGACGATTCAATTCTTGGGTGGTTGGTTTGGCCCTTATTCCAGTAACTCGAATCCTAGCCCGGTATATCCCATTTTAGTTTTGCACCATTGTGAACCTTACACCTTTTTTACTCTCCGATCGAGGTTTTCGGCATTGAAAAATCTTCGTAAACTAAATCACACGTGTATATGTTGACATTTAACAGATATACAGTCAAGAAAAATCAAGAGCAACGGTGATATATAAGTGGGTTAGACACCAAAAAAACAAACACTCAAAAAATGGCTACAATTTAAGGAATGTGTTTAGTGACGGCATCAGATTCCTAATTGATGGAGAAAGGTCTGGTGTCAAGAAAAGCTGCTTCCAGGAGGTTGTCAAGTGTTTTCGCTCACGATTACATTCTTGGGTGGTTGGTCTGACGTGTCCGATCTAAAGCATTGCGGTTATAAAAGAAATGGAATCGAACCATAGGTGGTTCGTTTAGTGAGTGTTCCATCTAACCAATACACCACCCTTACCTTTGCATCAAGACATAGTGACATCAAAACATATCTCGTTTCCGAAAATAAAATTATGTCGAACCTGAGTTTATATCGTTTACGTTGAAATGTCAAAACGTAGACCAACTGAAAGCGTACATAAAAATAAGCAATGAAAACGCATTGTATTTGACCCTACTTGTTTCCGAAAAAATTATGTCGAAACGTGAATTTACAATTACACCAACGCGTACATAAAAATAATGTGAGAAAATAGTTTTTTTCTTTTAAGCTAAAGTATGAAAAAAACGGGGGATAAATTAAGTTAGAACTCAAAGGGGGTGAAAAAGACATTTATAAAGTTTTTAGAAGTGTAGGGGTGTAAATGTCAATTTCAAAAGTTAAGGGGTTGTTTTTATCAAGTCAAAAGTTTAGGAGATCTTTTGACTTTTTGTTAGAGGATGTTTTTGTCAAGTTTGAAACTTAAGGGGGTGTTTTGCCATTTCGTTCCACCAACCTTTTAGTTTAAGATAGATATAATAGCAAAGAGAAATCATTGATCAACGATTAAAAATATTCCCGTTAATTGGTTATGCTCACCCATACACCATTGAAGGAATAAACTCGCGTCCACTAGTTGCATCAACAATGGGGTGAAACCCTTCCTATTACCATCAAAAACAAAGTCAAAGAAATACTCAAACTAAGAATAGTCAAACAGTCAAACCACTCTAAAATCAAAACAGTACTTACATGAAAAATGTTGACGGCTTGTGCCAACAGTTTCCTAGCTTCACTGGGGGCGTTTTTGCCTTTAAGAACGACAAACTTCATTTCCGGATTCGAAGTGGTTTCTGATTCTGAATTGTTACTGTCGTTCTTTTGTCTCTCCTTAACAATAGTCAACATATCATCACGGAGCGTTTCGGGTTCATGGGCAAGCAAATTTTTCAAAACCAAATTAATTCTCTTGCAATCGTTGCAACAGAACCACTTCCCTTTAGGCAACGCCTGTAAGTTGTGGATATTATAGATATTATAATCTAGCGAAAATCAAAAGAAAGGGAAATGCAATAAAAAATTAGATGTTACAGATAATATATATACATAGGCCAGTAAATGAACTGAATGTTCATAACTTATTTAATAAACGAAAAAACATGAACACAATTTTATGTTCATTTAATTAAATGAACGAACATGAACAAACGTTTTGTTCATTCATTTATGTTCATGAACGTTCATTTATGTTTGTTTGTTTATTTACATTTGTTTATGTTCGTTTGCTTATGTTTGTTCGCTTATGTTTGTTTCAATTTAAATACATAAGTAGTTATAATTATATATATTCAACAGAAAAGGAACTTTCTAACTACTTATATAAACCATTCGTTTAAGTTGTAAACGAACGAACTTAAACGAACAGGAACATGCCCATTTTCTTAATAAACAAACATGAAAAAAATTTGCGTTCGACTCATTTACAGGCATGCACACACATACATACCTTGAGATCAGCCATATTGCGTTCTCTCAGACAGCCTATGTGATATTCCATTTCACATTGATCACAAACTATGACTGTCCGGTCATTAAAGACACATTTCGTAAAATCATGGCATCTGCATAAACAAAACCAAAGAGATCTCCACCCTCTCTACAAACCTTACACACATCATCATTAGAGCTCAACGAACCTCTTCCGTCTTCGGCATTCTTTAACAAAACTGCGTAGTCATGGAGTGACACTCCGTTTGACATGTAAATATTATCGTATCTGTCAACGTTTCAAACATTGTAATCAGTATAAAAATAAATACGTTCAGACAATTCCATATATATCGTTCTAAATTTAATAATATCATGTTTAATTACCTTTTCCAAACCCTAGAAATGTCATATTTATCGATTTTATAGTGAATAAAAAAGTTATATTGATGGTGAATTGAAAGGGTTGACATATATGCGTAAGTGCGATATAGAATTTTTTGCATAAATGAGTGGTCTAGACAAAAAAAGAGTGTCTTTAGGTGATCCCTGAATTTTGTTACAACTCTAGGTATGTAGCCATATCAAACAGCGACCTTCAACTCAAAATCTGACAAAATTCTGCAAAAGCTACAACGTTACCAAAGATCGCTCTTTCATTCATCAACCTTAATAAGGTCGCTGTTTGAAACAAATATGTTATTAAAGATCGCTATTTCATAAAGAAATCTTATATAAGATCGCTATTTCATACATAAATCTTATATAAGATCGCTGTTTCATACAGAAATCTTATATAAAATCGCTGTTTTCATAGAGAATTGTTATAAAAGGTCGCTAAATGGTGCAGCAATGTTGTAATAATTCACTGTTTTCGTTTGCAGGAGGCACATGTGAGTTTTAATTTGAAATTGTGGCCATTAAAGACTGCAATATGCAGTACTTGACATGCAAAATCAGACGTCTCACCTCTGCATTCTTACAATGCATGATATGACTACACCATCCAAAGTTTAATTTCATTGTAATTTTTAAATCGGGTTGTGTAAGAATTACACTGTTTATGACTGGATTCTAAAATTAATAGAGGGATGAGTAATACAGAGAAAGGGGTGAGTAGTCAATAGGGGTGTTCATGGTCCGGTTTGGACGATTTTTGGGTTAAACCGTGAACCAAACCGTTAGTCACGGTTTTTGATAATTGAAAACCGAAACCGGACAATTGAATTCTTAAACCGAACCAAACCGAACCGTTAGTAATGGTTTGATTCCGGTTCGGTTTCACGTTTTGGGTTATTTGGGCTTATGTTGGAAATTTTGAAATTGAAAGTTCACATAGGAGCCCATTTTTAGTGTGCATTATTAATTGCATACTTATAGGTTAAATTAAGATTTAAATTTATATATTATATGAAATATTAGAAAATAATAAAATAAAATCTTACGGTCCGGTTCGGTTTATTATGGTTGGTTTTTGCTATAAACCGTAAACCAAACCGTTTGCTACGGTTTGAAAATATTGAGACCGACTGACTGAAAGATAACTAAAAAACCGATCGTGAAACCAAACTGATGACCGGTTTGGGCGCTTTCATGGTTTGAAACCGAACCGTGAACACCCCTAGTAGTCAAATCTCTGAAGTTGTCATGTTTGCAGAGAAAGGGGTCTTGAAAGATGAACGTAAACCAAAGCAGAAGCACATTTCATTTCAAACACCTAACAAACCAACCTTCAAACCTTCCTTTACCAATACACTTTCTGTGAACTTTGATCTGCCGTAAATGAGTTTTGAATGTCATCCTGGTCCTCTTAATGCAACGGTGTTGTTTTTGAACAAGGATCACCGGGCGTTTGTTGTTTTCAAAAATCCAGAAAATTACAGTAACCCGATAAATATTAAACGATCAGATCGATCGTTCTGGAAGTGTATGAAACGACATCCGGTTGGTCCAAGGGTAGAAGCTTTAATACGTGCAGCAGGATTTAGTGGGATTGGGTACCGGTATATAGACCACGCATTAATAACTGCGTTGGTTGAGCAGTGGAGGCCAGAAACTCACACGATTCACCTTCCTTTCGGTGAAACCACTGTGACATTATAGGATGTTAACGTGATGTGGGGGCTACCAATAGATGGGAGCCTGTATCTGGGGCTGACACTGGTATAATGCAAACAACCTGATTTCTCTAAATTTTTTGGAGTTTCTTGAAGACTTGCCCGCATGTTCGGGTTATAGTTGGGGCAGTGCTGTGTTATCCCACCTTTACAGAAACCTTTGTAACGCTGCAGCACCTAATGCTATAAGCGTTACTGGCCCAATGTCGCTTCTACAAGTGTTGGCTTGGGAGAGGTTTCGTTGTTTTGGTCCTGCTATTGTTGAGTTCCACTACAATGCCCCGTTAGCTGCTCGGTATACTAATTTGGAAAAAAAATAATTTATTTTTTCGGTATGTATATAACACTATGTTAATTTATTATTTATCTTTGTAGGTGGAAGGGAAGCTTAGGCTGTACAGAGCTTCCCACACATTGCCTGAAAACATTAGATCTCAGCTGCAATTTATGAACGAGGCGATGGTATGGTAGTTAGTTGTTGACATATAAAAGTTATTTTGAACACGTTTCTAAAGTTTGATTTTTTTTTTGTTTCAGTTTAATTGGAGACCCTACGACGACATTGTGGGTAGACTCCCCGATATATGTCGGAGTGGTATGGGAATGTGGCTGAGATCTTGGCCTCTGATATACTACTCGGTTGTTGAGCATCACTATCCTCAAGGAGTGATGAGACAGTTTGGCATGGTCTAGTATATACCTACCCAAATTGCCATAAGTAATACTGAGCATGCCAGGCTTCATTCCATAAACCGGATCGGGAAAACCGGGTGGAACTGGAGATCTCGTCACGATCAGTATGTTCGTGGGTGGGAGGCACGTCATCAAAACTTGGTAAACGGGGAATTCATCACATCTGTTTCCGTTGCCAATGATTACATGGCGTGGTACATGCAGCATACCGTGTTATATCTGACGAACCCACGTGTAACACCTCGAAAAATTTCGTCCAATAATGTCTTGACACGTGTCATAAGGTTCCGTTATGTGAAAACATACTTTAGAGGGACTAAAAGTGACAAACAGTGAAAACTATGGAACGTAAGGGTCCAAAGTGTCAACAATGGATAAATAGGCTCTATGATAACCCCACATAATGTTTATAACCTTTAACGGATGGTTCATGGATCATACGACGCGGAAATTGCACGAAAGTGAAGTATTGTAAACTATAGGGGCCAAAAGTGTCAACATGTTTAATTTATACCTCTGAGTGAACTTTTGGCAGACCCGAAGCTTTGTATAGCTAAAATATACTCACTAGAATATGTGGTAAAAATTTCATGAAGTTTCGTCAACGTATGAGAAAGTTATGGCCAAAACCGTACTTAAGGGACTAAAAGCGTCAACGTCGAATTCAGGGCTTTTCGGTTGAGCGCAAAGTTATCCGAGGGCATTACCATGTTGGTAAAAGTCCTAAGGTTCATAAAAACCAAGTTTGGGGGTTTACGGGTCGAGAAAAATAGCCGAAACATCGCGTACAAGTTCAGGGGTCAAAGCTGCCAATGTATGAAAGTTGTTTGGCTGAAACCAGGGTCAGGCGACCCGCCTGGGATTGCCCAAGCGGGCCGCGTGGGTTGCCCAGCGACCAGAATTCGGATTTTGGTTGATTTGAGTCCGAAATTTAGTGCATTACAGTTGTAACTCGCCTCCATTTAGCCCAATAGCATGCCTTGCATGCCTACAACTACAGGAAGCTCGAAAATACTGATTTAAAACAAGAATTGATCTCATTTTGATCATTTGCAAGTGAAGAACAAGGAGCATTCTCTCAAGAGCTCTCAAGAACACTTCAAGCAAGCTTTCTGGAGGGATTCTGATCAACAAGGCCGACTCCTAGTGACCATTTAACATCTATAGGACTCTTGTAAGCCTTCAATTCGTTCTTTGATCCATTCTTGTTGTGTTAATTGCTAAAAGTCAAACTGCGTGTTCATAACCTTTGACTTTCTGATTAAACGGATTTCTTTCAGTAATTTCTCGAATTGAAACTTGTTATAGATTAGTATTTATGTGGGAAACAAACCCTCTAAAGGTTACTAACTGATTCCCACTACATGCATGCTTAATGTCGAGTCAAACCTATTTCTAAAAAGTCAACAGAAGTGATTTTTGTGAAAAATAACATGATTAATGATATAGATGACATGCAACCTGATTGATCATTAAAAATGACTTGTAATATATATAAGAATGTGTTTTAATCATCATCCACTCGACAATCTATAGTATAGCCACGAATCGGAACCGAAAGTCTTGTAAAACGGTTATTTCGAAGACTATCGATTCGGATTCGTACATGCATATTCGAGATCTGTATTGGATAGCATTTTTGACTATTTTTATTGTAGTTAAACTCTCTGGAATTTTCTTTGATTGAGTCTATGCTTAGCCTATTCGAATGCATGTTTCCGGTTTATGCATAAAGTTGACTATTTTGCCCTTTTTGATTTAAAACGGGATTTTTGGAAAAGTGAAAGGATAGAAATCTTTATTTTTATCATATAAACTTGCACCGAAAGTTTCGGATCAGTTGGTGGTCCAGATTGTGAGTTATGGCCATTAGCGTAAACTATGTTATAAATTTACATAAACGGCCCTTTTTGCGTAGAACCCGTTTCTGGCCACGTTTTGGTACAAAACTTTTTACCAACTGATTATATATAATATTCTGGGAATTTTGATGATTTTTAAGTAATTTTTGGCTGAACGGATCCTAGATCACCTAGTCATTTCGGCTTATGTCGGTTTTGACCGTTTTAGCCATAAAATGAGTTTTACATATCCTTTTGACCCGAAACCTTTTTCTACTGATTTTATATGATGAATAAATTATTATAAGACTTCTGGAAATATAAAAATCTCAGATTTACTGTGAAAACCCGAAAACGCCCTTAAATCGTATTTTTAGCGTGTTAAGCGCATAGTAAGCGTTGTACTTGTTTTAAACCTATAAAACTTATACCTACTGATGTAAATTACATATTTTCATATAATAACAGTAAGTATAATGTTTTGAACTCAGGTTTCCAGTTTTGGCATTTTTAGCCCTTGTGAAATTACTAAATTGCCCCTACGGTGCATAGTTTGGTTTTAAATGATATATTTGGTATATGGGTCATACTCTACTGATATAATATGTTATATTAAGTATATTTACTGTATGAACCAGACCCGAAACTCAGATTTCTAATTTTATCCTTTTATTACCTTTTAAATGACCAAAATGCCCTTCTAAGGCATAGATTGAGTTTAAAATTATCCCGGGCAATATAGAACATAACTTACTGATATAATATCATATTCTAAGCATATTAATTCAGGGAACTTGCATTTGAATCTTTTGGCTACCCGTATCGCCCTTTTCGCGCTCGGTTCGGTTTACGTAACTAGCTTGCGTAAATTGACCGAAACGGGTCAAACGATATCATTTTTACTTCAAAATCCAGAATGTATTTAGTATACCCATATTATACAAGTATTCAAACTTGTCGGGTCTAAATCACATTCTATCCGGTCTTTCGCTTAATCGTGCGTAAACCGTATCATTCCTAAAACTAACCGGTCAAAGCTTAAGCTTAAATAAAAGGCCGTTAGGAATCTAATAGGTTAATTATAAACCTTTGTTCCAGATTAGGAAGCCCGGTAAAAGCTACCACCACTTATCGTTTGTGACTTATACTTGCTCAGGTAAATACATTTTGACTTATTTTCCCTATACGGGCTTGGGGTACGGTATTTAAAATACCGCTTGATCGGGCGCACAAGTCCTGCTCCCTATGGGTGTTCAGTCTTGAATAGCTTGTGTGATTTCGTTTAAACAGTTTTGTCTTACTTAAAGGCTTTGGGGGGTTGTTGACCATGTCCCGGATATCCTTGGCATTATCTTACGAGATGGCCACGACCAGAGCACGGGGTGTAGGCGTACACCCGTCGTGTATAACTCTTTAATGTGGTGTGTCAATTAAATCTCTAGCCCGGACAGTAGATCCCGGGCCACCAGAGATATAAGTGCATGTAATTCGTTCACAAGTTTATATTATATAAATATCCCAAGTTAATAAAAATATTTATGCCTTGTGCATTTAAATAAATTTTAAATCATTTTCAAAATGAGTCGGTCGATTTGTATTTACTAGTGTAAACTGACGTATTTTTCCCAAAAGATTAAGTGCAGGTACTATACGGAAATAGGCTGGCTGTTTCCTAGAGAGCGTCCACAATAGTCTCGCAAACTCGGACGACATTTATCTGTTGAACTATTTATTTCTATTTTTACTTGATCCGCCTGTGGATCCATTTCAACTACTGTGATATTTATTAGTACACTTTGTTTAAAAGTTGAAATGTTTCTATTCTGCTTCCGCTGTGCATTATTATATTGTGTTGATTGTCTATGACGATGCCAACTACGTCACTGTACCCCACACCGGGCCCACCGGTGACACGTGGAAATTGGGGGTGTGACAGGTTGGTATCAGAGCCAACGCTGAGTGAATTAAACACTAGTCTTTTGTGTTTAATCTCAGTTACACAATTGCACATTCCTCGATTTTCGAGTCTAGACAAAGAACTTAGGAAATGTTCAACATTTCGTTTAATTTATTTTTAATTATTATTGCATTGTCTCATATATATATGTTGTGCAACTTGTTTGATTTTTGACAGGATCAGGATGCCGCCAAGGATGAGAGGTCGTGGAGGATTTCCTACATCGCACGATCATGAGGCTGGTCCCTCGCATAGGCGGGCCCCATCTGCTACACACCACACAGCCGCCAACGACCTTTGGAGGTCTATTGCCGAGCCTGCTAGGCATTCGGTTTCCGCGAGCACTTCTCCGTCATTACCCCACTCGTTTGGGCCCCATTCGGAGAACGGGCCCCATGATTCGCTTGGATCATACATACCGTTGCACCAGTCACCGCACCAGCACCCAGCGCCAGCCTACCAGGGTTTGTATAACCCTAATGCTTATGTGGAGGAGCCAGTGGGCCATAACCCACTTGGACAGGAGGACCACTTTTCTGGTGGTCACGAGATGGACGTGGACGAGGAGACGGACCCTTCGCTCCCTCCATCAGGCACACCAAACCACCCGATTGAGATATCGGATGGGTCGCCATACACAGGATCACCATTTAATGGTGTGGACAGCTTCCAGGAGAGGTTCAAGCAGCATGATTGGTACTTCACCCCTAGCCACAACTCTCCTATGCTTCAATCACTCCATGGTACTCCGATGCTTCAATCGCTCCATGGTTCGCCGGTGCACTCACAGCACCACTCGCAGCAGCAGCAGCTCCAGCAGCAGCCGCCTTTACCGCAGGACCTATCTGAGGCCCTGTGGCGTGACGTGATCACTCCGTCACCACCGCCGCCGCCAGTTTTACCTCCTCCACCTCAGAGGCCTAGGAGGAACGCGCGCATGTCTACGCGCGGAGGGATTCGCATAGGCACCCCTCCACGTGTTAGTAGCAGCCGCTACACGTCTCTACCCGGGGAGTCTGAGACAGGGGAGTCTCAGCATCCCGTATCGGAGGTTACTTCTATTCCGATCCCGCCTCTGCCGCCGCAGAATCTTGGAGAGCCGATCCCGGCTTATGCTAGTGCCGCTCAGTTCAACCCGTTCGAGCAGGTGTTCCCTCAGGGTTATGACTACACGGGAGACCCTTATTGGCAAGCTGTGAACTACAGCTCACTCCCACATAGTGGTCCACTTGGAGACCCTTGGGCTGCTGGCCCATCTACTTTTGGTTACCCTCCGGGTTACCAGCAGCCACCGCAGCCGCAGCCATACCAGCCGCCGCAGCCGCAGCACTACCAGCCACCACCACCGGCGCCTATGATGTCGCCACCGCAGGTTCAGGAGATCCTGCAGGGGATTGATAGCATGCGACGCGAGTTTCAGCACAATATGCGAGAGGATCGCCGACGCACCAGTGGCCTGTTTAAGAAGGTATTCGATTTGCTCAAGGGTAAGAGCAAGAAGGATCGTTGAATCCTTCGAATATTATTTCGTGTACTCATGTCCCTGCGTGGACATTTATTCCAGTACTCTACCCCTGCGTGGGTATATCTATCTTTCTCTACCCCTGTGTGGGTATGTTATCTTGTTAACCCCTGCGTGGGTTTGTTTTATTTTATTTTGTTATTGTTGTACTTGTTTAGCCCCTGCGCGGGCATGTTATTCATGCTAGTTATGTTATTTCAAAGTCCCGTTTAGGGCAATTATGTACTGGTACTTTATTGAAAATTTAAATGGTTAATTTGAATTTATCATTTTATTTATATGCATGAATAATATTAAAATAATGGAAAATATCAATTTTTATTTGATTTGCCATTTCATAAGAATCTTAGTAAGGTATAACCTAGCCTGAATGCCTTATTAACAGGCCTGGCCCTGATGGTAAAACCTGGTTGAAAAGATTCAACTCCCTGTTAACATCTGAGAACATGTTAACATTCTGGGCTAAGCGTGATCAGTAGAATCACACGACCCACCTTTTAATAAATTATCTACAGATTTTATCTGTATACAAGTCTATTAATGGCTTGATACCTACGGGTTATGACTATGTCATATAGTGGCAGTTGTGGTCTATGACTCCCTGCCTAGTAAAAGATTATCTACAGATTTTATCTGTATACAAGTCTATTAATGGCTTGATACCTACGGGTTATGACTATGTCATATAGTGGCAGTTGTGGTCTATGACTCCCTGCCTAGTAAAGAATTATCTACAGATTTTATCTGTACACAAGTCTATTAATGACTTGATACCTACGGGTTATAACTATGTTATATAATGACAGTTGTGGTTTATGACTCTCTGTCTAGTAAAGGATTATTTGTTTAATTATACAATTTATAATCCTATAAAAATCTAAATTTATCATTTAGTAATTGTCCGTTGTGACTAGGCCTATGTTGCCAATATATATATTTTCATTCCTTGATTGCTAATAAGAGCCTGAATGAAATTTATTAAATTAACTGCTAAGGTTCTTGATACCATGGTTAATAAATCGTCTAGGACGATAATACTGTTAGGTTCTAAATTAGACCTTGTCCTTTATTGTAGCTTAAAGCTACGATGGCCAAATCGGAAGAAACCAACAGTCATTCTGGGGAACGCTCAGATAATGCAAAGATTCACGTTACCGGTGCAGAATTGCAAGCACTGATTGATAATGCTGTCGCCAAGGCTATGGATAGGCAGTTCAGAGAATCTAGTGGTACTCAGAGTAGAACCCGCTCAGTGACGCATGTCAAGGCTAAGACTCATTCTGGGGCTCATAGTAAGCCGCCGTCTAAAAAGAGTGAGCCAAAGAAAGTTGAGGATGATAATCATTCCTCCAACCACAGCAGCGTCCCGAAGCAGGAGATTGAGCTGAAACGTGACACGTACAGCAGGTCCTGTACGTACAAATACTTTGTATCCTGCAAGCCCAGGGATTTCACTGGGGAAAAAGAGCTGTCGACTGCATGACGTGGATTGACGAGATGGATACTGTAGTTGATATCAGCGGATGTGCTGATAGGGACGTCGTGAAGTACGTGTCCCAGTCATTCAAAGGAGATGCGTTAGCATGGTGGAAGTCACTCCTACAAGCTGCCGGTAAGGCCACACTGTACGGTTTGTCATGGGAACAGTTCGTGGCCCTGATTAAAGAGAACTTCTGTCCGCAGCACGAGGTCGAGCGAATTGAATCGGATTTTGTATCCTTAGTCATGAAGAACCTCGACTGTCAAACGTATCTTACTACGTTCAACACGCTGTCTCGTTTAGTGCCTTACTTGGTGACCCCGGAGCCGCGTAGGATTGCTCGATTTATTGGGGGTCTGGCACCGGAGATTAAAGCCAGCGTCAAAGCTTCAAGACCTACAACATTTCGATCCGTAGCGGATCTATCCCTCTCCCTCACTCAAGACGTGGTTAGATTGAGAGCCATAAGGAGCTCTGAGGAGAACAAACGAAAACGTGAGGATGACACCTCACGGAGATCTGAAAAGCGACATAGAGGGAACAACGACCACAGGAAAGGGTCGGGGTCTAGGAAAAATGATCATCAGTCGGGTGAAAAACCCAGATGCAAGTTTTGTAGGAGACACCACTTTGGGAGGTGTCGGTTTGAGACAAAATCCCAGTCTTCGGAGAAGCGATGTGGAATCTGCAAGTCCACCGATCATAAGGCTGTGGATTGCAAGAAGATGAGGGATGCAACTTGTTTTGGTTGCAACGAAAAAGGTCACATTCGGCCCAACTGTCCAAAGTTTGCGAAGAAGGCCGAGGAAGGGAAGAAGACTAATGCGAGAGTCTTCAAAATGGACGCAAAGGAAGCAGTTCTTGACGATAACGTCATTACCGGTACGTTTCTTGTAAACGATGTTTTTGCTAGAGTCTTGTTTGATTCTGGAGCTGATAAGTCGTTTGTAGATAATAAGTTTTGTAAACTGTTGAACCTTCCTGTTAAAACCTTAAGCGTGAAATATGAGGTGGAATTAGCCGATGGAACCATAGAAACCGCCTCAACTGTTTTAGATGGATGTGTTATATCCATTAGGAATCATTCTTTCCCGTTATCCTTGCTTCCCTTTAAGTTAGCTGGATTCGACATAGTAATAGGCATGGATTGGTTGTCAAGTAACCAAGCCCAGATTCTGTGCAATAGAAAGCAAGTAATAGTTAAGACTCCGTCTGGTGAGTCACTTACTATTCAAGGAGATACCCAGCATGGATTGCCGGAGCAAGTGTCCATGCTCAAGGCATCCAGATGCATGCAGAAGGGATGTGTCATTTATATGGCACAAGTCACCATTGATGAACCGAAGCCGAAGATTGAGGATATCCCTGTTATATCAGAATATCCTGAAGTATTTCCTGAAGAACTACCCGGTTTGCCACCGGATAGGCAAGTAGAGTTTCGGATAGACATCATACCAGGTGCTGCACCTGTAGCAAGAGCACCATACAGATTGGCACCAACGGAGATGAAGGAGTTGAGGACGCAGTTGGATGAGCTTTTAGCCAAAGGTTTTATTAGACCTAGCTCGTCTCCTTGGGGAGCGCCAATCTTGTTCGTTAAGAAGAAGGACGGATCGATGCGTCTGTGCATCGATTACCGTGAGCTTAATAAGGTCACTATCAAGAATCGGTATCCGTTACCCAGGATCGACGATCTGTTCGATCAGTTACAAGGAGCAAGCTATTTCTCCAAGATTGACCTCAGGTCAGGTTATCATCAGTTAAAGGTCAAGGATGAAGATGTGCACAAGACCGCGTTTAGGACTCGTTATGGACATTACGAGTTCCTAGTGATGCCGTTTGGGCTCACAAACGCACCAGCCGCGTTCATGGACCTCATGAACCGCGTCTGCAAACCCTACTTAGATAAGTTTGTTATCGTCTTTATTGATGACATTCTTATCTACTCGAAGAGCCAAGCTGACCATGAGAAACACCTTCGTTGTATTCTCAAACTTCTGTATCAAGAGAAGCTTTATGCCAAATTCTCAAAGTGTGAATTTTGGCTTCGAGAAGTCCAATTTCTTGGACATGTGGTAAGCGAGCGTGGTATCCAAGTAGATCCCGCTAAAGTCGAAACAGTCATTAATTGGCAGGAGCCGAAGACGCCTACCGAGATTCGAAGTTTCCTCGGATTGGCGGGATATTATAGGAGATTCATCGAGAACTTCTCAATGATTGCTGCGCCCCTAACCTCATTGACCCGTAAGAAGATTAAGTTTGATTGGGGCCCTAAGCAGCAGGAATCCTTTGACATTCTGAAGCAGAAGCTGAGCAATGCGCCAGTATTGACGTTGCCCGATGGTATAGATGAATTTGTGGTATATTGTGATGCATCACATACTGGCATGGACTGTGTACTCATGCAGAAAGGCAAAGTCATTGCCTACGCTTCTCGACAGCTCAAGGTACACGAAAAGAACTACACCACCCACGATTTGGAATTGGGTGCGGTTGTATTTGCTTTGAAGTTATGGAGACACTACTTGTATGGAACCAAGTGTATCATTTATTCGGATCACAAGAGTCTTCAGCATTTGTTCAATCAGAAAGAATTGAACATGCGTCAAAGGCGATGGATGGAAACCCTCAATGATTATGACTGTGAGATAAGATACCATCCAGGCAAGGCAAATGTGGTTGCCGACGCCTTAAGTAGAAAGGAAAGGGGTAACCCGATCAGAATCAATGCCAAGCGCATTGAAATAAGAAATAACTTGAATGAAAGGGTGTTAGCTGCACAGAAGGAAGCTGTGCTGGAAGCTAACTATCCCGCAGAAAAGTTGGGAGTAACTGAGGAGCAGTTATCCCACGACAAGGATGGAATGTTACGACTAAACGGACGAATATGGGTTCCAGTATATGGAGGACTTCGGGATGTTATCCTCCAGGAAGCCCACAGCTCTAAATATTCCGTTCATCCTGGAGCTGATAAGATGTACCAGGATCTGAAGTCAAACTACTGGTGGATTGGTTTGAAAAAGTCCGTGGCCGAGTATGTGGCCAAATGTTTGACTTGTGCGCAAGTCAAGGCTGAGCATCAGAAGCCGTCAGGTTTGCTTCAACAACCTGAAATTCCCGAGTGGAAATGGGAAATGGTGACAATGGATTTTATCACCAAGTTGCCAAGGACGAAAAAGGGAAATGATACCATATGGGTCATAGTTGACAGACTGACTAAGTCAGCTCATTTTCTACCCATCAAAGAGACGTATAGCTCAGATATGTTAGCTCAATTATACGTCGATAAGATAGTAGCGCTACATGGTATACCTATATCTATTATCTCTGATAGGGATACTAGATATACGTCACATTTTTGGAAGAGTTTCCAACAGTCGTTGGGCACTCGTTTGAATTTCAGTACGGCTTATCATCCTCAGACTGATGGTCAGAGTGAGCGTACTATTCAAACTCTGGAAGACATGCTTCGAGCATGTGCGATCGACTTAGGTGGTAGTTGGGATAAGCACCTACCACTGATTGAATTCTCCTACAACAATAGCTACCATTCCAGCATAAAGGCTGCGCCTTTTGAGGCCCTATACGGTAGGAAGTGTAGATCGCCCATTTGTTGGGCAGAAGTTGGAGATGTCCAGTTGTCTGGACCAGAAATCGTCTTTGAGACGACAGACAAGATCGTTCAGATCCGTGATCGTTTGAAAGCTGCCAGGGATAGGCAGAAAAGTTATGCGGATCCTAAGCGCAAAGATTTTCACTTTGATGTGGGTGAAAAAGTGTTGCTCAAAGTATCGCCTTGGAAAGGTGTGATGAGATTTGGAAAGAAAGGCAAGCTGAGCCCGAGATATATAGGACCTTTCGAGATAATCGAACGTGTCGGGGCAGTCGCTTACAAGTTAAACTTGCCTGAAGAGCTTAGTGCCATTCATAATGTGTTCCATATCTGTAATTTGAGGAAGTGTTTCGCTGACGATTCACTGGTTATACCGCATACAGATATACACATAGACGAAAGTCTAAAGTTTGTCGAAAAACCTTTGTCGATCGAGGATCGACAGGTAAAGAAGCTTCGAAGGAAGCAAGTACCTATTGTTAAGGTCAAATGGGATGCCCGTAGAGGTCCCGAATACACGTGGGAAGTGGAATCCACGATGCAAGAGAAATATCCCCATTTGTTTGAATAAATCTCGGGGTCGAGATTTCTTTTAAGGGGGTGAGGATGTAACACCTCGAAAAATTTCGTCCAATAATGTCTTGACACGTGTCATAAGGTTCCGTTATGTGAAAACATACTTTAGAGGGACTAAAAGTGACAAACAGTGAAAACTATGGAACGTAAGGGTCCAAAGTGTCAACAATGGATAAATAGGCTCTATGATAACCCCACATAATGTTTATAACCTTTAACGGATGGTTCATGGATCATACGACGCGGAAATTGCACGAAAGTGAAGTATTGTAAACTATAGGGGCCAAAAGTGTCAACATGTTTAATTTATACCTCTGAGTGAACTTTTGGCAGACCCGAAGCTTTGTATAGCTAAAATATACTCACTAGAATATGTGGTAAAAATTTCATGAAGTTTCGTCAACGTATGAGAAAGTTATGGCCAAAACCGTACTTAAGGGACTAAAAGCGTCAACGTCGAATTCAGGGCTTTTCGGTTGAGCGCAAAGTTATCCGAGGGCATTACCATGTTGGTAAAAGTCCTAAGGTTCATAAAAACCAAGTTTGGGGGTTTACGGGTCGAGAAAAATAGCCGAAACATCGCGTACAAGTTCAGGGGTCAAAGCTGCCAATGTATGAAAGTTGTTTGGCTGAAACCAGGGTCAGGCGACCCGCCTGGGATTGCCCAAGCGGGCCGCGTGGGTTGCCCAGCGACCAGAATTCGGATTTTGGTTGATTTGAGTCCGAAATTTAGTGCATTACAGTTGTAACTCGCCTCCATTTAGCCCAATAGCATGCCTTGCATGCCTACAACTACAGGAAGCTCGAAAATACTGATTTAAAACAAGAATTGATCTCATTTTGATCATTTGCAAGTGAAGAACAAGGAGCATTCTCTCAAGAGCTCTCAAGAACACTTCAAGCAAGCTTTCTGGAGGGATTCTGATCAACAAGGCCGACTCCTAGTGACCATTTAACATCTATAGGACTCTTGTAAGCCTTCAATTCGTTCTTTGATCCATTCTTGTTGTGTTAATTGCTAAAAGTCAAACTGGGTGTTCATAACCTTTGACTTTCTGATTAAACGGATTTCTTTCAGTAATTTCTCGAATTGAAACTTGTTATAGATTAGTATTTATGTGGGAAACAAACCCTCTAAAGGTTACTAACTGATTCCCACTACATGCATGCTTAATGTCGAGTCAAACCTATTTCTAAAAAGTCAACAGAAGTGATTTTTGTGAAAAATAACATGATTAATGATATAGATGACATGCAACCTGATTGATCATTAAAAATGACTTGTAATATATATAAGAATGTGTTTTAATCATCATCCACTCGACAATCTATAGTATAGCCACGAATCGGAACCGAAAGTCTTGTAAAACGGTTATTTCGAAGACTATCGATTCGGATTCGTACATGCATATTCGAGATCTGTATTGGATAGCATTTTTGACTATTTTTATTGTAGTTAAACTCTCTGGAATTTTCTTTGATTGAGTCTATGCTTAGCCTATTCGAATGCATGTTTCCGGTTTATGCATAAAGTTGACTATTTTGCCCTTTTTGATTTAAAACGGGATTTTTGGAAAAGTGAAAGGATAGAAATCTTTATTTTTATCATATAAACTTGCACCGAAAGTTTCGGATCAGTTGGTGGTCCAGATTGTGAGTTATGGCCATTAGCGTAAACTATGTTATAAATTTACATAAACGGCCCTTTTTGCGTAGAACCCGTTTCTGGCCACGTTTTGGTACAAAACTTTTTACCAACTGATTATATATAATATTCTGGGAATTTTGATGATTTTTAAGTAATTTTTGGCTGAACGGATCCTAGATCACCTAGTCATTTCGGCTTATGTCGGTTTTGACCGTTTTAGCCATAAAATGAGTTTTACATATCCTTTTGACCCGAAACCTTTTTCTACTGATTTTATATGATGAATAAATTATTATAAGACTTCTGGAAATATAAAAATCTCAGATTTACTGTGAAAACCCGAAAACGCCCTTAAATCGTATTTTTAGCGTGTTAAGCGCATAGTAAGCGTTGTACTTGTTTTAAACCTATAAAACTTATACCTACTGATGTAAATTACATATTTTCATATAATAACAGTAAGTATAATGTTTTGAACTCAGGTTTCCAGTTTTGGCATTTTTAGCCCTTGTGAAATTACTAAATTGCCCCTACGGTGCATAGTTTGGTTTTAAATGATATATTTGGTATATGGGTCATACCCTACTGATATAATATGTTATATTAAGTATATTTACTGTATGAACCAGACCCGAAACTCAGATTTCTAATTTTATCCTTTTATTACCTTTTAAATGACCAAAATGCCCTTCTAAGGCATAGATTGAGTTTAAAATTATCCCGGGCAATATAGAACATAACTTACTGATATAATATCATATTCTAAGCATATTAATTCAGGGAACTTGCATTTGAATCTTTTGGCTACCCGTATCGCCCTTTTCGCGCTCGGTTCGGTTTACGTAACTAGCTTGCGTAAATTGACCGAAACGGGTCAAACGATATCATTTTTACTTCAAAATCCAGAATGTATTTAGTATACCCATATTATACAAGTATTCAAACTTGTCGGGTCTAAATCACATTCTATCCGGTCTTTCGCTTAATCGTGCGTAAACCGTATCATTCCTAAAACTAACCGGTCAAAGCTTAAGCTTAAATAAAAGGCCGTTAGGAATCTAATAGGTTAATTATAAACCTTTGTTCCAGATTAGGAAGCCCGGTAAAAGCTACCACCACTTATCGTTTGTGACTTATACTTGCTCAGGTAAATACATTTTGACTTATTTTCCCTATACGGGCTTGGGGTACGGTATTTAAAATACCGCTTGATCGGGCGCACAAGTCCTGCTCCCTATGGGTGTTCAGTCTTGAATAGCTTGTGTGATTTCGTTTAAACAGTTTTGTCTTACTTAAAGGCTTTGGGGGGTTGTTGACCATGTCCCGGATATCCTTGGCATTATCTTACGAGATGGCCACGACCAGAGCACGGGGTGTAGGCGTACACCCGTCGTGTATAACTCTTTAATGTGGTGTGTCAATTAAATCTCTAGCCCGGACAGTAGATCCCGGGCCACCAGAGATATAAGTGCATGTAATTCGTTCACAAGTTTATATTATATAAATATCCCAAGTTAATAAAAATATTTATGCCTTGTGCATTTAAATAAATTTTAAATCATTTTCAAAATGAGTCGGTCGATTTGTATTTACCAGTGTAAACTGACGTATTTTTCCCAAAAGATTAAGTGCAGGTACTATACGGAAATAGGCTGGCTGTTTCCTAGAGAGCGTCCACAATAGTCTCGCAAACTCGGACGACATTTATCTGTTGAACTATTTATTTCTATTTTTACTTGATCCGCCTGTGGATCCATTTCAACTACTGTGATATTTATTAGTACACTTTGTTTAAAAGTTGAAATGTTTCTATTCTGCTTCCGCTGTGCATTATTATATTGTGTTGATTGTCTATGACGATGCCAACTACGTCACTGTACCCCACACCGGGCCCACCGGTGACACGTGGAAATTGGGGGTGTGACACCACGGTTGCCACCTGGCCCCATGAGCGGCTTCTAAGATGAAGGAGCAAGGGTCCAAATGATGGTATATTTAAGTTTAAAATTATGCAAGGTTACCTTTATTATTGTTAGTATAAAAATTAATTATTAATATTTTTTGGCAGTTGGAGACGATGGGTCTAATACACCGATCTCAAGATCTGGACTTTATTCAGGGTGCGGTGTATCGGGCCCTTGATATGTCTAATGTTCCAGAATACACACAATATCCGACTCACCTGACACAGGAGCCGGTGGACCTTGTTTCATATCCTCGTACACAGAGGTTAGGGAGGCCACGGCGTCGTGGACGTGGTGGTAGAAACGTTCAAGAGCCGGGACATCTAATTGGGGCACGAACTTCGAATCAGGGGGATCAGGATCCAGTGTTAACGAAAATGAAAATTATGCTGGAAACTTTGGTGTGGCACAAAACGTTGGCAGTATGTTTGCCGGCGCTAATCTAGCCGCAAACAATGATAATACTGATTCATGGCAGTCAATTTTGGCTACGGCATGCAACTCCGGCGGGTATGACATAACCGACTTATTGGACTTCCCAAAAAATGATATGGGTAACAACAATCAGTTTGTGGACCCCAACATAAGTCAGGCAGGGTTTGTTACCCCCTCGTCACAGATCATGGACCCCAACATAAGTCAGGCAGGGTTTGTTACCCCCTCGTCACAGATCATGACCTTTATGCCGGACAGCCAAACAGACTATCAGTACTTTTCCCATAACCAAAGTCACGAAGAACACCGGAGCCGTTATCATAATCCTGAACCAAACCCCTTAGACTGGGGTGTCGACTTGAACCTGTTTCCACGAATGACCCAAAGTTAACTGGTTTAAGAATGTAATACATTTTCGAATTAATATATTGTGTTTTTTATTGTTGTTATTTGTGCAATATATTTTACTATTATTTTACTGTTCAAACTAAACTGATACCGAACAAATTTCATAGCATTAAAAAGTTCATTACATTAACCAAAAAAAGACATCAATAACTTGTTCAAACTAAACTGATACTGAACTTCTAAAACTTAAACTAAAAATACACATAAACCACCACAATCATTAACCAAGTAAACAATAAACGCATCTTCAAAAACATCACTTCCTTAGCTTTCTAAATTGCCAAATCATCTTTGTTTTCCATGCTCCTTAACAGTGCTGGTATTACCTTCCCACAACCAGGGCATGAATATGAAGTTGGAGATGAAGGTGTATCAGCCCACCATATAAAACCACAATCTTTCTTCTGTAAAAACACAACAATCTGGAAATAGCCATATAATTAACTTCAATCAACTATAATTTTAACTTACACAACATAAGAAGCGTTGATTTGGATTAGCTTCAGTCTTTGAAACCTTGTACCAAGTCGCTGCACCACATGAACAGAGCAATTGAGAAGCTTCCCTGCCCTGGAGAATATTTCTTGTTGGAGCTTGCAGCGGATTTTTGAGACATCTTCACAATAGCTCAGGTTGGATCGATTTGGGAATTAGGGTTCGTATGAAATCAGGGAGCCACAAAAGAAGAGAAATAAATCAGTTGGATCGATTTAGGGAGTGAGAGATTTATATCCATTTATCATTAAGGGTATAAAGGACATTTCACAATTTTTAACCAATGTGCATTTTTCTCAAAAAGAAAATTGATATTTAATTGAACTTCCACCCACTATAAATACCCCCACCAAGTATGACAACTCCACAAAAACCACAACCACCTTTATCAATTATGGCAAACCAAGGTGACAATCAAGTAGCAGCTGATGAACAAGACAATTCGCATGTTGTCCAGAGAAACTCATTTTTGATTCTAAACAAATTAAGACGTCCAAGCGGTCATTCTAACACTTCATCTTTTCTCAAGCCGACCCGAAACGTTATCCTAAATAACCCCGGGTCGCCCGCTCATTCGAGTAAACCTGGTGGCAACCCTCCAGAAAGAAAAAAAATTTGCATTTCCAACCGACAAGTCCGAAAATTGGTCAAGGGATGCTGTTGATTTTTACCTAAACGGGGATTCCCCTTTTTGTTTTTCTCGCTTTTTAGGGGAAATACAGCTACCTAGAAGCTTTTGGGGTAGCCTACTAGGCTACGAATCTAATGGATGCCTAAATGACATTGTAATTCCAATCCTACCATTATTAATTTTTATTATACAAATCACTGATTAGATATATTTTTTTTATGGCAGCATGTTCAAGCATGGACGTTAAGGCTAATGCGGCTACGACAGTCTAAACTTTTAAAAGACCTGTCAAGGAAATTGCGTTGGATGGTTTTACCTCCGCAATTTTTTGAAGACGTGTGTTATAGGAAGGATTGTTTAAGAGCGGTAGACATGGTGGGAAGGAAGGAACCGTACCCTCCATTTTGGGAGGTTGATTATTTGTATATTCCGATATGGATTAAGCAGGAGGACTGGTTACTATTCCGTGTTGATATGTTTAACATGGAAATAACACAATATTGGACTGATAAAAGATGGGGAAATGAAAAACGACGGCTGGTTGAAAACGTCATGGACATTTTTCCAATTTTCTTCAAGCACTTTCTTGACCAAATCCACTATTGGCGAAACTCGAAATACTGCACAAACAAAAAAGTTTCATTTGGTTTTGTTCAAGATGGTGTGCCTCAGGACAATGGTAACATTGCTAATTCAGGGGTGCTTGTCTGTATGATGATGGAGAACCTTGTAAGAGGCAAGTCGCTCATTGATGAAAGTGACGTAGAAGAGGCTTGTATCAACTACCGTCGCCACATGACTAACGAGCTTTATAGACGGCGTTGTATGTAGGATGAATGTTGTTTTGGTTTATGAATTATACTTTCATAGTATCTTTAAAATAAAAATATAATGTTTCCTCATATTCTTGCATTTTTGCTTTTTGACAAAAAAGGGCCATCCTTGCCTTTTCTGAGTCTTTTTTTCTCACCGGTGCGTCGCAGGTCACCATCACCGGGTTTCTCCGTGTTTTATGCTAGGGTGAATAAGGACTTGGGCAAGTGGCGTCGTCTCGCCGGAGGTCGTTTCCCCTCGTTTGGAGGGGCCAAACGGGCCTAAAAGCTATTTTTTGCTTTTTGACAAAAAGGGCCATCCTTGCCTTTTCTGAGTCTTTTTTCTCACCGGTGCGTCGCAGGTCACCATCACCGGGTTTCTCCGTGTTTTACGCTAGGGTGAATAACGACATGGATCACGATATTTAATAATTTGGAGGTGCCAAAACGGGCCTAAAAGACATTTTTGTTTTTCTATACAAAAAAATGTCGTATCACGATATTTAATAATTTAAACCTAATACAAATACGATAACGCATTTCATGTTTTATTACACGTTTGGGGTGAAAAACGAGCTGCATAAAACTCATCCGACATCTCTCGTCTGTATTTCGCGCAAGCCTCGACAAGATCTCCCCCAATCCCGAGCTCCTCGTCATTAACCAGTTTAGTTAACAACATACCAACTAACACCCCTGAATCAGGTCCTGGGTTTTCCTTCTGATGTTCGGAAACTTCAGTATGTGTCACCATTGACTCTTCCACATATGGACGTCCAGAATGTACCAAGTAGGAGATTTGTTCCAAAAATGTTTTGAATAACGATTCAAATTTTATTAGGGTTGGGTACACCCTAACTTGAATCAACCTTGACCCATCAGAAATACTTGAAGCACACGTCCTAGTAAAATACAAGGTAAGGTGAAGTGTCCGCATATCAACACGAACCATGAACCAGTCTTGAAGGTCAACACAGATTGGAATATAAACCTGAGACAAAAATATATAAGTTAAACATATTTGGTTTAAAATAAAAAGTGGGGGATGTAAGTGTTACCGTATCGATGTCCCTGAAAGGAGGGTAATGTTCCTTTAATCCAATGGCAAAAAGTGACGCACGGTGGTTCGGATTCTCACCCAAAAGGTCCAGGAATTGTGGTGGGAGAATCGTCCATGGAAATAGTTGTTCTGGTTTTCTGGATTTTTTTTATTAAAATCTATCTGAACCTCATCATTCTCGTCACCCACCCACACGCATGCTACAAGGTGGAAAGTTATATAACATAAGAATAAAACATATTTTTCGGAGAACCCATATTTATACTCCTTACCAGCGCCGACAAGTAACCGTAGTTCTCGTATCCAAGTAGGGCACCCCAAAACTCGAATCTGAGTTGTCTCCTTCCAAGGAATCCGCTATAATAGAAAGAAGAATCTTTGTTATGATAGAACACCATTACATTTTTTGACCACGATCTAGACTCTTCTGTTGGGTAATAATACCAGTGTATCTTTCTATCTTTCTGGGGATCTTTTTAGGGGGGTATCGGGAACTTACTGCAGCTCCAAGAACGAGTCTTCCGGGTCCCCCATTTATTGAGTGTGGTTGGTGCAATTCGAGATGGGGGTATGAATCACTATTTATGTTTGAACAATCAAAGTAGTAAAGTCGCTGTTTCATCCAGAAATGTTATACTAGGTCGTTGTTTCATCCAGAAATGTTATACTAGGTCGCTGTTTCATCCAGAAATGTAATACTAGGTCGCTGTTTCATCCAGAAATGTTATACTAGGTCGCTATTTCATCCAGAAATGTTATACTAGATCGCTGTTTCATCCAGAAATGTTATACTAGGTCGCTGTTTCATCCAGAAATGTTATACTAGGTCACTGTTTCAACCTTATATCTACCATAAGTTCGCAGTTTCATGTATAAAAAGTCACCTAAATTTGCTGTTTCAGATAAAGTGGTTCCTATTGCTGATATTAAGTCTTCTTGCAAACTCGTATCTTTTTTTCTTTGCAGACACCATGTAAAGTCTGAACAACAGACATCACGTGGTGTCTGCAGAGAAAAATAGACGAGTCTTCGTATGAAGTGTTCCTAAGGTTTAAACATCAACGTTACTGAAGGTGCTAGCAACCCCTTCCATATCACTTTAGACCAGTTGAAACTAAAATTACGTTTTTACCCCTAATTTTTTCTCTATAAAATCCCTTGCAAAACAGCCCTCCATTGGTCCTCATCACTCTTCTTTGCAATACAATTCTTAGTAATGGATAAGCCGAATGGTAAGAAACGGTTACCTCCCTTCTCCCACTTTCAAAACAACTACATGAGTGAAGAAGACATCAAAGCATGTTTGGAATGGGAACTACCCCCAAAGCTTCCTGATTTGGAGGAAGGAAAGAAATCGAAAAAATCAGAAGCAGTTGAGGAAGGAGGATCGTCTTCCGGTGCTGTTGTGAATCATCAACTGGCAAAAAGAAGGACGTTCTTGGCAAAAAGAAACAGGTTGAAGAAATCCTCGTTGTTAAAAAAGTTTGGAACTATGACAATCAACAGTTTGATTTCAACCCCAACCGGGAGGAGGATTACACCCAGAAGTCTTGAAGGATGCTTGGAACTATGACGAAGAAGAAGAAGAAGATTGGTCCTGTGTTTGGCACAACCCATATTTGTGGAGAAGAGTCAGACTTGGAACTATGATCTAGAGGTGACTACCATTGGAAATAGGGTTGCTCGTTTTGTTGCAGTGTGCTCCCCTCCACTGAACAGCTGCGTGCATGTCCCAGACCTTCTCCTCAATATAAATACCACCTATCACACCAATATGTCTTCACATCTTCACCTCACCTCACAAGTCATTCGGATGGCAGATGGTGATAACGAATTACACATTCATTTTCAGTTGCATATACATGAAGGGGAGCCAAACCCTGCAAATGTTGAACCACAACCCAACTGTAACTCTGTTGTACCACAACCCAACAATAACTTTCTTGAACCCCAACCCAACCGTAACCCTATTGCTCGACAAGCAAACCCTAACATTGTGCTCCCATCCACTGAACAGCTGCGTGCCCGTCCCAGACCTTCAACGCTAGACCAACATCGTTACCGTCCAGATCATCATAGTCAGGAAAATCAAAATCAAACTTCCTTCATGGCAGCACCACAAAACTCCTCTTTTGTACAAAACCCTAGCAGCCCGTACATCTCAGTTGTGGAAAGGGGAGAAGCCTTACCTGGTCTTATCCGACCCATATGCAGGTATGGACACCACTACTACTGTAGGCATACTGAGCCATCCGACAGTGATCGAGACTGAAACACGTTATCAGATGACGCAGTGGTTAGTGATGATCCATGGGAGCAGTATCAGAATTACGATAGCGATTCTGATTCATCGTTTTGATTCCATATTCTACCTTAGCTGCTGTCTTATGTATTTTCAATTCAATAATATTTTTGTTGTTGTGTTTAATGTTTCTTAGTGAATTTTGGAACAAACGTCTTAATTGTTAAATTACACCAACTGAAAATTCAAACAAAAATACCAAACACAAAACATAGGAGGATACCCCTAACAGTTAACAGTAAAAACCACAACAAGATACTAACTTAACGTCGGCCACAGGTCTTCCTGTTGTGTCCGGTTTCTCCGCATCTGCTGCATCGACGTGCCTGGGGTTCATCGTGGTAGTTAAGATCCATCTCATTTTGAATTCTTCTTAAATGAACCCTGCCTCGATGTGTTGTGACCCTCGGAGGGTCCCCTTGAATTGTCCAGTCCGCTTCTTCCCACTCTTCTTTGTGTCCCAGGGTGAAAAAATGACTGCTGTACTGTTCCTAATAGGTGGTGGTGTGGAATTTGAAATTGGTAACGTCATATGGTTGCTCACCCCTCCAAGCGCAAACGGCGATAGCATGGGAACAAGGGAATCTAAGCACTTGCCATTTCCTGCATGAGCACCCCCTGCGTCTGTATTCAATGGTGTACTCGTTTCCACCGTCATCATTTGTTTAATCCCTTGAAGCTACCGCGTAGCGACCTTCTCGGACATCGTAGACGGACACTTCATGTTGCATGGCTACGGAATGCAACTTGTTAAACCTGGACCAAATTCGAGGGGGTAGAGGGGTATTGCAGCTTTGGGTCATCTGCACGTGCAGAGCATACTCTGATACGTCCTTGGTGAACGTATAATGAATCAAGGCTTTTACTGGCAGGAGTCTTGCTTCACGTAAGACATTATTCATAGACTCGGATATGTCCGTTGTAAGGTTACCCCAACGATGGTTTCCGCGGTCATGAACAATAGTCCACTTGCTTTTCTCGATGTTGTTCAGGTAGTCCCACGCATCCCGATTTAACATCCGCATTTCCCTCACAGCCCAAAGATACTTTCTGTGTTGACTTGTGCTCCCGATCATCCAACACAGCTTCCTAAGAGATTTGGTCTTGAACCTACCACTAAAATTGCTTCTTACATGCCGAAGACAATAACGGTGGTACGCGTTTGGTTCCTTCCAATGCTCAAGGTTCTCCATCGCATTAATTATCTCGGCATGATGGTCTGATAGAACACAAATACAACTATTACAGTCTCTGGTGTCGTATTCCCTCAAATTTTGGAAAAAACATCACCAACTATGAACCGTCTCTTCGTCAACTAGAGCGTACGCCACTGGCATTATGTAGTTGTTGGCGTTTTTGGTTACCGCAACCAACAACTTACCACGGTACCCTCCTTTCAAGTGTGTGCCGTCCACAGAGATTACAGGCTGGCAAAGATGAAACGCGCGAATAGAAGGACCAAATGCCTAAAAAAACATATTTGAATGTTGGACATCCTGGAGCCGAGTACGGGTGATGAAACCATGAAACCACTGTACCAGGGTTTCTAGACTGAAGCCATAACACGTACTTTGGCAGCTCCTCAAAGTTGCTTTCCTAGGTTCCATATATCCTCTCAATTGCCTTTCTTCATCCATGCCACGCCTTCGTATATGTAACATCGACAGACTTCGCTTGCTTTATATGTGTCCTGATGTGTTTCACCTTCAACGCAATGGCTGTACGAATTTGTGGCAGGATGTGTGCAGCGGTATCCTTAGATCTAAGGCACCTGTTGTTGTTGCGTACCACCGTAGAATAATAACTGTGGGCAGGCGCCCAGTTGGTAATTTGCCACATGCGTTGGTGTTTCTGTTTTGATGCCGTTGCACGCCATTCACACAAAGGAGCATGAGGGAAAGGGTTTTTATAATTTTTGTTTCTGGTGTAGCATTTAACTTTGTATAAAGTTGGTTTGCTATCCATCACAAAAATTTCCCTTCCACGGCGAATGTTCCATTCTCGGACAAGAAGGTCGACCTCCTGTTTAGATTTGAGATACATGCCGAGACGTATTTGTTTTACTTTTGGATTCCATACGTCCATTGGATTATCTTCATAATCCGGACACATGTAATCCCTAAGTTCCTCGTCCTCGTCTGGGTCGTCATGTGTCCCTGGAATGATAGGCCTCCGCTGAGCAAGGGTCAACTCAGTGTGTTGGTTGACTGCAGCCTCGTTGTCAGAAGTGCCATCGTCGGATGGTGGTGCCTCTACACTTTCAGAACTTTCTTCGGTGTTGCAACCTCCCGAATCATCAAAACCGTCATTATTGTCATCACCGAACACAAACTGGGATGACGGACCTACTATGTTATCAGCAGGAGGCATGAAGTGGTGTTCTTGAGTTGTTTGCCCGTATCCCTCGTCATCTTCATCGGAATCTTGGGTGTCAACAACATTACGTTGTGTAATGTCATGCAGAAGGTTTGTGAAACTCGTGTGTTGGACAGGATTGACTGCCTCCCACTGAACATAGATCTCGGCAATGAAGTTGCCATCCGATACTCCGGCTAAATAGTTCATGATTTCAACACCATCATCGTTTAAAATTTTTGTTATTTGAGATATGCCCTGAAACGTGTACCCTAGTAACAATGAAAGGCGCACCGATTCTTTCTGTAGTTGAACAGGATTACAGATTGAATCCACCAATTAGCCATACGATGATTTATGTCGCATAAGGAAAGAGGTTGTTAGCATGGATTGGTCAAACTGAACAGCCCCGTTTACAAAGGAAAACACACCGCCCCAGTATAGTCTTACGAGGTATGGCCGAAAAGAATCCATGATCTAAGAAAGTGAAATGTTAAGGATGGGTGGGTTGTGTAAGCTGGATTTGGTTAAGTATACTATCTGTTTTAAAGAAAGTTAGTGGGGGTTGGGAACCTAATCCAATTGGTATTTATAGTGTTGAGGAACCAGATAGTTGGTGGAGCTCACCATCTTGAAAGTTAATATACATATAATAATTATTTTTGAATATTCTAAAATGTAAAAAGTAAGTTGTCTTAAAACAACTTTATGTAAATATATGGCACCGTTCAGATTTTATTATTCGTTTGAACTAGTTCTAATTATTCGGATTTTATTATTCATTTGAACTAGTTCTAATTATTTCGTTTAATCCATCCTTGAAATTAAGTTTATACCGGGATCTCAACAACACAACATGTTACAACACAAAATTTAACAACGTTTTTTATTAGGTAAGTCAACAACATTAGAATAGGATCTATCAAACTCGCAAATTACATAAATGCGGTACTATTTTAATTATATACATGAAGAAATACAATGTTACTTCGTACTATTTTAACAAATCAATTCTAATTGCAAGACCGTTTGTCGGGCTTCCAATTAGAACAGAAGCGAATTTAAACCCGTTTGGTTTCTTTGCATATCGAGTTTTGATATAAGGTCAGAAGGCCGGTACCGGCTGTTCGACCCGTAAAGTGATATGGGACAGGCTGTTCGCACCATCAATGATGATTCTACAACTTCGGTAATGTTAGAGGATTTGCAAAAGCGGATAAGCGTCACAGGGAAGGTGGAACAAAAACCGGGCTGATGCAGTAGGAGAGAACAACATTACAATAGGATCTAAATCTCCTACCGAAAACAGGGGTGATGATGACTGTTCGACAGGGTCATCCCCCCACCAGAAGTTGCTGAATAATTTACGGGAGGAGGTGGTAGATGAGAATAAACCGCCCAACAACCTGAGCGGCTGAATCTTCCACAAAACTCAATAGCAGCCGGTAGAAGCATCCACAACAGCAGTTGAGTCATTATCCTCGTACACGTTACGGGAGGAGATGGTAAATGAGAATGATCGTTCTCCTCCACACAAGATCTTCCCACTTGGTATACGAAAATTAAAACTGAGAAAAACATCATGATGAATGAGGTCCCGAATGATCCAAGAGCATACATTGACCAAATTTTCGTATCGCCTGAAATATCAAGCCCCGAACATCTTTTATAAAGAACATCATACCGACTTGCAATATCGACATTATATCATTTTAACAGAGTCATTGGGTTAGAAAAGACTTCTTGTGCATCCATCAGTTTGTATTATATTTAACATGCATACTGAACAACGTAATGGTAATATTTTAAGTTAGCAAAATCAAACAGCAACCTTATTAAAATTGCAGTATCAAACAACAAGCTTATTTAAGATTGTTGTACCATTCAGCAACCTTTTACAACATTGCAGAAAGAAACAGCGATCTTGTTTAAGTTAGCACTTTCAAACCACAATCTCTTATAACATAGCTGTACCATTCAGCGATCTTTATTGAGTTGGTGGTTTGAAACAGCGACCTTCTTAAGGTATCTGTTTCAAACAGCGATCTTGAATAACATAGCTGATTCAAACAGCGATCTTCAGGAAGGTTGCAGCTTTTGCAGCTTTTGCAGCTTTTGGACAGAAAACTCTTGGAAGGTCGCTGTTTCATTAGGCGACTTACCTAGAGTTGTAACAAAAATCAGGGATCACCTAAAGACACTTTTTTTTGTCTAGACCACTCATTTATGCAAAAAATTCTGCGATATAGCAGACATGATTGTGACTTGAAAGGGTAAGTACCATATTTAAAAAAAATTTAGAAGGATATTTATGAAATGTAAACTTATAAAAAATGTGTATGTAAATAATCCAAATAAGTAAACAGTTAAACACACACGCTAGAAGAAAACATATATATGTGCATATAGCAAAAACTCACGGTTTTCTGCGTGAGGCCCAACCAGCATGATCTTCAAACTGTGAGGCACTGATCCCAGTTTTGCAACAGGAACAAAAGATACCATTACCCAACTTATAACCATTTAGACATTTCTGTAAACAAAACAAAACAATTTGTCTTATTCTTTCTGGGTAATAAATTATAGAGTAAAATCCTATTTTCGTCCCTGAGGTTTGGCCAGTTATGCGACTTTCGTCCAAAGGTTTGTTTTTCTGCATCTGGATCGAAAAGGTTTGAAATGTTTCCATTTTCATCCCGCTCGTTAACTCCATCCATTTTTCTCCGTCTTTTTTGTTAACTTAAAGGGCAATTCAGTCTTTTTCAAGGGTATTCGGTCTTTTAGCATAAAGTGAAAAAAAAAAACGAATTGCCCTTTAAGTTAACAAAAAAGGACGAAAATACCCCTCACTGAATGGAGAAAAAAGGATGGAGCTAACGAGCCGGAGGAAAATGGCAAACATTTGAAACCTTTCCGATCCAGATGCGGAAAAACAGACCTTTGGACAAAGTCGCAAAACTGGCCAAACCTCATGGACGAAAATGGAATTTTACTCTAAATTATATTTATTCGCAAATGAATTATCAGATTTGTTACCTTTCCACAAGCAACGTAAGTTAGTTCAGTTCCATCTGGTAATCCTCCTTCCTTAAAAACAGGCGAATGCAATGAAAGATTCCTGAAAAAAACATCATATGATTATTTTCCTGCAAACTTATGGAACATATTTTAAAAAAATCAGAGACCGACTTTTTCGTTAGCTTTGGTCCACTCTTTTGTTGTGATGAGGTACATTTAGTAATACTAACGATAGGTCTTGGTGCCGAAGCGGATCTTGGTGACCTACACCACCGTAATAAATATTAGTATATCTATAAAAAGTACCAAGCTTGATTATCATTTTGTATTCTACATTTCTACCTTTTGAGTATCTTTGAATTTTTTATTTTGTTTCCTGAAAATTTAAACTTTCGAGCCCTTCTAACGGTTTTCAGAGCTGACTTTGATGACCTGAAAAATCACAAGATAGATCGGTTATAAAACGAAGGGACATTAGACATTAGACATTATTAAAGGAAATTAAAGAGAGAAAAGAAATATACTTGGATGAAATAGATTCTGACTTCCTTTTTCTGCCTCGTTTATTCTTGGTAAGAATGGAAACTGCTGACCTGTTACTTTCAGATACCTTCAGGTCCGGAGTTGATGCCCCTATGAATATTAGACAATAATATTTTGCGTTAAACCTAACGAGCATGAATTATTGGAATTTAAAGAGAGATGCATTCCTTAAAGCAATTATGAAAACATTAGACATTAAAGGAAATATATAATGCATAACACAAGGGCATTTTAACATACCCAAAAGTTAAGAACTTTTCTTTTTGCTTTAATGAGGGTAAATTTGTCTTTCAAACACTAATTACACTTTAATTCCCTCATCTTAATTACACTTTAATCTCTCATCTTTAACAAATATAGATAATTAGTTAGTAGTTACAGTTTATCCCCTTAAAAAAAAAACTAACTACCCATACAGTGATTATATTATCTTGGTATTAAAAAGCACAAGGTGCTTTGAGACGTTTACGTCTTAAAAGCTGAGGTGCAGGGCGTTGCTCTATATTCAACCAATCAAAAATTTATGTACAACTAGAAACTTCATATGTCTTATCTCTTTTACATGTCAGCCTTTTTATCAAGTAAACAATTCATTATATCTTCATCTGTTTGATGTTTTTACATATCACCCTCTTACAAACTCCAATTTTGATCAACGTTGACCTAGATGTAGAAGAGGCAAACAACCTGATATTTTTCTTGGTTAATTAAATAAACCCTTCTCAAATGCTCTGCTTCGTTTTTTGTATGTTTCTTGTAGTTGGGGTCTGGCATATATGGTGCAGCGTGGTCTGTTACGCAGCGGACCCAAACTCGCCTATATCTTATTAGGTTGCAATTGAATGGTTATGTGTATGCAAGATTGACTAAAGTACTTTCACTGCTTATTCGCATAATATATAGAGCTCGGTATTTAGGCTTATAGGACCCGAGTTCTAAACCATCAATCTAGCAATTTCAATTGACTTTGGTAGTATTTGACTTGTTGATCTTATATTTTTTTTAAACGGCGAATTTCTTTAATCGATGTCGTCTGTGGGACTTGAACTCAAGACCTCCCCTATCAAACCCAGATGTCTAAAGACTTTGCCTTTGGCAATGACCACCACCTCATTGGCATGTTCATCTTATATTTAACCTTAATAATCTAACTATGAAAAAGATTTCCATGGGGTCAAAGCGTGAATTTAATCATATGTCGATGCCCTATTGTTGACATGTCCTATTATTATCCGTGTTAATACTAAATTGTTAATTACTAATTCTTTTATGTCATTCATAACCAAACAAAATGATACGGTGGAAAAACTTACAGGAAGCGCAAACAACGTCGCAAATGTCGATCCCGCTGCAACGCGCGGGTTCCCCACTAGTCCTTGTAAAAAAAGGAATACAATTTATATGCAATAATCTTTAACTGAACATTTGATGCAAGGAAAAATCATATACCATAAATTTCATTACATAAAAAGTAATACATGAAAATACGAGTTGAAAATCTTTATAACAAATCATAAGACTACATGTATCAAACAAGAACCCAGATTGAGTATAGACGAACTAACAAGTAACCCCTAGTGTAAGGTTGAGTTTAAATTTTAAAATTGTAAATGTTTAACATTACCATGTGCAGTCAAGATAATCCTATAAGCAATCAACATGTTATGAAGGATTGATATATGTTCTTTAGATCCCTGCACAATGAAAACAATAACATGTAAGCATGCTACATTCGTAACAAAATCAATAACGATGATAAAATTAAACCAGAGTTCTCGCCACAATAATAACTCAAAACAAAAATAGAAGAAATTAGAAGTAATGATACAAAGATTAAATAATGCTTACCTGAGATGACCTCGCTTATTTTCCTAACATTTGCAATGAAGTTACCAATTAGGGTTGTTGACAACGGCAGCCGCAACAAGAGAACTAGGTTTTATGATTGTGCATTGAGTAGGGTTTGATAACTTCTTATTTATAGTATTGGACCACTAAATAAAATTGGACTTTTTTGGGCCTACAAGGCCTATCCAATTTGAAAAGGATAAAAAAACATGCAAAAATTCAAAAGTGTGATTGTTGTGATATGTAACCTATATCTCTATAGCCAAAAAAAATACTTACCGCTAAACTACAACAAGATTATCTGTCATATAGTTAAATTACATATTAATATCCACATCACACACACACAGTGAAAACAGTGAGAATGATTCTCAGCCACAAGATCTTTGTGCTTTGTGGCTAAGTTTGATGCGGGTCATTTTTGTAGATACTAGGAACCTTAAAACTACCAGGAGGGGTAAAATAGGATGATCCAAACAAGGCTGCACATGCTAATCACATGCCATTTCCCCATCACATTTAACCGTCCATAATTTTTTATACGTGTTTATTTAAAAAAAAAAAACATAAACCATAAAATCCAGTGTTTTTTATCTTTCCAACAACTACACTATTGATATAATTTTAAAAAAAAATGAACTTGGTTTTTATGGCGTTTTCAACTTTTTTATGGCGTTTTCAACTTTATTTTTTTATGATGTTTTCAAAAAGGTTTTTATGGCGTTTTTTCTGAACCTGGTGTATTTATGGCATTTTCAACTGGTTTTTTCATGGTTTTTTTTATTGAACTGTGTGTTTTATGGCGTTTTCAAATGGATATTTCTTGTCATTTTTCATGGCGTTTTCTGAACTGGGAATATTTTTTGAATTATTTTGCTCACCCTTTATCATTCCTTTTTTATGATACAAACTAATGATTCTGAAAATAAAAAACGGTTTAAAGCGCCAAACCAAACTGTTAAACCGCTAAACCAGATGCAACCTGGCCGTTTGATTTGTCTTTCTCTTAAACCGTAGTTAGTGGTTCATCCCACATGTTTTGTAAAAAGCGGCTATGAGCCATGAACATCCCTTGCTAAAATATTGAAAAAGTGTAAAGATTATTTCTACATAACGTATTTTTTATATACATTGTAATGGATTGATGTATGTTGTGTTGCAGGTTGTACCCCCTATCAAGCAAGAAAAATATATCAAGCATTAAAAGCAAAAGGATTACCTGTTGTGTTGGTGGAGGACGAATTAAGGGGAGCAGCATGGCTTTCGCAAGGTTAGAAATATATTTAACGTCTTGTTTTTTATCTTAATTTTTTCAGGTAAAGAGATTAATTCCTTTGGATGCGTAATGTATGCTGGCCGAAAACATTAAATTCACACTCGAACAACAAATGGTGTTTTTCGCACGTTTAGTGGGACACTTTAAGGTTGTAGACGCAATCGTTCCCGTCAAGATTGATAACTTCAACTAAGAAGTTTGTATTTTGTACCTCTTTGAAGTTCAATCGTCTTAGAGGTGACATTTTCGGCCTATTTATTTTATTTTCATTGTGTCAAGTAAGCAAGTCAAAAGGGTTGAAACTTAGCTAAATGTAAACATATCGAAATTTCCTCTTTTCTTAGACAATATAGTTTTTTTTTTTTTTTTTTTGAATAAATTTGGTTACTTTGTTTTATAATGTTGACAATTCTTTTGGCTTTAGTTTTCAATACTTTTCGCACAACGGTTGGCCTTGAGTTGGTTACCAAGTTAATTTTTTTTATTTGGTTTGGGGCAAATTACGGATTTGATAGTTGATTTATAGTTTTTTTTATGAATTTGGCCTCTGTACTTACGAGGGCTAGTGTTAATTTAGATCCTTAGCGGCTTCGCATTAGCGATATACATAAAGTTAACCAAAGGCCCCTTTTCTTTCTCTGGTGACCGAGTCCTTTCCTATGAACTCAAAATTACTGTGGGCACCGATCCAAGCAACATTCCCATATGTTATCTGGATTTCATCTTGCCCCATGTGAACATCAAAAAAAAAATAACATAAAGTAATAGTTTCAAATTTCGAACGCAATCAGGTTGATATAAATTGTTACGGATCAAAGTATTGAGCGAATTATAAAGAAGAAGACCAAAAGAGAAGAGAAGAGAAAATTATCTATTACATTATTTATATGTTACGGTCATCGTTTCGTAGACTACATAAGTAATTACATTAGTTTCATATGGAATCATCACCTACCATGTAGCATATATTGGTGAAGTTCATATGACATAAAACTGAAAAATTGACTTTAGAAATATTTTTTAAGATAAAAAGCAAACTTTGTAAGTGCAGGGACTATTTGTGAAAGCAAATAATGTCATTGATATTGAATCCTGTTGGTGCATATTTCGTACGTCTGACACTGTGCGAATAGTTAAATAGAGCGTGTGTTGAATATTGTATAGAATAGGAGAAAGTTGGACACGGTTTTGTAAATGTCAAGGTCCATCCGGCCAGATGACCATCCGGACGGATGGACATAGTAGGTAGTTGTCTATAAATAGGGACTTGGGGTTCCCATTTGGGCAAGCTTTTGGTCCCTTAGGGGAAATGTTGTCCAACTGGTCTCGTGGTGCTGTAACGTTGAATAATCAATAGAGACCAGATTGTAAGTGACTGCTCGGTGTCGTGTCTATCTTCTACTCCTTTCTTAGTCGTAATAAACGTACCGAACACGTCGAATCGAGACCGAGGCTCCGTCAAAATCACCGACTTCTGGATTAGCAAGGGTATTAGAGCTACAGTACCGATTTAATCGATCTAACAGTCGGTTAAATCACCCAAAGCTCATCAATTTTGGGTTAAATGGGAGTTTTGACGTTAAAACAGAGAAAATCATCAAAGTAAAGGTCAATTCATGGATGGATTTTAGAATTAAAGACATCAATTTGTTCAGAATTGATTCGCGCACAATCCTGTGAAGTTTCATCATGAAATTCACACAAATAAAGATTCTGGATCCAAAAAAAGGTGATTCGGAGTGTTCTTGAGCTGTTAAAACATACCCGACCGGATGACCATCCGATCGGATAACCATCTGACCCATGTCATTAGCTTGTGTTTGAAAGATCAGTTGGTTTTCACTCGAATGTTCATTCGATCGGATGACCATCCGATCCACTAACACAAGCTTGTCCACTTTGTCATTCGATCGGACGACTATCCGATCGGATGACCATCCGACAACATGCCATTCGTCCAGATGATCAAATGCCTAAAAAAGGCATTTTTTGATCGCAACGACGAAATGAGTCTCCAGAAAAAATTTGATGATTGAAATTTTTTTTGGGCTTTTAACGATAAAGATAAAGCTTGGTTGTTCGGAGACACCGACAGGGGCTTTAGTGAACATAATTGATGATGCGATCACGGATTGTGGAAATTAGTAGGGTAGTCAGGATACCAGTGCAGAAAGATTTTCTTGGTAGTATCTGACTATTTATGGGCCAAATCGTAAAATCCGCAATGATGAAAAACTGAAATTTAGAGGAATATTGTAATATTTTCGGCATAGTCGAGTTTTTCACAGATAAAAGAGGACTGAATTGCTCAGTTTGAGGGGGAATTCAGTGATAGAGACGTCAAAATTTGCAAAAATAAGGGGGAATACAAATTTCAATGTCCTATGTTGAAATTCTGGCATTATTGAAATTTGTGACACTACAACACTATTCGGGTAGTTACGACTTCAGATTGTCAGGGGAAATGTGAATCTGATCGTGGATGATAGCTTCTATGATCTAGATTATCCGAGGAGATGAGTCTGATTGTGGACGAATGCTTCAGAGATCGGATTACATTACGAGATGATTTGTCTTCCGATGAAGATTTGCTGATTATGGAGAATACCGTTTACACGGATCTATCATTCTTTTGGTGTGTTATCGTTGATCACGGTAAACGAGATATCAGATTTTCAGGGGGAATCACGGATTTGAAGTTAACCGGTGGGGTATTTGAAGTTTCTATCAATTGCCGGTTGAGTTTTTATACATTCTTAGATCGAGCAGGCGGAATGCGAGATCGTGGTGCTTACAGGTCATATCAAAAACTGAGCTCGGATGCGCTTAAAGTTGAAATAGAGTATGCTGCATTGATTAGTTTCAAGTTGGTGATTGTTGGTGAAGGTTGCAGTTTAGCAAATCAGAGGAGAGTCGTGAGCTGTGCAAAAGACCTAAAGATTCATTCCAAGGGGAATTAGAACTTTATATTGACAAAAGCAAACCCGAATCATAAATCAAGGGGGAATCTATTGTAAGATTTCAAGATGCCTGATTGATGTTGCAGAAACGTTGAAGTTGCAGCATATTCAAACACGGCTCAAGGTTCTTAAAGAATTAAAGACGGTTCAACAGTGACAGCCGAGGGGAAATCTGTTGGTGCATATTTCGGACGTCTGACACTGTGCGAATAGTTAGACGGAGCGTGTGTTGAATATTGTATAGAATAGGAGAAAGTTGGACACGGTTTTATAAATGTCAAGGTCCATCCGGACGGATGGACATAGTAGGCAGTTGTCTATAAATAGGGACTTGGGGTTCCCATTTGGACAAGCTTTTGGTCCCTGAGGGGAAATGCTGTCCAACTGGTCTCGTGGGGTTCCCAATTGACTGCTCGGTGTCGTGTCTATCTTCTACTCTTTTCTTAGTTGTAATAAACGCACCAGACACGTCGGATCGGGACTGAGGCTCCGTCAAACTCGCCGGTTCTTGGATTAGCGAATCCGTTAAACTTGTAATCAAAATGAATTTCTATTCTGACACAAATGCATGAACCAACGGTGTAATTTTCTCATTTGAATTTTATACTAAAAAATCTATATCTATATCTATATCTATATCTATATCTATATCTATATCTATATCTATATCTATATCTATATCTATATCTATATCTATATCTATATCTATATCTATATCTATATCTATATCTATATCTATAGTATAATAAAAGAAAATGGTGAGAGACATTTGTCACAATTGTAATGTAAGTCATCTACATTTTGGTTTTCCCATCTCTCTCCTACTTAATTATGAATTACTATTATTTAATTATATTGATAGTTGTTATATTTTCATTAACAAGTGAATCTAATATGAAAGTAATTATAAAATTTCTAAATAACGTTATTTTGTTGATTAAAAACTTATATTTAGATCTATAAATATCAACAAATTCAAAGTTATGTTTGTTAAAATATTATAAAAAAGAAAGAATAATGACTCTAAGTGTTTTTCTCTGGGTTAGCTCTAAAAATTTGAAGTATTTAATGTGGTTAGATGATTTGAATGATAAAAATGTCATTTAATAAAAAATAGGCGGCATTAGGACATCCAAATGTTAGCCCTTAATTTTTTTATACGTATCAATCTACCTATTATACTAAAAAAATACACTTAATGCCACATGTTCTTTTTCTTAAACCATTTTTATTTGATGTGGCATCTCTCTTTGAGGAGATAATTGGTACATGGGCGGCAAAATCATTTCCCCTCTCTCCTCATTATCTTTCTTCTCCTTATTTCAAGACAGATCCGATTTTGAAATCGTTTCTTAAAAAAAAAAAAAAAACTTCTCCAACACTATTCATCTTATTCTATGATTCATCTTATCCTCCAATTCATCACCATCTTCTACTGAACACTGGCAATCATAATCGATGAAGGAAACGTGGGGCAGCGGTGGTGCAGATCTGGCCAGAATTCACAAACCGAAATTAAGGTTCTCACACCATCAAAAGGGTTCTCAAAATTGATTCGTTAACAAATCTAATCTGCATCCATGGCTAGCCAGAGCATCCATGGCTATCTTCTTGAAGTCACAGGTACGACAATTACTTCGTTATTTCTCCATGGCGAGTCAGAGCATTACCCAGATACATGACCTAATTTCTTTATTTAAATCTAATATTTGCGTGATTTGATCAGATACATGAATTAATTTCTGTATTTCCCCCAATTGATGTGCGTTTTGTTCAGATAAATGTCCTAATTTCATTTTTTTCGAATGGAAGAATTTCACTTGGTGATGTTTTTTCTTTCTACCACACAACTTCGTTTTGAAGAAGAGCTAAAGGATCAGGTGAGTTTACACATTTTTTTTATGTCAAACCATCATTTTATCATATATTTTTTAAAAGATATGTTAGTTAAGTTTGATATGCCTTATCCTCTAATTGATGATATGCGGATTTTTGAGAAATTACTAGCATACATGCATGTGTGAAAGAGATTGAAGTTGAATAATCGATCTAGCTGCTCAATTTAGGTATTGTACTTTGATATGTGAGATATCAAATTCTTAGAATAAGGGGATATTTGTTGATGTAGATGGAAAGAATTGGCTAGATGAATTTTAATCCAGAATATATGGTTAGACGAATAGATGGAAAGAATTGCATAGTTACCGGAACTAATTCTGGAATCAGTTATGCCACTGTGTAAGGTCTTGCATCGAGGTATTTTATCTTATTAAAAAGTTGTAATTTTTCTTAATAATCTAATATTGACAAAAATGGATTTTTAATAACACTGACAAGAGAGTATTATGTTTGAATTTGAGAGTCTAATGTTCGATTAATTTTCTTGGACAGACAGTATTTTGCATGGATTCTCAAATGTTTCATTTTTTTATTGTTTTGAATATGATACCAGAGGAGAAACTATATACATGGTTTGTCAAAATAAGGCAAGAGGGGAAGAAGCGGTCTCTCAAATTCAGTCGAGCACCGGTAACCAAACCAAAATGTTCACTTGGAGGTACGGTTTTCGGCTTTTTCTTTATCTTTATGGTACTCACGCATCGTAAGGAGTCTACTTTTGGCTTTAAGCCTGGAATGGATTATTAGATGTAAATATTGTTACTTTAGGACATAAAGACTAGATATTAGATGTGACTAGATTGGTAAGGAATTTGTGTTGGAATCGATTTCTTTTCAATACGGGTCGGTTGATTTGACCCACTAACATAACTTAACATAACAAAACTATGAGTTCAGAATTCACGCGAATGAGGAGGAACTCGATATGGAAGGAACACTCAAACATGGTGTAATGGTCTACCCGACCTGTTACAAGTTCTAAACTGGGCTGAACCATAAAAACATCAAAACTGTAAGGTCGAGTTTGCTACGTGTTATCTAAATACTTTGCCACATTCTACTTGCTTTCACTCCACGTGTGTATATCTTAGGAAAGAGAGAAACAAATTTGTTGCCAACTAGATGTCTTTCTTCGGATTTTTGTTCTGCAACTTCATCACTATTGAGATTAGAGACAGAGATCTGGAACATCTCTGCTCCCTACAGTTCCGTCGACGATGATATCTCGGCCAGCTTAGAGCTGGGATCATAGCCTAAAGAGAGGGTTTACGTCTTTCTTCGCTTCATCATTCAGGATTTCATTGGTTCGTTGCCCATTATTCTTTGGTTACGTGTTCGTTCTTTTTTTGTAGAGCCCTAACGGTATTTACCTTTGTTTGGTTCATGGTTTCTGTTTGCAGCAATGGTGGCTTTCAATTGATTTTTTTTGGCTAAAAATTGCAGATTCCCATGATTAATTTCAAGGGTACGTTTGTTTATAGTTTATACATCATATAATGCTTACCTTTTTGTTATGTATGTATGCATATATCAAAATATGTGATGTATATGGGATTTGAAAATAATATTAGGGGTTCTGGGCTTACTTCTGTGTGCTTTTGGTTTACATTGACCTGTAATACTTCATGTCATGGGTAAGCTTTACTTCTTCCGTAAGGAGTAGGGCGAGTATCGTGTTGTCAAAAGATACGTGGTTCATGAGATTTAATTTAATTTTGTTCAAGATTTTACTGTACAATGTATAAAGAACCTAGAAGTTGTTTGTTTATACACCTTTACGGCTGTGATGTTGCTCTGACATTTGGCGTGGCAACTTATGTTGCAGCCATGTCAGATCTGAGCCTTTTAGATTTTTGACTCGATGATAGAAGCTTATGGTCCATTAATACATCAAACTGCAACATCCTCTCTTTAACTTTATATCATGTTCATATATCAATCTCTACACAATATATTAGATGGCATGCCTGAGGATACAAGAACAATTGTAATTAATAATTACAGTTTTGATGAGACCTATTCCTAATTTAGCATTGTTACTGGTTTAAGTCATCTTCATTGTGTGGCAGGTTAAATGGAAGGACTTAATAAATTCACCATAAATCTTCTTTCAGCTAGCTATAACTGGTAAAGCTTATTGTGCTTTTGCCAGGTTGACTTAGGAGCTTCTAAGGCGTTGTTTGAGATATAAAGATTGTAAAAAGGTAACCCAGTTTGACCTACCCGTTGATAAGTAAATAGCTGATATCGGTCTTTACTATTTTGATTTACTTTTTTAAGTTTTTTGTTCAACTGATTTACTCTGCTTATGTTTTAGATATGTTGGTTCCTATGTAAAAGCATATGCTTTCACTCCCAGTAGATATACCCAATCTTTTTGCTAATAAATATCATAATTTTGTTAAGGCATGACCGCATGAGTAATCTACTGTCTCCAATATTATTTGAAGGATGAATCAGAAGCATTCTGGTGTTTTGTTTCTCTATTGGAACGACTTGGGCCAAATTCAACCATGATCAGATTGGCATGCACTCTCAACTGTTTGCACTGTCCAAGGTCCTTTCTCTATCTCTCCCTCCCACTGTGTGTGTGTTTTTTATTAGCACATTTACATCGTATGTCACATGCATTGTTTGTCAAAACAAGAAGATAGAGGTGATTGTTTTGACCTCAATTTGGGTAAAAAATATTATTTTTAGCTAAAACAACAATGAATGAAATGAATTGAAAATCACCTGAAGTCATTCAAAGTGCATAAAAAGTACACGAATAGCCCGCATGATTTATTAAAATTTTGGATTTGGTCCATAGCTTTTCAAAAGTACACGTATGGTCCTTGTGGTTTGTACTTTGTAACGCATTTAGTCCCCACCTTTTTGTAAAAGTACATAGATGGTCTCTGTGGTTTGCACTTTGTAACGCATTTAGTCCCTAACTTGGACCTGCTAAAACCTTTAGATTTGTTGGTTGCGGACTAAATGCGTTACAAAGTGCAAACCATAGGGACCATCCATGTACTTTTGGAAATGTAGGGACCAAATCTAAATTTTTGATAAACCACATGGACCATCTGTGCACTTTACTCTGAGGTTTATTTCTGTAATACTGTAGTTATTCTGTTTTTTCATGGTAGTTATATAAACGGAATTTAAAAAAAGAAAGAGACTATTTGTGGGTCGGCCCGACCCGACCCACACTATGAACTTAAGGGATGGTGTTGGATCTGGTTATAGAAATCCATCTCATTCATGTTACCACTACATCTATCATTAAACTCATACCCATCTATTGCCCGCCTACTTAAATTACGTTGACTGATGGACATTTCTTATTTGTTCGTCTTCAGTTCCAGCCTCTATTGGTGCCAACACATGGGTAGTTAGCGGTTTTGGGTATCACACAACCTAAACAACAAAGTTTTTTTTACAAGAAATTATCTTATTTAGCCTATTTGGTGAAGGTGACTAAATGGTTGGTTTAGTAATGAGTCAAAACCGTTAATTATCAAGTGCGAGCCAGAACGTGTTAGGCCAACCTACAATCACTCAATTTCTTTGAAATCTAAAATTTATAATATGCAAAATATAACTTAACAAAATATAATTTATAATTAAAATTTATTAAGTGCGGGTCAGAACGTGTTGGGCCAACCTACAATCACTCTTTTTATCCATTTCTTTGAAATCTAAATTTATAATATGCAAAATATAACTTACAAAATCTTTCTCAGTCTGTGAGAATTTGAACGACACTTCTTATGGCTTCCGGTCTGTTTGACCCATTTGACATGTTTACTTTTTATTTCAAGCTTTTAGCTTAATCCACTTGATATGTCAGATGTAAGCAAGTTAGCCTTTCTTGCTAGGTGTTTATTTGGTTTTGAAGAACCGTTGAAGGTCTGAGCCACTTGCACATTTAATTGGCTGATGGTATATGCGAAATTCATGGTCAGCTTTAGTAAGATCGACTTTTGCACTAAAATAATTCATACGGCTGAATAATGCAAACTACTACAATAGTTCCCCACAATATCATTAGTGATTCAGACAAGGTTAAACCAAAAACGCATCATATTAATCCAGCACATACTTATATCTATGAGATTTGACCCGAAGCGATTTGACGCTCACCCAACCAGCTCTTACAACATATGTAAAAATTGGCAGTACCTCATGGGTTAATAACGGCAGACCAAAAGCTATTGGTAAGCTACAAATACCACTTAAGCATTCATCTAAACAATAAAAAATGGTAAGTTTATGCAGTTATCCAGTACAGTAGTTTGTTGCTTTGTAATGAGAACTAATACACTTTCATGAATTTGATTATGCAGGGTACGAGCTTTGTAATGAGAACTAATACACTTTCATGAATTTGATTATGCGGGTACGAGAGCAAATGAACCAGATGTAGCCGATTACATTCGTTGAACCATATGTAATAACTTGCTGAGTTTAATCATTCTTTGTAGGTTATATCTAAGTTTTTTACTTCAAAACTGAGCAATTTATATGTGAAGGAAAAAGCTATTATTACGGATGGGCAAATGATACCGGTTCGGAACCGGTACCGAATTTTCAGAGCCGACTCGATTTTCGGTAATGACATTTTACGTTTTCGGTATCGGTTCAGTACCGGTATTTACCATATAACGCTCCGCTCCGTACTGGTACCCATTTTTTGGGATTTTCGGTACCGGTTGGTACCGAGCTTATCCCGTGCTTTATTGTGTTGTGTATTCAAGTAGTAGTACAACTAATGATGGTGTTTGAATGTTTCGTATTCAAAGGAATGTTGCGAAAGTCTTTGATTAATGTTTCCAATGGATTTCAAGTAGTAGTACCGCTAGGCGAATCGTTAAATTTAGGCGTATATTGTGAGACCAAAAGCAACCAACAAGCAACCATAGTTTGGTGCATTGTCTACACGATAAAGGTTCGATATTACGTTTTAAAAATTATCTTTTTGGGCCGTGTTATAATTAACCGAAAATATTGACACCTTTTCTTATTGCAGTTGGTCACAACTTCTGTACAACCTTTCTCTTCCAATGTAAGCGTACATTTTTTGGCTCTCCAACTTTCACTAAAGTGGCATTTTAATAACACTTTAATATGTTGCATTTTGTAGATTAAATGGATATGTCTTACTACTCCTAGGCGCCTCGTGACCGTGCTAGGGGGATTCTCTTGCTCCATGTGACACGCAACTTATTTTTTGTAATATCTTAGCTCTGAGAAGTTGGCCTTTTGCTTTGTTAAGGCGTTTGATATGTAGTTAACTGAGATTATATCGGGACTTAATGCTTTAACAAGCTTTGTTTTTCAAAGGACCAGGCCTAAACAAGTTGGCTTAGCAGTTATGACTAGATCCATTTTTGTCTATATCCTTTCTAGATGTTCTTAGTAAGGGTGCAATATCAACATTTTTTTCTTTTTAAATCTTAAAATATTTTAGTTCTTTTTTACATATATTTTTTTATATATTCTATACTATCTTAAAAGACAAAGTCGGTGTGGTTTCCCATTGGCTTTGCCTCCTGGTCCCTGCTTTTGATTTTGCACTTTGATCTTTTTAGTTTTGTTTTTTTTTTTTTCGTCCTTTTCTGGGTAATACACTAATCCTCATTTATTACACCAGCATTCTTTCTCTATTCAACCACCACCGCAAACCACCATCATAGATCCATCTCTCTACATAACGACCATCACAACACTGCCGCCGCGCCAACATCACATAATCATCTCCTTCACTTTCTATATTTCACTATAAAAAATCAACTCCTCTCTCTTGATCCATTTCCATTCATTCTTTGCTTCCCCCTTTAAATCATGAGATCCCCAATTGCTAATAATAAAACGAAGCGGTAATAGGAGGTCCCGATTGTTAAATAGAAACGGAACTTTAATTAAACGCCAACAAACTAAAACGACTACCGATGGCTTACTCATAAATATGACTCGCGCTCGTGATCTGAACCGAAGATATCTGGATTTGAACGGGACCTAAAACCTTGATGTCGTCATCGGAACCCTAGAATCGCCTTTGTCGGTTAGGTGGTTTTGTTGTGGTGGCGGTGACGGTGGCAGTGGTGGTTTTTGTGATGGCGGTGTTGTGTTCGGAGACGGCAACAGGTAAGAAGGTTGTGTTATGGGGTCGTGGCAGTGTTATGACCATCCGCTCTTAAATCGGGAAGGAGACTAAGATACAACATCTCCTATGTGATCATAGGTTTGTTTCATGTACTCATTTATCTATACTTTTTAATTTCAGTATCATTTTTATAGGTTTATATTGAAAATTCCTTTCATTACAAAGTTCATCTCAATGCCAGTAGATATTATATGTTTGTGTTAAGCCACCCGCGAAACTCACGGGTTCTTAAACTAGTATTTCTATATATACAAGGCCATGGGGTGTACTTTAATATTCGGGGTGTTAATGGTGACAAGACATGTGGCAAACCACTCCTTTGTGTTAAGGGGTATGAAATGGGTTATCTGTTACAGATGTTAAGATATTGAATAAACTATTCTTTTATTTTTTAAACCAAAAACCACTAAAAATTAGATGAAGTTGATGGGATTAAACAATTTCCATGGAGTAAGCGATAGCGAAACTTTGCTTAATAAACAGTTGAAACTGACTGAACTGTTTAAACTGAAGCAAGTCAGTCGGTACAGTGATCAGTTGATTGTTCGCTTTTGGCAGTTTGGAGCCTGGAACCTGTTAGAACCGGCCATTTAACGTTTATTATTTTTTATGTTTTTTTAATTTTATTTCTGGAATCACAGTTATTACCATCATGAGTCTTCTTTATAGTTTTAATTTTTTAGTAATGAACTGACCATTTAATGTTTATTATTTTTTATGTTTTTTTTTTCATTTTTGGAATACACAGGTACAACCATCATGAGCCTTCTTAATTGTTTTAAATTTTTTAATACAAACAAATGATTATGAAAAGAAAATAATAAAAAGGTTGGTTCCAACTGCCGAAATGAAACCCCCCCCCCCCAATTCCAACCAACGCGTAGCAAGTGTTCAGCCTAGAATTTCCGTCAAAACCGGCTCATGAACACCCCTGGTTGCTAAAATGTGGAAAAAGTGGAAAATTTATATCTATATCTTCTAGGTCTTGTGTATATCGTAATGAATCGATGTATGCTCTGTTACAATTTGTACCTCCTCATCAAGCAAGAAAAATTCATCAAGCATTGGAAGCAAAAGGATTGCCAGTTGTTGTTTTAGTGGAGTATGAAGGGGAGCAGCATGGTTTTCGTAAGGTTAGAAATATATAAAATGTTTTTGTTTTTTTTATTTAATTTTCTCGTAAAAGTAAGTTGGTTACTCTAATATGTGTGCAGGCCGAAATCACTAAATTCACACTTGAACAACAAATGGTGTTTTTTGCACGTTTAGTGGGACACTTTAAGGTTGCAGACGAAATCGTTCCCATCAAGATTGATAATTTCGAACTAAGAAGTATGTATTTTTATATCTTTTCGCACTTCACTAGCTTAGAGGTGACATTTTTGGCCTATTTTCCTAAATTGGTTCTGTGAGCGCGTTGTAGGATCGTTTAAGACTCGGAAACGATTGCGAACCAATACGTGTGACGTGCGGAATCCGTACACGTACTTGGACCGAACACAAGAACGTATATAATCTGTATATAATCTGTGATTCTATAGAAAGATATGAAATGGTACAATCACGTGAATCACCTTTTGCACTTTCTCTCTTTACTTTCTCTCTCTATGCTCCAAGCTCTCCAAGATGCAAAAGTAGCAAAAGTTCTAAATCTAACGCATAAGCCTCCTATTTATAGGCAAAGGCTATAAGGAAAGTTTTCCCTATTTACAGTAATGCCACCTTGCCCTTTTCCTTACATTAAGCATTATAAAACCTTGTTTTCTTCTATATTCTGCTACGAATCATATTGACGGAGGCGATAGACATAAATGCACTCACAGACTCCCCCTTGGATATTGCCGCAGTCAATCTCGTAACGTCTTGTCTTTCTCTCCCTCTTTGAGTCTTCTTGAAGCTTTAACATATCTTCAGTAACACAGACTCCCTCTTGCTCGAATAGAATCCCCGTGGATCTGTCTTCAACTTTAGCTCCCCCTTTCGGTATAGTCTTTCTTCAGGCTCCCCCTTTCGTCAAGCTTCCGTGCTTTTGGGATCGACACCTGGCATTCCGGATACAAGCTCCCCCTTGCGTCGAGCTCGTGTTCAGACTCCCCATTAGACTCGGCTATCGGGATCGTAATCTAGCTCTTTACAACAGATTTTAACAATCCAAAATCCTCACGAATTATCATCCAAGTCCAAATTAATGACCTTGGAGATATCACAAACTATTTTTTTTTTTTTTTTGATGAAAAAATTCAAGTTTCAAATTAATGAACTTGTTTATTTTCAGAAACACGATGAGCATACTTAGATTTTGAAACTCGGCTTTTAGACATTGGTTGTCGAAAATAAAGCACAAATCAAAATCTTTTTTGTTTGAGATCATATTTACAGACAATATTTTTGTTTGAGATCGCGTCAGAGGATCATATCAGATCAGTTTATGACGAATCACTAGCACCGTTGAGCTTTAAACACTTTAAGTTCTAAACGATTCACTTAAATTGTCAGTATAGTATACTGATCCACTTAAATTTTCACACAAACTTCAACTGATTCGAGAGATGAGATTAGTGTTTTAAGGACTTAACTTATTCGTGTGTCCCACCTCAGAATATACTCCCGTACCAATATTCCCTAGATTCAGTCTTATATGTGAGCATATAAGACTTTAGGGGTGTTCCCTTTGGTAATCTTCTTTACAACGGTACTTGAATTACATCATTCGATATTTTTCAAGCGCGTAAAGTATTATACGAGGTCTAGGCCATTGCTTCCGCAATATCAGAAGACCAGGTATAATACCCCAAACAGTATAAAGACCTAGTATCTCAGAATCAAGCAATCTCTCAAACAAGATTTCGGGGGTTACCCATATATCCGAGAGATGTTCCCCACGAGATAAGTAAGTATTTGATATTTAGGTTTATATCTCGAAAACAATCTACTAAGCGTGTAAAAACCTACTTGCATATCATCAGTGAGACCGTTGATCACATTTAACATTCCAATTCTTTAGCGTACTGTGACTCTACTGACGTACTATCATTTCCTCTTTTTACACAAATCTCTTTTTGATTTTATCATGTTTTTGGCCTTTTCAAATTTTCTAATGTTTTTGGATTTTCTGGCAACGCTTTACTCCCCTTAAAATTCAAAACATTTAAAGAAAATTTGATAACCGATATGGATAGCTTTGTCTCGCCATCCATTTCTGCTTCTCATGCTCTGTTTTGCAGAAAATATACCCCCATGATTTACTACACATTGATATTTTACAGTTTGAAAACCATTTTTCAATCTTGTCAAATTAATCATGTTTGTTCAGCCGTGAGGATTTCGGCGTATTCACTTAACATATTTATGAAAAAAAAAATTGATTTCTGACAAATTTAAAAACAAACATATTTTTTATTTTTCAAATTTTTGACAAAATAAAAACATATTTTTGGTTTTTAAATTTTTCAATTTTTTTAGGGTTTTGGAATATGGTTTATTTATGTACAAAAATGAATAAACTCCCTGATTCAGTTGCAGGGTTTAGCAGTCTCCTCCTCTTATGCCAGGCTGCTCCGAGACTCCTCTAGATGACATTCAGATTTCTTGAGCACCTGCACATTCAATGTATTCAATTACTTGAACAAGTTAGCCCAAGTCTGTTTGACCTTAGGCATTTCAACACAATATACTTCATTCAATTTCGGAAATTTTTTTTCATTTGGAACAAACAACTTTTCATCTTTTACTTCATCCTTTTTGATTGAATCAGTTTTCTGTTCAGAACTAGGTTGTGTCTTAACCACCCAGCTTTGTCCTTTTGAAGCACTTCTTTTGTAAAAATGTGAATCATTTCGAGTGTTTTGATTTTCAACAACTTTTGTTTTCCAAAACTGATTTGGTTTCGTTGCATCGACAATTGTTTTCCAACTTTGTGTTGTTCTAAATCTGGGTATGGGAGACTTCCAGGTTTGTCTTGAATCGAACCTATTCGGTTTTGATTTCCAAGTTTGATTCGAAGCAAACTTGTTTGTATTGTACCTCCAAGTTTGTTTTGAATCAAATCTGGTTGACCTTTGTTTCACATCCTCATATTTCTGTTCATCATCAGACTTCTTTTTCGTCTCAACACCAACAGGTTTCAGATTTGGACACTTGCGTGCAAGATGTCCAGTTTGATCACATTTAAAACATGTTCTCTTGGACATATCTTTGACCTGTTGTTGTTGCTTTTTCAGAGCGTAGAACTCTTCATTAGACTGTCGCCTAAATTGGAGTTCTATCTCTTCTTCGGAACTTTTCCCATGAACAAAATTCATCTTTTTCTGATAGTTTGGCGTTTCATTTCTTTTCCAAATTTGTTTCTTTTTATAACCCAACCCAGCCTTCATGTTTTTCTTTTTGTAACTAGGTTTGTTATAAAAAGTTTTATGACTTTTTCCAGCAAACTTTGCAATCTCAGATTTTTCAATTTCAATCAATATGAACACTTTGTCAATCTTTTCTGAAATCACATTCTGAATCGGGACTTCAAGATCTGAGAATAGTTTGTCCGATCCAATCATGGTATAGACCAATCATTTTGAATCATCATTCGCATTTTTCCAGATTTTGAGTTTTTCAGATAACCTTCATGAAAACTACCTTCATTTTCATCCTGTGATTCAGATTTACCTGTATCAACCGGCTTTTCTTTCAAAACACTTTCAATGACCTTACCTACCCCCTCTGAATCATTAGAATCATCAAATTTGGAATAGGTTACGTCAATGTTATCTGGAAATTGATCAACCATGTTGAAAGCTTTTTCCACCTTTTCGTCATCATAGAATGTGAATTTGTCCTCAAACAGTGGTAGAACCTGATGATACTCTGAGCCAATACCTTTCTTGTTTTGCTCAGAATCTCTACCATTCGGTTTTAGATTGAAAATGCGTTCAAGAACATATGATGAAGCGTGATAACTGTGTAACTTGTTGTTATCTTGTTCTAAATCAGCTATTTTACGCTTTATCTTAGCAACATCTTCAATGTAAGAATTTACAACTTGTTGCTTTATTTCATATTATTGCTTAAGCGTATCAGATGTTTCAGAACAATGTTTCAATCTCGATTGAACAAGTTTCATTTGACTCTTCACGTCTTCGTATGATTCTTTTGTTATGTGATATGCAAATTTTATTGAATCATACTCCTTTTTCATTTCTTGAAAAGAATTTTCTTTTTGCAAACATTCTTCTGTCATTTTTGAAACCTTTTCTTTCAAAATCTCATTTTCTTTTTCTAAACTCTTGCATTTTTTTGTTAGCTTTTCATCATTATCTTTTAAAACCTTTTTGTTTTCTAACATTTCCTTGCATTTTTCTTAGAAAACTTTTTCGGTTTTAGTGAATTCAATGTCTCTTTTTCTGAATTTTTTTATCTTTTTGTTTAAGACTTCAGAATCAGTTGAAGTATTTACCTTAGTGATTGGTACTTCGGCTTTCTCTTCAGTCTGCTTCTGATCTGCTTCTTTCTTTTGTTTTTCCATAGCAACATCATCAGCATCGATCACTTCAACTAAACTTTCAAGTTTCTTATCAGCTTCTTCTTTCTTCTTCAGATCTTCTTCATTCTGCTGTTTTTCAGTAACAGCTTCTTCACCAACTGCTTCTTCTTCCTTTTCACATTCACTCTTCTGCTCCTCAGCAACCTTCTTCAAATCATCCACCAAACTTTCAACATTCTTCTTCTTCCTCTCTTCATCTCTCTGTCTTAGACTCGCTGTCATGACATCTCTCATGATTTTATCCCGTTTTTTCTCATAATGTTTATCTTTCGCAACATTTGAATAGTACTCGTCGGATAGATGGATTACTGCAAGAACGTCATCAAACACCACTTCCTTTTGATGGACAACTGGTTCTCCTTTGCTGTTGACATAACATTCTCGTTTCTTGTCATACTTTCCATAATTCTTCGCTTCTTCATATTCTTTCTCCATCTCTTCAATTCGATACCTAACAATACATCTCTCTTTGTATGTCTTCTCTTTTAGAATCTCTTCTTTTGTTTTCTCTTTCACAACAGCAACAAATGCACTATGTTTATTCGTTGATTCGGTTTTGCCATGTGCTGTGAACGTGTAACCGACAGCATCCTCTTCTGGAAGAACTTTACTCCAGTCATACCCTTCATCATCTTGGATCACAACACATGCTCTTGACTTCTCTTTCTCAAAATTATCTTCAATTTGTTTCAACCTTGGTGATTCCTCTCTGCTCCTGTGATAGATCGCTTTTTTATAGTAATCATCTTTAAACGGATTAGCAGTTTCTTCAACAGTAGAGTTTTTGCATTCTCTTTTGAAATGACCCTTTTGCTTGCATTTGAAGCAGGTCACTTTTGATTTGTCGAATCCCAGCTTTGTTGATGGTCCACTGATTGATTGTCTGCCAGTAATTTCCATGAACCGCTAAGCTCTTCGAATGCAGCTTGCCAAACACCATCTCAGATCAATAAGTTCCATCCCTTCTGGATAGATCTGGTCGTAATCTTCCTTTGTTAGTTCGGAATTTCCAATTTTCCCAACTACCAGATCTTCGTATGATTCCAGAATTGATCCCAGAAAGCTCATTTGTTGTTTAGCAGCGTTGATGCTCATTGTCAGAGAATTTGTCAGCTTTAATGCGATGTCGAAGAGAATTTCTTTAGAGTTTGACGTTGTTGATGATGAATGATATCCTGGATTGTAGCTTGATGAGCTTTTCTATGAGTCTTTCATCTTTTCAACACTGTATGCAGTCTTTGGCGATTCACTAACTGTCACCGAAGGTACACAGCCCTTGTAGTAAAGACCGACATTCTGTTGATGCGAAGAACTGCTCATCTTGCTTTGCTTTTGCAGCTCAAGCTCATGACTTTCTATTTTTTTCTATCAAAACATCAAGAGTAATGGTATCATACAACACATCATTTTTCAATATAAACACAAACGTTTGCCACTGATCAGCTCGTGGTAACGCTTCAATGATTTTATCAATGGTTTCTTCACAGGTTTTTGTTATTCCAAACCTGTCGAGTTCAATTTTAAGGTGACAGAACCTTTCAATCATTTGTCTTACTGATTCACCTTTTATACCATCAAATAAATCAAATTCTTTTTTAAGTAAAGCTATTTTATTCTTTTTGATTTGTTTCCCACCCTCAGCTTTAACCAGTAACGCTTCCCACACTGATTTAGATGAGCCATCGTGATTAAGCAGTGCGAATATGTCATCTCTAATCGATTGCTAGATTAAGGCAATCATTCGTTGTTCATATGAGAAATTCTTTTTATCGTCAACGGATAAGCTTTTAAGTGGAATTTCTTCGTTTTTTATCATCGACTGGTCTACTGTATCCGAATTCCATGCAAAACCAGCTTTCGTGCGCATAAGCTTTGGCCCAGTTAATGAATCGTTCTTTCCACCACGTATAATCTTCAATACTGTCATGTTTTGGTGGTTTCAAATTGGTTCCATAAAAATTATCATGATTAATGTTTTCAGTCATTGCTTTCGATAAGCTTTTCGGTGTAACAGTCGATGTTTTGGAAGACTCGGACATGAATGCCTTGTAAAACATGTTGTAGAATTCTTCAGCCATGATGCTTTCTTGTATCGAACTTTGAATTTGCTCCTCGTTTATCACCTTGAATCACCTATAAGTACACAAACAAATAATTGATCAGTTTTTAAACAAACACACACTCAGATAGGATGTATATCCGTTCGGACGGGGTCAACAAAAAGTCAACAAGATGACACTGATCGGATGAGTTTTGGATTGGATGTGGTTTTATATATGAGTGGATCAGATGAGTTTTAATTGGGCTTTATATAAATGGAACAGATCACTTTGGAACGGATTGTGATCCGTTCAGAGGGCCCTTCGTCAAATAACAAATGTAATGGATCGGATCACTTTTCACTTCGATCAGATCACTTTGAACTTTGAACGGATGACAATCCATTAGTTGTCAACACATATATTGGATTTCACATGTAAACCTGAATTGTGATTGGACCGAGTTATCCACTCAATTGCTGACAATATCATTCAGTTCTAAATCCTATTGGGCCAACACTTTTATTTAGTCAACACTCACATGCAGATTCTTGCTACTTGAATGTAATCACATGGGACAATCATTTTAATTGAGTTATGGCCGACAAACAATTAAAAGGATTCTGAACCCACTAAATTCCTATTGGGCCGAAGACACTTAATAGCAGACTACAAAACAAAAATGGGCTGTCAATTGTTGTAAATGGCCAACAATAGTAATATATATCAAACTCTTATTGGGCCGCTATTGTTAAGGATCGGATGACTATTGATTTGGCTTTGTATGTCGATTGGATAAGTTTTGCGCTTCGATCGGATGTCAATCCGATTGCTGCAACCAAAACAACAAATAATCAAAATGTGCTAAGGCTCGGATGGTCATCCGATCGGATGGCCATCCGAGTGATGAACCTGAACATCAACAGCGAACAAGTTTAACATTTTCAGATAGAAAAAACTCAATTTCTCTCAAACCGTTTGGAATTTTGATCTGAAATTTTGTAGGCTTATACAATTATGATTTTCGCACAATATATCCAAAAATCAGCCACTTTTATCCATGAAAGCCATGTTAATTTTGCGTTTTTTTTGTCAAAAACGTGAAGAAGATAAAAAGATGAAGAAATTGAAAAATCTGATGTGATTTTTGATCTGAATCTGTTGATTTCTTGTGCGAATGATCCGTGCAATCGAGCTCCTACTCTGATACCACTTGTGAGCGTGTTGTAGGATCGTTTAAGACTCCGAAATGATTGCGAACCGATACGTGTGAAGTGCGGAATCCATACACGTACGTGGACCGAACACAAGAACGTATATAATCTGTGATTCTATAGAAAGATATGAAATCGTACAATCATGTGAATCACCTTTTGCACTTTCTCTCTCTATGCTCCAAGCTCTCCAAGATGCAAAAGTAACAAAAGTTCTAAATCTAAGGCATAAGCCTCCTATTTATAGGCAAAGGCTATAAGAAAGTTTTCCATATTTACAATAATGCCACCTTACCCTTTTCCCTACATTAAGCATTTTAAAACCTTGTTTTCTTCTATATTCTGCTATGAATCGTCAATTGTATTGACGGAGGCGATAGACATAAATGCACTCATAGGTTCATGTTAAGTTTTTTTCTTTGGGTCAAACAAGCAAAGTCAAATTGGTTAAACACTACATGAAAACGGGGAAATAGAGGCGACACCAATAGCAGCGACAAGCCATATGTCGCCGCTATTGGTCGATCCAGAGCACGATGTCCCAGATTAAACCCTAGCCATCCATTTCTTATCTTGATCCAACGACTGGGGTTTAGCCTAGTCAATAGAGGCGACACTAAAGGTAATAACAGCGACGGCCATCGCCCATATTACCTTTTCGCAGAACAGCCAGCTAAAAGCGGGATTTCTTCCCTCTTTCCCCATTTCTTCTCCCAATCCTTTCATCTCTCCCGCCGAAAAAAATCAAATCGTGAAAATCACTTCAAGTTCACAATTTCTTCTCCCAAATCGGTTAGTATTGTTAGTTTGTGTCGAATTTCTTCATTAATTTGTTATATAATTTCTTTACTTTTTTGTGTATGTATGCGTGTTTGCTAGAAAATTCCGGCCACTCACCTCGTCTCCGACGTCCCCACCACCTTATAGGAGCTTCAAATACGGTTAGTTTCTTTTAGTTTTGCTCCTCATACCTTTTGAAGTTGATCGGAGTGTTGGAGATGTTACAATAGGCAATGTTGTGTGTACTTTACACGGTTATGTGGTAGTTAGAGCTGTTATATTGTGCTGCTCCAGTTACCTTAAACTTAGAAATTTGGAAACTGTGATGGTGCAAATTGTATTTTCTCAGTTCATTGTTTTGGCGAGGCAATGGTGTTGGTTGCAGTTGCAATGACCTTGCATTTTGAGCCTTCAGATTGTTATATGTGAAACTGAAGCATGAAAAGTTCAGTTCTATAAAACTGAATGCATTACAAGTTATAAATGGGTTATTACTCAACTTTTTTTGTAGTTTTAGTTGTTGTAACGCAGCCCTATTTAACTATGTTTGGCAGTATTTTTGTAGTTGTTTTGCTACTTTAACGCAACCAAAGGTTGTCTGGCTGCATTGTAGTTGTTTTAGGGCTGTAATGCAATCCTATCTAAAGAAGGTTGGTCGCATTTTTCAACTGTTGTATTGCAGCCTGTTTAGAGTCCATATTGGTGCATATTAGTTGGTTAATGCGCATAAAGTTTTCTTGAACACGAGGCTATAATGAGTATATAGATTTAATTGGAAAATTTTGAAGCTCAAACTTTGGCGTGGCAAAATTACAGGATGGTAGGTTTTCACTTGCAACCTAATTCTACTAGGAATGGATTAAAGTTTTGTATAATTTACTTATAGAACTTTGAGTTAAAGGGTTTATATCTTGATGCGTGTCTTGGTGCTAAATAAATTAACTAATCAAGATGATATTTAATATATCCTGAACACTACAAGAAAACGGGGCAATAGAGTCGACACCAATAGCGGCGACAAGCCATATGTCGCCGCTATTGGTTGATCCGGAACACGGTGTCCCAGATTAAACCCCAACCATCCATTTCTTATCTTGATCTAATGGCTGGGGTTTAAAACATCATTTAAAACATAACGTCTATCGAAATTGAAATCATCATTATTTTTTAGTTGCATAATGTCTATCGATAAAAGTTGGATTGATTCTCCACGTCAATCACCTCACCACCAGCAAGGACTCCAATCTTTTATCGTGATGTGCGAGGGACTGTTCCGCAACCAAGAGAAAGTTAGATGTTCGTTTAAGAGATGTAAAAATTCTAGCTTAAAATCCATGACAACAATGAAACACCATCTGCAAGTTATCGGTTTTTGGAAGAATTACACGCAGTGGGTCTATCCATGTCAATCCAAAAGACAAGGAATTGATGGATATATTTGTTATCTTCACACTTGTGATTTGATAGATTCTGATTAGGGTTTTAATGCAAATCCAAATATATAACGGCTGCAAACGGGCCGTAAACGCAGCGGTTTACCGGATGCAAACGCAGCGGCTAACCGTTGGGTTTACGGAAAAAAACAAGTTTACGGACCGTTCACAGCCGTTTTATGGCCGTAAACTCAGCCGTTTAATGGCTGTGAATGGACCATAAATTTTTATAACAAATGTTTTTAACTTTTCTCTTTCAATTGGTAGGAAAACTTCAATTTTGATGAGGTGGAACACGATTATGAAGCCCAGAACTTGAAAGACGGCATCGAGCATGTGCTCATGAAGCTATACTCTGGCCGCAAGAATTTGGCTAAAAGAGAATTTCTTAAAAGTGGAGGGTACAATAATGTTGAAAGAGCAAGGGCACAACCCCCCCCCCCCCCCCAGGATATGCCTAATGAAAATTGGCAAAGAACTATTGATCATTTCTTGGACCCAAATTATATAGCAAGATGTGAGGCTAACGCAGCCGTTCGCCAGCGCCAACAATTCCTATTGGGAATTGAACCCTATCAGAGGAACAGATAATTAAAGCCAAAACTGGATCAGGGCAGTGGATCCAGAATAAGCAGATGTTATGCTTCAAATCTCTCCCCTTGAAAGTGGTTTCAACATCTGCTGACCTCCAATCTACTGATCTTTACAAATTGCTGACCAACAACTGCTGCCCAAGATAAAGACTGATGGAAGACTAAAGCTCTGCTGTTCAATCTACTGCTATAAGTCAAGCTCTGCTGAATATGTAAAGTGCTGTTGGGCTCACATCAGTGGAAGGATGCAACAGTAGTTTAGTTTACTTTATACATTGTATTGTAATAACAGTTGTTAGCATAAGCAGAGTTTGTATAGGTCAGATGTTAGAGTTTGTTAGGAGGTTAGATGTCACTTTCATGGTGACGTCAGCAAAGATGCTCAGTGGTTTGTTTCGTGCCTATAAATAGAACAGTGCTCTATACTGTTCTATTAGCTCTTTCACCATCTTTCTCCTGCACGAACAAATCACTGTGAGTTCAGGCTGAGGGGGAGTTTGTAAGCATACTTGCAATTGTAATTGAATCTTGGAATAAATTCAAGCATTCGGTTCAATGATAAACTTGTGTGTTGAAAGCAATTCTCCTGTTTGATTGTGTGCAAAGTTTGTTATCATTTATATTCCGCTGCATCTCTCATTCATCTTCATCTTAATTCAAACGTAAAACACAATCAATCCAAACTTAGATCCTAACAATTGGTATCAGAGCTCGGACAGTCAGATTTGATTTAACAATCATTTTGACATAAATAGTTCAGCTCATAATCGTTGATACTGATAGTTTGTTCGTTTTGTTGAAAAACAGAGCAAGGTTTAATCACCATTAAAGTTGATTAATCAGTGCCTGTAAAACAACCAGGATGACGTCACAATCACAAGATGATAAGAACAACATTGGCTCTCTTTTCAAACCACCCATGCTTAAACGTAATGAATACAACATCTGGGAGAGAAGGATGGGTCACATCCTTGCTCAACAGAATACTGGATGTTGGAGGTCTATTGTCTTTGGTCCCCATGTTCCTATGGTGCCAAGTGCTGAGGATGCAAAGAATTTCATACCTAAACCAACTGAAAATTATACTGAAACTGACTTTTAAAAGTTCGAACTCGATGCCAAAGCATTTAGCATCATAGCATCTGCATGGGATGCACTGAAGGAATAGTTTGGGGGAACAGAAGAGGTTATTGAAAACAATGGGAAATTCTGAATCAGCAGCAGTATGAAACATTCTGTCACATCAAGGGTGAATCATTGACCCAACAGTTTGAACGATTCAGTTGTCTCATTAGTGAGCTAAGACTTGTTAAAGTTACATTTCCAAATGCAACTCAAAATAGCAGGTTTTTTAGATCACTACCTGAAAAATGGGATACAATTGCTTTTGTTACTAGAAATTCAGCTGAGTTCAAAGATCTGACCCTGACCCAACTCCATGGTAGACTCCTGACCTATGAAAGGGAGTTAAACAAGAAAAGGAAGTTGCAAGAGTCTGGTAAAGTTGCTGATGATTATTCATTTAGCAGCACAACTCTTTTTGGCCAGGAAGAATCTGGTAGCAGTAGTAAGGATCAGAGTTATGATCATTTTATTGACATAACTGCTGGTGGAAATTTTAACTCTGATTCTCACTCTGCAAATTATGCTTTCACTGCAAACAGTGAAAACCAGATGTCAGACAACTTGTGCTTTGAACTAAATGATTTGCAACACTTTGATCCCACTGACTTAGAAGAAATGGACATTTTGCATCAATTGGCTTTGCTTAGTGTAAGAACAAGCAAATTCTACAAAAGAACAGGGAAAAAATTCCCAGGGTTGCATGGAAATTTAAGGATGGGGTTGGATAAATCAAAACTGAAATGCTACAAGTGCAATAGGCTAGGTCATTTTGCTAGGGAATGCAGGAGTCAAACCACTGGTCCAATAATTACTCACCCTAGCTCAAATCCTAGGCCACAACAATAAAGCACTATGCACTATACCCAATGTACCCTGTAGCACATGTTAACACTGCTCACTATGTTGCAACCCCTGTGCCTGTGCATTATGTTCAAACCACTGTTCCACAAAATCAGTATGTTCAAGCCCCTGTCCCTCAGGCACAAGTGCAACCTGTTGCACCTCAACAAGCTGCTCCAACAGTTGTACAACCAGATCAACAAAGTTTCTTTACCCAAGGCTTTGTTGACTAGAGCAGCATGCCTGATGAGCTTGGTGATGAAAATTTTGCACTCTATGCTTCTAATGATAATTTTAATGATGAATTTTGTTTGATGGCATTAGAGTCAATACCAGAAGGGGTAGAAACTGAAGGTGAACAGCTAAGTGCTGAAACAGTGGATGAAGTGGCTGAAGCAGTGGTTACTGCAGTTGCAGGTGAACTACTGCTGGGAGAAAAATCAGAAACCCTGATTGAACCACTGTCTGACCCCTGGTCCAAAGAGGACAAAGAGAAAGAGGAAGAGAAGAAAGCAGGTGTGGAAGAAGTTAGAGCTGATGAAGAAGATGATCATCAATGTAATTGTGCCATGATGGCTGCTGCTAAGGTATCACCTCAAGTTCTTGAAAAACTGTGTTCAGGCAAATGTATTATTGCATTTGCTAACATTAAAGAGGTAAATGAAAACCTTAGGGATAAAGTCTTATCTGATGAAGTCAAATTTGAAAAGTCATTAAAAGAACTTAAAAACAAATTGACTGAAAAGGACAAAGAAATCAGCAGTCTCAAAGAAGAGCAGAGCATAACCAAGACTCAACTCCAAACTATGGTAGAAAAATACCAAGTTTGTAAAAAGGAGTTGGAATCCACCTAAATCACTTGTGAAAAATGGGTGGAATCTTGCAAAGGTTATGAGGTCATGCTTGAAAAACATATTAAGAGCAATGTCAAATTTGGTGTTGGTTTTAGAAAACATGATGAAATTGAAAACAATGCTCCAAAAGAATCTGTTCAAACCATTGTTGAAGTTATTCCCACAAACAAGGATGGCCAAGAAGTGAAAATAACTGACAAACTCGGTAACAAAATTACTCTGGAAAGATCTGTGGGGTCCTCAACTTTTGAGGAAATTGAGAAATACCAATTTAAACCCACATGGTCTCATGAGTGTGACATCCTGGAAAACTTCAAACCAATGGATTTCACAACCACTGATGGTGTAAAAGCTCCAAAAGCAAAGGTCATTCCTATCAAAGACATCCCAACAGTGGTTCAAAACTCTGTTGTTAAGGAGTCTGAGAAAAGGAAGAAAAGAGAAAAGATCAAAAACCTGTTTTGTGATTTTTGTGAAAAGAGAAATCATCTAACAAAAGACTGTTTTCATCTAAAAGCTTATGATCTAAAGAAAAAAAAGTGTCATTGTACCTGCTGAAAGCTGCACCATCTGTGGAAAAACAACCCACAAAACTCAAGAATGTGTGTATCTTAAAAACTTTGATGTAAAAAAGAATGAGTACACTGCAAAAACATTTTTGAGTCCACCAACATCATCTGTCAAGTTCACAAATAATCAACCACTGTTTGTGCCAGTCCAACCAGCTGTTACAAAACAACTGAACCAAACATCTGTCCAAAGAGATGTTCAGGTGACTGATGCAACCCCTGCCAATCAATTCAGAAGAGGTAAGGGACAACCATCATACCAAAGGATCCCACATGTTTATGAGGCTTACAAAAGGCCTTCTAAACCAAGAGTAAACAGACATCCTTTTGGTTACCAACAGGTGATTGGTCAAGACCCACAATAGTGGTTAGAGAAAAACAGTCCTAAAACTGTCCAAACCCATGATCTAACCACTGCCCATGCACCTGAGACCATCCCAGACACTGTTGAGACCCCATCCAAAGCCTTGTTGGCTTTGGAGACCCTAATGAACTAATCCTTTTACTTCATGTGCAGGGAGCTTCTGCATGCTTAGATAGCCTTTGGTATGTAGATAGTGGAGGCTCCAGGCACATGACAGGATGTAAAGCCCTTCTCAAAGATTTCAAAATCCATGGAGGGGGTGATATATCCTTTGGTAATAATAGTAAAGGGAAAGTTCTGGGGTCTAGTACAGTACAGTCTGGTAATGTAAAATTTGAAAATGTCAATCTAATAGACAATCTAAAATTCAACCTCCTGAGTGTTTCACAAATGAGTGATAAGGGGTATGGATCATTCTTCACAAAGGAGTGTTGTAGGATTGTTGGACCAGAAATGGTTGAAAAGATTGAAGCAATAATCAAAAATGGTAAAACTAAACTTGTTGCTCAAAGAAGTGGCAATGTTTATGTTGTTGATATGTCAAAAGAGTGCCCCAGAACTGATGCCTGTCTGTTCTCAGCTGCATCAAACAAAGAGACAGAACTATGGCAAAGAAGATTGGGGCACACAAATCTTAAGACAATCACTGCCATTTCAAAACAGGGGTTAGTAAGAGGTTTACCTCAAAAACTGTTCACCTGTCCTGAGCATTGTGTTTCCTGTTTAAAAGGAAAACAACATAAAAGCTCTTACAAATCCATTGATGAGTCCAAAACAACCAAATGTTTGCAAATGCTTCATATGGATTTGTTTGGCCTAGTTAAAGTAATGAGTCTTAAGAAAAAGAGATATTGTTTGGTTATTGTTGATGACTTTTCTAGGTTTACATGGACTTACTTTTTACACTCAAAAGATGAGATTGCAGGCATTCTGCAAGACTTTGTGAAACAGGTTGAAAAGCAGTTTGACCTTCCAGTAAAAATCTTCAGAAGTGATAATGGCACAGAGTTCAGGAACAAGGAGTTGGATGATTTCTGTGTGTCAAAAGGAATTGTGAGGCAATACAACATTCCAAGAACACCAGAACAAAATGGGGTTGTTGAAAGAAAGAACAGAACTTTGATTGAGGCTGCCAGAACCATGCTTGCCGATTCAGGTTTGCCATTAACTTTTTGGGCAGAGGCAGTAAACACTGCTTGCTATGTCCAAAATACAGTTTTAATCAACCCCAGGCATCAAAAGACTGCCTATGAACTACTGTATAAAATAAAGCCATTGATCTCATATTTCAAAGTTTTTGGCTGTCCATGTTTCATTTTAAACTTAAAAGATTCTATCTCAAAGTTTGCAGCCAAAATTGATTGTGGTTATCATCTGGGATACTCAACCACTGCCAAGGCCTACAAAGTGTTTAACACAAGGACCAAAACAGTGGAAGAGACTTTGAATGTAAAGTTCAATGAACTTTTATCAATGAAAATCCCAGCAAACCCTGCAGAATTGTTTGATCTTGATAAGTTCACTTTTGAAAATACTGCTGTCAAGACTAACAGTGCAGGTCCATCAGAGAATTCATCACCAGACTATGGGTATGAGATCATCATTCCTCAACAAAAGTCTGCCACAATGGGAAGAGCAGCAGGTGTTCAAAACAGTTGTCAAAGCTCAACCACTGCTACCTCAACAGTTGTTGACCAAAGTAGCCCTTTAACCCCTGCTTCCACATCATCAAACACTGCTGACAAAAATCCTCAAACAGTGGATCAAAGTAAGCAGGTGTCCTCACATTTACCTCCTATTCCACCACCTTTGAAGCCACTGCTGGATCATCAAAGTCACCAGCAGTGGCTAGCTCAGATGATTCACATCTGCAGCCCTCACCACTTAATGCCATTGTTCCATACCAAGGGGAGTTAATCTTCTTGAAATCTCATCCACCAGACCAAATTATTGGCAACATCAATGAAGGGGTGCTCACAAGAAGGCAATCCCAAAACATTTGTCTTTTTGCTGGTTTCCAATCACTCCATCAGCCAGTTAAGTACCAAGAGGCACTAAAAGACAACACCTGGGTAGAAGCCATGCAAGAGGAGCTCCAACAGTTTAGAAGACAACAAGTATGGGAGCATGTTCCATTGCCAGAGGGTGTAAGTCCTATTGGCACAAAATGGGTCTTCAAAAATAAAACTGATGAAAGGGGTATTGTTGTCAAGAATAAAGCCAGGCTAGTGGTTCAAGGCTTCAGACAAGAAGAGGGCATTGACTATGATGAAACATTTGCCCCTGTAGCAACACTTGAAGCTATCAGATTATTTCTGGCCTTTGCTGTCAACCACAACATCAAGGTGTACCAAATGGATATCAAATGTGCATTCCTCTATGGTAAGATTCAAGAGGAGGTTTATGTTTGTCAACCTCCAGGCTTTGAGGATCCATTTAATCCAAATCTTGTCTACAAGATGAATAAAGCTTTGTATGGCTTGAAACAAGCACCAAGGGCCTGGTATGAAACTCTTTCCACCTTTCTACTTTCCATTGGTTTCACAAGAGGTAAGATAGACAAAACACTATTTCTAAAATGGAGAGGGAAGCATTTGATGATTCTCCAAATTTATGTGGATGACATCATCTTTGGAAGCACATGTAATAAAATGTGTGAAGAGTTCAGAAAACTCATGACGGCTGAGTTTGAAATGAGTGCAATGGGTGAACCCCAGTGTTTTCTTGGTCTCCAAGTAAGACAACTGCAAAATGGCACTTTTATCCATCAAGGCAAATATGCCAAAGAACTTTTAAAGAAATTTGATATGGATTATTGTAAGCCATGCAGTACACCCATTGCAACCAATAGATTAGTCATGTCTGATGAAAAGGATGATTTGGTTGATCAGACCTTATATAGAAGCATGATTGGGTCTTTATTGTACCTAACTGCATCTAGGCCAGACATCATGTTTGCAACATGTGTTTGTGCAAGATCCCAATCATCCCCTAGAAAGTCAAACCTTATTGCTGTAAAAAGGATATTCAGATACCTAAAAGGTGCTCCCACACTTGGTATCTGGTATCCAGCTGATGGTAAAATTGAGCTTTCAGGTTTCTCAGATACTGACTTTGCTAGATGTGACAAGACAAGGAAGTCCACTTCAGGAGGGTGCCAATTCCTAGGCAATTGCTTAGTGTCTTGGCAAAGCAAAAAGCAAGCAGTTGTTTCCACATCCACTGCTGAGGCAGAATATATAGCTACTGCAAGCTGTACAGCCCAACTGCTTTGGCTTCAAAATCAGTTGCTGGATTTTGGTATCACTGCCTTGAAGACACCACTCATGTTGGACAGCCAGGCAGCAACAAATATCATCAAAAATCTAGTCTCCCACTCAACCACCAAACACATTGACATCAGACATCACTTTATGAGGGATTGCTATGAAAAAGGTTTGATTTCTCTGCACCATGTTCCAACTAAAGATCTGCTGGCAGATGTGCTAACCAAAGCATTAGACACATCCACCTTTGAAAGCTTGATCTCTATAATTGGCATGCTGAACATGGAATAAGAGGCAAAATCCTGTTTTCCATGAATAAAAGCATTAAAATGTTTTCATAAAATCAAAACTCCATCCTTAAAAATAGCTAAAAATAAATTTTTCATTAAATCCTTAAAAGTCTGCCATAACCACTGATGAGTTCAAAAGTCTGTTCTACTTCAAAGTCTGTCCACTGTTGAAAGTCATCCCCTGTTCTTTCATTCTCTTGATAAGCACTGATGTTCAAAATCCGTGTTGTATCCACTGATGTGCTATCTACTGATAGTAAAAATCATCCACTGCTTCCATCTGTTACCGTTGCAACCACTACCTTCATCAGTAGTTTTCATAAAAGTACTGTCCTTCATTTCATTAGGGGATGGCATGTGGACAGTACATAGTGGTCAGACCTTTTGTAACCGCTGCCACATCAGCATTCACTTTTTCTCCATAAAACCCCCTTTCAAAACCCCAAACAGGGTTTTACTGTCGAATTGAATTCATAAAAATTCTCTTCTCAAAGCAGTTTTCATCTCATTTTCTCAAATTCCTTCACAACCTTCTTCGATTGTCTTCTTCAAAATGACTAAATCGAAGTCCTCCGCAAAATCAACTTCAAAATCATCTTCCAAAGAGGCCTCTCAAAAGGCTAAACCCATCAAAATCCCACACAAAACATCTCACAATCTTCTGGGTCTTCTCACAAAACCCGGCACCACCGATGCTTTCGACTCCATCATTGATATCATGTCTGCATCAAAGTATAAAACTTTGTTGATAGCAGATGCACCAATTTATTTGGCAACCCAAAGAGAGTTCTGGAAAAATGCAACCATTGACAAACAAGGAGAAGCTGTTATAGCCATTAACTCTTCTCTAAAGGGTAAAGCTGTCAAAATCACACCACAATCCATCTCGGAAGTCTTTGAACTCAATGATCAGGAAGGTAAAAATTCTTTTCCCAAAAATGAGTTAAAAATTGACTTCATTGAAAGAGGGTATGCAGATACAATGATGAAGAGGGATAACTTACAAAAAGGTTACTTCCCTCCTGCACAAGATTTTTATTCCATATCCTGCTAATGTGCGTTACAAATAAAACCACTTCTTTTAATGAAATACCATTAAAAATTCAAAATCTGGGATATGCTATTCTTCAAGATGAAGATTTCAATTATTCTCATGAAATTTTTAATGATTTGGTTAAAAATGTTGAAAATAAGTCATTCTTACTGTTTCCAAGATTTCTAAGTTATTATTTTGAAAAGAAACTTGGTAAGGATGATGCTTCTGCAATAAAACAAGGTGAATCTTTTCAAATGCACACCTTAACTGCTGAAACTTTTACAAGAATGTCAACACCTTGCAAAACACAAGCAGAGGTGCCTGAGCAGAATTTAGCAGCTACCACTGCTCCTTGGGTACTTGCTGCTGAGCCCACTGCTCAAGGTGATCAAGGCAGCAGAATAACTGCTTTGAAACCCACACCTAAAATTCTCAAAAAGCCAAAACAAAAGAAAATTCAAAAACCCCCCAAACCTACCAAAAAGGCAACTCTGGAGGATGAGATACCAGAGCAACTACCAGTGACAGCACAAAAGTCACTAGAAACCACTGCTGCTACTTCCTCACAGCAGTTGGTAGAAATATCTCAACCTATGGCTGAAATTCCTCCTGCTTCTTCTCAAAAAGAACAAGTTGTACAAATAGGGACACCACAATATGATGCTCTGGAATCACTTGCTTCCATCATCCACAGCCCAATGCCCGGGGCAAATTCTCTTTCTACACCCAACCTCACATCTACAATTCCACCAAATACAAAGATTTTGTTGGATGCAATTGATTTGAACCTGGCACAAACCAGTCTTTCTCAATCACCTGTCCATGAGAATATGCCTCAACAAATGACTGGGCCTGATGTATCAATCTTTGTTAACCCACCAACATAACCTGAGGAGGTTACACCCCTTGAGTTATAAGTAACTCTTGGTGGTAATCCAAGTGAAGCAGCCACTACAAGTGTTGAACCCACTGGTTTACACTTGGACAGTGGTTACATCAATAAGACTTCCTTGGAGGCAATTCCATCTATAACACCTCTGATAACGACTGGTGAGTTTGTTTTAATCACTGGTAGTATCAAAAGGTTATCAAGTGTTGATGGAAGAAGTCCCCAGTACCAAGAAAAAGGGGCATCAGTGGATAATGCTTGGAGTACACTCCCTGCATCAACCACTGTTAAAACAACTGCTAGTGGGAAATCAGATGATCCCATTAAGTTGGGTGATGATTTCAAGTACCAAGAATTGACGGACAGACTTGAAAAACTGGATACCTCTGTTGCAGAAATCAAAGCAATGCTGCATCAGTTGTTAATAGTTCAAATGGTACCACCCAATGTTGTTCCACCTCAAGCACCTGCTCCACCACAAGCACCTGCTGCAGATGAGATTTGGAACTTATTTCAACCTTTTCTACAACAACAACAAAAAATGGCTGATCAGCAACATGCAATACATGTCCAAGAGCTGAGAACCATAATGGAGTCTGGGTTCAAGAAAACACAAGTAGATATCAAGGCTATCAAGGCCCATCTCTTACAGACCACTAGCACTACTCCTCCCACTGTTCTGTTTATTGATCAATTACCCCCAGATAATGTCAAAAAGGGGGAGAAAATTTAGGAGTGGAAAAAGAAGGGTATAGATGATGGTCTATATGTTGAACCAGAAAAGGATGTTATGACCAGAAAAATTCCCTTTCCAGATGGTAGTAAAAAGGTTGATGTTACCCAAAATGCACTTGATGAAGCTGTAGCAAGTGTAATAAAAGTGTAAAAAGGGACAGAGAGGCAAAGGATATGTCAAGGTGGAATGAGGAGAAAAGAGCTTACATGGAGTTGAATGCGTAGGGTTGTTCTGAGCCAAAGGATGTTAAAAATCCTGAGCTAAAAAGAAATTCTGCTAGAAAAGTGAGGGAACCCAGGTCCATACCATCCAGACTCACAAAGCATACTCCAAAACCACCATCCAAAAGCCCCCAACATCAAACTTCCACCCAAACAGTTGTTGTAACACCTGCTGTGTCAACAGTTGCTGATACTTCAGTGGTTTCAACAACTGTCAGCCAAACACCTGCCATCACTTCAACACACACCACTTTAACACACACCACTACCACTACTGCCTTACCACCATCACTACCAAAAATCACTTCACCTCCAAAAACAACCATCCTATCATCACCTCCTGCCAAAACGCAGAAGACATCAGATGTTACAACATCTGTTGTAATGACAACAGTGGTTGAAACACCAGTTGTTTCAACAACTATTAGTTAATCACAAACCACTGCCACTCAAAGCACCACCACTGATCCACCCAAAACATCATCAGTCTCTCCTTAACCAAAAAGGAGAAGACTGATCTTGAAAGACGATCACATTTCACCACCACCCACATCTTCAAAACCTCTATCACTTGTCACAATTCCAAATCCCATTCCTCTCTCTTCAGCTCAAATTCAAAAGCCATTACCTCCTGCAGGTGTTCAATTTCCTCTGGAACTTATAGCAGTCAGAGAAGAAATTAAATCTTTTTATTATGAGGATGACCCTGCTAAAAGGAGTTTACCATCAGTTGAAGGATATCCCAGGCCTAACAATATTGAAGACTATTTGAAAATCAAGGCTAAGCAAGCAGAGGATATCTCAAAGAGAAATACACATGTGAAATCTGATAGAGAAATTCAGCAGAACTATCAGTTTCTACTTACGCAAGTCAGATCTTTGGAACAATTTGCTAAAAATGTATGTCAGCAGATCTCAGAAAGGGCAGATGAAACCTTGAGAAAAGACTACATTGAAAACATCATGACTTACAAGAAATACAAAGGAGAGAGATATATGTACAAAGAGTGGACCATTCTTGAGCTTGAAAGTGAAGCAGCCAGGATTCAAGAAATGATCAAGAATAAGGTCAAACACACTCCTCCTGAAAAATTCAAAAAGAATGTTCCTGACAAAGCTTTAGAGTTGAAGAGAATGAAAGAGGAGCTGATAGCAGCTGACTATGGGTCAAAGAATTTTGTGTCAAAGTGGAGAGAAGATAGAGTCAGTGCCACCTACAAAAGGTTCGAGGAACTAAGAAAGAAAGATCCAAGAGTTCCACAAAAACCTAACTATTCAAAAGCAGAGGTCTCAACAAGGCCACCAAAGCTGCAAGTCAAAAGAGCCACTGCTCCAGCTGGTGCTACCATCTATAAAAGAAGGGTTCAAAATCAGTTGGGTGCTGAAACAATCGAAGATTTAATGGATGGTGATGACCTTGTAAAAGAGGGCATTAAGATAATGATTGTAGAAACTCTTGGATTGAATCAATCTGCAAGTACTGCTCAGACAATCATGAATAGGCCTGCATCACCAAACACCTCATCCAATAAAAATCTCCCAAGAAACCCACCAGACTCAAAAGTACTAAAGTGGAAAACTGATAGATAGAACCATGTACTGACAGTGATCAAGTCTGATGGAGAAGTGAAGAAAATAACAAGGGAACAAGCTCTTGGCCTGAGTCTTGAAGATTTGCAGGATCTCCTTGATCTTCCACTTAGCAGGGATGATGATGATACAGATGCCATAGCCTTTGAATTACAACTTAAAGGGCAAATAAGGGAACTGCTGATGAGGCAATAAAGATCTATCAATAATGAAGAGTTTTGGCATTATCTTTTCCAGGGGAGATTGTTGGGAATTGAACCCTATCAGAGGAACAGATAATTAAAGCCAAAACTGGATCGGGGTAGTGGATCCAGAATAAGCAGATGTTATGCTTCAAATCTCTCCCCTTGAAAGTGGTTTCAACATCTGCTGACCTCCAATCTACTGATCTTTACAAACTGCTGACCAACAACTGTTGCCCAAGATAAACACTGATGGAAGACTAAAGCTCTGCTGTTCAATCTACTGCTATAAGTCAAGCTCTGCTGAATATGTAAAGTGTTGTTGGGCTCACATCAGTGGAAGGATGCAGCAGTAGTTTAGTTTACTTTATAAATTGTATTGTAATAACAGTTGTTAGCATAAGCAGAGTTTGTATAGGTCAGATGTTAGAGTTTGTTAGGAGGTTAGATGTCACTTTCATGGTGACGTCAGCAAAGATACTCAGTGGTTTGTTTCGTGCGTATAAATTGAACAGTGCTCTGTACTGTTCTATTAACTCTTTCACCATCTTTCTCCTGCACGAACAAATCACTGTGAGCTCAGGCTGAGGGGGAGTTTGTAAGCATACTTGCAATTGTAATTGAATCTTTGAATAAATTCAAGCATCCGGTTCAATGATAAACTTGTGTGTTGAAAGCAATTCTCCTTTTTGATTGTGTGCAAAGTTTGTTATCATTTATATTCCGCTGCATCTCTCATTCATCTTCATCTTAATTCAAACGTAAAACACAATCAATCCAAACTCAAATCCTAACAATTCCCATACCGCAGGGGGACATCGTCATGCAGTAGCACCGCCTACAAAAACATAATGCTTTATATATATGTGTGTGTGTATGTGTGAGTTTATTTAATGTCTAATCTAATTTTTAATGTTAAATAGGGTTTGAAACGACTCGATACGTACCGGAAAACGCACACGGATAAAGATGGGAATTGGCTTGACACGGTAGCTGAGCAGAATTATGTAAGTATTTGAAGTATCATATTCATAATATATATATATATTTAATCATCTTCGTAAAATACAGCTAGCTTTGGAACAAGAGATTATGTGTCAAAACGAACGTGCCAAAGAAGACGGTATCGACCGCCGAGTAAGGTTGCCTCGTTTCAAAAGGTCTTGGGTGATCGGCGGGATGGTTCCGAGGGATTGGGCATAAACCTTCCAATACGCCCTCCAATGTTGGTGCGCAGTCTCAAAGTCAACAACAATATTCCGAGGTATAAATTATCATATTTTACTTTGGTAAATGTTGGGTTATATTAGTAGTTTTGTTAAGAAATTGGTAACTTTGGTATATATTATGTTAGTAGAATGTTAATATGCTAAGAGTTAAATGCCCGGATAGTCCCTGTGGTTTGGCCTTTTTTCACTTTTAGTCCCTAACTTTCTAAAATTACAGCTATAGTCCCTAACTTTTTCAATTTCGTTCCCGGATAGTCCCTGGCGTGGATGGGGGTTAGTTTTCTCAGTTAAGTTGGTGTGAAATGACCAAAATACCCTTATTATTAAAAACCCCAAAAGACATTTTATCTTCTTCTTCACCCGCATAGATCTCATGTGATCATTTGGCTGATTAAAAACAATTAGAGTACAAATCTAGGTTGTTTATTGAAACTATGATACTTGTGTGCTTTAATTTCTGAATCAAATGCGAAGAAACAAATGATGGAAATTGATAAAGCGCATCAGTGTGTAGTTATTTGAACACATCATTGTTGATACTTGAAATGTGAAAATTGATTTTTGGTAAATTTTGAATCGTTTCGGTTGGTTGTTTGAGAACTGTTAAAAAAATGAACTGAATCAGAATTGAATTTTATACAAATGAACTGATCGGATCAGTTTCAGATTGATTTTTGGTTGATTTCAGATATTTTCAGATTGATTCGATTGAGTTTCATACTATTTCGATCGTGTTTGGATTAGTTTCAGTGAAATCGAATAAATTTCACATGAGATTCGGTTTGATTTGATGATTTTTAGTGTGTCGTTTGTGCATTTCGGATAGGTTTTCATCATATTCAGATTGTTTCGGATAGATTACGGATTGTTTTTCAAGAAAAAAAAACTTGCTGAATACACAGTCTATATGAAACGTATCAGTTCAGCGAGTTTTCGAGCAAGGTTCGGTGTGAAATTTGAATTTTTCGAACACTGTACATTGAATACAGACTGATTCGGTCAAGTTTAAGTGTGTTTTTTTTTTGAAATTTGGACAATTTTTCACTGAGTTTTGGATCATTCTGGATTGTTACAGATTGTTTGTGACTGCAATCTAAACAAAACTTGCGTTTTAAGTGAATCCTTTCAGATCTGAGTAAAATTTGCTGCATCATTGTTTCAGACTATTGTATTGAATTTCAATTCAAGTTTATACATTTCAGATCATTTGCGGACTCTTAAAGGTTTAAACTTGCTGAAAAGAAATCCAGGAAAATAGAAACATCAGCAGCTTCTAGCATCATGAATTGAAATGTATCAATCGTATGTATGGATCATGTTCATATGGGTGTTGCATGACATGAATAAAGTCTGATTTCGGATCATGTTTGATGTCGAAGTGTAAAATTTGATTCGCTAGTTGCATATTGAATGATCTGATTTGCAGGTTTTATGGAATCTTTAACTCATATGCTAATTTGGGTTTTGATATATTTTTATCGTAGGAATTTGTTTCGGGGTTGTTCCAAACCACGTCGTTTTTGAGCTGCCTTGAAGACTATCTCGGTTCGAGGGGAAAGCAACCCACGGACGATGATGATGACATTTTCTATATCGATGAAGACGACCACGATATGATGTAGTTTTTCATGTTTTATGAAATTTTAGGATGTTGTGTCCGAATTAAACAACTAACTTTTAAGTAATTAATGTTAGTATGTACGAACATATAATTATTGTGTTTATGTAGTTTGTTTGTGTGTTTTTTAAAACGTGAAATCAGCAGGTTTTGTATATTCGCGGGAAATATTGTAAAAGCAGCAAAAAAAAAATATTGAAAAAAAGACTTTTAGCAGCCACATGCTAATACTCATCAGGTAATAGCGAAGAAGGTCATTAGTGACGTCTTATTAGCGAAGAAGTGTCGCTGATTGGTCGCAGCGATTCGGACCAATAGCAGCGACATGTTGTCAATAGCGTTCCATCAATAGAGGCACTACAATAGCGACAATTTGACGCCGCTATTTCCAATAGAAGCGACAATCTGGATCATTAGAGGCGACAGCCGTCGCCTCTATTGCCCCGTTTTCTTGTAGTGAAATATCACTCAAAACTCCTGGCTAAATGAAAACATGTTAATTTTAGAGTAAAAGTTAACCTTTTTGAACAATGTTGTTATGTTATAATATTTACAGTGACGGTGATCTTACGGTTTGTGTTTGTCCCTCTAAATTTTAAGTGGGTTGGACGATCAATGTACAACCCGGTCGTTATATCAAACATATTCTTCAATTTACAGAATCGATTTGTTGGTCCACGATCGGTCCATATGTTGATCATGGTCTTACTTTGTTTGGGTATTTAACGTATATAATCTTATATTTATCATTACAACTAATATGCAGAAAAGGAAGAAAAGTGCAACATATCAACGTAAAGGATGATTTCTGTAATTTTTGTAGTTCAAGAACGGTCCGTGCACTAACGAAAACACTAATTTACTCTAATTTAGTATGCATGCTCCGAATTTTAACTGGGTTGCGATAAAAGGAATTTGGGCTGGTTTACTGAATTTGACTTTTTCGACATCGATTTTTGAAGTGCTTTTTTTTAACGGTCAACGAATCCTCCAAATTGGGTATTTGAAGTGCTTTTAAGATATCAGTTTATTGTATTGTTACACTAATCAACTTATGTATATATATGCGTCAAATCTCATTTGCGATTCTTTAACTCTTATCAAAGAAAACAAAAGAACATCAAATTCTTCCACTTGATTTTATTATAAATCCATTATATGATTACAAATTTAATATGATTTGTTATAACTAATGTTATTACAATTATGCTTCTTACGTGATTACACATTTAATAATAAAAACTTATTGTTTATGCTTTATTATGCGATTAAATCTTTAGTATATGACATTATGTGGGTATTACACATTGATTTGGCTAATGTTTTGTATAGGGGTAGGCTAAATGTACCCCCCTCTTATTACTTTTTATACCCCTTTCCATAAAATCATATTAAAACTTGTAATATTTACCCCCTATACAAATCATCATTTTAAAAAATATTCTTTTTGTTACAAAACAAATTCAAAAGTGTAAAAAAAGATTAGAGACGTTTTTTTAAATACTTAATATTTATTTTTTATTTAAATCATATTTTTAAAGAGTTTTCATATATTGTTTCTAAAGACACTTTCTCAAATAGTATATTGATTATGTTTTTTTATTGAACATCTTTACAAATAAATAGTAACATTTTTTCTTATAAATATAATAAAAAAGGTTTTGAACTTTTTTTTAAAAAAATCTATATTATGTTTTTTCCTCGTCTGGTTTGTATTTTAAAGGTCTTACTTTTATCTTTTTAATACCTTAGACGTGTTTATAATATAATTAACAATTTTTATTTATCAAAAAAGTAAAAAAAAAATCTTTTAAAATAGCGTTTACAGCCCTAGCACATATTAATCATTCAAACCATCTATGTAAGTGAACAAATAAACAATAGTTACTAAAATTACTTTATCAAACTATAAATTAACAATCTATATAAATTCAAATTTAATTAGTGTAAAGAGTATGTTATAATTGGTTGATCTCGAAAATATATGTGGATTTTTCTCTTCTTCATTTAAAAAATATATTAAACTGGTTGATCTCGAAAATATATGCGGATTTTTTTATAATCAAAAGTAGGTCGTTCGAAACCAAAAGTCACGTAAAAGCATAAACTTAATTACGAATAATCATTGGTTTTCAACCACGCATCAGATACCCACTTCAAGTCGTTCCAAAATAAAAAAAAACATTTTAAAATATTAAAAATAATAAATATAAGACATTTAAAACACAAACTAGACGAGAAAAAAAAATATAATGTAGACTTTTATCAAAAATAAAATTCAAAACTTTTTTATTATTGTTTTTATATGAAAAACGTTGTTGGTAATTTGTAAAGATGTGCAATAAAAGAAAACATAATCAAAATACTATTTGAGAAAGTGTAAAAAATATCTGAAAACTTTTAAAAAAATAACGTTTTTAAATAAACATAAAAAACAAACAATTAAAAAAATGTCTATAATATATTTTTACACTTTTGAATTTGTTTTGTAACAAAAAAGAATACTTTAAAAAAATAGGACTTGTTTAGGGGGTAAATATTACAAGTTTAAATATGATTTTATGGAAAGGGGGTATAAAAAGTAACAAGAGGGGGTACATTTAGTAGCCCCCTTTGTATATTATTTATCCTTAATACATGATTATACCTGAAATATTAGGTATTCCATATGAAATATTATGTATTACATGTTTTGTTTTTATGTAATTGGTCAACCGGAATTTTTCGTTGACTTTTAGTTTTAGTTAGATTAAAAAAGCCGTGATTTGTACCATTAATCGCGGAATCAATTGTCTTCTCAATATTAATAAAATAATCACAATATTTATGGGACAAATAATCTAATCCTAGGATACGTTGTGTATTTGGAAGACTCAGTCATTTCATCAATAAAAATACTTGAGTAAATGGCGGTTTTGGTCCTTTTGGTTTATAGGCCATTGCTATTATCATAAATGTTTTGTAATTTTAATACCAATGTTTCCATTTTATTGCAATTTCACTCCACCATACTAACTCCATCTGTATTCTAGTTAAAACCAAGTCACATGATAGTGAAAGGGAAAAATCGTAAATAACCAAAAAATCATGCCATATAATAAAGATTTATTTTTAAATTTATATAATATAGAAAAACATGTACGTGATCGTAGTTGGTTGTATTTAGAAAATCATGTACGTGATCGTAGTTGGTTGGTCCTTAGTAAAATCGAGAACCTCACGTTCATACGACATGCCACCAATTCATTTACGAGCTAATAAACCTATTTGATTTTGAGTGAACAATAAACCCTCTAGTATTGTCTTCAACATTTTCCGTTTCTTATCGTCGTGACCCTCGGATATGAATATATGCTTTTTTTTCTTAGATTGTAAGACTAAAACATTTTGGTCCGTATTCATTTTTATCTGTTTGCTATATTATATAAACTAGGAAGTTATATAAACATGATTGTATGAAAATTTTGAACTATTTACAAAATATTCAATAGTGCAAACTCAATCTCATGTACCATCGTCAAAAAGAAAATAGCATAATAAGAAAAAAAGCTTGGCTAGTGATTAAAACAATAACAATATGTTAAATAGTTTCAAGTTATTATGTAGTTCGTGGTACCAAGATTCTTTATTTACTTGCTTTTGTTAACATGTTTCACGTGTTTATGCTTGAAGAAAAACATAAATAAATAAAACCTATGCTATAACAATGCAGCATCACCTGCTTTAAGCATCCTCTTATTACAAAAGTGTTCATTGAATGGGATATATACCTTGTAGTATAGTTACTATAAAAAATGTAGAGTCCCACCCTAAACTTCCATCATCCAAAATTTCAAAGACATTCTCAAGTGTCCTCCCCTTCTCTTTCTAATGAGTGCTTCTTCATGGCAAAGGTTTATCCTGAGAGTGAGACCACCATTCCATTTGTAAACACTAATAATCCTATCGAACACGGTGTCGAAGAAGTCTTTGATCTTTAGTTGCGATGGGTTTACAGTGTACAACTCCAATGGAAATCTTGCATTTCGAGTAGACAACTATTTCGTGAAAGGAAACCGGGAGATTGTTCTCATGGATGCGTTAGGTTGCAGTCTCCACACCGTTAGGCGCAAGGTATATTTATTTCTACACCTGTAATAACTTTCATAAAAAAGTCATCTTAAAGTTGTACACAAACTGATTAGTGACATGATTTATTATCCCCAGATGTTAACCCTAGCAGACAATTTTCTTGTCTATGATGGTGAAAGTGTAAATCCCCGATTTCAGTGACCAAACATGTGAATATCTTAAACACCAAGTCACTAGCATATGTGAGCACAGTAGGATCATCAAAGAACAGGAACAAAAGAAATGTGATCTATGAGATCCAAGGATCATATGCTCAAAAGCCCTGCATGGTGTATGATGACAAGAACCAGTGTGTTGCTGAAATTAGGAGGAAAGAAGCCAAAGGAGGGGTGGCACTTGGGGGAGATGTTTTTGCTTTGGTGGTAAAACCATCTATCGATCCTGCCATTGCTATGGTCCTCGTCATTGTCCTCGATCAAATGTTTAATTCTTCTAGGCGCTTCTCTAAATAGATTGATTTGGGTGCAACAACCATGTACAATTCCTAGTTTATGAAGTCATAGTTTTGTGCTTTAAATTCTTTAAACATAGTATGGATAATAAATAGGAATATTGGAGTTTAATAAGCCCAACCATTTGCCGTTGACCGCCAACGGTCCCAACTTCAAAAATAACCATCAGCTATCCCAACTATTAGCATATTAGCCTCCAATGGACCATGACTTACAGAACCCTAACGTTGTTAGTCTCTGGTCGCCGGAAAAATGTTTTTGGCCAGAAAAAGGTTTCTAAAGGTCTGATCTAAAGTTACAAAGAGGTATGGGACGAAAATGTTGAGTTTTCCGGCTAAACAGAAGTTTTCCGACAAGAAAGGAATTTTCCAGCGACCTTAATAATTGGGACTTTTACTAGAAAAAGGTTTCTAAAGGCCTGTAATAAGGTTATAAATAGGTTTGAGACGAAAATGTTGAGTTTCCTGGCCAAAATGAGTTTTCGGGCTAAAAACGTTTTTTCGACGACCGGAGTCTAACAGCGTTAGGGTTCTGTTAGTCAGGGTCTATTGAAGACCAATATGTTAATAGTTGGGACTGCCAGTTGCTTTTTTTGAAGTTGGGATTGTTGGCAGCCAACAACAAATAGTTAGGATTATTAAAATCCAATATTCCTAATAAATAATCGTAGTTTTAATCCAGATATGTTTGTAGTGGTGCATACACTAATACACCATAGTATTTTACTCTTATGTGCTCTAGTTAAAACCTAGTGGTGTAAGCACCTTTTTCATTTCTTAGGTTACGTGTAATTAAAAAAAGGTGGCCTTGATGAACCCCATATAAACTCTCATTTTTTTCATCAATCAAATAAGGAAACAATTAATTTAATTGCAACTATGATTTGGTGATATTTAACCGTATGATAACATTACATGATGGTACAAAATTTGTTTGCCTGTTATTAGACTAAATGGTATGGTTCGGCTCATCCCCACGGGGATGAGCCTCCACGTAGGCAGCTCGTGGGGGATGAGCCTCATGAATGATGGAGGGGGATGGAGGATGGGGCCCACCTCATTATTTTATAATTTCCTATGTTTTAATTTAATAACCTAAGTTAATAAAAACTTTATAAAATTAAAAAATACAACATAAATAATTTCATTTCATAACATAAAAAAAATTACATTTCCTAAAAAAAAATTACCGAAAAATAAAAATAAAAAATTACGTTTCCTGAAAAAAAAATTACCGAAAATAAAAATAAAAAAAAATCCTACGACGTCCATTTTTTTTTCACCTCTTCCTTCATCCTCCGATAAACCTCGCGTTCATCCTCCGGAACCGAGTCGAGATCCAACCTCATAATCCTAAAATCTTCCGCTCGAGCATAGTCGGACGACACGGTTTTCTTGTGAGTATATTTTTTGGCCGCGAACTCTTTGAACGAACAGAATTCGTTTATCAAGTCGTCCATTTTTGACGATGCCTTCTCGCCCCTACCTCCACTCGAGCCGCCACCTCCACTCGAGCCGGCCGCTTTTCGCTTTCCGGTCGCTTCCTTTTTTGCTATGTCCCTCCCGGTGGGACGTTCCGACTCGTGAACGGACAACACATCCTCGTCATCTTCCGGGTCGTCGTTTATGTCGATTTGACAACGAGCGGTGGAGCCTCCCGCACTATAACTTCCGGACTCGGAAGTTTTAGTGCGTTTGGCCGTTGCGACCTCATTTGGAACCGGCTTCCATTTTTGTTATTTCCTTACAACGTTCCATGCTCGGAAGTGCGGAAAAGGCGTTGGATTTTGAGAGTCCCACTTGGCGATAGCAAGGTTAAGAATGTCCTCGTCGTTACTCCCGCTAGGAGGAGAAAGGTAAATTTGGTTATAAATCGCGTTAAAGTTGTTGATGACCTTGCTCATTTTACGCCACTTGCCCGAGACGGATTCGATATCACGAGCCGGACCATGCTCCATAATCGCGTTAAATCTATCCGTTGTCTTCTTCCAAAAACTACTACCCGTTTGGTTGTTTCCTAAATTTTAAAAAATATTTCATTAGTAAAATTTTTTTTTTTAAATAAATGAAAAGTTTGGTTCATACCGACTATCGGGCAAGTAGAGGCCTTAACAAACGCCATTGCTAGCGCCTCCTGTTCTACTTTCGTCCAAGGTCTCCCCTTTGCTCTCGGTTTTGGCGCTGTTTTGGGTTCAACCTTCTTTCCCTTCCCCTTGTTTTTTTTGCGCGTGAGCTCTTGCGGTGGCGATTCGGGGACGACTTCTTCATCATCATCGTCAAGTTGAACCGGGGGTTGCGATTGCGATTGGAGTTGTTCAAACGTGTTGCGTTGCATGATTTGTTGGAGCGCTTGGTATTGTTGAATTTGTTGAAGTTGAGACATTTGTGAGAAGGCGTTGGGTGTTTGTTGGAAACCCGAAAACAGAAATTGCGAAGCCCCCCACGAAGGATCCATAGTCGGAGTGTAAGCGGGACTCGAAAAAAAATTAGGTTGGTTCGGATTGGGATTATTCGGGTTGGGGTTGTTTGGGTTGGGGTTGTTTGGGTTGAATGGATTCATGATTGGGAGAGAATGGTATAAAAAATATGGAGTGTTTTTATAAAAAAGGAAGAGAATTGGAGAAGAATAGGAGTAGAATGAGAGAGAATCGTATAAAAAAGGATGAGATTGTGGTATTTATTTAAAATGGAAATTAATTTTTTTTATTAAAAAAAGCCGTTTGATAACGGCTATATATTCAAAAGGTGGAGCGGCGGACCCGGCTGTGGGTCGCCGGGTGTGACGAGCCGAGCCCCAGGGGGCGGTGTGGGGGACCGGCGCCGGTCCTAGCCGGGCCTCAGCCAGCCCCCATACCTTCTAGTCTTAGTGTCGTGAGTCTATGTAACCATCAAAGTCATTTCATTGATTAAGGAATTAGAACACCATGTTCTTTCTACATATAATAAGTTTAGATGGATATTAAAATTCAAAACGTTAAATATGAAACTAAATGTTACTAAACATGATATAATTCATGCATACTCAATCATCTATTTACCATGTGAAACTAAATGTTAAATACTGTAGATTTGATAAACGTTTTTAACACAATTTAAATATTGTAGATTTGATAAACGTTTTTAACAAAATAAAAAACATAAACAAATCTACGCATGCGGATTTTCTTAAAAAGTTTAGAACATGAGAACCCAATTCATTCTATTTTATTGACTAAGATTCAGATTCTTTTTTATATGTATTTATTAAATATCTAAGTATGTTGTAGGAAAACAAAAAGAATCTAGAATGTTAGTATAACTAATCCAGAGGATTCATAATGGTATCGTTACTAATGGTATAGTTACAACTTGCAATGACATGAGCATACGTATTTATCTGTAGCTAGGATATATGAGTTTTGTAATAGAGTTAACTAGTAAATTTCTCCCACGCGTTAGACGCGGCGTCGAAATGTAAAGTAACTCGAATTTATAATGTCTAAGGAAAACATATTATATTTGACTGCACTCGTTTCCGAACAAAATTAAAGTAAAAAACATACGCCAACTGAAAACGCACATAAAAAACACGAAAACGTATTATATTTGACTCGACAGAATTTACGCCGAAGTCTAAATCGACTTGAGTTTATACCGACACATACATGTACAAAAATATCAGCTTAAAACTCGAGGGGGTAAAAATAACATTTCCTAAGATAAAGTATAAAGTTAAAAATCGAAAGACCTGCAATCCCTTAACTTCTTTATCTAGCTAGAGTTGTTTTTGTTAATACATTACAGGCAAATTGGATTTAAATAATCTCAACTTTCTCAATTTGGCCGATAAGAATCTCAACTCAGTTATTGGCCGATAATAATCCGAACTGGTCCACTTTTGGCCGATAATAGTCTGCGTTAAATATAGCTTAATAGAATTAAGTTTTTTTCCGAATTACAAACCGATGTTTTATGGCTTTTGATTAGAACGAGGATACAAGTTGATTGATGTAAAATTTACCTCGAAATATTGCTCTAAAAGACGAAAACGGTGCTTCAATTCGGTGTGTAAACTTCAATTAACAAAAATCAAGTCGTTTGAAGCACCGTTTCGAGGTAAGTTTTACATAAATCGACTCGTATCATCGTTCTGATCAAAATCCATAAAACATTGGTTTGTAATTCGGAAAAAGCCTAACTTGCGTTAAGCTATTTTTAACGGCGGACTATCATCGGTCAAAAGTGGACCGGTTCAGATTATTATCGGCCAATAACTGAGTTGAGATTATTACCGACCAAATTGAGAAAGTTGTGATTATTTAAATCTAATTTGCCTACATTATAAACAAAGATATTATTGATTTCCAATTTATCATCATATAAACACAATGTCATTTTTGATTCTTGAATTACAAGGTGAGGGTAAATAACACAAGTCCTATATCACTAGGAACTATTAATGACAACTAAAAAGTAAAAGAATGTCAACTATAATCCAGGTAATATATATTTTAACAAATTACTTTCTCCACACCCATATTTACACTATGCAATAAAACTTGTACACTTATCTAACGATATATCCATCAACAATATTCACACCATGCAATAAACTTGTACACTTATACAACTATAACTTTTTCCTGATTAGCACAATTGTTTCATGGAGTGAAAAAAGAAAGAAAAAAAAAATACGGTAGCTCTAATTTGAGAAAAGCTACAATAAAATCAAATTATTTCATAAAGTAAAAAAAAGTAAAAAAAAATGTTGCAGCTCTAATTTGACAGAAGCTACAATATATTCAAGTTGTTCTTTTATAATATTTATATAATTTATATAATTAAAATATCGATTATTTGATTGTACATGTTGCTGTATTATATAAGTTAAAAAAAAGTCTTTATGTAGCATGAATTTTTATATAAATTAAAAAGTCTTTATTATATAGCATGGATTTTTGGTTATTTATGAGTTTACCCCTGCACATGCCTATTATGTGCCTTGGTTTTAACCAGAATATAGATGGAGTTAGTATGATTGAGTAAAATTGCTATAAAATGATATTGGTATTAAAATTGCAAAACATTTCAGATTTGTAAATAATAGCAATGGCCTATAAACCATAGGGACCAAAACTACTATTTACTCAAGTATTTTTATTGATGAAATGACTCAATGTGTGACAACCCGCAACTTCAGGTTATTACTTTATCCTAACCACAGTTAATTAAATCATACATTCACAGCACTGCATTTAACTAGGGTTAGTTAAATGAGTCTACGTTGGTAATTCGGGGAATTACCGGAACACATACATGATAACTCTCGAACATTGGCAACTAACACAAATAATAATTATAAACGGATGGTTTATACGAAACTTATGTGCTGCATGAGAAATACGTGAACTATATGCTTTAACTGTAAATTACATGATATTATGTGGTTTTTGTGTAAAAATGGTATTATTAGGGGGTTTAGAGCTATCTGTGAAACCTTAATAACTACTCAAACCCTAATTCCCACACAACTTCACCATAGGTCGGTTGTGTTGTAGGTCCCTAGAGGAGGATCTAGTTAACCTTATCCTTGTTACCGAACACACCCGCAAGTGCGTAATCCAAGCGGGTATGAAACCGAGCGAAGAACACAAACAATACAAGACAAAGATTCAAAGATTAAAGCTCAACTTGTATTTCACATAAAAGTTTTGATACAAGATAATACAAGAATACTCTCTCAAAACTCTCTTTGTTCTCACACTGTGTTCTCTCTGTCTTGCCGAAATGATAAACAAGTGCCTGTATTTATAGGCCCAACACCTAGTAACCCTACGAAGAATGGTTACTCGGTTCACGAACATTCATCTGGCCCACGAAGAATGGTATCTTCGTGGACCTTTGCGACAAACAATCTATCACCACGAAGACTGATTCTTCGTGGTGAACAATCCTTATACATTCTTCGTCCAAAGCATCATGGTGATGGTTCGTTGACATCATTCTTCGTCTAAAGCAATTCTTCATTGACTTTCATAATGGCCAAAACTCCAACTATCTTGGACATGCTCCAATGAAAAACCATGTTCAGATTTAAGGTTTTGTCGTGAAATGCATGCATGCATGTGGAACATTGTCTTTCATGCAAGGTGACATTATGATGTGTCATCATCCTTCAAACGGATCGTTCGCGACTCTTCGTGCTTCGTGTGTCGATCTCTAGGGCGCACGACGGAGGAATGTCGCGACGTCGGTCTTGAGCCGAACCGAGCCGAGCCAAACCGAGCCTCATCCACACAAAACTGCATCAACATGTTTTTCTCCACACCTTTTCTCTAATCTTTGGCCATTCAAGTTCCACATAAATTATCAATCTTGATCTCTCCAATCCTCTTAGAATCATCTCTACATCAATCTAAAGTAAGTGTTCATTCTTTGTGTTGTTAATCTTGTTCTTTTGATTTCAATGCAAAACCCTAGACATCCAAACAATTTATGCTTTGCTTTATGATTGATGAACGTGTGATAACTGTTGTAGACAAATGATTGTGCAATGATTGTTTGATGATTGTAGTATGATAATACTGATTGATTGATTGATTTGATGCATGACATGATTGATTTTTGTGCATTTGGGGTTTTATGTTCGTCATTACGTGAAAAGGGATTTTTGGAAGTGTCAGACCTTGTGAAGTCACAAAGTGTCTGAATTTGTGAAATAATTATATTGTCCGTACTTGTGTGTGTAAACCTGTCTGTATTCAATCAAGAACAACTAGTCCGTGATGTGTACAAAATGCAACATATAAATTACATCAAATGTGGCATAAAACTAACCCTTTCTTTAGTACTATTGTTGGAAAAAATGTGTTTTTGTCTTCCTTTTCTATTTTCAGGATTAAATGAGCTCAAATGGACAAAAGAAGCAAAAAGGCAGCTAAATCTAACATAAATACAAGAAAAAGAATAAACGTGGCATGCCCGACCCCTCGACAGCATCTCCCCAAGCAAGAACAAGAGTACAGAAGGCTGAACACGCCCCGTACTCACTAAGCACTGGGGCATGCCCAGCGGACACAGGGGCGTGGTCAACTAGTGCAGACAAACTACAATTAATGAAGAAAGAGAAGATGGGTGGACACGGGCTGTGTCCAATGGACACGGGGCCGTGTCCGGGCTTCTGTGCAGGCTATAAATAGGGGTGCTTGGCTCACTTGCAAACCATTCCTTGGCACACCACCTCTCTCACACTTCACCCACCCACCACTAGCATCACAACCCACATCCACCACCATCATCCATCATAGAGTGTGTAAGTAGTCTCGGGATCCAAGATTGATCATAAGAGTTCTTGACAATCAAAGGCCATGTTTGCCTAAGTCTCTTACATCACTTGGTGAAGACAAGCATTTAGTGTAATACTTCTTATTTTTAATCTTTTCGCATTTTTTATTTGGTTATGTATTAATGACTTTAATAACTTGTTTCTTATGTTGAAGGTGAATCTGCCTTATCATTTGTCCGTGGTGTCTTGGCATTATTTTACTGTCCATATAAAATAAAAGATTTTCACCATTCATATCTCCACGGTCTATATGGAGATATATTGGCTACCTGGTCGGGGGTGAAGGGAATGGTTTGGTAAGAGGAATGGTCCAGAGCTTGGACCCAAAATGTTAGCCTGCTATATAAAATAAAAGATTTTCACCATTCTATAAAAATGTTAGCATGCTAGTGTAAAACTTTATTAATTTTTTTGTAAAATGATTTTTTTGCACTATTATGACTAGAGTTTAATAAATATTTGTTGAAAACTAAAATCTAGGACGGAGACGAAGTTTTCCTCAAAAGCATTCTAAACTATACCGATACTGTAGCAAGAGGAAGGGTCCAGGACCCAAATGATCTAGTTGGTGGTATAGAGATTGGACCAGAATGGTGTGAGGGAATGGTGTGACGTAAACGTTCAAGTACCAATAAAAAAAGATGAAAATTTGGTAAGACCATATGGTTTATTTTCTACAATTCAAGATTGTATTGGTGCATCCATCGCATGGGCCTATCCATTCACCTCGGTATGTATTTGTTAAACTTGTGATACAAATAATTTTAATATCATAGAACTTAATGCTTATACATGGATGGTTTATTTGTAGGTAGTCCATGAGGATGAGGATTGAGGACGCATGATGACTCAAGATTTTATACTTCTTATTTCTTTAATTGCTTTTAATTTCTTTGTTAAATGTTAAGACTTTATGTTAGATAATGTTATAACTTATTATGGTTAGTGTTTTTGTTTTTGTTTTGAACATGCTTATTTGAAATATAATGAAGTTTTATTTCTTTCATTATTTGATGTTATACAATAACTATTAGGATGTTATATGTTGATGGCCTGTTTTTAAAATTGGTTTTATAATCTTATTTGGGATATTAGGACCATTTTCTTGATATTAAAGTAGCTATAACGTTACATTATAAGGATCCTATAAATTAATTTTTAAGGACGCTTGTATGTTTATCAAAAAATTAAAAGTAGGTAATCACATATTCTAGGACATTGTAAAAGTGTCCTAATATGTTCTTTCTAGGACGCTATTTAAGTTGTCTATAGACATATTATGCGACCATAAAATTGGTTTCATAATCTTATTTGGTATATTAGGACCCTTTTCTTGGTACTAAATTAGCTATAATGTTACATCATAAGGGTCCTATCAATTAATTTCAACGAACGCTTGTAAGTGTATCAAAATATTAAAAGTATGTAAGCACATGTTAGAACATCGTAAAAGTGTCCTAATATGTTTTATTAGGACACTATTTTGGTTGTTAAAACACATATTACGTGACCATAAAATTGGTTTCATAGTCTTATTTGATATGTTAGGACACTTTTTTAGTTCCGCGACTTATTAGACCCTTTACATAAAACGCTTTTACCGTTGGTCTTATTAAATGAAAGGTCCTATAAAATAGCATTTTAGGACGCTTTTGTGCGTACTAAAAAACCCAGTTTTCTTGTAGTGATAATTTAACCACAATTTCACATATGACAATAGCATATATAGTAAGAATACTACTTAGTTTCTATAATCATTGTAAAAAAAGAAAACAATTTATATGCAATAATCTTTAGCTGAACATTTGATGCAAGGAAAAATCATATACCATAAATTTCATTACATAAAAAGTAATAAATATGAGTTGAAAATATTTATAACAAATCATAAAACTACATGTATCAAACAAGAACCTAGATTAAGTATAGACGAACTAACAACTATCCCCTAGTGTAAGGTTGAGTTTAAATTTTAAAATCGTAAATGTTTAACATTACCATGTGCAGTCAAGATAATCCTATAAGCAATCAACATGTTATGAAGGATTGATATATGTTCTTTAGATCCCTGCACGATGAAAACCATAACATGTTAGCATGCTACATTCGTAACAAAATCAATAACAACCATAAAATTAAAACAGAGCTCTTGCCACAATAATAACTCAAAATAAAAATAGAAGAAAATAGAAGTAACGAAACAAAGATTAAAATGCCTCCCTGAGATGACCTCGCTTGTTTTCTGAACATTGGCAATGAAGTTACCAATTAGGGTTGTTGACAACGGCAGCCGCAACAAGAGAATTAGGTTTTATGATTGTGCACTGATAACTTCTTATTTATAGTATTGGACCACTAAATAAAACTGGACTTTTTTTGGGCCTACAAGGCCTGTCCAATTTGAAAAGGATAAAAAAAACATGCAAAAATTCAAAAGTGTGATTGCTGTGATTTGTAACCTATATCTCTATAGCCAAAAATGAAATACTTACCGCTGAACTACAACAAGATTAGCTGTTATATAGTTAAATTACATATTAACATCCACAACACACACACATATATATAGGGGATTGTTCAAATGAAAACCACTTTTAACGCGAAAACTCGAAAACTAACTAAAAACGCCTAAAAACACACAATTTGTTTTTTTTTTTTTGCAATCATAGTTTTGAATTGTTGCATGTTTCATTTGAACCTTACCTTATATATATATATATATATATATATATATATATATAGAGAGAGAGAGAGAGAGAGAGAGAGAGAAACAAGAGGATCCGGAGAAAACGCCTTAAAGTTTGAAAAAGGTGAGAACGATTCTCAGCCACAAGATCTTCGTGCCATTTTTGTAGATACTAGGAACCTTAGAACTACCAGGAGGGGTAAAATGGGATGATCCAAACAAGGTTGCACATGCTAATCACATGCCATTTCCCCATCACATTTAACCGTCAATAATTTTTTTATACGTGATTATTTATAAAAAAACATAAACCATAAAATCCAGCGTTTTTTATGTTTCCAACGAATGTACTATTGATATACTTTTCAAAAAAAAAAAAGAACCGGGTTTTTTTATGGCATTTTCAACTTTGTTTTTTATGGCATTTTCAACTTTGCTTTTTATGACGTTTTCAACTGGGTTTTTATGGCGTTTTTTTCTGAACCTTTGTGAACCTTACGTCTTTTTTACTCTCTGATTGAGGTTCTCGGCATTGAAAAATCTTCGTAAACTAAATCACACGTGTATATGGTGACATTTAAGAGATATACAGTCAAGAAAATCAAGAGCAATAGTGATATATATGCGGATTAGATACCAAAATATAAACACTCAAAAAATGGCTACAATTTAAGGAATGTGTTTAGTGACGACATCAGATCCTAATTGATGGAGAAATGTCTGGTGGCAAGAAAAGTTGCTTCCAGAAGGTTGTCAAGTGTTTTCGCTCGACGATTCCATTCTTTGGGTGGTTGGTTTGGCCCTTGTTCATGTAACTCGAATCCTAGCCTGGTATATCTCATTTTAGTTTTACACCATTGTGAACCTTACGCCTTTTTTACTCTCTGATCGAGGTTCTCGGCATTGAAAAATCTTCGTAAACTAAATCACACGTGTATATGTTGTGTATATGTTGACATTTAAGAGATATACGGTCAAGAAAATCAAGAGCAATGGTGATATATATGTGGATTAGACATCAAAAAATAAACACTCAAAAAATGGCTACAATTTAAGAAATGTGTTTAGTGACGGCATCAGATTGCCAATTGATGGAGAAAGGTCTGGTGGCAAGAAAAGCTGCTTCCAGGAGGTTATCAAGTGTTTTCGCTCGACGATTCCATTCTTGGGTGGTTGATTTGGCCCTTGTTCGTGTAACTCGAATCCTACCCCGGTATATCCCATTTTAGTTTTACACCATTGTGAACCTTACGCCTTTTTTACTCTCTGATCGAGGTTCTCGACATTGAAAAATCTTCGTAAACTAAATCGCACGTGTATATGTTGACATTTAAGAGATATACAGTCAAGAAAATCAAGAGCAATGGTGATATATATGCGGATTAGACACCAAAAAATAAACACTCAAAAAATGACTACAATTTAAGGACTGTGTTTAGTGACGGCATCAGATTCCTAATTGATGGAGAAAGTTCTGGTGGCAAGAAAAGCTGCTTCCAGGAGGTTATCAAGTGTTTTCGCTCGACGATTCAATTCTTGGGTGGTTGGTTTGGCCCTTATTCCAGTAACTCGAATCCTAGCCCGGTATATCCCATTTTAGTTTTGCACCATTGTGAACCTTACGCCTTTTTTACTCTCTGATCGAGGTTTTCGGCATTGAAAAATCTTCGTAAACTAAATCACACGTGTATATGTTGACATTTAACAGATATACAGTCAAGAAAAATCAAGAGCAATGGTGATATATATGCGGGTTAGACACCAAAAAACAAACACTCAAAAAATGGCTACAATTTAAGGAATGTGTTTAGTGACGGCATCAGATTCCTAATGATTCCTAATTGATGGAGAAATGTCTGGTGTCAAGAAAAGCTGCTTCCAGGAGGTTGTCAAGTGTTTTCGCTCGACGATTACATTCTTGGGTGGTTGGTCTGACGTGTCCGATCTAAAGCATTGCGGTTACAAAAGAAATGGAATCGAACCATAGGTGGTTCGTTTAGTGAGCGTTCCATCTAACCAATACACCACCCTTACCTTTGCATCAAGACATAGTGACATCAAAACATATCTCGTTTCCGAAAAAAAATTATGTCGAACCTGAGTTTATATCGTTTACGTTGAAACTTGAATTTATACTGACACGTACACTAAAATGTCAAAACGTAGACCAACTGAAAGCGTACATAAAAATAAGCAATGAAAACGCATTTTATTTAACCCTACTTGTTTCCAAAAAAAATTATGTCGAAACGTGAATTTACAATTACACCAACGCGTACATAAAAATAATGTGAGAAAATAGTTTTTTTTCTTTTAAGCTAAAGTATGAAAAAAACGGGGGATAAATTAAGTTAGAACTCAAAGGGGGTGAAAAGGACATTTATAAAGTTTTTAGAAGTGTAGGGGTGTAAATGTCAATTTCAAAAGTTAAGGGGTTGTTTTTATCAAGTTCAAAAGTTTAGGAGATCTTTTGACTTTTTGTTAGAGGATGTTTTTGTCAAGTTTGAAACTTAAGGGGGTGGTTTGCCATTTCGTTCCACCAACCTTTTAGTTTAAGATAGATATAATAGCAAAGAGAAATCATTGATCAACGATTAAAAATATTCCCGTTAATTGGTTATGCTCACCCATACACCATTGAAGGAATAAAATCGCGTCCACTAGTTGCATCAACAATGGGGTGAAACCCTTCCTATTACCATCAAAAACAAAGTCAAAGAAATACTCAAACTAAGAATAGTCAAACAGTCAAACCACTCTAAAATCAAAACAGTACTTACATGAAAAATGTTGACGGCTTGTGCCAGCAGTTTCCTAGCTTCACTGGGGGCGTTTTTGCCTTTAAGAATGACAAACTTCATTTCCGGATTCGAAGTGGTTTCTGATTCTGAATTGTTACTGTCGTTCTTTGGTCTCTCCTTAACAATGGTCAACATATCATCACGGAGCGTTTCGGGTTCATAGGCAAGCAAATTTTTCAAAACCAAATTAATTCTCTTGCAATCGTTGCAACAGAACCACTCCCCTTTAGGCAACGTGTGACACTTTGGATTTTCCCGGACAACCTTTCGATGTAACATGTGTGTACGTAAACTATTAAGTGAAAAATTATGAATTGCTTGTTATTACGTGTTGTGTGCATATATGTACGTATAGATATATATATATATATATGTGTGAGTAATATACGAACCGAAACCTCAACCCGACTCGAGACCCGGAGTGGTCTCGAGTGAACAGTGAATTGGGCCGGTCAGGGCCAAAGCCCATCCTCAACCCACCCGGTATATGTAAGCCGGTCACACACACTCTCCAAACTTTCCCTCATTTTCACCAACACCCTCATCATTCTCTCATCACTCTCTCTCACTAAGAACCCTAAAAACCTAAGAACTCTAGCAACCAAAACCACCTCCTTTTCCCTCTTCCTCTCCCGGATCAAGTAGACAAACAACAAGGAGGATCGGCCGGATCAATCTTCACCCGAACACCCCCTTTCTTACACCTCAAGTTAGCCGGTTAGTGCTTTTTGGCTTGAATGTGATCTTCTTTACTTTGTGCTTAACTATGTTTGATTGTTTTTGTCATGTTTTGTGTGAATAAAAATATGGGAAATGGATAACCGGTTAGCATGCTTTTGTTTCGAAACGTTTGATAGTATATGGTTCATGGTTAAGAAATTAAAGGAGTAGTGTTGAACATGTTTTGATAAGTTAAGAACCAAAACCAAATGATTGTTGCTAATTGTGATGTTTTGGCCAAATATTATTACATGTTTGATTATGATTGGCATCCGATTGTTAATAAAGGCTCGGTTAAGGATTTTATGCATAATTTAGAATGATTATTCATTGTGGTTATGAATGTGTTTGAATGTGGTTGATAAATGAAGAACACTTTGAAGGTTGCTTAAATATTTCAAATATGCTTTGTTTGATCTGTTTTGTGCACATTTTAGACAAGAAAACATGTTTAGTGGGTATAGTACACTGATTTCATGAAATTGCAATATCATTGGTTAGTACAGTTTGCAGGTTCTAGAAGGTCTTCTTGTGCACGTAATCACGGTTGCGAGTCGTAACCTTTGGTTGCGACTCGAGACCACATCAAGTCTTGTCGAGATCTCCCGGTTGCGAGTCGCAATCAACGCGTATCGAATCCGGTTGCGAGTCGTAACCACTGCTGCTAAGTCGGAACCGCCAGTTGCGAGTCGGAACCTCTGGTTGCGAGTCGTAACCAAAACGTGATGAACCGAGACCTCGGTTGCGAGTCGTAACCTCGGTTGCGAGTCGCAACCACCCTAGTCACGACTGGACTATTTTGGTGTTGTTGGGCTTTGACTGTTGGGCTTACTGTTGACTGGACTGCATGTTTGTCACTGCTGATTGTATGTTTAGGGCTGACCCAATAACCCAACTGTTTGTGTAATCGCATGTTATACGTGTTTGCTATATGTATTGCCATACGTGTTCGCTATGTGTTTAATTGTACCCAACTTGACCCATATTTGGTAACCATGTTAGGACGTGGTGACCAACATACTTGACCGGGTAAAAATATCTACCGAGCAACCCAAGGTGAGTTCACAACTTAAAAGCATGCGTCCCGGTGGTTTGGGACACGAGACTAAAACAACCCTATCCCCTTGTAAAGGGGATACCATTTACAATCCTTCCCTAGTTATTGGGAACAAACTTACTTTTCCTTCCCTTGTCATTGGGAAACCTTTTAGTTAATTACTGTTTATACGGAATGCAACCAACGGCACTAAACGCAACTCTATCACTCAAGTCCCTACTACATAATACCGATTAGTCGCCGGGGCCAGGCGAACGGGTTATTAGTTGATAGCGCTATTTAGGTTTTACCAGCCTCACACCGTGCCATGGTATGGGATCGGTCGTGAACTAATGTACTCAGGCATCCGTCAATGATGATAGAACATTGACATCGGGGCATCCTGCGGAAACGCAAACGGTTACCTAGTGTTCGGTATTGGAAAAACAGTTTAGTCGCTAACTTTTGGGGTAGCTCCCCATGGCATGTATAAACGGATAAATTAACTGGTGAAACAAGTTTTTGGTAATTAAAACTAGACAACTAGTGAACTCACTCAGCATTATTGTTGACCCCCTTACTGCATGCTTTGCAGGTAACCAGTGACGAAGGAGCTTGCTGCTTGGGAACGAGTAGTGTCTGTCCACCCTTGTGTTGGGTGTTACCTCATTTTGAACTATGAACTTGTTTAAACTACCTTACTTATGCTTCCGCTACTTATTACTGTTTGAACTTGAAACCTTAAACTCTGAACTTGATATTTGCTAATCTTATGGTTAGTAAGTATTACTTTTGTTATCAACTTAATTATTCAGTACAATTGGTGGCTGGATCCTGGTCAGTCACGCCCTCAAAGCGGGTGTTATCCGCAGGTGGATTTTTGGGGGTGTGACAGATTGGTATCAGAGCCATTGGTTATAGTGAACTTGGTTTTAAAAAGGGGAAAAATCTTTTTGAGAAAAACCAGACTATAACCCGTGACTCGTGACGACACTACACTCCAAGTACAAGGCTCGACTTATCTGACCTCATAGCTCGGACCCATATTTACTTGCTTATTTGTCTTATGCTTTCTGCTTTGCTATACGTACTAGTTTGCCTGATTAGATAGATACGCCCTCTCTCTTCTATCTTATTCTCGCTATGTTACGACACCGCACTCATACTATGTTTTCTGGTTATGAAGACAATGAGTGGACGCGGACGAGGAAACGTCAACATGACTCAGGCTCAGTTCACTAACCTGCTCAACACGGTGGCTGCAGCTTTCGCAGCTCACCCTATAGGTAAGCTCGTTGTTTTAGGATGTTTAGATCCTACCGCCACATCGTCTTTTCGCCTCTAAACCTATTTCGCTTCGCTCCTCACAACAGGTCAGCCTGCACCTGTGCAACCACGTGTTTGTACCTTCAAGACCTTCATGGATTGCAAACCTCTTCCATTCAGTGGCACTGAGGGTGCCATAGGTCTCCTGCACTGGATCGAGAAGGTCGAAGCTGTTTTCGCTGTCTGCGAGTGTCCCCCTGCTAATTGGGTGAAGTTTGCTACCGGTACTCTTGAGGGAAGCGCACTTTCATGGTGGAAGGCGCAAATTCAAATGCTTGGTTTGGAGACTGCTAACGCTACTGCATGGGAAGATTTCAAGGATATGATCAAGGAAGAGTACTGTCACAGGGATGACATCCACAAACTCGAGGACGAGTATTATGAACTCAAGATGGTTGGGTCAGAGATTGAGACCTACACCAAGCTGTCCAACGACTATGCTGCTCTTTGTCCAAACATGTCCCGACCCATGTACCGAAGGATCGAATTGTACATCAAGGGTTTAGTCCCAGAAATCAGGAGCCATGTAACCTCGGCCAACCTCACTGCCATACAGCCTGTGGTTCGTCTTGCCCACAAACTCACCAACCAGGCTGTGGAGGAGGGCAGGTTGCCCAAAAGGATCAGTGCTGCGGAAGGAAGTTCTAGTGATGGTAAACGAAAGTGGGATGGAAATCAGGGCAAAGATGCTAACTCTACTCAGGCCCCAGCTCAGCAAAGGAAAACTGACAACAACAAGGGCACTCAGCAACAGGGTGGCTACCGGGGAAGCTACCCTAAGTGCAACAAGTGTAACAGGCACCACCATGGGGCGTGTAACAAGGGCCAGTGTCAGCGATGCCACAAGATGGGGCACGAAGCCAAGGATTGTAGGAGTCAGTTCCCAGCAAGGCAGAATCAGCAACAACCCCAACAGCAACAGCAGCAGGGAAACAACCGGGCGTGTTTTAAATGCGGGGAAACAGGGCACATGCGAAAGGATTGCCCTGAACTGAATCAGAACCGCAACAACAATCAGGGAGCTGGGAACAATGAGCAAAACAACAATGCTGGGAATGCAAGGGGAAGAGCTTTCGTGATTGGAGCTGGAGAAGCAAGGAACGACCCCAACGTCGTGGCGGGTAAGTTCCTACTTGATGATCGTTATGTTTCTGTGTTATTTGATTCCGGTGCCGATGCCAGTTATGTATCCCTTCGCATTAGTAAGAAACTTAAGCACTCGCCTGCATTATTAAGTTCTAAGCACATCGTCGAGATAGCTAATGGTAAGAACATCGAGGCCACGCACATGATCCACGACTGCACACTAGAATTATCTGGCCACACGTTTAGTATCGATCTTTTCCCCGTCAAACTTGGAAGCTTCGATGTCGTTATTGGTATGGATTGGTTATCCAAACATCGCGCTGAGATCCTCTGTCAAGAGAAAGCAGTTCGTATACCTCGTCGTTCTGGCCAACCCCTCATCGTTCAAGGCAACAAAGGTGGAGAAGTCACAGGCATTATCTCGCTTTTAAAAGCCCAGAAGTGTTTGCAGAAAGGGCACACCGCTATCCTAGCACTCGTCACCAACACCCACGAAAAGGAAAAGAGGATTGAAGATTTTCCTGTAGTACGTGATTATCCCGAGGTATTTCCTGAGGATCTACCTGGACTCCCTCCCCACCGTCAGGTCGAATTCCAAATCGAGCTGGCTCCCGGAGCAGCACCTATAGCTCGTGCACCGTACCGCCTAGCCCCTGCAGAACTGAAAGAACTCTCTACGCAACTACAAGAACTTTTGGATAAAGGATTTATCCGTCCTAGTTCATCACCCTGGGGAGCACCAGTACTTTTTGTTAAGAAGAAGGATGGCACATTCCGAATGTGCATCGACTATCGTGAGCTGAACAAGGTTACCATCAAGAATCGTTACCCTCTCCCGCGCATCGACGACCTATTCGATCAGCTGCAAGGATCGAGCTACTATTCTAAGATCGACCTACGATCGGGCTATCATCAGTTGAGAGTACGTGACGAAGATATTTCCAAGACTGCGTTTAGGACCCGTTATGGTCACTATGAATTTCTCGTTATGCCTTTCGGAATGACCAACGCGCCGGCAGTGTTCATGGATCTTATGAACCGCGTATGTAAGCCTTACCTCGACAAATTCTTGATCGTGTTTATCGACGACATCCTGATTTATTCGAAGAGTCAGGAAGAGCATGAACAACACCTACGCCTTATTCTGGAACTCCTTCGCAACGAGCAGCTGTATGCCAAATTCTCTAAATGTGACTTCTGGCTTCGAGAATTCCATTTCCTCGGCCATGTAGTTAATAAGAACGGAATTCACGTCGACCCAGCCAAGATCGAATCGATAAAGAACTGGCCTACGCCTAAGACTCCCACTGAAGTTCGCCAATTCTTGGGTTTGGCAGGCTACTACCGCAGATTCATTCAGGGATTCTCAAAGATTGTACAACCCCTCACTATACTCACTCAGAAAGGCGTCGCCTACAAGTGGAATGAAGCACAGGAATCTGCTTTTCAGAGGCTTAAGGATAACCTCTGTAGCGCTCCTATTCTCTCGTTGCCTGAAGGCACTGACGACTTTGTGGTTTACTGCGATGCGTCTATTCATGGGCTCGGTTGCGTGTTAATGCAACGCGAGAAAGTTATTGCCTACGCCTCTCGACAACTCAAGACGCATGAAAGAAACTACACTACGCATGACTTGGAACTAGGAGCAGTGGTTTTTGCTCTTAAGATATGGAGACATTACCTGTACGGTACCAAGTGCACTATTTACACCGATCACAGGAGTCTCGAGCATATCTTTAGGCAAAAGGAATTGAACATGCGACAGCGTCGATGGGTCGAACTCTTGAATGACTACGAATGCGCCATCAAATACCATCCGGGCAAGGCCAATGTCGTGGCAGACGCCCTCAGTCGAAAGGACACTGTACCGAAGCGCGTGCGAGCATTGCAACTTACCATCCAGTCTAACCTCCCTACCCAGATCCGAATTGCTCAAGTCGAAGCATTGAAGCCGGAGAACATCAGGGCTGAGTCTCTGCGAGGATCGAGACAGCAACTAGAACAGAAAGAAGATGGTGCTTACTATGTAACAGGACGCATTTGGGTTCCACTCTTTGGAGGTTTGCGTGAACTCGTGATGGACGAAGCCCACAAGTCCCGCTACTCAGTACATCCTGGTTCGGACAAGATGTACCACGACTTGAAGACTACATATTGGTGGCCTGGCATGAAGGCCCACATAGCAACATACGTCAGCAAATGTTTGACTTGCGCAAGAGTCAAGACAGAATACCAGAAGCCGGCAGGCCTGCTCCAACAACCAGAAATCCCGAAATGGAAATGGGAGCAAATTTCCATGGATTTTGTTACAGGGCTACCTAGGTCCCAACGCGGAAATGATACTATTTGGGTAATAGTAGATCGATTGACCAAGTCCGCGCACTTTCTGGCTATTAAGGAAACAGACAAGTTTTCTACCTTGGCGGAGTTATACTTAAAGGAAGTAGTTTCGAGGCACGGGGTGCCAACCTCAATTATTTCCGACCGAGACGCTCGTTTTACTTCGGAATTGTGGCAAGCTATGCACAAATCCTTTGGCTCACGTTTGGACATGAGCACTGCTTATCACCCGCAGACGGATGGACAGTCCGAACGCACCATCCAGACTCTAGAAGACGTGCTTAGAGCGTGTGTGATCGATTTTGGCAAGAACTGGGAGAAGCATCTACCGCTAGTAGAGTTCTCCTACAACAACAGCTACCACACTAGTATTCAGGCAGCACCTTTTGAGGCATTGTACGGTCGTAAATGCCGGTCACCTCTCTGCTGGGCAGAAATCGGTGATAGTCAAATCACGGGCCCAGAGATGGTGGTAGATACAACGGAAAAGATTGCCCAGATCAGACAACGCATGGCGGCAGCTCGTGACCGTCAGAAGAGTTACGCTGATAAGCGTAGGAAACCATTGGAATTCCAGGTCGGTGACCGGGTTCTACTTAAAGTCTCACCCTGGAAGGGTGTGGTGCGCTTTGGAAAACGGGGCAAGCTTAATCCACGATACATCGGACCATTCGAAATTACCGAGAAAGTCGGTAAAGTTGCTTATAGATTGAACCTACCAGAAGAGCTAAGTGCGGTACACAACGTTTTCCACGTATCCAATCTGAAGAAGTGTCTGTCAGATGAAACGCTCGTAATTCCTTTCAAGGAACTGACTATTGATGAACAGCTACACTTTACTGAGGAACCGATTGAGGTCACGGATCGAGAGATCAAAATCCTCAAACGTAGCCAAATACCTCTTGTACGAGTCAATTGGAACTCGCGACGTGGCCCAGAGTATACCTGGGAGCGGGAAGATCAGATGAAGCACAAGTATCCCCGGCTATTCCCTAACGAAACATCCAGCACTGGAGCTACAGCCGAATTTCGGGACGAAATTCCAAACTAACGGGGGGATGATGTGACACCCCGTTGAAACGCTTTTACTTACACTAGCTTGACAGTGGCTGCCTTAACTTTCGGGACGAAAGTTCCTAAAACTTGGGGATAATGTGACACTTTGGATTTTCCCGGACAACCTTTCGATGTAACATGTGTGTACGTAAACTATTAAGTGAAAAATTATGAATTGCTTGTTATTACGTGTTGTGTGCATATATGTACGTATAGATATATATATATATATATGTGTGAGTTATATACGAACCGAAACCTCAACCCGACTCGAGACCCGGAGTGGTCTCGAGTGAACAGTGAATTGGGCCGGTCAGGGCCAAAGCCCATCCTCAACCCACCCGGTATATGTAAGCCGGTCACACACACTCTCCAAACTTTCCCTCATTTTCACCAACACCCTCATCATTCTCTCATCACTCTCTCTCACTAAGAACCCTAAAAACCTAAGAACTCTAGCAACCAAAACCACCTCCTTTTCCCTCTTCCTCTCTCGGATCAAGTAGACAAACAACAAGGAGGATCGGCCGGATCAATCTTCACCCGAACACCCCCTTTCTTACACCTCAAGTTAGCCGGTTAGTGCTTTTTGGCTTGAATGTGATCTTCTTTACTTTGTGCTTAACTATGTCTGATTGTTTTGTCATGTTTTGTGTGAATAAAAATATGGGAAATGGATAACCGGTTAGCATGCTTTTGTTTCGAAACGTTTGATAGTATATGGTTCATGGTTAAGAAATTAAAGGAGTAGTGTTGAACATGTTTTGATAAGTTAAGAACCAAAACCAAATGATTGTTGCTAATTGTGATGTTTTGGCCAAATATTATTACATGTTTGATTATGATTGGCATCCGATTGTTAATAAAGGCTCGGTTAAGGATTTTATGCATAATTTAGAATGATTATTCATTGTGGTTATGAATGTGTTTGAATGTGGTTGATAAATGAAGAACACTTTGAAGGTTGCTTAAATATTTCAAATATGCTTTGTTTGATCTGTTTTGTGCACATTTTAGACAAGAAAACATGTTTAGTGGGTATAGTACACTGATTTCATGAAATTGCAATATCATTGGTTAGTACAGTTTGCAGGTTCTAGAAGGTCTTCTTGTGCACGTAATCACGGTTGCGAGTCGTAACCTTTGGTTGCGACTCGAGACCACATCAAGTCTTGTCGAGATCTCCCGGTTGCGAGTCACAATCAACGCGTATCGAATCCGGTTGCGAGTCGTAACCACTGCTGCTAAGTCGGAACCGCCAGTTGCGAGTCGGAACCTCTGGTTGCGAGTCGTAACCAAAACGTGATGAACCGAGACCTCGGTTGCGAGTCGTAACCTCGGTTGCGAGTCGCAACCACCCTTGTCTCGACTGGACTATTTTGGTGTTGTTGGGCTTTGACTGTTGGGCTTACTGTTGACTGGACTGCATGTTTGTCACTGCTGATTGTATGTTTAGGGCTGACCCAATAACCCAACTGTTTGTGTAATCGCATGTTATACGTGTTTGCTATATGTATTGCCATACGTGTTCGCTATGTGTTTAATTGTACCCAACTTGACCCATATTTGGTAACCATGTTAGGACGTGGTGACCAACATACTTGACCGGGTAAAAATATCTACCGAGCAACCCAAGGTGAGTTCACAACTTAAAAGCATGCGTCCCGGTGGTTTGGGACACGAGACTAAAACAACCCTATCCCCTTGTAAAGGGGATACCATTTACAATCCTTCCCTAGTTATTGGGAACAAACTTACTTTTCCTTCCCTTGTCATTGGGAAACCTTTTAGTTAATTACTGTTTATACGGAATGCAACCAACGGCACTAAACGCAACTCTATCACTCAAGTCCCTACTACATAATACCGATTAGTCGCCGGGGCCAGGCGAACGGGTTATTAGTTGATAGCGCTATTTAGGTTTTACCAGCCTCACACCGTGCCATGGTATGGGATCGGTCGTGAACTAATGTACTCAGGCATCCGTCAATGATGATAGAACATTGACATCGGGGCATCCTGCGGAAACGCAAACGGTTACCTAGTGTTCGGTATTGGAAAAACAGTTTAGTCGCTAACTTTTGGGGTAGCTCCCCATGGCATGTATAAACGGATAAATTAACTGGTGAAACAAGTTTTTGGTAATTAAAACTGGACAACTAGTGAACTCACTCAGCATTATTGTTGACCCCCTTACTGCATGCTTTGCAGGTAACCAGTGACGAAGGAGCTTGCTGCTTGGGAACGAGTAGTGTCTGTCCACCCTTGTGTTGGGTGTTACCTCATTTTGAACTATGAACTTGTTTAAACTACCTTACTTATGCTTCCGCTACTTATTACTGTTTGAACTTGAAACCTTAAACTCTGAACTTGATATTTGCTAATCTTATGGTTAGTAAGTATTACTTTTGTTATCAACTTAATTATTCAGTATAATTGGTGGCTGGATCCTGGTCAGTCACGCCCTCGAAGCGGGTGTTATCCGCAGGTGGAATTTGGGGGTGTGACACAACGCCTGTAAGTTGTGGATATTATAGATATTATAATCTAGCGAAAATCAAAAGAAAGGGAAATGCAATAAAAAAATTAGATGTTACAGATAATATATATACATAGGCCAGTAAATGAACTAATGAACTGAATGTTCATAACTTATTTAATAAACGAAAAAACATGAACACAATTTCATGGTTTGGGCGGTTTGGGCGCTTTCATGGTTTGAAACCGAACCGTGAACACCCCTAGTAGTCAAATCTCTGAAGTTGTCATGTTTGCAGAGAAACGGGTCTTTAAAGATGAACGTAAACCAAAGCAGAAGCACATTTCATTTCAAACACCTAACAAACCAACCTTCAAACCTTCCTTTACCAATACACTTTCTGTGAACTTTGATATGCCGTAAATGAGTTTCGAATGTCATCCTCGTCCTCTTAATGCAACGGTGTTGTTTTTGAACAAGGATCACCGGGCGTTTGTTGTTTTCAAAAATCCAGAAAATTACAGTAACCCGATAAATATTAAATGATCAGATCGATCGTTCTGGAAGTGTATGAAACGACATCCGGTTGGTCCAAGGGTAGAAGCTTTAATATGTGCAGCAGGATTTAGTGGGATTGGGTACCGGTATAAAGACCACGCGTTAATAACTGCGTTGGTTGAGCAGTGGAGGCCAGAAACTCACACGATTCACCTTCCTTTCGGTGAAACCACTGTGACATTATAGGATGTTAACGTGATGTGGGGGCTACCAATAGATGGGGAGCCTGTATCTGGGGATGACACTGGTATAATGCAAACAACCTGATTTCTCTAAATTTTTTGGAGTTTCTTGAAGACTTGCCCGCATGTTCGGGTTATAGTTGGGGCAGTGCTGTGTTATCCCACCTTTACAGAAACCTTTGTAACGCTGCAGCACCTAATGCTATAAGCGTTACTGGCCCAATGTCGCTTCTACAAGTGTGGGCTTGGGAGAGGTTTCGTTGTTTTGGTCCTGCTATTGCTGAGTTCCACTACAATGCCCCGTTAGCTGCTCGGTATACTAATTTGGAAAAAAAATAATTTATTTTTTCGGTATGTATATAACACTATGTTAATTTATTATTTATCTTTGTAGGTGGAAGGGAAGCTTAGGTTGTACAGAGGTTCCCACACATTGCCTGGAAATATTAGATCTCAGCTGCAATTTATGAACGAGGCGATGGTATGGTAGTTAGTTGTTGACATATAAAAGTTATTTTGAACACGTTTCTAAAGTTTGATTTTTTTTTTTATCAGTTTAATTGGAGACCCTACGACGACATTGTGGGTAGACTCCCCGATATATGTCGGAGTGGTATGGGAATGTGGCTGAGATCTTGGCCTCTGATATACTACTCGGTTGTGGAACATCACTATCCTCAACGAGTGATGAGACAGTTTGGCATGGTCTAGTATATACCTACCCAAATTGCCATAAGTAATACTGAGCATGCTAGGCTTCATTCCATAAACCGGATCGGGAAAACCGGGTGGAACTGGAGATCTCGTCACGATCAGTATGTTCGTGGGTGGGAGGCACGTCATCAAAACTTGGTAAACGGGGAATTCATCACATCTTTTTCCGTTTCCAATGATTACATGGCATGGTACATGCAGCATACCATGTTATATATGACGAACCCACGGTTGCCACCTGGCCCCATGAGCGGCTTCTAAGATGAAGGAGCAAGTGTCCAAATGATGGTATATTTAAGTTTAAAATTATGCAAGGTTACCTTTATTATTGTTAGTATAAAAATTAATTATTAATATTTTTTGGCAGTTGGAGACGGTGGGTCTAATACACCGATCTCAAGATCTGGACTTTATTCAGGGTGCGGTGTATCGGGCCCTTGATATGTCTAATGTTCCAGAATACACACAATATCCGACTCACCTGACACAGGAGCCGGTGGACCTTGTTTCATATCCTCGTACACAGAGGTTAGGGAGGCCACGGCGTCGTGGACGTGGTGGTAGAAACGTTCAAGAGCCGGGACATCTAATTGGGGCACGAACTTCGAATCAGGGGGGATCAGGATCCAGTGTTAACGAAAATGAAAATTATGCTGGAAACTTTGGTGTGGCACAAAACGTTTGCAGTATGTTTGCCGGCGCTAATCTAGCCGCGAACAATGATAATACTGATTCATGGCAGTCAATTTTGGCTACGGCATGCAACTCCGGCGGGTATGACATAACCGACTTATTGGACTTCCCACAAAATGATGTGGGTAACAACAATCAGTTTGTGGACCCCAACATAAGTCAGGCAGGGTTTGTTACCCCCTCGTCACAGATCATGGACCCCAACATAAGTCAGGCAGGGTTTGTTACCCCCTCGTCACAGATCATGACCTTTATGCCGGACAGCCAAACAGACTATCAGTACTTTTCCCATAACCAAAGTCACGAAGAACACCGGAGCCGTTATCATAATCCTGAACCAACCCCCTTAGACTGGGGTGTCGACTTGAACCTGTTTCCACGAATGACCCAAAGTTAACTGGTTTAAGAATGTAATACATTTTCGAATTAATATATTGTGTTTTTTATTGTTGTTATTTGTGCAATATATTTTACTATTATTTTACTGTTCAAACTAAACTGATACTGAACAAATTTCATAGCATTAAAAAGTTCATTACATTAACCAAAAAAAGACATCAATAACTTGTTCAAACTAAACTGATACTGAACTTCTAAAACTTAAACTAAAAATACACATAAACCACCACAATCATTAACCAAGTAAACAATAAACACATCTTCAAGAACATCACTTCCTTAGCTTTCTAAATTGCCAAATCATCTTTGTTTTCCATGCTCCTTAACAGTGCTGGTATTACCTTCCCACAACCAGGGCATGAATATGAAGTTGGAGATGAAGGTGTATCAGCCCACCGTATAAAACCACAATCTTTCTTCTGTAAAAACACAACAATCTGGAAATAGCCATATAATTAACTTCAATCAACTATAATTTTAACTTACACAACATAAGAAGCGTCGATTTGGATTAGCTTCAGTCTTTGAAACCTTGTACCAAATCGATGCACCACATGAACAGAGGAATTGAGAAGCTTCCCCGCCCTGAGAATATTTCTTGTTGGAGCTTGCAGCGGATTTTTGAGACATCTTCACAATAGCTCAGGTTGGATCGATTTGGGAATTAGGGTTCGTATGAAATCAGGGAGCCACAAAAGAAGAGAAATAAATGAGTTGGATCGATTTAGGGAGTGAGAGATTTATATCCATTTATCATTAAGGGTATAAAGGACATTTCACAATTTTTAACCAATGTGCATTTTTCTCAAAAAGAAAATTGATATTTAATTGAACTTCCACCCACTATAAATACTCCCACCAAGTATGACAACTCCACAAAAACCACAACCACCTTTATCAATTATGGCAAACCAAGGTGACAATCAAGTAGCTGATGAACAAGACAATTCGCATGTTGTCCAGAGAAACTCATTTTTGATTCTAAACAAATTAAGACGTCCAAGCGGTCGTTCTAACACTTCATCTTTTCTCAAGCCGACCCGAAACGTTATCCTAAATAACCCCGGGTCGCCCGCTCAGTCGAGTAAACCTGGTGGCAACCCTCCAGAAAGAAAAAAATTTGCATTTCCAACCGACAAGTCCGAAAATTGGTCAAGGGATGATGTTGATTTTTACCTAAACGGGGATTCCCCTTTTTGTTTTTCTCTCTTTTTAGGGGAAATACAGCTACCTAGAAGCTTTTGGGGTAGCCTACTAGGCTATGAATCTAATGGATGCCTAAATGACATTGTAATTCCAATCCTACCATTATTAATTTTTATTATAAAAATCACTGATTAGATATATTATTTTTATGGCAGCATGTTCAAGCATGGACGTTAAGGCTAATGCGGCTACGACAGTCTAAACTTTTAAAAGACCCGTCAGGGAAATTGCGTTGGACGGTTTTACCTCCGTAATTTTTTGAAGACGTGTGTTATAGGAAGGATTCTTTAAGAGCGGTAGACATGGTGGGAAGGAAGGAACCGTACCCTCCATTTTGGGAGGTTGATTATTTGTATATTCCGATATGGATTAAGCAGGAGGACTGGTTACTATTCCATGTTGATATGTTTAACATGAAAATAACACAATATTGGACTGATAAAAGATGGGGAAATGAAAAAAGACGGCTGGTTGAAAACGTCATGGACATTTTTCCAATTTTCTTCAAGCACTTTCTTGACCAAATCCACTATTGGCGAAACTCGAAATACTGCACAAACAAAAAAGTTTCATTTGGTTTTGTTCAAGATGGTGTGCCTCAGGACAATGGTAACATTGCTAATTCAGGGGTGCTTGTCTGTATGATGATGGAGAACCTTGTAAGAGGCAAGTCGCTCATTGATGAAAGTGATGTAGAAGAGGCTTGTATCAACTACCGTCGCCACATGGCTAACGAGCTTTATAGACGGCGTTGTATGTAGGATGAATGTTGTTTTGGTTTATGAATTATACTTTCATAGTATCTTTAAAATAAAAATATAATGTTTCCTCATATTCTTGCATTTTTGCTTTTTGACAAAAAAGGGCCATCCTTGCCTTTTCTGAGTCTTTTTTCTCACCGGTGCGTCGCAGGTCACCATCATCGGGTTTCTCCGTGTTTTATGCTAGGGTGAATAAGGACTTGGGCAAGTGGCGTCGTCTCGCCGGAGGTTGTTTCCCCTCGTTTGGAGGGGCCAAACGGGCCTAAAAGCCATTTTTTGCTTTTTGACAAAAATGGCCATCCTTGCCTTTTCTGAGTCTTTTTTCTCACCGATGCGTCGCAGGTCACCATCACCGGGTTTCTCCGTGCTTTATGCTAGGGTGAATAAGGACATGGATCACGATATTTAATAATTTGGAGGTGCCAAAACGGGCCTAAAAGACATTTTTGGCTTTTCTATACAAAAAAATGTCGTATCACGATATTTAATAATTTAAACCTAATACAAATACGATAACACATTTCATGTTTTATTACACGTTTGGGGTGAAAAACGAGCTGCATAAAACTCATCCGCCATCTCTCGTCTGTATTTCGCGCAAGCCTCGACAAGATCTCCCCCAATCCCGAGCTCCTCGTCATTAACCAGTTTAGTTAACAACATACCAACTAACACCCCTGAATCAGGTCCTGGGTTTTCCTTCTGATGTTGGGAAACTTCAGTATGTGTCACCATTGTCTTTTCCACATATGGGCGTCCAGAATGTACCCAGTAGGAGATTTGTTCCAAAAATGTTTTGAATAACGATTCAAATTTTATTAGGGTTGGGTACACCCTAACTTGAATCAACCTTGACCCATCAGAAACACTTGAAGCACACGTCCCAGTAAAATACAAGGTAAGGTGAAGTGTCCGCATATCAACACGAACCATGAACCAGTCTTGAAGGTCAACACAGATTGGAATATAAACCTGAGACAAAAATATATAAGTTAAACATATTTGGTTTAAAATAAAAAGTGGGGGATGTAAGTGTTACCGTATCGATGTCCCAGAAAGGAGGGTAATTTTCCTTTAATCCGATGGCAAAAGGTAACGCACGGTGGTTCGGATTCTCACCCAAAAGGTCCAGGAATTGTGGTGGGAGAATCGTCCATGGAAACAGTTGTTCTGGTTTTCTGGATTTTTTTTTTATTAAAATCCATCTGAACCTCATCATGCTCGTCACCCACCCACACGCATGCTACAAGGTGGAAAGTTATATAACATAAGAATAAAACATATTTTTCGGAGAACCTATATTTATACTCCTTACCAGTGCCGACAAGTAACCGTAGTTCTCGTATCCAAGTAGGGCACCCCAAAACTCGAATCTGAGTTGTCTCCTTCCAAGGAATCCGCTATAACAGAAAGAAGAATCTTTATTATGATAGAACGCCATTACATTTTTTGACCACGATCTAGACTCTTCTGTTGGGTAATAATACCAGTGTATCTTTCTGGGGATCTTTTCTGGGGGGTATCGGGAACTTACTCCAGAGAACGAGTCTTCCGGGTCCCCCATTTATTGAGTGTGGTTGGTGCAATTCGAGATGGGGGTATGAATCACTATTTATGTTTGAACAATCAAAGTAGTAAAGTCGTTGTTTCATCCAGAAATGTTATACTAGGTCGCTGTTTCATCCAGAAATGTTATACTAGGTCGCTGTTTCATCCAGAAATGTAATGTTAGGATCTGAGGCTGTCTGTGATTGTGTTTGTTTGCATAAAACGAATAAGTGCAGCGGAAATGAGTAGCAAACTTTGTAAACACAAACAAAGGAAAGTGTAGATTGATAAACAATTGCTTTTCATTGAGTCAAAAGATTTACATAAAAGCAAAAGATTACAGTGCATGCTTACAATCTAAACTCCCCCTCAGCCTGATATACCAGAGTTGGTTGCACAAGATGAAAGGATGAATTGAGGAGAAAAACTCACTCAAAACGATCAAGTGTAACAGTACAGAGTACTGTCATACTTATAGGCAAACCAAACTACTGATATGCTTCAGCTGACGTCACCATGATAGTGACATCTAACGACCTAACAAACTATAAATACTGTTCTATACAAACTACTGTTATGTAACATCTGATAATCACTAAAATATAAAACATAAGGAAACTACTGCTTCACGTTCCACTGTTGTAGCCTTAGCACAGATGTTGAGTCTTCAGTGCTTTCTTCAAAGGTGATCAGTCTTTGAGAGGGCAGTGCTTGAGTCTTCAGCAGTACTTAGGATACAGCAGTAGATAGAGCAACAGAGTTTGTCTTCAGCAGTTGTTAGATAATCATCAGAGTTTGGTTTATCAGTTGTTGTAGTTGAGCAGCACTTAACATCCATCAGCTGTTAGATAACCACTGTCAAGGGGAGAGATTAGAGTAAACTGCTACTTATTAAGTGTCCACTGATGAGATCCGGTTTTGGCTTTACATTATCTGTTCCTCTGTTAGGGTTCAATCCCAACAATCTCCCCCTGGAACAGATAATGCCAAAACCATTCCTTATTCAGGACCTTTATTACTCATCAAGAGTGCCTTAGCTTTTTCTTTGAATTCAGCTTCAAATTCTTTGGCACTCTGGTCATCTACATCCCTGCACAGTGAAAGCTCAAGGAGATCCTGCAAATCTTGAACACTAAGGCCTAGTGCTTCTTTCCTTGATATATGCTTCACATCACCATTGGATCTGAACAGAGTCAATACGTGGGTCTTTTGATCAGACATCCACTTTAGTATTTTTGAATCCAATGGGTTTCTTGGGAGAGATTTATTATCAGATGAGTTGAGGGACAATGGCCTTGAAAACATCTGCAGACTTTTAGACATTCTATTGAAAGCTTCTTCAATGACTCTGTCTGCTACAGCTATATCATCTGCAGTTTCTTGTTCACTAAGCTCTTGTCTTTCAACTTATGTCTTGTCTTTTGCAGTGTCTGGAGATGCAGGTTTGTTGAGTACCTTCTTAAAAAGGTTTTGAAGCCTTGATGAGCTGTCTTCATTAAGACCCATTTTTGAGATGGTGTCCTTGAGATACTCAGCTTCCTTTTCTAAGACCTCTTCTTCAGTCAGCTGTTTGCCTTCATCTTGTTTTGACCCAAGTGTAGGACTGTCTGCTGATTTTAGTATTGTCTTGAGGTTTTCAATTTTCTGTTCAAGCTTCATCATCTGTTCTCTTTTCTTTGAAGCATCTGAAGCAGTTTCCTTCTTTTTCTTTAGCCTCTCATAGGCTTCATCAGTTTGCTGCCTAGACCATTTTGATATGGCTTCAGCAGTGTCCATCTTAGCATCCACTAACTCCTTTTTCTTTCCTTTATATTCAGCAGTGAGGTCAGCAATGAGCTTTTTGTATTTACTCCAGTTTGGAGCATTCTTTTCCTTGAAGGATCATTCTTGATTCTTTGGATCCTTTCAGCCTCATGCTTTAAAGCTACTAATGGCCATTCCTTAAACTGTTGTTCTTCAGCAGGATATAATTTTTCTTTCATGATGAAGGCTAGAAGTTGTTCTCTTAACTTCTTCTTTTGATCAGCCTTTTCCTTTTCTAGCTCTTGTGCAAATTCTTCCATCTGCTTAACCTTTGCAAGGTAGAACTCCAGTCTATTAGCAATGCCTACTTCGCTTAGCCTTTCTTTTTCACTGTCAACCTTGGCTTTAGCTTTAGCTTGCCTAGCCTTTAACTTGAGATAGTCAGTTATATCTTCTGGAGCTATATAGCCTATGAGTGAGGAGAATTTTCTTTTTGATGGATCTTTTTCTGTATAAAACTGCCTCATTTCATTTTTAATGGCTTTAAGCTCCAGTGGATACTTTTTAGCATTCGGATCATGTATCCCTTCATCGGCAGTGATTGGCTTTCTTTTTCTGATAAAGAGCTTTGGTTGAGATATAGGAAAGGATAGAGCAGTGGTGGATGGTTGACTAACAACTGTTGAAACAACTGGTGTCTCAACTGCTGTTGTCATTACAACTGCGGATGTATCAGCAGATGTCTTCTGCTTTTGAGCAGGGGATGGAGGATGTGATGGTGGTGGTGACTCATCATCGGGAATGAAAACCCTTCTCCTCTTTATTTGAGGGGAGGCTGATGATGTTTTGGGTGGATCAGTGGTTTGTGACTGTGACTGACTGACAGTAGTTGAAACAACTGGTGTTTCAACCACTGTTGTCATTACAACAGATGTTGTAACATCTGCTGTCTTCTGCTTTATGGCAGGAGGCAGTGGTGGTGATATGATTGTAGATGATGATAGTGGTGGTTTTTGTGTTATAGACACAGATGATGATGGTGGTGGAGCAGTAGTTGTAGTGGTGTGTGTTGAAACAGTAGTTGTGTGTGTTGGAGGTGTGTGTGTGTTGATGTAATGGCAGTTGTTTGGCTACAGACAGCAGTTTTTGTAACTACTGTTGTATCAGCTGTTGAAGTTTTTGTGGATTTGGGTTTCTCAGGTTCAATGTGCATCCCATCTTCTATACCTTTCTTTTTCAACCTGATTTTCTCCCCCTTTTTGGCATTATCTGCCAGGGGTGTATCCATGAAGAAAATGGTAGATGGACCTTTCTCACTTTGAGCATTCTGTTGTATGCTGGCCTTTATAGCCTTGATGTCTGCTTGAGTGTCTTTGAACCGAGATTCCACCATGTTGGTCAGCATTTTTACTTGAAGAGCATGCTTTTTATCAGCCATTTGTTGCTGTTGTTCAAGCATGGGTTGGAAGATATTCCAAAGCTCATTTGCAGCAAGTGCTTGTGGAGCAGGAGCTTGAGCAGGAGGAGCAGAATATTGGGCTATTTGAGCTTCTAACAGCTGCTGCACCATATCTTTTATTTCGGCAACAGAAGATTCTAGATTTTCAACTCTGGCCGTCAATTCATTGTATTTTGAATCATCACCTGAATTAATAGGATCATCTGAATCCCCACCAGCAGTGGTTGTATCAATGTGTGACTTAGGGGCTGTAGCCCAAAAGTCATCCATTGATGCCCCTTTTTCTTGGTACTGGGGACTTCTTTCTTCGGCACTCGATAATCCTTTGATGTTACCAGTAGTTAAAGATAACTCACTGGTGGTTACCGATGTTGCCATGGAAGAAATTGCCTTCAAGGGAGTCTTAGTTATGTAACAACTGTCCAACTGAAGATCTGTTGATCCATCAGTTGTAGTTGCTGCTCCACTTGAACTACCACCGAGAGTTACTTGTAACTCAGGGGGTGTAACCTCCTCAACTGTTGTTTGGATAACAAAGGTATTAACATCAGACCCAGTCACTTGTGGAGGTATGCTCTCAGTAATGGGTGATTGAGAGGAACTGGTTTTTGTCTGTGCAATATCAACTGCATGCAACAGGGGTATTATTGATTGTGGCAATATGATTGGTGAGGGTATGGGTGTAGAAAGAGATATGTCCTTGGGATCAGGACTGTGGAAGATAGATCTGAGTGGACCTAGAGCTTCATATTGTGGTGTCCCTGTGCTTACAACTTGATCCTTTTGTGAGGATGCAAGAGGAGTTTGAGGCTGGGGTTGAGATCTACCAACTGCTGTGAGGAAGTAGCAGCAGTGGTTTCTGGTGACTTTTGTGTTGTCACTGGCAGTTGCTCTGGGATCTCATCTTCCAGAGTTGCCTTTGTTTTGGGTTTGGTGGGTTTTCTGGATGGTTTTCTTTTGGTCTTTTTGGTGGTGGCAGGTGTGGGTTTCAGAGCAGTGGGTGTGCTACTCTGATCACCTGGAGCAGTGGGCTCAGCAGTGGTTTCTTGAGGGTCAGTGGCAGTTTCTAAAATCTGCTCTGCCTCTTTTGTTTTTAATTTTATTGGTGCCATCATTCTTGAAAAAGTTTCTATTGTTAAACAGTTTATTTTGAATGGGACACCTTGTTTGGGCACTTCTGCCTCTTTCCCGACAATTTTTTGTTCAAAATAGTAACTGAGAAACCTAGGAAAGAGCAGAAATGCCTTATTATCAACGTTCTTTACCAAATCATCAAATATTTCTTGGGAGTAGTTATAGTTTTCATTGTTCAAAATTGCATACCCCAGGCATTGGATTTTTGTTGGTATCTCATTGAAGGACGTTGTTTTATTTGAAACACACATGAGCAGTGTGTGGAATAAAAATCTGGGTGCAGAAGGGAAGTAACCCTTTTGTAGGGTGTCCCTGTTTGGTTGTTCTGCATAGCCCCTTTTCATGAAATCCTTTACCAACTCGTCTTTTGTAAAAGAGGTTTTTCCATTTAAATCATCGAGTTTAAAGGTTTCAGAGATGGATTTTGGTGAGATTTTTACCTTCTTACCCTGTATCGAGGAGTTGATGGCGGCGATGATGTCTCCTTGTTTTTCAAGGGTGGCATTTTTCCAGAACTCTCTCTGGGTATCAAGGTAAATAGGAGCGTCTGCTGTTATCAAAGTTTTGTACTTTGATGCAGAAAGGATGTCAAGGATGGAGTCGAAAGTGTGGTTATCGGTAGGTTTTGTGAGTATACCTACATAATTGTGTGGAGCTTTGTAGCGGATCTCCGGTGTTTCAGCGGCCATTTAGTGGCATCTGCTGTTGTGGAGGAAGAAGATGGTTTTGATTTTGATTTCGATTTTGGTTTCATCATTTTGGATGAAGAAGATCGAAGAGATTTTTGGAGTTATGAGAGGGAAACTGCTATGAGAAGAGAACTTTTGGAATTCAATTCGAAAGTAAAACCCTGTTTGGATTTAATCAGGGTTTTATTTAGGGAAAAAGTGATTGCTGATGTGGCAGCGGTTATTTTTTATCTGAAGGCTAAAAACTGACCACGTGTCAAACATCTGATGGAATGGTAAATAATGGAGGACAGTTGTTTTGACAACTACTGATGAATCAAGTATCAGTAGTTACAACGGTAATAAAATGAAACAGTGGATGTAACAAAGATTTTAAACATCAGTGTTTTGGAGAACAGAGGTTGACACTTTAGCAGTGGACAGACTTTAGAGAACAGATGTTAAGGCACAACAGCATTTTAGAAACAACAGTGGTAGAATATTTGTTCAACAACTGATAGTGCAGCAGTATTTCAACTTTTGACAAACAATGTTAGCATCTGCTTGTTCAGATGTAGAACTTGATTTTGCTTTGTGAAGGCACAGTATCTTATCTAACATCTGTTGAGCATTTGAGATGCTATTCTTCATAAAATACATTTTAGATGTAAATTATCAAGATTAAATTGTCAGCAGTTATCTACAAGGAATTTTGTTCAAGGATTTGCCAAATGTCTATTATTTTAGACAATGGTTTAGCATCCCAGATGATGAAGACATATCTACTAGAGCTGCTCATTTTGTGTCTAATTACTGGAACTAGAACATGAGTATCTCAGTAGTCTAAATCAATTTGCAATCAATTTTTGATCTGTGAAAACCAAACTTGAGCTTAACATGACCTTGATATGTGTGTCATTTCCTTTTGACCAGTTTTAGGGATAGTAATTACACACAAAAATAAGTTAATTATATCCAGACCAGAGATGAACTTTTACTATTAAAAAAGAGTAAAAGAACAAAATATATTTCATAAAGGAATGAAATATATCTGGTTTTTATTTTAGAAGAAAAACACCTTAACAAAAAAACAAAGGAAGTTTTGAAAATAATTAAAAGGATCCGACAAATTTTCCAGTAAATTCATGATCATATCATTCTCAAGTTATTTTGACCATTGTTTGGGTCAATTTCTTGTCAATTGATTGTAAATTCCTTTTAAGCATCATCACTGAAGGTGCTATTGTTACCAGAACAATTCCTGTATTGATGAATGCACACAGTTGCACAATGACCACTGATGATCTAATTTGAACCTCAAGAGTGTTTTATGCTTATACTCTTTTGCTTTTGATTTCAAAAGTTTGAGATAGCCACACTTTAAGATTTGTTCATTTTCCTTTTCCCTTTATACCCTGTTTATTCATATGTTCAGAAATACTCACTAGGAGATTATATTTTGAACATACTTTGTCCATAATCATTCTGAAGCAATGTTTTGAGAGATCTGACCATGTTTGATCATGTTTTATTTCAAATATCACATTACTTATGATTAGGACTGATTTGACACCTTATTTTCTCAATGTGTTTTGGACAAAATTGATTTGGTCCTTTTGAAGGTTCTCAACCTGCCTTTGAACACATGAGAAACTTTGACTAAACATCACAAAAATCAACACAACAATTGAAATCAATTTTGAAAACATCGAACGATCCCATAATTTATCATATATTTTACAGATCTGAAAACTATGAGTGACATATATATGAAAACGCTTGTTGTGTGAGATTTGTGTGTCATATGACATCTTGGTTGATTTTCAGAGCATTTGAATATTCATTTAACCATGATTCACTCGTTACTCTGTTTTTCAACTGAATACAACCAACCTTAGCATCAATGAATTTTGAGCTGAACAGTTATGTCAAATTCATTGTAAGATCGAATTTGACTGTCCAAGCTCTTATACCAATTGTTAGGATCTGAGGCTGTCTATGATTGTGTTTGTTTGCATAAAACGAATAAGTGCAGCGGAAATGAGTAGCAAACTTTGTAAACACAAACAAAGGAAAGTGTAGATTGATAAACAATTGCTTTTCATTGAGTCAAAAGATTTACATAAAAGCAAAAGATTACAGTGCATGCTTACAATCTAAACTCCCCCTCAGCCTGATATACCAGAGTTGGTTGCACAAGATGAAAGGATGAATTGAGGAGAAAAACTCACTCAAAACGATCAAGTGTAACAGTACAGAGTACTGTCATACTTATAGGTAAACCAAACTACTGATATGCTTCAGCTGACGTCACCATGATAGTGACATCTAACGACCTAACAAACTATAAATACTGTTCTATACAAACTACTGTTATGTAACATCTGATAATCACTAAAATATAAAACATAAGGAAACTACTGCTTCACGTTCCACTGTTGTAGCCTTAGCACAGATGTTGAGTCTTCGGTGCTTTCTTCAAAGGTGATCAGTCTTTGAGAGGGCAGTGCTTGAGTCTTCAGCAGTACTTAGGATACAGCAGTAGATAGAGCAACAGAGTTTGTCTTCAGCAGTTGTTGGATAATCATCAGAGTTTGGTTTATCAGTTGTTGTAGTTGAGCAGCACTTAACATCCATCAGCTGTTAGATAACCACTGTCAAGGGGAGAGATTAGAGTAAACTGCTGCTTATTAAGTGTCCACTGATGGGATCCGGTTTTGGCTTTACATTATCTGTTCCTCTGTTAGGGTTCAATCCCAACATGTAATACTAGGTCGCTGTTTCATCCAGAAATGTTATACTAGGTCGCTATTTCATCCAGAAATGTTATACCAGATCGCTGTTTCATCCAGAAATGTTATACTAGGTCGCTGTTTCATCCAGAAATGTTATACTAGGTCACTGTTTCAACCTTATATCTACCATAAGTTCGCAGTTTCATGTATAAAAAGTCACCTAAATTTGTTGTTTCAGATAAAGTGGTTCCTATTGCTGATATTAAGTCTTCTTGCAAACTCGTATCTTTTTTTCTTTGCAGACACCATGTAAAGTCTGAACAACAGACATCACGTGGTGTCTGCAGAGAAAAACAGACGAGTCTTCGTATGAAGTGTTCCTAAGGTTTAAACATCAACGTTACTGAAGGTGCTAGCAACCCCTTCCATATCACTTTAGACTAGTTGAAACTAAAATTACGTTTTTACCCCTAATTTTTTTCTCTATTAAATCCCTTGCAAAACAGCCCTCCATTGGTCCTCATCACTCTTCTTTGCAATACAATTCTTAGTAATGGATAAGTCGAATGGTAAGAAACGGTTACCTCCCTTCTCCCACTTTTAAAACAACTACATGAGTGAAGAAGACATCAAAGCTTGTTTGGAATGGGAACTACCCCCAAAGCTTCCTGATTTGGAGGAAGGAAAGAAATCGAAAAAATCAGAAGCAGTCGAGGAAGGAGGATCGTCTTCCGGTGTTGTTGTGAACCATCAACTGGCGAAAAAGAAGGACGTTCTTGGCAAAAAGAAACAGGTTGAAGAAATCCTCGTTGTTAAAAAAGTTTGGAACTATGACAATCAACAGTTTGATTTCAACCCTAACCGGGAGGAGGATTACGACCCAGAAGTCTTGAAGGATGCTTGGAACTATGACGAAGAAGAAGAAGAAGATTGGTCCTGTGTTTGGCACAACCCATATTCTGGAGAAGAGTCAGTCTTGGAACTATGATCTAGAGGTGACTACCATTGGAAATAGGGTTGCTCGTTTTGTTGCAGTGTGCTCCCCTCCACTGAACAGCTGCGTGCCTGTCCCAGACCTTCTCCTCAATATAAATACCACCTATCACACCAATATGTCTTCACATCTTCACCTCACCTCACAAGTCATTCGGATGGCAGATGGTGATAACGAATTACACATTCATTTTCAGTTGCATATACATGAAGGGGAGCCAAACCCTGCAAATGTTGAACCACAACCCAACCGTAACTCTGTTGTACCACAACCCAACAATAATTTTCTTGAACCCCAACCCAACCGTAACCATATTGCTCGACAAGCAAACCCTAACAGTGTGCTCCCATCCACTGAACAGCTGCGTGCCCATCCCAGACCTTCAACGCTAGACCAACATCGTTACCGTCCAGATCATCATAGTCAGGAAAATCAAAATCAAACTTCCTTCATGGCAGCACCACAAAACCCCTCTTTTGTGCAAAACCCTAGCAGCCCGTACATCTCAGTTGTGGAAAGGGGAGAAGCCTTACCTGGTCTTATTCGACCCATATGCAGGTATGGACACCACTACTACTGTAGGCATACTGAGCCATCCGACAGTGATCGAGACTCAAACACGTTATCAGATGACACAGTGGTTAGTGATGATCCATGGGAGTAGTATCAGAATTACGATAGCGATTCTGATTCATCGTTTTGATTCCATATTCTACCTTAGCTGCTGTCTTATGTATTTTCAATTCAATAATATTTTTGTTGTTGTGTTTAATGTTTCTTAGTGAATTTTGGAACAAACATCTTAATTGTTAAATTACACCAACTAAAAATTCAAACAAAAATACCAAACACAAAACATAGGAGGATACCCCTAACAGTTAACAGTAAAAACCACAACAAGATACTAACTTAACGTCGGCCACAGGTCTTCCTGTTGTGCCCGGTTTCTCCGCATCTGCTGCATCGACGTGCCTGGGGTTCATCATGGTAGTTAAGATCCATCTCATTTTGAATTCTTCTTGAACGAACCCTGCCTCGATGTGTTGTGACCCTCGGAGGGTCCCCTTGAATTGTCCAGTCCGCTTCTTCCCACTCTTCTTTGTGTCCCAGGGTGAAAAAATGACAGCTGTACTGTTCCTGATAGGTGGTGGTGTGGAATTTGAAATTGGTAACGTCATATGGTTGCTCACCCCTCCAAGCGCAAACGGCGATAGCATGGGAACAAGGGAATCTAAGCACTTGCCATTTCCCGCATGAGCACCACCTGTGTCTGTATTCAACGGTGTACTCGTTTCCACCGTCATCATTTGTTTCATCCCTTGAAACTACCGCGTAGCGACCTTCTCGGACATCGTAGACAGAAACTTCATGTTGCATGGCTACGGAATGCAACTTGTTAAACCTGGACCAAATTCGAGGGGGTAGAGGGGTATTGCAGCTTTGGGTCATCTGCACGTGCCGAGCATACTCTGATACGTCCTTGGTGAACGTATAATGAATCAAGGCTTTTACTGGCAGGAGTCTTGCTTCACGTAAGACATTATTCATAGACTCGGATATGTTCGTCGTAAGGTTACCCCAACGATGGTTTCCGCGGTCATGAACAATAGTCCACTTGCTTTTCTCGATGTTGTTCAGGTAGTCCCACGCATCCTGATTTAACATCCGCATTTCCCTCACAGCCCAAAGCTACTTTCTGCGTTGACTTGTGCTCCCGATCATCCAACACAGCTTCCTAAGAGATTTGGTCTTGAACCTACCACTAAAATTGCTTCTTACATGCCGAAGACAATAACGGTGGTACGCGTTTGGTTCCTTCCAATGCTCAAGGTTCTCCATCGCATTAATTATCCCGGCATGATGGTCTGATAGAACACAAATACAACTATTACAGTCTCTGGTGTCGTATTCCCTCAAATTTTGGAAAAAAACATCACCAACTATGAACCGTCTCTTCGTCAACTAGAGCGTACGCCACTGGCAATATGTAGTTGTTGGCGTTTTTGGTTACCGCAACCAACAACTTACCACGGTACCCTCCTTTCAAGTGTGTGCCGTCCACAGAGATTACAGGTTGGCAAAGATGAAACGCGCGAATAGAAGGACCAAATGCCTAAATAAACATATTTGAATGTTGGACCTCCTGGAGCCGAGTACGGGTGATGAAACCATGAAACCACTGTACCAGGGTTTCTAGACTGAAGCCATAACACGTACTTTGGCAGCTCCTCAAAGTTTCTTTCCTAGGTTCCATATATCCTCTCAATTGCCTTTCTTCGTCCATGCCACGCCTTCGTATATGTAACATCGACAGACTTCGCTTGCTTTATATGCGTCCTGATGTGTTTCACCTTCAACGCAATGTCTGTACGAATTTGTGGCAGGATGTGTGCAGCGGTATCCTTAGATCTAAGGCACCTGTTGTTGTTGCGTACCACCGTAGAATAATAACTGTGGGCAGGCACCCAGTTGGTAATTTGCCACATGCGTTGGTGTTTCTGTTTTGATGCCGTTGCACGCCATTCACACAAAGGAGCATGAGGGAAAGGGTTTTTATAATTTTTGTTTCTGGTGTAGCATTTAACTTTGTATAAAGTTGGTTTGCTATCGATCACAAAATTTCCCTTCCACAGCGAATGTTCCATTCTCGGACAAGAAGGTCGACCTCCTGTTTAGATTTGAAATACATGCCGAGACGTATTTGTTTTACTTTTGGATTCCATACGTCCATTGGATTATCTTCATAATCCGGACACATGTAATCCCTAAGTTCCTCGTCCTCGTCTGGGTCGTCATGTGTCCCTGGAATGATAGGCCTCCGCTGAGCAAGGGTCAACTCAGTGTGTTGGTTGACTACAGCCTCGTTGTCAGAAGTGCCATCGTCAGATGGTGGTGCCTCTACACTTTCAGAACTTTCTTCGGTGCTGCAACCTCCCGAATCATCAAAACCGTCATTATTGTCATCACCGAACACAAACTGGGATGACGGACCTACTATGTTATCAGCAGGAGGCATGAAGTGGTGTTCTTGAGTTGTTTCCCCGTATCCCTCGTCATCTTCATCGGAATCTTGGGTGTCAACAACATTACGTTGTGTAATGTCATGCAGAAGGTTTGTGAAACTCATGTGTTGGACAGGATTGACTGCCTCCCACTGAACATAGATCTCGGCAATGAAGTTGCCATCCGATACTCCGGCTAAATAGTTCATCATTTCAACACCATCATCGTTGAAAATTTTTGTTATTTGAGATATGCCCTGAAACGTGTACCCTAGTAACAATGAAAGGCGCACCGATTCTTTCTGTAGTTGAACATGATTACAGATTGAATCCACCAATTAGCCATACGCTGATTTATGTCGCATAAGGAAAGAGGTTGTTAGCATGGATTGGTCAAACTGAACAGCCCCGTTTACAAAGGAAAACACACCGCCCGAGTATAGTCTTACGAGGTATGGCCGAAAAGAATCCATGATCTAAGAAAGTGAAATGTTAAGGATGGGTGGGTTGTGTAAGCTAGATTTGGTTAAGTATACTATCTGTTTTAAAGAAAGTTAGTGGGGGTTGGGAACCTAATCCAATTGGTATTTATAGTGTTGAGGAACCAGATAGTTGGTGGAGCTCACCATCTTGAAAGTTAATATACATATAATAATTATTTTTGAATATTCTAAAATGTAAAAATGTAAGTTGTCTTAAAACAACTTTAAGTAAATATATGGCACCGTTCAGATTTTATTATTCGTTTGAACTAGTTCTAATTATTCGGATTTTATTATTCATTTGAACTAGTTCTAATTATTTCGTTTAAACCATCCTTGAAATTAAGTTTATACCGGGATCTCAACAACACAACATGTTACAACACAAAATTTAACAACGTTTTTTATTAGGTAAGTCAACAACATTAGAATAGGATCTATCAAACTCGCAAATTACATAAATGCGGTACTAATTTAATTATATACATGCAGAAATACAATGTTACTTCGTACTATTTTAACAAATCAATTCTAATTGCAAGACCGTTTGTCGGGCTTCCAATTAGAACAGAAGCGAATTTAAACCCGTCTGGTTTCTTTGCATATCGAGTTTCAATATAAGGTCAGAAGGCCGGTACCGGCTGTTCGACTCGTAAAGTGATATGGGACAGGCTGTTCGCACCATCAATGATGATTCTACAACTTCGGTAATGTTAGAGGATTTGCAAAAGCGGGTAAGCGTCACAGGGAAGGCGGAACAAAAATCGGGCTGATGCAGTAGGAGCGAACAACATTACAATAGGATCTAAATCTCCTACCGAAAACAGGGGTGATGATGACTGTTCGACAGGGTCATCCCCCCACCAGAAGTTGCTGAATAATTTACGGGAGGAGGTGGTAGATGAGAATAAACCGCCCAACAACCTGAGCGGCTGAATCTTCCACAAGACTCAATAGCAGCCGGTAGAAGCATCCACAACAGCAGTTGAGTCATTATCCTCGTACACGTTACGGGAGGAGATGGTAGATGAGAATGATCGTTCTCCTCCACACAAGATCTTCCCACTTGGTATACGAAAATTAAAACTGAGAAAAACATCATGATGAATGAGGTCCCGAATGATCCAAGAGCATACATTGACCAAATTTTCGTATCGCCTGAAATATCAAGCCCCGAACATCTTTTATAAAGAACATCATACCGACTTGCAATATCAACATTATATTATTTTAACAGAGTCATTGGGTTAGAAAAGACTTCTTGTGCATCCATCAGTTTGTATTATATTTAATATGCATACTGAACAACGTAATGGTAATATTTTAAGTTAGCAAAATCAAACAGCAACCTTATTAAAATTGCAGTATCAAACAACAAGCTTATTTAAGATTGTTGTACCATTCAGCAACCTTTTACAACATTGCAGAAAGAAACAGCGATCTTGTTTAAGTTAGCACTTTCAAACCACAATCTCTTATAACATAGCTGTACCATTCAGCGATCTTTATTGAGTTGGTGGTTTGAAACAGCGACCTTCTTAAGGTATCTGTTTCAAACAGCGATCTTGAATAACATAGCTGATTCAAACAGCGATCTTCAGGAAGGTTGCAGCTTTTGGACAGAAAACTCTTGGAAGGTTGATGTTTCATTAGGCGACTTACCTAGAGTTGTAACAAAAATCAGGGATCACCTAAAGACACTTTTTTTTTGTCTAGACCACTCATTTATGCAAAAAATTCTGCGATATAGCAAACATGATTGTGACTTGAAAGGGTAAGTACGATATTTAAAAAAAATTTAGAAGGATATTTATGAAATGTAAACTTATAAAAAAATGTGTATGTAAATAATCCAAATAAGTAAACAGTTAAACACACACGCTAGAAGAAAACATATGTATGTGCATATAGCAAAAACTCACGGTTTTCTGCGTGAGGCCCAACCAGCATGATCTTCAAACTGTTGGGTTTTGAAGGCTTTAATCACACAAAAAACTCACGTACAGAGAATATGTTTGCTGCTAAAAAAAACCCTACTTCTCATTCTATAGGGAACGTACAATATATAGAACAAACAATGACCCACTAACCCATTAACTAATAATTAGGGCCACTAACCCATTAACCCCACTAAATTAATTTTGCTAAACACTTCAACATAAAAAACACATGACTAATTAAAAATACCTGACCCATAAAATACATTCTTCTACCGACCCGACTTGACCCGTCAAGATTAATCTAACATTCACCCCCTTAATCTTGACATTTTGACCCGTTTCTTTCTTGCTCGTTGATTGAACCACATAGGTTCCGGTCTTGCTCTTGCCATTCGAACCGCTAAGGTTCGGTTCTTTCTTTCTTTCTTTCTTTTGGCTATCGATATTCTTCTTTCTTTCTAATCGACGCTCTTTCTTTCTTTCTTCATTTTGACTAGTGCTTGCTCTTTCTTTCTTGTAACACCGGTCTCTTTCTTTCTTTCTTTCTTTCTTGTGAGGCCTTCTTTCTTTCTTGCAAAGCGATGCCGGCCTCTTTCCTTCTTTCTTCTTTCTTATGGCGCCTCTTCTTTCTTTCTTTCTTTCTTAAGGATTCAATTATTTGAATCCGACTTTCTTTCTTGCTGATCTTGCTAGTTAACTTGCTTTAAACATGCTTCTTGCTTGCTATCCATTGCCAAAAATAACCTTGCTACTCGTTCCAATCCATGCTACTTTCTTGCTAGCTTCTTTGCCTTATTCTTGCTATGACCAGATTTGGTTTTCATGCTAAACTTGTTAACTTTCTATAGCATCCATATACCAATGCCACTCGATACTCTTTCATTACCGATTCAGCACCGAAAGCAGCTCACAACACCCTTCCTGGATTACTTATTTTCTCTTGCTTTCTTCTCTTTCTTTGACAATAAGTATGACCTTTAGAGGTGCTAGGCTACCAGGTTTTCTTTCCTTCCACCGCAACAACCTTTTTTTTTTAACCCAATATCATATTCAATCTATGACTCCAAAGTTCAAATATTGATCTGAATGTTTATCCACAGATCCATTAATTTCAAATTTACCTCAGAAGTCAAACCTTGCACAAGTGCACAACCACCGTCTTCTTCAATACTGAATATTTCATTCATACTTATCTCAAACAAGACCGAATGAACCTTCGTCTCTTCTTACTTATCTTGTGGCTGATTGTCGAGACTTGCTACTTCTCCTTTCTTTTTCTTCTCGTGACCAGAACTATTTTCCTCATGCTTCGATCACCAATAATCTCCTTCTTGAGCACCCTCTTGCAAATTCTTTCTGTCTTCCATATCTTGCAGTTTAGAGGGCTGCTCCCCTCTTTTCAGAACCGACTCTCAAAACGGCCCTCTCTCTCGTACTACGAACCAGGTATGAGCCTAGGGCTCTGATACCAATTGTTGGGTTTTGAAGGCTTTAATCACACAAAAAACTCACGTACAGAGAATATGTTTGCTGCTAAAAAAAACCCTACTTCTCATTCTATAGGAAACGTACAATATATAGAACAAACAATGACCCACTAACCCATTAACTAATAATTAGGGCCACTAACCCATTAACCCCACTAAATTAATTTTGCTAAACACTTCAACATAAAAAACACATGACTAATTAAAATACCTGACCCATAAAATACATTCTTCTACCGACCCGACTTGACCCGTCAAGATTAATCTAACACAAACTGTGAGGCACTGATCCCAGTTTTGCAACAGGAACAAAAGATACCATTACCCAACTTATAACCATTTAGACATTTCTGCAAACAAAACAAAACAATTTGTCGGATTCTTTCTGGGTAATAAATTATAGAGTAAAATCCTATTTTCGTCCCTGAGGTTTGGCCAGTTATGCGACTTTCGTCCAAAGGTTTGTTTTTCTGCATCTGGATCGAAAAGGTTTGAAATGTTGCCATTTTCATCCCGCTCGTTAACTCCATCCATTTTTCTCCGTTAAGTCAGGGGTATTTCCGTCTTTTTTGTTAACTTAAAGGGCAATTCAGTCTTTTTCAAGGGTATTCGGTCTTTTAGCATAAAGTGAAAAAAAAAACGAATTGCCCTTTAAGTTAACAAAAAAGGACGAAAATACCCCTCACTGAATGGAGAAAAAAGGATGGAGCTAACGAGCCGGATGAAAATGGCAAACATTTGAAACCTTTCCGATCCAGATGCGGAAAAACAGACCTTTGGACAAAGTCGCAAAACTGGCCAAACCTCATGGACGAAAATGGAATTTTACTCTAAATTATATTTATTCGCATATGAATTATCAGATTTGTTACCTTTCCACAAGCAACGTAAGTTAGTTCAGTTCCATCTGGTAATCCTCCTTCCTTAAAAACAGGCGAATGCAATGAAAGATTCCTGAAAAAAACATCATATGATTATTTTCCTGCAAACTTATGGAACATATTTTAAAAAAATCAGAGACCGACTTTTTCGTTAGCTTTGGTCCACTCTTTTGTTGTGATGAGGTACATTTAGTAATACTAACGATGGGTCTTGGTGCCGAAGCGGATCTTGGTGACCTACACCACCGTAATAAATATTAGTATATCTATAAAAAGTACGAAGCTTGATTATCATTTTGTATTCTACATTTCTACCTTTTGAGTATCTTTGAATTTTTTATTTTGTTTCCTGAAAATTTAAACTTTCGAGCCCTTCTAACGGTTTTCAGAGATGACTTTGATGACCTGAAAAATCACAAGATAGATCGGTTATAAAACGAAGGGACATTAGACATTAGACATTATTAAAGGAAATTAAAGAGAGAAAAGAAATATACTTGGATGAAATAGATTCTGACTTCCTTTTTCTGCCTCGTTTATTCTTGGTAAGAATGGAAACTGCTGACCTGTTACTTTCAGATACCTTCAGGTCCAGACTTGATGCCCCTATGAATATTAGACAATAATATTTTGCGTTAAACCTAACGAGCATGAATTATTGGAATTTAAAGAGAGATGCATTCATTAAAGCAATTATGAAAACATTAGACATTAAAGGAAATATATAATGCATAACACAAGGGCATTTTAACATACCCAAAAGTTAAGAACTTTTCTTTTTGCTTTAATGAGGGTAAATTAGTCTTTCAAACACTAATTACACTTTAATTCCCTCATCTTAATTACACTTTAATCCCTCATCTTTAACAAATATAGATAATTAGTTAGTAGTTACAGTTTATCCCCTTAAAAAAAACTAACTACCCATACAGTGATTATATTATCTTGGTATTAAAAAGCACAAGGTGCTTTGAGACGTTTACGTCTTAAAAGTGCAGGGCGTTGCTCTATATTCAACCAATCAAAAATTTATGTACAACTAGAAACCTCATATGTCTTATCTCTTTTACATGTCAGCCTTTTTATCAAGTAAACAATTCATTATATCTTCATCTGTTTGATGTTTTTACATATCACCCTCTTACAAACTCCAATTTTGATCAATGTTGACCTAGATGTAGAAGAGGCAAACAACCTGATATTTTTCTTGGTTAATTAAATAAACCCTTCTCAAATGCTCTGCTTCGTTTTTTGTATGTTTCTTGTAGTTGGGGTCTGGCATATATGGTGCAGCGTGGTCTGTTACACAGCGGACCCAAACTCGCCTATATCTTATTAGGTTGCAATTGAATGGTTATGTGTATGCAAGATTGACTAAAGTACTTTCACTACTTATTCGCATAATATATAGAGCTCGGTATTTAGGCTTATAGGACCTGAGTTCTAAACAATCAATCTAGCAATTTCAATTGACTTTGGTAGTATTTGACTTGTTGATCTTATATTTTTTTTTAAACGGCGAATTTCTTTTAATCGATGTCGTCTGTGGACCTGAACTCAAGACCTCCCCTATCAAACCCAGATGTCTAAAGACTTTGCCTTTGGCAATGACCACCACCTCATTGGCATGTTCATCTTATATTTAACCTTAATAATCTAACTATGAAAAAGATTTCCATGGGGTCAAAGCGTGAATTTAATCATATGTCGATGCCCTATTGTTGACATGTCCTATTATTATGCGTGTTAATACTAAATTGTTAATTACTAATTCTTTTACGTCATTCATAACCAAACAAAACGATACGGTGGAAAAACTAACAAGAAGCGCAAACAACGTCGCAAATGTCGATCCCGCTGCAACACGCGGGTTCCCCACTAGTCCTTGTAAAAAAAGGAATACAATTTATATGCAATAATCTTTAGCTGAACATTTGATGCAAGGAAAAATCATATACCATAAATTTCATTACATAAAAAGTAATACATGAAAATACGAGTTGAAAATCTTTATAACAAATCATAAGACTACATGTATCAAACAAGAACCCAGATTGAGTATAGACGAACTAACAAGTAACCCCTTGTGTAAGGTTGAGTTTAAATTTTAAAATTGTAAATGTTTAACATTACCATGTGCAGTCAAGATAATCCTATAAGCAATCAACATGTTATGAAGGATTGATATATGTTCTTCAGATCCCTGCACAATGAAAACAATAACATGTAAGCATGCTACATTCGTAACAAAATCAATAACGATGATAAAATTAAAACAGAGTTCTTGCCACAATAATAACTCAAAACAAAAATAGAAGAAATTAGAAGTAATGATACAAAGATTAAATAATGCTTACCTGAGATGACCTCGCTTGTTTTCCTAACATTTGCAATGAAGTTACCAATTAGGGTTGTTGACAACGGCAGCCGCAACAAGAGAACTAGGTTTTATGATTATGCATTGAGTAGGGTTTGATAACTTCTTATTTATAGTATTGGACCACTAAATAAAATTGGACTTTTTTGGGCCTACAAGGCCTGTCCAATTTGAAAAGGATAAAAAAAACATGCAAAAATTCAAAAGTGTTATTGTTGTGATTTGTAACCTATATCTCTATAGCCAAAAATGAAATACTTACCGCTAAACTACAACAAGATTATCTGTCATATAGTTAAATTACATATTAATATCCACATCACACACACACACACACACACACACATATATATATATATATATATATATATATATATATATATATATATATATATATATATATATATATATATATATATATATAAACAAGAGGATCCGGAGAAAACCCATTAAAGTGTGAAAACAGTGAGAATGATTCTCAGCCACAAGATCTTTGTGCTTTGTGGCTAAGTTTGATGCGGGTCATTTTTGTAGATACTAGGAACCTTAAAACTACCAGGAGGGGTAAAATAGGATGATCCAAACAAGGGTGCACATGCTAATCACATGCCATTTCCCCATCACATTTAACCGTCCATAATTTTTTATACGTGTTTATTTAAAAAAAAACATAAACCATAAAATCCAATGTTTTTTTTTCTTTCCAACGACTACACTATTGATATAATTTTAAAAAAAAAATGAACTTGGTTTTTATGGCGTTTTCAACTTTTTTATGGCGTTTTCAACTTTGTTTTTTTTATGATGTTTTCAAAAAGGTTTTTATGGCGTTTTTTCTGAACCTGGTGTATTTATGGCATTTTCAACTGGTTTTTTCATGGTTTTTTTATTGAACTGTGTGTTTTATGGCGTTTTCAAATGGATATTTCTTGTCATTTTTCATGGCGTTTTCTGAACTGGGAATATTTTTTTGAATTATTTTGCTCACCCTTTATCATTCCTTTTTTATGATACAAACTAATGATTCTGAAAATAAAAAACGGTTTAAAGCGCCAAACCGAACTGTTAAACCGCTAAACCAGATGCAACCTGGCCGTTTGATTTGTCTTTCTCTTAAACCGTAGTTAGTGGTTCATCCCACATGTTTTGTAAAATGCGGCTAATGAGCCATGAACACCCCTTGCTAAAATATTGAAAAAGTGTAAAGATTATTTCTACATAACGTATTTTTTATATACATTGTAATGGATTGATGTATGTTGTGTTGTAGGTTGTACCCCCTATCAAGCAAGAAAAATATATCAAGCATTAAAAGCAAAAGGATTACCTGTTGTGTTGGTGGAGTACGAATTAAGGGGAGCAGCATGGCTTTCGCAAGGTTAGAAATATATTTAACGTCTTGTTTTTTATCTTCATTTTTTCAGGTAAAGAGATTAATTACTTTGGATGCGTAATGTATGCTAGCCGAAAACATTAAATTCACACTCGAACAACAAATGGTGTTTTTCGCACGTTTAGTGGGACACTTTAAGGTTGTAGACGCAATCGTTCCCGTCAAGATTGATAACTTCAACTAATAAGTTTGTATTTTGTACCTCTTTGAAGTTCAATCGTCTTAGAGGTGACATTTTCGGCCTATTTATTTTATTTTCATTGTGTCAAATAAGCAAGTCAAAAGGGTTGAAACTTAGCTAAATGTAAACATATCAAAATTTCCTCTTTTCTTAGACAATATAGTTTTTTTTTTTTTTTTTTTTTTTTTTTGAATAAATTTGGTTACTTTGTTTTATAATGTTGACAATTCTTTTGGCTTTAGTTTTCAATACTTTTCGCACAACGGTTGGCCTTGAGTTGGTTACCAAGTTAATTTTTTTTATTTGGTTTGGGGCAAATTACGGATTTGATAGTTGATTTATAGTTTTTTTATGAATTTGGCCTCTGTACTTACGAGGGCTAGTGTTAATTTAGATCCTTAGCGGCTTCGCATTAGCGATATACATAAAGTTAACCAAAGGCCCCTTTTCTTTCTCTGGTGACCGAGTCCTTTCCTATGAACTCAAAATTACTGTGGGCACCGATCCAAGCAACATTCCCATATGTTATCTGGATTTCATCATGCCCCATGTGAACATCAAAAAAAATAACATAAAGTAATAGTTTCGAATTTCGAACGCAATCAGGTTGATATAAATTGTTACGGATCAAAGTATTGAGCGAATTATAAAGAAGAAGACCAAAAGAGAAGAGAAGAGAAAATTATCTATTACATTATTTATCTGTTACGGTCATCGTATCGTAGACTACATAAGTAATTACATTAGTTTCATATGGAATCATCACCTACCATGTAGCATATATTGGTGAAGTTCATATGACATAAAACTAAAAAATTGACTTTAGAAATATTTTTTAAGATAAAAAGCAAACTTTGTAAGTGCAGGGACTATTTGTCAAAGCAAATAATGTCATTGATATTGAATCCTATTGGTGCATATTTCGTACGTCTGACACAGTGCGAATAGTTAGATAGAGCGTGTGTTGAATATTGTATAGAATAGGAAAAAGTTGGACACGGTTTTGTAAATGTCAAGGTCCATCCGGCCAGATGACCATCCGGACGGATGGACATAGTAGATGACCATCCGGACGGATGGACATAGTAGGTAGTTGTCTATAAATAGGGACTTGGGGTTCCCATTTGGGCAAGCTTTTGGTCCCTTAGGGGAAATGTTGTCCAACTGGTCTCATGGTGCTGTAACGTTGAATAATCAATAGAGAACAGATTGTAAGTGACTGCTCGGTGTCGTGTCTATCTTCTACTCCTTTCTTAGTCGTAATAAACGTACCGAACACGTCGGATCGAGACCGAGGCTCCGTCAAAATCACTGGTTCCTAGATTAGCAAGGGTATTAGAGCTACAGTACCGATTTAATCGATCTAACAGTCGGTTAAATCACCCAAAGCTCATCAATTTTGGGTTAAATGGGAGTTTTGACGTTAAAACAGAGAAAATCATCAAAGTAAAGGTCAATTTATGGATGGATTTTAGAATTAAAGACATCAATCTGTTCAGAATTGATTCGCGCACAATCCGATGAAGTTTCATCATGAAATTCACACAAATAAAGATTCTGGATCGAAAAAAAGGTGATTCAGAGTGTTCTTGAGCTGTTAAAACATACCCGATCGGATGACCATCCGATCGGATAACCATATGACCCATGTCATTAGCTTGTGTTTGAAAGATTAGTTGGTTTTCACTCGAATGTTCATTCGATCGGATGACCATCCGATCAGATGACCATTCGATCGGATGACCATCCGATCCACTAACACAAGCTTGTCCACTTTGTCATTCGACCGGACCACCATCCAATCGGATGACCATCCGACAACATGCCATTCGTCCAGATGATCAAATGCCTAAAAAAGGCATTTTTTGATCGCAACGACGAAATGAGTCTCCAGAAAAAATTAAAAAATTTGATGATTGAAAATTTTTTTGGGCTTTTAACGATAAAGCTGGGTTGTTTGGAGACACCGACATGGGCTTTAGTGAACATAATTGATGATGCGATCACGGATTGTGGAAATTAGTAGGGTAGTCAGGATACCAGTGCAGAAAGATTTTCTTGGTAGTATCTGTCACACCCCCAAAATCCACCTGCGGAGTATCACCGCTTGGGAGCGTGACATGACCAGGATCCTAACCACCAGTCATATTGAACGTGCAATATAATTAAGTATAGCGGAAGCATTTAAGTAAAACCAACATAAGTATTAAATATCATCATAAGTGTTCAAATAGCATTCATGATCCTTTGGCCACAACGACCTGCTCCTCCCTGTGCAAGCTCCATAATGTACCTAAGGTTCTGCAAGGCATGCAGCAGAGAGTCAACAACTAGTTGAGCGTGTTCACAGAAAGTAAGTTCAGTAATAAAATGGTATAGCAAGCATTGCGTTCGTTCATCTAATCATGCATCGTATTAGTTCGTTCATTGTTCATGTATAGTATTGGTTTCCATCGCGGGCCCTTTAGGCATGTATGCGGAGATTTGGGTTAATACTCCCAAATATCCTAGACTATGTATATTTGTATCGCTGGCCACCCTGGCATGTGTGCGAAGTTCTAATATGTTTAGTTCGCAGCCTTCCCGAGGCATGTGTGCGAAGATCAGTCATAATTATCGCAGCCAACCCTTGGCGTGTGTGCGAAGATCTGTTCAAGTAGGTATACTAGTCTAGCCGTATCTTATCATTCACCATCCTCACCCTGAGGACTCGTATCATTAAGTTCCATTAACTAAGTATGTACGTATAGTTCATTCAATCCCATTCCCCCCCTGGGAACCCCATGCCTTGGCTGTGTGAACTCACCTTGGTTTGCTCGGCAGATACACAATGAGTATAGATAAGCTAGTAAATGGTCAATCACGTCCTAGCATGGTTGTAATACAAGTCAGGTTTTGACTAAGATAATGCACGTATACATCATAGCAAACATGTATAGGTCATGGCAACACTTAACAATCAAGTAACGAAATCAAGAAGCCCAATTAAATCATCACAGATCAATTACACCTACTCGGCCCAATAAATGACATTGTGCGATTCTTACGGATTGTGCGAGTAGGATTTGGGCTTGAGGCCCAACCGTTGTTCCATTTGGGTTGTGCGACCGTCTAGCCCAACCCGGCATACCCTCGGCCCAAATAGTAACACATAACAGTTAAGAAAATTCATAACACTTGTGCGATCCAGCTACTTACCCAGCCCAACAGTTCATCCGGCCCAAACTATCAAGTAACCCTTTTAACACATACGGCCCAAATAACGAAACAATCACTTGTGCGATCTGTGTAAGCTTGTGCGATAGAAGTCTTGGGCTGTCCGGCCCAACATACAGCCTTGTGCGACCAGGCTGCACTTGTGCGACTGGTTCAGCTTGTGTGATCGGGCCAGTTTGTGCGACCCGTGACCCTTGTGCGTTTGGGCCAGCTTGTGCGTGTGGTCCGTTTGTGCGATTGGACTCCTTGGTCGGCCAAGGAGTCTTGTGCGATGGTTGAACTAATTCCACAATTCAAGCAATCGGTTACAGCCATACATTCTGTCAATCAATTACCATGTTTCCATATATGCACAAAATCAATTAACAACTAATAATTTTCCATATTATAGATCAAACAAGGGTTTCCAACATTAATTCATATGAACCCTAACAAAGTATGAACAACAAACTCATGAACACGAATCCGTCTATCAACAACATAACCAATTCATCAAGTTAACAATCCGAATAAATGATCATACACATATGGCCGATTACATACAAGCAGATTGGTTATGATAACCTATGACATCTAGTCAGTTTAGCTCGATAACATAACTCATCCGATTACAATCATATGGTGAACAAACGATTTGCAAGAACACAAACTAAACCACATAAATCGTACAAGAACATAATCAATCATACTAACCGGTTACAAGTAAAGGAATGTGATCCGAATGGGAAGTTGGTTCTTGTGCCGTCGGTTTCCAAGCAACGAGAGAGAGAGAGAGAGAGTTTGTGTGTGTGTGCTTCTTGGTTGCAAAGATTGAGAAAACTAAAAACCCTAATTGTGTGTATGTGAGCATATACGTAGAGGAGGTGTGGGCCGAAACCCCACATGGGCTGTGTCATGGTCTCGAGTCCACTATGTTGACCGAGTGGGTTTTGTAAGTGATTTGCTAATCGGTTCAAGTAGTAACATACACATTCTCATGAAATCATATAGCACGTAACATTCGATCAATCAACGTAATCACATAGTTCACATTGTACGTAACATCATAACATCCGTTAACTCAAAGTGTCATATAAGCACACATAACGTTACATCTAAGCAAGTCTAAAGTTCGAGTTGTCACATTATCCCCAACTAATTGGAAATTTCGTCCCGAAATTTGGTATGCACTCACTGAGGAAGCTAGGTAAACTGTATTGTTCACTGATTTTCCTGGGGTGTCACATCCTCCCCCCGTTGATCTGGAAATTCCGAAGTAGTAGCTTCAGCCTCAGTAGTGGTAGCATTGGTTTCGAACAATTGGGGGTACTTTTCTGTCATCCTGTCTTCGCGTTCCCAGGTGTACTCTGGGCCACGTTTGGAGTTCCAACGAACTCGAACAAGAGGGATTCTCTTGTGTTTGAGGACCTTCACATCCCGGTCCGTGATTTCAACTGGTTCCTCGACGAACTGCAACCGCTCGTCGATAGTGAGTTCCTTGAAAGGAATGATGAGGTTTTCATCTGATAGGCACTTCTTTAGATTTGACACATGAAAGACATTGTGAACTGCCCCGAGTTCAGCTGGTAGGTTCAATCTGTAGGCTACCTTGCCAATCTTTTCTATGATTTCGAATGGTCCGACATAGCGCGGATTTAGTTTGCCCCGTTTGCCAAAACGTACCACACCCTTCCAGGGTGAGACTTTCAATAAAACCCGGTCCCCGACCTGAAAATTCCAAAGGTTTTCTACGCTTGTCCGCGTAGGTTTTTCTGACGGTCGCGTGCTGCCGCCATGCGTTGTCGTATCTGTGTTATCTTTTCTGTGGCGTCCACTACAATCTCTGGACCCGTGATCTGACTATCCCCCACCTCTGCCCAACAGAGAGGTGACCGGCATTTACGCCCGTACAATGCCTCGAATGGAGCGGCTTGGATGCTGGTGTGATAGCTATTATTATATGAGAACTCCACCAAAGGGAGATGCTTTTCCCAGCTGTTGCCGAAATCGATAACGCATGCCCTAAGCATGTCTTCAAGTGTTTGAATCGTTCGCTCAGACTGCCCATCCGTCTGAGGATGATATGCTGTGCTCATGTCTAATCGTGAGCCGAAAGATTTGTGCATCGCTTGCCATAGCTCTGACGTGGATCGTGCATCGCGATCCGAAATGATTGAAGTGGGCACCCCGTGCCTCGAAACAACTTCCTTGCGATAGACGTCTGCGAGAGTGGAGAACTTATCTGTTTCCTTTATAGCTAGGAAGTGTGCAGACTTGGTGAGTCGATCCACGCTCACCCATATGGTATCATTCCCACGCTGGGATCTGGGTAGGCCTGTGACGAAATCCATGGAAATTTCTTCCCATTTCCATTGCGGTATCGTGGGTTGTTGAAGTAGGCCAGCTGGTTTCTGATATTCAACGTTGACTCTCGCACAGGTCAAGCATTTTCCAACGTACGTAGCGATGTGGGCCTTCATACTAGGCCACCAGTATGTAGTGCTGATGTCGTGGTACATTTTGTCCGACTCTGGATGTACCGAGTAGCGAGACTTGTGTGCTTCGTCCATCACAAGTTCGCGTAGACCGCCATAAAGTGGGACCCAAACACGCCCCGTTACATAGTAGGCGTCGTCTGCCTTCTGTTCCATTTGCTGTCGTGAGCCGCGTAAGGCTTCAGCCTTGACGTTTTCGGGCTTCAGTGCTTCTATCTGAGCATTTCGTATCTGTGCTGGAAGGCTAGACTGAATCGTAAGCTGTAGCCCTCGCACGCGCCGTGGTAGAGTGTCTTTCCGACTGAGGGCGTCAGCCACAACATTGGCTTTGCCTGGATGATACTTGATAGCGCGTTCGTAGTCGTTCCGTAACTCGATCCATCGCCGTTGACGCATGTTCAAATCCTTTTGCTTAAGAATATGCTCGAGACTCCTGTGATCGGTGTAAATCGTGCACCTGGTACCGTACAGGTAGTGTCGCCATATCTTAAGCGCGAAAACAACAGCTCCCAGCTCTAGATCGTGTGTCGTGTAGTTCCGTTCGTGAATCTTGAGTTGATGAGAGGCGTAAGCGATAACCTTGTCGCGCTGCATTAACACACATCCAAGCCCCCGAATGGATGCATCACAATATACCACGAAGTCATCTGTGCCCTCTGGCAATGAGAGGATAGGTGCACTGCAAAGTCTATCCTTTAGGTGCTGAAAAGCAGTCTCCTGGGGCTCTCCCCAGCGATAGGTGACACCCTTCTGTGTCAGTAGCGTAAGCGGCTGAGCAATCTTCGAAAAGTCTTTAATAAACCGTCTGTAATAACCCGCCAAACCCAAAAATTGGCGTATTTCCGTTGGCGTACGCGGTGCAGGCCAGTTTCTGATCGAATCTACCTTGGATGGATCGACATGGATCCCATCCTTGTTCACTACGTGGCCTAAGAAGTGGACTTCTCGAATACTATGACGAACTTGTCTAGGTAGGGTTTGCACACCCTGTTCATAAGGTCCTTAAATACGGCAGGTGCGTTCTAATATATCAAATCATCCACCATATCAAACATAAAGTATAGTAGTTAAAGTAATTCATAAAACCCAATACGATTGATGTTCAAACCAAACTTTGTTTGAGTAACAGAGACATAATAATGAAAACCCAAAACAAGTTATAAGTTCAAATATCGTTCACGGCGTCTCCTTGACCAATCATGCACACGCGGCCCCGGCGTCATGTTTTCCATTGCTTTCCCCGACGCTATCCCCGTTGTCGTCCTTGCTTCCATGATCGTGGTTCTGATTCTGGTTCCAATTCAATTGTGGGTATTGTCTCTCATAGTGATCTTTTGTACCATACTGAAAACATTCCCTAAAACTTTGCTGCTGCCACTGAGCCTGTGAGGCTTGAGGCTGTTGTTGTCGTTGTTCCTGGCTTACAGGACGTGAGTTTCGACAATCCTTAGCTTCATGTCCAATCTTGAGACATCTCTGACATCGCTCCTTGCGACACCATCCGCTGTGGTGCCTGTTACAAATGTTGCACCATGGATGAATTCCTCGATATCTTTTCTGCCCATGATTACTAGAAAACTGATATCTGGGCCAATGGTAGTCATCTATCTCCTGTTTCTGCGTCAGAGGCTGGACCAAAATTAATCCCGTGCTCAGGTTTTCATCCCACTTGCGTTTGTTATCTCCAGAAGGGCATGCTGTATCAGTCTTAGCACGTTTTGGTAGTTTGTTCTGTTCTACAGCCTGGTCGGTGAGACGATGAGCCAGTCGAGCGACTTGCTGGATGGTGCCAAGGTTAGCTGTGGTCATTTGACTCTGAATTCCGGGCACTAGACCCTTGAGATACAGTTCGATACGTTTGGTGGGAGGATCTACCATAGTAGGACAAAATGTGGCTAACTCGTTTGATCTCCTCGTATAAGCTTCAATTTCAGACCCCACCATCTGTAGGTTGAGGAACTCTTCCTCTAGTTTGTGGATGTCCTCTTGACTGCAAAACTCTTCCTTAATTAGGTCCTTGAACTCGTTCCAGGGAGTGGCATTAGCAGCTGCCAGCCCTAACATCTGAACCTGTGCTTCCCACCAGGTTAATGCAGCACCTTCGAGTGTCCTAGTAGCAAACTTTACTCTACGAGACTCAGGGCAATCATACACCTCGAAGTCAGTTTCGAGCCTTTCTAACCAATGGAGGAGTCCAACTGCTCCCTCCGTGCCGTTGAAGGTGCTGGAACGACAATCCATGAAATTCCTAAAAGTGCAGACAGGTGGCTGCGCGTGTTGACCTATTGTGTATGAATAGGGCAAAGTTTAATTACAAGGGCTAGTTTAGGAGTGTAGGATCTAAAGATCCTAGTGTGTGCTATAATCACAGGATATACCTCCTGCTTGTGCGGCTGCAAGTGCCGCAGCAACTTGAGCTTGAACGAGAGCCTCTAGCTGGGCTTGAGTCATGTTGATTCGTCCAGACATGATCTTCATAGTAAAAGTAACGTAAGCGAGAGTGGTTCGCGAGTAGGGCGATGACAGAAAAGTGTAAGCACGTAGGTGTTCTCATGCTATAGTATCATGTGTATCTAAGCGTAATGCGAGCAAAGTTCTAAACAGTTCTAGCAAACAGGCAATAAACATAAACCTTATTACCTAGGATGTCGAGTCTTGCACGTGGAGCGAAGCGTCGTTGTGGATCGTTAAGAGCACTGTTCTGGTTATAGTCTGGTTTTAATAAAAATGTTTTCCCATATTAAAACCTAGTTCTCTATAACCAATGGCTCTGATACCAATCTGTCACACCCCCAAAATCCACCTGCGGAGTATCACCGCTTGGGAGCGTGACATGACCAGGATCCTAACCACCAGTCATATTGAACGTGCAATATAATTAAGTATAGCGGAAGCATTTAAGTAAAACCAACATAAGTATTAAATATCATCATAAGTGTTCAAATAGCATTCATGATCCTTTGGCCACAACGACCTGCTCCTCCCTGTGCAAGCTCCATAATGTACCTAAGGTCCTGCAAGGCATGCAGCAGAGAGTCAACAACTAGTTGAGCGAGTTCACAGAAAGTAAGTTCAGTAATAAAATGGTATAGCAAGCATTGCGTTCGTTCATCTAATCATGCATCGTATTAGTTCGTTCATTGTTCATGTATAGTATTGGTTTCCATCGCGGGCCCTTTAGGCATGTATGCGAAGATTTGGGTTAATACTCCCAAATATCCTAGACTATGTATATTTGTATCGCTGGCCACCCTGGCATGTGTGCGAAGTTCTAATATGTTTAGTTCGCAGCCTTCCCGAGGCATGTGTGCGAAGATCAGTCATAATTATCGCAGCCAACCCTTGGCGTGTGTGCGAAGATCTGTTCAAGTAGGTATACTAGTCTAGCCATATCTTATCATTCACCATCCTCACCCTGAGGACTCGTATCATTAAGTTCCATTAACTAAGTATGTACGTATAGTTCATTCAATCCCATTCCCCCCCCCCTGGGAACCCCATGCCTTGGCTGTGTGAACTCACCTTGGTTTGCTCGGCAGATACACAATGAGTATAGATAAGCTAGTAAATGGTCAATCACGTCCTAGCATGGTTGTAATACAAGTCAGGTTTTGACTAAGATAATGCACGTATACATCATAGCAAACATGTATAGGTCATGGCAACACTTAACAATCAAGTAACGAAATCAAGAAGCCTAATTAAATCATCACAGATCAATTACACCTACTCGGCCCAATAAATGACATTGTGCGATTCTTACGGATTGTGCGAGTAGGATTTGGGCTTGAGGCCCAACCGTTGTTCCATTTGGGTTGTGCGACCGTCTAGCCCAACCCGGCATACCCTCGGCCCAAATAGTAACACATAACAGTTAAGAAAATTCATAACACTTGTGCGATCCAGCTACTTACCCAGCCCAACAGTTCATCCGGCCCAAACTATCAAGTAACCCTTTTAACACATACGGCCCAAATAACGAAACAATCACTTGTGCGATCTGTGTAAGCTTGTGCGATAGAAGTCTTGGGTTGTCCGGCCCAACATACAGCCTTGTGCGACCAGGCTGCACTTGTGCGACTGGTTCAGCTTGTGTGATCGGACCAGTTTGTGCGACCCGTGACCCTTGTGTGTTTGGGCCAGCTTGTGCGTGTGGTCCGTTTGTGCGATTGGACTCCTTGGTCGGCCAAGGAGTCTTGTGCGATGGTTGAACTAATTCCACAATTCAAGCAATCGGTTACAGCCATACATTCTGTCAATCAATTACCATGTTTCCATATATGCACAAAATCAATTAACAACTAATAATTTTCCATATTATAGATCAAACAAGGGTTTCCAACATTAATTCATATGAACCCTAACAAAGTATGAACAACAAACTCATGAACACGAATCCGTCTATCAACAACATAACCCTTTCACAAACCAATTCATCAAGTTAACAATCCGAATAAATGATCATACACATATGGCCGATTACATACAAGCAGATTGGTTATGATAACCTATGACATCTAGTCAGTTTAGCTCGATAACATAACTCATCCGATTACAATCATATGGTGAACAAACGATTTGCAAGAACACAAACTAAACCACATAAATCGTACAAGAACATAATCAATCATACTAACCGGTTACAAGTAAAGGAATGTGATCCGAATGGGAAGTTGGTTCTTGTGCCGTCGGTTTCCAAGCAACGAGAGAGAGAGAGAGAGTTTGTGTGTGTGTGCTTCTTGGTTGCAAAGATTGAGAAAACTAAAAACCCTAATTGTGTGTATGTGAGCATATACGTAGAGGAGGTGTGGGCCGAAACCCCACATGGGCTGTGTCATGGTCTCGAGTCCACTATGTTGACCGAGTGGGTTTTGTAAGTGATTTGCTAATCGGTTCAAGTAGTAACATACACATTCTCATGAAATCATATAGCACGTAACATTCGATCAATCAACGTAATCACATAGTTCACATTGTACGTAACATCATAACATCCGTTAACTCAAAGTGTCATATAAGCACACATAACGTTACATCTAAGCAAGTCTAAAGTTCGAGTTGTCACAGTATCTGACTATTTATGGGCCAAATCGTAAAATCCGCAATGATGAAAAACTGAAATTTAGAGGAATATTGTAATATTTTCGGCATAGTCGAGTTTTTCACAGATAAAAGAGGACTGAATTGCTCAGTTTGAGGGGGAATTCAGTGATAGAGACGTCAGAATTTGCAAAATGAGGGGGAATACAAATTTCAATGTCCTATGTTGAAATTCTGGCATTTTTGAAATTTGTGACACTACAACACTATTCGGGTAGTTTCGACTTCAGATTGTCAGGGGAAATGTGAATCTGATCGTGGATGATAGCTTCTAAGATCTAGATTATCCGAGGAGATGAGTCTAATTGTAGACGAATGCTTCAGAGATCAGATTACATTACGAGATGATTTGTCTTCCGATGAAGATTTGCTGATTATGGAGAATACCGTTTACACGGATCTATCATTCTTTTGGTGTGTTATCGTTGATCACAGTAAACGAGATATCAGATTTTCAGGGGGAATCACGGATTTGAAGTTAACCAGTGGGGTATTTGAAGTTTCTATCAATTGTCGGTTGAGTTTTTGTACATTCTTAGATCGAGCAGGCGGAATGCGAGATCATGGTGCTTACAGGTCATATCAAAAACTGAGCTCGGATGCGCTTAAAGTTGAAATAGAGGATGCTGCATTGATTAGTTTCAAGTTGGTGATTGTTGGTGAAGGTTGCAGTTTAGCAAATCAGAGAAGAGTCGTGAACTGTGCAAAAGACCTAAAGATTCATTCCAAGGGGAATTAGAACTTTATATTGACAAAAGCAAACCCGAATCATAAATCAAGGGGGAATCTATTGTAAGATTTCAAGATGCCTGATTGATGTTGCAGAAAAGTTGAAGTTGCAGAATATTCAAACACGGCTCAAGGTTCTTAAAGAATTAAAGACGGTTCGACAGTGACAGCCGAGGGGAAATCTGTTGGTGCATATTTCGGACGTCTGACACTATGCGAATAGTTAGATAGAGCGTGTGTTGAATATTGTATAGAATAGGAGAAAGTTGGACACGGTTTTATAATTGTCAAGGTCCATCCGGACGGATGGACATAGTAGGTAGTTGTCTATAAATAGGGACTTGGGGTTCCCATTTGGACAAGCTTTTGGTCCCTGAGGGGAAATGCTGTCCAACTGGTCTCGTGGTGTTGTAATTGAATAATCAATAGAGACCAGATTGTAAGTGACTGCTCGGTGTCGTGTCTATCTTCTACTCTTTTCTTAGTCGTAATAAACGCACCGAACACGTCGGATCGGGACTGAGGCTCCGTCAAACTCGTCGGTTCTTGGATTAGCGAATCCGTTAAACTTGTAATCAAAATGAATTTCTATTCTGACACAAATGCATGGACCAACGGTGTAATTTTCTCATTTGAATTTTATACTAAAAAATCTATATCTATATCTATATCTATATCTATATCTATATTATAATAAAAGAAAATGGTGAGAGACATTTGTCACAATTGTAATGTAAGTCATCTACATTTTGGTTTTCCCATCTCTCTCCTACTTAATTATGAATTACTATTATTTAATTATATTGATAGTTGTTATATTTTCATTAACAAGTGAATCTAATATGAAAGTAATTATAAAATTTCTAAATAACGTTATTTTGTTGATTAAAAACTTATATTTAGATCTATAAATATCAACAAATTCAAAGTTATGTTTGTTAAAATATTATAAAAAAGAAAGAATAATGACACTAAGTGTTTTTCTCTGGGTTAGCTCTAAAAATTTGAAGTATTTAATGTGGTTAGATGATTTGAATGATAAAAATGTCATTTAATAAAAGATAGGCGGCATTAGAACATCCAAATGTTAGCCCTTAATTTTTTTATACGTATCAATATTTCTATATATACAAGGCCATGGGGTGTACTTTAACATTCGGGGTGTTAATGGTGACAAGACATGTGGCAAACCACTCCTTTGTGTTAAGGGGTATGAAATGGGTTATCTGTTACAGATGTTAAGATATTGAATAAACTATTCTTTTATTTTTTTAAACCAAAAACCACTAAAAATAGGGTTAGATGAAGTTAATGGGATTAAACAATTTCCATGGAGTAAGCGATAGCGAAACTTTGCCTAATAAACAGTTGAAACTGACTGAACTGTTTAAACTGAAGCAAGTCAGTCGGTACAGTGATCAGTTGATTGTTCGCTTTTGGCAGTTTGGAGCCTGGAACCTGTTAGAACCGGCCATTTAACGTTTATTATTTTTTATGTTTTTTTAATTTTATTTCTGGAATCACAGTTATTACCATCATGAGCCTTCTTTATAGTTTTAATTATTTAGTAATGAACTGACCATTTAATGTTTATTATTTTTTATGTTTTTTTTTCATTTTTGGAATACATAGGTATAACCATCATGAGCCTTCTTAATTGTTTTAAATTTTTTAATACAAACAAATGATTTTGAAAAGAAAATAATGAAAAGGTTGGTTCCAACTGCCGAAATGAACCCCCCCCCCCCATTCCAACCAACGCGGCAGGGTTTTTGTGTCGTTCGTAGCAAGTGTTCAGCCTAGAATTTCCGTCAAAACCGGCTCATGAACACCCCTGGTTGCTAAAATGTGGAAAAAGTGGAAAATTTATATCTATATCTTCTAGGTCTTGTGTATATCATAATGAATCGATGTATGTTGTGTTACAGTTTGTACCTCCTCATCAAGCAAGAAAAAATCATCAAGCATTGGAAGCAAAAGGATTGCCAGTTGTTGTTTTAGTGGAGTATGAAGGGGAGCAGCATGGTTTTCGTAAGGTTAGAAATATATAAAATGTCTTTGTTTTTTTTATTTAATTTTCTCGTAAAAGTAAGTTGGTTACTCTAATATGTGTGCAGGCCAAAATCACTAAATTCACACTTGAACAACAAATGGTGTTTTTTGCACGTTTAGTGGGACACTTTGAGGTTGCAGACGAAATCGTTCCCATCAAGATTGATAATTTCGACTAAGAAGTATGTATTTTTATATCTTTTCGCACTTTACTAGCTTAGAGGTGACATTTTTGGCCTATTTTCCTAAATTGGTTCTGTGAGCGCGTTGTAGGATCGTTTAAGACTCGGAAACGATTGCGAACCAATACGTGTGACGTGCGGAATCCGTACACGTACTTGGACCGAACACCAGAACGTATATAATCTGTGATTCTATAGAAAGATATGAAATGGTACAATCACGTGAATCACCTTTTGCACTTTCTCTCTTTACTTTCTCTCTCTATGCTCCAAGCTCTCCAAGATGCAAAAGTAGCAAAAGTTCTAAATCTAAGGCATAAGCCTCCTATTTATAGGCAAAGGCTATAAGGAAAGTTTTCCTTATTTACAGTAATGCCACCTTGCCCTTTTCCTTACATTAAGCATTATAAAACCTTGTTTTCTTCTATATTCTGCTACGAATCATATTGACGGAGGCGAGAGACATAAATGCACTCATAGACTCCCCCTTGGATATTGCCGCAGTCAATCTCGTAACGTCTTGTCTTTCTCTCCCTCTTTGAGTCTTCTTGAAGCTTTAACATATCTTCAGTAACACAGACTCCCTCTTGCTCGAATAGAATCCCCGTGGATCTGTCTTCAACTTCAGCTCCCCCTTTCGGTAGAGTCTTTCTTCAGGCTCCCCCTTTCGTCAAGCTTCCGTGCTTTTGGGATCGACACCTGGCATTCCGGATACAAGCTCCCCCTTGCGTCGAGCTCGTCTTCAGACTCCCCATTAGACTCGGCTATCGGGATCGTAATCTAGCTCTTTACAACAGATTTTAACAATCCAAAATCCTCACAAATTATCATCCAAGTCCAAATTAATGACCTTGGAGATATCACAAACTGTTTTTTTTTATTTTTGATGAAAAAATTCAAGTTTCAAATTAATGAACTTGTTTATTTTCAGAAACACGATCAGCATACTTAGATTTTGAAACTCGGCTTTTAGACATTGGTTGTCGAAAATAAAGCAGAAATCAAAATCTTTTTTGTATTTTTCTGAAACATAAAGCGGTAAAGAAATATTTACAAACATATTTACAGACAATATTTTTGTTTGAGTTCGCGTCAGAGGATCATATCAGTTTATGACGAATCACTAGCACTTGAGCTTTAAACACTTTAAGTTCTAAACGATTCACTTAGATTGTCAGTATACTGATCCACTTAAATTTTCACACAAACTTCAACTGATTCTAGAGATGAGATTAGTGTTTTAAGGACTTAACTTATTCGTGTGTCCCACCTCAGAATATACTCCCGTACCAAAATTCCCTAGATTCAGTCTTATATATGAGCATACCAATTTGATATCTGTATTCAAGGTTAGTGCGAGACCTTGAGAGCTCAGGTATGAACTTCCTTTCAGTCAAATATCAAATAGATGAAGGCTCGACTTTAGGTGTGTTCCCTTTGGTAATCTTCTTTACAACGGCACTTGAATTACAACTTTCGATATTTTTCAATTTTTGTGTAGAGGGTAAGCTTTTCAAGCGCGTAAAGTATTATACGAGGTCTAGGCCATTGCTTCCGCAATATCAAAAGACCAGGTATAATACCCCAGATATCAAACAGTATAATGACCTAGTGTAACAACTCACACTAAAATTAATACTTAGTAGATTAATTATCTATTAAGAAAACCCTAATTGAGAAACCCAAGTAATTCTACATAAACCCTAAAATTTTCAGAACAATCGGAATCAGGATCAGGGCCCCTAAAAACTCAAGGGGGTAAAACCCTAATCAATATTTATCTACAAAATTCGTTGTTCAAATTGAAATTTATCGTACAACTGACTCACCTAGGCTATGCAGATGACCAGGCTACCCTAGGCCATAGGGGTGTGCCCCGCGATACACGACAGGCACGGGCAAACCTGTCGCGACACGCGGGAGGTACCAAATTCGGGTATATATAGGGGGGTCTGGGACTGAATCAGATTGCTCACTTCAACGTTAAAATTCATAATATACACTGAGTTATACGTAAATTACTATCAACACACACAAATCACGGAACGCTGCCGCAATCAGGGTAATAACTCGATCGCTATTACGATTCAACGTCCGATCGATTGAAACTATCCAACGATTGTTTGAGTGCTGCCCAAATTGAGCTTATACTCTGTTATTCGTCGTGATTTCAACTTGAATATTTGAGTGTTGTTCGAATTCGGACTATGCTCTGTTATTCGTTGTGAATCCGTTGAATTATTAAGTATTGCACTTTGTTAATCGTTGTGAGGGTTTGATCTCGTGAATTGACGTAACTGCTGTATTAGTTGCTAACCCCAGTTGCGTGTGTTGTGAATTAAATTAGGTTAATCAAGGCTAATCAGTAGGCTTATACACTGCTCGTTAAATCGGCAATGTGAGTCATTCTCTTTTTATCAACTGTTTTACAATACTCCAAATTATTTTCCAAAGTTATAATTACAGGGATTAAGTCGTGGTTATCTTGAATCACTGGCTAGTGGGGTATTGTGCACATTACTAATTTGCTCCCAGTTAGGTTCATTGACCTACTAGGGATAATCATCACTATTTGGGTTCATTGACCTAATAGTGGTATGACCATCGTCACAATTGTGACTTGTCACCATTGTGACAGAGCGCCAGATAAAAATAAGATAGAAGCCATTGTAATCGCTCTTATGCTGTAATTAATAACTATGTATCATTTTATAAAACCTGAATGAACTCACTCAGTATTTCCCCGCTGACAAAACCTTTTTCAAACATGTTTCAGGTGATCTGCTGTGAGCTAAGAAAAGTGTCGTGGAGCACTACCAGCTTAGAGAAGTGGCTCAATGTAAATAAATAAAGAAACATGTTTTGAAAAATAAAGATTTCCCAGTGAAATCACCTTATTGTAAATAACAGGGTTTTATCCCTAAATTATGTAACGTGCAGTTTTAATATTGAAAGATCTTGTTTTAAAAAGACTTCCGCTGTCGCCTAAATTAAAATACCACGGGATTTCTGTCCCGCGGCTCCTGAAACGGGTCAAACCGGGGGGGGGTGACAGAAAAAGGTGGTATCAGAGCCACTGATCGAGCCACTGATTTAAGCCAATTAAGTATTTAGGAAATACTTAATTTTCATTAATTGCTATTCTGTGATTATGTGTTTTATTATTATCTGACTAATTATGAACAATATGGGCAGATCTTTATATGCTAGCTAATATAGCAATTAATGCAAATTCTTAAATAATTTGACCCAAGTTTTAGTACCTTTATTATCTACAGTCTAGAAGCCTTATTTAGTAAATAAATAAATTTACAAATAATACCAAGTGTGTTTTAAATTTCTGTTGTTTTGGTAGTTACCCAGTATGAAATAATATTTAAAAGTTTTCTATAAAATTTTGTTATAAATTTTAACTTAGTAATTGTATGTATGTTGCTAAACAGCATGAGTAACTTGTCTGACGCCCTTCAGGATTTAAATCTCTATCCGGTAAGAATAGAGGTCTCCAGAGATTTCAATAGGTATATACCAGACATAGAAGAACCTATAGAATTCAACGCTTTACCTCTCGAGAAACCCAAGCCTAAGAAAATGGAAATTGGGGAAAGTTCTAGACAAATTAAAAGTTTACCATCTCAGGAAGAGCTAGATTTTATATTGACAAGCCATAATACTATTAAGCCTGTTAATGAAAATGTTTTTATTCACCCTCTTGAAACACAACTACCAATGAACTTAGAACCAGCTATTCCAAATCCTTCAATCCACTTGCAACCTTTCGGAATAGACGAATGGTTGACTAATGAAATACAGTTACAAAATAATCCCTATAAGCTTTTTCCTCGGTTCAATCTAGAACCTTTACCAAATCCACCAATGAGTAACGAGAATATGGCTGAACTTCGCCACCTTGGCAAAGAACTAATGGATACTGGGGATAGAATCCAAGAGATTAGGAGATAGATCTCCTGGAAATACGATGAGAGGGAACGCCATTACTAGAATATCATCTAACAAAGGATAGGGGATTTATGGAACTGTGGTTGTGTAATAGTAATTGTCAAAATCAGTCTGTAAAATAACTACAAATAAAACTTTGTAAGATAAAAATATATATTGATGCCTATTATAAAATATAAAAATAGGAATCGAGAAATCGATAGTTTTGGCTATATGTATATTGTGAAATTTGTATGATGATTCTATTGTTATTTATTTTATACTAATAAAATTATATATATATATATATATATATACATTAATTATCAGATGGAGAACGCGAATAATGAACCAGTTAATGAGGTTACTCAATCTAAGCAACAACCGGGGGATCAATATATGACTAGGCAGGATATAGAAAATATCGTTGCTCAAGGGATAGCCAACACTATTCCAATAATAATTGCTCAAGGGATAGCCAATGTTATTCCAGCAATTGTTGCTGCTGTTAAAAATCCAATAGAACCTCAACAAATCGTCCCTAGCAAACGTATTTCTGAAGATAACTTCAGTAATAGCGTAAACGGAGGCAATGATCATGTTAATCATGATAATGAACCAAGTCAAGCTCCGCTCCCTAAGAAAATGAAAGCTGCAACGCCTGGTTGCACTTACAAAGAATTTCTTGCTTGTAAACCATCTGAGTTTGCAGGCAATGAAGGAGCAACTGCGGCACTGCGTTGGTTAGAGAAAACCGAGGCCGGAATTGCCATAAGTAAATGTGCTCAGGATGATCAGGTCATGTACGCGTCAAACCTTTTCAAAGAAGGGGCGCTAGAATGGTGGAATACGGTGTTACAAGCAAAAGGAAGAAGGATGGCGTATGCTATGAACTGGGAAGAATTTAAGAGCTTTGTACAAAGAAATTTCTGTCCCGAATATGAAAAGGAACAAATGACAAATAAGTTTTTAACCCACCGGATGGTGAATGTAGATTGTCGAAAGTATACTTCAACATTCTTCGAGTATGCTCGAGTAGTACCAACCCAGGCTTCGCCAGAGCCGGTACTTATTTCCCGTTATATTTGGGGATTGATTGCTGAAATCCGTAATATCGTCAAGGCTGCGAAACCTCGCACGATTGATGATGCGGTAGATTTAGCCAATACTCTGACTGACGAACTAGTACGGACAAGAGAAGAAAATAGAAGGAAGGAAGTAGCCCAAAAGATTACCCAAGGATTCCGTTCGGGTAACCATAACAATTTCAAGAAAGGAGGGAATGGGCAATCTTCCACTAGCCCATTTTGCGATTCTTGCAAAAGAAAGCATTTTGGAAGATGCAAAGGATATTGCAATTTTTGCAAAATTCCGGGGCATCAAGAAGAAGACTGCAGGAGGAAGAGATTTTCAGTCTGCTACAACTGTGGAGAAGCTAGACATCTTAGGCCAGATTGTCCAAAACTGAACAAACTATCTAACAATAAAGCTAAACCTGCAGAAGAAGCAAAAAGGAATGTAAGAGCCTTCCAACTGACTGCTCAGGAAGCAGAGCTCATTCCAGATGTGATAGCCGGTATGTTCTTAGTTCACAACGTTTACACAAAAGTATTATTTGACTCTGGTGCAAACCAAAGTTTTATAAATATTTCATTCTGCCAAACTCTTAACTTACTTTTAACCATCATTAGGCAAATTTCTACAGTAGAAACGACAGATAGGAATTCAGTTAATAAGGTTCTGCAAAACATAGAAATAGAACTTTTAAGTCATAAATTTCTGCAACCCCATTATCTATGAAATTAGTTGAGTGTTAGGAATGGATTGGTTAGTAGCCAACCATGCGAGAATTCTCTGATAAGAACTTTATAGAAATTCAGGCACCTGCCGGAGAAGTAATTGTGATTACAGGAAATAAACCACGTAAGGTCACGAAGTTCATATCAGTAATAAAAGTTGCTAGTTATGAGCGGAAGCAAGGAATAGTTTTAGTAATCAATCATTGATATTAAAGATAAAGAACTTAAGGAAATTTCTGTAGTTTCAGAATTACTCAGATGTATTCCCAGAAGAATTACCAGGATTACCACCAAATAGGAAGGTAGAATTTAGGATTCATCTAATTCCAGAAACTATACCGATAGCCAAGGCACCTTATCGGTTAGCACCCACAGAAATATTAAAACTAAATTATTAAGTAAAGGTTTCATACAACCTAGTTTATCCCCGTGAGAAGGGGCACCAGTGTTGTTTATTAAGAAAAAGGATGGTCCGATAAGAATGTGTATTGATTATAGAAAATTGAATAAGGTTACAATTAAGAATCAATACCCATTACCTAGGATTGATGATCTTTTCGATCAACTTCAAGGAACTAGATATTTTTCTAAGATATACCTACGTTCCGAATATCATCAATTAAAAGTACAAGAGGAAGACATACCTAAAACTTCTTTCAGGAACTAGGTATGGTCATTACAAGTTTACAGTCATGTCCTTCGGATTAATGAATGCACTTGCAGCATTCATGGACAAAATGAATAGGATCTGTAAACCATATTTGGATAAATTTGTAATTATCTTCATCGACGATATACTTATTTATGCCAAAAGTCAGGAAAAAACATTATCAGCACTTGCATGCAGTATTAACTTTGTTAAGAAAAGAGAAGCTTTTCGCCAAATTTTTCGAAGTATGAATTTTGGCTGCCAGAAGTACAATTTCTAGGTCATATGGTGAATCATGAAGGTATTTACATAGATCCTGATAAGATAGCAGCAATTACCAAATGAAAGGTTCCGCAATCCGCAATGGAAATTAGGAGTTTTGTAGGTTTAGCCAGATACTATAAATGGTTTATTAAGGATTTTTTTTCCAAGATAGTTATATCATTAACTAAGCTAACCTGTAAAACAGTTAAGTTTGAATAAGGACCTAAACAAGAAGAAGCCTTTAGGATCTTCTTCTTAAAGTATAAATTAACAAATGTCCCAATCTTAGCCTTACCAGAAGGAACAGAAGATTTTAAAGCATATGGTGATGCTCCAAAATTAGGATTTGGATGTGTGTTAATGCAACGCAAAAAGGTAATTGTGTATGCATCAAGGCAATTGAAAAAGCACGAAGAAAGCTATACTACTCATGACTTAGAATTAGGAGCCCTAATTTTGCCCTTAAGATTTGGAGACATTATCTGTATGGAAGTAAGTTTACCGTCTATACGGGTCATAAGAATTTAAGATATATATTTGAGCAAAAAGACTTAAACATAAGGCAAAGGAGATGGATGAAAATCCTAAGTGACTACGACTGTGATATTCAGTATCACGAAGGAAAGGCTGAAGATGGCTAGAGATCGCCAGAAGAGTTATACAGATAATAGACAAAAGCCATCGGAGTTCAAGTTGGAGACAAAAATGCTATTGAAAGTATCTCCTTGAAAAAGAGTTGTTAGATTCTGTAAGAAAGGAAAGCTAGGTCCAAGGTACTTAGGACCATTTCCAGTCATCAAACGTATAGGACCAGTTGCTTATCGTTTACAACTACCAGAAGAACTAGTTGGAGTACATGATGTATTTCATATATCCAATCTCAAGAAATGTTTATTTGACGAATCCCTGGTAGTACCTCTTCAAGATGTAGAGGTAAATAAAAAGCTGAAATTGTAAAGAAACCACTGCAAATAGAAGACAAGAAAGTCAAGTTTCTCAAACACAAACGACTAGTATTGAGTCAAGTAGAATTCAAAGAGAGGACCAGAATACACTTGGGAGCTGGAATCAGAAATGAAGCGGAAATATCCTCATCTATTTTAATAAATCTCGAGGACGGGATTTTTCTTAAGGTGGGGAGGATGTAACAACTCACACTAAAATTAATACTTAGTAGATTAATTATCTATTAAGAAAACCCTAATTGAGAAACCCAAGTAATTCTACATAAACCCTAAAATTTTCAGAACAATCGGAATCAGGATCAAGGCCCCTAAAAACTCAAGGGGGTAAAACCCTAATTAATATTTATCTACAAAATTCGTTGTTCAAATTGAAATTTATCATACAACTGACTCACCTAGGCTATGCAGATGACCAGGCTACCCTAGGCAATAGGGGTGTGCCCCGCGATACGTGACAGGCACGGGCAAACCTGTCGCGACACGCGGGAGGTACCAAATTCGGGTATATATAGGGGGGTCTGGGACTGAATCAGATTGCTCACTTCGACGTTAAAATTCATAATATACACTGAGTTATACGTAAATTACTACCAACACACACAAATCACGGAACGCTGCCGCAATCAGGGTAATAACTCGATCGCTATACGATTCAACGTCCGATCGATTGAAACTATCCAACGATTGTTTGAGTGCTGCTCAAATTGAGCTTATACTTTGTTATTCGTCGTGATTTCAACTTGAATATTTGAGTGCTGTTCGAATTCGGACTATGCTCTGTTATTCGTTGTGAATTCGTTGAATTATTAAGTATTGCACTTTGTTAATCGTTGTGAGGGTTTGATCTCGTGAATTGACGTAACTGCTGTATTAGTTGCTAACCCCAATTGCGTGTATTGTGAATTAAATTACGTTAATCAAGGCTAATCAGTAGGCTTATACACTGCTCGTTAAATTGGCAATGTGAGTCATTCTCTTTTTATCAACTGTTTTACAATACTCCAAATTATTTTCCAAAGTTATAATTACAGGGATTAAGTCGTGGTTATCTTGAATCACTGGCTAGTGGGGTATTGTGCACATTACTAATTTGCTCCCAATTAGGTTCATTGACCTACTAGGGATAATCATCACTATTTGGGTTCATTGACCTAATAGTGGTATGACCATCGTCACCATTGTGACAGAGCGCCAGATAAAAATAAGATAGAAGCCATTGTAATCGCTCTTATGCTGTAATTAATAACTATGTATCATTTTATAAAACCTGAATACTCACTCAGTATTTCCCCGCTGACAAAACCTTTTTCAAACATGTTTCAGGTGATCTGTTGTGAGCTAAGAAAAGTGCCGTGGAGCACTACCAGCTTAGAGAAGTGGCTCAATGTAAATAAATAAAGAAACATGTTTTGAAAAATAAAGATTTCCCAGTGAAATCACCTTATTGTAAATAACAGGGTTTTATCCCTAAATTATGTAACGTGCAGTTTTAATATTGAAAGATCCTGTTTTAAAAAGACTTCCGCTGTCGCCTAAATTAAAATACCATGGGATTTCTGTCCCGCGGCTCCTGAAACGGGTCAAACCGGGTCGGGGGCCGTGACACCTAGTATCTCAGAATCAAGCAATCTCTCAAACAAGATTTCGGGGGTTACCCATATATCCGAGAGATGTTCCCCACGGATAAGTAAGTATTTGATATTTAGGTTTATATCTCGAAACCAGTTCTTTAGCGTACTGTGACTGTCTACTGACGTACTATCATTTCCTCTTTTTACACAAATCTCTTTTTGATTTTATCATGTTTTTGGCCTTTTCAAATTTTCTAATGTTTTTGGATTTTCTGACAACGCTTTACTCCCCTTAAAATTCAAAACATTTAAAGAAAAATTGATAACCGATATGGATAGCTTTGTCTCGCCATCCATTTTCTGCTTCTCATGCTCTGTTTTTGCAGAAAATATACCCCCATGATTTACTACACATTGCTATTTTACAGTTTGAAAACCATTTTTCAATCTTGTGAAATTAATCATGTTCGTTCAGTCGTGAGGGTTTCGGCGTATTCACTTAGCATATTTATGAAAAAAAAATTGATTTCTGACAAATTTAAAAACAAACATATTTTTTATTTTTCAAATTTTTGACAAAATAAAAACATATTTTTGGTTTTTAAATTTTTCAATTTTTTAGGGTTTTGGAATATGGTTTATTTATGTACAAAAATGAATAAACTCCCTGATTCAGTTGCAGGGTTCAGCAGCCTCCTTCTCTTATGCCAGGCTGCTCCGAGACTCCTCTAGATGACATTCAGATTTCTTGAGCACCTGCACATTCAATGTATTCAATTACTTGAACAAGTTAGCCCAAGTCTGTTTGACCTTAGGCATTTCAACACAATATGCTTCATTCAATTTCGGAAATTTTTTTTCATTTGGAACAAACAACTTTTCATCTTTTACTACATCCTTTTTGATTGAATCAGTTTTCTGTTCAGAACTAGGTTATGTCTTAACCACCCAGCTTTGTCCTTTTGAAGCACTTCTTTTGTAAAAATGTGAATCATTTTGAGTGTTTTGATTTTCAACAACTTTTGTTTTCCAAAACTGATTTGGTTTCGTTGCATCGACAATTGTTTTCCAACTTTGTGTTGTTCTAAATCTGGGTATGTGAGACTTCCAGGTTTGTCTTGAATCGAACCTATTCGGTTTTGATTTCCAAGTTTGATTCGAAGCAAACTTGTTTGTATTGTACCTCCAAGTTTGTTTTGAATCAAATCTGGTTGACCTTTGTTTCACATCCTCATATTTCCGTTCATCATCAGACTTCTTTTTCGTCTCAACACCAACAGGTTTCAGATTTGGACACTTGCGTGCAAGATGTCCAGTTTGATCACATTTAAAACATGTTCTCTTGGACATATCTTTGACCTGTTGTTGTTGCTTTTTCTAAGCGTAGAACTCTTCATTAGACTGTCGCCTAAATTGGAGTTCTATCTCTTCTTCGGAACTTTTCCCATGAACAAAATTCATCTTTTTCTGATAGTTTGGCGTTTCATTTCTTTTCCAAATTTGTTTCTTTTTAAAACCCAACCCAACCTTCATGTTTTTCTTTTTGTAACCAGGTTTGTTATAAAAAGTTTTGTGACTTTTTCCAGCAAACTTTGCAATCTCAGATTTTTCAATTTCAATCAATTTGAACACTTTGTCAATCTTTTCTGAAATCACATTCTGAATCGGGACTTCAAGATCTGAGAATAGTTTGTCCGATCCAATCATGGTATAGACCAATCATTTTGAATCATCATTCGCATTTTTCCAGATTTTGAGTTTTTCAGATAACCTTCATGAAAACTACCTTCATTTTCATCCTGTGATTCAGATTTACCTGTATCAACCGACTTTTCTTTCAAAACACTTTCTTTTGTTTTTCCATAGCAACATCATCAGCATCGATCACTTCAACTAAACTTTCAAGCTTCTTATCAGCTTCTTCTTTCTTCTTCAGATCTTCTTCATTCTGCTGTTTTTCAGTAACAGCTTCTTCACCAACTGCTTCTTCTTCCTTTTCACCTTCACTCTTCTGCTCCTCAGCAACCTTCTTCAAATCATCCACCAAACTTTCAACATTCTTCTTCTTCCTCTCTTCATCTCTCTGTCTTAGACTCGCTGTCATGACATCTCTGATGATTTTATCCCGTTTTTTCTCATAATGTTTATCTTTCGCAACATTTGAATAGTACTCGTCGGATAGAGGGATTACTGCAAGAACGTCATCAAACACCACTTCCTTTTGATGGACAACTGGTTCTCCTTTGCTGCTGACATAACATTCTCGTTTCTTGTCATACCTTCCATAATTCTTCGCTTCTTCATATTCTTTCTCCATCTCTTCAATTCGATACCTAACAATACATCTCTCTTTGTATGTCTTCTCTTTTAGAATCTCTTCTTTTGTTTTCTCTTTCACAACAGCAACAAATGCACTATGTTTATTCGTTGATTCGGTTTTGCCACGTGCTGTGAACGTGTAACCGACAGCATCCTCTTCTGGAAGAACTTTACTCCAGTCATACCCTTCATCATCTTGGATCACAACACATGCTCTTGACTTCTCTTTCTCAGAATTATCTTCAATTTGTTTCAACATTGGTGATTCCTCTCTGCTCCTGTGATAGATCGCTTTTTTATAGTAATCATCTTTAAACGGATTAGCAGTTTCTTCAACAATAGAGTTTTTGCATTCTCTTTTGAAATGACCCTTTTGCTTGCATTTGAAGCAGGTCACTTTTGATTTGTCGAATCCCAGCTTTGTTGATGGTCCACTGATTGATTGTCTGCCAGTAATTTCCATGAACCGCTGAGCTCTTCGAATGCAGCTTGCCAAACACCATCTCAGATCAATAAGTTCCATCCCTTCTGGATCGATCTGGTCGTAATCTTCCTTTGTTAGTTCGGAATTTCCAATTTTCCCAACTACCAGATCTTCGTATGATTCCAAAATTGATCCCGGAAAGCTCATTTGTTGTTTAGCAGCGTTGATGCTCATTGTCAGAGAATTTTTCAGCTTTAATGCGATGTCGAAGAGAATTTCTTTAGAGTTTGATGTTGTTGATGATGAATGATATCCTGGATTGTAGCTCAATGAGCTTTTCTATGAGTCTTTCATCTTTTCAACACTGTATGCAGTCTTTGGTGATTCACTAACTGTCACCGAAGGTACACAGCCCTTGTAGTAAAGACCGACATTCTGTTGATGCGAAGAACTGCTCATCTTGCTTTGCTTTTGCAGCTCAAGCTCATGACTTTCTATTTTTTCTATCAAAACATCAAGAGTAATGGTATCATACAACACATCATTTTTCAATATAAACACAAATGTTTGCCACTGATCAGCTCGTGGTAACGCTTCAATGATTTTATCAATGGTTTCTTCACAGGTTTTTGTTATTCCAAACCTGTCGAGTTCAATTTTAAGGTGACGGAACCTTTCAATCATTTGTCTTACTGATTCACCTTTTATACCATCAAACAAATCAAATTCTTTTTTAAGTAAAGCTATTTTATTCTAATTGATTTGTTTCCCACCCTCAGCTTTAACCAGTAACGCTTCCCACACTGATTTAGATGAGCCATCGTGATTAAGCAGTGCGAATATGTCATCTCTAATCGATTGCTAGATTAAGGCAATCATTCGTTGTTCATATGAGAAATTCTTTTTATCGTCAACGGATAAGCTTTTAAGTGGAATTTCTTCGTTTTTTATCATCGACTGGTCTACTGTATCCGAATTCCATGCAAAACCAGCTTTCGTGCGCATAAGCTTTGGCCCAGTTAATGAATCGTTCTTTCCACCACGTATAATCTTCAATACTGTCAAGTTTTGGTGGTTTCAAATTGGTTCCGTAAAAATTATCATGATTAATGTTTTCAGTCATTGCTTTCGATAAGCTTTTCGGTGTAACAGTCGATGTTTTGGAAGACTCAGACATGAATGCCTTGTAAAACGTGTTGTAGAATTCTTCAGCCATGATGCTTTCTTGTATCGAACTTTGAATTTGCTCCTCGTTTATCACCTTGAATCACCTATAAGTACACAAACAAATAATTGATCAGTTTTTAAACAAACACACACTCAGATAGGATGTATATCCGTTCGGACGGGGTCAACAAAAAGTCAACAAGATGACACTGATCGGATGAGTTTTGGATCGGATGTGGTTTTATATATGAGTGGATCAGATGAGTTTTAATTGGGCTTTATATAAATGGAACAGATCACTTTGGAACGGATTGTGATCCGTTCGGAGGGCCCTTCGTCAAATAACAAATGTAATGGATCGGATCACTTTTCACTTCGATCAGATCACTTTGAACTTTGAACGGATGACAATCCATTAGTTGTCAACACATATATTGGATTTCACATGTAAACCTGAATTGTGATTGGACCGAGTTATCCACTCAATTGCTGACAATATCATTCAGTTCTAAATCCTATTGGGCCAACACTTTTATTTAGTCAACACTCACATGCAGATTCTTGCTACTTGAATGTAATCACATGGGACAATCATTTTAATTGAGTTATGGCCGACAAACAATTAAAAGGATTCTGAACCCACTAAATTCCTATTGGGCCGAAGACACTTAATAGCAGACTACAAAACAAAAATGGGCTGTCAATTGTTGTAAATGGCCAACAATAGTAATATATATCAAACTCTTATTGGGCCGCTATTGTTAAGGATCGGATGACTATTGATTTGGCTTTGTATATCGATTGGATAAGTTTTGCGCTTCAATCGGATGTCAATCCGATTGCTGCAACCAAAACAACAAATAATCAAAATGTGCTAAGGCTCGGATGGTCATCCGATCGGATGGCCATCCGATCGGATGGCCATCCGAGTGATGAACCTGAACATCAACAGCGAACAAGTTTAACATTTTCAGATAGAAAAATCTCAGTTTCTCTCAAACCGTTTCGAATTTTGATCTGAAATTTTGTAGGCTTATACAATTATGATTTTCGCACAATATATCCAAAAATCAGCCACTTTTATCCATGAAAGCCATGTTAATTTTGCGTTTTTTTGTCAAAAACGTGAAGAAGATAAAAAGATGAAGAAATTGAAAAATCTGATGTGATTTTTGATCTGAATCTGTTGATTTCTTGTGCGAATGATCCGTGCAATCGAGCTCCTACTCTGATACCACTTGTGAGCGCGTTGTAGGATCGTTTAAGACTCCGAAATGATTGCGAACTGATACGTGTGAAGTGCGGAATCTGTACACGTACCTGGACCGAACACAAGAACGTATATAATCTGTGATTCTATAGAAAGATATGAAATCGTACAATCATGTGAATCACCTTTTGCACTTTCTCTCTCTATGCTCCAAGCTCTCCAAGATGCAAAAGTAACAAAAGTTCTAAATCTAAGGCATAAGCCTCCTATTTATAGGCAAAGGCTATAAGAAAGTTTTCCATATTTACAATAATGCCACCTTACCCTTTTCCCTACATTAAGCATTATAAAACCTTGTTTTCTTCTATATTCTGCTACGAATCGTATTGACGAAGGCGATAGACATAAATGCACTCATAGGTTCATGTTAAGTTTTTTTCTTTGGGTCAAACAAGCAAAGTCAAATTGGTTAAACACTACATGAAAACGGGGAAATAGAGGCGACACCAGTAGCAGCGACAAGCCATATGTCGCCGCTATTGGTCGATCCAGAGCACGATGTCCCAGATTAAACCCTAGCCATCCATTTCTTATCTTGATCCAACGACTGGGGTTTAGCCTAGTCAATAGAGGCAACACTAAAGGTAATAACAGCGACGGCCATCGCCTATATTACCTTTTCGCAGAACAGCCAGCTAAAAGCGGGATTTCTTCCCTCTTTCCCCATTTCTTCTCCCAATCCTTTCATCTCTCCCGCCGAAAAAAAATCAAATCGTGAAAATCACTTCAAGTTCACAATTTCTTCTCCCAAATCGGTTAGTATTGTTAGTTTGTGTCGAATTTCTTCATTAATTTGTTATATAATTTCTTTACTTTTTTGTGTATGTATGTGTGTTTGCCAGAAAATTCCGGCCACTCACCTCGTCTCCGACGTCCCCACCACCTTATAGGAGCTTCAAATACGGTTAGTTTCTTTTAGTTTTGCTCCTCATACCTTTTGAAGTTGATCGGAGTGTTGAAGATGTTACAATAGGCAATGTTGTGTGTACTTTACACGGTTATGTGGTAGTTAGAGCTGTTATATTGTGCTGCTCCAGTTACCTTAAACTTAGAAATTTGGAAACTGTGATGGTGCAAATTGTATTTTCTCGGTTCATTGTTTTGGCGAGGCAATGGTGTTGGTTGCAGTCGCAATGACCTTGCATTTTGAGCCTTCAGATTGTTATATGTGAAACTGCAAGCATGAAAAGTTCAGTTCTATAAAACTGAATGCATTACAAGTTATAAATGGGTTATTACTCAACTTTTTTTGTAGTTTTAGTTGTTGTAACGCAGCCCTATTTAACTATGTTTGGCAGTATTTTTGTAGTTGTTTTGCTACTTTAACGCAACCAAAGTTTGTTTGGCTGCATTGTAGTTGTTTTAGGGCTGTAATGCAATCCTATCTAAAGAAGGTTGGTCGCATTTTTCAACTGTTGTATTGCAGCCTGTTTAGAGTCCATATTGGTGCATATTAGTTGGTTAAGGCGCATAAAGTTTCCTTGAACACGAGGCTATGATGAGTATATAGATTTAATTTGAAAATTTTGAAGCTCAAACTTTGGCGTGGCAAAATTACAGGATGGTAGGTTTTCACTTGCAACCTAATTCTACTAGGAATGGATTAAAGTTTTGTATAATTTACTTATAGAACTTTGAGTTAAAGGGTTTATATCTTGATGCGTGTCTTGGTGCTAAATAAATTAACTAATCAAGATGATACTTAATATATCCTGAACACTACAAGAAAACGGGGCAATAGAGGCGACACCAATAGCGGCGACAAGCCATATGTCGCCGCTATTGGTTGATCCGGAACACGGTGTCCCAGATTAAACCCCAACCATCCATTTCTTATCTTGATCTAATGGCTGGGGTTTAAAACATCATTTAAAACATAACGTCTATCGAAATTGAAATCATCATTATTTTTTAGTTGCATAATGTCTATCGATAAAAGTTGGATTGATTCTCCACGTCAATCACCTCACCACCAGCAAGGACTCCAATCTTTTATCGTGATGTGCGAGGGACTGTTCGGCAACCAAGAGAAAGTTAGATGTTCGTTTAAGAGATGTAAAAATTCTAGCTTAAAATCCATGACAACAATGAAACACCATCTGCAAGTTATCGGTTTTTGGAAGAATTACACGCAGTGGGTCTATCCATGTCAATCCAAATGACAAGGAATTGATGGATATATTTGTTATCTTCACACTTGTGATTTGATAGATTCTGATTAGGGTTTTAATGCAAATCCAAATATATAACGGCTGCAAACGGGCCGTAAACGCAGCGGTTTACTGGATGCAAACGCAGCGGCTAACCGTTGGGTTTACGGAAAAAAACAAGTTTACGGACCGTTCACAGCCGTTTTATGGCCGTAAACTCAGCCGTTTAATGGCTGCGAATGGACCATAAATTTTTATAACAAATGTTTTTAACTTTTCTCTTTCAATTGCTAGGAAAACTTCAATTTTGATGAGGTGGAACACGATTATGAAGCCTAGAACTTGAAAGACGGCATCGAGAATGTGCTCATGAAGCTATACTCTGGCCGCAAGAATTTGGCTAAAAGAGAATTTCTTAAAAGTGGAGGGTACAATAATGTTGAAAGAGCAAGGGCACAACCCTCCCCCCCCCCCCCAGGATATGCCTAATGAAAATTGGCAAAGAACTATTGATCATTTCTTGGACCCAAATTATATAGCAAGATGTGAGGCTAACGCAGCCGTTCGCCAGCGCCAACAATTCCTGTTGGGAATTGAACCCTATCAGAGGAACAGATAATTAAAGCCAAAACTGGATCAGGGCAGTGGATCCAGAATAAGCAGATGTTATGCTTCAAATCTCTCCCCTTGAAAGTGGTTTCAACATCTGCTGACCTCCAATCTACTGATCTTTACAAACTGCTGACCAACAACTGCTGCCCAAGATAAAGACTGATGGAAGACTAAAGCTCTGCTGTTCAATCTACTGCTATAAGTCAAGCTCTACTGAATATGTAAAGTGCTGTTGGGCTCACATCAGTGGAAGGATGCAGCAGTAGTTTAGTTTACTTTATACATTGTATTGTAATAACAGTTGTTAGCATAAGCAGAGTTTGTATAGGTCAGATGTTAGAGTTTGTTAGGAGGTTAGATGTCACTTTCATGGTGACGTCAGCAAAGATGCTCAGTGGTTTGTTTCGTGCCTATAAATAGAACAGTGCTCTGTACTGTTCTATTAGCTCTTTCACCATCTTTCTCCTGCACGAACAAATCACTGTGAGTTCAGGCTGAGGGGGAGTTTGTAAGCATACTTGCAATTGTAATTGAATCTTGGAATAAATTCAAGCATTCGGTTCAATGATAAACTTGTGTGTTGAAAGCAATTCTCCTGTTTGATTGTGTGCAAAGTTTGTTATCATTTATATTCCGCTGCATCTCTCATTCATCTTCATCTTCATCTTAATTCAAACGTAAAACACAATCAATCCAAACTCAGATCCTAACAATAGGTATCAGAGCTCGGACAGTCAAATTTGATTTAACAATCATTTTGACATAAATAGTTCAGCTCATAATCGTTGATACTGATAGTTTGTTCGTTTTGTTGAAAAACAGAGCAAGGTTTAATCACCATTAAAGTTGATTAATCAGTGCCTGTAAAACAACCAGGACGACGTCACAATCACAAGATGATAAGAACAACATTGGCTCTCTTTTCAAACCACCCATGCTTAAACGTAATGAATACAACATCTGGGAGAGAAGGATGGGTCACATCCTTGCTCAACAGAATACTGGATGTTGGAGGTCTGTTGTCTTTGGTCCCCATGTTCCTATGGTGCCAAGTGCTGAGGATGCAAAGAATTTCATACCTAAACCAACTGAAAATTATACTAAAACTGACTTTTAAAAGTTCGAACTCGATGCCAAAGCATTTAGCATCATAGCATCTGCATTACCCAATGAGATCTATGCTAGACTGTTACATTGTAACAATGCCAAAGAGCTATGGGATGCACTGAAGGAATAGTTTGGGGGAATAGAAGAGGTTATTGAAAACAATAGGGAAATTCTGAATCAGCAGCAGTATGAAACATTCTGTCACATCAAGGGTGAATCATTGACCCAATAGTTTGAACGATTCAGTTGTCTCATTAGTGAGCTAAGACTTGTTAAAGTTACATTTCCAAATGCAACTCAAAATAACAGGTTTCTTAGATCACTACCTGAAAAATGGGATACAATTGCTTTTGTTACTAGAAATTCAGCTGAGTTCAAAGATTTGACCCTGGCCCAACTCCATGGTAGACTCCTGACCTATGAAAGGGAGTTAAACCAGAAAAGGAAGTTGCAAGAGTCTGGTAAAGTTGTTGATGATTATTCATTTAGCAGCACAACTCTTTTTGGTCAGGAAGAATCTGGTAGCAGTAGTAAGGATCAGAGTTATGATCATTTTATTGACATAACTGCTGGTGGAAATTTTAACTCTGATTCTCACTCTGCAAATTATGCTTTAACTGCAAACAGTGAAAACCAGATGTCAGACAACTTGTGCTTTGAACTAAATGATTTGCAACACTTTGATCCCACTACCTTAGAAGAAATGGACATTTTGCATCAATTGGCTTTGCTTAGTGTAAGAACAAGCAAATTCTACAAAAGAACAGGGAAAAAATTCCCAGGGTTGCATGGAAATTTAAGGGTGGGGTTGGATAAATCAAAACTGAAATGCTACAAGTGCAATAGGCTAGGTCATTTTGCTAGGGAATGCAGGAGTCAAACCACTGGTCCAATAATTACTCACCCTAGCTCAAATCCTAGGCCACAACAACAAAGCACTATGCACTATACCCATTGTACCCCTGCAGCACATGTTAACACTGCTCACTATGCTGCAACCCCTGTGCCTGTGCATTATGTTCAAACCACTGTTCCACAAATTCAGTATGTTCAAGCCCCTGTCCCTTAGGCACAAGTGCAACCTGTTGCACCTCAACAAGCTGCTCCAACAGTTGTATAACCAGATCAACAAAGTTTCTTTACCCAAGGCTTTGTTGACTGGAGCAGCATGCCTGATGAGCTTGGTGATGAAAATTTTGCACTCTATGCTTCTAATGATAATTTTAATGATGAATTTTGTTTGATGGCATTAGAGTCAATACCAGAAGGGGTAGAAACTGAAGGTGAACAGCTAAGTGCTGAAACAGTGGATGAAGTGGCTGAAGCAGTGGTTACTGCAGCTGCTGGTGAACTACTGCTGGGAGAAAATTCAGAAACCCTGATTGAACCACTGTCTGAACCCTGGTCCAAAGAGTACAAAGAGAAAGAGGAAGAGAAGAAAGCAGGTGTGGAAGAAGTTAGAGCTGATGAAGAAGATGATCATCAATGTAATTGTGCCATGATGGCTGCTGCTAAGGTATCACCTCAAGTTCTTGAAAAACTGTGTTCAGACAAATGTATTATTGCATTTACTAACATTAAAGAGGTAAATGAAAACCTTAGGGATAAAGTCTTATCTGATGAAGTCAAATTTGAAAAGTCATTAAAAGAACTTAAAAACAAATTGACTGAAAAGGACAAAGAAATCAGCAGTCTCAAAGAAGAGCAGAGCATAACCAAGACTCAACTCCAAACTATGGTAGAAAAATACCAAGTTTGTAAAAAGGAGTTGGAATCCACCTAAATCACTTGTGAAAAATGGGTGGAATCTTGCAAAGGTTATGAGGTCATGCTTGAAAAACAGATTAAGAGCAATGTCAAATTTGGTGTTGGTTTTAGAAAACATGATGAAATTGAAAACAATGCTCCAAAAGAATCTGTTCAAACCATTGTTGAAGTTATTCCCACAAACAAGGATGGCCAAGAAGTGAAAATAACTGACAAACTCGGTAACAAAATTACTCTGGAAAGATCTGTGGGGTCCTCAACTTTTGAGGAAATTGAGAAATGCCAATTTAAACCCACATGGTCTGATGAGTGTGACATCCTGGAAAACTTCAAACCAATGGATTTCACAACCACTGATGGTGTAAAAGCTCCAAAAGCAAAGGTCATTCCTATCAAAGACATCCCAACAGCGGTTCAAAACTCTGTTGTTAAGGAGTCTGAGAAAAGGAAGAAAAGAGAAAAGATCAAAAACCTGTTTTGTGATTTTTGTGAAAAGAGAAATCATCTAACAAAAGACTGTTTTCATCTAAAAGCTTATGATCTAAAGAAAAAAAGTGTCATTGTACCTGCTGAAAGCTACACCATCTGTGGAAAAACAACCCACAAAACTCAAGAATGTGTGTATCTTAAAAACTTTGATGTAAAAAAGAATGAGTACACTGCAAAAACATTTTTGAGTCCACCAACATCATCTGTCAAGTTCACAAATAATCAACCACTGTTTGTGCCAGTCCAACCAGTTGTTACAAAACAACTGAACCAAACATCTATCCAAAGAGATGTTCAGGTGACTGATGCAACCCCTGCCAATCAATTCAGAAGAGGTAAGGGACAACCATCATACCAAAGGATCCCACATGTTTATGAGGCTTACAAAAGGCCTTCTAAACCAAGAGTAAACAGACATCTTTTTGGTTACCAACAGGTGATTGGTCAAGACCCACAATAGTGGTTAGAGAAAAACAGTCCTAAAACTGTCCAAACCCATGATCTAACCACTGCCCATGCACCTGAGACCATCCCAGACACTGTTGAGACCCCATCCAAAGCCTTGTTGGCTTTGGAGACCCTAATGAACTAATCCTTTTACTTCATGTGCAGGGAGCTTCTGCATGCTTAGATAGCCTTTGGTATGTAGATAGTGGAGGCTCCAGGCACATGACAGGATGTAAAGCCCTTCTCAAAGATTTCAAAATCCATGGAGGGGGTGATATATCCTTTGGTAATAATAGTAAAGGGAAAGTTCTGGGGTCTAGTACAGTACAGTCTGGTAATGTAAAATTTGAAAATGTCAATCTAATAGACAATCTAAAATTCAACCTCCTGAGTGTTTCACAAATGAGTGATAAGGGGTATGGATCATTCTTCACAAAGGAGTGTTGTAGGATTGTTGGACCAGAAATGGTTGAAAAGATTGAAGCAATAATCAAAAATGGTAAAACTAAACTTGTTGCTCAAAGAAGTGGCAATGTTTATGTTGTTGGTATGTCAAAAGAGTGCCCCAGAACTGATGCCTGTCTGTTCTCAGCTGCATCAAACAAAGAGACAGAACTATGGCAAAGAAGATTGGGGCACACAAATCTTAAGACAATCACTGCCATTTCAAAACAGGGGTTAGTAAGAGGTTTACCTCAAAAACTGTTCACCTGTCCTGAGCATTGTGTTTCCTGTTTAAAAGGAAAACAACATAAAAGCTCTTACAAATCCATTGATGAGTCCAAAACAACCAAATGTTTGCAAATGCTTCATATGGATTTGTTTGGCCCAGTTAAAGTAATGAGTCTTAAGAAAAAGAGATATTGTTTGGTTATTGTTGATGACTTTTCTAGGTTTACATGGACTTACTTTTTACACTCAAAAGATGAGACTGCAGGCATTCTGCAAGACTTTGTGAAACAGGTTGAAAAGCAGTTTGACCTTCCAGTAAAAATCTTCAGAAGTGACAATGGCACAGAGTTCAGGAACAAGGAGTTGGATGATTTATGTGTGTCAAAAGGAATTGTGAGGCAATACAGCATTCCAAGAACACCAGAACAAAATGGGGTTGTTGAAAGAAAGAACAGAACTTTGATTGAGGCTGCCAGAACCATGCTTGCTGATTCAGGTTTGCCATTAACTTTTTGGGCAGAGGCAGTAAACACTGCTTGCTATGTCCAAAATACAGTTTTAATCAACCCCAGGCATCAAAAGACTGCCTATGAACTGCCGTATAAAATAAAGCCATTGATCTCATATTTCAAAGTTTTTGGCTGTCCATGTTTCATTTTAAACTTAAAAGATTCTATCTCAAAGTTTGCAGCCAAAATTGATTGTGGTTATCATCTGGGATACTCAACCACTGCCAAGGCCTACAAAGTGTTTAACACAAGGACCAAAACAGTGAAGAGACTTTGAATGTAAAGTTCAATGAACTTTTATCAATGAAAATCCCAGCAAACCCTGCAGAATTGTTTGATCTTGATAAGTTCACTTTTGAAAATACTGCTGTCAAGACTAACAGTGCAGGTCCATCAGAGAATTCATCACCAGACTATGGGTATGAGATCATCATTCCTCAACAAAAGTCTGCCACAATGGGAAGAGCAGCAGGTGTTCAAAACAGTTGTCAAAACTCAACCACTGCTACCTCAACAGTTGTTGACCAAAGTAGCCCTTTAACCCCTGCTTCCACATCATCAAACACTGCTGACAAAAATCCTCAAACAGTGGATCAAAGTAAGCAGGTGTCCTCACCTTTACCTCCTATTCCACCACCTTTTGAAGCCACTGCTGGATCATCAAAGTCACCAGCAGTGGCTAGCTCAGATGATTCATATCTGCAGCCCTCACCACTTAATGCCATTATTCCATACCAAGGGGAGTTCATCTTCTTGAAATCTCATCCACCAGACCAAATTATTGGTAACATCAATGAAGGGGTGCTCACAAGAAGGCAATCCCAAAACATTTGTCTTTTTGCTGGATTCCTATCACTCCATCAGCCAGTCAAGTACCAAGAGGCACTAAAAGACAACAGTTGGGTAGAAGCCATGCAAGAGGAGCTCCAACAGTTTAGAAGACAACAAGTATGGGAGCATGTTCCATTGCCAGAGGGTGTAAGTCCTATTGGCACAAAATGGGTCTTCAAAAATAAAACTGATGAAAGGGGTATTGTTGTCAAGAATAAAGCCAGGCTAGTGGTTCAAGGCTTCAGACAAGAAGAGGGCATTGACTATGATGAAACATTTGCCCCTGTAGCAAGACTTGAAGCTATCAGAGTATTTCTGGCCTTTGCTGTCAACCACAACATCAAGGTGTACCAAATGAATATCAAATGTGCAATCCTCTATGGTAAGATTCAAGAGGAGGTTTATGTTTGTCAACCTCCAGGCTTTGAGGATCCATTTAATCCAAATCATGTCTACAAGCTGAATAAAGCTTTGTATGGCTTGAAACAAGCACCAAGGGCCTGGTATGAAACTCTTTCCACCTTTCTACTTTCCATTGGTTTCACAAGAGGTAAGATAGACAAAACACTGTTTCTAAAATGGAGAGGGAAGCATTTGATGATTGTCCAAATTTATGTGGTTGACATCATCTTTGGAAGCACATGTAATAAAATATGTGAAGAGTTCAGAAAACTCATGACGGCTGAGTTTGAAATGAGTGCAATGGGTGAACTCCAGTGTTTTCTTGGTCTCCAAGTAAGACAACTGCAAAATGGCACTTTTATCCATCAAGGCAAATATGCCAAAGAACTTTTAAAGAAATTTGATATGGATTATTGTAAGCCATGCAGTACACCCATTGCAACCAATAAATTAGTCATGTCTGATGAAAAGGATGATTTGGTTGATCAGACCTTATATAGAAGCATGATTGGGTCTTTATTGTACCTAACTGCATCTAGGCCAGACATCATGTTTGCAACATGTGTTTGTGCAAGATCCCAATCATCCCCTAGAAAGTCAAACCTTATTGCTGTAAAAAGGATATTCAGATACCTAAAAGGTGCTCCCACACTTGGTATCTGGTATATCCAGCTGATGGTAAAATTGAGCTTTCAGGTTTCTCAGATAGTGACTTTGCTGGATGTGACAAGACAAGGAAGTCCACTTCAGGAGGGTGCCAATTCCTAGGCAATTGCTTAGTGTCTTGGCAAAGCAAAAAGCAAGCAGCTGTTTCCACATCCACTGCTGAGGCAGAATATATAGCTGCTGCAAGCTGTACAGCCCAACTGCTTTGGCTTCAAAATCAGTTGTTGGATTTTGGTATCACTGCCTTGAAGACGCCACTCATGTTGGACAGCCAGGCAGCAGAAAATATCATCAAAAATCCAGTCTCCCACTCAACCACCAAACACATTGACATCAGACATCACTTTATGAGGGATTGCTATGAAAAAGGTTTGATTTCTCTGCACCATGTTCCAACTAAAGATCAGCTGGCAGATGTGCTAACCAAAGCATTAGACACATCCACCTTTGAAAGCTTGATCTCTATAATTGGCATGCTGAACATGGAATAAGAGGCAAAATCCTGTTTTTCCATGAATAAAAGCATTAAAATGTTTTCAGAAAATCAAAAATCCATCCTTAAAATAGCTAAAAATAAATTTTTCGTTAAATCCTTAAAAGTCTGCCATAACCACTGATGAGTTCAAAAGTCTGTTCTACTTCAAAGTCTGTCCACTGTTGAAAGTCATCACCTGTTCTTTCATTCTCTTGATAAGCACTGATGTTCAAAATCAGTGTTGTATCCACTGATGTGCTATCTACTGATAGTAAAAATCATCCACTGCTTCCATCTGTTACCGTTGCAACCACTACCTTCATCAGTAGTTTTCATAAAAGTATTGTCCTTCATTTCATTAGGGGATGGCATGTGGACAGTACATAGTGGTCAGACCTTTTGTAACCGCTGCCACGTCAGCATTCACTTTTTCTCCATAAAACCCCCTTTCAAAACCCCAAACGGGGTTTTACTGTCGAATTGAATTCATAAAAATTCTCTTCTCAAAGCAGTTTTCATCTCATTTTCTCAAATTCCTTCACAACCTTCTTCGATTGTCTTCTTCAAAATGACTAAATCGAAGTCCTCCGCAAAATCAACTTCAAAATCATCTTCCAAAGAGGCCTCTCAAAAGGCTAAACCCATCAAAATCCCACACAAAACATCTCACAATCTTCTGGGTCTTCTCACAAAACCCGGCACCATCGATGCTTTCGACTCCATCATTGATATCATGTCTGCATCAAAGTATAAAACTTTGTTGATAGCAGATGCACCAATTTACTTGGCAACCCAAAGAGAGTTCTGGAAAAATGCAACCCTTGACAAACAAGGAGAAGCTGTTATAGCCATTAACTCTTCTCTAAATGGTAAAGCTGTCAAAATCACACCACAATCCATCTCGGAAGTCTTTGAACTCAATGATCAGGAAGGTAAAAATTCTTTTCCCAAAAATGAGTTAAAAATTGACTTCATTGAAAGAGGGTATGCAGATACAATGATGAAGAGGGATAACTTACAAAAAGGTTACTTCCCTCCTGCACAAGATTTTTATTCCATACCCTGCTTATGTGCGTTACAAATAAAACCACTTCTTTTAATGAAATACCATTAAAAATTCAAAATCTGGGATATGCTATTCTTCAAGATGAAGATTTCAATTATTCTCAGGAAATTTTTAATGATTTGGTTAAAAATGTTGAAAATAAGTCATTCTTACTGTTTCCAAGATTTCTAAGTTATTATTTTGAAAAGGAACTTGGTAAGGATGATGCTTCTGCAATAAAATAAGGTGAATCTTTTCAAATGCACACCTTAACTGCTGAAACTTTTACAAGAATGTCAACACCTTGCAAAACACAAGCAGAGGTGCCTGAGCAGAATTTAGCAGCTACCACTGCTCCTTGGGTACTTGCTGTTGAGCCCACTGCTCAAGGTGATCAAGGCAGCAGAACAACTGCTTTGAAACCCACACCTAAAATTCCCAAAAAGCCAAAACAAAAGAAAATTCAAAAACCCCCCAAACCTACCAAAAAGGCAACTCTGGAGGATGAGATACCAGAGCAACTACCAGTGACAGCACAAAAGTCACTAGAAACCACTGCTGCTACTTCCTCACAGCAGTTGGTAGAAATATCTCAACCCATGGCTGAAATTCCTCCTGCTTCTTCTAAAAAAGAACAAGTTGTACAAATAGGGACACCACAATATGATGCTCTGGAATCACTTGCTTCCATCATCCACAACCCAATGCCCGGGGCAAATTCTCTTTCTACACCCAACCTCACATCTACAATTCCACCAAATACAAAGATTTTGTTAGATGCAATTGATTTGAACCTGGCACAAACCAGTCCTTCTCAATCACCTGTCCATGAGAATATGCCTCAACAAATGACTGGGCCTGATGTATCAATCTTTGTTAACCCACCAACATAACCTGAGGAGGTTACACCCCTTGAGTTATAAGTAACTTTTGGTGGTAATCCAAGTGAAGCAGCCACTACAAGTGTTGAACCCACTGGTTTACACTTGGATAGTGGTTACATCAATAAGAGTTCCTTGGAGGCAATTCCATCTATAACACCTCTGATAACCACTGGTGAGTTTGTTTTAATCACTGGTAGTATCAAAAGGTTATCAAGTGCTGATGGAAGAAGTCCCCAGTACCAAGAAAAAGGGGCATCAGTGGATAATGCTTGGAGTACACTCCCTGCATCAACCACTGTTAAAACCACTGCCAGTGGGAAATCAGATGATCCCATTAAGTTGGGTGATGATTTCAAGTACCAAGAATTGACGGACAGAGTTGAAAAACCGGATACCTCTGTTGCAGAAATCAAAGCAATGCTGCATCAGTTGTTAATAGTTCAAATGGTACCACCCAATGTTGTTCCACCTCAAGCACCTGCTCCACCACAAGCACCTGCTGCAGATGAGATTTGGAACTTATTTCAACCTTTTCTCCAACAACAACAAAAAATGGCTGATCAGCAACATGCAATACATGTCCAAGAGCTGAGAACCATAATGGAGTCTGGGTTCAAGAACACACAAGCAGATATCAAGGCTATCAAGGCCCATCTCTTACAGACCACTGGCACTGCTCCTCCCACTGTTCTGTTTATTGATCAATTACCCCCAGATAATGCCAAAAAGGGGGAGAAAATTTAGGAGTGGAAAAAGAAGGGTATAGATGATGGTCTATATGTTGAACCAGAAAAGGATGTTATGACCAGAAAAATTCCCTTTCCAGATGGTAGTAAAAAGGTTGATGTTACCCAGAATGCACTTGATGAAGTTGTAGCAAGTGTAAAAAAAGTGTAAAAAGGGACAGAGAGGCAAAGGATATGTCAAGGTGGAATGAGGAGAAAAGAGCTTACATGGAGTTGAATGCGTAGGGTTGTTCTGAGCCAAAGGATGTTAAAAATCCTGAGCTAAAAAGAAATTCTACTAGAAAAGTGAGGGAACCCAGGTCCATACCATCCAGACTCACAAAGCATACTCCAAAACCACCATCCAAAAGCCCCCAACATCAAACTTCCACCCAAACAGTTGTTGTAACACCTACTGTGTCAACAGTTGCTGATACTTCAGTGGTTTCAACAACTGTCAGCCAAACACCTGCCATCACTTCAACACACACCACTTTAACACACACCACTACCACTGCCTTACCACCATCACTACCAAAAATCACTTCACCTCCAAAAACAGCCATCCCATCATCACCTCCTGCCAAAAAGCAGAAGACATCAGATGTTACAACATCTGTTGTAATGACAATAGTGGTTGAAACACCAGTTGTTTCAACAACTGTTAGTCAATCACAAACCACTGCCACTCAAAGCACCACCACTGATCCACCCAAAACATCATCAGTCTCTCCTTAACCAAAAAGGAGAAGACTGATCTTGAAAGACGATCACATTTCACCACCACCCACATCTTCAAAACCTCTATCACTTGTCACAATTCCAAATTCCAAATCCCATTCCTCTCTCTTCAGCTCAAATTCAAAAGCCATTACCTCATGCAGGTGTTCAATTTCCTCTGGAACTTATAGCAGTTAGAGAAGAAATTAAATCTTTCTATTATGAGGATAACCCTGCTAAAAGGAGTTTACCATCAGTTGAAGGATATCCCAGGCCTAACAATATTGAAGAATATTTGAAAATCAAGGCTAAGCAAGCAGAGGATATCTCAAAGAGAAATACACATGCGAAATCTGATAAAGAAATTCAGCAGAACTATCAGTTTCTACTTACGCAAGTCAGATCTTTGGAACAATTTGCTAAAAATGTATGTCAGCAGATCTCAGAAAGGGCAGATGAAACCTTGAGAAAAGACTACATTGAAAACATCATGACTTACAAGAAATACAAAGGAGAGAGATATATGTACAAAGAGTGGACCATTCCTGAGCTTGAAAGTCAAGCAGCTAGGATTCAAGAAATGATCAAGAATAAGGTCAAACACACTCCTCCTGAAAAATTCAAAAAGAATGTTCCTGATAAAGCTTTAGAGTTGAAGAGAATGAAAGAGGAGCTGATAGCAGCAGACTATGGGTCAAAGAATTTTGTGTCAAAGTGGAGAGAAGATAGAGTCAGTGCCACCTACAAAAGGTTGGAGGAACTAAGAAAGAAAGATCCAAGAGTTCCACAAAAACCTAACTATTCAAAAGCAGAGGTCTGAACAAGGCCACCAAAGTTGCAAGTCAAAAGAGCCACTGCTCCAGCTTGTGCTACCATCTATAAAAGAAGGGTTCAAAATCAGTTGGGTGCTGAAACAATCCAAGATTTAATGGATGGTGATGACCTTGTAAAAAAGGGCATTAAGATAATGATTGCAGAAACTCTTGGATTGAATCAATCTGCAAGTACTGCTCAGACAATCATGAATAGGCCTGCATCACCAAACACCTCATCCAATAAAAATCTCCCAAGAAACCCACCAGACTCAAAAGTACTAAAGTGGAAAACTGATAAACAGAACCATGTACTGACAGTGATCAAGTCTGATGGAGAAGTGAAGAAAATAATAAGGGAACAAGCTCTTGGCCTGAGTCTTGAAGATTTGCAGGATCTCCTTGATCTTCTACTTAGCAGGGATGATGATACAGATGCCCTAGCCTTTGAATTACAACTTAAAGGGCAAATAAGGGAACTGCTGATGAGGCAATAAAGATCTATCAATAATGAAGAGTTTTGGCATTATCTGTTCCAGGGGAGATTGTTGGGAATTGAACCGTATCAGAGGAACAGATAATTAAAGCCAAAACTGGATCGGGGTAGTGGATCCAGAATAAGCAGATGTTATGCTTCAAATCTCTCCCCTTGAAAGTGGTTTCAACATCTCCTGACCTCCAATCTACTGATCTTTACAAACTGCTGACCAACAATTGCTGCCCAAGATAAACACTGATGGAAGACTAAAGCTCTGTTGTTCAATCTACTGCTATAAGTCAAGCTCTGCTGAATATGTAAAGTGCTGCTGGGCTCACATCAGTGGAAGGATGCAGCAGTAGTTTAGTTTACTTTATACATTGTATTGTAATAACAGTTGTTAGCATAAGCAGAGTTTGTATAGGTCAGATGTTAAAGTTTGTTAGGAGGTTAGATGTCACTTTCATGGTGACGTCAGCAAAGATACTCAGTGGTTTGTTTCGTGCCTATAAATAGAACAGTGCTCTGTACTTAACTATTAGCTCTTTCACCATCTTTCTCCTGCACGAACAAATCACTGTGAGCTCAGGCTGAGGGGGAGTTTGTAAGCATACTTGCAATTGTAATTGAATCTTGGAATAAATTCAAGCATTCGGTTCAATGATAAACTTGTGTGTTGAAAGCAATTCTCCTGTTTGATTGTGTGCAAAGTTTGTTATCATTTATATTCCGCTGCATCTCTCATTCATCTTCATCTTAATTCAAACGTAAAACACAATCAATCCAAACTCAGATCCTAACAATTCCCTTACCGCAGGGGGACATCGTCATGCAGTAGCACCGCCTACAAAAACGTAATGCTTTATATATGTGTGTGTGTATGTGTGAGTTTATTTAATGTCTAATCTAATTTTTAATGTTAAATAGGGTTTGAAACGACTCGATACGTACCGGAAAACGCACACGGATAAAGATGGGAATTGGCTTGACACGGTAGCTGAGCAGAATTATGTAAGTATTTGAAGTATCATATTCATAATATATATATATATATATATATATAATCATCTTCGTAAAATACAGCTAGCTTTGGAACAAGAGATTATGTGTCATAACGAACGTGCCAAAGAAGACGGTATCGACCGCCGAGTAAGGTTGCCTCGTTTCAAAAGGTCTTGGGTGCTCGGCGGGGATGGTTCCGAGGGATTGGGCATAAACCTTCCAATACGCCCTCCAATGTTGGTGCGCAGTCTCAAAGTCAACAACAATATTCCGAGGTATAAATTATCATATTTTACTTTGGTAAATGTTGGGTTATATTAGTAGTTTTGTTAAGAAATTGGTAACTTTGGTATATATTATGTTAGTAGAATGTTAATATGCTAAGAGTTAAATGCCCGGATAGTCCCTGTGGTTTGGCCTTTTTTCACTTTTAGTCCCTAACTTTCTAAAATTACAGCTATAGTCCCTAACTTTTTCAATTTCGTTCCCGGATAGTCCCTGGCGTGGATGGGGGTTAGTTTTCTCAGTTAAGTTGGTGTGAAATGACCAAAATACCCTTATTATTAAAAACCCCAAAAGACATTTTATCTTCTTCTTCACCCGCATAGATCTCATGTGATCATTTGGCTGATTAAAAACAATTAGAGTACAGATCTAGGTTGTTTATTGAAACTATGATACTTGTGTGTTTTAATTTCTGAATCAAATGCGAAGAAACAAATGATGGAAATTGATAAAGCGCATCAGTGTGTAGTTATTTGAACACATCATTGTTGATACTTGAAATGTCAAAATTGATTTTTGGTAAATTTTGAATCGTTTCGGTTGGTTGTTTGAGAACTGTTAAAAAATGAACTGAATCAGAATTGAATTTTATACAAATGAACTGATCGGATCAGTTTCAGATTGATTTTCGGTTGATTTCAGATATTTTCAGATTGATTCGATTGAGTTTCATACTATTTCGATCGTGTTTGGATTAGTTTCAGTGAAATCGAATCAATTTCGCATGAGATTCGGTTTGATTTGATGATTTTTAGTGTGTCGTTTGTGCATTTCGGATAGGTTTTCATCATATTCAGATTGTTTCGGATAGATTACGGATTGTTTTTCAAGAAAAAAAAACTTGCTGAATACACAGTCTATATGAAACGTATCAGTTCAGCGAGTTTTCGAGCAAGGTTCGGTGTGAAATTTGAATTTTTCGAACACTGTACATTGAATACAGACTGATTCGGTCAAGTTTGAGTGTGTTTTTTGTGAAATTTGGACAATTTTTCACTGAGTTTTGGATCATTCTGGATTGTTACAGATTGTTTGTGACTGCAATCTAAACAAAACTTGCGTTTTAAGTGAATCCTTTCAGATCTGAGTAAAATTTGCTGCATCATTGTTTCGGACTATTGTATTGAATTTCAGTTCAAGTTTATACATTTCAGATCATTTGCGGACTCTTAAAGATTTAAACTTGCTGAAAAGAAATCCAGGAAAATAGAAACATCAGCAGCTTCTAGCATCATGAATTGAAATGTATCAATCGTATGTATGGATCATGTTCATATGGGTGTTGCATGACATGAATAAAGTCTGATTTCGGATCATGTTTGATGTCGAAGTGTAAAATTTGATTCGCTAGTTGCATACTGAATGATCTGATTTGCAGGTTTTATGGAATCTTTAACTCATATGCTAAATTGGGTTTTGATATATTTTTATCGTAGGAATTTGTTTCGGGGTTGTTCCAAACCACGTCGTTTTTGAGCTGCCTTGAAGACTATCTCGGTTCGAGGGGAAAGCAACCCACGGACGATGATGATGACATTTTCTATATCGATGAAGACGACCACGATATGATGTAGTTTTTCATGTTTTATGAAATTTTAGGATGTTGTGTCCGAATTAAACAACTAACTTTTAAGTAATTAATGTTAGTATGTACGAACATATAATTATTGTGTTTATGTAGTTTGTTTGTGTGTTTTTTAAAACGTGAAATCAGCAGGTTTTGTATATTCGCCGGAAATATTGTAAAAGCAGCAAAAATATTGAAAAAAAGACTTTTAGCAGCCACATGCTAATACTCATCAGGTAATAGCGAAGAAGGTCATTAGCGACGTCTTATTAGCGAAGAAGTGTCGCTGATTGGTCGCAGCGATTCGGACCAATAGCAGCGACATGTTGTCAATAGCGTTCCATCAATAGAGGCACTACAATAGCGACAATTTGACGCCGCTATTTCCAATAGAAGCGACAATCTGGATCATTAGAGGCGACAGCCGTCGCCTCTATTGCCCCGTTTTCTTGTAGTGAAATATCACTCAAAACTCCTGGCTAAATGAAAACATGTTAATTTTAGAGTAAAAGTTAACCTTTTTGAACAATGTTGTTATGTTATAATATTTACAGTGACGGTGATCTTACGGTTTGTGTTTGTCCCTCTAAATTTTAAGTGGGTTGGACGATCAATGTACAACCCGGTCGTTATATCAAACATATTCTTCAATTTACAGAATCGATTTGTTGGTCCACGATCGGTCCATATGTTGATCATGGTCTTACTTTGTTTGGGTATTTAACGTATATAATCTTATATTTATCATTACAACTAATATGCAGAAAAGGAAGAAAAGTGCAACATATCAACGTAAAGGATGATTTCTGTAATTTTTGTAGTTCAAGAACGGTCCGTGCACTAACGAAAACACTAATTTACTCTAATTTAGTATGCATGCTCCGAATTTTAACTGGGTTGCGATAAAAGGAATTTGGGCTGGTTTACTGAATTTGACTTTTTCGACATCGATTTTTGAAGTGCTTTTTTTTAACGGTCAACGAATCCTCCAAATTGGGTATTTGAAGTGCTTTTAAGATATCAGTTTATTGTATTGTTACACTAATCAACTTATGTATATATATGCGTCAAATCTCATTTGCGATTCTTTAACTCTTATCAAAGAAAACAAAAGAACATCAAATTCTTCCACTTGATTTTATTATAAATCCATTATATGATTACAAATTTAATATGATTTGTTATAACTAATGTTATTACAATTATGCTTCTTACGTGATTACACATTTAATAATAAAAACTTATTGTTTATGCTTTATTATGCGATTAAATCTTTAGTATATGACATTATGTGGGTATTACACATTGATTTGGCTAATGTTTTGTATATTATTTATCCTTAATACATGATTATACCTGAAATATTAGGTATTCCATATGAAATATTATGTATTACATGTTTTGTTTTTATGTAATTGGTCAACCGGAATTTTTCGTTGACTTTTAGTTTTAGTTAGATTAAAAAAGCCGTGATTTGTACCATTAATCGCGGAATCACTCTTCTCAATATTAATAAAATAATCACAATATTTATGGGACAAATAATCTAATCCTAGGATACGTTGTGTATTTGGAAGACTCAGTCATTTCATCAATAAAAATACTTGAGTAAATGGCGGTTTTGGTCCTTTTGGTTTATAGGCCATTGCTATTATCATAAATGTTTTGTAATTTTAATACCAATGTTTCCATTTTATTGCAATTTCACTCCACCATACTAACTCCATCTGTATTCTAGTTAAAACCAAGTCACATGATAGTGAAAGGGAAAAATCGTAAATAACCAAAAAATCATGCCATATAATAAAGATTTATTTTTAAATTTATATAATATAGAAAATCATGTACGTGATCGTAGTTGGTTGTATTTAGAAAATCATGTACGTGATCGTAGTTGGTTGGTCCTTAGTAAAATCGAGAACCTCACGTTCATACGACATGCCACCAATTCATTTACGAGCTAATAAACCTATTTGATTTTGAGTGAACAATAAACCCTCTAGTATTGTCTTCAACATTTTCCGTTTCTTATCGGCGTGACCCTCGGATTTGAATATATGCTTTTTTTTCTTAGATTGTAAGACTAAAACATTTTGGTCCGTACTCATTTTTATCTGTTTGCTATATTATATAAACTAGGAAGTTATATAAACATGATTGTATGAAAATTTTGAACTATTTACAAAATATTCAATAGTGCAAACTCAATCTCATGTACCATCGTCAAAAAGAAAATAGCATAATAAGAAAAAAAGCTTGGCTAGTGATTAAAACAAGGCAAATTGGAAATAAATAATCCCAACTGACTGTTATTGGCCAATAATAATCCCAACTCATTTAATCATCAATAATAATCCGAACTTTTCAGTTTTGTTTGTAAAATACTCTGGCGTTAAAAAACACTAACTTGGTTAAAAAAATGCTGATGTGGAGTGACATGTGTGGTCCGACGTGGCAGTTTACTTATAAATGAAAGCCAACTCATTTAATCACCTATAACTTTACCCATCTGTGTATAAATGTTTTCACCCCCAATTGCACTCTTCTTCAAAACCCTAATACGTTCAGTCGATCCCCAATGAGCTCAAACCCTAATTGATCAAATTCAGTCGATCCTCAATGAGCTCATACTCTTCATCTTCATCTCCTTCAATTCGTTCACAAAACCCCAAAATTTTTAGACTTGGCACCGATGGTAATGTTTATTGTAACCATGAATTGCTTGCAATTCGTAGGGTGGCTGGAAATTGAAGCTCAAGGCATGGTGAAGAGTTTTACGGATGCCCTCTATGGCCTGTAAGTTATTGAATTTGATTGGCAATCTGATTTCATCAGTTTCTCGTAATTTAATAGGTTGTTTTTTATGGCTTGTTCATTTCAGAGATCTGATTGCAAATTCTTTGTGTGGAAACAAGAGGTGGATGCTGTATTAGTAAGGGAATGCAACTGTGGGGTGTTAGAAGAAGAAAATCGGAGATTAAGAAAGTCTTCAAAGAAAGCATGTTTTTTGGCAGTTGTCTGTATTGCATTGTCAATGTATTGGTTATTTTGACATGTTTTATTATGTAATGTGTCCTTTTTCCAAGCGATATAGTGACTATAATGACTTTCGGATAACTATATGAATCTTGTTTTGACTATTCCAAGCAATGTAGTGACTGTAATGACTTTCGGATAACTATATGAATGTTGTTTTGACTATTCCAAGCAATGTAGTGACTGTAATGACTTTCGAATAACTATATGAATCTTGTTTTGACTATTCCAAGCAATGTAGTGACTGTAATGACTTTTGGATAAGTATATGAATCTTGTTTTGACTATTCCAAGCAATGTAGTGAATGTAATGACTTTCGGATAAGTATATGAATCTTGTTTTGACTATGAATTGGGTCATAAAGTCTGGACACAATTGACCAAGCCTTTTTACACAATTGACCAAAAATGGACATTATAGTTCCATCCAAACACAGTTGACATTAAAACCTGGACATACTTGTCATTAAAATCTGGACACAAAATCCGGACACAAAATAACTACCAGTTTCAACATCCAAAACATAAGACAGACATTATAGTTCCATCCAAACAGGCTATTACTAGACATTATAATTCCATCCAAACGGGCTATTACTAAAGCATTAAACAACACAAAACCATTAAACAACACAAAAGCATTTCAACAAAAGGCTTCATTCAGCTGATTGATTTGTGGCTTTTGAGATCTTTTTTGGCCTCCCCCTCTTAGCTTGCCTCTGAGTTTGTTGTGATGCTACATTCCCCTGTGATTGCTGAGTGGACTGAGAAACTTGTGGGGTTGCTGTTGACTGAGAAGGTTGTGCATCAGCTGACTTTTTAGGCCTGCCCCTCTTTCTTGTGACTTGGCTACCTTCAGCTGCCTGTTTCTTACAACTTGAAATGTTATGACCTCTTTCATGACAGTTTTTACAACCCATGAGTGTACCATGCCTACCTAGCTTCCCAGTTTTTTTCTTGGTTTCCTGTGGATCCTTCTTTCTGTTCTTTTTTGGTCTTCTTGGCCCAATCTTGACTGGTGGAGGGTCCAAAGGTAAATCAACAATTGGCCAATATTTTTCCGAAGGCAGTGGTGGGACAGTGTACTCATAGGACTTGAGATACACCTCTTTGGTCAAGTAACTATGAACAAAGTCTTCAGAATTCTTATGCATAAACGCTGCAACTGCACACACATGATAACATGGAATGCCTGTCAAGTCCCACTTCCCACATGTACAGCTTCTCTTCACAATATCCACAGATACATCGTCAAAGCTCTTGACTTGAAACACAGTGTTACTTGAAGGATACACAGTACAAAGATAAGCTTTCTCTTTCTCTTTATCAAGCTTCTTGGCTTGAATCCTAGGGCAAACAACCACATTTTTACGGGACATCTCATTGTGCTTTGTTACTAACCCGGTCATAACTGCCAACCTTATATCTTCCAGCATATCAATGATATGCTTTGCTCTGGACTGTATGATGAATCCATTGAATGTTTCAGCCATATTATTGACAATAACATCAGTCTTAGTCTCACGTTGTACATAGCACCTACAAAAGCACTTAGGATTCTGATCCAGAAATGCATCAGTTGCCTTATCATCTACAACTCTCATTTCTTCAAGTGCCCTTTTGAAATCAGCCGTATTGTATGCTTTAGCAGCCCCCCAAAATAACCCCTTAAGATCATCACCCTTGTATTTTTTGTGCCAATTGGCATATATGTGCCTAGCACAATTCCTATGCTTAGCATTACCTCATATAGAGGCAACAGCATTCAATAACCCCTGAAATAAGTACACCACACAATGTTAGACAAAAGCAACATATGTAATACTACTTCTAAGTACAGAACATAATTCAATTCACATGATACCTTTTGCTGGTCAGAGACTAGTGTCCAACCCTTCCCTTCATCCGTTACTCCTAAGCATTTCTTCAATTCATTCATGAACCACCCCCAGCTGTCATTATTCTCTCCTTCTACAACTGCCCAAGCAACTGGAAACATTTGACCATTCCCATCCCTACCTATTGCAACCAATAACATACCACCTAGAAATGTCTTCAAAAAACAGCCGTATAGAGACATAAGCCTTCTACAGCCTGCTAAAAATCCCTTCTTAACTGGATCAAAACAGATAAATAGCCTAAAGAAAACCTCTGTACCCCCATCCACACCATAATTCTCTGATGGTACAGTGATAAGTTCAAAAGTAGAGGTTGGATTTTCTGCTTTCAGTGCTGCTAAGTATGAACCCATCTTTCCATAGTGGTCTTTCATTGAACCATGCAGTTTCCTATTGGCATAACTCTTTGCCTTGTAAACTAGCCATTTACTTACTAGGACCTTGAATTTTTCTTTAATTGCATCCTGGATTTCCTTTGCTTTCCAACTAGGATTAGCTTTGAAAATTGGTAGAAACTGGCTAGCTACGAAGGAGGCAGTTAACTGTCTATTCTTCAACATATTTCTCTGACATGTGTGTTCATTAACTACAGTCTTAACAATGAAGCAACACTTTCTTTTATGGAAAGACACATAAACCTTAAATGGACAATCCTTAACACAAGTAACACCTAGTCTTCCAAGCCTGTTGTTGTCACTTACTGATATTTTAAGATTCCTTCCATTCATAACAGCATAGCTTCTAAATGCGTCTTTAACAGCATCCCTAGTAGGGAATCGTGTACCAACTACCCAAACCCACTTAGTCCAGTCAGTATTTTCACTTACAACTGGAACATCAACCTTGTACTTCTTCCCCCTAATGTCATCATCCTCACTCTCTCCTGGTGAATTAACATCTCCATCTGAGTCCTCATAGCTGCTAGCATCACTGTATTGTTCTTCTTCAACAAAGTTGTTGCACTTGAAGTCTTTCAATAATTTTTCAACCAACTGTTTCTTTGATAAATTGTTTTCCTTTATAGCAGCAACAGATGCCCTCCACTCCTCATCATCATCTGTACCAGCATCTTCTTCAGATTCATCTGGCTTCCAGTCAGCATCTTCTTCTTCACTTTCTAAATCAGATCCAACCTTGTCTTTATCAGATCCATCCAGTTCAGCATCAGGTACAACATCAGGTACAACATCAGCTATAACATGAGGTGTGCTTGTATCAGGGCAATTGAATAACTGTGTCAATTTTTTGGTTGGTGTTAATACCCTGCTTGCAAGAGACTTAGTAAACCCTTTCACAACTAGTTGGGCTTCTAATTGGGCTTTTGGTTGGGCTTCATTTTGGGCTACAGTATGGGCTTTTGGTTGGGCTTCATTTTGGGCTACAGTATTGGGTTGGTCATCTAGTCCAATAGACTTACCTTGTGCATACAGATGTAGTATATGCCTGGCATCTTTATCCCCCAAATTCTTCAACATATCGATCACATCTTTGTCGTTCTTCAACTGCACAATACCATCAGAAAACTTCTTTCCAGGCATCAAGTAATAAATTTCAAAATCCTTACTTTTGTAACACCCACCTTCAATCACATAATCCATCAACTCAAAATAGGACATCTTATCTACTTCAACTTCAAACATATAAGTTTCACCACCTTCATAGTGCAATCTTGGCTTTTGTTTCAGCTTCCCACCATGCCATGCTTTTACGATGACTTTGTCATCCATCCTGATGGGTTTAATAGTGGATCAGGTTTGAATCACAAATAAAAACAAGAAGAATGAACTGAAAACAAACCTGATACTCTTGATCGTTTGCTCTCTCGAATGTGATTAGGGTTTCTCTTGATCGTGATGCTCTGTGTTGTTTTTTGGGGATAGTTGTAATTATTTGGGGGTAGTTGTAATTATTTGGGGGTGAAATCATTTATACACAGGTGGCTTATGAGTTGGCTTTCATTTATAAGTAAATTGCCACGTCGGACCACACATGTCACTCCACATCAGCATTTTTTTAACCAAGTTAGTGTTTTTTAACGCCGGAGTATTTTACAAACAAAACTGAAAAGTTCGGATTATTATTGATGATTAAATGAGTTGGGATTATTATTGGCCAATAACAGTCAGTTGGGATTATTTATTTCCAATTTGCCTTAAAACAATAACAATATGTTAAATAGTTTCAAGTTATTATGTAGTTCGTGGTACCAAGATTCTTTATTTACTTGCTTTTGTTAACATGTTTCACGTGTTTATGCATGAAGAAAAACATAAATAAATAAAACCTATGCTATAACAATGCGGCATCACGTGCTTTAAGCATCCTCTTATTACAAAAGTGTTCATTGAATGGGATATATACCTTGTAGTATAGTTACTATAAAAAATGTAGAGTCCCACCCTAAACTTCCATCATCCAAAATTTCAAAGACATTCTCAAGTGTCCTCCCCTTCTCTTTCTAATCAGTGCTTCTTCATGGCAAAGGTTTATCCTGAGAGTGAGACAATCATTCCATTTGTAAACACTAATAATCCTATCGTGTTGACGGTGTGGAAGAAGTCTTTGATCTTTAGTTGCGATGGGTTTACAGTGTACAACTCCAATGGAAATCTTGCATTTCGAGTAGACAACTATTTCGTGAAAGGAAACCGGGAGATTGTTCTCATGGATGCGTTAGGTTGCAGTCTCCACACCGTTAGGCGCAAGGTATATTTATTTCTACACCTGTAATAACTTTCATAAAAAAGTCATCTTAAAGTTGTACACAAACTGATTAGTGACATCATTTATTATCCCCAGATGTTAAGCCTAGCAGACAATTTTCTTGTCTATGATGGTGAAAGTGTAAATCCCCGATTTTCAGTGACCAAACATGTGAATATCTTAAACACCAAGTCACTAGCATATGTGAGCACAGTAGGATCATCAAAGAACAGGAACAAAAGAAATGTGATCTATGAGATCCAAGGATCATATGCTCAAAAGTCCTGCATGGTGTATGATGACAAGAACCAGTGTGTTGCTGAAATTAGGAGGAAAGAAGCCAATGGAGGGGTGGCACTTGGGGGAGATGTTTTTGCTTTGGTGGTACAACCATCTATCGATCCTGCCATTGCTATGGTCCTCGTCATTGTCCTCGATCAAATGTTTAATTCTTCTAGGCGCTTCTCTAAATAGATTGATTTGGGTGCAACAACCATGTACAATTCCTAGTTTATGAAGTCATAGTTTTGTGCTTTAAATTCTTTAAACATGGTATGGATAATAAATAGGAATTAATATTGGAGTTTAATAAGCCCAACTATTCGCCGTTGACAGCCAACGGTCCCAACTTCAAAAATAACCATCAGCAATCCCAACTATTAGCATATTAGCCTCCAATGGACCATGACTTACAGAACCCTAACGTTGTTAGTCTCTGGTCGCCGGAAAAATGTTTTTGGCCAGAAAAATGTTTCTAAAGGTCTGATCTAAAGTTACAAAGAGGTATGGGACGAAAATGTTGAGTTTTCCGGCCAAACAGAAGTTTTCCGACAAGAAAGGAATTTTCCAGCGACCTTAATAATTGGGACTTTTACTAGAAAAAGGTTTCTAAAGGCCTGTAATAAGGTTATAAAGAGGTTTGAGACGAAAATGTTGAGTTTTCTGGCCAAAATGAGTTTTCGGGCTAAAAACGTTTTTTCGACGACCGGAGTCTAACAGCGTTAGAGTTCTGTTAGTCAGGGTCTATTGAAGACCAATATGTTAATAGTTGGGACTGCCAGTTGCTTTTTTTGAAGTTGGGATTGTTGGCAGCCAACAACAAATAGTTAGGATTATTAAAATCCAATATTCCTAATAAATAATCGTAGTTTTAATCCAAATATGTTTGTAGTGGTGCATACACTAATACACCATAGTATTTTACTCTTATGTGCTCTAGTTAAAACCTAGTGGTGTAAGCACCTTTTTCATTTCTTAGGTTACGTGTAATTAAAAAAAAGGTGGCCTTGATGAACCCCATATAAACTCTCAATTTTTTCATCAATCAAATAAGGAAACAATTAATTTAATTGCAACTACGATTTGGTGATATTTAACCGTATGATAACATTACATGATGGTATTAATTTAATTCATTCTATTTTATTGACTAAGATTCAGATTCTTTTTTTTTATATGTATTTATTAAATATCTAAGTATGTTGTAGGAAAACAAAAAGAATCTAGAAAGTTAGTATAACTAATCCAGAGGATTCATAATGGTATCGTTACTAATGGTATAGTTACAACTTGCAATGATATGAGCTTGCGTATTTATCTGTAGCTAGGATATATGAGTTTTGTAATAGAGTTAACTAGTAAATTTCTCCCACGCGTTGTCGCGGCGTCGAAATATAAAGTAACTCGAATTTATAATGTCTAGGAAAACATATTATATTTGACTGCCCTCGTTTCTGAACAAAATTAAATTAAAAAACGTACGCCAACTGAAAACGCACAAAAAAAACACGAAAACGTATTATATTTGACTCGACAGAATTTACACCGAAGTATAAATCAACTTGAGTTTAAACCGACACATACATGTACAAAAATATCCGCTTAAAACTCGAGGGGGTAAAAATAACATTTCCTAAGATAAAGTATAAAGTTAAAAATCGAAAGACCTGCAATCCCTTAACTTCTTTATCTAGCTAGAGTTGTTTTTGTTAATACATTATAGGCAAATTGGATTTAAATAATCCCAAATTTCTCAATTTGGCCGATAATAATCACAACTCAGTTATTGGCCGATATTAATCCGAACTGGTCCACTTTTTGCCGATAATAGTCTGCGTTAAATATAGCTTAACGGAATTAAGTTTTTTCCCGATTATAAACAAAGATATTATTGATTTCCAATTTATCATCATATAAACACAATGTCATTTTTGATTCTTGAATTACAAGGGGAGGGTAAATAACACAAGTCCTATATCACTAGGAACTATTAGTGACAACTAAAAAGTAAAAGAATGTCAACTATAATCCAGGTAATATATATTTTAACAAATTACTTTCTCCACACCCATATTTACACTATGCAATAAAACTTGTACACTTATCTAACGATATATCCATCAACAATATTCACACTATGCAATAAATTTGTACACTTATACAACTATAACTTTTTCCTGATTAGCACAATTGTTTCATGAAGTGAAAAAAAGAAAGAAAAAAAAAACGTAGCTCTAATTTGACAAAAGCTACAATAAAATCAAACTATTTCATAAAGTGAAAAAAAAAAAGTAAAAAAAAAATGTTGCAGCTCTAATTTGACAGAAGCTACAATATATTCAAGTTGTTCTTTTATAATATTTATATAATATAATTAAAATATCGATTATTTGATTGTACATGTTGGTGTATTATATAAGTTAAAAAAAGTCTTTATATAGCATGAATTTTTATATAAATTAAAAAGTCTTTATTATATAGCATGGATTTTTGGTTAGAGTAAACTTCCGTTTTGCTCCCTGTGGTTTGGTCACTTTAACGATTTTGCTCCAAACCTTTCAAAATAGCCATTTTGCTCCCTGATGTTTCGGTTTTTTTGCCAGTTTGCTCCCCGCCTCTAACTCCATCCAAATTGTTTGTGTTTCCATTTTGCTCCCCGCAGGGAGCAAACTGGCAACAAAACCAAAACATCAGGGAGTAAAATAGCTATTTTTAAAGGTTTGGGGCAAAACCGTTAAAGTGACCAAACCACAGGGAGCAAAACGGAAGTTTACTCTTTTGGTTATTTATGAGTTTACCCCTGCACATGCCTATTATGTGCCTTGGTTTTAACCAGAATATAGAATATAGACGGAGTTAGTATGATTGAGTAAAATTGCTATAAAATGAAAACATTGGTATTAAAATTGCAAAACATTTCAGATTTGTAAATAATAGCAATGGCCTATAAACCACATGGACCAAAACTGCTATTTACTCAAGTATTTTTATTGATGAAATGACTCAATGTGTGACAACCCGCAACTTCAGGTTATTGCTTTAACCTAACCACAGTTAATTAAATCATACATTCACAGCATTGCATTTAACTAGGGTTAGTTAAATGAGTCTACGTTGGTAATTCGGGGAAGGGAAATTGGCCTGTAATAATTCCACCTAGATCTTATTGGCCATTAATAATCCCACCTCAGAATATTCCCTCCACCAGTCCCACCTTTCACCTATTTTTCCTACAATGGTCCCTCGTTAAAAAAACTTAACGGAGTTAAGCTTTTTTCCAAATTACAAACAGATTTTTTAGGGCTTTTGATTAGAACGACGATACGAGTTCATTGATGTAAAAGTTGCCTCGAAACGGTGCTCCAAACGATGAAAACGGCGCTTCAATTCGGGTGTTTAAATTTCCAATTAACCAAAATCAAATCACTTGGAGCACCATTTCGAAGTAAGTTGTGCATCAATGGATTCGTATCATCGTTCTGATCAAAAGCCCTAAAAAATTTGTTTGTAATCTGGAAAAAAGTTTAACTCCGTTAAGTTTTTTTAACGGGGGACCATTGTAGGAAAAATAGGTGAAAGGTGGGACTGGTGGGGGGAATATTCTGAGGTGGGATTATTAATGGCCAATAAGGTCTAGATGAGATTATTACAGGCCAATTCCCCTTCGGGGAATTACCGGAACACATACATGATAACTCTCGAACATTGGCAACTAACGCGAATAATAATTATAAACGGATGGTTTATACGAAACTTATGTGCTGCATGACAAATATGTGAACTATATGCTTTAACTGTAAATTACATGATATTACGTGGTTTTTGTGTAAAAGTGGTATTATTAGGGGGTTTAGAGCTAATTATGAAACCTTAATAACTACTCAAACCCTAATTCCCACACAACTTCACCATAGGTCAGTTGTTTTGTAGGTCCCTAGAGGATGATCTAGTTAACTTTATTCTTGTTACCGAACACACCCGCAAGTGTGGAATCCAAGCGGGTATGAAACCGAGTGAAGAACACAAACAATACAAGACAAAGATTCAAAGATTAAAGCTCAACTTGTATTTCACAGAAAAGTTTTGATACAAGATAATACAAGAATACTCTCTCAAAACTCTCTCTGTTCTCACACTGTGTTCTCTCTGTGTTCTTGCCAAAATGATAAACAAGTGGCTGTATTTATAGGCCCAACACCCAGTAACCCTACGAAGAATGGTTACTGGGTTCACGAACATTCATCTGGCCCACGAAGAATGGTATCTTCGTGGACCTTTGCGACGAACAATCTATCACCACGAAGACTGATTCTTCATGGTGAACAATCCTTATACATTCTTCGTCCAAAGCATCATGGTGGTGGTTCGTTGACATCATTCTTCGTCCAAAGCAATTCTTCATTGACTTTCGTAATGGCCAAAACTCCAACTATCTTGGACAAGCTCTAATGAAAATCCATGTTCACATTTAAGGTTTTGTCGTGAAATGCATGCATGCATTTGGAACATTGTCTTTCATGCAAGGTGACATCATGATGTATCATCATCCTTCAAACGGATCGCTCGCGGCTCTTCGTGCTTTGTGTGTCGATCTCTAGGGCGCATGACGGAGGAGTGTCGAGACGTCGGTCTTGAGCCGAATCGAACCGAGCTGAGCCAAACCGAACCGAACCGAACCGAGCCACATCCACATAAAACTCCATCAACATGTTTTTCTCCACACCTTTTCTCTAATCTTTGGCCATTCAAGTTCCACAAAGTTCCACATAAATCATCAATCTTGATCTCTCCAATTCTCTTAAAATCATCTCTACATCAATCTAAGGTAAGTGTTCATTCTTTGTGTTGTTAATCTTGTTCTTTTGATTTCAATGCAAAACCCTAGACATCCAAACAATTTGTGCTTTGCTTTATGATTGATGAACGTGTGATAACTGTTGTAGACAAATGATTGTGCAATGATTGTTTGATGATGGTAGTATGATAATACTGATTGATTGATTGATTTGATGCCTGACATGATTGATTTTTGTGCATTTGGCATTACGTGAAAAGGGATTTTTGGAAGTGTCAGACACAAGGTGTCTGAATTTGTGAAAAAATTATATTGTCCGTACTTGTGTGTGTAAACCTGTCTGCATTTTGATACGTGTGCCCATGATCTCAATGACATGTTCCGATGCAATTCTATTATTTTCCTTATTTCATGTTTAGTGGTTAGTTAACTAAGAGTGTTAGTGGGTTAGTGGAGTATTATTTTCTTATGTAATTTCCTTTCTTGAAGGCTATATAAAGCCAACTAGTTGTTTATTTTAATTAGGAATGAAAACTATGAAAGTCTAATATTCTCTCTAAATTGCTACTCTCGCTTCTCTCTAATTATCTTTGAGATTGATCCACTCAACGGATTATTTATCCCAAATCTGATTGGTTCATATCAATTGGTATCAGAGCGGTCTTGATCCCCTCATGGACGCTCACGAATGAACGAGTCATTGGATCGAATCATATCGACGATTGCTGACATGATCGATCTTCTCAAAAACGAGTCCCGGAAATGGGCAACTTCACCCATTTTTTCTACACCCACTTCCGTTCCCGCCACCGCAACACTTGATCTGACAGCCACACCACCGCCCGCTCCTGCCACCATTGTCTCCTAAACAACTGCCTTTAACCTTTCCGTTTGTGACCAACACACTTGAAGATGACAAGAAACCCCTCGCCACGCTAGCACCACCTCAGAAAACAAACCCAAACACACTATTAGCACCACCAATTGTCCCTCTTTTTCACCCTACATCACAAAAAAGCAACAAATCAGTGGCTCCAACACCTAATTTGGCAACGTCATCAAGTGTCTTTGGCCCTTGCCCTTCACTGGCGACCCTAACAACAAAAGCACCTGCCACGACCACTGCTACCTTCACAATCAGTAGCACAAAGAATGTTACGAACCCATTGAAGAAGGTTGTGTGTTTAGTGCCGACAAAGAAAAATTTGACATCAGTCAAAGGGGCGTTCGGGAAACCTGAGTGGCGTCCACCGTGGCGCTTGATATTGGATACAGCTCCAAATTCTATAGTACGAGTCGAGTGGCGACCGCCATGGTTTCCACCAAGCCGTATACTGATTTTCGCCTTGCGGACAAGTCGAGTTCGAGTGGGGTGGAATGATACGTGCCCATGATCTCAATGACATGTTCCCATGCAATTCTATTATTTTCCTTATTTCATGTTTAGTGGTTAGTTAATTAAGAGTGTTAGTGGGTTAGAGGAGTATTATTTTCTTATGTAATTTCCTTTCTTGAAGGCTATATAAAGCCAACTAGTTGTTTATTTTAATTAGGAATGAAAACTATGAATATCTAATATTCGCTCTAAATTGCTACTCTGGCTTCTCTCTAATTATCTTTGAGATTGATCCACTCAACGGATTATTTATCCCAAATCCGATTGGTTCATATCACATTTAATCAAGAACAACTAGTCCGCATTGTTAAGCTATGTTGAGAGTCCACACTTGGTTGATCCATTATGTCCGAAGTTGTGTGACTTGAAACGGTCCAAACTTAAATAATCATATATGTCCGAACTTGCAAGTCCTTCAGGCGTTCGCACATAAATCAATTAAGCCGATCCGTATTTGTTTAGAGAAAAAGGTCCGAACTTATCTTTTTATTTCATGTCCACATATAGGGGTGCACATGGATGTCCGAACAAAGTTGTTTCGTTCATAAATTGTCCGTATTTGGTAAACTCTTAATGTAGTCCGCATATATATAATTACAAATACGATCATTGAATTCTTGTTGTCCGTATTTGTTATTGAGAGGATATCCGCATATAATAAAATTACCTAAGGTCTGAACTTGTGTCGGTGAATAAGTGATGTGGACATGTGTGAAGGGATGATGTTCCCTTGTCTGCACCTGTGAAAATGAATAATGTCAGTACTTGTTTAAAACATTCAAATAGTGGGTCGGCCAGTTTGAAGATTTAATTGAATTCAGGAATTAAATTATACACATGTATACATGTCTTCAGTGGGCCGAAGGGTATTAGTTTGAAGGGCCTGAAATTAATAATGTGGGCCGAAGGGTATTAGTTTGAAGGGCCTGAAATTAATAATAGTTCCCTGAATTAAATGAAGAGATCAGGTGGGGCGGCCGATGTAATTATACAAGAGTCCGATGATGTGTGTTGATTATTGGGCCGAGAATTTCCAATATTAAAATATTACACGGGTTGAGTAAATAAATTTATATATTAAATAATAAAACATTATCTTTAAAAACTTTCTTTATTGTACGGGTTTAATAAATATAATTTTATATAGAGTAAACTGCCATTTTGGTCCCTGTGGTTTGGCCAGTTTTGCCACTTTAGTCCAAATCTCAAACTTATTACATCTGGGTCCCTGTGGTTTGCATTTTGTTGCCATTTTAGTCCAAATTTCAAAAACCCCATTTTTTTACTGTTACAACCTCCTATTTTGTCCTGTAGTGCAGGGGCATTTTGGTCATTTTGCTTTTTATTTTACATTTTCTTTATTAACATCATCCCCAAATAAATAAATAAATCATAATCATCATCATCCCCAAATAACTGACTCTCTCTCTTTTCTCTCTAAATCGATCAGCAGATCCACGATGCTCTCTAAATCGATCAGATCCAGATCCACCATCGTCATCGTCATCTCCGGCGTCGTCCCTACCGAAACTCAGATCCACCATCGTCATCGTCATCTATGCGTTCCTCTCTCTCTCTCTCATGTTTCTCTCTCGTTCGGCTCTTTCTCTCTCTCTCTCCTGTTTCTCTCTCTCTTTCTAGTGGAATGTTGTTTGAAGGAGATGGTGTTGTGATGTAAGAGAGAGAGAGAGGTGCGGTGGTTGCAGGGGGTGCGAGAGGGTGGTGGTGCTTGGCGGCGAGAGGGGGTGGTGGTGGTGGCAGGTGGTGGTGCTTGGTGAGATGGTGATGACGTGTCGTTTGTTGATTTATGCAAGGTTACTTGAATCTGTGTTGGATTGGTTTTTGTTACTTGAATCTGGTGGTTACTTGAATCTGTGCTTTTTAATCATTAGCTTGAACCCCCTGCAATTGCTATGATTTATTGATGTTGTTGTTCTGGCAGTGGCATTATTATTTATTAAGTTTGTTTCAAGGCTATGATGATCAGAGTGGTGGTGGTTATGATTTTTTTCTTGAAGATGATGGTTTTGATTTTCTGGATTTTCTGGGGTTTTGATGATGATGTTTGATGATGTTCTTGAAGATACAGATCTGAGCCTCGTTTCTTTTTACAAATCAGTTTTGTTTTTGTGATGGTTTCTAGTTTTGTTCTGGGTTCTTGATTTTCTTGAAGATGATGTTCTTGATTTTCTGGGTTTTGATGATAAAGTTTGACGATGTTCTTGATTTTCTGGGTTTTGATGATGAAGTTTGATGATGTTCTTGAAGATAGATGTTATTAATTACTGAAATGTTATAATAAATTAACATGGACCAAAATGCCCCTGCACTACAGGACAAAATAGGAGGTTGTAACAGTAAAAAAAATGGGGTTTTTGAAATTTGGACTAAAATGGCAACAAAATGCAAACCACAGGGACCCAGATGTAATAAGTTTGAGATTTGGACTAAAGTGGCAAAACTGGCCAAACCACATGGACCAAAATGGCAGTTTACTCTTTTATATATTTAGGGTGGAGATACAATAGGAAGTTTATTTGGCTAGGAATGCTAGGAAGTGATCTTGACCATCCATTTAGTCAATCAAGGGCTAAGATTAAAAGAATGAAATTGAAGCAAAACAAAGGCGCATGGGTTTGTTAGGGGCATTCTAGTCAATCCAGCACAATAGTTTCTCTTTCCTCCAATTCCCCCCCCCCCATTTTTTAAACGTTAATAACTTTTCCATACACATTATTTTTTTATAAAAATTGCACCAAAAAAACGAGCATTTTTTTATCTTTGAAACGAGTATACTATTGCTATATTTTCGAAAAAAAATTTTGAAAACCCAGTTGCGTAAAATGCAATGGAGAAAACCCAGTTGCGTAAAACGCAATGAAAAAAAACGTAAAAAAATGACTTTTTCTAAAACGCAACGCACCAAAAATACAAAGAAATGTCTTATTTCTAAAACGCAATGACCAGAAAACACAAATAAATGTCTTATTTCTAAAACGCAATAGCCTAAAAACACAAAAGAAAGTGTACTTTCTAAAACGCAATGGACTGAATGTGTTTTACCTAAAACGCAATGCACCCAAAACACTTAAAAATGTCTTATTTCTAAAACGTAATGGCCAGAAAACACTTAAAATGTCTTATTTCTAAAACGCAATGACCAGAAAACACTTAAAAATGTCTTATTTCTAAAACGCAATGGCCAGAAAACACTTAAAAATGTCTTATTTCTAAAACGCAATGGCCAGAAAACACTTAAAAATGTCTTATTTCTAAAACGCAATGGCCAGAAAACACTTAAAAATGTCTTATTTCTAAAACGCAATGGCCTAAAAACACAAAAGAAACTGTTCTCTCTAAAACGCAATGAACTGAATACACATAAAAATGTGTTTACCTAAAACGCAATGAGTAAAAACACTTCAAAAATGTTTTATTTCTAAAACGCAATGACTAGAAATTGTTGTTTACAGAACCAGAAACTGTCTAAAACGCAATGAATAAATCAAAAACCCAGATCATAAAAATGAAATTAAAGAATTTCTTACATGGATCGAAGTGATTTCTTCAACAATTGACGAAGTTTGAATGATTCAAACACTTATCAGCGCTCTCGAATCGAACGAATCAAGTAATTATCTCCAAAATCACTGGAAAAAACGAGATTTTTTACGAAATTAAACTAGGTTTTCTTCAAAAAAGCTGAAGAACACGTTGATCGGGTGTTTGAATCATTGATTGGTGATGAAAATCGCACTATAATGTAGTGATTATTGAGATAGAAAGTGAAGAAATGGTTGAAGACGGTGGGTTTTGAAAATGGTGGGTTTTGAAGTTACTGGGTTTTGAAAAGGAAGAAGAAAGGGTTGTATTGACTAAAATACCCTTTTTCTTTATTTTAAATGTTGCCACATGTCCTAATCCTATTGCTTCCTACACTTCCTATCCAAAATAAACTTTCTATTTGATCTTTTCCCAAGTTATATATATATATAAGAACCATATTGTACGGGTTGAATTAATGTAATTTTATATACCAAATAAAAAAATTATATCTTTAAAACCACATGTATTACACGAGTTGAATAAATGTAATATTGTTTACCAAATAATAAAATAATACATCTTTAAAAAATCAAATTTATTACACGAGTTAAATAAATGTAGTTTTATATACCAAATAATAAAAAAGTTAGTAAATGTAATTTTGTATAGTGAAAATAAAAATATTTAATATATTAATACAAAGTTTGGTTTTCGTGATAAATAATTTGTTTTATTTAAAATGTTTTAAATTAACAATTTACAATTTCAGATAATATTTTATTAGAAAGATAGAAGAATGGTATTCGAAATTTAAAGTAGGATAAAATTTAATATTAGCTCATTATTCATTTATTTATTTAATTAATATAAGATAAGTTTGGAAGTAAGGTGAGAAAATCATAAAATAAATAACTACAATGAACAACATGTGTCACACATTAATGTTTTATTATATAGTATAGTATAGATAAAAATTTAGATTGATATAAATAGATTATTTTGTTGTAGCAAAATTTGTTAACAAAGTCTCAATAAATTTAACCCATTATTTAAAACTCTGTAAATGTATAAATGATAAATAATATTAGTTAGAGTAAATTACGATTTTGGCCCCTGTGGCTATATCACTTTTATCCTTTTAGCCCAAAAAAGAATCTTTTAACATCTGAGTCCCCAACGTCTTTTTTCTAACCCTTTTGGCCCCTAACACTAACCCCATCCATTAAATGTTCGGGGCCAAAAGGGTTAAAAAAAAGACGTTAGGGGCCAAAAAGAATAGAAAAAAAGACGTTGGGGCTCAAATGTTAAAAATTCTTTTTGGGCTAAAAGAATAAAAGTGATATAACACAGGGGCCAAAATCGTAATTTACTCTATTAGTTAAATAAATAATATTATAAATGAGAAGGAGATTAAACTAAATAATGATTATTCATAAAAATTAAACTAAATAATATCTAGTAGGAGGATTATTTATAATTAATTAGAAAAAATTAAACTAAAATAATACTTATCTATAAAACATGGCCTAATATGATGACAAGTGTCCCCAAAATGGTTTCTTTTATTATATACTATAGATTAGTGGGTCGGTACATATAAAAAAAAGAATCTGAAATTATTTTGAAGGTATGATGATCGGAATAAATATCATATGGTGTTTATATTATGATTATGTACATTGGGTGTCCAAATGTATAACGTGATTTCCGTATCTCTTTATAGATCTTATATCAAACCAAATCTCATGAGTTAAAACTGCATGTCACCAAGATCCACTATTGCTTATGTTAAACTTGATAACCGGATCACAAAAGCACTGGGTTGTTTGGACACTAGGGTGTTGCATGACCCTACATACGCATACTTACATCTATTGATCGTATATTAGGTTGCGTGTAACGGACCTAACTTGTAATTAACACAAGAAGTACATTATCAAACCGAGCACACTAAGGTGAGTTCACTACTCTTTCACAAGCATGTGTCCCGGGGGGACAAACAAACTAATATTCCGGAGAGGAATACTTTTAAACACTTTGGTTTAATTTCGATGTTATTTAATAAACTCAACGCTATCATGAAAGTCCCTACTTACTACCGAACTAGTTGCCGGGGAGGCAACGGGGTATTAGTTGGTAGCGCTATTAGGCTTGACAACCTCACACCGTACCGGGGAGGACGGGCGTGAACTAATGACCTTAAACACATGGCCAATGTTGATAGGCATTGATGAGGGCAAACAAACATACGTCACTTTGGTATCGAGTTTATTTTTAGCATGTCTTTAAACTAAAACACTTAACATGAATTCATTAAACAAATCTGTGAACTCGCCAGCTTTATGCTGAAACACTTTTTCTACATGCTTGCAGGTTGTTAGATGACTTCATGATGCGGAGCTTGCAATCAGAGGAGCTGCTGTAGATGTCATGGGTCGTGACGTTGTTAACATATCTGATGTTATGCTATGTTTTGCGAACAAGTTTTTCAAATACTTAGAACTATTTCAAATGTTTCCGCTGAACGTATTTTGTTTTAAACGGATGTTTGAATTACACTTTTCACTTTGAATGAGATTTCTAGTTTATTATATTACTATTAGTTCAATGTGATTAGTGGTTAGATCCTGGTACGTCACAAGCCTCGCGGTGGTTTTCGCATGTGGTATTTTGGGGTTGTGACACAATGTTCCGAGTCTTCCAAAAACACAACATATCCTAAGATAGGGGTGTCTAGAATTTGATTCGGATTCAAAAAAATTGAAACTTGAATTTATCCGATTCGGTTATCAAGAATTTGTTTTGGTTATCAAGAATTTGAATTCGATTCAATTCGAGTCAAGTAAATTGAATATGAAATTATATTTTTAAATTCGATTCGATTGGAAATTCGAATAAAATTATACATATTTTTTTAATTTGATAATTTCTAAATTTATTCTAGGCTTCTAGCCCATTACAAACCCATTACCAAGCCCATCTTATTTTATTGTTTTCAATGAAGTGGATGTTCCCGACTTATCTTATCATTTTGTATGTTTATGAAAGATAACTTGTAATGTGGAGTGGCTAGTCCCGACTTCTCGTTTTGAATGTTATACATGAATGTTTTATTTCTATATCATGTATTTTTTATATACATTGTAATGGATTGATGTATTTTGTGTTGCAGGTTGTACCCCTGATCAAGCAAGAAAATATATCAAGCATTGAAAGCAAAAGGATTACCTGTTGCATTGGTGGAGTACGAAGGGGAGCATCATGGTTTTCGCAAGGTTAGAAATATATTTAACGTCTTGTTTATTATCTTTATTTTTCAGGTAAAGAGATTAATTACTTTGGATGTGTAATGTCTGCTGGCCGAAAACATTAAATTCACACTTGAACAACAAATAGTGTTTTTCGCATGTTTAGTGGGACACTTTAAGGTTGCAGACGAAATCGTTGCATCAAGATTGATAACTTCGACTAAGACATTTGTAATTTTATATCTCTTCAAAGTTTAATCATCTTAGATGTGACATTTTTGCCCTATTTATTTTATTTTCATTGTGCCAAACAAGCAAGTCAAAAGGGTTGAAACTTAGCTAAGTGTAAACATATCAAAATTTACTCGTTTCTTAGACTATATAGTCTTTTTAATAAATTTGGTTACTTTGTTTTATAATGTTGACAATTCTTTTGGCTTTAGTTGTCAATACTTTTCGCACTTGCCTTTGAGTTAGTTACCAAGTTACTTTTTTATTTGGTTTGGAGCAAATTATGGATTTCATAGTTGATTTACAGTTTTTTTATGAATTCGGCCTCTACACTTATGAGGGCTAGTGTTAATTTAGATCCTTAGCGGCTTCGCATTAGCGACATACATAAAATTAACCAAAGGCCCCTTTTTTTCTCTGCTGACCGAGTCCTTTCCTCCGAACTCAAAATTAATGTGGGCATCGATCCAAGCAACATTCCCATATGTTATCTTGATTTCATCATGCCCCATGTGAACATCAAGAAAAAAACATAAAGTCAAGGTTTCGAATTTTGAACGCAATCAGGTTGATATAAATTGTTACGGATCAAAGTTTTAAGCGAATTATACAGAAGAAGACCAAAAGAGAAGAGAAAATTATCTCAAATCATCGTTAATCACATTATTTAGGTGGGTTTTGGACTTTTCGTCACCGTGTCGTAGATTACATAAGTGACGTGTGTGGGGTGTGCGTATAAATTTTAGATTATGTAAGCACTTTTTACTCGTGATCAAGCTTTAAATTTATAAAACACGATACAATACTATCACTCTACACACGTTAGGGCAAGTGCACCCATCGTAGACGTAGTATAGTGATGGTAAGATACCGAGGTCATCCAAGGACACAAGAGCTTTTAACACCGGCTTATCGTTAACGTCTAATCTAACCAAATTTTGATAAAAGTTTTGAAAGTTTTTAAAAGATAAACTTAAAATAAAAATGTAAATGAAAGGCAAACAAATAGACAAGAATGAATCACTTGGTTCCAACTCCTTTTTTATGTATCCTTTGATGATTTCCGCACTTTGGGCTTTTTAAGAGATTATCTTAGTTATGGTGGTAGGCCCCTCTTGTGAAGGCGACGTTACCCTCGGTCATATTGGTCTGAGTCAGCAGGGATACAGTCCCATAAGGCAGGATTATTGAAAGATAATTAAATAAGTTATTAATGCGAAAAGTGGTAGGCGCCTCTTGTGAAGGCAAAGTTACCCTCAGCCATAGTGGTCTGAGTCAGCAGGGATAGATTCACGCAAGGCTGGATTAAGTTTTAATAGTAGTTAATTTATAAGGGATTACAAGCCGTTCTTACTTCCCCCGATTTGATGCTATCTGCCTTTTGGCGCATAGTATGATTTTAAACCATAACTATCAATCAAAACTTGATACCTACGGATATTATAACATGTTTTAAAAATTTTCACAGTAGGTACTTGATCATAACTCAGATTTTTAAATAAGTTTTCAAACTATGTACATAATGACCAAAATGCCCCTACGGTGCATAGTTTGGTCTTAAATCATAAAACTCACATATGTTTGACTACTTACTGATATTACATCATAAATAAAGTATTTTTACAGAATGATCATGTTCATAACATCAGTTTATACGCAAGTTCTTATAATACGTCGCATAATGACTAAAATGCCCTTATGAGGCATATTTTGATTTTAAAACCTTAATGGGCATATAAGTTGCTAACCTACTGATGTTACAACTTATTTAAAATATATTGGCATATAGAACATGTTCATGACTCATCCAGTTAACCTGATATCGCTTATATGCGTACGGTTAAGCTTATGTAACTAGTTTACGTAAGTTTACCGAAACGGGTCAATCCTTATCATTTTTACTTCAAATTCCAGAATGTTAATTGTTTACCCATATTATACAAGTCTTAGTACTTATTGGGTTTAAACAACATTCTATTCCAGTCATCGCTTAATCAAGCGTATCGTATCGTTTTCGATATTTTAAGTTAACCGGTCCAAGTCTATGACTTGAATAGGACCCGTTGACATTCTAATTGGTTATTTATACCATCATTCCAGACTAGGGCCTTCCAGTAAATTGCTACCTACCTTAGTTATTTGATTAACTACTAAGCTATTTACAATCCCTCCATATTAAGACAAGTTTTAGCTCAGGTAAATACTCTTAACTTATTTTCCCTATACGGGCTTGGGATACGGTAAATTATTACCGCTTGGTCAGGAATGGGATCATATATCAGATTGTGACTATAAAATTCCATGACCCGTTTTAATTTGTTTTGTCTGATAACTTAAAACATTGGGGGTTAACGCGATTGTGTCCTGGATATCTTTGACTCATTTAAGTTGCTAATGGCCACGACCGAGCACGGGGTGTAGGCATACACCTGACAGATGTTAATGCTATTATAAAATGTTTTTCTTACCCACTACGTGGGGATACCCCTTGTGGGTTTAAGTGGCGTGTCGGTTAATCATGTCTCGGTGTTTAGTACTGGCCCCATATGTATTGACAGGCATGTAAAAATGTATACAAGGTCATTTTGAATTGTCCCAAGTTATTTACAAAATCATGTGCCTTGTGCACTCAAAATGATTTTGAAAATGTTTTCAAAATGAGTCGGTTGATTGTATTTACCAGTGTAAAACTAACGTATTTTCAAAAGACTAAGTTACAGGTGCAAGGATACGTAAATAGGCTGGAAGTTGCTCGGTAATGCTAGAAGAGGAATTTGCAACTTCTTTGCATAATGCCCAGTAGTCTGATGTTCCCCCTTTTGTATATTTTATGATCCGCCTGTGGATTTTATTACAAATAAGTTTGTATTAATATTTTTGAACTTTCGGACACTTACTTTTGTAATAATATTTTATATTCCAAGACTTCCGTTGTGCTATCTGTGTGTGTCTAGGATGATACCAATCTTACATCACGATACTCCTCACCCGGGCCAAATGGGATTTGGATGGAAATTCAGGGTGTGACAATCACACATGCCCTAAGCATGACTTCCAAAGTTTGGATAGTATGCTCACTCTGTCCATCAGTCTGAGGATGGTAGGCCGTACTAAAGTTTAATCGCATGCCTAATGATTGTTGGAAACTCTTCCAGAAGTGAGATGTATATCTAGTATCTCTATCGGATACAATAGATATTGGCACGCCATGCAGGGGCACTATCTCGTCCACATATAGTTTAGCCAATTTGTAAGAACTATAAGTTTCTTTGATTGGCAAGAAATGAGCTGACTTCGTCAGCCTATCAACGATAACCCAAATCGTGTCATTGCCACGTTTGGTCTTGAGTAACTTGGTAATTAAATCCACTGTTACCATTTCCCATTTCCACGTAGGAATCTCAAACCATTGTAGAAGTCCAAACGGTTTTTGGTGTTCAGCTTTAAATTGTGAACATGTCAGACACTTAGCTACGTAGGTGGCTATGGATTTCTTCATACCCATCCACAAATAGTTCTTCCTCAGATCTTGATACATTTTATCACCTCCAAGGTGAACGGATATTTATAATTATGCGCTTCCTAGAGGATTAGTGCTCTAATCCCTCCGAAGATTGGAACCCATATTCGATCAGTCAATCTAAAGATTCCATCTTTTCCAGGTGATAACTGATTAATAGTTCCACCCAATCCTTCACTTGAAATATTAGCCTCTAACAAGGCTTACTTTGAGCATCCAATAGCTTTTCATTTAAGCTAATCTTGAGTTCGATACTCTTGGCGTTAATCTGAATCGGCTTAACCCCTTCCTTACGACTTAGTGCATCAGCAACCACATTGGCCTTGTTAGGATGGTAGCAAATCTCGCAATCATAATCATTTAGAGTCTCCATCCAGCGACTCGCATATTCAAATCTTTTTGGTTAAACAGATGTTGGAGACTTTTATGATTAATGTATATGATACACTTCGTGCCATAAAAGTAATGTCTCCACAATTTTAGTGCAAATACAACGACACCCAACTCCAACTCGTGGGTGGTGTAATTCCTCTCATGCACCTTTAGTTGTCGTGATGCATATGCAATCACTTTGCCTCTCTTCATAAGCACACAACCCATGCCTGTGTGCGAGGCATCACAAGAGACAACAAAGTCTTCGATACCCTCAGGTAAAGTTAAGACTGGAGCATTGCTCAGTTTGTGCTTTAGAATCTCAAAGGATTCTTGCTGCTTAGGACCCCAGTCAAACTTGACATTTTTGCGGGTCAGCGTAGTCAAAGGAGTGGCTATTCTTGAGAAGTTCTTAATGAATCTTCTATAATATTCAGCCAATCCTAAGAAGCTACATATCTCAGACGGTGTCTTCGGTGCTTCCCAATTCATGATGGCTTCTATCTTAGCGGGATCCACCTAGATACCACGCTCACTAATCACGTGTCCAAGAAATTAGACTTCTCTAAGCCAGAATTCACACTTGGAGAATTTTGCATAAAGCTTCTCCTGCTTTAGCAACTCTAGAATGCACCAAAGATGTTTCTCATGATCAGCTTGATTACGAGAATAGATAAGTATGTCGTCTATAAAGACGATGACAAACTTATCTAGATACAGCTTACAGACTCTATTCATGAGGTCCATGAATGTTGCAGGTGCATTTGTGAGCCCAAAAGGCATCACTAGAAACTTGTAGTGACTGAATCTTGTCCTGAAGGCGGTCTTTGGAACATCTTCACTCCCAACCTTTAGTTGATGGTATCCCGATCTCAAGTCGATCTTGGAAAAGTAACTAGCCCCTTGAAGTTGATCAAACAAGTCGTCGATCCTGGGTAGCGGATAACAATTCTTGATCGTTATATTATTTAGCTCACGGTAATCAATGTACATTCGCATTGACCCGATTTTCTTCTTAATGAACAAAATAGGAGCTCCCCAAGGTGAAGCACTAGGCTGAATAAAGCCCTTCTCCAAAAGTTCATCAAGTTGGGTCTTCAACTCCTTCATCTCTGTCGGCACTAACCGATATGGAGCCCTTGCAACAAGAGCAGCTCCTGGTAGAATGTCAATCCTAAACTCCACTTGTCTCTCCGGTGGTAGACCGGGTAGCTCTTCTGGGAATACATCGGGATATTCAGAGATGACTGAGATGTATTCTATCTAGGGCTTCGGCTCGTCAATCGTCACTTGTGCCATGTATATGACACATCCGCTCTTCAGACAATTGGATGCCTTGAGTAGAGACACCTTCTCAGGCAAGCCATAGTGTAAATCTCCATGGATGGTGAGCATTTCACCAGATGGGGTTTTAACTTCGATGAGTTTCTTATCACAGGCAATGCGGGCTTGGTTATGAGATAACTAATCCATGCCTAAAACTACATCGAACCCTGCCAAATTCATTGGCAGAAGAGAGATAGGAATAGAACGATTCTTAATGGATATAGAACATCCATCAAGAATAGAAGAAGCGGCTTCTAAGGTACCATCTGCTAGTTCTACCTCATATGCTATATCTAGAGTTCTTATAGGTAGGTTTAGTAGTTTACTAAACTTACGGTCAACAAAGGACTTATCAGCTCCAGAATCGAAAAGAACTCTAGCAAAGATATCGTTAATGAGGAATGTACCCGTTATGACATTGGTGTCATTGACTGCCTCCCTCGCAGTCAGCTGGAAGGCTCAGGCGTTTCCTTTCTTCGCCTCCTCGGGCTTTACAGTACCCTCTTGGGAAAATTTGGGGCAGTTGGTCTTAATATGTCCTTTGTCGCCACAAACGTAACACACGACATTCTTTAAGTCCTTACAATCCAAGGACCTATGCCCCAACTTCTTGCATATACCACAAGACTTCGCCTCCTGGTCTGAACGACATTGTCCCCAATGTCGTTTGTTGCAGGTCTTGCACACAGGCCTCTCATCAGACCTTTGCTGGTTATTTCCAAACCCGAACTTCCCTTTCTTAGACTTTTTGGAGCGGTCATCCTTCCTCTGTCTCTTTCTGTTGGTCTCAGTATTGACCGACTTCTGCCTCACTGCATCCAAAGTGAGGGAAAGGGATAGGTCCACAGCAGACCTATAGGTAGTAGGCTTCGATGCCTTCACCATACCTTTGATTTCAGGTGCTAACCCACCTATGAAACGCGCAATGCATTTTGACTCTGGAGTAATCAGATAAGGAACTAGCCTGGACAGTGAGTTGAAGTCGGACATGTACTTCCGACAATCTAAGTTCTTCATGGTGAGGGTCAGAAAATCTGACTCTACCTTTTCCACTTCGTGTGGTGGAGAATACGTCCCTTTTATTAGGTCCACAAACTTGGACCATTCCAGATTATACATGGGTATCTTCCCTGTAGATTGTATCATTGCCTTCCACTAGGTCAGGGCATCGCCCTTGAACGACTAGGAAACGTATTTCACAACATCTTTATCAGCACAACCGCAAATATCCACCACAGTCTCCATCTCGTCTAGCCACTTCATGGCATCTATAGCCCATTTTTCTCTGTTAAAATCACGAGGCTTGCAGGGAACAAAATACTTATATGTACACCCGTATTTTGCAGCACGGGATTTTTCCTTGAAAATCTGCTTTGGCTCACTCTTCGCAGTTGAAGAATAGTGTGAGCTTTCAATGCGGGCGGATGAATGTGGAATAGAATGGGACCTGAATTGAGCACAACTCGTTCCCTTAAAGTTAGCTATGAAATTATTCATAGCTTTGCCTACTTCTACGGCTCCGCCGTCGCAGGCCTTGTTTAAATCATTATTATTCCCGCTGTTAGCTCCATCCGAATGTGGATTCGCCATATCAATAAGCTTGGTCTAAAAACCAAAAATAAAAAATTGCTCCGTTGCAATATAATAATTGGTCATCGAATCTGATGACTTGAAAATTTCATCAGCCATGGTATTATTAAACCATATAGGCTATAAGGTTTGGATATATATATGTAAATATATATATATATATATATATATATATATATCCTTCGCCTTTTGGACTAGTGTACACAACGTCACAACTGTCAAATATTATAATTTTAACATTTCAAATGAATGTTGGATTAAAATAAATAAAGTATATTTAGCCACGGTTTCGTAGGACCATCAAGGGCCATGAGGCTTGGACATAGTCCTCCACCTATTGCACAGTGGATCATAAAGTCACAACTGTCATTGTCGCATTTGACAATTTAGAATGAATAATAATATATATAAGCCTGCGATCTCATTTGATCAAGTGGCTTTAAGGCTTGAACACAGTTCACCACCTTTAGACAGGGAGTCAATGATCACACCTGTTATTGTCTTAATTGACAATATAATATAGCCCATAGGCAAATCAATTGACATCACATAGGATGTTAAAATAATCATCGCACTGATGATACTAGTCATGATCTCATTTGATCGTATAGACTATGTGGCTTGGACATAGTCCACCACCTGTAACACCTTGAAAATTTATGTCCAATGATGTATGAACACGTGTCATAAGCTCTGAACGTGTGAAAAGAATACTTTAGAGGGACTAAAGTTGACAAACGGGGAAACTATGTGAATATAAGGGTCCAAAGTGTCAACGATGGATAATTATATTTAAAAATAGTCCTACAAGATGTTTATACCTTCAAACGAATAAATCGTGGATCATACGAAGCTAAATATGAAAGAAAGTGAGAAGTTACAATCTGCAGGGGCTAAATGTGTCAACATGTGCAAAGTATACCTCTGAGCGACCTTTTGGCAGACCCGAAGCTTTGTAACGATAAATTATACTCACTAGAAAATGTGGTAAAAATTTCATAAAGTTTCGTTATCGTATGAGAAAGTTATGATCAAATTCGTGTACGAGGGGTTAAAAGCGTCAACGTTGAATTCTAAGGCCTTATGGATGATCTCAAAGTTAAAAAGGGACTTAACTAAGTTAGTAAAGGTCCAAAGGCCCTTAAAAATAAGGTTAAGAGGTCAAAAGTGCAAAAATAAAGCTTAAAACCACGTTACAAAGGACCAGGGACTGAAAATGCAAAGTTTGAAACTTGTTTGGCTGGTTCTGACAGGCCATGCGGCCCGCGTAAGAGCCCCTTATGAGCTTACGCGGCCCGCGTCAGAGTGCCAGCGACAGAATTAACCTGCAGGTGCCAGTCAGACCTGTGTAACCGACTTATGGACCTGTAAACTGATACCAAGGGCTGAACAAATGGATTTTCATGCACTAGGGACAGATGTTATGATCAGGGATCCCTCGTAGACTTGCATGGCATCATCTAAATCATTTGAAATCACTATATAAGGGGCATGAAGTTGTGAACATTTTGTTCATTCATTTACAACTTCTCACAAGTTACTCTCTGGAGCCCTCTGGTCAGCCACAAGCATTCCTAGTGATCCCTAATCCTAATTAGGACCCTTGTAAGTGTCCTTAACCCTTCCTAATTCGTTTTAGCTTAGTTAATTAGCTAAAAGTCAAACCGTCGTAATTAAGGTTTGACTTCGTGATTAATTAAAATGTGCTCAGTCAAATCACGAATTAAAAATACTTATAAGTAGGTAATTATGTGGGTAATAAACCCTTAATAGGGTATTTCCAGATTCCCACTCTAACTATGTTAATTGTCGAGTCAAAGCTTATCATAAAAAGTCAACAGAATGATTATTTTCAAATTAATGCATAATTAGCAATATACAATACATGCAACATGTTTGATCATTAATATAACTTGGTAACTAGTGTAAGAACGTGTCCCAACATGTTCAACTCGACAATTTTCTGTTTAGACCCGGTTTGGAACCGAAAGTCGCATAGTTTGACTTCTGCTTTGACTTTCAGTTCTGACCCGTTTTAGTCAAGTTTAGGATTGCCTTAGAGCTTCTTTTGGACCTATATTCATGTTAGTATAACTCCCTGAGATTATGCAACTTGGTTCATTAGATATCCTATTCACATGAATGTTTCCGTTAAATGCCTATATGTTGACCATTATGCCCAAATGACCTTAAAATATGATTTTTTTTTGAAAATGTAAAAGGGTAGACACCTTAGCTACTGAATTATAAGCTTGCACCTAAAATTTGAGGTCAGTTGGAGGTGTAGATTAAGAGTTATGCTCATTAGCGTAATTAGAAGATTCTTAAGTAATTAAATGGCGTAAATTGCATATAGCCTATCTAAACCCAATTTTTTGTACAAACCTTTACACCTACTGTATTAAAATAATATTTTGGGATTTTTAGAAATTTTTGTTTAATTTTAGGCTGAGCATAACTTAGTGTTCAAAGCTTAATTCGGCTAATGCCGGTTTTGCCCTTTTGGGCTATAAAATGAGTTTTATAAATCCGATTGACCCCAAACCTTTTTTTCTACTGATCTAATATGTTAAATAAATTATTTTGAGCCTTCTGGAATTTTAAAAATATCAGCTTTCTACATAAAACCCGGAAATGGCTCCAAATCGCCTTTTTAAGCGTTTTTAACGCATAAGTATGTGTTAGAACCTATTTAAGCATATGAGGTTGAAACCTACTGATGTATTCAGTAAAATTTTATATTTAAACAGTAGGAGGATGTCTTAAGATCAGAATTCCAGTTTTGACCTTTTAGGCATATGTGAAATTACCAAAACGCCCCTACGGTGTCTAGAATGATTAAGATTGATAAATTTCACATAGGATTAATACCCTACTGTTATAACTTGGTAAAATGAGTAGGTTTACTGATTTATTCAGACCCGTAACTCAGAATGTCATTTAAACTCTTTTTCACCCTTTAAAATGACCAAAATGCCCTTATGAGGCATAGTTTGGGATTAAAACCATTTGGGGCATAATGGAAGGTATCATTCTGATATCACAACATGTTTAAGGTATATTAACTTAGGAAACTTGTATATGACTCTTATGGTTGCTCGTTACGCACCTTACGCGTTCGGATCGGCTTATGTAACTAGTTTACCCAATTTAGCCGAAACGGGTCAAACCACATCATTTCAGTCTCAAAATCCAGAATGTGATTAAGTTACCCATATTAAACAAGTATGCAAGCTTGTTGGGTCAAAACCACATTCTAAAACGGTCTTCGCCTTATCGTGCGTTTAAACCGTAATCTTCATTTAGAACTAACCGGTCTAAGCTTAGGCTAAATTAAAAGACCCGTTAGGATTCTAATAGGTTATTTAAAACCTTCATTTCCAGATATAGGAGCCCAGTAAAAGCTACGTGTACTTGCTGTATTTGAATTATACTTGCTCAGGTAAATACGTTTAACTTATTTTCCCTATACGGGCTTGTGGTACGGTATATAAAATACCGCTTGGTCGGGTAATTGACCTTAACCGGTCGGTGGTTAAGAGTAGTCAAATAACCCGTTTGAAAATGTTGTTTTGTTTGCTTAACGCCTTTGGGGGCTTAATGACCATGTCCCGGATTTCCTTGGCATCATTCAAAGAATGGCCACGACCTTAGCATACGGGAGTAGGCGTACACCCGTAGTGCATTAAATAAATAAAGTATAACAGTCGGTACGAGAGGAAATCACGCGGCGGAACTATACTATGTGGTGTGTCTATTAATCTTTAACCTGGCACGACCCGGAAAACTGAACGCATACAAACATGTAATTCTTTTACAAGATTATAAGCAAATATTTATCCCAAGTTATAAAAAGTTTAATGTCGCGGGCATTCAAATCAATTTTTAAAACCTTTTCAAAATGAGTTAGTTAAATTGTATTTACCAGTGTAAACTGACGTATTTTCCAAAAAAGCTAAGTGCAGGTACTACGCGTAATAGGCTGGCCACTCCTTAGCATCAGTATAAGTCTCGCAAGCTTAGGATGCATGAAGTCTGTTGAATAAAAGTTTCCTCTTTGTTTTTGATCCGCCTGTGGATCTATTTCAACTGTTTGTGATATTCGACATTACAATTATATTCGGTTGAAATAAATCTATCTTTTGCTTCCGTTGTGCATTTATATTTTGTATTGTTGACTATGATGATATCAACTACGTCACGGAATCCCCCACCGGGCCCACCGGTGACACGTGGAAAATTGGGGTGTGACAGGTTGGTATCAGAGCCAACGCTGAGTGAATTAAACGCTAGCCTTTTGTGTTTAATCTCAGTTAAATAAATGCACATTCCTCGAGTTCCAAGTCTAGACAAAGAACATAGGACAAACTCTGTTTTGTTTTGTTTTATTTTGGGTTTATTTTATTTCATATATATGTTGTTGTATTATTAATGTTGACAGGTTTAACCATGCCACCAAGGATGAGACGCGGACGGGGAAAGGCACCTTTCACAAGCCACGATCATGAAGCCGGGCCTTCGCACCGGCGTACCCCGTCTATCACCATGAGCACTAGTCCACAAGAGTCGTGGCGAGTATATGTTGAACCAGGGAGGCGATCAGTCTCCTTAAGCTCTTCACCGTCTTATTTGCATTCTTTCGGGCCGCAATCTGAAAACGAGCCCGACAATCAACCGCCATCCTTCATACCGCTACAAAGGTCGAACTCTCACCATTCTTATGGCGACCCAACCCCAGTCTTTCAGAGCCGGTTCAACCCGGCTAACATCATTCCAGAACCCGTGGGATTCAACCCACTAGGACCTGAGGATCATTTCTCAGGTGACCATGCTGACGATATGGATGAAGACACGGACCCCGTGGAACCAGCGTCCGGAACACCAAACCACCCGATCGAAATCTCCGACGGGTCATCCTTTCACGGATCACCTTATCGTGGTCCCGACAGTTATCAGGAGAGGTTCAAACAGTGGGACTGGTATTTCACCCCGTCCGAGCACTCGTCTCCTTATCAGCAGCAGCAGCAACAACAACAGGATCCTTCTGAGGATTCTCGATTCAGGGCAGTCACGCCGCCACCACCGCCGCCAGTGGAGCAACAACCGCCTCCGGAGCCACCGGGGCGGAGAAGGTCAAACGCACGGATGTCCGTGCGAGGAGGAGTCCGCATCAGCACTCCTCAGCCTTCGAGTGGCAGTCATTACCTGCCACTCTAGGAGGAAGAAGACCCGCAGGTGGGAGGACCATAAAGCCCCATCCCAGAGATCAACTCAGTGCCTATGGCACCACCATTGGGTTTTGATAACCCAATCCCTGCATACGCCAGTTCAGCGGCGTATAACTCTTTCGAGCAACCAGCGCATACTCATTACAACTACGACTACGCCAATGTGGACCCATATCAGGAGGCATGGGACTACAACGGTCGTCACCCAGAGGGACCGCATGGAGGTCTTTGGACCACTGGTTATCCAACTTATGGATACCAGCGTCCGCGACTTCCTCAACCTCTGTACCAGCCGCCGCAGCAGCAGCTAATCCCGCCAGAGCGCCAGCAAGAGGTTCTAGAGAGATTGAACCAAGTTGAGCAAGAAGTTCGGGAAGACCGCAGGGAACAGCAAGGCTTCTTCAAGGGTCTGTCAGACCTACTCAAGGGGAAGTCCAAGAGAAGGGGTCATTGAAGACCTTTGTTATTTTATTTAGTTGTAATCAAGTCCCTGCGTGGACTTTTTGTTTCTATACTCAGCCCCTGTGTGGGCTTGTCTTTCAGTATTCCGCCCCTGCGTGGGCATGTCTTTTTAGTTAAGCCCTGCGTGGGTTTGTTTGTTTGTATTTCGCCCCTGCGTGGGCATGTTATTTGTAGAAGTCCCATTTAGGGCAATTATTGTACTTGTTTCATTTTTAATGGAATGGTTGAATTTAAATTTTCATATTTGTTTATCATTAAGTATATGCATAAACTTAAAACACAAAGTAAAAATAAAAATAACATTCCTATAAAAGATCTATCATTATATTAAAATGGAAAAATCTAAAAGGGACAAGACCTAGCCATATGTCATTTTAAGACAAGGCCAAGATGGTATCTCCATAATTAGATTCAGACCAATAATTAACATCTCAACTTAGGATTGTTCTGCGTATTATATTAAAAATAGAATCTTGGGGGTAAAACCTAGCCACGTGTCGTTGTAGACATGGCCAAGATAGTAGAACCTGTCCAAAAGATTCCAAAAATCTTGTTAACATCTGTAATTAGTATGTTAGCATGCTGGGCAAATTGTGATGTAGTATAAATCACACAGGCCATCTTTAAAATTGGGATAATTTAATTCCCTGTATAACCATCCTTTGAGGATGAAGTGCCTACGGGAAATAATTTATGTCCTCTGGGACTAAGAGACAGTTGAAGTCTGCAACTCACTGTCTAGAAAAGGGTAATGAACTGTGATTCAAACCCGAACACCTCGATTCTGTAAAAATCCTGGTTATAAATTTAAAAATTGTCCTTGTGACTAAGCTTTTATGCTAATATTAAAATATAATTTAGGATTGTAATAAAAGTCCTGAGTAAATAAATAATTAATAAATTAACCTGTAATGGCTATTTAAAACCATGGTTAATAAATTATGAATCCCTGTAAAAGCTTCTAAATAAAACCTTGCCCACTATTTTCTATATGTAGCAAGAAGCTACATGGCGGGGTCGGATGAGGTAAACAGTCGTCCGGTGGAGAATCACGAGAACGCTAGAATACAGCTGACTGGTGCAGAGTTGCAAGCACTAGTGGACAACGCTGTTACAAGGGCTTTAGATCGTCAGAACAATGAGTCTTCTGAGACTCAAAGTAGAACCCTGTCCACACCACACTCAAAGTCAAAGACTCATTCTGAGAGTCACAGCAAGCCACCTTCTGTCCAACCCAAGTCTAAGAAGGATGAATCTAAGAAAGATGATGATAGACACTCCTCGAGCCATAGCAGTGTTCCACGTAAGAAGATTGTGTTTGATGACGCCCCACGTACCAAGTCCTATACGTATAAGTACTTTGTATCTTGTAAACCTCGGGATTTTACTGGGGAGAAAGGGGCAGTAGATTGCATGACTTGGTTGGACGAGATGGACACGGTGGTAGACATTAGTGGTTGTGCGGAGAGGGATATTGTGAAGTTTGTATCCCAATCTTTTAAAGGAGAAGCCTTGGCCTGGTGGAGGTCATTGATCCAAGCCTCTGGAAAAGTTGCTCTGTATAACATGTCTTGGGATCAATTTGTTGCTCTCATCAAGGAGAACTACTGCCCACAACACGAGGTTGAGAAGATAGAGTCTGATTTTCTATCTTTGGTTATGAAGAACCTGGATTGCCAGGCTTATCTTACAAGCTTTAACACCCTGTCAAGGTTAGTTCCCTACCTTGTGACACCTGAACCGAAGAGGATAGCTCGTTTTATCGGGGGTCCGGCCCCAGAAATTAAAGCAAGTGTCAAAGCCTCTTGGCCCGCTACATTCAGATCAGTAGCCGACATATCTCTGTCCCTCACGCTGGACGCAGTTAGACAGAGATCGCTAAGAAATGCGGATGCTGAGAAAAGGAAGCGGGAAGATGATGGTTCGCGATGCTCATAGAAGAAGCGCAAGGGAAGCAACGACCACAGGAAAGGGTCGGGATTCAAGAAGAGTGATCAACAGTCGGGTGATAAACCCAAATGTAAGGTTTGCAAGAAGCACCACTTTGGGAGGTGCAGGCATGAATCGAAGTCCCAGTCTCAGCCAAAAGCGTGTGGGATTTGCAAGTCATTGGACCACAAGGCACTAGATTGTAAGAAGATCAAGGATGCCACGTGCTATAACTGTAATGAAAAGGGGCATCTGAGGACTAACTGCCCAAAGCTTGCAAAGAAGGCTGATGAGGGAAAGAAGACCAATGCAAGGGTCTTCCGCATGGATGCAAAGGAAGCTGTTCAAGATGACAATGTCATAACAGGTACCTTTCTTATTAATGATATCTACGCAAGAGTATTATTTGATTCAGGAGCAGATAAATCGTTCGTAGATAGTAAATTTTGTGAATTATTGAAAATGCCTGTTAAGACCTTAAGTATGAAGTATGAAGTGGAATTAGCTGATGGAACCATAGAAACCGCTTCGACTGTATTAGATGGATGTGTGATATCCATTAAGAACCACTCTTTTCCTTTGTCCCTCCTTCCGTTTAAATTAGCCGGTTTCGATGTAGTGTTGGGTATGGATTGGTTATCGCATAACCAAGCTCAGATAGTTTGCAATAAGAAGCAGGTGGTGATTAAGACTCTATCCGGTGAGCCACTCACCATTCAGGGAGATACTCATCATGGATTGTCTGAGCAAGTGTCTATGCTAAAGGCATCCAAATGTTTGAAGAAGGGTTGTGTCATTTATATGGCACAAGTGACCATTGATGAGCAAAAGCCCAAGATTGAGGACATTCCCGTTATTTCTGAATACCCTGAAGTTTTCCCAGAAGAGCTACCTGGTTTGCCACCAGATAGGCAAGTGGAATTCAGGATCGACATCATTCCCGGAGCAGCTCCTATTGCTAGAGCGCCTTATAGACTAGCACCAACAGAAATGAAGGAATTGAGAACGCAGCTAGATGATTTGTTAGCCAAAGGTTTTATTAGACCTAGTTCGTCTCCATGGGGAGCACCAATCTTGTTCGTCAAAAAGAAAGATGGTTCGATGCGTTTATGTATCGACTACCGAGAGCTTAACAAGGTTACTATCAAGAATAGGTACCCTCTGCCCAGGATCGACGATCTGTTCGATCAGCTGCAGGGAGCAAGATACTTTTCCAAGATTGATTTGAGGTCAGGCTATCATCAGTTGAAGGTCAAGGAAGAAGATGCGCACAAAACTGCGTTTAGGACTCGTTATGGTCATTACGAGTTCCTAGTGATGCCTTTTGGGCTCACTAACGCACCTGCCGCATTCATGGATCTCATGAATCGCGTCTGCAAGCCTTATTTGGATAAATTTGTCATTGTATTCATCGATGACATTCTCATTTATTCCAAGAACCAAGCTGATCACGAGAAGCATCTCCGTTGCATTCTGAAACTGCTTCATCAAGAAAAGCTCTATGCCAAATTTTCTAAGTGTGAGTTCTGGCTTTGTGAAGTTCAATTCCTTGGACATGTTATCAGTGAGCGTGGTATCCAAGTAGATCCCGCTAAGATAGAAGCTATCATGAACTGGCAAGAGCCGAAGACGCCTACGGAAATTCGCAGTTTTCTAGGACTGACAGGATACTACAGACGCTTTATCAAGAATTTTTCAAGAATTGCAGCACCCCTGACTTTGCTGACTCGCAAGAATAGCAGGTTCAATTGGGGGCCTAAGCAGCAAGAGTCATTCGATGTTTTGAAGCAGAAGCTGAGTAACGCTCCAGTGTTGACGTTACTTGAAGGAATTGATGAGTTCGTAGTATACTGTGATGCATCACACACCGGGATGGTTTGTGTGTTAATGCAGAAAGGCAATGTCATTGCCTATGCTTCACGACAGTTAAAAGTGCATGAGAAGAATTACACCACTCATGATTTGGAATTGGGTGCCGTTGTATTCGCACTTAAGCTTTGGAGGCATTACCTGTATGGAACTAAGTGTGTGATCTATTCTGATCACAAAAGCCTTCAACACTTGTTCAATCAGAAGGATTTGAACATGAGGCAGCGACGCTGGATGGAAACTCTGAACGATTATGATTGTGAGATAAGATACCATCCAGGCAAGGCCAATGTAGTCACAGATGCCTTGAGCAGAAAGGAAAGAGTGAAGCCGATAAGGATCAATGCCAAGAGCATTGAGATCAAGAACAGTTTGAATGAAAGATTGTTAGCTGCACAGAAGGAGGCTGTGTTGGAAGCTAACTATCCTAATGAAAAGCTAGGAGTAACTGAAGAACAGTTATCCTGTGGCAAGGACGGAATCCTGAGATTAAATGGAAGGATGTGGGTTCCTGTTTATGGAGGACTTCGAGACGTCATCCTTCAGGAAGCCCACAGTTCCAGATATTCCGTTCATCCTGGAGCGGATAAGATGTACCAGGATGTGAAGGCAAATTATTGGTGGATAGGCTTGAAAAAGTCTATAGCTACCCATGTGGCTAAATGTCTGACGTGTGCCCAAGTCAAGGCTGAGCATCAGAAGCCGTCAGGTTTGCTGCAACAGCCTGAAATTCCCACTTGGAAATGGGAAATGGTGACAATGGATTTCATCACCAAGTTACCAAAGACGAAGAAAGGAAATGATACTATTTGGGTGACAGTTGATAGACTGACTAAGTCAGCACATTTCCTACCCATTAAAGAGACTTTCAGCTCTGACATGTTAGCCCAACTGTACGTGGATAAGATTGTATCCTTGCATGGCGTACCAGTATCTATTATCTCTGATAGGGATACTAGATACACGTCTCATTTTTGGAAGAGTTTCCAACAGTCTCTGGGCACGCAATTGAATTTTAGCACAGCTTACCATCCTCAGACGGATGGGCAAAGTGAGTGTACTATTCAAACTTTGGAAGACATGCTGTGTGCATGTGTGATCGATTTAGGTGGTAGCTGGGATAAGCACCTACCTCTGGTCGAGTTCTCCTACAATAATAGCTACCATACCAGCATTCAGGCTGCGCCTTTTGAGGCATTATATGGTAGGAAGTGCAGAACGCCCATCTGTTGGGCAGAAGTTGGAGACACTCAATTATCAGGTCCTGATTTAGTCTTCGAGACAATGGACAAGATTGTCCAGATTCGCGACCGCCTAAAAGCCGCCCAGGATAGGCAGAAGAGCTATGCTGATAAAAGGCGAAAACCTCTCAAGTTCGAGGTCGGTGACAAAGTTTTGCTCAAAGTATCCCCTTGGAAGGGGGTGATGCGATTTGGTAAGAAAGGTAAGTTAAGCCCAAGGTATATAGGACCATTCGAGATCATCGAATGTGTAGGATCAGTGGCTTATAAGTTGAACTTACCAGAAGAGCTCAGCGGTATCCATAATGTATTCCACGTCTGCAATCTGAAGAAATGTCTAGCTGATGAATCACTAGTCCTACCACACATAGATGTGCATATAGACGAGAGCTTAAAATTTGTGGAAAAACCTGTGTCGATTGAGGATCGACAGGTAAAGAAGCTTCGAAGGAAGCAGGTGACTATTGTCAAGGTAAAATGGGATGCCGGAAAAGGTCCCGAGTATACGTGGGAGTTGGAGTCCGCAATGAAAGAAAAATATCCTCAATTATTCCCATAAATCTCGAGGACGAGATTTCTTTTAAAGGGGGTGAGGATGTAACACCTTGAAAATTTATGTCCAATAATGTATGAACACGTGTCATAAGCTCTGAACGTGTGAAAGAATACTTTAGAGGGACTAAAGTTGACAAACGGGGAAACTATGTAAATATAAGGGTCCAAAGTGTCAACGATGGATAATTATATTTAAAAATAGTCCTACAAGATGTTTATACCTTCAAACGAATAAATCATGGATCATACGAAGCTAAATATGAAAGAAAGTGAGAAGTTACAAACTACAGGGGCTAAATGTGTCAACATGTGCAAAGTATACCTCTGAGTGACCTTTTGGCAGACCCGAAGCTTTGTAACGATAAATTATACTCACTAGAAAATGTGGTAAAAATTTCATAAAGTTTCGTTATCGTATGAGAAAGTTATGATCAAATTCGTGTACGAGGGGTTAAAAGCGTCAACGTTGAATTCTAAGGCCTTATGGATGATCTCAAAGTTAACAAGGGACTTAACTAAGTTAGTAAAGGTCCTAAGGCCCTTAAAAATAAGGTTAAGAGGTCAAAAGTGCAAAAATAAAGCTTAAAACCACGTTACAAAGGACCAGGGACTGAAAATGCAAAGTTTGAAACTTGTTTGGCTGGTTCTGACAGGCCAGGCGGCCCACGTAAGAGCCCCTTATGGGCTTACGCGACCCGCGTCAGAGTGCCAGCGACAGAATTAACCTGCAGGTGCCAGTCAGACCTGTGTAACCGCCTTATGGACCTGTAAACTGATACCAGGGGCTGAACAAATGGATTTTCATGCACTAGGGACAGATGTTATGATCAGGGATCCCTCGTAGACTTGCATGGCATCATCTAAATCATTTGAAATCACTATATAAGGGGCATGAAGTTGTGAATATTTTGTTCATTCATTTACAACTTCTCACAACTTACTCTCTGGAGCCCTCTGGTCAGCCACAAGCATTCCTAGTGATCCCTAATCCTAATTAGGACCCTTGTAAGTGTCCTTAACCCTTCCTAATTCGTTTTAGCTTAGTTAATTAGTTAAAAGTCAAACCGTCGTAATTAAGGTTTGACTTCGTGATTAATTAAAATGTGCTCAGTCAAATCACGAATTAAAAGTACCTATAAGTAGGTAATTATGTGGGTAATAAACCCTTAAAAGGGTATTTCCAGATTCCCACTCTAACTATGTTAATTGTCGAGTCAAAGCTTATCATAAAAAGTCAACAGAATGCTTATTTTCAAATTAATGCATAATTAGCAATGTAGGGTACATGCAACCTATTTGATCATTAATATAACTTGGTAACTAATGTAAGAACATGTCCCAACATGTTCAACTCGACAATTCTCTGTTTAGACCCGGTTTGGAACCGAAAGTCGCATAGTTTGACTTCTGCTTTGACTTTTAGTTCTGACCTGTTTTAGTCAAGTTTAGGATTGTCTTAGAGCTTCTTTTGGACCTATATTCATGTTAGTATAACTCCCTGAGATTATGCAACTTGGTTCATTAGATATCCTATTCACATGCATGTTTCCGTTAAATGCCTATATGTTGACCATTATGCCCAAATGACCTTAAAATATTATTTTTTGAAAATGTAAAAGGGTAGACACCTTAGCTACTGAATTATAAGTCTGCACCTAAAATTTGAGGTCAGTTGGAGGTGTAGATTAAGAGTTATGCTCATTAGCGTAATTAGAAGCTTCTTAAGTAATTAAATGGCGTAAATTGCATATAGCCTATCTAAACCCAAATTTTTGTACAAAACTTTATTCCTACTGTATTAAAATAATATTTTGGGATTTTTAGAAATTTTTATTTAATTTTAGGCTGAGCATAACTTAGTGTTCAAAGCTTAATTCGGCTAATGCCGGTTTTGCCCTTTTGGGCTATAAAATGAGTTTTATAAATCCGATTGACCCCAAACCTTTTTTTCCTACTGATCTAATATGTTAAATAAATTATTTTGAGCCTTCTGGAATTATAAAAATATCAGCTTTCTATATAAAACCCGGAAATGGCTCCAAATCGCCTTTTAAGCGTTTTTAACGCATAAGTATGTGTTAGAACCTATTTAAGCATATGAGGTTGAAACCTACTGATGTATTTAGTAAAATTTTATATTTAAACAGTAGGAGGATGTCTTAAGATCAGAATTCCAGTTTTGACCTTTTAGGCATATGTGAAATTACCAAAACGCCCCTACGGTGTCTAGAATGATTAAGATTGATAAATTTCACATAGGATTAATACCCTACTGTTATAACTTGGTAAAATGAGTAGGTTTACTGATTTATTCAGACCTGTAACTCAGAATGTCATTTAAACTCTTTTTCACCCTTTAAAATGACCAAAATGCCCTTATGAGGCATAGTTTGGGATTAAAACCATTTGGGGCATAATGGAAGGTATCATTCTGATATCACAACATCTTTAAGGTATATTAACTTAGGAAACTTGTATATGACTCTTATGGTTGCTCGTTACGCACCTTACGCGTTCGGATCGGCTTATGTAACTAGTTTACCCAATTTAGCCGAAACGGGTCAAACCACATCATTTCAGTCTCAAAATCCAGAATGTGATTAAGTTACCCATATTAAACAAGTATGCAAGCTTGTTGGGTCAAAACCACATTCTAAAACGGTCTTCGCCTTATCGTGCGTTTAAACCGTAATCTTCATTTAGAACTAACCGGTCTAAGCTTAGGCTAAATTAAAAGACCCGTTAGGATTCTAATAGGTTATTTAAAACCTTCATTTCCAGATATAGGAGCCCAGTAAAAGCTACGTGTACTTGCTGTATTTGAATTATACTTGCTCAGGTAAATACGTTTAACTTATTTTCCCTATACGGGCTTGGGGTACGGTATATAAAATACCGCTTGGTCGGGTAATTGACCTTAACCGGTCGGTGGTTAAGAGTAGTCAAATAACCCGTTTGAAAATGTTGTTTTGTTTGCTTAACGCCTTTGGGGGCTTAATGACCATGTCCCGGATATCCTTGGCATCATTCAAAGAATGGCCACGACCTTAGCATACGGGTGTAGGCGTACACCCGTAGTGCATTAAATAAATAAAGTATAACAGTCGGTATGAGAGGAAATCTCGCGGCGGAACTATACTATGTGGTGTGTCTATTAATCTTTAACCTGGCACGACCCGGAAAACTGAACGCATACAAACATGTAATTCTTTTACAAGATTATAAGCAAATATTTATCCCAAGTTATAAAAAGTTTAATGTCGCGGGCATTCAAATCAATTTTTAAAACCTTTTCAAAATAAGTTAGTTAAATTGTATTTACCAGTGTAAACTGGCGTATTTTCCAAAAAGGCTAAGTGCAGGTACTACGCGTAATAGGCTGGCCACTCCTTAGCATCAGTATAAGTCTCGCAAGCTTAAGATGCATGAAGTCTGTTGAATAAAAGTTTCCTCTTTTTTTTTTGATCTGGCTGTGGATCTATTTCAACTGTTTGTGATATTCGACATTACAATTATATTCGGTTGAAATAAATCTATCTTTTGCTTCCGCTGTGCATTTATATTTTGTATTGTTGACTATGATGATATCAACTACGTCACGGAATCCCCCACCGGGCCCACCGGTGACACATGGAAAATTGGGGTGTGACAGGTTGGTATCAGAGCCAACGCTGAGTGAATTAAACACTAGCCTTTTGTGTTTAATCTCAATTAAATAAATGCACATTCCTCGAGTTCCAAGTCTAGACAAAGAACATAGGACAAACTCTGTTTTGTTTTGTTTTATTTTGGGTTTATTTTATTTCATATATATGTTGTTGTATTATTAATGTTGACAGGTTTAACCATGCCACCAAGGATGAGACGCGGACGGGGAAAGGCACCTTTCACAAGCCACGATCATGAAGCCGGGCCTTCGCACCGGCGTACCCCGTCTATCACCATGAGCACTAGCCCTTGCCTTTGTCTCTAAATCTTGGTGGCATGATTTAATTCCTGTCAAAATCAAAAACAATATATATATATATATATATATAACTTAATAAAGATAAGAGTTAATCCTAGGTCAATGCCTAGACTCAGGAAGTCTAAGGAATATGCTATTGTGTTGTTTGAGATTAAACACAAAAGGCTAGTGTTTAATTTTCTCAAACATTGGCTCTGATACCAACCTGTCACACCCCGGTATTTTAACAACGCCCGATGGGCCCAGATGGGGTACGTGACTAGATTGATATCAAATACACAAATAGCACAACGGAAGTCTTGGATTTAAAATACTATTACAAATATAAATGTCCGATTGTTCAAAATATAATACAGACGGATAGTGTATCAAAAGATACACAGGCGGATCGTAAATTTACAAAATGAAATAACAGACTAATAGGCTTCTTATGCAAGGAGTTGCAAATTCCTCTTAAGCATTACCGGGCACTTCCAGCCTATTTCGTAACCTTACAACCTATCACTTAGTCTTTTGAAGATACGTCAATTTACACTGGTAAATACAAATAACTGACACATTTTGAAAATATTTCAAAATTGTTTTAAGTGCACAAAGGCACATGAATTTTTATAAATAACTTGGGACAATACTAATTATCTTGTATACAGTTTTACATGCATGTCAATACATATGGGACCCGGTACATAAACCGATAACATGATTAACCGACACGCCACTTTTAACCCATAAAAGAGTATCCCCAATATGGGTAGAAAAATATTTTATATTAGCATTAGCATCTGTCAGGTGTATACCGACACCCCGTGCTTAAGTCGTGGCCATTTGCATTTAAATGAGACGAGGAGATTCAGGACACGGTCGCGTTAACCCCCAATGTTTAAGTTATCAAGCAAAATAGATTAAAACGGGTTATGCAGATTTTCTAGTCACAATCCGACATATGATCCCATACCCGACCAAGCGGTAATAATTTACCGTATCCCAAGCTCGTATAGGGAAAATAGGTTAAGAGTATTTACCTGGCTTAAATAAGTCTTACAATGCAAGAAACTGTAATAAGCACAACCGTTATTAATTTAACTAAGCTCGGTTGCAATCTACTAGGATGCCTTAGTCTAGAATGAATGGTATAATAACCAATTAGAATGTTAACTAGTCTTATTCAAGTCAAAGACTTGGATCGATTAACTTAAATTAATGAAAACGGTACAATACGCTAGATTAAGCGATGACCGGATAGAATGTAGTTTAAACCCTCATAAGTACTAAGACTTGTATAATGTGGGTAAACATGTTTACATTCTGGAATTTGAAATGAATATGAAAAGATTTGACCTGTTTTGGTAAACTTATGTAAACCAGATACATAAGCTAACTGTATAGGCGGTATCAGGTGATTGGATGAGCTATAAACAAGTTCAATTTGATTATGTTGTAACATCAGTAGGTTATCAACTTTGTAAGATCATTAAAACCAAAATATGCACCATAAGAGCATTTTATTCATAATGTGACATAATTTAAGAACTTGTATAAAAACCTAAGTTATGAACAAGTCCATTCTGTCAAAACAGGTTAATTATGATATCATAGTTATCAAATTTATGTGAACTTCATTGATTAAAACAAAGTTATTGACAAAAAGGGCATTTTGGTCATTATTAGGCATATTATAAGAACTTGTGTAAAAACTCATAATCTAGTTATGATCAAGTAGTACAACCACAGAGGGTTATTTTACACTATAATATGATCATAATGCAACTAATAATCAGTAGCTAAAGTTGCTAAATCGGGTTAGAATCAAAAGTCAAAGTAGAAGTCAAACTGCTTGAGTTTCGGTTGCGAACCGACACATAAACTGGAAATGACGGGCTAAACATGTTTAGACATGTTCTAATATTAGTTACCAACTGATTTAGTGTCAAAAACATGAGTTAAAACAATTACAAGTTCATTTTATAAGATTTCCAAAAATCTGCCGTTTGACTTTTTATTTAACTTAACTTTGACCCGTCATTTGACCAACTTAACGTGATTTCCAGGAGGTGCCCTTTTAAGGGATTAACATCTACCTTATTACGATCACGTAGACATGTTGATTCGAGCAATGGCTGGACCATAATGGTCTAAACCGAAAGTCAAAGCAAAAGTCAATTTGCTTGACTTTCGGCTAATAAAAGCCTATAAAAAATGAAAAGAGTTGGAACGGAACACTTACAAGTGATCCTTAGAATGCTTAGAACTCAGAGGATGCTCCTTTAGGATTAGGAACTTCCATATCAGATAGTAGAGAGGATAAATGAGAAAGGTGCAAGTTATTCAAGTGATCAAGGCCTCTATTTATACTAGAAGAGGTTGAATGGAGATCATGACAGGTGTTAGAGGTGGTCTAGGATGTCTCCAGGTGTGTATGGACGTGTTAGAAGTTGCACAATGGCTCAGCATTTCGAGATAGGTGGCACAAGGGCAGAATGCCTTGGCCTCCAAACAAAATCTGCCTAGATACAGTCCTTACGGACTGTATGGGCTTTAAGCTTACGGTCCGTAAGCCTACTTAGCGCACACATAAATCATCGCCTTACGGACCGTAAGGTATATGTCATTGTAGTCTGTATCCGCTACTCTAAAACAAAATTTATTCAGCCCTAAGGTCGATAAACACAATAGTTTACGGTCCACAAGGGGTCACTCAGGGGCCATAAATTGGCATGTTGACACCTTTGGTCCCTCCACATTCATACTTTCATAATTTGACAAAATTAGTCGCTCTTGTCCAATTTATTAGGCACATTTGAGAGTGGACACGTGTCGTTATATAATTCGAGACTATATTACTAGGTGTTACATGGCACCTAGGATGTGTGCCCGAAAAATATTTGGGACTCAGCATAAGCTGGTGGGTTCATGTACATAAATGATTTTATTCAAAACATACATTTATCGACTATAACATCAATCAAATATAATCATGGCAAACAGATAAGAACATAGTAAGCACGATATGTTCACATAACAGGCTATGTATACAAACTCTATTGGCTAAATCAGATATATACAATCGGCCCTCAATCATCCTATCAATCATTGCCACATATCACAGATGCTATACATAGTCGATTCTATAGTTATTACCAATCAGACAAAACATCACATCCCGTTTTAGAAACGATTCAGAGGAACTCACCTTGCTAGCTTGTAGTCCTTGAGCCTTCAAATAATTAAGCTTCTTATAAGTCTATAGTCCTGGTTCTAAGCCTTCTCATAACTAAGCATCTAATTTAACAGAGTACAATACGCATAAGTGTAAAAACCGAATCAAACTTTAACGACAATCACGAGATCAAAACCTCAACGTAGTTAACAAAGTATAGCCTTATTCAGGCAGCAGTTTGGCATCCGTTGATTGGTTTCAGATCAATCGGACAGGGTATCGTTTCATTGATTAGGGTTTAGTGTACTTTCTATGGAGCTGAGTTTCGAGGTTTAGGGGTTCTGGTATTAGAACGACAGAACGGGAGAGCGAGAGAAAGAGATTGAGCAGTTTGGAATGTCCACGAATTGCTCTATTTATAGCTGAATTTTGATGCCATCGCGCTACGCGACCATATCTTCAATCCTCGTCCCGTCATGCGGTGGGGTAAACTAGGGCTTAGGTGGCATGAGTCACTCCTATAGGTCTGCCACGTGGCATCCGGGGAATCTAGACCCGCCGCGCTACGCAACAATCCTTAAGGATCTCGTTGCTACGCGATGATGACCAAAACTTGGTTTTCTCATTTTCCGTGCTGGTTCTCGTCGTACGTGCTCGGGGTTTCGATTACAGGTTTATTCGAGACATTTGGATTTTATTGACCAGATGACTCGGGATATTACACAATGGATAACAAATTATAACACAATGGATAGCAAACTAAACACAATGCCCACAACCTATAACACGATGTATAGAAAACCCAACTAGTTAAAAAACACAATAACCATAACCAATAACACAATAAATAGAAAACCCAAATAGAACATCATCTTCATTGTGTCATATTTATTTGTATATTTAAAACGTATTTTGTTAAATAATAATCATGAAAATAATAAAATAATAAAAAACTTGAATAATTGTATTAATAACTAGCCTAAGACCCCGCGAGTTTCGCGGGTGACTTAACACCAACTAAACACATAATGAATTCTAAAAGTTGAATCGTTAACCTATGATTTGGTAAGCCTAATATTTTGAGACCGTTGATCACATCCCAATAGTGCATCTCGCTCATCTCTGTTACATATTAACTTTTTGTCAACTAAAGCTTCATGATCTTTTCATGCCTTTTGGCCAATATGACTTGCACCAGCAGTGTTAACATCTAAATATACATTAAGACATGAACGTAGAGTCATAGATAACACACACCAATACATCTAAATATCTTAACTTTTCATCTTTTAATATTTTCGTTTTATAAAAATAATATTACATTTTGAATCTTTAATAACACTTTTTAGACAACAATCAAATTTTTTTGTGCATGTTAAATTGTTGTCCATTTTCTCTTTTTACAAAATTATCCCTATAAGTAAAACATTTGACCAATTTGTAAATTATGGATTATTAAAAATTGAATTAAAAAAACATTTAAATCAAAATAGAATCAAAATCACCAACTTGTTAATAGAAAATAAACATACACCAACTTGTTATTACAAATAAACATACAACTTTATTACGGAAAAATACCATCATGTGCAAAAAGTCATGTAAGTTCCCCAGAGCTAGTTGTTTAGGAGGTTGTAGGGGTACTAAACTTGTGTGCTAAGCGAACTATCACGTTCACTCGAAACACTTCTCATTGTAGGTCCAAATTCCTCAGCATCATATTTCAGAGATATACATTTTGATGATTCATAAAATTCGACACTAAATGCAGGTGATTATTTGCGCCCTATCACTTGCACGTGAGCCAAACTGTGAGTCAAACTGTGAGCCAAACTGAAAAAAAAGAGTAATTTTAACCGACTGTTCGAAGAACATAGCCTTTAAATTATTAATTAAGTATATTAGGAATAATACACTGACCATATATTGTATTTGCCGACCGCTGCTTGTACCTGAACCCGAGCTAACAACTCAATTCGCAAAAAGCCACCAATGCAGACTACACGCTCAGGCAACTTGAACCTTTGTAAGTGATTTTTCTGTTTCCATAAAGTTTGTTCATGAATATATCAAAAGATAGATATATACACAACTGCAAAATGGTGTAAGAGTGTAAGCATATTGTTTAACATGGTAGGACGACTACCCTGGTTGGTTGGGTAAAAAAGGGTCAAAATGGGTTATGGTCAAAACAGGAGGGCTGCCCGGGCCGGGTTGTGTTATATCATGACATTTTCGACAGATTTCTAAGATTTGATTGTAATAACTAAATTATTTGATTAATGAATGTTTTTTAATATAGTATCATAAAAACACTTTTTAGTTTATATGACCCTTTTGATCTGTTACACATAAACATAGCCCAAACTGACTTGTTTATAAGAACACATGACAAAAATGGCACCTATACTATACTTTCATATTTGGATAACTATTTTTAAATAAATTTTAAAACATGTAGATAAATGATATCTTAGTTTCAGTAAACATTTTTTTTTTTTGCATATATGGCATCTTCAGATGACTTTCTACCCATTTGACCCGTATCGTTTTTAGCAGAATTATGTTTTCTTAACCCCTTTTGAGATAAAAACATAACCTAAATCAACCCATTAAGAAATAAACAGGCTGTAATTGTCAAATCAGCATTTGAATAACTGCAAACCTTTCCAGAGCAAAGCACCAAACACCTAATCCTTTCTTCAAGATCCGACTGATCGTTTTGGTCCTTAGTGAGTCGTTTAAATTTGTCCCTTATTTAACAAAGCCAAGTGACCTTGAAGTCTTAAACATCATAAAACTCAGATAAATTCGACTTGCAGTCTTTTTGACGAAGCAAATTTTTAGACATTACGATAAGCAGCTTACGAAATTCCCTATGCAGCTCAAAAACAACAATTAAATGTAAGCTACATTAATCTTGGTAAGGTACCTTCTTTTGACCACAACTTATATTTCCTCAAGAAGTCAGTGTAATCTAGCAATTCAAAATACTTCTGTGTTGATGCCAGTGCGAGTGGTGGACTCGCAGATGCAATTGAAAAATGAAGGCCACATCTTTGACCCACTTGAAATACAAAAGCAATCTGTGATGCCGCTAGTACGTGCTCCTAGTGTAAATACTGAACTCATTTTGGCAAAATCAGTTGACTTTATAAATAATCGCCTATATTAATAAGCCGATCTAAATTGTGTGCACTATTAAATAAGCTTTGAGAGACTTTTGGCCCATTTGAACCATTTGAGTTTTCTTTTTAATCTTTAGCTAAATCTTTCTATTTGACCTGTTAGAGAAAAGATGTAACCCGATTATCCATTCAATAAAAAGTGAATCAAAATTAGAGAAAGTAAAGGCTGCATTTTAAACCCAATTGCCCATAGATACCAGCAATCAATGCAGCTCCAGCTGCAAACGAACTGTAGGCAGAAGCCCGTGCATCTGCATGAACATACTCCAAATCAGCACCACCTCCTGATGAACCCTTTCGACTTCTAGGCATATTAGAGTAATCCAACTGCCAACTATTGATCACCATTAACACATTAGATTGTTTGACGAACAACATGAAAAAGTATAAAACAATTTGTTTACGTTGAGAAAGAAAACCAAAGATTATAGACGAATAAGTTACTTTACATAGATGTTTTCAAATCATCTTTTGGGTTGCCTAAACTCTGCAGATATAACTTCCTTCCTATTTCAATTTCAATTGACCCACTAAAACAGAAGCAACGACCACATACAGAACAAAGCAATTAAAACTGACTCGAAGGCTGCTTAGAGACAGAGAAACTGTAGAACATGAGGCCCAAATGTAAACGCAACCGGCTCATAACTGCTATCTAAACCAAAGCACTCGGGTTCAAACCCTTCCATGCATTTTTTTTTTTTGTTACAGATTCGATTTTAGGTAACTTTCATTCACACCCACTAATTTGTTTTAAGTAATCCAAAAAACTAATAAAATTTTAATCTGATGAAAATTACCATGATCTTTAGTAATTACTTTATATCTATAAATGAATTCACTACTAACCCATGCTAGATAGCCTAACAGCATCAATGCTACATCACTCAAAAAATTAAACAGAGAACTAAAATTAAGCTAAATATGTAGAGTCTATTAAGAAAAAGTTAGAGTTGACAAAGAATTTGTTCACCCCCAAATTTTTACACAACGAACCTCAAATGCATACACTCAAGGCTAAATATTTGGAATCCCCAAAAGTCAAAGTAAGAAACAAATTTACCAAGACTGAAGCATAACAAAGTAGTTTTAGATTCCCCGTATTACCTGTTACAATGCACAAACTTGGAAGCTTGGTACATGCTCGTGTAAACTACACTACATTAGTATGTCGGACTTGCCTGAACATAATAAATCTTACTAAATGTCACATGTAAGGAAAAAACAATAATACAGTTTGCAAAGAAAATTAGGGAAGACCAAATGGTACCGGGTACCGGTACCAAATTTACCTAACCGCGTACATTTTCGATACCGACATTTGACGTTTTTGGTACCGATTTTTATCCTCAATACCGGTACCGAACCGTACCGGGTATATTCGGTACCGGTACCCATTTTAGGGGATTTTCGGTACCGGTTGGTTCCAAGCTCATCCTTAAAGAAAATGCAGTCGAACAATGCAAAAAAGAAAAAGTATATATATACTGACCTCAAAAATCAAAATATAAACTTCCTCGGCAAGTACTTTTTGCAAAATCTTTGTTTAAGCGTTCAGTTTTTAGTATCTTTATAGCCACTTCTTAAGTATGATATGTACCTTTGTATCTGCATCAATTAATGAAATTCAGATTATTATGTTACTTTTTACAAACATACTCACTCCTAAACACTCTTATACTACTCATAAGTACACAATTATTAGAAATTAGAAAGCAAGTGCATCATACCAGATATGTGATTCCCAACGACCAGTGCGCCGATAAAACGTCACACCGCGATACTGTGAGCTTCGAGACCTCAGTCCACGTCGACTTTTCTTCGCCTGCCGAAGCGGCGACACCGGCAGATTCTGCAACGCTTAAGCAGGCTCCGGAACCGCCATCTTGCGAAATAAGATTACAGGGGTGTGTGTATAGAATCACCCATATTTTATATTATAACACCAACATAAAACGGTTAACGAACATGCCAGGATTTGCGAACTGACCAAGGGATTAATTGGAAATAATTGAAAAGTTGAAAGTCAGACTTGGCCCATTTTAACCTATACTCATGATGACCCGGTTCAAAACAAATCTCAGTAAGTCCAATAATCAAATCAATATAAAGCACTGCATAAGTGACATCTAATATAAAGTAACAATTGTTCACGTGAGGCAAAAGTGAACCCATTAATGTTGAGCAGAGAGCAATTAAAAGACCTATGGTTATCATATACATGTGAAAAAAAATATTATTCATAGGAAACAAACAAAACATTTGTAGAACTATAAATAAGACGCGAGAAAAATAATTAAATGAACTTATGTACTTACTCGGCCAATTGAATACCATAGCTAGCAAATGCAGAAGACGTAGGGGTGTCGGGATCCATTGCTTTATCAGGTACTAAACCAACAATAACCACCGACCAACTTGTACCTCTGAAGAACCATGATACTTGAGCTGAAAAAAGGAGAGTAAATTAGACCTGATAACCCAATATTTAAAGAATGCCCTAATATATTAAAAAAAGTGTGAATTTACAGGTGGTGATGGAAGAACCCGGCTAACTTCACATGTAGGTGAAAGGTAAATTACACACAAAAAATCACTTTTAAGTACCACTTAATGAACATAAATCAAACAAAAAATATTATTAGTTTTGTGAATCTATCTCTTTGGCTAGAGAATTGGTTGTTTAAGCGGCTAGAGAATTGGTTGTTTAAGCGGCAAAATGATTTATATGGAAACTCACTCAATTTTCAATCACAGTTATAAATCTTCTCCAATACGTTTCATTCAATTTTGAAACCATTGATATGCTTTTCATATAGAAACCGCAATCAGTCATCAATTACTTGAAAATCTTCTACAAAACTATGAATACGTTTCCAATTTTATCGCGTATAAACAGTTTATTATGTTTAATTGGAGAATTCAAATGTGAATTGTGTATGCATACCTGATGATCTTTCGCAAAATCGGCGGAGAAAATACATATGAACCTGGAACCAATGAACAATGTGTTAACATACAGATCAAATATAAAATATATAATACAACCAATAACACAAACATTGTATAAACAGATTCAAAATAAAATTACCGAACATAAAATATTCATTGTATTTCCCATTCTAAAAAAACCCTGCTTTGAATCAAAACTTTAATGAAATGGAACTCCGATTTCACAATTCTAAATTAGAGTCATAAAAAATATTTGTTTCAAATCAAAACATCCTAACCTTTAACATTGTACCGACATTCATCATATAATCGTAGCCAGAACCACCACCACCGTCATCTCTATTATCATCAGCCATCACCACCAGTTATAGAGGAAACCCTAGCTGACCGGAATCCTTTGAGAGAAGAATCGACAACGTGAAATATATAATCAGATCTAGGGTTTTTGTATATGAGATGAAAAATGAAAACCCCAGCAATAGTTGATCGCCGTTATAGAAGTGAGAAATCCGGTGAGTTACTTTCTGGAATGTAGACGATTCTTAACATTAAGGGTTTTTTGATTTGAAATAGAAACCAATTCATAATTTTGGCAAGATTAATTGATTGGAAAGAGAAAAGCATTTAATACGTATTTAAAAGAAATTGCAAAGAAACGAGAATGAAGGAAATGAAATTGGCGCACAAAATGAATTATCAGCCTTTAGAGCATGTCCACATCATCAAAATGATCGGCTAAGATTAAACCTTGTGGCCTAAGAGAATTCATTTAGTATAATAGATAGATCTCTTTAATGAAATAATTAAAAAAAAAAAACCTTGAATAATTAATTGTATTAATAATCTCTTAAATGAAATAATAAAAAAAACTTGAATAATTGAATTAATAATCTTTTAAATATTAAAAGAACTTTGTAATTATCAAAGGGTCATTTACATATTTCCCCTTACTAAGATCATTTATTACATATTTACCCAACCTTTAAAATCAATTACATATTTCCCCTTCCTAAACTATATATATTACATATTTCCCCTTCCTAAACTCTATATATTACATATTTATCCATTTCATTAAAATTACTCTTTTTAAATACTATTTTACCCCTATGAAATATCTTAGTGATTATTTATTATATATTACTTTACCCTTAAAATCATTTATATATTTCTCTTTCATAAAGCATATGGTAAATAATTAATATTAATCTTGTTCAATCATCTTGTTCAGTAAATAAAATATGTATTTCTAAAATCTTTATCGCCATGGTCAATCGCCATTGCCGGTCTTCATCTCCGACACCACCCAACAGCCGTCAGTCGTTCATCATCTCCTGTTGTCCACCGCCATCCTCATTGCTGTCCACCGCCATCTCCGACCAGTACCGTCGCCGGAGAATCACCGCCCCTCACCGTTCTTCTCTGTCACCATCCATAGACAACCACCACCTTGCTGCTGATTTCCACCCATATCACAACACCATCATCTTCACCACTCACCAGAACCAAGCTCTACTACCACCCTATCCGACATTCTCATGAATGTTCCCTTCTCTTTTGTTATCTCCTCTCTACAGCATGAATCTCAGTTGTGCGACCTCTACGACTCTTTTTTTCTATCCCCACATCTACGGCCTCAGACAGCACGATACCCAATTCGTTGTTCGCCCAATTTCCAATTTCAAATAAACTGCTAAAAATTTTATTCATCGGCTAGTTTAATTAATTATATTTTCATTGTTTTTGTTTGAAATTTAATAGCATCCTACCATGTTGACAGGTGTGAGTACCAGGTTCTTTAGTTTTGATATGAATTAGAAAAGGGTAATTTCATTTGAGTAGGGGAAATATGTAATTAATTTAAAAGATTGGATAAATATGTAATAAGGTATCTTAAGAGGGGGATATATGTAAAAATCCCATTATCAAAAGCAGTCCTAAGGTACATAATGACCTAAGTATCCTTACACTTAACTACAAAAAAGTAACAAAGTTAGCGTCAGGTGCCAAAACCGTTATAAAATGCAACATTGGGGTCTAATATGTTAAAAGATTGTTTTTAGACTAAAATAGTTAAATTGATTAAACCACAAGGGCCAAAATAGTAATCTACTCTTTAGGTTACTTACATGTTCATCATACGTGATATATTACGCAAGACTAAACGGTGTGGGCTCAAACCCTTTAGTGTCCCAACTCAAAACTTAAAAGTGAAGGGTGTTAGTACTCATTCCTCCTTTTTCATCCTATTCAAACCCATCCCCTTCCTCTTCCTTGTTTCTTTTTGTTTTCTTTTTTCCCCCTGTTATAACTTCAAACTTAGCTCTTTTATTATTTTTTCACTGTTTTAGTATGACATTTTCTTTTTAAAGCTAAAATTTATTATCTTTTATTATTTATCTTCTAGGTATGGTCTTTTTTTTTTAATTATTATTTATCTTAAGTTTAACTAAACAATTTTTATAAACTTTTAAAATGTTTATCGCCTATAATTAATTAACTATAATTCAATAATTTTTTTTTGGGTTTTAACTTTTTTTTGCTACAACAAATGCTTCAAAATGATCGAGGGAGTGGTCAATCACTTCCCATTTTCACTACCCAATAATCTCATGTCATGTTAACTCCCTCTTTCACTTCCCATTTTCCACTCAAACACCAGCAACGGTCAAACACCCAGTCAATATTTTTTTTTTTGATTGGTTGAAAATTGGTCAAGTCCCCTCTCTCTCCTTCATCACTTCTCTTCCTCGCTCGGTGTGTACTCACCGCCACAACATCTCTCCGCTCACCGAATGAATGCCGGCACCACTTCACCGATCGGTGAACTCAACTCCCCGCCCCACTCCCCGAGAGCATACCGTCCACCCTAACCATATTCATCTACTAGGTTCCATAAAAATGCCGTTCACACAAAAAAAAAGTTTCCAAGAAAATGAGTGGCAAATAAACATTTGGACCCATATTGTGACGGTGGAAACTTCTCTATATAGAATAATAATTTGGTCAATATGTGACATCCAAAGATATCCATCCCAACTCCCACACTCAACCCAAAAGTCCAAAACGTGAAGCCAACTAAAACACATAATAAAAAAAGACTATTTTACAATCAACAGAACATCTACAGGAAGAAGAAACCTGTCTGATTTGGTTGCAGCAAAAGAAAGTCAACTTATTCCACTTTGACCAATCTGCATCTGTAAGTTTCAACATGGGTACTTTAAATTCTTCCTAAAGGTTCCATTTTTTTGATCTTTTTTCATCTGGGTACTGGTAATTACTTGAATTCATCTACTTTGGTTTGTGTTTTTAGGGTTTTATTTGTAGTAGGATGATTCTTGATCAACATTTTTTTGAATTTCTTGATATTTTGTGTCTATTATGAACTGGGTAGTTTAAGTTCTTTCTAAAGTTTCAATTTTGTTGATCTTTTTTCATCTGGGTAGCAGTAAATTGTTGAATTTATCAACTTTGGTTTGTGTTTTTAGGGTTTTATTTGCACTAGAATGATTCTTGATCAACATTTTATTTGAATTTCTTGCATTTTTATTTGATTTTCTGGATATTTTGTGTCTGTTATGAACTGGGTAGTTTAAGTTCTGTATAAAGTTTCAATTTTGTTGATCTTTTTTCATCTGGGTAGCAGTAAATTTTTGAATTTGTCAACTTTGATTTGTGTTTTTAGGGTTTTATTTGCACTAGAATGATTCTTGATCAACATTTTATTTGAATTTCTTGCATTTTTATTTGATTTTCTGGATATTTTGTGTCTGTTATGAACTGGGTAGTTTAAGTTCTTTCTAAAGTTTCAATTTTGTTGATCTTTTTTCATCTGGGTAGCAGTAATTTTTTGAATTTATCAACTTTGGTTTGTGTTTTTAGGGTTTTATTTGCACCACTAGAATGATTCTTGATCAACATTTTATTTGAATTTCTGGATATTATGTGCCTGTTATGAACTTGGTTTATTTGAATTTCATATTGGTTTGATTAGTTATTGGTGTTGATCAATTTAAGTTCTTGGTTTTAGGGTTTGAATCTTGTGTTCATCTAAGTATTTCTTGCTTTTTTATGTCCATTTATGTATATATTTTGCATCAAGTCTCATTTGGGGTTCTTTAATTCTTGGATCAAGAATCTTTTTTTCAAAATTATGCCATTTTTTTTTTGGGGGGGGGGGGGGGGGATGATATTGCACGGTCCTCCCAACTGCTGGAGTTATCCCACTCCACAAGCTAGCTTAGCCCCATAGCTGCCTGCCGGTTAATACCCAACTCGAAGCGAAGGCCTGGAGGGTGTGTCTGCCAGGATTCGAACCGGGGGTCCTCTGGGAAGAGGTGGGTGAGGCTGGCCACTGGGACACCCCAAGCGGTTAAATTGTGACATATTTTGTATCAACCCTCATCTGGATTTTGTATGATTGTTGCTTTTAGAGGTTTAGGGGGTGTTTGGATGTGAGTTTTGAAACACACATGTGAAATTGTTTTAATCACCTTTTTAATTGTGTTAAGTGTTTGACAAATGCTATGTATTTAAGGAAGTAGAGTCGAAATAACCGTGTCTATATTAGTAATCGTCGTACCCCTTTGTTTGATGATAAGTTTTTTTGTAGCTTAAATCAAACTGATTATTCGTAAACACACATCCAAACACCCCCTTAATACACATGGAACTAACTTCAAAATATCGATAAGTGTGATTTTATTCCAAATTTGTATTGCCTGCAGATTTCTTGATCCGGACTGTAGTACAAGAACTTGAGACTTCAGTCATCTTCCATTTTTGGAATAACCCGAATCGATTTTTTGAGATAATTTTTAATTAACATAGAAAAGAGAACGGTTTTGGGTGTTTAATTTTGTGATTAGTGGTGCAATAATCGACGGCTTTTTGGATGAACTAAAACGAAAAGTCAACGAACATTCGGGTTTGACCTTTGACCAAAACAAAGACGAAATGATAAGTAGAGTGGGAAGTTACCTCTCTCAAAGTGTATATTCTGTTGCAACCCCTTTTCACCCGTTTGGTGGGGCCGTTGACATAATCGTTGTTCAACAACAAGATGGATCGTTTAGGAGCACCCCGTGGTACGTTAGGTTCGGAAAATTTCAAGGTGTTCTCAAAGGAGCGGAAAAGATCGTAAAAATAGAAGTTAACGGAGTAGAAGCCGATTTCCATATGTATCTCGACAATTCGGGTGAAGCTTATTTTATCAAAGAAATCGATCCCGAGAAAGATAGTGATGTAAACGATTCCGAAAGTGTACTAGAGTCTAGAAAAGACGATTTTGCCCCCGAGAAAAACAACAATGTAGAGGTTCAGTTTCAAGAAGATCATGAGTTTCAAGGTGAACAATCGCCTCTAGATGGGTCGATCGAGTTGTCGGATTTCGGGTCGAAACAGTTTGATAATTTAGAAAATGATTTGGGGTCAAATAGTTCGGAAGTCGTGTTGTTCAGCGTTGATGGTCAAATTTTGTCGGCTCCCATAACATCAATGGAGGAAAACACCGAAAACGTGCAGTTAAGTACGCCTCAGTTTCATTTGGGACCGATCGAAGGCCCGGAATTCGAAGGTGATTTGGATTTAAGTAATGAAGCTACATGGACTCAATATTTAAATGATATTAGCAGACCGAAAGATAAAGGCGATGAAACTCAAACCGTAGTGAATTTAGAGCGAGAACTATCTATAACAAGTCTTGTTGATGATTCACCGAGCGATGTAAAAAAAGACGATGTTTTCAAGAGTTGTTTGGCATTAAACGATTTGGGAAAGCAAGAAAACGGCGGTGATCATGATGTGGATGTTGAAGGATTACAAGTAGGAAATGAAAGTGAAGGGGTTGAAAACGTCGAATCTTTAAAGGTAGAGGTTAAAAGCGTCGAATCTAGTAAGTTGGAGGTTGAAACTGAATCAACAGGGGTAAATGTAAATTCATTGGATATTGAACATAAAGTTTCTGATGTTGAAATTGTTAAAGATCACGATGGTGAAGAATTTGAACGTGGCGAAAATAGTCCCTATGGGCCTGAACATGAAGACGATGATAATGACAAATTTGATGGATCGAGACGTACAAGTAAGTGAGGGTCGGGTGGGCTGCTTGAGTAACGGGTCATACTAATAAACTAATACCTAGATACCTAAAGTGGGCCCGTGGGCTCACACTAATAAACTAATCTAATAATACTTAGAGTTAATAGCCAAAATGGTCCCTGAGGTTTGCTCACTTTTGCCACTTTAGTCCAAAATCCAAAATTTTTAAATTTGGGTCCCTGAGGTTTGCATTTTGTTGCCATTTTAGTCCAAATTTCAAAACCCCCCCTTTTTGGACTGTTGCAACCAGCCTATTTTGTCCTTTTGCGCAGGGGTATTCTAGGTTCTTGATCTGAGTTTGTTATAATAACTCATAAAAATGACCAAAATACCCCTGCACAAAAGGACAAAATAGGCTGGTTGCAACAGTCAAAAAAGGGAGTTTTTGAAATTTGGACTAAAATGGCAACAAAATGCAAACCTCAGGGACCCAGATTTAAAAATTTTGGATTTTGGGCTAAAGTGGCAAAAGTGAGCAAACCTCAGGGACCATTTTGGCTATTAACTCTAATACTTATCTAATAATTGTATGTTGCAGAAATGTTTAAAGGTGGAAATATTGGGCTGGGTCGGGTTGTCCGTTAAACATTTTTTTGGTGAAACTTTTATTGTTATGTTAATTTGATTACAAAGTATATATATTAAAAAATAATCTAGTATGAAATGAAACAACTTATAAGGTTGTATGTTTTTCCATCTATACATAAAAAGAGTTATTTCATTTATATTTTTATTAAATTAATTAACTTTTCAGGGATAGAGATATCTCTTTGCGGGAATTTGCTTCGTCCCGGTATGGGTTCAAGTACAGCTTCCGAAACCTTCAACGCCCACCGCATATCCGAGGAAGAATTCAAAATTTCCGCAGCATCAATTATAAAAAACGACAGCTTAATAATCAAAATCGAAGATAAATACTTTACATGGGATAAAGTTGCTCATATCGTTCTTGGAACAGCTGCATACGGGCTAGAAATGCACGTTGACCCCAATGACGCGATTCCCGTTGACTGGAATGAAGAAACCAGTCTCGCTTCAACTCCATCGGGCCGTAGATGGTGGCTCTGGCCCATTGCTTTTAGACGCGTTAAAACTCTTGACCATAATAACAGTAATTTGTCTGGTGAAGATGTTTTTCTTGATTCAGAATCGGTTTTTGATTCTCCGCAATCCGTAGAGAAGAGCCCACAGTCTCCACAAAAGCAACTTGTTAGGACCCAAAATCCCACTAGTGAGCAAATATCGTCGTTGAAATTAAAAGACGGGCAGAATATGGTTTCGTTTGTTTTTTCGACCCGCGTTTTAGGCGTTCAAAAGGTGTTTTTTTCGAGTAAAATACCATTTTTGTCTCTAAGGTTTGGCCAATTTTGCGACTTTCGTCCAAAGGTTTGTTTTTCCGCATCTGGATCCAAAAGATTTGAAATCTTGCCATTTTCATCCGGCTCGTTAACTCCATCCATTTTCTCCGTTATTTTAGGGGTATTTTCGTCTTTTTTTATTTAGCAAGGGTATTTTGAATATTTGTACACTATGCTAAACGCTTGTACTTAAAGTGAAAAGACCAAATTACCCTTTAAGTTAACAAAAAAGATGGAAATACCCCTGACTTGGATGGAGTTAACAAGTTGGATGAAAATGGTAAGATATCAGACCTTTTGGATCCAGATGCCGAAAACAAACCTTTGGACGAAATTCGCAAAACTGGTCAAACCTTAGGGATGAAAATGGCATTTTACTCTTTTTTTATTTTAAATTTGATTTACGTATTTATTCTCTTCTATACATTAAAATACTTATTATTATTATTATTATTATTATTATTATTATTATTATTATTATTTATTTATTTATTTTTTTTTTATGTGAGTTGTGTAAATTTTATGTAGGTTGATGCTCATATTTATTTGTGGAAGTGGAATGCAAGGATTGTGATATCCGACGTCGATGGGACGATCACAAAGTAAGCTATATTAAACTCATGGTTTTACTGCTGAAAATTTGTATTTTGAATTTACATTTTATTTGTCCTAATTATATATTTATAATATCTTGTAGGTCTGATGTTCTTGGTCAGTTCATGCCCCTAGTTGGTAGGGATTGGTCTCAATCCGGGGTAGCTCAACTTTTTTCTGCTATAAAGGTATTTGTTATCGTACATTATCGGACATACTATATTGTATAACTATATAAAAGAATTTGACACACTATATACTCTATAAAAGAATTTGGACAAAAAAACGTGTTTGGCGCAGACCGATCCGACCCGCTCAAAAACTACATGTTTTGACCCGTGACTGCAGGGGCGATGCTTTGAAGGGGCCGGGAGGGGCGCCCGACCCCCCGAACTTTTTGGCCAGTAGTGTTTATATATAGTTTTCGTATAGAAATTTTTGGGTATATACGTTTTCGACTACCCCCCCCCCCCCCCCCGGTAAAAAATTTCAAGCTTCGCCACTGCGTGACTGCCCATTTTCCCACCTCTAGTATTTCATTTAATCCGCGTTGCGTTCTGCCTAAACATCTTTCTAAAGTGTCAATGCTATGAGTATTCATGAAATGTCTTAACTTCGATATATATTTATATTTTCGACGTGCAGGAAAACGGATATCAGTTGCTGTTTCTAAGTGCTCGTGCAATTGTTCAAGCATATATCACTAGAAATTTCCTCATTAATCTCAAGCAGGTAACACTGTCAATAATATACTATGTAGAAACTCAAAACATTGTTCAAGGGTATTTTAGACATTTAAACAATGGTCACACATGTAAACGTGCCGATATTTCATCAATCATTTGATTTTTGTAGGATGGGAAAGCTTTACCCAATGGTCCGGTTGTTATTTCACCCGATGGCTTATTTCCTTCATTGTACCGTGAGGGTGAGTGCTTGCCGTTTATTAATAAGGGGGCGTTTGGTTTGTAACCAAAAATCACCTTGTGGGTTTGATATCCCGTTATAAAACACAAACCCATAACCAAACGCTACCTAAGAGGCTGTTTGGCAACATCTGAATGGTTAAGTGCTAAACCAGTAAGAGGTCTGAACCATTAAGTGCTGAACCAGTAAGAGGTCTGAACCATTAAGAGCCTGTATAATGCTTAACCGTTCAGAGGCAAATGTCTGACAATTCAATTCAGATTAAAGGTCTTAACCATTCATACTCTGTATACATCTTAACCATTCAGAGGCAAATGTCTGAACCATTCAGACATCTGCTCGTGAAACAAACAGTCTAAACCATTAAGTGCTGAACCAGTAAGAGGTCTGAACCATTAAGAGCCTCATTAAGAGGTAAACAAACAGCCCCTAAGTATTGGTTACATACTTCAAAATAACTTGTTCATACATATATAAGAGTATTGTGACACGCTTATAATTCGTTATGCTATTCATAAAGTTTACTTCATGATTCGAACTTTTTTTTTATTCTTTTTTTGTGGCAGTTATTAGAAGAGCGCCTCACGAATTCAAGATCGCGTGTTTAGAAGTAAGCATGCACAAATCAAACAATATGTTCTTTTCATTTGATAATTTATGTTTGGCGACAAAATTCGGGCACCTTATTAATGTTAAATTTTTAAACATTTTCCACAGGATATTAGAGCACTTTTTCCAGCCGATTACAACCCATTTTATGCGGGGTTCGGTAACCGAGACACCGACGAGCTTAGTTATAGGAAAATCGGGATTCCGAAGGGTAAAATCTTCATAATCAACCCTAAGGTATTTTTTTTTCCTAGTTGACTATTTGGTTTGACCTTTCAGAAAACTAGAACATGAATAGGGGTAATTTGGTCAATTTTCTAATGTTTCTTTCTTCTTGAATTTTCAGGGTGAGGTAGCCATTAGTCATCGGATCGACATGAAGGGGAAGTCATACACTTCTTTGCACACATTAGTCAATGATATGTTCCCCCCAACATCAATGGTTGAACAGGTTCGATTCGTTTCCTTTCTAACATATCAAACGGGCCAAAACTTTAGTTAAAAAGTAAACGGGTCGAAAGTCACCCAAACTGTATTTTTAATGCATTCAACCTCCCAAATTGCTTTAGACAAAAAAGTAGATTAATATCATAATATTAGTAATATAGTTTTTGTAAGTCATATTTAATAAACCAGTAGGGGTGCAAACGTGCCGAGCCAAGCTCGAGCTCGGCTCGGGTCTGGCTTGTTTATTATCTGTTAATTAATATATTATAAAAATAATACAAATAATAGACTTGTTTAGGCTCGCAAGCTCAATAAGTGAAGCTCGGGCTTGGGCTCGTTTACTAAACAAGCTTATTTTCAGGTTCCGGCTCGGCTCGTAAACACGTTTAAATACGCTCAGCTCGGCTCGTTTAATAGAAAACTTTAAATAAGGGGTAAATGTTATTAAATATTAATGAAAACTAATATTACACTAAAGCTCGATGAGCCTGACGAGCTTCACATGCCAGGCTCGAGCTCGGGCTCGATAAATAAACGAACTTTATTTTAGGCTCAAGCTCAGCTCGGGATCGATAAGGCTCGGCTCGTTTCGAGCTTTTTCTCGATCCGATCTTGAGCAGCTTGCGAGCCGGTCAGCTCGTTTGCACCCCTACAAACCAGTAACGGAAGAAATACTTTATGGGTCGGGTCAACCGACCGTTATAATCATTATTGACTTTCCCGTTAACTTGCAGGAAGATTATAACTCATGGAATTATTGGAAAATGCCAATGCCAGACGTCGACTTGTAGAGTAGTTCAAGGACCTAATTGTAATTTATGAACGATGGATCAGGTCTTTTTTGTTCATATCAAGCTCTCGGGTTCTTCCATCCTCGCGGTTGTAGTCACGAAGCATTAATTCGTATACGGAACTGGTTAGTTTTTATTTGTATATCTAAACAGACACATTAGGGTCGGGTCGGGTCGGGTCGGTCAGTTATGAATATTTTCGTAGTAATCCCTATGTTCTTATAGCCAAGATCATAAGTGTATTTATCATCGAATCCGAGATGTAATCGGACGAAAAACAAGCGCTAGTGTCATGTGAAAAACATTTAAAATGTAACCGAATCTTGACATTTACATTCATAGTTGATACTTTTGATTACAGAATACTTGCTTCTGATGATGCAATCTTGAATTCATGAAGTATGCTTTGAATAACCACCAGATAAGAAATCAAAATTCAGGTTTTATGTTTTTATTTTGATGTTTAATAAATTATTTAAACAAAACAAATGATAAAAATTCTTATGCCAGATTTTGTAAAAATATAAAAAAATTCTTGTGCCTAGTTACCTATAGTTTAAACTAGGTTAGAACCCCGTGTATTACACGGGTTGAATAAATGCAATTTTATATATCAAATAATAAAAAAAAAATATATCTTTAAAAATCTCGTTTATTACACGGGTTGAATAAATGCAATTTTATATACCAAATAATAAAACAATATATATTTAAAAATCTCGTTTATTATATTGGTTGAATAAATGTAATTTTATATATTAAATAATAAAAAAAGTTATATATTTAAGAACCCCATGTATTGTACGGGTTGAGTAAATTTAATTTTATATATTAAATAATAAAAAAGTTACATTTTTAAGAACCTCGTCGAGCTGAGGAGCGAGACTAAGTTCGACCATTAGGGAGACAAAGGACACAGTTTGCAATAAGTGACATATATAAAGGACGATTTTTGTAATTTACTCTTTTTAAAAATATTATATATATTATCTCCTATATGAATTGTTTAAATTATATTAAATTTAAATGTATAATTATCTTTTAATTAGTATTAATTATATTTAAAAAATAGATGGCTTCAATGAATGACACGTGTCCAAAACTTGATTTCTTTTATTATAGTAGATAGATATAGATATAGATATAGATATAGATATAGATATAGATATAGATTTATATTTTATTAAAGAAAATAAAAAAGTAAAATGGAATTAAAGATCACACCAAAAAATCTTTATTATCTTTCTTGCGAGAGGTAATATGCATATATCGAAAAACTTAGTTATACTATCAAAACTTTAATTTTTTTTTGAAATATATATTAATCTTTTTGTTGTTTGTAGCATAATTAGTTTTTTTTCTAATGGAGGTTAAAAATTAATATAAATTAAGACTTTACGATTTGAAATTAAGTTTATGCCAATAATTTAGGGTTGATAAGATTTATATTAATTTAATTGCTATTTAATAATTTAAATTAAATAATAATTATCTAAAATTAAGGATGGTCTATAATAATGACAAGTGTCCCAAAGTTGATTACTTTTATTATATAGTATAGATTTAAGTTGAATCACTCTGAACTGGCTAAGAACATCAGACCTACACAAACTAGTATATATATATGCTATTCAAAGAATTGAATTCGCTATTATTCGAATTAATAGAATTGAATTATATGAATTTTAAGATTTTAAGCTGGATTTAAATTTTCGACACTAGCTTCGAATTCAATTCAATATTTAACTACCGAATTCGAATCCAGCTTCGAATTTCTGATGACGGCTGAATTCGATTCTAAATCCAGTTAAAATCGAACAAAGTAACAAGCTAAATGAACACGAAATCGAATACATAACTGTTCAATGGAGTAAAAGTATGGAAGCGGCCCAAATGTTTGACTGTTGGGATTGAACCCTATCAGAGGAACATATAATGTAAAGCCAAAACTGGATCAGCTCAGTGGATTCAGAATAAGCAGATGCTGATATACATATCTCTCCCCTTGAAAGTGATTACAACAACTGATGACCTCCTATCTGCTGATCTTACTAACCGCTGACCAATAACTGCTGATCAATTAAAGATCTGATGAAGACTCAAGTCCTGCTGACTCAATCTGCTGCCTTGAGTCAAGCACTGCTGATCCGGACAAGTGCTGCTGGGTTCACAGCAGTAGAAGGTTGCAGCAGTTGTTCTAAAGTCTGTTTGTAATAGAATGTATTAGCAGTAGCTCAACATAAGCAGTGTCTGTATAAATCAGAGGTTAGAGTTTGTTAGGAGGTTAGATGTCACTTTCATGGTGACGTCAGCTTTGATTCTCAGTGGTTTGATCTGCACTATAAATAGAGCAGTATCTGTACTGTTCTATTTGAGCTTAGAGCTTTTGCTCATCTCCTTTCATCTTGTACGATCAACCAGGGAGTATCAGGCTGAGGGGGAGTTTAGTATGTAAACATGTATGTAATCTTTTGATTTGAATCCTTCGACTAATGAGAATCAATTGTTTATGAAAAACTATTTTCCTTTTGGTTGTGTTTACAAAGTTTGCTACTCATTTCCGCTGCACTTATTAGTTTTATGCAAACAAACACAATCATGTCAGCCTAAGATCCTAACAATTGCTATCAGAGCTTGGACAGTCAAATTCGATCTAACAATCAATTTGACATAACAGTTCAGCTCAAATTCATTGATACTAAGGTTGATTGTATCTAGTTGAAAAACAGAGCAACGAGAAATCATGTCCAAAATGATGGATCAGACAGTCTGTAAAACAACCAAGATGTCATATGACACACAAACTTCACATAACAAGTGATATCATGCATAAAACACCTATAGTGCTCAGATCTGAAAAAATGTCTGATAACTATGGTATAATCTCTTTGTTTTACAAAATTGATTTCAATTGTTGTTATGAAGTTGTGATGTTTTTATCATGACTGCTGCTAAGGTGTTTACCTCATGACAACGAAAATCTATGTTCGGATGATAACCTTAGTGTTTTCGTTAGCATAAAAGGAGGGAAAGTAAATGTAACACCCCGAAAATATAAATCTTTATATAAGAATATAAGGATTTCATAAACAAGAAATAAACATGTAGAAACTTTAACCTAGTTAAAGTTTACAAGTCTTGAAAATAACTTACACTTAGTTAAAACTCTTGTATTTAAAAAGAAATGGTAACTAAGGGACTAATCTTGCCAAGAATCAAAAGTAAATTGTTAATTGTAACAAAATTAAACCAAACACACCAAATTAGTGTGTCTGGTCGACAGAAGCAAGGCAAGGGGCGACCCCCATTGTTCCAAAACCCTAACATCACCATTTCTTGCAAATTGAAGGCTCAAATCCTAACCAAAACAAAATCTGAGCTTAGAATCGTGTTCCTCATCGCGAGAGGGTTAAGAGGTATGTAAAATTTTGTGAGAATTCACTACTTGAAATTCTCATGAATCTAGCAAATCTGAAATTTTGTTGATGCATGATAGTAATTAGTTAGATTAAAGATGATATAGTGTCTAGGATTAAAACCTAGACAACTATATGTGAAATCATGCCTTAATTCAGGAAAATTCCATGAATCCATAGATGTTAAGTTATGGGTTTTGTATGTTGATGATGAATATTGGGATTTCGAGTGTAATCCTAGTATAAAGTCCATTATAAGATGTAATTCCAGTGATATTGATGCTAAATGTATGCAAAAATTTCTATTATGGTGATATTTGATGGCAAATCATAAAGTCATGAACTTGTTTATGAAGGTGGGAAAATTCGACCCGCTAGGTGTTTGTAGAAATGCCTAAGTGGGAAATTAAATGTGAATTTTGAATAAAAACGCAGATTTGATAATGGTCCATGATTATGGTCATAAAAAGGAGTTCTAAACATGTTATGAAAACTGAATTTTCTAGGCAAGGAGTCCGGTTCATCTAGCGGACAAGCCGGAGGGAATTCACGAGGAAAAGACGCGCTCTAAAAGGTATGAAATTTTATTGTTTCATCACATTATAATTATTATTAGCTTTATGCGTTGCTTGAAAGAAAGGAAAGCATGAGTACCGAGAATTTCCATTATAACATGAAATCGGCTATTGCCTTAAAACAAGTTATAAGCATGAAAATTGAGCATCCGTAAGGTGTCTAATTTCAGCACCTAAACGGGTCAAACAAGTTCTGGAGATAAACACGAAGCATGACTTAATGTATTGTGCGAATATCATTTGAAGCATAGGCCGTGTAGTGAATACCATAGATAAACTCTTAAACCTTGTTCTTATTATAGATGCTACGTTTTGGTTAGAATGCATGATTGTAGTACGAAAGAATAAATGGAAATCTTGCAATTTAGAGTGAATGTTAACTCCCGTTACATGCCCAATTAAGTTGTAATTGAGGAATGTGATGACTGAAATACATACATGAAAAACTAGCCCAGCCGTCTATTGATTTATGTGAAACTATGCTGTCTTGTAACATAAAGAATCAGCAAGAATCCTGCATATTTAACAAGGGAGTTATGTGCAGAGTCTACCGTAAATTACGGTGGTACCATAATTTACGGTGACCTGCAACTCTGTTACGGTGGATCTCTACTGTGTTACGGTAGACCCCCAAAGGTTCAGGAGCCACCGTAATTTACGGTGACACCGTAAATTACGGTGAAGCCCTGTTTGTTGAACTTTATTTCTCGTTTTGAATAAGTTTTCGAATCTAATCCAATTTCGTGACTTCCATGGTTAACACTACTAATGCTTGTTAAACATGATAGCTTTCAGGTACCAAGTGAAGGATGAAGATCAAGCTAGTTAACTCGAACCGAACACTCTAGCAAACGCTTCCGCATATAACCTTTTGTTTTAAAAACCATGTAAACAATTGTTGTTAATGTCTTGGTTATGATTTTGTAAAGATTGTACAAGTTTGTGGTGCTTAGATGGATTAAAATGATGAAAGTTTTTGTTAAGTCAATATTTTGACATCTAATGCAAGGTTTTTATGTATATAAATCTGGTTTTATAAGCTGGGTCTTACAGTAAAACTTTAGCTATTTAGATCTTATGTATTGAAAAACAGATTGAAAATCCTCTAAAAGGACCAAAATCAATTGTATTAAGAATACATTAAGAAAATCAGCAGTCAAAATATCCAGATCATGCGTAATGTGGAATTTGGCATAAGCAAGTGCAAAAATGTCCAAATCTCTCAAAACATTGCTGAAAATGATTTTGGATTGAGTATTCTTTCCTTGAAACCTTCCAGTAAAAGTTTCAATACTCTTCTATGGAAAGGGTAAAAAGGAAAAGAAGAAAAATTACAAAAACTCAAAAGTGTGTTTATCTCAAAAACTTTTTGAAATAAAAGGGAAAAGAGTATAAATCTAAAACACTTAAGAGTCCACAGGTTTATCCTACAAAAGGAAAACCAAAAATAGATCTGCATTTTTGGTCAAACATTTGTCATCAATCATTCATGATCAATCACTATATCAGGGAAGTTCAGGTAACAGAAGTATCTCCAGATATTTTTCAATAAAAAAGGAATAGGCCAAATTTCTCAGGAATTATTCACATGGTAATAAGGTTCACAAAGAACCTTCAAAACCTTTGTGAACGGGCTCCTCATGGTAACAATCAACTGACAAGGAAATGGTGCCAAACAGTGGTTACAGGAATTTGGTTCAAACCACTGACCATTGTCCTAAGCTTGAGAATGAAATGATCTTGACCTTATTCGAATTGATTTTATTATCAAAAAACTTTTATTTTTTTTTCTGTAAAGTATTCTTCAAATAAAACAGGATTTATTATTCTTTATTTTTTTTAAGAATGACATATTTTGTGCTTTTACTTGTTTTTGATAGTAAAAGTTCAAACTCCTGTCAGGATGTAGAACCCTTATTTTTTTGGTGATACTATCCTTGAAAATAGAACAAAAGAAAATGATGCAAGTGTCAAGGTCATATCAGACTCAAGTTTGTTTTAACACTGACCAAAGACTGTTTGCTAACAGACCTCAAAATATTTGGATACTCATGTTCTAATTCAAATATTATGACACAGAATGAGTAGCCATAGTAAAAAGGTTTCTATCATCTGGGGCACTAAACCACTGTCAGGAATCTATAAAAGCTTCAAAATTAGTAATAAACATGTGGTAAAACCTTGAATGCTGAAACAAGTGAATTATCTGCATTAAAATTCCTGTAAACCCTGCTGTTATGATTAATTTTGATAAACTTGCATTTAAAATGTGTTTGTCAAGAATTTGATTCTGCAGGAAAATCATATTCATCATCAACAGATGTTGGACGTAATACTAAAATCATTTCCATCATCAGAGCAGCAGATGTACAAAACAGCTGTTAAAGCTCATCCACTGATGTACAAACAATGCTTGACCAGAATCCAGTATTTCATTCATCCAAACACATCGACATCAGACATCACTTTGTGAGGGATTGCTATGAAAAAGGTTTGATTTCTCTGCATCATGTCCCAACCAAAGACCAGCTGGCAGATGTGCTCACAAAAGCACTTGATACAGCCACTTCTGAAAGTCTGGTCTCTAGGATTGGGATGCTGAACATGGAATAACAAGCAACATCTTGTTTTTCTATGAATAAAAGCAACAAAATGTGTTCAGAAAATCAAAAATCCATCCTTAAAAATAGCTAAAAATGAAAATTTCATTAAAATCCTTAAAAGTCTGCCATAACCACTGATTGTTCAAAAGTCTGCTCTATTTCAAAAAGGTTGTCCACTGCTGAAAGGCAACCACTGTCTTCTCATTTTTTGATAACCTCTGTTGTTCAAAAGCAGTGTCTTATCCACTGATATGTTATCCACTGATAGTAAAAATCATCCACTGTCCCCTTTCCACTGCTTTCATCAATTGCTTTCATCCAAATTATTGTCCTCCATCTTCACCAGTGGTTGTCACGTGGGCAGTACATAGCTGTCAGACTTTTTGTAACGGCTGCCACGTCAGCATTCACTCTCTTTCCTATAAAACTCCCCACTCACCATCCAAACAGGGTTTTACTGTCGAATTGAATTCATAAAGATTCTCTTCTCAAAGCAGTTTTTCTTTTCATCTCTCACAAAATTTCTTCGATCAAATCGTTTCAAAAATGACAAAATCGAAGTATTCTGCAAAACCCACATCAAAATCTTCGAAAACAGCCTCTAAAAAGGAAATTTCCACTGAACTTCCATTCAAAAAATCTCACAATCTCCTGGGTCTACTCACAAAACCAGGATCCACAGATGTTTTCGATTCCATTATCACCATCATGGCAAAATCAAAGTACAAAACTTTGCTAACCGCCGACGCACCAATCTATCTGGCGACCCAAAGGGAGTTTTGGAAGAATGCAACCCTTGAAAAACAAGGAGACATTGCAACTACAATCAAATCTTCCATAAAGGGTAAAGCTGTCCACATTACACCACAATCCATCTCCGAAGTCTTTCAACTCGATGACCAGGCAGGTAAAACTTCCTTCACTAAAAACGAGTTGCACATAGACTTCATTGAAAGAGGGTATGAAGCCACAATGATGACGAAAGTAACCTTAGAAAAAGGTTATTTTCCTCCTGCACCAAGATTTTTATTTCATACCCTCCTAGTATGTGTTTCAAACAAAACCACTTCTTTTAATGAGATCCCTATAAAGATTCAAAATCTGGGATATGCAATTCTTCAAGAAGAAAATTATAACTATTCTCGGGAAATCTTTAAAGATTTGGTTAATAATGTTGAAAGCAAATCATTCTTACTTTTTCCAAGGTTTTTAAGCTATTATTTTCAAAAGAAATTCAGTAAGGATGATTTGACTCTAATAAACCAAGGTGAAATAACTGCAATAATCTGTCTAACATCTGAAACATTTTCACGTATGTTAGCACCTTGCAAAACACAAGCAGGGGTACCTGAGCAGACTTTAGCAGCTACCACTGCTCCTCAGGTATCTGCTGCTGAGCCTACTGCTCTAGGTGATCAAAGCAGCAGAACTACTGTTTTGAAACCCACACCTACCAAACCAAAAAGGCCATCCAAAAAGAAAAATCAAAAACCCTCCAAACCAATCAAAAAGGCAACTCTGGAGGATGAGATACCAGAGTTAATGCATGTGACAACACAAATGTCACTAGAAACCACTGATGCTTCTTCCTCACAGCAGTTGGTACAAATATCTCAACCCATAACCATAACTCCTCCTGCTTCTTTACAAAAAGAACAGGTTGTACACAAAGGGCCACCACATCATGATGCTCTGGATACACTCGTCTCCATCATCCACAGCTCAATGCCCGGAGCAACTCCGCCTTCTAAACCCACCATCACATCCTCAATTCCACCAAAAACACAACTACTGTTGGATGCAATTGACTTGAACCAGGCACTATCCAGTCCTTCTCAATCACCTGTTAATGAGAATATGCTTCAACAAGTGACTGAGCCTGCTGTATCATCTGTTGCTAACCCACCAACAAAACCTGAGGAGGTTACACCCATTGAGTTACAAGTAACTCTTTGTGGTATTCCAAGCGAAGCAGCCACTACAACTGTTGAACCCACTGGTTTACAGTTGGGCAGTGGTTACATTAATAAGACTTCCTTGGAGGCAATTCCTTACATAGCACCTCTGCCAACCACCAGTGGATTTATATATCCAACTGGCATCATCAAAAGGTTGTCAAGTGTTGAAGGAAGAAGACCCCAGTACCAAGAAAAAGGGGCATCAGTGGTTAGTGTTTGGAGTAAATTCCCTACATCTACCACTGATAAAACCACTGTTAGTGGGAAATCAGATGATCCCATTAAATTGGGTGATGATTTAAAGTACCAGAAATTGACGGATCGTGTTGCAAAACTTGATAATTCTGTTGCAGAGCTCAAAGATATGCTCCAACAGTTGTTACAAGTACAAAAGGTACAATCAACTGCTGTTCCACCTCAAGCACCTGCTCTACAACAAGCACCTGCTACAAATGAGCTCTGCAATCTCTTTCAACCTTATCACCATCATCAAGCACAACTAGCAGATCAGCAACATGAAAAACATGTTCAACAGCTGAGAAATGCAATGGTGTCAAGGTTCAAGAACACTCAGGCTGATCTAAAGGCTCTCAAAACTCAGATCCTGCATTCCACTGGCACTGCTCCTCCACCAGTATTTTTCATTGATCAACTCCCTGAAGATAATGCCAAAAAGGGGGAGAAAATTCAAGAATGGAGAAGAAAGGGAATAACTGATGGTCTTTACCTTGCACCAGAAAATTCAAATATGACCAAGCAGATCCCTTTGCCAGATGGGAGTAAGAAAATTGATGTGACCACTAATGCACTTGCAGAAGCACTTGCAAGTGTAAAAAGAGATAGAGAGGCCAAAAAGAAAGCCAGGGTGGATTATCCGGATCAGGGTACTTCAGGATCAAGAGATGATGAAAATCTCATTGATGAAAAGAAGAAGCCTACTAAAAAAGGAAGGTTACCCAAATCCATCCCAGTCAGACGTTCAAAGTCTGCTCAAAAACCACCAACCAAAACAGCTGTTGTAACTTCTGTTGTATCCACTACTGTTGGTACCTCAGTAGTTTCAACATCTGCTCCCACTTCAACACACACCACCTCAATACACACTACATCTACTGCTTTACCACCATCACCACCAAAATCACAATCACCTCCTGTCAAAAGGCAGAAGACAGCAGTTGTTAAAACATCTGCTGTAAAGACAACAGTGGTTGGAACACCAGTTGTTTCAAAAACTGTTAGTCTATCACAATCCACTGCCACTACAACCACCTTTCCATCTCAAACGTCTTCAAAACATTTAGCTCTTGTCAATATACCAAAACCAGTTCCACTTTCTTCTGTTCCTATGCACATGCCCTTGCCTCCTACAGGTGTTCAATTCCCTCTTGAACTAGAAGCTGTTAGAGAAGAGATCAAATCCTTCTATACTGAGGATGACCCTGCCAAAAGGAGCTTGCCTTCAATCAAAGGATATCCCTGGCCCAAGAATATTGATGAATATTTGAAGATAAAGGCCACACAAGCAGAGGATATTTCGAAAAGAAATTCACAAGGGAAATCTGACAAAGAAGTTTCAAGATACTACCAATATCTGCTCACACAAGTCAGTTCTCTAGAACGTTTTGCTAAAAATGTCAGTCAACAAATATCAGAAAGAGCAGCTGAAACTTTGAAGAAAGACTACATTGAAAGCATTATGTTTTACAAGAAATACAAAGGAGAGAGACACATGTACAAAGAGTGGACTGTTCCTGAGCTTGAAGCTGAAGCAGCTAGAATTCAAGAAATGATAAAAAGGAAAGTCACTCACACTCCTCCTGATTGGGCAAGGTTCAAAAAGAATGTACCTGAAAAGCAGTTGGAACTAAAAAGAATGAAAGAAGAATTGGTTGTTGCTGAATTCGGCACCAAAAGACAAGTTGCTAGATGGAAGGAAGATTTGGTCAGGTCAACCTACAAAAGGTTGGAGGAATTAAGGAAGAAAGATCCAAAAGTTCCTCAAAAACATGACTATCCTGAAGCAGAGGTTTCAAAAAGACCAACAAAGCTGCACACCAGGAAAGCCACTGCTCCAGCTGGTACTTCCTCTTACAAAAGGAGGAGACAAAGCCAGTTAGGAGCTGAGACAGTTCAAGATATTCTTACTGGCAATATGGTTTTAAAAGGAGGCCTGTTAAGAACGTTAAAAGAAGAACTTGAACAAGAAAATTCTGCTACCACTGCTCAGCCAGTGATGAACCGGCCAGCCTCTCTAAATACTTCTGCTAATAAACATCTCCCAAGAAACCCACCAGGCTCAAAAATACAAAAGTGGGCAGCTGACAAACAGACCCGCGTATTGACCTTGCTCAGGTCTGGTGGAGAAGTGAAGATAATATCAAGGGAACAAGCTCTTGGCCTGAGTCTTGAAGATTTGCAGGATCTCCTTGATCTTCCACTTAGCAGGGATGATGAAGATACATATGCCCTTAACTTTGAATTACAATTTAAAGGTCAAATAAGGGAACTGTTGATGAGGCAATAAAATATCCACAATAATGAAGAGTTTTGGCATTATCTGTTCCAGGGGGAGATTGTTGGGATTGAACCCTATCAGAGGAACATATAATGTAAAGCCAAAACTGGATCAGCTCAGTGGATTCAGAATAAGCAGATGCTGATATACATATCTCTCCCCTTGAAAGTGATTACAACAACTGATGACCTCCTATCTGCTGATCTTACTAACTGCTGACCAATAACTGCTGATCAATTAAAGATCTGATGAAGACTCAAGTCCTGCTGACTCAATCTGCTGCCTTGAGTCAAGCACTGCTGATCCGGACAAGTGCTGCTGGGTTCACAGCAGTAGAAGGTTGCAGCAGTTGTTCTAAAGTCTGTTTGTAATAGAATGTATTAGCAGTAGCTCAACATAAGCAGTGTCTGTATAAATCAGAGGTTAGAGTTTGTTAGGAGGTTAGATGTCACTTTCATGGTGACGTCAGCTTTGATTCTCAGTGGTTTGATCTGCACTATAAATAGAGCAGTATCTGTACTGTTCTATTTGAGCTTAGAGCTTTTGCTCATCTCCTTTCATCTTGTACGATCAACCAGGGAGTATCAGGCTGAGGGGGAGTTTAGTATGTAAACATGTATGTAATCTTTTGATTTGAATCCTTCGACTAATGAGAATCAATTGTTTATGAAAAACTATTTTCCTTTTGGTTGTGTTTACAAATTTTGCTACTCATTTCCGCTGCACTTATTAGTTTTATGCAAACAAACACAATCATGTCAGCCTAAGATCCTAACATTGACAGAGTCATTGTCTTTTAACATAATTCTTGAAAATAGTAAATTTTCATTTTAGTCCCTGAGGTTTGGTTCAAATTGCTATTTTAGTTCAAATAGTTATTTTTTCTTTTCTGGGTCCCTGACTTTTCCATTTTCTTGCCATTTTGATCACATTGCCTAACTCAGTCTAAAAATCTAGCTCTAACCAAGGGTATTTTTGGCATAATTGTTGTGTAGTGATAACCAGGGGTCCAGGGGTAGTTTACAAGATAATTTATAAACCTCATAATAATTAAATGGCAAAAATACCCCTGATTATAACATGGTCTTTAGACTAAGTTAGACAATGTGATCAAAATGGCAAGAAAAAGGGAAAAGTCAGAGACTCAGAGGAGAAAAAAAAACTATTTAGACTAAAATGACAATTTAGACAAAATGTCAGGGACTAAAATGGCAATTTACTCTGTAAATTTTAATAAATTACAATTAAACCCTACTCTATATACAAAGTACGTTGCTCATTTAACCCGTGTGTATAATGAGTCAAGTACTCAGGTTTCACTAGCAACGAGATACCCTGTTTTGAATAAACTATCATTAACGGTAGTTTCTTTATTCTAAAGAAAGGATGGCGTTAAAGCTTATGAAAAATTGTCTTAGTATTCATTAATTTTTTTTTGATATCTTATGTATACAACTAGTTTAAGCCCCGCCCATGTTGCGAGGCATTAAGCGGAATGTTTCTCAGTTTAATAACACATAGGTCTGTGTTTCGGTTACTTATAAATACTACTCATAACACGATCTCAATAAAAATTACATCGATGTAAGAATTATTATTTTTCTTGAATCCTTGATTGAGGTTACATAATAATATATAGAGAAGTTACAACAGAATCTCCACTATTTTAAGGAGATTTCCTAAATACATTCAATCTATAATCATAACCATATTTACATATATGCTATTACACCCCCGCAGTCGAAGCAAAGGGTGGACGAATGCTGAGACTGGTCCGAAAATCATCAAAGAGAACACGCGGGAGGCCTTTAGTGAATATATCTGCAATCTGATGACGAGACGGTACATGAAGAACTCGAACGCAACCTTTCTGAACCTGTTCACGGACAAAGTGGATATCGAGCTCGATGTGTTTGGTGCGCTGATGCTGCACCGGGTTGCCAGAGAGATAGATTGCGCTTATGTTATCACAGTATACTAAGGAGGCCCGTGAGATGGGATGGTGAAGTTCGAGTAAAAGATTTCGAATCCAGCATAATTCAGCAACAACATTAGCAACGCCCCGATACTCGGCTTCAGCACTGGACCTGGATATGGTGGATTGACGCTTGGAAGACCAGGAGATTAAGCTATCACCAAGATATACACAGTAGCCAGAAGTAGAGCGTCTAGTATCAGGGCATCCTGCCCAGTCGGCATCAGTATAAGCAACGAGAGACAAAGACTGAGCAGGTGTAAGATGAAGACCAAACTCTGAAGTGCCCTGAATGTAGCGAATAATGCGCTTAAGCGCATTCCAGTGTGTAACTCGTGGCGCATGCATATGCATGCAAATCTGCTGAACCGCATAAGAGATATCTGGTCTAGTGAAAGTCAAGTACTGAAGAGCACCAGCCAAACTACGGTATGTGGTGGGGTCTTCGTATAGAGGTCCTGTATCTGCCGAAAGCTTAGACTGAGTATCGACAGGGGTGGCAGCGGGCTTGCACGAATCCATAGCTGCTCCATGGATGATGTCTCGAGCATAAGACTGTTGAGTCAAAAACATCGTGTCCCCAGAGCGAGTGACCTGTATGCCCAGAAAATAGGACAGAGAGCCCAGATCCTTCATAGCAAATTCTCCTGCAAGAGTCTGAAGGAGATGTTGACGAAGGCTATCAGTAGAGGTGGTAAGTATGATGTCATCAACATATATTAGAAGATATGCGATGTCTTGTCCATTCTTGTAGACAAAGAGGGAGTTGTCGGACTTGCTCTGGCGAAAACCCCGAGAAGTAACAAAGTCTGTGAACCGCTGGTACCAGGCACGAGGGGCCTGCTTCAGGCCATATAGAGACTTTTTCAGAAGACAGACATGATCTGGATAGTCACGATGGCGAAAACCAATAGGTTGATGCATGTATACTGTTTCTTCTAAGTTACCATGTAAAAAAGCATTCGTGACATCCAGTTGGTGAATTTTCCAAGATTTTGCCAGTGCCAAAGAAAGGACTAGCCGAATAGTAGCCGGTTTCACAACCGGGCTAAAATTTTCTCCACAATCAATCCCCTGTTCCTGTTTACGACCATCACACACTAAACGAGCTTTATAGCGCTCGAGACTGCCATCGGACCTGTACTTATGTTTAAAGAGCCACATGCATCGTATTACATTCATGTTAGACGTGCGTGGTACAAGTTCCCAAGTCTTATTTTTAATAAGGGCACTAAACTCATTAGTCATGGTATTGTACCACTCTGGAGTGGCTAAGGCAACCTGCGGGTTTTTGGGAATGGGCACGACAGTGGCAGTGTGAAGGCTAAAAGGCTGTTTGGGTTTAGTGATGCCGCTGATGGAGCGGGTGTGGATGGTACGTGTGGGTGGAGGGTTTGGTGGAGGTGGTATTGGAGAAGTGTTGTGGGAGGTAGCAGGAGAGGTGACGTTGGGGTCGGTGGTGGGAGGAGGGCTGGACGATGAGTCGGTGATGGGACGATGGGACGATGAGTCGATGGGAGGAGGGCTGGATGGTGGGCCGGGTGGGTTAGACGGTATGGCAGAGGAAGGGTGTGGGCTTGAGGCCGTGGAGTTAAGCGGCCGAGAAGGGGAAGTGGGGATAGGTTGTTGTTTGGAAAGATGATCCCAAACGAGTGGGTTTATGGTGGAATTGAGAAATTCATAGGATGGAGATGAGGTGGGAGATTGGATGGCGTAAGGAAAAATAGTTTCCTCAAAGTGTACGTAACGGGAAATGATAAGATGGTGAGTAGTGAGGTCAAGACATTTGTATCCCCGATGGTTAGAGGGGTAACCAAGGAAGACACACGGGTTGGACCGGTAGTTTAGTTTGTGTATGGTAGTGGAAGGAGTGAGAGGATAACAAAGACATCCAAATACACGAAGATGTTCATATTCGGGAATGACTCCGTATAGGATAGAGGTGGGGGACCGAAAATTGAAGGTTTTGTTGGGAAGGATGTTAAGTAGATAGGTGACGGTTTCAAGGGCATGGTACCAAAAGGATGGTGGTAAGGATGCTTGGGCTAGGAGGGTACGAATCATATTATTTATGGTACGAATTTTACGTTCAGCTTTTCCGTTTTGGGAAGATGTGTAAGGGCACGAAAAACGGAATTGCATACCATTTGAGTGACAAAAATTATAAAAATTATTATTGGCATATTCTTTACCATTGTCACATTGTAATTGCTTGATTGTACGCTCAAATTTTGTGCGAACAAGGTTGTGGAGTTGAGTGAAAGTGTTGAAAACTTGGGATTTATTGGCTAGGGGGAAGGTCCATAGGAAATTGGTAAAGTCGTCTAGAAACAAGATGTAATATTTGTGACCCCCCGTACTAAGTATAGGGGAGGTCCAAAGATCACTGTGTAAAATATCAAATGGCAAATGAGTAACATTAACGGAATCATAAAATGGTAATCGTACACTTTTACCAAAAATGCAAGATTGACATAAAGTTTTATTACATTTGCCATAATCAATAAAAGACGACAATTTTAAAGATTGCAGTAAATTGTTTCCAGGATGCCCTAGTCTTTGATGCCAGCGATCTTGAGTAATGGTGGTGAGTGCCGTTGGTTGGTGGTAAGGGAGCGGAAAAGGTTGCGTGAGGGGGTAAAGATCGCCAGTGCTATTGCATCTAAGGATAGGAGCCCGAGTTTTGAGATCCTTCACAAGAAAACCAAAAGGGTCAAACTCAATAGAAACCAAATTATCAGTCGTAAGGCGTCTAACTGAAATCAGGTTTTTAATAACATTAGGTGCATAAAGAACATTATTGAGTTTTAAAGGTGGAAACGGGGGTGGGAGGGTCTGGTTGCCTTGAGCCAAAACAGGGATTGACATACCATTACCAACAATTATATTTTTATTAGTGCACGAATTAAAATTAGACGGGGAATATATACCTTGCTGGTTTGCCGAATGAGAAGATGCTCCTGAGTCCATCACCCCATGATCCGGTGGGTTCAACGACATAGTATACAAGGCTTGCTCGATGTCCGTTGGTGAGTATCCAGCGACATGGGCCTGATCAGGCCGAGCACCCAATATACCCGGACTGTTATTGCTGGGCCGTGAAGGGTAGGGGCAGGGTGGTTGGGCTTGCTGTGAGCCGGGCTGGTTCGGGCCGCGTAAGACACTAGCCCACTGTTGAGATGTCCAGTTAGATGGGAAAATAATGTAGGGGTGATTGGGCTGGGAGGATTGGTTGTATGTGTTTTGGTTGCTGCGGGTGGAAGTGGTTTGTCCTCGGCGTCGTCCGCGACCGCAACGAGAGCGGTTTGGAGTTCGGTCCGAGGAGGGTGTTGGGTTGGGGTTGGTAGTGGCTGCAAGAGCGGTGGCGACAGTGGTGGCAGCACGAGAGGTCTGCCGTTTCTTCTTAGTTTCTTCCTGGTTGAGACGGGAACGTACCTCGGTAAAACTGGGTAATGTTTCGCGGTTTTGTAGCACGGTTGAGATCCCGTCATACTGCTCGGTGAGGCCCGTAAGGACTTTGATGACGAGCATACGATCATCAATGGGGCTGCCGAGGCTTTGAAGTTGATCAGCAAGGTATTTGGCATGTTGACAATACTCGTCCATGGACGCGAAATTTTTTAGGGAAAGATTTGCATAGTCTTGTCCTAAGAAAACAGCCCGCGTGTTGTTATTATCAGTAAACTCGGCTTTAACAGCGGTCCAGGCATCGTATGCTGTCTGACCAGGGTCAATAATTATATTGAGAAGAGTGGGGGAGATTGTGGCATAAATCCACTGCCGCACAAGGGCGTCAAGACGCAGCCATAAGGCTTCAGCGTCAGCAGCGGCTGTGTCAGCGTCAGCAGCGGCCGTGTCTGTGGAGGCGGCAGCAGCGGGTGCAGCCCGGGGAGAGAGATGTGAGATGACCTCATATATCTGACAATGGACTTTAAAGAGAGTCGTCCATGTGGCGTAATGGGTGGAATCTTTCTCCAGGATGATAGGAACGTGGGTTTTAATGTTAGAAACGGTGAGGGCTGGGTGGAGTTTGGTGTCCATGAGAAGAATGAGAGGTGAAGGGGAACGGATGAGGGTAGAAGGCAGAAGCAGAGGGCTGCTGCAAAGAGGGCAGCGGCGTAGATCAGAGGCAGAAGGGTAGGTAGGGTTGGATCAAAGGCGTGATACCATGTAAGAATTATTATTTTTCTTGAATCCTTGATTGAGGTTACATAATAATATATAGAGAAGTTACAACAGAATCTCCACTATTTTAAGGAGATTTCCTAAATACATTCAATCTATAATCATAACCATATTTACATATATGCTATTAATCGAGACATAAATAAAAATACGCGTGTCAAATAATTTTTGTTTTAGTAAAGTTCGGAATTGTAAACAAAAGGCTTAAACACGTATATTAGCGAAGTTGAAGGTTTAAAAGTAAAATACAATAAGCGACAATCGGTTACATGTACACAGCCAAAGTTAAAGCAGAGGGACTAAGTACGTATATAAACAAAGCTAACCAATAAAAAGAAAACTTCTTTTAAAAGCAGAGGGGCTAAACACGTATGTTAGCGAAGTCGAAGGTTTGAAATTTAAATACAAAAGGAATCGACCAATGAAGGGGTGTCAGACTGCCGCCTGACACTATTCCCCCTCATGGTTTTGTAGGATATATAAATATTATAATACGAGGAAAGAAATATAGTTTTACAAAATTATAAGAGCAAAAGTAATTACAATTTTTATAATATATGATACAAACTTTTAAAATATATAAATACTTTTAAATCAATTATCTCTCATTAATTTTTAAATATTAATAACTAGGTTAGAACTCTGTGTATTACACGGGTTGAATACATCGAGTTTTATATACCAAGTAATAAAATAGTTACATCTTTTAAAAACTCGTGTATTGCACGATTTGAATAAACACATGTGTTACACGAATAATGTATTCCGTTAACACATTTAGTCATCAAGATATGTTTTCTAGCAAAATGAACTTTGAGGTACTATTTACTTATTGTAACATCTCGCTTTATTTTTTTATTAGGTTAGGGAGTTGTGTATTACATGGTTTATAACATTTTACTTTGTTTTTTTTATTTATTATTAAAGATTATAAACTTACGTATTACTTGATGTTGGATAATTAGTAGAAAAAAAATAAAAGAAATATTTTAGTAAAAAAATATTAATTAAATATACATGTGGTGGTGAAACCACCATAGTCACCCGCCATAGTCACCCGCCACCATCATCGGAAACCACACCCCAACAATCACTTAAATGCATGTGGTGGTGAAATCGGCATGTTAATCTAGTGTAGGCGGTGTCGGTTCGTGGCCGGCGGACATGTTTTTTTCGGTTTTATTCAGATCTGGGGTGAATCAACTTTGTTTGATGTGGATGCCTTTACAAAGAACAGGAGTGGTGCTCTATAATAGTTGGACGGTAACCATTCTATGGTTCCCAAATCACTTGATTGCTCTAAATTCACTAATCAGATGTATACCATCATCACATGGTGTTCTTAAAGTAATTGTGATCTGTGATTTTGATTTGCTTTGGGATCTTGCTCAAACGCAAACACAAACACTTTGGAAATATTTGATTTTGAGATCCTCAACCTTCATTGTGTCTCTACCACTCACCGGAAAAATGTCGTCTGGAAATGTGCGTCACACATAGTTTTCCCCGAAACCACCGGGCGTTTGCACCGCCACTGCCGGCCGTCGATGCGTTTGCAACGCTGCTCATCGGGTAAATCACCACCGTTTTCTTGCATTTTACACACTCTACTTTGTGGGTTTGCTTAAAGTTTGAAGCTTTAACAGTTTTATGTCAAGAATTTTGAGGGATTTTGGGGGAAATTGAGATTAGGGCTTTGGATGAAAAGGGGGAAAATAACGAAGAAAGAGGTGGGTTGTTAGGGTACTTGTGTTTGTAATTTTGATGAATTTATTGGAATAAATCTTCTGGTTTTAAGTTGTTGTTGGAAGAGACTTTATGACCGGACTAAAGAGGCTGTAAGTGTGAGCGATGAAGATGAATGTGAAAGGGAGGATGAGAGTGAGGGTGATTTGGGTGAAGAAGATGTTGATCCATGTGAAGAAATGGGTGATAAGGTTCGTTGATTTCAATGTTATTTCCATGGTGGAATGAATTTGCAGAATGTGAAGGGGATGATAGAAAATTAGAAGAAATCTATTTGTTGAAAATGTTTGGATGATTCTTCATTTGGGGTTTTAAAGATGAGGAATCAGGGAACTTACACATCATACATGCCATATCAGATAACTTACACGTCATACATGCCACATCAGATTAAAATGACACGTGGGCTAATTTTCCTAACTAGGTTAGTGTTTATTTAACAAGGGGGTGCCGTGACAAACAATGTGTTAAGTTGGGAGTGGTGTGAGCCGAAGTCAAAGTTGAGAGTGCCAGTGGCCAAATGGCCATAGTTGAGGGTGTTTAAATCCATTAACCCTTAATATTATTATTTCACTGGAGTGTAAAACGGATGGGATCATTTATTAGAAGTAGAATTCTAAATATACCACCTGTATAAAAAATATATGTTCTACATGTATTGAATAAATCATTTTAACGAAACAGTTGATTAAAATAAATATTTTTATATTAATATGTGATTATCAGTTATCCTTGTCCTTATCATCAAAATATAAAAAACAATTAAAACTACCAATTAAATAAAATCTTTATCTTTATAAATATTTAAAACGCTAATATATTTTTTTACATTTTAATAATTAATATATTATTATCAGCTATCTTTATCTTTATCATTAAAATCTCTTCTACAAATTTTAAATTTTAAATTTTAAATTTAATATTATCAATAATTGACTTTCCATAATAAATATTTAGAAAAATAATTAAGACCGCCTCATAGAGTGACATGTGTCCCTAAGATGGTTTCTTTTATTATATAGTATAGATATAGATATAGATATAGATTTTTTTATTGAGTTAAAGTGTCATTTACGTCCCTGTGGTCTGTTCATTTTTGTCATTTTAAGCCAAATTTTAAAATTGTACCATTTTCTTCTTTAACATTCGCAAAACGTGTCATTTCAGTATAAAAAAACTAACTCTAGTTAAAAAAACTCAGGTGTAAAATGGTCGTTTTATATAGTAGGTCGGAGTGGTTCAAAGGTTGGTGCACAGTAAAGGGTTTGTAAAACCTCCAAACCACTTTGAACTACTATGTACGATGACCATTTTACCTCTAAGCTAACTGAGTTTTTTTTTAGAGTAAATTACAAGTTTTGTCCTTTATGTTTGTCCCAGATTTCAGGCGTTGTCCTTTACCTTTAAAATTGATGAGTTTTGTACTTAATGTTTCCAAATTCTGCACGGTTTGTCCTTTAGGGCAAACCTAGTTAATTTTTTTTTTTTGTTAAATTTGATCATGTGCAAGGCACAGGAGGGCATTTTTGTAATTTCGTTTTTTAGGAAATTTAGGTAATTAACTTAAAATAAATACCCCACCATCTTCAAAAGTTGCAGACCCACCACTTGCCATCACCTGCCGCCACCACCTCCCACCCTCACCTGCCGCCGACCACCACCACCTCCCACTACAAAAAAATCCAAACTACAAAAAACAATCCAAACTACAAAAAAAATCCAAACTACAAAAAATCCCCAAATCTCAATCTAAAAAAATCCACTTTTCATTCACTTTCTTCATTAGACTATCCACTATCACAACCCAACCAAACCCAATCTTTCAATAAAATACTAATTTCTCTTTCTTCCACCTATACAACCCAACCCAATCTAATTTTTCACCCACATTCACAACCCAACCTAAACTAATATTTTATTATATAAATATGATTTATAATTATTGTTTAAATCATGAAAATTGAGAAAAGCAATTAAATATTGTAAAGTTAGGTTGCAAACTTTGGTTGGTGAAACAACCCGGTCGTTCACCATGGTGAATTTTTTATTAAAAAAAATTGCTCAATTTTTTTGTCCTATTATAAGCAGCATTGCATCAAAGGCTATCAAGTGCTCCATTCTTCTTCCACTTTCTTCTTTATCATTCAATAGATAGTAAGCATCCAAAATCAAATTCAATATTTATAAAAGTTTTCATCAATCATGAAACAATAATCAAAACAAAATTTTGCTAAAACCAACAAAAAATCCTCTAGTTCTTTATATTTTGAACTTCAAACGAAACGAGACTGAACAATTATAAACACTTGTGCGCAGTATAAACATCTTCGACATACAATCACACCTAAAAATGGGGCGACAATTTAGGGTTTCATAAAATCCCCAAATCGTTCAACCTTCCCACACATTAAGTTTCAGCCGCTCAACCCCTCCCACACTATCCGTTTCCCCTGCAACTCCGATGACCGGCGCCGATCGAACTCGGGTGACACCTCCGGTCGCTACACCTCCGACAAAGACCCCCTTTCACCTCTGAAAACCTACCGCACCTACAAACACCCAACCCCCACCTCTGATTATACCCTCTGCATACCCACACCCCCTTGTCCCTGACAACTGCCACAACGACGTCGTTTCACCGTCCTTCAACTCCGTTAACAACATCCATAGCAACAGCGACGTTGGTGATACTTGACGGACAGATTTTGGAGATCCGGTTGGTGGGGATGTGCTAGTGGGGGTTGTAGGGGCGATGTAGTGTAGAGAGAAGAAGAATGGCGGTGGAGGTGGCGGTGGAGGAAGGTGGTGGTGGAGGAAGGAGGTGGTGGAAGTGGTAGAGAGGGGGGGGGGAGAAGTTGTAGTGAGAGGACGGTTTTGTTTAGAGAGATGTGAGTAAATATATATTATTCTTTTTTCTTTTAAGATATTTTTATAAATAATAGGGTAAAATGCCAAAAATACCCTCATGTGTTTTGCACATGACCTGTTTAACAGAAAAAAATAACTGAGTTAGGGCCAAAGGACAAACCGTGCAGGATTTTGAAACATTAAGTACAAAACTCATCAATTTTAAAGGTAAAGGACAACGCCTGAAATTTGGGACAAACATAAAGGACAAAACTTGTAATCTGCTCTTTTTTTTAATCTGAGTTAGTTTTTTTGGACTGAAATGACATGTTTTCAAAAATTGCAAAGAGAAAAATAGTACAATTTTAAAATTTGATCTGAAATGTTACAAGTGAATAAACCACCAGGATGTAAATGACACTTTAACTTTTTTTTATTTTATATGTTGATACTTATAAAAAAAGAAATACACTGTAAAAATGAGAATTTTAATCCTTCACCACTATCCCCTTTCTAGGGTTTAACCCTCCTCCTCGTCTTTGAACCACCACAGTCTCCACCACACCACCACCATCACCGCCGCCGTATCCAACCAATGGAATTAAATCTTACAAATATCACATACCGCCACCACCACCGCCAGCAGCCCCTGCCCCTTAACCACCACCGCCCCTATAACTCCATCAATTTCCCCAAATCACCGTCGTTTGCACCGTTAACCTCCATCAAATCATCATCTCATAACCCTAATTACGAAACCTCTAACCACCACACAACAAAATTCATCAACCCTAACTCTAACCCTAACCCCCTATCCTCCCTCAAAACCACCGTCATCACCGGCGTCACCGTCGCCGTCGTTCTCCTCTCACGTCTCACAATCAAACCACCTCCCGCCGCCGCTATTCCACCTCCCGCCACTGTCGAAACCGCCAATCCTCAATCCAAAACCCTAGGCGAAAAAAAACCCTTCAAAACCCTAACGCAGATCAAAACTAAAATCGTGCACGAATGGATCGAAGAACTTGATCAGTTAATCGAGCAACAACCGGAAGACTCCGTAGCGAAGTGGATGAAACATTCTTTACAATCATACATTGGAGATCACAAATCTGCAATATTAGGGTTTAAGGAGATTATAACAAAGGATCCATTATGTTTCATGAGTTATTATGGATTAATAAGGGCTGCATCCGCAACCAGATCGGTTAACGAGTTAAAAGACGTCGAAAATCTGATACTCAAACTGATCGCATTGTGTAAACAGGGGAATGAGAAGGATGTGGTCAGGGAGTTTAAGATTTTGTTGGCGGATATTCGGGTAATTAACGGGGATTATGATAATGCTGTTAAGATTTATGACGCGTTAGTTAAGGAAGAACTGAAGGATTTTATGCTGTATTTGAATCGAGGGATCGTGTATATACAATGGTGGAGAAGGTTGATGATGACGAAGGTTTTTGCGCATAAGGTGGAGAGCGAAAGGGCGAGCTTGAAGAGTTGAGGTAACGAGGGTGGTGTATAGTGAAGGTTAAGTTTTGATGGTTTGATGTGTTTTTTTGTTTATAGGATTGGTTATTTGGGTGATGGAGATTATGGTATTTTGTTTCAATGTGGTTGATTGGGAGGTTATGATTTGAGTATGGTTTGAATCTTGGTGGGATTTGGTTTGCATTGGTGTTTTTGTGGTTCATTGTTGCCATGATCAAAGCGCCTCATAGGTGCACTTTAGGGGTGTAAAGTGTAAACAAGCCCAGAGGCTCGAGAGCTATTCGTGATTGGCTTGGTGAAAAGCTCGAACGAGCCGAGATTTAATGAGCTCGAGCCTGAAATACAAAGCTCATTTAGGCTCGCGAGCCTAAACGAGCCCAAACAAAATTTAAGTTTTTTTATTTATAATATAATAATGATGATAACATTGGCGAGCCGAGCTTTGGCTCGTTTAAGCGATACTGAAGCGAGTTCGAGCCGAGCTTTTAGCTCGTTTGAGGTTGTTCTCAAAATAGCTCGAGCTTTGCGTTTTACTCGCGAGCCGAGCTCCAGCACCGAGCACGAGCCTAGCTGGGCCCGGGCCTCGCCCGGCTCGTTTACACGCTTATTGCAATTGAATGTGGGCAAAATTTATAGCTATGGGATTTAAAGGATAAAATGTTTGATTAGAGGGGTGGACCCAACCCATTAGGTTTGGGGGGGGGGGGGGGGCTAAAAAATATTAAATCCTAGGTTTCAAGGTTTGCTAATGTTTGGCTATACAATGAAGTGAATTGGTACAAACCCTAAAGGACCAAACCATCAACCATTCCAATGCCTAGTTTAGGTACAAAAGTTACTTTCAAAGTCTTAAGTTGTCTTTAGTTTAAATGTTATTTAATTATTTAAATAAATCTACTACTTATGAAAGACTTAACATTATTCTTCAACATGATTATTGAGTGTTTGGTTGCATAGCTTTTGGTTCACTTATTGGAACCTGAGTCTCATTCCTAACATGCTCGTATTCTAGTGAAACTGACAATTAACGTCGAGCAAGCTACCCAATGCTTCGATGGTCTTTCACAAAGTTCATCTAATTCAAAAGATGGCGTGGATGTTCTTGTAGGTCGATGAGAGAAAGTTATGTACCGCACCTGTTTCCATCTTTCTTGAATCCAAAATCATCCAAATGAAGAGATTTAGAGAGTTGTTGGTTGAACTAGAAGTGCCATCGTCAAATGTTTTTTTTTTAACAGAAAAAGATCAAGTATTCATTTCTAGACTTAGGTAGCGTTCGTTTCATGGAATGGAATGGAATGAAATTAGGAAGTTTTTCTTTGTAAAATTGATCTTGGTTGGGGGAGGGAGGAATTTGAAATCCCATGAATTTCTTTAATCAATGAAATTTGTGACTATTTCAACATTCCTTAGAAATCCTTCACTCTAATGAAGGAATGGAATGGAATGTTGAAATAGTCACAAATTTCATTGATTAAAGAAATTCATGGGATTTCAAATTCCTCCCTCCCCCAACCAAGATCAATTTTACAAAGAAAAACTTCTTAATTTCATTTCATTCCATTCTATGAAACGAACGCTACCTTAGTGTTATAGATCTTGGATCAAATCCGTGAATTCGACCAAATCCATGGTATGCACATGTTATTGCTGATACCTGCTATAAGAACTTTAAAAACTATATGTACATATATTCTGTTTGAATTATACATCGTGATCTAGTAAGTGCATCAAACCATTACGCCAACCCGCAAAAGGTTTTTGAGTCAAAAAAGACCCGCGAAACAAACAATGAAACAAAAAATCTAACGCCTATTGCCCTATTCTAACCTCCAAATCTAGAGGAAGAATGGCAGTTAACGATGTTGTATACTTGTATACAGTGGCGGACCTATGAATTATTTGTTGGGGGTGCGGATGGGATGTTCAACCATATTTTCGAGGGGTGCGGTCGGATTTTTTGCCTAAAATATACAATAATTTCTTTCTCAAGGGGTGCGGCTACCCACTTTGGTCAAAGGGTGGGTCCACCCCTGGTTGTATATCACAACTAAAAGTAAAACAAATGCATAGCTATAGATTGTTGAATCTATTGGTTTTGGACTTATTTATCAATGTCACCCTCGTGTTTCAAAATTCGATTTTTGAAATCTAAAGTCATTCGTGGCATACCGTCGCGGAGTTGTATCTTGGGTTCCCAGTTTAGCAACTCTATGGCTTTACTAATGTTCGGTTTTCTTTTTTTTTTAGGGTTCCCAGTTTAGCAACTCTATGGCTTTACTAATGTTCGGTTTTCTTTTTTTTTTAGGATCATCAGCAGTGTTCTTTTTGAATTCTATTGCAGCATTTGGATCAATAGTTTCTTTCACCACCTAAAAACAGTAGAACAAGAAAACAAAAAAAGGTTCATTGTTCTAGTCTAATGGGTGTCTGTTACACATGTAATTGATAGTTGGAGTTAAAAGTGTCAATTTGTAATAGTATAGGGACTATTGTTGTACACTTGCCTTAACAAAGTTTATAGCGGGAACACTAAACCCAACTTTTGAGTGGAAAAGAGTTCTTACTTTCTCTCTCTAAATTGACCTTGGTGTGGGGTTTAAACACCAAGGCATCTTAGTTGTACTTAACGGTGGTGGACCTACATGGTCAACCATCCATATTTTGAAATTCTTTTCTAGTGTTTTAGGCTACAGGGTATAATGTGCGGTGACTTATGCGGTGAGTTGGTGTCATCGAGCGGTGACCATACCGCGGTGGTGATGTTTTTCAGTGAGTAGAAGAGAGATTACCAAAAACGGTGTGTAGTCACCGAATGTGATTGAAGAGTGATGGAGGAGAGAGAGAGGAGAGAACAACCAATCAAAAGTGAGAATCACTCAAACACCCTAGGGTGATTAACCATACCCCCTGATTGAGTGCAAAATAGGGAGTGGAATGGGGAGTTGACATGACATAATATTATTGGGTAGGATTTCACTCAATCACCTTAGAATGATTAACCATACCCTCCACCCTTATGAGGCTATATAATTAATAGTTGGAGTTAAAAGTGTCAGTTAGTAATAGTATAGGGACTATTGTTGTACACTTGCCCTAACAACTTAACAATTGTTTCAGAAGTTGTTTAGACCATGTGTAGTGGTGAAGAATTATAATGCCCCCATCATGGGGCATTATCCGACACGTGTCATCCCAGTCAGCATGGGGCATTATAGCAAAAGTGGTGTAGTGGGCATAATGCCTAATAATGCCCCTTCCAATTATTAAAAAGGATTAAAAAAAACTTATTCAAAAAGATGAAAAGTCATCCACTAATCTGTGCTCCTATTGGTCAGTCAAAGTTCTACTTGTTTGCTTTGGGCGTTTTAAAGAAAACGCCGGATGAATTTTTTTTCAAAAATTTTATAAAGTAACGCCCCATGTAATGGTGGGGTAGGCGTTTTTTGGCGTTCTTTTTTGAAATTTTTTTAAAGAAAACGCCCCACATGCTCTTATAGTGGAAATGCTAAACCCACCTTTTGAGTGGAAAAGAGTTCTTAGTTTCTCTCTCTAAATTCTTCTACTAAATTGACTTTGGTGTGGGATTTATACACTAAGGTTCCTTAATTGTACTTATCGATGGACCTACATGGTCAACCATCCTTGTTTTGAAATTCTTTTGTAGTGTTCTATGAGCCTATTAAGTGGTAAAGTGCCAGATGTCCGTCTACGGTCCACTTTCCCATATCAGAAATTTAATTTTTATATATGAACTCAAATTGTATAATTAATTTAAGATTTATAGATAAAAGAACTAACCATCACTAGTACTCTAGTGGTGACCACGGATATTTAAGTTCCACATATGGTGGGCCCAGGTAAGTTTTCCCATTCAGGTCTCAAGTTCGAGTCTGGGTGATAGGGATCTCTCATTGAGGGGTTTAAATTGGGGATCTATTGTGTGAGGGGGCTCTCTAGCCCGGACCCGATTAAGACAACGTATGCTAGACCTCCCGACATTCACGAATAATTCACACCTTTCAAAAAAAAATAAAAGAACTATAAATTATTTTAAAAATTGATTTAGTTAGGCTTATTAACAATTAAACTCATATTCTATTTAAACTCATTTATCCAACTAAACTTATCACTCAATATTGTTTTAAGTTATACTTTTAACTCAATTAAATAAAAGTGGCAAGTAGAGGTGAAAAAAAAACCGGTTTCATAACCGAAACCCATTATTAACTGTAATCGAAACCGGTTTCTAACTAAGAGATACACATAAATCAATATAAATGAAGTTTATTAGTTTAAGTTATATATTTTTGTATTTTATGATCTTTCATATATTTTTTAATTTTTTAAAATACTAAAAAACACACTTTTATGACCTGTTATAGGTTAACCGTTTTTTAAGCCTAATAAGTTATAATAGGAAATAGGTTATAGATTTACACAACTAGAAACCGGTTCGGTTATTTTTAAACCTATTTGTGCACCTCTAGTGGTGAGTGGCAACATAAAATAATGACGACTGACGATTGAAGGTTTGAAGCGAGACGAAGGGCTAAGGTTAATGAACTAATTATTGAAAAAAAGGGTGCGATTGTACAAGTGAAAGCCTATGAATCCAGTAACTCAACGAAGTAGGAAGGGTTGCAAATTCCAAAGAGTGCGGTCGTATTTAGGGGCTCAATTTTCTACCCGCCCAAGTTCTCCAAATTATCATATAGTAGGAAAAGAATATGTGAGACCTTTTACACTCTTGTTGATGATGGTTACAAACTTACAACAAAGTTCCTTCGAGGACAACTAGTTAGGATCTGTATCTCCACCCTATTAGAGGTTGTTGACAAAGCTTTTGGTAAGTTAATCTCGTAACAATGTTGTGGAAACATACTTCGTTGTCATATGATAAACCTAAAAAACACCATAATTTTCCTCTCTAAAGGTACACGAATATCCACTCAATACCAAAAGCTCCCCATCACGTACCTTTTATGATACTCTGAACGAGTTGTTCATTTATTTAAGGTCAAACTTTATTCCCTTTGTGAAAACCTCTTTCAATATCAACAATCGCTGAGTTTGTCACATCAAAGCTAAAAGATTTTTCCTACACCTAAAGCAAATCTTAGGTTGTTAATAAACATAAACGTTGAGTTCATATCGAGCCATACCTCTAATTATAGTGAGTCAGTCACGCGTTTCAAAACCATGAGCCTAAAATATCTGATTTGAGCCGAAAAAACTATGTAATCTACACAAAAGAACAAGTTAAATTAATCATATATACCCTAAAAAAGTTGACTTTTTGCGATAATTTTATAAGGGAGCACTATAACACAGGGGTGCAAACGAGTCGAGCTACTCGAGCTCGGCTCAAAAAAAGCTCGAAACGAGCGGAGCTTAAATGAACTCGAGCCTGAGCCTAAAAACAAACTCATTTAATAAACGAGTCCGAACTTGAGCTGACTTGCAGGCTTAAACGAGCACACTTTTTATATATCATAATAAATATATATTTAAATAATAATAATTACTAAATATAAAACAAGAAAAAAATAACTTAATAAATAATAAACAAACCAAGCTCGAGTTTTAAAAACAAAGTTCGAGTTTTCATCTCATAAGTTAAAACGAGCTTAGACTCAGCTTGGCTCGGCTCGGTTGCATCGCTACTCCCATATATTAAATGCAATTACTATTAGTAATTACAACACCCTCGGGTGGGCAAATCAGTAAATTCAACCAAACGAAACCGAAATGAGAGGCAAAAGAGCCGTACGAACGGACAAAACGTTCAACCAAATTTCGATTTATTATTTTTCTTAATTTTTCAATCGGCAAATATTTCCGCCACCGTACTCCGCCCCCATCCTCCGTCCAATCTCACCAGACTATTCAGTTTTCGCCCGTTCACATTCCAATCGAGGTGGTAGACCGCCGCGTTGATGTCATGGATACGATCGGCGATGAACAAAGCCGCCGAAGTTCCCGGCGGCGCCATTTTCAGAGCCGCTGTCCGTACTTACACCGATAGCGTTGTTCATCACGCCGGATATTCGCTTTCCGGCATCGCGCTTAGTTTTCCAGATCGAATTGTAATCGCTGACCTAATTTATTTGTTCTTATAGGTTTTACTGTAGGATTGTATAAATTAGGTTGAATTTTGTTGTTTTCATGTGCGTGCTGCTCTGAATCGATATTAGTGTGTGATAATGCTTGTACGAAGTGTATTGTTGGTGAAATTAGGTATAGTTTGCTTGAAGTTAGTGGTTTAAATTAAATGGTGATTTTGTTGATCATTTAGCATGTGTAGATAGAAGTTAGGCATAGTTTGAGTGAAGTTAGTGGTTTAAACGATAGTTTCATTGATCTATTAGTATATAAGAACTGTGTTATATCTGAAAATAGGTATACTTTGAGCGAAGTTAGTGGTTTAAATGATGATTATGTAAATGTGTATATGAAAATAGGTGTGGGCCCTCGGGGGCAAAAGTGAAATTGTTAATATAACGTTAATTTACTAATTTTGTGAAAATAATGATAAAAGCGGTGGACGGTTAATCATGCATCATGTGGTGGCGTTGATAGCCAAAAGACAAAAGGGTACATGCACTAATCGGTCTTTGTCCCGATTGCTAAGTGTTACGTACCTTATGCCCAAGGCTTGATGCAAAAGTACTATCGAGCTGGGGGTCTCACCGGAAGCAGCCTCTCTATTCCTACGAGTAGAGGTAAAGCTGTCTACATCTTACCTCCTCAGACCCTACCTTGGCTTTGCTATTGGTGGGATTTACTGAGTATGATGATGAAAATAGGTATACTTTGAGTGAAGTTAGTGGTTTAAATGATAATTTCATTGATGTATTAGTATATGTAAGGGGCTGTTTGTTTACCTCTTAATGAGGCTCTTAGTGGTTCAGACCTCTTACTGTTCAGCACTTAATGGTTCGGACTGTTTGTTTCACGAGCGGATGTCTGAATGGTTCAGACATTTGCCTCTGAATGGTTAAGATTTATACAGAGTCCGAATGGTTAAGACCTCTAATCTGAATTGATCAGACATTTGCCTCTGAACGTTTAAGCATTATACAGGCTCTTAATGGTTCAGACCTCTTACTGATTCAACACTTAATGGTTCAGACCTCTCTCTTACTGGTTCAGCACTTAACCATTCAGATGTTGCCAAACAGCCCCTAAATGTGTATAAGAAATTAGGTATACTATGAGTGAAGTTAGTGGTTTGATTGATAATTTCATTGATCTATCGGTATATGTAAATGTGTATAACAACTGTATTATTTCCAAAGTTAGGAATACTCTGAGTGTAGTTAGTGGTTTAAATGATAATTTTATTGGTCTATTAATGTATGTAAATGTGTATAAGAACTGTATTATTTCTGAAATTAGGTATACTTTGAGTGAACTTAGTGGTTTAAATGATAATTTTATTGGTCTATTAATGTATGTAAATGTGTATAAGAACTGTATTATTTCTGAAATTAGGTATACTTTGAGTGAACTTAGTGGTTTAAATGATAATTTTATTGGTCTATTAATGTATGTAAATGTGTATAAGAACTGTATTATTTCTGAAATTAGGTATACTTTGAGTGAACTTAGTGGTTTAAATGATAATTTCATTGATCTAATGGTATATGTGAACATGTATAAGAACTGTATTATTTCTGAATTAAATGATATTTTTATTGATCTATAGTATTTGTAAAGGGATATAAGAACTGTATTATTTCTGATGTTAGGTATACTTTGAGTGAAGTCAGTGGTTTAAATGATATTTTTATTGATCTGTTAGTATATACAAATGTGTATAAGAACTGTATTATTTTTTAAGACGAAGTATACTTTGAGTGAAGTTAGTGGTTTGAATAATAATTTCATTAATCTAGTTTTACTTGTATGCATATGCTCTATAGCCAAAACCATTTATCAGCCAGGTATTGTTAGTTCTGAAATATACATCAATTGGCTCACTATGTACATCAATTGCATTGTCTTGTCACATTATATTTTTTTTATTTTGATAGTTGTAACATCAGTAGTGTATTGAAAGATATATAATTAACATTATCATTGTAAAAATGCAGGCTCCACAGAACACACAAAACTTTAGTGATGCAATCAAAAGGCTTGACGAAGTTTCTGTTTCGTGTAAAGGGGAAGAAAGAGTTCGGTTGCTAAAAAGTTGGTTAAAGGCTCTAAGAGAATGTGAAAAACCAAACGGAAACCGAGTTGAGTATGAGGGGAAAATATCTGAGGATCCGCACACATCAAGTGATAAGAATGTTTCTCCCGGAAAACCAGCTATGGTAAGTGAGAAAAGAGGATATGATTTTCCCTGTTGCTACTGCATTCAGTTATGTATCTGTGTGATGTAATATGTAAACAAGTTTTATTTGAATATATTTTTAAAAGTGTGACCGTCTACTCTTTTTGTTAGTTTCACTTTGCATTACAAGTTTTAGGAGTAAAATGCCATTTCGTCCCTGAGTTATGGCCAGTTTTGCGTCTTTCGTCCAAAGGTTTGTATTTCTGCATCTGGATCCAAAAGGTTTGAAGTCTTGCCATTTTCAGAGCCGGCTCGTTAACTCCATCCATTTTTCTCCGTTAAGTCAGTCAGGGGTATTTCCATTTTTTTGTTAACCTAAAAGGGCAAGTTGGTCTTTTTTAGGGGTATTCTATCTTTTTACATAAAGTGAAAAAGTCCGAGTTACCCTTTAAGTTAGCAAAAAAGACGGAAATACCTCTGACTTAACGGAGAAAAATGGATGTAGTTAACGAGCCAGATGAAAATGGCAAGATTTCAAACCTTTTCAATCCGGATGCGGAAAAACAAACCTTTGGCCGAAAGTTACAAAACTGGTCAAACCTCAGGGACAAAAATGGCTTTTTACTCCAAGTTTTAGTGTTTAGGAGAGCTCTGTTGCAATGCAAATGAAAACAGTGACACCAAAAATTGGGACAACAAATGAAATAAGGTCCTATTATGATTACACGTGGGTACAATTGTACAAATATCGGTTCTTATCTTCATTGTTTTGTTTGATATTTTTACTCTTATATTTGATTGGTTATTTATAATTTGATTATATTCTTTATGGATATATCCATCATATATATGCTTTTTTCTTTCAGCAGATTCTATATTATGATCCTGATCATCGTAGTGTACCAATGAATTTCCGTGATGTTTTTCTTCAAAGTCAAGCTCTAGAAGGCATGACAATGTCTATGGTAAGTATAAGTTTAAAATATATATATTCTCTAGCTTGAATAATAGTCTGTGACGTACTAAAATACAACCACCAATGATTGGTTTAAACTTATGCGAGTAAACGTCAGTTTACAACCTGTGGTTTGACCCTCATGACACTTTAGACGCCCCTCGGACACTTACACCCTTAACGTTTCCAACTCGCTACACTTTACAACCTTCCGTCTCTTGACTATTAGGTTGACCGTCAGCAGGAGGGTTTATTGCTACACTTTACAACCTAATGGTCAACAGACAAAAGGTTGTAAAGTGTAAAGAGTTGGAAACGTTAAGGGTGTAAGTGTCCAAAGGTTTTTTAGGGGCGTCTAAAGTGTCATGAGGGTCAAACCACAGGATTGTAAACTGACGTTTACTCAACTTATGATTTATTGATAATAGTTTAATTTTTAATATCATATCAGTTGTTTTGTATTTGCTGATTCATGGAGCTTAACCGCAGGTTCACTCTTTTGTATGACTCAGATTCTTGGTGCACCAAATGAGGAGGAAATTTCGTTACTTCATGAAATATTTGGGTACCAATTCTTACTATGCTGATTATTCTGGTTTTGTTGTCATTTTGGATCTTCTTTTTTTTTTTTTTTTTTTTTTTTTTTTTTTTTAATTCTCGGTATCATGTATATTTACTATCTTTCTCTTTCTATGAATGTAGCTTGTGTCTAACAGGAGGGAGTGAAGTTCATGATGTAGTCGTGAAAAATATACAAGATCTAGCAAAAGTATTCTCAGTTTATGATAGTGAAATGCTGGTAATCTTATCACTTAGACAGTTAGACACTTTTAAGAAGGGCTAATTGCGTAAATACGTGATTTACTTCGGTCTGATTTCTTTTTTAGATTAACCAACTTCTTTTATGCCAGAAAAAAAAAACCCATCAAAGTTTAAAAAAATTGATTTAAGGTAATTACATAAGATAACCAGTTTTTAGAAGCTACTTACGCACCATGTCAAAAATAAGTCAACATGGTCAAAAGATACATTATACATACAAAAAAGTTGGTTACCGAATAACATTTTCTGAAACTTCCATGGGATTGTTTGCCTGAAAAAGTTGGTTTCGCTAAACAGAAGTATTGATCAAAGTTGGTTACCTATTTATCTATGCAGTTAATGCGGTAAAAAAATCAGATATCGGTCAAGGACTGATATTGGAGATATAGGTTATCGCAGTGGGATATTGGTAATTTTAATATCATGTAGAATTTATATATATAGTAATTTAACAGTAACAATTCAGTATACTCACCTACCATTAACATAACCTTTTGCAACTTGCAAAACACTAACAATTGTAGCAACTAGGAACTGATTAAGACTTAAAACACTAACATTCAACACTAACAGTTAAAAATTAAGACCTAAAACACTAATAGCAGCAATAAGAAGAAAGACCAATGGTAGAACTAAGAAGAAAGGTATTGATATCGGGAAAATTGGTGATATATCGGTCAAGATATTGCTGATAATATCCGTACCGATATTCTGATCGCTATTTGACACCGATATTTTACGTGAGGACCGATAATTGATATATCACCGATATTAACTGTATAGCTATTTATGCAATTAACCCCTTTTGAGTTTAATGATTCTACTTGTTTGACTATAAATGTCACACGATTTGTCTCAGGTAAGGAGGGAAGAATTGCTTCAATTTGCTCAAACAGCGATTACTGGGCTGAAAGTAACTGCTGATGTGGCAAGGTAAGTCAAGAAACAGTCTATTATGCTTTGCAAGTGTTTTCCATGGGAGGTTTGCATGATAACTTTTTATAAAGTTGCATAATACCGCCATTTATATCAGTTGTCTATTATTTTATTATAGTGCTATACTGCAAGTTCTTTCTTCTTTCTTCTTTTGTGTAACTGCTAACTATTATTATATATCTATTCTTTGTTTGATCTGCCCTCAGAGTAGATTCCGAAATCTCACAAATACAACAAAGCTTGAGTAGAATGAAATGCCACAAATCTGCTTGTGAGGGCAGTGAGACTTCTTCTGAAGCACCAAACAGTACATCTTCAATGGTAAAAATCCTACGTTTGTGGCTTTTTTTTACGGGATTTTAATCTTCTAAATCATCTGTAATTTTGACACTTTGAATTTGATTCTCTACTTTTATTTGGTGAATGTTCAATAGAAAGTTTGAGAATGTCGAAGCGCTCAAACACTTTCCTTGATGCAGGATACAAAAGAAACCGTTGCCCATATTCAATTGTGCTGCAGATTGAAGTCACTTTTGCTAAAGAAAAGATTGTTGAAAAAAGGGGATACACCAGAGACTCATGCTCAGAAAGTATGTGTCATCGTAGTCTTGACCTATATTTTTTATTAGCTCAGTCAACCTATGCAGTTAATATCGGTGATATATCGGTTATATCGGTCCCTTAGTAAAATATCGGTCATAATATCGGTACCGATATTATCGGCGATATTGACAGATATTTGACTGATATAACCGATATATCACCGATATTTGACCGATATAACCGATATATCACTGAATTCTTGGTGTTAAATTGCTATATATATAAATTTTGCTTTATACTAAAATTACCGATATCCCACCGATATCTCACCGAGATAGCCTATATTTCAAATATCGGTCCTTGACCGATATCCGATATTTTACCGCATTAACTGCATAGCAGTCAACATGAGATATTGAAAGTAATTTCTCTTCTGTTGTGTGCTTGTGTGTGTGACCACTGCACTTATGAAGCTAATATTTGTATTTTTAGGAACTAATATGCATTTCCAGGGTTTTTATCCTTCTTCATTCTATTTTATTGAAGAATAATATTTCATTTGATTATCAAATTATCATGCAGATTGATAAATTAAAAGTTCTATTAGAATCTCTTCGTCACTCAGCCTACAAAACTGAAAAGCGTATATTAGAGCATAGGTACTTGTTATCACTTCCTTTTGTCTTTATATTTATGTAACTTTATATTAATGAAGCGTAAAATGATCACTAATGTTATGGCAGTGAACAAAAAAAAGAAATTCTTACTTTTTGCGTAGCACGGACCAGTGAAGTCAGCCAAATTGAGAAGGTGTGTTGGTATTTTGGAAATTGCTTATTGTTTGCATTTACAAATTTCATCACCTTACAATAAAGTTTAGCAAATGTGGTTGTTTGTTGCATCAACTCTTGCATAATTAGAAATTACTGGTTTTCCAGTTATAATAGTTAATACACTCTTTTGTCGAGCTAGTTATTATTAGACTATGGGCCTACGGGCTCAGTTAGGTTTCTAGGGTTACTCGTAATCCCTATGTATTGTAACCTACTCATTCAATAATAATCATTCAGTATTTCATAATCTTACATGGTATCCGAGCCAGCCTAGGCTCTATACCATTTCCGCCGCGCCACACACAAATATATAAACCCTAGCCGTCACCACTTGAGAAAAACCCTAGACAGGGTCTTTGTTCGTTTTCCGTTTCCGTTTTTTTTTTTTTTAAGTTTTGTGTTCAAATAAAGCTTCATCTTCGGTTCTAGATTCACCGGTCTTCTTAAGGTCTCTTACCACACAGATGATGCTACGGCTCATCCTGTTGATTTCGCATCTCCGTCAAGCCGCCCCTTGCCGCCGTGCCGCCGCTGCTCATTAGACTACGGTCTTCCGCCGCGCCGCTGCAGGATTACGATCCGCCGCCGGGCCGCTACCAGCCGCCTTTCAAAACTGTGGATCGAAGATTATGGATTGAAGATTGCAAGATTATGAAATTTTGACCGAAACCGAAGACAGTTATTTAGGGTTTACTATTGTTTTTGTTTTTCAGTCTGAGCTTCTAGTTCCATCCACTACGACTGCGGGGGAGTATTAGACTATGGGCCTACGGGCTCAGTTAGGTTTCTAGGGTTACTCGTAATCCCTATATATTGTAACCTACTCATTCAATAATAATCATTCAGTATTTCATAATCTTACAGTTATGCATGATTTGTAATGCATATTTTGATAATATTAGAAAAACATTTAGGCTTGTGCTACATTACTGATTATAAGATGGTCGGCATGGCGCCAAGAAGACTAAAACATATCCTATAAAAAGGTGTATTCAAAATAATTGCTAACCAAACAAAATATAATTGATGATAAGTTGATAACAAATCAAAGCTTAACTAATGGACACTCACTTCAACATAAAGTATTAATTCCGCATTAACTTAACTAATCTCATGGTATTTTTCAGGATCTGAAAGCTGAAATTAGTGAGATTGAAAAGCAAAGAGACAAACTCGAAGCTGAGTTGAGACAGGTAGCCTCTTTTCCTTTCAGTGACTTGTGTCAAATGAAATACAAACATGTAGAAACAAATTAGGGCACCTTATGCAAAGAGAGAATTTTAAAATATTTGACCCATTTTGCAGCTAAACTTTGTGACTCTTTTGTAGTTAAAGTTTGTGAAACTTTACTTTGAAAATAACAATTGCCTTGTTTTTTTTTTTTTTTTTTTTTTTTAATTTGTATCGTTCATTAAAGGGTCAGTTTAGAAAAATAAACTGTTCGAGTTTTGTTTTCAAGAATTTGAACCCGCACCACTTTTGTTAATGCAATTTTAATTAACAGAATGTCAGTTCTACCTGTAATGCATTTAAGATACATTGACTTTGAAAACTGTAAAGATTTAATGATGATGGCCATTAAGGGTAAAACGGAAAATTAGTCAACTTTAATTATTGTTTTCTTGAAAGCGAACAACACTTTTAGGACCAAGGAAGTAATCAAAATACAGTTTTTTTTATACCCGCTCTCTCTAGTTTGACTTTTAGTGACCGCTATAGTAACTAAAGAATCATCTTGTAACAGTTTAGTCTGCAGTTTAACAAGAAAATACTGATAAGCACCATTTTCACAATGTTATGTCTGATTAGACCGTGTGTTTAGGTTAATAGCACCTTGGTTGCTGCAATAACTCGTCTTCAAGATGCCAGAGAAGAACGGTTACAGTTTGACGAAGATAATAATGAGTTCTTTTTAAACTTAAAGAAAAAGGTGTGATTCTCTTGGCCTAATATCCTTCACGGTCGATCACATTTACGACACGGGTTGTGTTTTATCTTAAACGGGTCAAATTAAAGAAATTTAGCTGGAAAGAGGAATGTATCAAATGTGTCAAACTGCTCGAATGGGATGAAAGTTGTTCAAAGTCTGTAATGCAAACATCTTCCTAAATAGTCGAGGAAAATGCCATTTACGTCCCTGAGGTTTGACCAGTTTTGCGGCTTTTGTACAAAGGCTTGTTTTTTCGCATCTGGATCCAAAAGGTTTGAAATCTTGCCATTTTCATCCAGCTCGTTAACTCCATACATTTTTCTCCGTCAAGTTAGGGGTATCTCCGTCTTTTTTGTTAACTTATAGGCCAATTCGGTCTATTTCACTTTATGTAAAAAGACCGAATACCCCTGAAAAAGACCGAATTGCCCTTTAAGTTAACAAAAGAGACGGAAATACCCTTGACTTAACGGAGAAAAATGGATGGAGTTAATGAGCCGGATGAAAATTGCAAGATGTTAAACCTTTGGATCTAAATGCGGAAAAACAAACTTTTGGACGAAAGTGGCAAAAACTGGCCAATCCTCATGGGCGAAAATGGCTTTCCCTCTAAACAGTTTATTCACTGGTTTAGATAACTATTGTAATAATCTTGTTTTTTGCAATCACTAAAGCATTAAGTTATAAATAGCTCTTGTTTTTCATTGGTGCTGACCCGGCCTGTTTGACCCATTAGTCAACCCACCCATCTTGTCACCTCTTATAACCTGCCGACATAATATATCTCTTTGTGATATATCCTTGTTTAAATGATATTGTATAGGAAGACGAACTCTCGAAAACAATTGTTTCGTATAGAGCAGAAGCAGATGCTTGTCATGCATTTATTAATTTTTTGGAATCTACTTGGGATTTCCAGTCCTCGTTTGCGAATCAAAGGGACAAGCAGGTCAAGTATGTACTCTTATAGAGTGTACGTTTGTTTATGTAATTTTGGATTCCGATAATTCTCCTAATCCATCATTTATCATGTGACAAACTCTATGATTATAATTTATTCTTGCATGTTTAAGTGATCAATTGCAGAATCATGAAGCATACACTGTAAATGTGGTTGCTAGTTTTTTATCTGCATACGAGGTACTTTAAATCTTATCATAAATTATAATCACTTTGTTTATTTATTTATTTTAATCTAGCTGCTTTTGTAACTATGAATCTTATTAGGATCAACTGGAGCCTGCTATTGCCAATTTTAGGAAGCTGCTACAGAGCTTGAAAGGGTACATTGTGATTGGTTCATACTTCATAATACTCCCTTTATACATTTAAAGTGGCCTAATAAGAACTAGGTTTTATTGGTGCTGCGCGTTGCGGCGAAACAGAGCAAATGACAATGTTAAACAAACGCTATTTGAAAATGAAGCATGTTGTTTCGAAAGCCTAACATTAGAATCGGTTTAGTTTATCATCGTACCGTAAAACAATACCAAATAAATACTCTAGTTTGAATACAACTTCATTTTTAACAATACTTATATCGGAATCTCCAGGGGGAAAATAAACACAACTATGTACCTAAGTATTTTTTTTTAATTAACGAAAGAAAGTTATTAAAGAAATATTAAATTAATTGATAAAGGTAATATCATTTAAGAAAAGAAAAAAGAATTATGAAAAACAAAAAGTAAATGACAAAAGGGAAAAAAAGGACATATGCTAAAAGTAAATATAATAATAAGGTATTATAATATTAAAATAATAAAATATTAAAAAACTATATATTGTTTTAAGAATAAAATTACTATTCATCGTCCTTCAACAACAATATATACAATTATGAAGCATTGGTGAAAGTCATCTTATAAGTTGCATTTGTACACTAAATATTCCAAAATGCACAAGATCATTTTATCTAGAGTAAAATGCCATTTTCGTCCCTGAGGTTTGGTCAGTTTTCGACCTTCTTCCAAAGGTTTATTTTTCCGTATTTGGATTCGAAAATTTGAAATCTTGCCATTTTCATCTGGCTCGTTAACTCCATCCATTTTTCTCCGTTAAGTCATAGGTATTTTCGTCTTTTTGTTAACTTAAAGGGCAATTCGGTCTAACGGATTCGGCCAGGGGTATTTTAAATGCTTGTACATAAAGTGAAAAAGACCGAATTGCCCTTTAAGTTAATAAAAAAGACTAAAGTACCCCTGACTTAACGGAGAAAAATGGATGGAGTTAACGAGCCCGATGAAAATGGCAAGATTTCAAACCTTTTGAATCCAGATACGGAAAAACAAACCTTTGGGCAAAAGTCGCACAACTAGCCAAACCTCAGGGACAATAATGGCATTTTACTCGTTTATTTATAACATATATTAAATTTACTTGAGTTTGTTCTATTGTAGGTATCAGTATATAATCGATCCAGATGAAGAATTTTTGCATGATATCAAACAAAGGGTAAATATTGAGCAGGAATATCTGGATGCAGAAGCCAAGGTGTGGTTCCACATCAGCATTTATATATTATTAGTGGTTGATTATTTGCATTATACCTTACATTAGCAGTTAAAATTGTGCAGATTGTGAATATCTTTAATACAGTGGAAAGCATTAAAGAGCACTTTTATAGTGCAATTGATGATTCTTCTAGGTAAGTTGAATCCCTTAGGTTGTTTACTTCAGTTTCAGTCCTGTTTATGAAATATACTTATTTCACTTAGAGAAACAAGCATCTTTCCGTTTCATAACTATCATATGACTCGTTCAGGGTCGGCCCGTAGGGGGTGAGGGGTGGGCGATGGCACAAGGCCCAAACCCTCCGAGGGCCCAAATCTTTTTAATTTTGTATAGAATTTACGTTGTATAATTTAGAATATATACACACTGAATCGAGAGATAACATAAACGAGCCCTTGTACTAGTGGTTACTGCCTAGTTTAAACAAGGAATTTTAGCTTATTTTTTTGTTAGTGATATTTAATGCTTAATTTTGTCAACTGCATCTTTCCCTTTAATTAATAAATTACTTCCTAAACTTTGCTAAAAATAACTATTTAAATTACATCCACGTAAATTTTAGTGATTGGTGAGTTTATATTAAATGGAGATTTTCGAATAGGGCCTAAATTTTTTATCTCGAACAGGGCTAAAAAAAATTGTGATTTTCGAAGACGGCTCTGGACTCGTTATTTTGTTACAAACACACTTAACTCATTTCTGTAAGAGGTGTCAGTTTTGACACATCAAGTGATAAAAATGAGAGTTAAATGCCCGGATAGTCCTTGTGGTTTGCCCTTTTTTCACCTTTAGTCCCTAACTTTCTAAAATTACAGCTATAGTCCCCAACTTTTCAGTTTTCGTTCCCGGATAGTAATATATTTCTTTTAAACATTAAAAGAAATATATTATTTATTTATTTAATTAATCCGGGAACGAAAGATGAAAAGTTGGGGACTATAGCTGTAATTTTAGAAAGTTAGGGACTAAAGGTGAAAAAAGGGCAAACCACAGGACTATCCGGGCATTTAACTCTAAAAATGACAAAAAAGTGTTTACAGGTTACACAGCTATAGTAATACAATAATAATTTAACTTTATGAAAAAATGATTTGGGAGGGTTTATGCGCTAAAAAAAATACATATTCTGTCACTTTCGACCCGTACTCTTATATGCTACTTTCTTCTTTTACCTGTTTGACCCATTAGAGATAAAAGTAAAAACATAAATCAACCTATTCATAAGTAAACGGTTCAAAATTTCCTCTTGACCTCTAGTATATCTTGTTTTGTTAAAACTTTATACAGGAAAGATGTTGAGGTGATCAACAAGCTATGCAATGCTATAGAAAAACTCGAACGCGACTTCAAAATCAACAAAAGGCCAATTTTGCGGATCGAAATTCCAACTAATGAAGATTTATTATCCCCATCTACAGGAAGTCCTCGTGGAACTAAAATTTCATCTCCTGGACGTGTTATACCGGATTTTAAGTCCATATTCTCTCAAAACTTGATCAAGTCTCCTAGAAAAAAACCGTATATACCGTTAGGGGGTTCCTCCGAAAACTCTCCTGTTTCAACTATCGAAAATGATACTAGATCAACAGAAAACAAGCAATACAAATTTAAAGCATCGGAGTCTGAAAAACCGTATGTACCCTTAGGCGGGTCCTCTGACAACACTCCTGTATCAACCATGGAAAATGATGTTAAATCACCAGAAAACAAGCAACATATATTTGAAAAGCCGTCACCTTTTGATCAACGTGTTTCAAATCCGACCGTCAAAATTGAGAATAAACCTTTGGAGAAAATGCCAACGGGCTATGATAAAGAGGGCAGTGAGCAGTCACAGGTATCAGAGAGCCATGAAAGCAAAATGCATGAACATGCTACTGCAATAGACCTTGATAAAGAATTAGTGACATCAGCTTTACAAAAAGAAACTGGTATAAACACCGAGACAACAGAAGGCGGGCTTGAAGAAACATATGAAGTTTCTACAGGTAATGGTGAAAAGTTACTGGACTTTAGGAGGTTACAAAATGAACGGGGTTGGGTAACGGGCCAACGAAATTCGGGTCAAAACTGGTAATTTGTAGTACGTGTCGACCTTTAGACCTTATATGCTATTCCAATATTAGTATAATAGTTTTGAACAAAATTGTTTCGAGAGATTTATGCATTAAAAATACAGTTTTGGCGACCCTCAACCCATTTGACTTTTTTAGCTAACTATATTTGATTTCATTCGTTAAAGATAACAACGTAACTGGGATTGAACCGTTCATACGTAACGGGTTGAAATTTCCACCTCTTCTAGACTCTAATGACAAAATACCAAAAATTGCCATTGGCAGCGGAACATCTCAGTGGGAGCAAGAAGTCGGTAGACCCTAACGAGAAACTGTCAAAGTCAAACTCAGGAATTGAGGAGAAAGATCAAGTTTCTACGGTAGATACTGCTGGTTGGGAATGTGATGAAATTGTGAAAGAACAGAAAGATGACAATTATCATCACAAAATTAGCCCTGGTAAGTTAACAACATTTGACTTGTGACAACCTCGTCCCACATAGATTATGCATTGAAGTGGGAAAGTTTCAAAATGGGCGGGTCAACCGGGAGGTTAACTTGTGAAAACAGGTTTGGGTCAAAACGGATACTTTAAGTAGGGTACGGGTCAGTTTGGGTTGACCCACAAACACCTTTTTCGCCCCTATTAGAAAAACACTCATGAATTAATTTGTTAAGAATGATAATAAAAACTATAATCCTACAATAGGGAACCACTTTTATTGCGAAAACTCGAAAACTAACTAAAAAAAGCCTAAAAAACACACCAACAATTTTTTTTTACATTTTTTTTTATTAAATTCACTAGTTTTTATATATAAAAAAAATCTCAAAAAAAAAAAAAAAAAATTGTAGTGCACATGTGTAATAATTCACATGTGTAGAGTACTATTACACATGTGTACTATTACATATGTGCACTACAATTTTTTTTTTTTTTTGAAAAACAGTTTTTTTATATAATTTAAATAGCGAAAATTGGTATGCAAAAAAAAAATGGTATGTTTTTTAGGCTTTTTTAGTTAGTTTTCGCGATAACTAGTGGTTTTCATTTGAACCTTCCCCTCCTACAATAATAGTCCCTGTTAATAAAGTGATTTAAGAGGTATACATTCGGGGATTTGTCTCGTTAGAAATAATATATAACCAGAATTAGTTTATTAATTTGTAAATGATTTCGAATTGTCACGTTTAGTTATGAATTGAAATTACCAGGCCTTTTTTAAATACTTTTTTTTTATATTTTATTTTGAAATTTGATTCTCAGGTGAAGGTGGTGACTTTGACAGTAAATAGGTAACACAAAGATGGTATACCATACAAACTTATGATATATGTATAGAAGAAAACCCAGCTTGTCTTCAATTGATGGTTTATATTTTACTTTTACAAGATCTATTTGAGATTCACTGCAATTCAATGTGAATAGGATTATTAAATTTATGTTTTTTTAGAGATTAGATTTTATATGGAAGTCAAAAACCTTAGGAAATTTCTTCTTATTTGTCACTTAGCTTGTTAGTTATTGACCTGTTTTAAAGTCAACCCATTTGTATTATTGGTTTATTGATTTAAAGTCGATACGTTTAATCTTCAACGAGATCTTATGATCATATGCTCAAGATTCAATGCATCAACTCCTACTTGATGTGGCGCTGATGTGACATTTGCGTACAGTTTGAAACAAGAGAGGCGGCAAGGATACAAAGACAACACTATTATATCTAATTTACACATGCCTACGAAAACAAGCCCGCAAGGATATGCGCCACATCTACGTACTGGGTAAAAAGGATGTTGGCGATGCACCTTTCCTAGCAAGTCTTTAATATACGTAGTTTGTACACTCGTAAATCCATCGATATCAAACTTATATCCTTCTTGGTTGTTGTAGTTTATAGCTCAGTGGCCTCGGGTGTAACTAGGGTCCTTCCTTCTTTTAGGTTGGTAAACACCAGATTCTTAACTAGGGCCATCTCAAGCTTGTGGGGGCGCTTTCAGATAATAAATACGGAACCCTTTTCGTCACAAAAATGTTTTGATCCTAAAATTCATGTGTATACATAAAAACGCTTTTCTTGAATGTTTGGCCCTTGGGAAGTAAGGACCCAAAAAACTTTATTTTACTCCCCGCATAAATCACCAATGTTTTTAACTGTTTAAATCTTCTTGATAATCTCGACCCATATCCGCAACCTTTGCCAAATCTCATGAGTCGATACCTGATTAAGATTAACTCCAGCAAAAGACAATAAACTAAGCGGAAAAAAATCTCCTGAGATAATTGTTAACTTTTAAATAGCTATCTAGTTTTGGATAATTTATGTTTTGGTTTATGTTTATGTTTTGGTAAAGAGTGTTCTATTCAGGTCTTTAATGTGCATGCATGTTTGATAACTGAGTATTGATTATTGATTGATCTAGGGTTTGGTGAATTCGTAAGACTTTGTGTTTTCGATCTATTTGGTGGTTGCTAGATGTAGTAAACCCTAGGAACAACACTTGTTCTCTAATTTAGCATTCTACCATCTTTGAGTCCAAGAGGAAACTAGATGTTGGTGCGTCTAGGTTTACAGATATTCAGGACCATGGCCTGCATGAGAGTGAGTCACCCCAAGCTCGCGGGCCTTGTCGCAGGCTGTACAACGCCTAGTTTAGCCGTTATACCATATCTTCTTTCCTTGCACAACATAATCTCCTGGTTGTTTGACATAGACTATCTATTTAAAATCTCCATTCAAGAATGCCGATTGGACGTCTAAATGATATACTCACCAAGATCTCTGAGCCGCTAAAGCAAGTATCAACCGAATAGTCTCGAGGCTTCCAATGGGCGCGAACAACACTTCGTCAAAGTCCACCCCTTGCTCTTGTACGTAGCCTTTCGTAACCAATCGTGCCTTATATATACGTTGTCATCGAGCTGTTTGCATCACGTTTTATTTTATAAACCCACTTCAACCCTATAGCTTTGCATCCCTTTGATATCGAGCAAAGATTCCAAGTTTTATTTATTGTTTATAGACTTGAGCTTGGCATCCATTACGACTTTCCATTCTGCATGATCTTTGGCCTCCTTGTAGGTTGCTGGTTCTCCTTCAAGCATCAAGAGAGTCTGAGTCTCTTCTTAAAGCAAAACACACTCATCAAAGTGTTTCGGCAGAATCAATTGCCGAGTGGACCTTCGAATTGTCATGGTTACTTTTGGTGCTTCTTGTTGGTTCTCAACACCAACTTCGTCGTCTCCTGTGTCACTTTGAATCGGCTCGTTATTAGTCAGACTGTGGTGATCAGAGGGCTTCTTCTCTTCTGCGGTTGACCCATCATTATCATGATGAGGGTCTGTTGTAATTTGAGCTTCCACATATGGTTCTTGAACTTGAAAATCTGTCCATGTTGACTCTTCACAATCTACTTTGGACCAATTTACATGCTCTTCAAAATCGACATGCGGACTCTCGTAAGCTCATTTATTAATCGGATCATACAAACTCGATGTGCATAACCGCCAGATTCTTTTCCAAGATAAACAACCTCTACTCCCGGATCGTCTATTTTTTCACTCCCACGGGTGGTGTAGTAATGTATCCTCCACACCCAAATACTCAAAGGTATTTTAAACTCGATTTACGTCCATTCCAAGCTCCAAACGGAGTTGAGTCCACCGATTTTGTCGGCGTTCGATTTATCAGTATACGGAATGTCTTGCTGCCTCTCCCCATAAATATTGAGGTATCTTCATCGCCTTTAAAATGCTCCTCATCATGTTTAAGACGGTGCAGTTTTGTCTCTCGACAATACCATTTTGATGAGGCTTGTAGGGAGCCGAAAATAATCTTTTTATGCCGGTTTCATTGCAGAATTCATTGAAGAATTTATTCAGAAACTCTCCCCTCTATGCTTTCTTAACGCCTTCACTTTAAACCCACCTTGTAGCTCAGTTTTGGCTTTGATTTTTTTTTTAAACATGGCGAGTGCATCACTTTTGTTTTTCAACGTGATATAACGACTAATTATACCCGCATAAACCGGCTATAATCATCTACTAACAACATGATATAACGACTTCCACCTTGCGTTAAGGGAGTAATCAGACCACATATGTCTGTATGAACTAGCTCTAACGTGTGTTTTGTTTGGAACTCACTTTGCTTCGGGGGGAACGGGGAACAGTTTTGTTTACCAAGCATGCGTGCATCACACATTGATACGAGCCAACCAGGCCCATCCCTTGATCCAGCCCAACAAGACACAAGGCCCAAAAGAAGTACTAAAAGGCCGGCCCGTTTTAATCCTTGAAGACCAAGGAGTTGCAAGTCCCCCACTACGTTGCATGTTTCCCAATTTCTGCATATTTCTTTTATTGTTATTTTTAATTATGCATGTGTTGAATTTGTCTTTAGTGGTAGAGTATTATTAGGAGGTAGTGGCATGGAATAAGGACATGGGCATCGTGCTCAAGGTCCCCTGCATATTTAAATTCTAGTTTGCATAATGAAAAAAACCCAGAAAATTGCCCCAAGTTCTCATCCTCTTTCTCTTGATTTCTTTGGAGTGTTTGCCTACTAAAAAAGGCTATACCAATTTGGTGCTTTCATTCACGATCCATCCTCCATCCGTCACCATGCCACCGCGTCGTGATCCAACCGGCGACGAATTCCCACCCACCGTTTCCGACCAACTCAATCAGCTCATCCAAATATCCACTACCGCAGCTACTGCTCAAACCGATATCAAGACACAAATCGCCGCCCTTGTTCAAGCAACCGCTAACCTCAATTCGAAATTAGATGCCCAAACTGAAACCACCGCTCGTCTTGTGAACCATGTTACCCAGCTCACTGATAACCTAGACCCGAACAAACCCGTCAACACTCGACCCAACTCCCCTGTTCGTGCACAACCTAACAACAACAATAACCTACAGCCTCGTCCACCGAAAATCACCTTGCCGCTGTTCGACGGGTCTAATCCTCTCGGATGGATTTTCCAGGCAGAAAATTATTTTACTTATTATCGCATTCCGGCTGCGGAACGCGTCTCTCTCACCGCTTTCCACTTCATTGGCGATGCACTCGCGTGGTACCAACATCTCGCTAATAACCATCTCTTAGGTACTTGGCCTGAGTTTGTCCGTGAGGTTGAGCTTCGGTTCGGCCCCTCGGCATACGAGAACCATGAAGCATCATTATTCAAACTACGGCAGACGACTACAGTGTCGGCTTATCAAACCGAATTCGAACGACTTAGTAATCGTATTACGGGTCTTTCTCAACAAACCTTGAAAAATTGTTTTGTCTCAGGCCTTAAACCTGATATCCAGGCTGAGTTAGCCGTCCACAAGCCTACTACGCTACACCAGGCTTGCGGCTTAGCCCGGTTACTGGAAGATAAGTTATTATTTGCCTGGAAGCCCAAAACTAACTATCCTCCTAAAAACCCTCCAACAAACACCTCCAACTTTACGACTACAGTGATATCTGCTCCCACCGATAAAACACCGGCATCGTCCACCCCACCTCCACTTCTTCCATCACCACCAAAACCCTTACCCTTCACCAAACTTTCACCTGAGGCTATTCAACAACGTCGTAAAGAGGGCCTGTGCTTTCGTTGCCCTGAGAAATTTTTTCCGGGGCACAAGTGTTCGCCACCGCAGTTTCTCTTAATTGTGGATAACGACGAGCATATGGCACCCGATGATCCTGTTGCAGACACCACCACCGACGACACTACCAGTCCACAATTTTTATCCCTCTCAGATGCCGCATATTTCGGTCTTTCGTCAATCCAAACATTACGTGTAACCGGGTTCATCCACGGGAAACCGGTGACCATCTTGATCGATTGCGGGAGCACACACAACATAATTCAACCTCGCATTGCCACGTTATTCAATCTTCCGTCTAACCCGCTTGAGCCTTTTGGTGTCATGGTGGGTAACGGGCAGTTTATACACTGCCGAAGCTATTGCCCAGCGGTACCTTTACAATTACAGAAAACATCCTTTACGATTCCATTTTTCGTACTACCAATAGAGGGTGCAGATGTGGTGCTCGGTATTGCATGGCTGCGTACTCTTGGTTCGATTACCGCCGATTTCTCTATACCTCAGATTTGTTTCCAAAAAGACGGTCAATCATGCACACTTAAAGGTGAACCGATTTCTAAACCCCTTTCCTCCAGTTCATTATCATCCCTTATCAAACACGGTTGTATTGCTTCACTTCACACATTGCTCATCGAGACTCAACCAAACCCTACACCACCTCAATCACTCCCATGCTCCACCGACGCCCATATTACCACCCTACTGGAACTTTTTCGACCACTTTTTCAGGACCCCCACGGCCTTCCACCAAATCGCCTTCATGACCACCATATCCCATTACTCAACAATAATCACACCGTAAATGTCAAACCATACCGTTATCCTCATTTCCAAAAACAAATCATGACACGTTTAATCACAGACATGTTAACCGATGGTGTCATCCGGCCGAGTCAAAGCCCGTTTTCATCGCCCGTCTTGCTGGTTAAAAAGAAAGATGGCTCTTGGCGTTTTTGCGTCGATTATCGCGCACTCAATGCAGCCACGGTGCGTGATCGTTTTCCGATTCCCACTATCGATGAATTACTTGATGAGCTTCACGGTGCAACGATCTTTTCCAAAATAGATCTGCGCTCCGGATACCATCAGATTCGTGTGGCTAAGGAAGACATTCATAAGACCGCGTTTCGCACAATGGACGGGCACTACGAGTTTCTCGTTATGCCCTTTGGGCTCACTAATGCCCCGTCTACATTCCAAGCGGCTATGAATGATCTCTTTCGCAAGGTCCTTCGCCAATTTGTTCTCGTTTTTTTTGACGATATACTCATTTATAGTGCCTCGATGGAGGAACACTATAGTCATTTACGGTACGTATTTGAGACCCTCTTGGCCAATCAATTTCATGCGAAAGGATCCAAATGCGTTTTCGCGGTGCAAGAATTATCATTTTTGGGTCATAAAATTTCAGCTGTGGGTGTAGCTCCAGAACCGGATAAGATCGAAGCTATCCAAAGTTGGCCTCAACCGACTTCTTTTACCACACTTCGAGCCTTTTTGGGTCTCACCGGCTATTATCGCCGGTTTGTTCCTCATTATGCAAGAATCGCATCCCCACTTACTGATCTCCTAAAAAAACCCGAGTTTACTTGGACCCCAGATGCCAATCAAGCCTTCATTGAATTGAAAACCCACATGAAAGAGTTGGTTACTCTTGCCTTACCTGATTTTTCGCAGCCATTCGATGTCACAACTGACGCTTCCGGCGTGGCCATAGGCGCCGTTTTATCTCAAAACTGCAAACCAATTGCATTTTTTAGCAAAAAGTTGTGTCCAACCATGCAAGGCCATTCTACTTATACTAAAGAATTATATGCTATCACCGAGGCAATCAAAAAGTGGCGTCAATATCTCTTAGGCCGCAGGTTCCGCATTTTTACCGATCACCATAGTTTGAAGCATGTTCTCACTCAAACGATTCAAACACCGGAGCAACAAAAGTGGGTTACAAAACTCATGGGTTACGATTTTGAGATCCATTTCAAGCCGGGTAAAGAAAACACCGTTGCCGATGCTTTGAGTCGTGTTCAAATTCCGGTTATGTTAGCACTTTCACATCCGACGGCCACATGGCTTAACGAGGTTCGTTCCTATTATCAAACTGACCCGGTGGGTCTCCAGTTGGTTGCGGATATTACAGCCGATCAAGTTGCTTTTCCACATCATTCGTTCCGTGATGGGTTGGTCTATGTTCGTGGTAAGCTACTAATTCCTCCGATCTCTAATTTACGTACCCGTTTATTGCAAGAATTCCATACATCTTTTGTTGGGGGTCACGCAGGAGTGAATGCCACAGTTAACCGTTTATCATCCACATTCACATGGTTGGGTTTAAAAAAAGACGTCACCGCGTTTGTTAAGGCATGTGATATTTGTCAGGCTATTAAAACCCCGAACCACAAGCCTTACGGCTTGCTGCAACCACTACCCACACCGGCTCAGCCATGGCATGATATATCCATGGATTTTATTACCCATTTACCGCCATCCAAGGGTAAAACGGCGATATGGGTTATCGTTGATCGTTTATCGAAATTCGCTCATTTTATAGCCTTGTCACCGGGTTACACTGCCATTTCATTGGCTGCCATTTTCATGCGAGAGGTATACAGGTTACACGGCCTTCCGAAGACAATTATTTCGGACAGAGATCCGATATTTATTAGTCGTTTTTGGCGTCAATTGTTCAAGCTTATGGGTACTAAACTCCTACACTCAAGCGCTTATCACCCACAAACGGACGGACAATCCGAAGTGGTGAACCGAGGTCTCGAGATGTACTTACGCGCTTATGTGTGTGACGAACCAAAAAATGGGAGCGCTACTTGTACTTGGCAGAGTTTTCCTACAATACAAACCATCATTCAGCAATTAAGATGTCCCCGTTCCGCGCGCTTTATGGGTATGATGTTATATCAATTCATGACTACGTTTCGGGTTCGACTTCTACAGCTTCAATTGAGTCCTCGCTACTGGAACATCAGCGGGTACTCCATGCTCTTAAAAATTCAATTGAATCGGCAAAGGCACGTATGGTTAGGCAAGCTAATAAAAACAGAGTTGAAAAAGAGTTCCAAGTGGGTGATTTTGTTTATCTTCGCCTTCACAAGTATCGGCAACAATCAGTGCAAAACCGAAGCAACCAAAAGCTGTCAAGACGTTTTTTTGGCCCATTCAAGATATTAGAAAGAATCGGAAAGGTTGCTTATAAACTAGAGTTACCGTCTGGGTCTAAGGTGCATCCGGTGTTCCACGTTTCACTTCTCAAGCCGAGTTACGGTAACGTTTCAGGTAATCCGGGAGATCTGAGTAGTTTTGGTCAAGACGTGGAGCTCTCGTACCTTCCAGAATATGTTGTGAACAATCGCTTAGGAGCAAATGGTGAGAACGAGATACTGGTCAAGTGGAGCCAACTGCCGATTGAAGAAGCAACTTGGGAGAATGTCGATTCGATTAACACTCAATTTCCTGGTTTCGTTGACATTGAGGACAATGCCAGTTCTCAAGAGGAGGGGGATGATACGAGCCAACCAGGCCCATCCCTTGATCCAGCCCAACAAGACACAAGGCCCAAAAGAAGTACTAAAAGGCCGGCCCGTTTTAATCCTTGAAGACCAAGGAGTTGCAAGTCCCCCACTACGTTGCATGTTTCCCAATTTCTGCATATTTCTTTTATTGTTATTTTTAATTATGCATGTGTTGAATTTGTCTTTAGTGGTAGAGTATTATTAGGAGGTAGTGGCATGGAATAAGGACATGGGCATCGTGCTCAAGGTCCCCTGCATATTTAAATTCTAGTTTGCATAATGAAAAAAACCCAGAAAATTGCCCCAAGTTCTCATCCTCTTTCTCTTGATTTCTTTGGAGTGTTTGCCTACTAAAAAAGGCTATACCACACATCTTTGTTTGGTGCGGATTTTTTGGTAATTCGTTGACTAGTTTCTTCCTCGACATGTGATTTAGCGAACTAAAGTTAAGGTGACCAAGCTAAGCATGCCATAGCCAAGCTTGGTCACTCATTGCACTGAGTAAGCACATCGGTTTCCATGTTTTTAAGTCTTTCTTGTAAAGATGATTTGGAGATCTCTTAATTCTCATCAATAGTTGTCCTTCTTGTTCATACAACCATAAGTGATCATCTTCTTTTACATTCTTGTGACCGGTCTCTGAAAGTTGTTCGACACGAAGAATGTTACTAAATAATTTAGGAATATATAGTAAACATCCATGACAAGACGTTGTTTGCCGTTTTTACAATCAAACAATACTGACCCTCTGCCCTTGATGTTCATGTGGTTTGAAGCGCCACTATCTAAATACCGTTTTTCATTAGTTTTTATATCATTATTATAGAGTTTGGGATGTACCTTTTCTTCATTGAGGAGTACCCGATCATTCACTTCTATACATGATCTCGTCACCTTCTTTTGCGTTACGTGTTGCATTTGTTTGCGTGTCTTTAGGTTTAGGGCATTCCCACACATAATGCCCTTGCTCATTGCAATTGTAACAACAAACCGTGCTTTTATCCCGTCCTTGACCTCGGTTGTTGTTTTGCTTACCTCCGCGTTCCTTTCCTCTATATGAGCCTCTACCGCGACCTTGTGAATCTGATCTGGAGTTGTCTGGGTCCCGACCTTGTATTTTCCGGGTCTCAAACTGGTTAGTTTTCATATGCCCATCATTCTTTGCAAATAATAATTTTCCATAGGCATCTCCTGTATTACCTGCATACAAGCATACCGTCTTCAAAGGCCTTGAGTCTTCCTATAGCTTCTTTAAATGGCATGGTCTCCAAATCCTCCGATTGTTCAATAGACGCAACAATGGGAAGGAACCAAAGTGGCCTGGATTTGAAGAGTTTTCGGACCAACCCTTCGGGTTCAAGAGTTGACCCCAGATTATTAAAATGTCCTTCTATAGCGCTTATTATTCCTGCATACTCGGTGTCCTTCATCTTCAAGGCATTAAGTTCTGAATAGTTTATGCATACTTTGTTACTTGTAACAAAATGTCTTGAGGTAAAGACCGCAAAATAAGTGCTATTGCTGTCTGGTTCTTCCTTTGTTCAACGCCAGCCCTGGTAACCGGATCAATCATGTTTGATAAACCGTAGGCACCTAACACTGTGCGCAGTGGCGGATCTAGGATTCACGCCAAACGGTAACGTTTTATAAATAAGCGGTAACGAAATCGGAAAAACGTCAAATTTTTCCAAAATTTACACAAATTTCACTACCGCCGGAACGCCAAGCGGTAGCAGGCGCTCCCCCTTGTATACATATACATCCGCCCCTGACTGTGCGTACCACCACAAACCATGATGAATAATTTGTTGTGGTTAATGTTGGGCAATGCAGATTCACATTCAATTTCTCAATACAATTCAAACCCAAATCAGAGATTATTCTCTATACCAAGCAACATGGTATCAGAGCAGTGTTTCTGATTCGTGAACACTTTGTTCTTCATCTACAGTCTATCTCAACCAAAATCAAACCAAAAAGAAAAAGAAAAAAAAATCTGATCAAACTCCAAAATTCCATTGTGTTTGTTATTATACTTTTCTTTTCGTTTGAAATAAACTCTGGTTGTCTTTTCCTTTGAAATAAATTCTTGGTTCCTCATAAACCATTAATATTGCTTGGAAAATTGTTTTTCAAACAATATTTGATACAAGTACAAGTGGTCGACCAACATTAGTGGCTTATTTATCCATGGGTCTACATATTCACACACCTTAGGTGTTTACGGTTACTTTATCCGACCAACCACTGAACCTCGTACAACATCACATCAGTCACATCAGACGGGGCGTCTAGGCCTGTACGAGGCAGCAATACGAGGGTACTAAGACACCTCGTATAGCCCTATACGAGGCGTCTTACAGACTGATGTGACTATGTGTCTGGCATGTGACATAAAGCAATATGGGGCGTCTAGAGCTATACGAGGCGTCTATATTTCATATAAAGTGCAACATACAGTGCATTGTTGGTCCACCCGAGCATTCAACATTCATTCTGTTTTTTCTACTATCTCTTCAAAAGAAACTCTTGTTGTTTGCATTTGTGTTCTTATCATCCCGAAGTGTTGAAATGTCATCATACTGGGACGGAAACTATGTCTTCGGGCAGTATTCTAGCGACAACTGGGTGCCCGAAAGAGTTCCGGTAACAGTTATTAGCTTAAATGTTTTAATTACTTGTTGTTTTAGTTTATTATTTACTAATGATGATACGGTCGTCTATTTTGGAGGAGTCTGGCGTTCCCGATTCTAACGAACAAGAGGAGGTTGTGTCTAGTATACAAGGAAAACAAAACAGACTGTTTCTAGATTTGAACACGCATCCCCCTGTTGATGAAACATCCCCTATAGATGACTCATACCATGCTGGTCATCCAAGTTATCCGACGCAACAAGGGTATCCAGATTATAGATACGGGTGTGAATATTCTTACGGAGGAGACGATAGATACGGAGGAGACGGTGGATGCGGAGGAGACGGTGGATACGAAGGAGAGGGTGGATACGGAGGAGACAGTGGATATGGTGGATACGGTGGATACGGAGGAGACGGTGGCCATCAGCAACTCATTTCCCCGGGCGGTCCTTACGTTCATCAAAACAATCCGAACATTGGAGGATATGGTGGTTATGGTGGATATGGTAGTGAGGCACCCCCCATCCCGGACAATCCGTAATTAAAAAAGCAGATATCAATTTTATTTTGTTATGTTACATAGATTTATTATTATTATTATTATTATTATTATTATTATTATTATTATTATTATTATTATTACTATTACTATTACGATTACTATTATTAAATTATTATTATTATTATTAATATTGTTATTATCGTCGATGTTACATGTTTTCAACTCTTTAGATGAACTAAAGAAACGGATACAAGAAATAGCAAACGCGGATGGTTTCGTTATTGTCACCCGTCGATCAAAGAAACTCGAGGGAAGAATTGGGAGGATATGGCTTGAATGTGACCATGATGGTGAGCACCACACTACAACAACACTTAGAAAAGCTGGAAGCAAAAAAACCGGTTGCCCGTTTTACCTGCTGGCTGTGCGAGACCACCCATATGAAACCTGGGAGATAAAAGAGGGAAAAATTGAACATAACCACGAACTTTGTGAGGACCTGTCGGCCCACGCGTTTGTGCGAAGGTTTACTCCAAGCGAAAAGAAACTGATCGAGCAGCTGACGGCTCAAAACATGGAGCCGCGCAAAATATTTCAAACGATAAGGAAACAGGACCCCGATAGGTTTCATGTTCAGAAAGACGTTCAAAACGTTGTGGCAAAAATTAGAGCCGAACAAAGACAAGGATTGACTCCTATGCAGTCACTAGAAAACGTGCTGATAAACAACAACTTTATTTACGAGACATGGGAGGAACCCGGAACAGAGGTCGTAACAGAGATCTTCTTTCTTCATCAGTACTCGAGAGACATGTGGCGTGCATTCCCCCACGTCATGCTGATCGATGTGACTTACAAGACAAACTTATACAATATGCCATGTATCCAGGTTGTTGGTATGACGCCTACCAACCATTCGTTTTGTATCGCGCATGCCGTTGTTAGTAAAGAACGGGGTGATAACTTTGTGTGGGTGCTTGAGAGGATCAAGTCAATGTTGGATGAATGTATGGAGCCACGTGTGATTGTAACGGATAGAGACATGGCCCTTATGGGCACGTGTACTAAAGTATTTCCAGACGCCTCTAGGCTTCTTTGCAGGTGGCACATACAACTGAATGTTATGAAGCACTGCAAGGGTGCCTTCACGGAAGAAGACTGGGAAAATTTTTTGTCATTCTGGGGGACATTGATTGAGTCTCCATCCATACCCATCTACGAGTACCACTTGCGCAACATGCGAAAGCGACTTGTGGAGTGCAAACGTTCTAGTAAGTTTTTCTAATAACATACGACTCACCTATGTAAATTTTATTAAATTATTTTTACTTTTTAGGGGTCTTCAATTACGTGTATGATAACTGGCTAAAAGACTATAAGGAGATGTTCGTCTTTGCGTGGACTGATAAGAGGCGCAACTTTGGTAATCGTACCACAAACAGAGTTGAGAGCCAACACGCCAACTTAAAGAGATACGTCTTAGATAGGAGCTCGCTGGACCATGTAGTTGGTTGTGTCCGGGGTATAGTTGGAAGAGTTTTCGAGACTGCATTGAAAAAAGAATGAACCACCACAGACACCCGCTGTTTCAACACCTACATGGAAAAGTATCCCATACAGCCCTTGACTTGTTGAGTGGAGAGGCACTTAGGAAGCTAGATGTCTTGGAGCGCTATCATTCATCATGTGGTTGCCAATTGTGGTACAGTTGTGGGTTGCCATGTGCTTGTAGGCTAGAAAAGTACATGCGTGCAGGTAATAATTGTTAAACGTACAACACTTGTGTGATATATTTCCGTTAATCATGTGACTTAAACAATGTTGTTTTTAACAGTGCAGAGCGTCCGATTCAACTCGAAGACATAGACGTCTTCTGGCGGAAGCTTAATTTCCAAAGTTGTAAATTGATAGACGATGGCGTTGACGTGGTCGAAGAGCTAAATATTGTTAGACAACAATTAGAGTCACACCCCCAGCTCAGCAAAAAAGTCTGATATCAAAGATTAAAGCGGTGTTGACTCCAAAGAAATCTACCAAGAAACCACCGGTTGTCCAACAAAATACTCCTGGCCGACCAACAACAAAGCAGGTACAACAAAGGTTGGACGAGGCCTCTCGTATAAATGAAGAATTAAGGAGAAGCTCCTTTGGTGATTCAAACACTTGCTTTGAAGATTCCTGACAAAGTAACTACGATAACCCTCACCACAGCTCGTACGTTTCGTCACAGGCCTCTCAACAGTCGGTTATAAGGTCCCAAAAACCCAAAGCGAGCCTAAGTCATTCAAAGACAAGGAACAAATGTTAAAACATAAATAATTGTAAGGATCCTGGATCCTCAGACTCCCTGCATTATCCGTTAAAGATCCAATCCAGGCCCAGTCTCAGGATAGATGATTCTTAATATACAATTCATGCCCTAACAACTATTACAACAATAAAACTATAAAAGTGGCCAACTTATCAACTCTCAAAATAAATTGTTATCTCGAAACAAGATACTTTTTTCACTGCAACAATAAATATTTTTCAAATACTTTAGTAAAAGAGTTTAAATCTGCTATTTTCTAATGACAACTATTGATCAGCTTTGTTTTTATCAGCAATTCCTCAAGCAATATATGGATGGATAACTCAGAGTGCGGTAAATATGTATAATACTGCAGTAGGATGGATACGAACAACTTCACATGAAAAAGAAGACTCTGAAGACGAAGACTCTTGAGGGGAAGAAACTGGTCAGTTACCAGAGACGAATAGGTAATTTTACACTCCCTTATTTATAACCATATCGTAAATACTTACTCCAACTCATGTATCTTTCTCTAGATCCCACTTCACATCGGCAACCCAAAGACGTATGTGTATACAAAAAGATGGGGAAGATATCGAAGCAGTTTCGGATGATGCAAACCTCCGTTATCAGCCATCATTGGCTAGATCGGCCTCACCGCCATCATTCTTCACAGCTAGGCAACCACCGACTTCAAGTTCAGTGATCAGCGCCCGACGATCATCGGCTAGATCATCGGGTCCAAGCTTACCGATCAGCACCGGGCTATCAATTTCCCAGCCATCAACCGTACCAGCCGCCTCAGGTCCATCGACAGGACACTTAAGTGGAAATCAACTTGAGTCATATTTCGACTACATTTGCATTATAGCTATAGGTATGTATACACTTACTGAAAACAAGATTTATTATCTAAATTTGCATGCATAAGCCTGTAAATGTATATATAGCTGATCACATCATTTTTAGTCACTCACAATTAATTCAAGGAAACTGGACATATGTTTTGCAGGACTATATGCTTTTAGTGGGACTTCGTTCATTGCGGTTGCGTTCACCCTAAAGGAGGGTGGATGGTTTAGTTACGTCATCCTTATAGCTATCGCTGTTGCGTCATATTATAACGCTACCTACCTCTGAAGTTGTTTAAACTCACTAGCCATTGATACGAGGATGTGGTCGCGGTTGCTTATCCGAGGGTTGGATATCGACTCGTTGTGGTAAGTCTAGTTTGATTTTCTTCATAAAGAAAGGTTGAATTATAGGAGGATTGATGGCTCAAATGGAAAAAGAGAAAGAAGAGAAAGAAGCTATTCTCGTTAGGATGACGAAGATTGAAGCTATGCTAACAACTTCGGCCCGCAAATAAGTATAAACATTTTTAGCTTGAATGTTTGGTTTAGGATGTTTTAATTGGGATTGTTTGATATTTTGATTTGGATGTTTATCATGAGGATGATGCGATGTTTGTTACGATCTTGAAATTTTATAAATTTACGTTTATAGTCTTGCAAAGAATATAAATGGTAGCATAAAAATAGGTATTAAAGGGCAAAAAAATCATAAAAGCGGTAGCAAAATGGTGACAACAAAAAGTGGTAGCAATAGTGGTGACAAAAAGCGGTGGCAAAGTGGTGAGAAAAACGGTAGCAAAACCATAGCAACAAAAACGGTAGCAAAACGGCGGTAGCAAAACCGTGACAAACTAACGGTTGCAAAATTGTAGCAAAAAAATAAACGGTAGCAAATAGGTGGCAATATGGGAATTGCTACGTGTGATTTTCTTATCGATTTTTTTGTGGCAAAACGGTGGCAAAAGGGCAATTGCCACCGTTTTGCGACCGGAAGTGCGGTAGCAAAAGCCCTATTTTCTAGTAGTGAGACACATTGACTCAGTGACGCAGAAAAAATAAAAACAAGAAAGGGATAGAACAATCTCACAGAGCGTGCGTATAACTCCAGCAAATCAGACTTTTAACCTTCACTTAGGGTTACAAGCACCTGATTAGAAGATAAACACACAAGTTCTGTTGGTTTGCCCTAAAAAAGAGACCAACGAGAACCGCTTCGAGATCACAAGAAAACCCTAGAAATTAGGGTTTCAATCTCCAAAGAGGCACAAACTCCAAGAAGACAAGAACCACCAGATTGGAATCAGCAGAACCCACCGGAACTACCAAGACTCCAATGATCACAAGAAATCACCCAGATCTACACAGATTGTAGATAAAAAGCAAACAAAACCTCTCAACCTACGTAGATCTCAACGTGATGATCTACACTAAAAGGTCAATCAACACACGAACTCACAAGGTTGAAGAAACCCTAGATCACAGGATTTTAAAGAGAGGGGATGCGTAAAGTGTAAGCAGAAAGAGAGAGAGAGAGAAAGAGAGAGAGAGAGATTGTGAATGAATCTCTCATCCTTATCTCTTCCTTTTATAAGACTTAACCCAGCCAAAGGCCAAGGGTTAAGGCCCAAGACAGCAACACACACCATCAGCTATAAGGCCCAAGACAGCAACAAGTATCCTTAGTTCAACTTAGCCCATCAACGTCCATTAAGCATCCAAGCTCAAGAATATACAACTAGAATAAACGAATATAAGAATTTATAAAAAAAAAACAAAATAAAATCTTATAAAATATTGAATTGTTATACAAATATAACATACATTTCAACAAGTACTCAAGAATTCTTAAGTATTTGATTTGTATTTTTTAATAGTTATTTATTTATTATTCTATTTAAATTTAAGTAATAAATAGTCATTAATTCTTAACTATTCGTGAATTAGGTATTCGTGAAGTTTAAAAAAAAATCCCCAATGTTTATTTTTTTTTACATTTCAAGTTATTTATTAAAATAATAATCAAGTGGACTCCAATGTTGTTTTGATATGTTTTTAACATTCAACTATTTAAAGGGTATACGTAATTATTGGCGTCCACCGGTGAACGAAATTAGAGAGAATTTGTTACGTTTTTTTTTTTTTTTTCTCGTATTTTAGTAACACCTTTGCTATGGTGAAATTATAGTTATAAAGTGTTGTTATATATATTTTTTACTATAAAGATGATTATATATAAAAATAAAAACTAAGTAACAAGTAACCTTATATTCAGAAACAAGGAAATACAAAAAAAAAAAAAAAATTAAGAAACAGAAAATTTACATAGTTTTTAAAAGTAGTTGAATTGTAAATCAATAAAGCTAATTAGTACATCATCTACATTATCAATCAATAAAGCTAATTAGTACATCATCTACACTATCAATTTAATTTTATTTGTTTTAGCGGTATAGATAAATATACACTTTTTTTTTATTCTACCGTCTACAAATCATCTGTTTTCCTAAAAATGAAGGATCAAGATTGAGAAATTACATGTGAATAAAGTTGTACGTATATAATATTTTCCTTGTTGAATATATTTTGCTTTAACAAAATATAAAATGTTGTGAACCGATTTGAGCCCTTAGAGCATTCACATCCAATCCATCATATTGAGTGAGTGAGATTGTTATAATATAAAAAAGTATAAAAACTGGTTGTGAGTAGAGTAGAGAGAAAATGTTACTGTTCATCTGTATATTTGGGGGGACACTGTTCACCCCCTATAATATTTTAATATATTTAAAAAGTAGTTGTGAGTGAAGGAGAGAGAAAAAGGTAATGATAAAGGTATAAAAAATATTATTTAATTGAAAAGAAGAGAGAAAATGTAGTGTTTTTTAGTGTAATATAGGGTAAAAATTTGATGGAATGGATGTGAATGCTATTAGGAATAACGTATCAACTTTTCTTCTTGATTCCCTTTTTCCCAACCGTTTTTTAAATAAAAAGCCAAGAATTCATGTACAAATCTTGAAAACCCAAGGCAAATTTCAAAAAACAGTTACACCCATCATTAATTTTCCTTTCTCTAGAACCTTAATCATTCATACTTGTACCCAAAACCAACATTTTTCTTGAACTTTTCTTCCCAAAAATTTTGAACAACATGAAGCAATTACACAAACAAACACATACAAATCAAAGAAGAGATGAAGAAATGCCCAACAATCAAACACCACCATACTCACCTAAATCACACAAACAACAATCATTATCCACCAGAAGACCCTTAAACTACATCTTCAACGAACAACGCTTTCTTTTCATCCTCATTGGAATCATGATCGGTTCGATCATATTCATATTCCAACCGTCGTTATCCACCATCACCACCACCACCACGACCACAACATACCATATCAATTCCCATGTAATCCCAATGCCTAGATCAATGTCAATCACCCACCGCGAAAGAACCACCATTCAACGCCCTCCAACCGTCCCACTTCCTGTTGGTATCCCCCGGAGGAGGATGCGGACGGTGGTGACAGGTGGGGCAGGGTTTGTGGGTAGCCATTTGGTTGATGTGTTAATGGCTAGAGGGGATGAAGTTATTGTGATTGATAATTTTTTTACTGGGAGGAAAGAAAATGTGGCCCATCATTTGGATAATCCTAGGTTTGAATTAATAAGACATGATGTTGTTCAACCTATTTTATTGGAGGTTGATCAGATTTATCATTTAGCTTGTCCTGCTTCTCCTGTTCATTACAAATACAATCCTGTCAAGACCATCATATCCTTTTATGAATCTTTCTTGTTATTATTCTTAATTATATAGAAAAGATTGTGATTTTAGTGTGTTTTTGTAATCTTTTTGTTGGTTCTTGACATGATGTTGTTCAACCTATTGGCACACCCAAATGCCTATATGCACATTAAAAAGAGCTTTTTTGTCCTACATGCACACCCTGCAGTGTCGAGTTGTGGCAAAAGCGCGGCGTTTTGGTTCGGTCAACCAGACAAAAGACTGACGGGTGTCTGACGGGTCTGTTGACCGGATCAAAACGCCGAGCTTTGGCCGCGTTTTGGTCCTGTCAACCAGACAAAAGACTGACTGGGTGTCTGGTTGACAGGACCAAAACGCGGCCAAAGCTCGGTGTTTTGGTCCGGTCAACAGACCCGTCAGACACCCGTCAGTCTTTGTCTGGTTGACCGGACCAAAACGCTGCGCTTTGGCCACAGCTCGACACTGCAGGGTGTGCATATAGGACAAAAACCCCTTTTTGAGCTGACTATATACACCAAGTGTGCAAATAGGCTCCCCCTTTTTAATCTTTTTGTTGGTTCTTGAAAAGGGTATTGCTTAAAAGCTCTTAAAGATATATACAAAAGATAAAGGCTTTGACTTTTGAAGAGTCAACGTAGAGGTTAACAAATTTGTCGATTCGAATTTCGTTATGGTACATTGGACATTAACGCTGTGTGTACTGGTAGTATTGTTCATTTTATTGCTTACCAAGTTTCCATAATTTGTGAAAGATGAATGAAACTCACGTGAATTTCAAATTTGTAACTTATTAGTTGACCTTAAAAGTCAAATGATGTTTTTTTCTTTTTTGTGAATGGAAGAAGGGGTATTGGTTTATGTTAAAAGAAACCCTATTCATGTATTTGCATCTTTTCAAGGTGAATGTAGTTTTATTATAGAAATTGAACTACTTTTGGTCTCCTTGACTTGTGTTGTTACAAGACAAATGTGATTGGCACAATGAACATGCTCGGACTCGCCAAAAGAATCAAGGCAAGGTTCTTGATCACAAGTACTAGCGAGGTTTATGGTGACCCGCTTGAGCATCCTCAAAAGGAATCATATTGGGGACATGTGAATCCAATAGGTGAACCTTTACATCCTATTATCTTTTCTCTCTTTTGTTATCTTTGTAATCATGTTTTCTCTAAGGTTCATGATGATATTACAAAGGTGTTAGAAGTTGCTACGATGAAGGGAAAAGAACAGCCGAAACATTAACAATGGACTATAGTCGAAATGAAGGTGTCGAGGTGATTTTCTTGTATATATAGTTAGGTGTGATCAAACAACTCTAGCGAGTGTAGATAAAAACTATTCTTATACTAGATTTTTGCATTTTGCAGGTTCGGATTGCGCGCATTTTTAACACATATGGTCCTCGAATGTGTCTAGATGATGGTCGTGTCGTTAGCAACTTTGTCTCACAGGCCCTTCGCAAACAACCAATGACCGTTTATGGTGATGGAAAGCAAACCCGAAGCTTTCAGTACGTCTCAGATCTGGTACAATGTTCTTGTATAAATATATGTATTTTGTATTAGTTCAAGTTTTGGCAATAATATGATCTTGTTCATATAATAATTATATATTGTTCTAATGTTTCATACAACTTTAGACAAGTTTTCTTTAATTTTTAGGTTGATGGACTCATGGCACTCATGGAAGGCGAGCACATCGGACCTTTCAACTTGGGCAATCCGGGAGAGTTCACCATGTTAGAGCTCGCTCAGGTTTGACTCTTGTGTAGCCAAGGAGCCATAGTCTCCTTTTAAGCTAGAACTCCGGTGCACCAAGATTTCACTTTGTACTAAACAACAAAAAAATCTTGGTGCACCGGGGTTGCCTACTAGCCTTCTAGGCTCATAGGACACTACAAAAAGAATTTTAAAGTATGCATTGTTAACCATGTAAGTCCACTCTTCTTGGATACAACCATGGAGCCTTGGTGTACCAACAGGGCCGGCTCTTGGGCCGGCCAACCCGTGCCGTCGCTCGAGGCCCAAATTTTTAAAGGGCCCGGAAAGTTTCTATGAGCTTTTAAATATATACTTACTTATATATTTAATATATGCATCTAGTCATTATTTAAAAAAGTGTTGCTGGTGGAGTGAAAAAACAATCTAAAGATAATGTAAAGGTCTCAAGTTCAAGTTTTGATTCCACCACCAAGGTTTTGTTTTTTTTTTTTTTAATTCATTTCCCCAACCACAATTTTGGACCCAAATTTTTTTTGTCGCCAAGGCCTAAATTTTTTTAAGAGTTCTCGAGGACGGCTCTATCTACCAACCGCGTGCACCAGGGTCACCCTTTAGACCAAAACAATGAACCGTTTTGTTTTCTTGTTCTAATGGATTCCATTTTAGGTGGTGAAAGAAACTATTGATCCAAATGCAACAATAGAATTCAAAAAGAACACTGCTGATGATCCTCAAAAAAGGAAACCGGACATTAGTAAAGCCAAAGAGTTGCTAAACTGGGAACCCAAGATACAACTCAGAGACGGTCTGCCACGAATGGCATTAGATTTCAAAAATCGAATTTTGAAACAAGAAGACGGGGATATTGATAAATAAGACCGAAACCAATAGATTCGACAACATCTATCTACGCATTTGTTTTACTTTTAGTTGTGATATACAGCATGGTCGCGATGCCATTCTTCCTCTAGATACAGAGGTTAGAATAGCGCAATAGGCGTTAGATTTTTTGTTTCGCGGGTCTTTTTTGACTCGAGCCCTATTGTGGGTTGGTGTAACGGCTTGTTGCACTTACAGTTACTAGATCAGGATGTACAACTCAAATAGGAATATATGTATATATAGTTTTGAAGTTCTTATATCAGGTGATGTTACAGCTATGGTTTTATTTTATGATTTACATCCTAGGTGATGTTAAAAGACTTAAATTAAATTGAACGATAAGAAACTTAGTTGTACAAAGAGTATTATGTTTAGCAAAACAAGGTCAATCACTACACAACCTATGAACCTAAATAAAGTACAACTGTTAAACTTATTCTATATATTAATTATGGGTGTGGCTAAATGCACCTCCATTTTTACGTTTCATACCCCTTTTCCATAAAAACCATTTTAAAACTTTTCAAATTCCACCCTTTAATTTTTTACCCTAAGTATTTACAACCAGTATTTTGTTTTCTTCTAAATTTTTTACACCCAAAATTTGCAATGGGCTGGGTTTTGATTGAGTCCACGATGACAATATAGATTATGAAGCAAGACATACATGATTATAACATTATAATATTGATTTTATTAAAAAGTTAACAAGAACAAGATCATCTACTGTACGTTTGTGTTCACTTATATTGGAACATGTTGAATTTTCAAATACGGTCGTTTAAAAATATTCATTGATAAGTGACGAGGCAAAAAATCAAAGGGCTGCTTTCTTTTTGCTTCAGCTTCAACATTCAATGCTCTGCTACTTCGTTGTAAAAAGGCTGCTGTAGCATCTTGCTATGTAATGCAGAGAATCAATATAAATTAGTTAAACAATATTACATTGTAAAAGAAAATGATACTAATAATATCCATTTGGAGGCAACAAAGGTATGCAAATTAGATCAAATAAGTATCAACAATTCCATTAAAAAATAGTGATAAACAAATGAAGTTATATAAAACAAGGTATGTACAAGAGAAGGGTTTAGGAACCTCTTTTCATAAATATGTATATTGAATTATTGATTTTAAAATTTAATGTTATACGTTGAATTTTATTCTAAAATTGTAAATGGAGTTGCAAGAATTAATTACCGATTTATATGTTCAACTATGATTAGAATCCATCAGCCACAAAAAGTACGACATATATACTATTAAAGAATCGTTTCTATGTAATTCCACTACAAACAACCTCTGATAATCGAGTTGTAGTTAATATTTGATTTGGGCATTCTATTAGATTTTTTATAAAGAACTATATCAAGGAGAAAGATGAATATATACCAACAAGGCTCAATCAATTAGAAGTTTAGAACTTTGATAAAAATCAAAGTTGCACTAAATTGTTTCATCAAGGTCACTTTCAATCAATGAGAATTTTTAATAATGGAGTTGTTCGTATGTATATGAATAATGCATCTCTCAATATTTAAATTATGGGAAGTAGATAAACCCTAATAAAAGTTATGGATGTTTCCTTATGCATTTATAAAAAAATAGAAAATATAAGGGTTGCTTGTATTTCTTTAAAAACTTCAGGGGATGAGTATAAGCACTGAAATTTTGAAAAAAAAAGGGGTACATTTAGCAATACCCATTAATTATAAACCATTATTTGATGGAAATAATGGCATTAGTAGAATATGTAGGATTACTCTTTAGATGTCTATAAGAAGAGAATAAAAAGAGACTTATGATACACCAAGAACTCACTTTTTTTCTCTATAAATTTTGATCCATTCTAAAAGGACACTCTAAAGTGGAACCAAGAACATCATTGCGAGAATCATGACTTAATCATCATCTGCGAAGATAACCATTCCCACAAGTATCTCTAATTCTTATCCATGTTTATGTTATGTTTGAATCAAATTGATTGAATTAAAACTGGTCCCATTATAATGGAACAACCAACATGTGACATCAAAGCCGCTGTTAAATCATTCAATTCAATCGATTGAAAATGGATCCATGTTTATTAAAGTATGTCGCATGAGTTTTAATTAGGATTCTCACTAATGTCGCATGAGTTTTAATTAGGATTCTCACTAATAATTTATCCTTATTAATTTTGTATGAAATATGAAATCACAAATCAAATCAATGAGTATCGATTTGTCGGTTTTCTAAATTATTTTCAATGTCAAATTCAAATTGGAATGGTAATAGGATCGTCTTCGAAAATCACAATTTTTTTTGCCATATTCGAGATAAAAAATTTGGACCCTATTCAGAAATCTCTATTTAATATAAACTCATCAATCACTAAAATTTACGTCGATGTAATTTAAATAGTTATTTTTAGCAAAGTTTAGAAAGTAATTTATTAATTAAATGGTTTAGGAAGTAATTTATTAATTAAATGGAAAGATGCAGGCAAAACAAAAAAAAAAGTTAAATAAAGAATTTGTAGATGCCAAAGTGGAACCAAGAACTCACTTTTTTTCTCTATAAATTTTGATCCATTCTAAAAGGACACTCTAAAGTGGAACCAAGAACATCATTGCGAGAATCATGACTTAATCATCATCTGCGAAGATAACCATTCCCACAAGTATCTCTAATTCTTATCCATGTTTATGTTATGTTTGAATCAAATTGATTGAATTAAAACTGGTCCCATTATAATGGAACAACCAACATGTGACATCAAAGCCGCTGTTAAATCATTCAATTCAATCGATTGAAAATGGATCCATGTTTATTAAAGTATGTCGCATGAGTTTTAATTAGGATTCTCACTAATGTCGCATGAGTTTTAATTAGGATTCTCACTAATAATTTATCCTTATTAATTTTGTATGAAATATGAAATCACAAATCAAATCAATGAGTATCGATTTGTCGGTTTTCTAAATTATTTTCAATGTCAAATTCAAATTGGAATGGTAATAGGATCGTCTTCGAAAATCACAATTTTTTTTGCCATATTCGAGATAAAAAATTTGGACCCTATTCAGAAATCTCTATTTAATATAAACTCATCAATCACTAAAATTTACGTCGATGTAATTTAAATAGTTATTTTTAGCAAAGTTTAGAAAGTAATTTATTAATTAAATGGTTTAGGAAGTAATTTATTAATTAAATGGAAAGATGCAGGCAAAACAAAAAAAAAAGTTAAATAAAGAATTTGTAGATGCCAAGATTAGAACTCACGTCTCCTTGTTGGTTAAACTAGGCGGTAACCACTAGAACAGAGGCTCATTTATGTTATCTCCCGATTCAGTGTATATATATTCTAAATTATACAACGTAAATTCTATACATAATTAGAAAAAAAAATTGGGCTCTCGGAGAGTTTGTGCCTTGTGTCGTCTCCACCCCGCACCCCCTACGGGCCGGCCGTGAATGGTAAGGATCTAACAATATCCTAAACTTATTTTGCGGCAATACTCATCCAATATATATTAATCATACTCTTTTATTGGATTTTGTTTGGGGAAATTTATTGGCACACCACCCAATCTATCCGTATATTTTGCTTTTTCAATACGGGTTGTATTGTATAGGTTCAAAGTTAAAAGTCAAATCTGCATGTATCAGTTCTTGTCTGGCGGCTGGCTGGACCTATACGGGTCGTATTACGTTGTTGTTTTTTTCAAAATTTTGTATTAAATAATCATAGTTTTAACAAAGTTTAATAAAAGAATTCTTTTATTTTTAAACAAAAAGATTTTTAAAAATTTATCATGTAGTATAGGTTTGGTACATGTTTATTATAATATAATATCTATGTTATAACCGTATCATATACTACACACTTTTTACAAATTTTTGTATACATTTAACAATGTTTAATAAAAGAATTCTTTTATTTTTTAAACAAATGACATTTTTAAAAAGTTATCATGTGGTATAGGTTTGGTACAAGTTTATTATACTATATTATCTATGTTATAACTGTATTATATACGACACTTTTTTTATAAACTTTTGTATACATTTAATTATGGTTTTGTATATAAATTTTATAACTGTATTCTATAGAATTGCAAATTTTGTCCTTTATCTATATACCACAATTCAGACGGTGTCCTTTATCTTTAAAGTTGACGAGTTTTGTACTTATTGTTTCAAAATCTTGCACAGTATGTCCTTTTACCCTAACCCAGTTTTTTTTCTTGTTAAAACTGATCATATGCAAGGCACGTGAGGGTATAATTGTCCTTTTACTGTATCATATAAAAAAACCTCTTAAAAGAAAAATATATCTACAAACTCCATCTTTTTCTTTCTGTAAACAAACAAACCCTCAATCTCTCTCTACTCCATCTCCATGCACCAACACCACAACCTTCTTCCACCACCACCAGTCTTCCTCTCTCTCTCTCTCTCTCTCTCTCTCTCTCTACGCTACGTGCCCCAACAACCACCACCAACCACAATCACTGTGAACAAAGAATCCGTCAACAAAAGAAGCTGGATCTGTATCTGGATCTGACGATTGTATGAGCAATGATCCGTATAGACCCCCTGATATCAGGGGCAGACCCAATGTATATTGAGTCGTAGCATGGGCTACGGCTCAACTTTCTTGGCGAAGTATAATTTTTCTTTTAATGTCCGTTTGATTTATCTAGGATACCCTTGAACAAATGTTAGGATACCTTTAAATGTTTGTGAAAATAAAATGAAATGAAATTTGACATTTGATGGAAACGAAAATTTCTGGGAAGGAACTTGTAGGTGGCACACATTGTTAAAGAACAAAGAAGATGAAGTTATATTTAAAGTTAATATAATAATATGGTATTTGGACAATAAATGAAAAGGAGGTACTATTATGCAAATGTCAGAAGTCAAATTTAATTAGTATTCCACCTTTTTTTTACCGACTAATAGTGTTCTACTGGATAGTAAGCATTACCTATTTGTTTTTTTTCTTCACTTTGTTTATTTTTTTATTTTACCTGCCCTTAAACATTACTAGCCGCATAAGGCCCCTAAGGGTTTTCAAATTCTCATAGATGACCCCAAGTAAAAGAAAATTTAAAGAGTCAATTTTTATTAGTCGCACAGGGCCCTTTGGGGGCCATTGAATTCTCAGGGACGGATCTAGGTAAAAGTTTTTTTAGGATACCCCTGAATTTTTCTTCAAGTTCCGCCACTGCCTGATATATCAGTTAACCCCTTGTTTTTTTGAGAATTCAGGGGGTCTATATGGATCGTATAGGTCTATACGATTCGTACTAGCCTACTATATGACCCAGTTTTGACCTATACAATGCATATAGGGGTAAAATCAAAATTTCAAAATTTTAAGTTTTGCCTTTTCGATGGGTATACGTGTCGTATTTTGACATATTTTGTCATTACGTGTCATTTTATGAAGAATACCTTCTATACGAGTCGTTCGGTTCCGTGTGGTATCGTATTCTATGACTACGTGTAATTTTGTATGGAATCTACTTGTACTCTATCGTGTCGTGTTGTATGTATACGCGTCGTACGATATCATTAATTGACATATTTTGTGGTTAAATGTCGTATTATGACGTATATTGTCATTATATTTGCGTATTATGGCATATATTGTCCGTGTGGGTCGTGTTGATGACATTTGGTACTATCATGTTTATAGTCTATTCGCAGTAGCATCAGCCGTCGATGATTTTGGTTCTTTTATTTTTTTTAATCTGAAAATGGTCTATACTTAAATCTTATATTTGATATATTATTGGAAAAATGTAAGGGTAACCGGTTGCGCTATTTGATATATGATATGGTTAATATTATGTTTGTTTATGTTGCTAGAATTTAGTTGATTGGTTCATGTTACTTGCTCGGAATTTTGCTCAGAAGATTGTATCATGCTGAAAGGCATGGAACGAGACCGACAAGGATTCAGCTACTTTAAATCAGGGGAGTTTGTTCCATTGATGTTTTTAATTTTTGTTTTTCTTTTTCGTTTTCATTTTTGTGTCGTAGGTAGTTTATCGCTCCATTGAGGACAATGTCAGATTCAAGTGTGGGAGGGGAGACTAGCATCTACTTTGTGTTTTAGTTAGGTTTACAATGTTGTTTAAAAAATAATAAATTCAATCAAAAATCCATAAAAATTAAAAAAATTATGAAAATGTTCCCTAAAGTTTGCATAAAATGGAAGATGATATGTATAATTAGATCATTGGTTTTTTTGTTATATATATATGATATAATAAAACAGTTGAACATGTGTCTAACTTAAGATATGTGGGTAGGCACAACCGGTTGAAAGGAATCCCTGAGTTGAATTGGTAACATGAACCATAGAACCAGTTGTTGATCCGTAATGGGTGAACAATGTTCATCCGGAATGATCAGACAGTTGCTGATCCGTAATGGGTGAACAATGTTCATCCGGAATGATCATCCGTAATGATTATCCGAAATATGTTCTGCAAGCTGTTAATTGCGAAATCATAACTGAAAATTCGAAAAATTTGGGATTGTGATAGAGTTTCCTATTTTATCATTGATCTAATTTTATTAGTAAATTTCGAAAATCATAATCTGTTTATCCTATTAACAGATTCCGAAAACTTATTAGATAAAAATTAGATCAAAATTAAGAAAACATTCCACAATTCAAATCATATTCCACAACATAAACAAAATTTCGAATTTTAACTAAGAACATGATGAACCCTAAACTAAAATATTCAAACATTCAAATAAAGTTCATCCGAAATCTGGAAATTTATTACACATTTAAACATATTTTGAATAACCTGATTTCGGAACAGTAATTAGGATGAATATATCATCCGAGATGCCATTCCGGATGACAGAAATCGAACAGTAATGATTTCGGATGATGTAAAACGAATTTTAATTATCGTTTTAAAACCTGTTTTCCAGTTTTAATCCAGATTTACGGATAGAAAACAGAACTGACTAATCAACATATGCTCTGATACCACATGTTGGTTCAGTTCTGTTTATACATGAGGGAAAACAATATAAACATACCTGTTACAGCAGACAGTGCAGTGGAGAATCCAGTCAGAGATGATCCCATTGTATTCGACATATGTGTCAGTGTGATCTGGTTCCTCCTTAGGGTGCTAACTGATGATGGGGACTAAGAAAACCGACAAGGGAATCGGGTATGGGAGAGGAGGTCGATTATGATGATGATGTTATGATTAGGTTTTCTGATTAATTGTGTAACCTAATGACCTCTACATAATTCTCCTTATATAAGCACCCAGGAGGAAACCCTAATTAGTTAATAAGGGTAATATGGTCCATCAACAATTACCAACTAATTATTTGATAGGTTATTATATATTTTGATCTATATTATGTAAATGATTATAATGGCTATAGATTAAATACTAAATCATAATATATTTAATCTTACAGATGTAGCCATGACTTGCCCATTTGATGTAACTGATGTATGATTCATCCATACAGTCATATTTATATACATAAAGACTTCATAGAACAGAACCTTTGATTTCATATTAAACGATGTTTTCTAAAAAAAAAAAACTCTTAAATAAATATCTATCATATTAAAAAACAATCTTGAATCATTCTACTGATAAAAGCTTGTTCGCCACCGGGCCAAACCATCTCTGCCGGCGTATCACCACAAAATGTGTTTGGATTAAGGCTTCCTTCATCCATTGTCTCAAAAAAGGGAGGATTACACATACAAAACCTAAACTTCTCATTGTTTTTATAATACTTTGAAGTATAGGGGGTCGTTGTAGCTTCCACTAAAAGGAGGCCAACATACACATCGGATAACAAAAAAAAAACTAACAAAAACAAAGCAAGAAAAAAAAGCACAACCACCACCCTCCTACACATTGCCCAGATTATCAAAGTTATCCTGGTCCTCCAGCGCTATACCCGTGAGCTTCACTCTTTTAATCGCCCAACGCTATACCCTTGACCTTCGCTCTTTTAGAATCTCAATTAGTTTGTATATTTGTTGGTTATTAGCACAATTCAAGAGATATTAACTTTTACCTCTAGTTCGTAGGTTAATTTCAAGAGAATTCTTGCAAGCCAAGTTGTGTCTTAGAGCTGCAATGTATGCATGGCATCCCTATTAAAAACAAACAGGCGGGGTCACTTTCATATAATTTGTAATTGCAAACAAAAAAAAAGTCTAGATGGGCCAAAATTACAAACCATTGAAACTTCTAAATTAGCACAATTTCACCAAATGAAGCAGTTGCATTTAAGATGACTTTCAACTCGTTTGACCCGCATCATTTTCAGATAGAACTTATAAACAAAATAACAAAAGAAAAAAAAACAAAATCATCCAACTTATAGTTAAATTGGCCTCTGCTAAAAGAGCCTGTTTGTGATGTAGTAGTTAGAACCTGGTCTAATGATGAAAGATGAAGACAATCTAGACTTAACATTACAGTGCTAAATTTTTGATCTAGTAGTTCAAAAATTGTGAACTGTAGCGAATGGTTAGGTTTGTGGTTATAGCAAAAACCGGCCGTATAAAACTAGACCGGACCATAGGCTTTTATTTTATTTATTTTTTAGATATTTCATATTATATACTTATTTATATTAGCCACATATATAAAATTATAATTGGTTTTAACTTTAACTGAAATAAAGTAAGGTGGGCTAAGCACAACCTCACATTATCAACAAGTTGATTTAAAACTTTTAACATTTTTTTTCAAAAACTTCCTAGCTGCTAAAACTAAAAATGACATAAGATAATCCAAATATTTCAAAACCTATGTTGCGAACTCCCATTCTTCCACCAATCACATAGTACACGGTAAAACTCAGTCTTAGTTGTTTTCTATTAAGATACATTCTGTACATAAATTTGTTTGTGTTTTACACTTATATGCAGCTTGTATACTATGAAAATATATATTTATATACACCGGTACATTATAAGCATCCTAAAACTTATTACATTTTGTAAATGGAGCAAATCTTTTAGAAATTTTACTATTCGGGTTTCGTATCTCCTTCCAGTTACACAATTAAACCTCAATTACATGCTTTTAGGTTTAGTTTCAAATCTCAATTAAATTATTTTAAACCACGAAATCAAACCGGAACCAAACCGTTAGTAAGTGTTCGGTTTTAATTTTCAATTTTTTTGTTTCGGTTTTCAATGATCAAAACTGTCACTAACGGTTTGGCTCACGATTTGACCTAAAAACTGTGAAAACTGGACCATGTGAAGTTGAAACAAAGATTTATTTAAACAACATACTACAAGCCAAATTCCAAATAAAATATAAACATTAAATTACCTTATCTTTTTTACTCCAGCGAAGGGTGTTCGCCCCATAAAAGCATAAATCCAAAATGATGTAAATTTACAGGAGCTGAAGCATCTGTAGACTACATGAAAAATTTGTATCCTTTATTTATATAAGTGTAAAAGATGTATACTTGGGAGCATTTAAATACAAAGATTAAGTTGCAATTTCTTACTTCTTTCTCACCGAAGAATCGAATTGGCCATCAGTAGGAACTTGACCCACAGATTTCATTGTCACTTTTTGATGCCCTAACATCAGCCGTTGATGATGGTGGCACTTTAGCATCCACAGATAACACCAAAGTGCTGACCCAACCCAATTACCCAAGCTGACCCATATTGCTATAGAAAAGTATTGTTATGGTGAGCCCATATTGAATAAAAAATAAAATTAGCTGGCAAAACAATTCTCACACTACAGAATAATAAGCCATAAAATAAATACAGGCAAAAAGGTACCTATCTCAAACGAAGCAATTGTTGCTCACTCTGAAATCAAAGCAATAGCCATTGAAAACTGTAAAAAAAAAGCAAAAAGTGATACTTCTGATGTAACAAAATTTGAAATACGCCATGTAACGTATCAATTGAACTTGTGGGAAAATCCAATGTTTATGCAAAAGAATATTCGATAAATAACATGGTAACCAGCCAAATGACCTAAAAATCATAGAAAATAGATTAAAAGTTATCATACTGAGAGATCTAAAAAATCAAAATAGAAGCAGTTAATTATTAACTTACGAAACTACAAGTTCGGAGTTGGTAATCAAGTCTCCATATCTGGTACTTGAGTCTCCCATCATACTTAAAAACTCATTGCTTGCAATCTGTAATCAAAGGAATTCATATGCTGAAGCACACAAGAGAATAAAAATAAATCATATTGAAACTCAGAGTAATCTTTGTCAGATGGTATCTTAAAAAAGATAATCATCTATCATGCTCCTCATGCTCTATATGTGATCATTCAACATCATTACCTACATAACACTTAAAAGGTTAACATGGTAAGCAACTGTAACTATTTTGTGAAAAAAAATTGTAGTACCAAACCTTAAATTGCTAAGAATGCTCTCAAATAGATGGACAGGTAGATAACTGGAAACACATGGGAGGTGGAGAAACTTCAACGCATAAACCCTAGATCTGTTAACAAACAAACGATCAACATAAATATTTCAAAGCACGAAAATTGGTTGTTACCCGGATGTTATAACTGAGTTAAAACACATTGATTTTAGGGCTAGAAAACATTATGAATTTGTAATGAAAATACGGTTTTATTACTTACCTGGTTAGGAACATCTTCGATTCAGTTTAACGGATGGATGACAAACCATCGGAATCAGGCCTTCTTGGAGATGATTCATACCATCGGAATCATACCATCTCTGATGTAAGAAATCATAATACAGCAAAGGATTAACACAGAATCAACCTATAAGAAGATCAACGAAATCAAACATTACCCATGGTGTAGGCCTTGCCTAAACCTGTCTGCATACAATTGTTAAGTCAACTTATAACACAATATCACAAAAATAAAAATAAAAAACAGGTGTATATTAGTTCGCAAACAATTAATTCCAAACGTAAACCATCTCAAACAGATCTGGAATGAAAAAGATGTCTTCAATCAAGAAACCCTGCACATTACAATCAAAAAGGAAACATAAAAAAAACCTGCACTATCACCTAGGATTATAAACCCTAAATAAAATTGAATCATTAACCAAAATCAGAATAGAAAAAAAAGTGTAATGGATTCACTGAAATCTACCGAAATCAAAATCAAAAGACAAATAGCAAAAACCTAATAACAAAACCTACCAGAAACAGATCGATTTGAACAAACAATCGAATACGCAACGGAAACAACGTCTTCAATCTGAGCCGGTTCCCAGCGTTGAAGCCCTAAGTTTCCATCACTATCAGCATCAACGTTGTTTGAGGATCAAATACAACTTTTCGAGCCCTAATTTCTCGGAGCGGAGTCTGATATCGATCGATAATGAAGATGTAGGTTTATCGTCGAACAAAACTCCGATGAGTTTGTCGATTTCGTCAGCCATGGCTGATAGATTGATCGGATAACCGATGGTGAGTGTGTTTGATTGAGGAATAATGAATGATGAGAGATAAGAGAGAATGAGAGAGAAAGCGTATAAAAGAAGCCTTCTCCAATCCTGGCCTATGAGCAATGCCACATGTCCTCTCATTTGAGATATGCCACATGTATGCTTATGTGGTTGCTTATTTGGCATTAACCATAGGGTGACATGTGTCCCCCAATGGTTTGCTTTATTAGAGATATAGATTACAAGATAAACCATTGATGATGGCACTTCTAATTCAACTAACAACTCTCTCTTTAATTCGGACGGTTTTGGATTCAAGAAAGATAGATATCAACGTCTCTAAATAATCAATTACCGTTGGTGCAAAACTAGAGACAAAGAGTCAATCACTGCTAAATTGCATTATAAAATGTTTAAGGTTTTGTAAAAACTGTTTAAAAAAGGAGCTTACTCACAAAAAAAGGTTTACAAAAAGAAGGATTACTCACATTGCTGTCTTAGGTTTTCTGTAAGGATTTCCTGTGAATTATCTATAATTTACACAAATGCACACGTATTAGTATAATAACCCATTTTAACATTAGTAATACCCTCCCCAAGACGAGATTCCAACGACTACGTCGGGTAGAACCACGACAGCCGTTACGGAACCCTAAATCAATTGGGCAGAGTATCTAATACGTATCCAGGGGTTATGATACTTACAACGGAGCAGAACTTCATTATTTATGGGGATATTATACCCGAGTATAATTCCTACTATGAGAAAATTGAGAGAGAAAGTCGAGAGATGAACGATTTGGGACTGAAGGCCTTCGTCGCAATTTATAGGGCTATTCTGGCTTGTCGTCGCGCCCCGCGTAGCACACAGCCAGGGCCTTCGCGGCCCGCGACGCCAGCTAGGGTAGGCCCTAGCTTGGCTAACTCGGTCACTAGCCTCGACGGGTGTTGGGCCACGTGGCGGCCTGGGGTTGCGCCAGTCGTCACCCGGTCGCGGCCCGGTAGGCTGTAGCCAAAGGCTACGCGCCCCGCGACAGCCTCCATTTCTTTGTTTTTAATTATTTTTAATAATATTAAAGGTATTCGGGCCCTGTTTTCGTGTACGGGGTGTATTTTAAGACATATAGGGGTATTTTAAATATCTTTAGGGTGTCGAAAATATTTCAAGGGTGTCGGTTTATTTTAGAGTTGTTATATCCTCCCCACCTTGTTTTAGAGCTCGTCCTCGAGGTGGTCTACTAGAACAGGTGTGGGTATTTCCTTTGCATCTCTGATTCAAGTTCCCATGTGTATTCTGGTCCTCTTTTGGAGTCCCATTTCACTTTGACCAGAACTAATCTCTTATGCTTGAGGTTCTTGACTTTCCTGTCTTCAATCTGTAGAGGCCTCTCTACAAACTTAAGTTGTTCATTTACCTCTATATCCTTTAGAGGTACCACCAGTGATTCATCAGCTAAGCATTTCTTAAGATTAGATACATGAAATACATCATGTATCCCTGCCATTTCCTCTGGCAGTTGTAACTGATAGGCTACAGGTCCTATTCTTCTAATAATCTCAAAATGTCCAACATACCTGGGACTTAGCTTTCCCCTCTTGATGAATCGTACAACTCCTTTCCAAGGAGAGACTTTTAATAATACTCTATCTCCTACCTGAAATTCTAATGGCTTGGGTCTGTTATCTGCATAGCTCTTTTGTCGATCACGTGCTGCTTTCAGTCGTTCCTTGACTTGAATGATGTGACAACCCGAACTTTCAAGGCAAGTAACGTTCCATCTTTCGATCCTTACTCTTCGTTGTCTTCCTTTAATACGTTAAAACTCTGTTAGATGGATCGGTACACTAATTTAATAGCTAATGTTTCGACACAATGGGCCGCATCACCACTCACTTTAAGTCAACCTTGGCAGCCCATTTACTTAAATGTAACCTTGGCCCAATACACTAATAGATGTATAACAAAGAACAATCGGCCCACTGTTGAGTTGTTTGTAACCGGCCTGTTTAGGCTTGATGTATAATGCTTGGAGGATACGTAAGTGCAACTATATCTTCCCCACACCTTATTAATTTACGCATAACCTTATAACAAACCCTACATCCCTTTAGTTGCGATTGGCAGGAGAGAAGACCCCCCCCTCCTTTCTTGTGAGTTATCATCTAGGTTAGTAATTCTATGCTATATTAATTGCTAACTGATTGTTCTTTAGGTGTTATTAGTATAATAATACATCATAGTTATGAGAATATGAATATGTTTGTTTAACTTGGTTTAATCTTGTTCGGTTATGTGTGGCTGTTCGACATGTCGAATGCATGAATTGGTTAAGCAGCATGTTGGATTTGTTGAAAATATGAATAATGTAATGTTTGAACTATTATGTTGCATGATGATCACCTAGAACCGAGGAGGGTATGATGAATAAGGGTTAAATATTGTGTTATATATTAGGGTTCATAATTAGAGAATATTGTATTCTTCGATCCCACTGTAGAATGATTTTGCATGAGGAATTCTTGTGATAACCACATATCATGTAAACTGTTGACGATGTGAACTATGTGGGGGTAATCGATGATGGGCTAGGAAGATCATGTATACATTCTTGATAGTAGGGTATAAATAATTGTTGACAATCATGAATTAATTAATAGTGATGAACCAATGAGTTAAACAAGGTAAAGGGTAACTGTGCGCATGTTTGGGCCGAGTTAGGGAACAATGATTACATACGGATTGTACATGATTACCTTATGTTGGGTTTGATACTTTAGGGTTGCACGTCACACTAATAATATGTATTCCGGGCCACTGTGCATTGGGCCGTAACCATCATCTCAGACCACATAGGTGGATTCGATTAAAATATATTCTTGGGCCATGTATCTAGCACTTAGTCATAGGCCATGTACGGTGTGTGGACCGAAGGACTATAACGAACAAACTAAAGCTGGGCCGTGTAGTAATTGTAACGGGAACCTAAGTGGGCCGAACAGGTGGATGGGCCGCACTGTTAGACGGATAGCCACTGGTATTGGGCTGCACACTCACTAGTGGGCTTACTAAACCACACACTTGCAAACCGACCACACAATAAGTTGGACCTTATGTTTTTAGGGCCGTGGGGCTGGGAAACTGTCACCCGAATCTTGGACTTGTGTTATGATGATTATGATGCAAATGTTTATTGTGTGTGTGTGCTGATGTGATATATGAACGTGTAATGTGAAGGTGTATATGTATATAGCCGAGTACTCGCTACAGCTTGTATGATAATATGTGCCTTACTTGTTTACCAGTTGTGAAATGTATATAAAGAAGGTGTGAATTCTGAATAAATGAAACTGATTTCCATTGGAAACATATTAGGGTTTGGGGTGTCCCACAATAATACAAGTAACAAAGTCTAACCGAGCAAACCAAAGGTGAGTTCGTTGCTCTTTTCTCAAGCATGGATCCCAGGGAAGGGATAACGGGTAACGTTCCAAAGAGGAATGCATGTGTAATGGGATGTTGGTTATCATACTCAGTTTTCTATCATTGTAAGACCACTACATCTACTGGGTCGTTGCTTGTAGGGCAACGGGGGTTATTAGTTGATAGCGCTATTAGGTTTGGCACCCTCACGACGTTCGAGGAGAACGGGCGTGAACTAATTACCTTAAAAAATGACCAATGCTTTGATAGAGGCATTGGGGTTGGCAATCATATATCATATGGCCATTCGGTAATCGAGTAATAACAACATCGAAACATCAACTATCATAACGACAAACAACATATCGTCTTGTAATCTGTTTTACTCACATGACTGGTAACACAACTTGGTAAACAAACACAAACCTTGAACTCACCAGCGTAGTCTGACACACTTGTTTACATGCTTGTAGGTAACTATTGAAGGAACTTGGGAGCTTGCCGTCTGATGCTGCTGGAGTGGTTGTGGTCATAATAAACAGTTATTTTGATTTGGTTTTGATACATTTACACACTTATACATTTATGCTTCCGCTCAGTACTTTGGTTTTGGTTTAACTTTTCAAACGATACATTTCTTTCAATTGGGTATTTTAATACATTATAACTTGTGTTTGATATGATTGGTGGCTCTTTGTTGAATCGTCGCATCCCCATTAGGGACATACCCTAGGTGGAAATTTGGGGGTGTGACAGTTTGGTATCAGAGCCACTGGTTATAGAGAACTCGGTTTTAAAATGTTTTCATAAAACCAGACTATAACCGAATTGATCCAAACGATGACCATGACACTCAGCTTCAGACTGCAAGGTTCGTTCCTCGTTAGCTTATGCATTATATGCCTAGTAAACGTAACTATATTTATAGCATGCACGATACGACATGGGAGGCATCATGACACATTGATAGTGTAACATAACACTTGCATCTAGTAAATCCTAATCTTGTTGGTAGTGCTTATTTTGTGTTGATTGGGGTGGGAGAAACTTCAAACATAAGTTAAGAAGCATCGAGAGGAGCATGCAAACCGCCTTATTATCATGGGTGCATACATAATAATAACGCGTGGTGCATGTAAATCCCAATGAGGCTTAACGAGTGTAAGAGGGATTCTTCCCTGTTGTGTATGAACATGGTAGTTAATCGTTCTTAACGTGATAAACCTGAACACCTTCCTCGTTTTCGACTCCTAAATTAGTTCATTTCCATATATAGAAACATGAGTGGACGAGGACACGGACGTGGTAGCATCAACATGACTCAGGCTGAGTTAACAAATCTGATAAACACACGTGTGGCTGAGGCTCTGGCAGCCTACCAAGCTGGTATGAACTGTACCAAATACTTTTAATCCTGTATCGTGAACCCAACTCTTACTCTTGTGTTGTATCTTCTTTCACTCAGCGCACCCAAACAACCAGCCTGCCTGTACGTTCAAGATGTTTATGGATTGTAAGCCACAGACCTTCAGCGGGACGGAAGGGGCTGTGGGACTATTGAGGTGGTTCGAGAAAGCCGAGTCAGTGTTCGCTATGTGCAACTGTCCTGTGGGGGACCGCGTGAAGTATGCGACAGGCACGCTTGAGGATGGTGCCTTAACCTGGTGGAATGCCCAGGTTCAGTTGCTGGGTATTGATGCAGCAAACGCTACTACTTGGGACGACTTCAAGGAATTAATGAGGGAGGAATACTATCCTCGTGATGAGATACAGAAGCTAGAGAACGAGTATTACGATCTGAAACTGGTGGGATCTGAGGTTGAAGCGTACGTGAAGCGGTCGTATGAGTTGGCTGACTTGTGTCCGAATTTGTCTCGACCTATGTCTCGAAGGATCGAGTTATTCATCAAGGGGTTACCTCCACGAGTGAAGGGTTTGGTTACTGCTGCAAACCTCAATAACTTAACCCAGATTGTCCGATTGACTCACAAGATTATTGATCAGGAAGTGGAAAGCAACTCACTACCACCGCGTGTTTCTAAAGCTACTGCTGCCACCACCACAGCCACTACTTCTGTCACTGATAGTAAGCGCAAGTGGGGTGATATGGACAAGGCGTCCAACTCGGTTCAGCCCCAAAAGAAGACAGACACTGGCAGTACTCGCAGCTTTAGCCAATCATCCTCAGTGAATCAAAATCAGAGACCTTATGTGGGAAAGAAGCCTCAGTGTAGCAAATGTGGGTTTCATCATTTTGGGCAGTGTGATCGAGTTTGTCGCAGGTGCGACAAGGTAGGCCATGAGGCCAAGGATTGTAGGGCTCCTCAGCCAAAACAGCAGCAGCAGCAGACTCAGCCGAATCAGAGACAACAAGGGCAGCAATCTCAGCAGAGTCAGGGGTCTAGAAAAGGATGTTATCAGTGTGGGGCTGAGGGGCATATGAAGCGGGATTGCCCACAATTGAAACAGAATACAGGTGGTAACAACACAGGGAGCAATGGAGGGAACAATGGGGGCAACGTGGTGCGTGGACGTGGATTTACTATTGGAGCTGGTGAAGCTCGGAACGACGGCAATGTAGTTACTGGTACGTTCTCTGTTAATGGTGTTTATGCTTCTATATTATTTGATTCGGGCGCCGATTGGAGTTATGTGTCTACGGGGTTCGGTAGTCGTCTAGGGTTGAGTCCTACACCTCTTGTTGTAAAGCATGTAGTGGAAATAGCAAATGGTAAAACTATTGAAGCGTCTCATGTCCTCATGGGTTGCAAATTAGATCTCTTAGGTCAAGTATTTGACATTGACCTACTCCCTGTCACTCTCGGAAGCTTCGATGTAGTTGTCGGAATGGATTGGTTATCCAAATATCAGGCGGAAATTCTCTGCAAGGAGAAAGTCGTTCGTATTCCCCTTGCTAGTGGTGAATCTTTATCTGTTCAGGGTCATCGTAGCGGTGCTACAGTAGGTATTATCTCAGCCATGAAGGCTCTAAGTTGTCTACGTAAGGGCTATCCTTCCCTTTTGGCCCTTGTTACTGACTCTCAGGCTGACGAGAGGAAACTCGAAGACCTTCCTGTTGTTCGAGAGTTTCCTGATGTTTTTCCTGAAGAGCTCCCTGGTTTACCTCCACATCGTCAGGTGGAATTTCAGATTGAACTCCAGCCAGGAGCAGCGCCAATTGCTCGTGCTCCATACCGTCTTGCACCAGGAGAGTTGCAAGAATTATCGAACCAACTTCAAGAGTTACTAGACAGGGGTTTCATTCGTCCTAGCTCTTCTCCTTGGGGAGCCCCTGTATTATTTGTGAAGAAGAAGGACGGGTCTTTTCGTATGTGCATCGATTATCGCGAGCTCAACAAGGTGACAATCAAAAACCGCTACCCTTTACCACGCATTGACGACTTGTTTGACCAGCTGCAAGGGTCAAGTTTCTATTCAAAGATTGACTTGAGGTCAGGATATCATCAGGTACGGGTTAGAGAGGAGGATGTACCTCGAACAGCTTTTCGAACGCGGTATGGCCACTACGAATTTCTGGTTATGCCATTCGGGATGACCAACGCACCAGCGGTCTTCATGGATCTCATGAACCGCGTGTGCAAACCTTACCTTGACGACTTCGTTATCGTTTTCATTGACGACATATTGATCTACTCCAAGAACAAGAAAGACCACGAGCGCCATCTTCGTCTTATTTTGGAGCTCCTGAGGAAGGAGCAGTTGTACGCAAAGTTTTCTAAGTGTGACTTCTGGATTCGGGAAGTACACTTTCTCGGGCACATCGTTAACGAAATGGGTATTCATGTGGATCCTGCTAAGATTGATGCTATTCGAAATTGGGCGGCACCAAAGAATCCTTCGGAGGTGCATCAATTTCTTGGTCTTGCGGGATATTATCGTCGGTTTATTCGGGATTTTTCTAAGATTGCTCAACCTCTCACCGCCCTGACTCAAAAGAAAGTTGTTTATTCTTGGGGATCGAATCAGGAAGAAGCTTTTCAGCTCTTAAAGCAGAAGTTGTGCAGCGCGCCGATTTTATCTCTACCAGAGGGTACTGAAGATTTTGTGGTTTATTGCGATGCGTCTATTCAGGGTCTCGGCTGCGTGTTGATGCAGCGAGACAAGGTGATAGCCTATGCTTCTCGACAGTTGAAGGTACACGAGAAGAACTATACGACACACGACCTGGAGTTAGGAGCCGTAGTCTTTGCGTTGAAGATTTGGAGGCATTACCTGTACGGTACCAAGTGTACCATCTATACCGATCACAGGAGTCTTCAACATATCTTCGACCAGAAGGAATTGAATATGCGGCAACGTCGTTGGGTCGAGCTTTTTAATGATTATGAGTGTGCTATCAAGTATCATCCGGGTAAAGCTAATGTTGTAGCTGATGCCCTTAGTCGCAAGGAACCGAAGCAGAAGCGTGTTCGTGCCCTACAGCTTACTATTCACTCTGATTTACCTGCCCGGATTCGTTCAGCTCAGATTGAAGCGTTAAAGGAAGAAAATATCGAAGCCGAAGGACTACGAGGGCTATACAAGAAGAAGTTCGAACAACGGTCTGACAATATCTACTACTTCATGGAACGGATATGGGTTCCTTCATTTGGTGATCTTCGAGAACTTGTGATGGACGAAGCACACAAGTCACGATATTCTATTCATCCAGGGTCTGATAAGATGTACCAGGACCTCAAGGTTTTATATTGGTGGCCGAACATGAAAGCTATTATTGCCACCTACGTAAGTAAGTGTTTGACCTGTGCTAGGGTCAAGGCAGAGTACCAGAAGCCTTCGGGACCACTTCAGCAGCCGGAGATACCTATGTGGAAATGGGAACAGATCGCTATGGATTTTGTTACGGGGTTACCTAGAACACAGGCAGGGAACGATACTATATGGGTGATTGTCGACCGCCTCACAAAGTCAGCACATTTCCTAGCAATCAAGGAGACAGATAAGTATTCGCAGCTCGCAGCGGTGTACCTTAAAGAGGTGGTTTCTAGGCACGGGGTGCCGACTTCTATTATTTCTGATCGAGATCCTCGTTTTACTTCGGAGTTATGGCAGGCTATGCATAGGTCGTTCGGCTCACGTCTTGATATGAGCACGGCCTATCATCCACAAACGGATGGTCAAAGTGAACGCACTATTCAGACACTAGAGGATATGCTGCGGGCATGTGTGATTGATTTTGGGAAAGGATGGGAGAAGCACTTGCCGTTGGTAGAGTTCTCCTACAATAACAGCTACCACACCAGTATCAAAGCGGCACCATTTGAGGCATTGTATGGGAGGAAGTGTCGTTCACCTCTCTGCTGGGCTGAGGTAGGTGATAGCCAGATCACAGGTCCTGAGATGGTACTCGAAACTTCTGATATGATCGTGAAAATCAGAGAACGTATGGCAGCTGCTCGTGACCGCCAGAAGGCCTATGCGGACAAGCGTGCCAAAGAGGTAGTGTTCGAAGTAGATGATCGCGTCATGCTGAAAGTCTCACCGTGGAAAGGGGTTGTACGCTTTGGGAAGCGTGGCAAGCTGAACCCACGTTATGTTGGGCTGTTTAAAGTTCTTGAACGTATCGGTAAGGTGGCTTATAGGTTGGAGTTACCTACTGAGCTGGGTAATGTTCACGACGTATTCCATGTATCACAGTTAAAGAAGTGTTATGCTAACGACCCCTTAGCGGTACCTTTTCAAGAGTTAAAAGTTGACGACAAGATGCAGTTTGTTGAAGAACCCATCGAGATCATGGACCGTGAGGTCAAAGTGCGTAAACACAGTCGTATTCCCATCGTTAGGGTTCGTTGGAACTCAAGACGTGGACCAGAGTTCACGTGGGAGCGCGAGGACCAGATGAAGCTAAAGTACCCCCACCTATTTCCCAAAGATAAAGCAGAGTCAAGCAAAACTGGTGAATCTCGGGGCGAGATTCCTCTTCAAGTTGGGGATGATGTCACAACTGAGCAGAACCCGCAACAATCCTGATTTCTCACTTCGTTTCTCGCACACTTGACGCTTGCCAATTTCGGGACGAAATTTCCTTCAAGTTGGGGATGATGTGACAACCCGAACTTTCAAGGCAAGTAATGTTCCATCTTTCGATCCTTACTCTTCGTTGTCTTCCTTTAATACGTTAAAACTCTGTTAGATGGATCGGTACACTAATTTAATAGCTAATGTTTCGACACAATGGGCCGCATCACCACTCACTTTAAGTCAACCTTGGCAGCCCATTTACTTAAATGTAACCTTGGCCCAATACACTAATAGATGTATAACAAAGAACAATCGGCCCACTGTTGAGTTGTTTGTAACCGGCCTGTTTAGGCTTGATGTATAATGCTTGGAGGATACGTAAGTGCAACTATATCTTCCCCACACATTATTAATTTACGCATAACCTTATAACAAACCCTACATCCCTTTAGTTGCGATCGGCAGGAGAGAAGACCCCCCCCTCCTTTCTTGTGAGTTATCATCTAGGTTAGTAATTCTATGCTATATTAATTGCTAACTGATTGTTCTTTAGGTGTTATTAGTATAATAATACATCATAGTTATGAGAATATGAATATGTTTGTTTAACTTGGTTTAATCTTGTTCGGTTATGTGTGGCTGTTCGACATGTCGAATGCATGAATTGGTTAAGCAGCATGTTGGATTTGTTGAAAATATGAATAATGTAATGTTTGAACTATTATGTTGCATGATGATCACCTAGAACCGAGGAGGGTATGATGAATAAGGGTTAAATATTGTGTTATATATTAGGGTTCATAATTAGAGAATATTGTATTCTTCGATCCCACTGTAGAATGATTTTGCATGAGGAATTCTTGTGATAACCACATATCATGTAAACTGTTGACGATGTGAACTATGTGGGGGTAATCGATGATGGGCAAGGAAGATCATGTATACATTCTTGATAGTAGGGTATAAATAATTGTTGACAATCATGAATTAATTAATAGTGATGAACCAATGAGTTAAACAAGGTAAAGGGTAACTGTGCACATGTTTGGGCCGAGTTAGGGAACAATGATTACATACGGATTGTACATGATTACCTTATGTTGGGTTTGATACTTTAGGGTTGCACGTCACACTAATAATATGTATTCCGGGCCACTGTGCATTGGGCCGTAACCATCATCTCAGACCACATAGGTGGATTCGATTAAAATATATTCTTGGGCCATGTATCTAGCACTTAGTCATAGGCCATGTACGGTGTGTGGACCGAAGGACTATAACGAACAAACTAAAGCTGGGCCGTGTAGTAATTGTAACGGGAACCTAAGTGGGCCGAACAGGTGGATGGGCCGCACTGTTAGACGGATAGCCACTGGTATTGGGCTGCACACTCACTAGTGGGCTTACTAAACCACACACTTGCAAACCGACCACACAATAAGTTGGACCTTATGTTTTTGGGGCCGTGGGGCTGGGAAACTGTCACCCGAATCTTGGACTTGTGTTATGATGATTATGATGTAAATGTTTATTGTGTGTGTGTGCTGATGTGATATATGAACGTGTAATGTGAAGGTGTATATGTATATAGCCGAGTACTCGCTACAGCTTGTATGATAATATGTGCTTTACTTGTTTACCAGTTGTGAAATGTATATAAAGAAGGTGTGAATTCTGAATAAATGAAACTGATTTCCATTGGAAACATATTAGGGTTTGGGGTGTCCCACAATAATACAAGTAACAAAGTCTAACCGAGCAAACCAAAGGTGAGTTCATTGCTCTTTTCTCAAGCATGGATCCCAGGGAAGGGATAACGGGTAACGTTCCAAAGAGGAATGCATGTGTAATGGGATGTTGGTTATCATACTCAGTTTTCTATCATTGTAAGACCACTACATCTACCGGGTCGTTGCTTGTAGGGCAACGGGGGTTATTAGTTGATAGCGCTATTAGGTTTGGCACCCTCACGACGTTCGAGGAGAACGGGCGTGAACTAATTACCTTAAAACATGACCAATGCTTTGATAGAGGCATTGGGGTTGGCAATCATATATCATATGGCCATTCGGTAATCGAGTAATAACAACATCGAAACATCAACTATCATAACGACAAACAACATATCGTCTTGTAAACTGTTTTACTCACATGACTGGTAACACAACTTGGTAAACAAACACAAACCTTGAACTCACCAGCGTAGTCTGACACACTTGTTTACATGCTTGTAGGTAACTATTGAAGGAACTTGGGAGCTTGCCGTCTGATGCTGCTGGAGTGGTTGTGGTCATAATAAACAGTTATTTTGATTTGGTTTTGATACATTTACACACTTATACATTTATGCTTCCGCTCAGTACTTTGGTTTTGGTTTAACTTTTCAAACGATATATTTCTTTCAATTGGGTATTTTAATACATTATAACTTGTGTTTGATATGATTGGTGGCTCTTTGTTGAATCGTCGCATCCCCATTAGGGACATACCCTAGGTGGAAATTTGGGGGTGTGACAAATGATCTTGTCGGTTGTTTCTTGCACTATTTCAGGTCCAGATAGTTGTTTTTCCCCAATTTCTGCCCAACAGACTGGGGTTCGGCACTTTCGTCCATAAAGTGCTTCGAATGATGGAGCATTGATACTGGTGTGATAACTGTTATTATAAGTAAATTCTATTAATGGTAAGTGATTGTCCTAATTACCTCCGAAATCAATTACACAAGCTCTAAGCATGTCCTCCATTGTTTGAATCGTTCTTTCGCTTTGTCCGTCCGTTTGAGGATGATAAGTTGTGCTTAGATTTAGCTTGGTTCCCATTGCCTTTTGGAAACTTGCCCAAAAATGAGAGGTAAAACGGCTATCCCTATCAGAAACAATTGATAAAGGAATTCCATGTAATGAAACTACTTCATTTACAACAACTTGGCTAATTGATCCATACTGAAAGTTTCCTTCATTGGTAGGAAATGAGCTGACTTAGTTAGCCTATCGACAATCACCCAGATTGTATCATTACCTTTCCTTGTCTTGGGTAATTTGGTAACAAAATCCATTGTTATCAATTCCCATTTCCACATGGGCATTTCTAACTGTTATAGCAATCCTGAGGGTTTCTGATGTTCAGCTTTGACTTGTGAACAAGTTAAACATTTAGAAACATAAGCTGCTATATCCTTTTTCATTCCTATCCACCAAAAATTCTTTCTTAAATCCTGATACATCTTATCACTTCTAGGATGCATCGTATATTTAGACTGATGGGCTTCTTCAAATATACGGTGACGTAGGTTTCCTAATTTAGGTATCCACATTCTTTTCTTATGGAATCACCAAATTCCATCTGTTCCTTGTCCTAGTTCTTTTATCATCCCTTTTAATTTTTCAGTATCATCCTTGATTACTGATTCTTGTGCTTCTCTTATTTGTTCATTTAAATCTACTTGTAGATTTAATTTAAGAGAACGTACCCTTTTTGGCTTTTCATGATACTTTCGGCTTAAAGCATCAGCCACTACATTTGCCTTTCCTGCATGGTACTGGATATTACAATCACAATCGCTAAGAATCTCCATCCAGCGTCTTTGTCTCATATTCAGCTCTTTTTGCCCAAATACATACCTTAAACTCTTATAATCAGTGAAAATAGTAAACTTACTACCATAAAGGTAATGTCTCCAAATCTTCAGGGCAAAAATTATAGCTCCTAATTCTAAATCATGGGTGGAATAATTCTCTTCATGTTTCTTAAGTTGTCTAGATGCGTAAGCTATAACCTTTTGACGTTGCATCAATACACTTCCATAACCTAACTTAGAAGCGTCACAATAGACTATAAAGTCTTCAGTTCCTTCTGGTAACGCTAGTATGGGTGTGTGGGTTAATCTTTGCTTAAGAATACTAAAGGCTTCTTCCTGTTTTGGTCCCCATTCAAACTTAACAGATTTACAGGTTAACTTAGTTAAGGGAATGACTATTCTAGAAAAATCTCGAATAAACCTTCTGTAATAGCCGGCCAATCCTAAGAAACTTCTAACCTCGGTTGGTGATTCAGGGGTTTTCCATTTGGTAATTGCCTCGATCTTTGTGGGATCCACATGAATTCCTTCATGATCGACTAGATGTCCAAGAAATTGTACTTGTTCTAACCAAAACTCACACTTTGAAAACTTAGCATAAAGCTTTTCCTTCCTTAATAAACTTAAAAGTGCGTGCAAATGCTTTGCATGATCCTCTTTACTTTTAGAATAGATAAGAATATCATCTATAAAGACAATTATGAATTTATCCAAATATGGCTTACATATTCGGTTCATCATGTCCATAAATGCAGCTAGGGCATTGGTTAAATCAAATGGCATGACAGTAAATTCATAATGGCCATACCTTGTTCTGAATGCGGTTTTAGGAATGTCCTCTTCCTGTACCTTTAATTGATGATATCCTGACATTAAATCGATTTTAGAGAAAAATCGAGCTCCTTGCAGTTGATCGAACAGATCATCGATTCTTGGTAATGGATACCGATTCTTAATCATGACCTTGTTCAATTCACGGTAGTCAATGCACATACGCATCGATCCGTCCTTCTTTTTAACGAATAAAATCGGTGCTCTCCATGTCGATGAGCTTGGCTGTATGAATCCTTTCTCCAACAATTCGTCTAACTGTTTCTTCAGTTCCTGCATTTCTGCTGGTGCCAAACGGTAAGTTGCTTTGGCAATTGGTGCTGTCCCTGGTAGTAGGTGAATTCTGAATTCAACTTCTCTGTCTGGCGGTAGTCCTGACAATTCTTCTGGAAAGACATCTAAAAACTGGGATACTACTGGAATATCCTTTAGTTCTTTTCCTTTAGTGTTAGTGATTATAGAAATCAAATACACTATAGATCTTTTTCTTATACAACTTGCTGTTTTCATCACAGAGATGAATTTTGTGGATCTAGATGGCTTATCTCCTTTAATTGTGATCTTTTCACCCTTTGGTGAATCTTCTTGAATTGACTTTTGATCACATAAAATACTGGCTTTATTAGCTATTAACCAATACATTCCTAATACAACATCAAATCCTGCCAGATTCATCGGGTAAAGGTTTGCAATAAACTTTTGATTTAAAAATTCTATTCTTGCTCCCTGCAAGATTTCAGAAATCCTAACTGTTTCTCCATTTACTGTCTCTACTAGACATTCTTGTGGGAGTTTAGTTAATGATTGATTTAGAAGTTTGCAAACCGAAGTATTAATAAAACTTTGGTTCGCACCAGAGTCAAATAATACTTTGGCAAAAATATCATTAACTAAAAACGTACCGGCTATCACGTCCGGAATCATCTTGGCTTCATCTGCAGTCAGAACAAATGCTCTAGCATTTTTAGTGTTCTTGTTGTTTGTAGCTGGAGCTAATTTCGGATAGTTTGGCTTGATATGACTTTGTTCTCCGCAGTTGTAGCATATCCTGTTGTTGGCTTTCTTCCTGCAGTCTTCTTCCTTGTGTCCCGATATTTTGCAGAAATTACAATATATGGAGCATCTTCCAGAATGCTTCCTTTTGCAATATTTGCAATAAGGTGCAAATGTAGAACCTACATTTTTCCCACGATTGGAATTTCCAGAATGGAATTCCTGGGTAAGCCTTTGAGCTAGGTTCCTCCTTTGATCCTCTTCCCTTGTACGCACTAACTCATCTGTCAAGGTATTTGCTAGTTCTACGGCTTCTTCTATAGTTTGAGGTCTAGCTGCTTTGACTACATGCCTAATTTCCCCGATTAATCCCCAGATGTAACGGGAGATTAATACTGGTTCAGCTGATGCAAGGGTTGGTACTATTCTAGCATATTCAAAGAATGTGGTAGTATAACCCTTACTATCTACCCCGATCATCCTAAGGTTCAGGAACTTATTCGTTGTCTGTTCCTTTTCATTGGGAGGGAAGAATTTCCTTTCTACCATGTTCTTAAATTCCTCCCATTCCATGTTGTAAACCCTATCACTTCCCCTTGACTGGAGGATAGTGTTCCACCATTCTAAGGCTGAGTTCTTAAATAGATTGGAAGCAAACATTATCTTATCCTCTTCCGCACATTTGCTTATTTTTAAAATAGCCTCAGTCTTTTCTATCCAGCGTAGAGTTGCAATGGGTCCTTCAGTGCCCGAGAATTCTATTGGTTTGCAGGACCAGAATTCTTTGTAACAACAACCATAAGGCATGGTTCTTTTTCTTTTGGGAATGGGCGCTTGAAGTAGAGGCCCATTGTTCACGTTGTGTTCAGGTTTGGTTGGTCGCTTACTGCTATGTTTACTTTTATTATCAGCTTCCTTAACAGTTTGGATAATAAATGGCATCGCATCTATTATTCCTTGTGCCACTATGTGTTCGATGACACTATTATCCACTTGGTTTCCATTGTTATTGTTGTTTGGATTCTCATTAATCGAGTTATTGTCATTCTGAATATTATCATTCTGGTTTTCCTGATTCACTTCTTTGTCCATCTGAATTTTAAACATTTACCACGTATTAATATCGCAAAATAATATTTAATGCAACCAATCACACAACGCGCAGGTTGATAAAAAACGTCAAGCATTGCGACTTTACTTTTTCTTATAATATTATATGCATCTACTACAAACCAAGACTGGAAGTTAAAATTACAATACCAACTGAAATAAAAATTACACTAATAGTAGTAGGCATCCGTAGTTTTTTTTCATACACAGATATTATATATTATTATATTATATTATTATTATTACTACCATCTCCACCATCAGTTCTACAGATATGGATTCATCTAAAAATCCATATTGCGCTCGTCATACTTCCAGTCGAGTTGCTCTCCCACCTGTCGCATTCTCTCACTACTCTCTAAAATTTCCTCACTAAATGTCCTAACTTCTTGTACATTGTCTGCACTCATTGGGGGTGCAGGTTCTAGGACTGGGTTCGGAATCTAGGGTGCGGGTTCCTGGTATGGGGGTGTAGGTGCCTGGTATGGGTAAGGATTCTCTAAGATCTCTCTAATGAATACATCATTATCATAATAAGGATCTAAAGGGTCTAAACCTGGGTAGGCTCCTAAATTCGGCATGGGCATGTCTTCATATATGGGGTAACGTTGCACATAGTCCCTATTGTCGTCCCACCACGGGTCGTAATTTGGGTCTAAGGGGTTAGGTGCGGGTACCCTAGGTATCTCCTCCGGGTTAAAATCATGCATTTCTACTTGATTTTCAGGGTTTTCTATTTCCATTGGTTGGTCAGGAATTGGTGGTTGTGGTTGAGGTGCTATCATTTGTTCTAAGTTAGGGTCGGCTGCAGTGGTTGCTAAGATATGGAAATTAGCTAAACCCCTATTAATCATGTCCTGGGCATGGGCATCGGTTTCTCTTTTGGCTGCTGCTAGTACCCTCTGTTCTTGCAACTTTTTCATATGCTTCCTACGCTCATGTGCTCCCCTACTGAACCATCCTCTCTTTTTCTGAGGGAATGGCTCTTCAGACTGAGCCTTAAACACGAATATTCCTTTTTCAGTATCAGCAGAGTACCCTGAGAGGGCAGGCTGTGAAGAGGCACCTTCGCTTCTAAGCAAACCAGACAATTGACGATGCGCGTCGGATGGTCCTTGGTCGCTCATACTGTAAACTAAGAAATAGTCAAATAACACATAACAATAAAATACAGTTATGCACGTATTTCCGTAATTTATTTCCTAGCACTTTGAATTTTATTTTGGTGTCAGCAGAACGTGGCTGAATCAGTGGCTTAGCTCTGATACCACCTTCTGTTGCAACCCCCTATCTGTCCTAGGAACGGGCGACCGCGAACGACATTGTCGGTGGTATCGGTGTTTATTAATTTGGTAGCGGAAATTACATCAGGACCGTAGTTAGGAAATATTTTATCAGAGTAAAACACCACGTTTTATATAAATAAACACATTGGGATAAAACCCAAGTTTTCATTACAAACTGATTTATAGGGATAAATCCCATTTTATTTAAAATAAAACGCCTTCTGTATTTAGGTAACTTTTATAGCCACTTTTCCAAGCCTTCAGTGCTGTCCAGCTGGCTTATAATTGGCTTTCACATTGTGTTACCTGAAACGCGTTTAAAAACATTTTGTCAGTGGGAAATACTGGTGAGTAAATCCCAGTTCAATCAAGAAAAGTTTTATTAATTTTAAACAGTATTGAGAGCGATTACAATGTTTACATCTACATAACTCATTCAGTACTTGCCACTCGACCGGATATCTGGCTATGGTCATATCACACATTGGCTAACCCATTGTCCAATTGTGAAGATTATCAAGTAATGCATACAAAACCCCATAATACCGGTAGTAATTGAAGAATTACAAAGACTCAATCACTGCTAAATTGCATTGTAAAATGTTTAAGGTTTTGTAAAAACTGTTTTAAAAAAGGAGATTACTCACAAAAAAGTTTACAAAAAGAAGGATTACTCACATTGTTGTCTTAGGTTTTCTGTAAGGATTTCCTGGGAATTATCTATAATTTACATAAATTCACACGTTTAGTATAATAACCCATTTTAACATTAGTAATACCCTCCCCGAGATGGCATTCCAACGACTACGTCGGGCAGAACCACGACAGCCGTTACAGAACCCTAGATCAATCGGGCAGAGTATCTAATACGTATCCAGGGGTTATGATACTTACAACGGAGCAGAACTTCGTTATTTAGGGGGATATTATACCCGAGTATAATGCCTACTATGAGAAAATTGAGAGAGAAAGTCGAGAAATGAACGATTTGGGACTGAAGGCCTTGTCGCAATTTATAGGGCTGGTCTGGCTTGTCGTCGCGCCCCGCGTAGCACACAGCCAGGGCCTTCGCGACCCGCGACGCCAGCTGGGGTAGGCCCTAGCTTGGCTGACTCGGTCACTAGCCTCGACGGGTGTTGGGCCACGTGGCGGCCTGGGGTTGCGCTAGCCGTCACCCGGTCGCGGCCCGCGTAGGCTGTAGCCAAAGGCTACGCGCCCCGCGACAGCCTCCATTTCTTTGTTTTTAATTATTTTTAATAATATTAAAGGTATTCAGGCCCTGTTTTCGCGTACGAGGTGTATTTTAAGACATATAGGGGTATTTTAAATATTTTTAGGGTGTCGAAAATATTTCGAGGGTGTCGGTTTATTTTAGAGTTGTTATACCCCACGTATGCAATACGTAGGGTCAGATCACTTTACTATTGATTGCTTTGAATTCTGTATTCAAGGATATTCAACCCAGAATTTTTGCATGCAATGTGATAGTGTTGGAGTGAGTGAAGAATAGAACAAGTGAAGCACAAGTTCTAAAGAGAGTGAGATTTCTGGAATGGCGTTTGTTACTTATAGAGAGGGAGTCATGCATGAAAGGAAACCTTTGACCAGTGATCCGAGGATGCAGTGAGGGGGCTGCCCTTTTTGGTAGGTTGAAGGCTTCGGACCTGCGGATAAAAGGAAGTCTCTTCCCTCATGCACCTTTTGCGGCTGGGTGGGAGAGATCACACGTAAAGTGTGATGTGGTTTGTCATTGTTTGTGCTTTTTGCTATTCACCACAGCTGGTCATTTCCGAACCCTTTTACCTTTTAACCCTTTAAGCTATATTATACTTTAGCGAATTTATTAAGCTTGAGCTACCCACATCATCATACCTAAAGTAGGCATTTGAATGATAGATGATTTGGTCCTTTAGTGTTTGTACCAATTCACTTCATATTCTAACCAAACATTTTATCCTCGGAATCCCGTATGTATTAGTTTTGCCATCATGCAATTGTACCTATGATCCTATTGTTCTAACCACCAAATACAGTAAGCTTGATCATGCACACAAAATCCCACCAAGATATCATAATCAAACTACCATAATCTCCATAGCCCCAATAACCAATTCGACAAACAAAAAACACAACAAACCATCAAAACCTAACCTTCACTATACCCGAACCCACACCCTCATTACATCAACTCTTCAAACACGCCCTTCCGCTCTCCATATTTTGCTCAAAAACCTTCTTCTCAACCTATTATCATCAAAATACCTAGTATAAGGATGCCCTTTTGGAACAAGCCTTCTATACTTCCCAAACCTGTTTTCAGCATCATCATCCTTCCCCAACATTGTATCCACAATCCCTTGCACAAATAGGGTCCCTCGTTGGCTAGTTGAAGTTGACTTATTAAAAACTGAAATATGAGTCGAGTTTAAACAAGCTAGAGATAGGCGTTTTATCGTTTAGAGTTTGATTAAAGTGATAAGTTTAAACGAGTCTATTGTTTATGATATAGTAACTTTTAGAGTTAAATGTCATTTTAGTCCCTGTGGTTTGGGCTATTTTTCCAGTTTAATCCAAATGTTTCATTTTTCGCCTGTGGGTCCAAAAAGGTTTCGTCGTTGCCATTTTAGTCCACTGGGTTAACTTCATATATTTTTTCTGTTAACAACAAGGGAAATTCAGTCATTTTATATGTAATTCTGCTAACTAGAAGAGCAATTCGGCCATATAAAATGACTGAATTGCCCTTCTCGTTAACAGAAAAAATGGATAAAGTTAACACAGTAAACTAAAATGGCAACGGTCAAACCTTTTTGGACCCATAGGCGAAAAATGAAACCTTTGGACTAAACTGACAAAATGACCCAAACCACAAGGACTAAAATGACATTTAACTCATAACTTTTATTAATATAATACGTATTATTATATATTTAGTGATAAAAATATGGAATAATGGATTTTAATAATCCTAACTTTTAGTCATTGGCCGGCAACGGTCTCAACTTAAAAAATAACCAGTGATGGTCCCACCTTTTCATATATTATAAACCAATGGACCTTTACTAAACCGAAAAGGATAAGGGGGAAAAAGAAATTAAAGTTATATTAGTAAAGGTCCATTAGTTTACAATATGTGAAAATGTGAGACCATCACTAGTAATTTTTGAAGTTGAGACTGTTACCGGCCAACGGTTGATAGTCTGGATTATTAAAATTCACTATTTCTAAAAAAATATATATTATGCTATATAAATGTTATAATTGTTATGAACAAGCCTAATAGCAAGACGATGAGAATAGATATCGGGAGAGAGAAGATGTTTATTATTATTGGTACATCATACACAATAGAATACATGAACTATTTATAGGGGTAATAAACTTGGAGAACAAGTTGGTTTATATTAGGAGTTGATAATCTAAATATATTCTTTATAATACTCCCCCTGATTATCAACTTCATAAGCTTAATGTTGCCTCATTAAAAACCTTGCAAGGAAAACCCAATGGGACAAAACCTTGACTAAGGGAAAAAGAGTGCAGCCCGTATTATCTCCCCCTGATGATGATCACTTAAGCTTCTTGAGTCGACGCATCCCGATCCCATGAACTAACTTTTTGAATGTTGAGGTTGGAAGTGATTTAGTGAACAAGTCTGCCAAATTTTCGCTGGAACGAATTTGTTGGACAACAATATCTCTATTCTTTTGTAGATCATGTGTAAAAAAGAACTTTGGCAAAATGTGCTTTGTTCTATCACCTTTGATGTATCCTTCCTTTAGTTGAGCAATGCATGCTGCGTTGTCTTCATGTAAGATTGTTGGTCCCTCATCTCCCGAAGAAATACCACAAGATCTACGAATGTGTTGTATTACAGTTCTTAACCAAATGCATTCTCGACTAGCTTCATGTATTGGCAATATTTCTGCATGATTAGATGATGTGGCTGTGATTGTTTTCTTTACCGAACGCCATGAAATTGCAGTACCTCCACTTGTAAATAAATATCCAATTTGAGATCGCCCAGTGTGAGGATCAGACAAATACCCTGCATCTGCAAAACCAACCAAACCTGTTTTCGATTGATTTATAAAATACAAACCCATATCTTTTGTACCTTGAAGGTATCTAAATATTTGTTTTACCCCATTCCAATGCCTCTTTGTTGGGCATGAACTATATCTTGCCAACAAATTTAAAGAAAATGATATATCAGGTCGTGTATGGCTAGCATGAAACATTAGTGCACCAATTGCACTTAAATATGGTACTTCTGGACCAAGGATTTCTTCTCCATCTTTAGGAGGTCGGAATGGGTCTTTTTCCACATCAAGAGGCCTTACAACCATTGGGGTACTCAATGGATGTGATTTTTCCATATAAAATCTTTTTAGTAGTTTCTCTATGTAAGTTTCTTGATGCACAAGGATTCCACCATTAAGGTGTTCAATTTGTAATCCAAGACAAAACTTTGTCTTTCCAAGGTCTTTCATTTCAAATTCTCTTTTCAAGTATTCAACTGCCTTTTGAAGCTCCCCTGGAGTTCCAATTATATTCATGTCATCAACATATACAGCAATTATAACATATTCAGAGCCTGACCTTTTTATAAAAATACACGGGCATACAAAATCATTTTTATAGCCTTCTTTCAACAAATATTCACTAAGGCGATTATACCACATACACCTAGATTGTTTTAGCCCATATAATGATTTGTTTAATTTGATTGAAAGATGTTCTCGAGAACTAGATTTACATGAGTTTGGCAATTTGAATCCTTCAGGAAGTTTCATGTAAATATCAGTATCAAGTGAGCCATAGAGGTAGGCTGTCACAATATCCATTAGACGCAAATCGATCCCTTCTTGTATTACCAGACTAATAAGATAACGAAAAGTTGTTGCATCCACCACTGGAGAATATGTCTCCTCATAATCAATTCTAGGTCTTTGTGAAAAATCCTTGTGCTACTAATCTTGCCTTGTATCGTACAATTTCATTTTTCTCATTACGTTTTCGCACAAAGACCCATCTATATCCAACAGGATTTACACCTTCAGGTGTATGGGCCACAGGTCCAAAAACTTCTCGTTTATTTAGGGAATTCAATTCTGCCTCTATCGCCTCTTTCCATTTTTGCCAATCATTTCTTTGTTTACATTCCTCAACTGATTTTGGTTCTTGATCCTCATTGTTTTCCATTACTTGTAGCGCTACATTATATGAAAAACTATCATCGACGTCGATTTCGCTTCGGTTCCATACCTTTCTAGACATGATATAATTAATTGTGATCTCTTCGTTTTCAGGTACCTGAGGTTCTTCTAGAACCATCATGTCTAGTGTCTCTTCTGGAGACTCCTTTTCTTGCGTTACTGTTACCTCGACTTGATCATCTACATTATTTGCTCCCTTTTTCTTTCGAGGATTTTTATCTTTAGAACCGATTGGTCTACCACGTTTTAGGCGTGCATTAGACTCATTACCAACATGTGGTTGTCCTTGTGGGACACCTATTTTAACTGGAGCATTAACAACTGGTATATGTGACTTAGTCACTCTCTTTGGATCGGTGAATGCATCTGGTAATTGATTTGCTAATCCTTGTAAATGAATTATCCTTTGAACTTCTAGTTCACATTGTTTAGTTCGAGGATCAAGATGAGATAATGATAATTCATTCCAAATAATACTATTATCCAGCTGTTTTTTGTCTCCCCCTAATGTTGGGAATGTTGATTCAACAAAATGACAATCACTAAATCGAGCTGTAAATAAATCACCCGTTGTAGGTTCTAAATACTTAATGATCGATGGTGATTCATACCCAACATATATTCCTAACCTCCTTTGAGGCCCCATCTGTGTGCGTTGTGGTGGAGTGATTGGAACATATACAGCACAACCAAAAATCCTTAGATGGGAAATATTTGGCTCCTGACCAAGAACCAAATTTAATGGGGAAGAAGTATGATAACTCGTTGGCCTGATGCGAATTAGTGTTGCTGCACGTAAAATTGCATGTCCCCAAGCAAATGCTGGTAGTTTTGATTTCACAATCATTGGTCTTGCAACCATTTTAAGTCGCTTGATAAGCGATTCAGCAAGCCCATTTTGTGTATGTACATGAGGTATAGGATGCTCTACATGACATGCAATAATCATTAAATGTTTGGGATGTAAATTCACCAGCATTGTCTAATCGAATATTATTGATGGGGTAATCGGGAAAATGTGCTCTTAGCCTTATTAATTGAGCAAGTAGTCGTGCAAATGTCATATTACAACTTGATAGTAGGCACACGTGTGACCATCTAGTTGATGCATCAATTAAGACCATAAAATATCTAAATGGTCCACTAGAAGGATGTATAGGTCCACAAATATCCCCATGTATTCTTTCCAAAAAAAATCAGGGCTTCAGTCCCCACCTTCATTGGTGATGGGTGAGTAATCAACTTCCCTTGTGAACATGCCCAACTGAATTTTCTATAATTTTTCGCATCATTGTTGATCCGGGATGGCCTAACCGGTCATGCCATATGATAAAATTTTCTTGGTCTATAAACTTCTTGTTTATGACTGCATTTGATTCGATTGCATTAATTTTAGTATAATACAAACCAGAGGCAAGTGCGGGCAACTTTTCTAACACATGTTTTTTACCCGAACTTATATTTGTGATATGAAGGTACTCATCATGTCCCTCAGATGTAATCTCAAGATGATATCCGTTTAAACGAACATCTTTAAAACTTATTAGATTTCTTTGAGACATTGGGGAAAATAACGCATTGGTTATTTTAAATGGTGTTCCACCTGGAAACACTACATAAGCTTCTCCAAAGCCTTCAATTAATTTTGATTTACCAGATATAGTACCAACATTTGCCTTTTTCATGGTTAAAGTAGAGAAATAACTCTTTTTCTTAAGAATCGTATGCGTTGATGCGCTGTCTATTAGACATATATCTTCTCCACTAATAGGGATCTTAGTTAAACACTCCATATGCTTCAAAACAAAACAAAATCATATAAATAAAATGTCTAACATGCTTCAAACATAACAAATCCCAAAACAAAACTCAAACAAAATGTCTTAAAGAACTGAAGGAAATAACATCACTTAAAAACTAATAATTCATATGTAAGGAAAATTGCAAGCATCCAACTGGGTTGTATCAGCCACAATATCACCAGAATCCAAGTTAGTTGGCTCAATAAGGAAAACATCATAATCCAAATTAGTTGTATCATTATGGTCTTTATCAACATTTGCAACCCCATATGTAAAATTTGTCTCTATTTCTTTTGCTTTGTCTTTGATGAATTGTTGATAAAGTTCCACCAAGTGTTTGGCCGTACGACAAGTCTTCGACCAATGATTGTTACTTCCACATCGGTAACATGCATTCGATGAATATCCCACCTTCTTTTTATTTTTTTCATCGCTGGATTTATTTTCATTATTATGCCACTTTTGGTGGGTCCCTTTGTTTTTAAACTGAACACTATGATAATTTCCTCGGCCACGTCCACGACCATGACCATGACCACGACCACGGCCATGACCACGACCACGACCACGATGATAACCTCGACCACGTCCGTAACTTTCACTTTGGCCATTATATGTTGCCACATTAGCTTTAGGGATTGGGGTTGCTCCAACCGGACGAGTCTCATGATTTTTCATTAAGAGCTCATTATTTTGCTCGGCCACAAGCAAACATGATATTAACTCACTATATTTGGTGAAACCCCTTTCACGATATTGTTGTTGCAGTATCACATTCGAGCGGTGAAAGGTTAAGAATGTTTTTTCCAACATTTCCTTATCAGTAATATTTTCACCACATAGAATCAATTGTGATGTGATTCTAAACATTGCCGAGTTGTACTCGCTTATAGACTTAAAGTCTTGCAACCTTAAATTGATCCACTCGTAACGAGCTCTCGGTAATATTACCATTTTCTGGTGGTCATACCTTTCTTTCAGGTTGGTCCAAAGGACAAGTGGATCATTGATAGTGAGGTACTCACTTTTCAAAGCCTCATGAATATGATGGCGTAAAAAGATCATGGCTTTTGCCTTATCTTGGGTAGTTGCTTTATTTCCTTCTTTAATTGTTTCACCCAAATTATTGGCATTCAAATGTATTTCAGCATTCAATACCCATGACAAATAGTTTTTCCCAGTAATGTCTAGGGCCATGAACTCAAGCTTTGCAAGATTTGTCATGATGAACTATATTATAAATAAAAAAAACATATGAGTTAATATATGTCTTTGATTTATAAATTAATATATATCAAAGTTAAAGGCACCGTTAATATATGTCACTCTAATTTATATATATCAAACTTAAAAACAACATTTACTATAACTATGATTATTCAGAATAATAAGATGTCTCTTTTAACAGTTGAATAATATTAAAAAAATAACAATATTATGATAACAATTAGATCAATAAGTTGAACCAGAAGGTTGATCAGCATCAATAATCAACATGTAGCTCTTTATTAAATTTTATTATTCACAAAAAGAAACCAAGTGCCATAGCCCATAGAGAATTCTAAAATTTTACCAAGATCGGGAATGTTTAACGCATTTATACCAATAAATAATCAATCAAGATATAGCACAATATTAATTAAAAAAAAAGTCGAGTTTATCCGAAAGGGATTTAATCATGAATAGCGCCAGTTTCTGTCATCATCTTTTCCGCTAATTAGATCAAATTCAAAACCATATAAGTTTATTAAGTGTTATTATAAGTTTATTATTATGATTATTTTTGGAAATTCAAAAGAATAATAACATAAATCTCTAACACAACCCACAATCGTATGAATTATAATATGGATTATGTATGAGTGTGATGAATAACGATAAAATAATTAGAGAATATGATATACCTTATGATGTGTGATCCAAAGCAATCGTGCTGATAACGTGTTATGAACAAGCCTAATAGCAAGAAGATGAGAATAGATATTGGGAGAGAGAAGATGTTTATTATTATTGGTGCATCATACACAATAGAATACATGGACTATTTATAAGGGTAATAAACTTGAAGAACAAGTTGGTTTATATTAGGAGTTGATAATCTAAATATATTCTTTATAATAATAATCATAAAATAGTTAAGTTTGTATATGCATGTAAATAATATAATTAATAAATAACAAAGAGTATAGCTAGTGTCATATGGTGCATTCGCTATTCGTTTCCATCCTTATATCATGCTATAGTGTTTTTTTTCTTTCTTTTTTTTTCTTTTCGTGTACTTCAACATCTCACATCTCAGATTTCATTATTGACACTTACAACACTATTTTAAGATTTCATTATTGACATTTACACTTTTTTAGCTTTCTGAAAACCTCGTAAGACATCACTTTCACCCATTTAAATTTTACGTGCTTATTTTTATGTGCGTTTTCAGTTGGTCTACGTTTTAATAAACAAGTTATATTAAATAAAATATGTTTTCACTAGGTGGTATAAATTCAAGTTTTTTTATGCTTCGACGTCACCCTTACGTGTGGCACCATTTTTTAACTTAAAAAACATTTTTTACGTGTTAATTTCTATGTACAGGTCCCAATAAACTAATGTTTGTTTATTTTTTCACCCTATACTTTAGTTTAATTTTTGTTTACACCATTGCACTTTAGTTGGTTGATTTTTTTTTTTCTATTTTTTTTTTACCAATTTACACTACAACCCTAAACTTAAATAAAGTTATTCTTTTGATTCTTTAACAAATTTTATGTTACGTGACTTTTTATGGATTTCGTTTTCTATATCAATGCTTCACGCAAGTCATTTTTATCTACATTTCAACGTAAATTTTAGTAAGGTTGTTTTTAAACTAGTCGTTTGTTTTTAAACATTTTTTTTGAACCATTGGGTTTTTTAAACCGCTCAACGCTCATCTCCAAATGCACCATTGCGACGTGCTTTTTATTTATGTTTAAACTTGCCCGCTGTAATGTGTGGTCGTCATGTTAATCTTTATATACGTATTGGTGTAAAATTTTGTCTGAATAACTTGGCTTTCATATACAACGACGTAACTTTCCTGTGACTTTCGGAATCGTGTCGCCACATGGTTCTTTTATCGTCATGTTTGCGATTATTTTTATCTATGTTTGGAACTCATCGCGCAGCACAGGTTGTATCCCACTAGTTTTATAGAATTACTCACAAGCCAATATAAAGTTACAAACGAACCAAACTTGAGTTTTATTTAAGAGATATAATTTAAGTTCACTTAGGAAGTTTTATCACAGTTAAAAGAGTTAAAACAGAAATTATTGCCCCGTTATGAAAGAAAGAATAATTGTGGGCTTGATAATGGATGGGCTTTAGAATGGCCACCCATGAATAAAGTCACAACTCATAATGAAGCAACGAATAGTTACACAATCAGGCACCAAATAGAACTATAATCTACTAACAAAGAAATATGAAACCCCTATCCTCGTGAACATTTCTACCACTCATTGCTCCTAGTCGTCGCCACTTAGTGACTCTAGACGTCAAGTTAACAATATCGACATCTATGTCCTTAATCTTATGACACTTTTTCTTTCAACATTGCTCACCTAGCCAGCCTTGTTAAACCGTTGGAAAAGGAACTATAGGAGGGTTTGGGTAGGGGAGTCTCTGAAAATTCATTCATGTACCCTGTTCAATCTCAAAAAAATGTGTCATTCTGTAATGTTTTATTAAAAAAAAAATAAATAAATGGGTATTGAGCTCACTAAACCAATTGCCAATTAGCTAACTTCTAAATCATTAAAATTGTTTTGTAAATGGGACTATCTTAGAGTTGGTATGGGTAAACTATTAAAAAAAATTGACACATATATATCGGATTTAAAAAAAAAAAAAAAAAAAAAACCCTCAAAATCACGAGCCTTGTGTGATGGTCCTCCTCAAACACCCTCATCACCGCCAATGGTTTGGGTCCTTTGACCATCCGGACGACCAAAATTTTCACTAAAAAAAGTCTCCAACTTTTAGCAATGTGATCCCCAAATTATCATCACTAGTAGTTAAAGTGAAGAAAAATTATAGAAAATAACATGATTAAATTTATTTTCTTGCCGACAACTACCACCAACTATTAATTAATTAATTAATTAATTAATTAATTAATTATTAATTATTAATTATTAACTATATTACATTTAGCAACTTTGGTAAACAGTGCTTTCCCTTTTACTTTTTTTTTTTTGTCTTTTATGTGTTTTTGTTTTGTTTAATTCTTTTACCTCTTATTTTTAATATCGACACTTATAATACTTTAATTTATAAAGACTTTATAATCGAGTTTTACGTGTTTATTTTCATATAAGCGTCCGTATAAATTAGGGATGAGCATTTAGTACCGGATACCGGTACTAATTTTCTCCGTTTTTCAATACCGGTACTTTCGGCACCAAACAGGCACTATGCTCATCCCTAGTATAAATTCAATTTTATTTAGGCTTCGACGTATTTTTTTCCCGGAAACAAGTTGGGTCAGATATAATATGTTCTTATGCTAATTACTATGTATGTTTTCAGTTGATCTACGCTTTGACAAACTTGAGTTTTTCCTTTTCTGGACTTTTTTAGGTTCTTTTTTCATTAAAGTTGTATTTAAAATAGCATTTACGTTTCCATTTACAACTAATTTAAATTAGTCTGTTCCACTGTCCAAGTTAAATTTATTTTTATGGTTTTCAGTCGATTTAAAACATGTATTGATATTCTTTTGAACATATTTCTTCCGATTTATATACTGAACCAAAATAGATATCAATCGAAATCTCGCAAGGTACGAATAATCTTATTGGTTGGTATCTAAATAAAAAGAACGAGGAAAAAAAGCACATGTGTTTTTATTTTGGCCTTTTTTAACATTTCAAGAGTACTTCAATAGTGTACTGACATGCTCAAATATGTGCTCAGTTTTTGTGTAATTTATATAATATCAATATCAATTTGCAATAAACTTTTGCTATTGTTGTTTGCTATTGTTGTTTGTACCTCATACAATATTATTTTAATGTGCATGGTATGTTTGTATATTTGGCTTTGGAAGTTATTTTCATTTGTGGGTATTTAAGGATTGGTTTGTTTGCGGGTTCGCTTCATAATAAAGTCTTATTTCTGTATAATGTATTGTTATAATAGCTGTGATGATACTTAACATTTGGCGTGACGATATGTCTTGCAGCCGTATTTTGTTACCGAGCATTCCATGTTGCAAAGTGATAATATGTAAATACGTATATTTAATAAGATTGTGATTGTGGCTTGACGTTTTTATTGGCTAATGTTGTAAAAATGTGACGACTATACAAAATCAACTATTAATATCACTTTTTGAGCCTATTGAAAAAATAATTTTAACAAGTCAAATGTATTTTGATTATAGTCAATTGTTTGAATTGTTTTTTTGTATTTCTTAATTTGGTTTTGCTTTTCGGGTATGATCAGGTTAAATATGAAATATGGGCGATGACGAATTACATCTTTAAAATACAAAGCAAACTCACATAAACTATTTTATCCTTTGTTTTTTAATTAATAAAACTATAGGCTAATTTGTTTCTAAATTGATAGGTGAAAAAAATGTCAAACTCCAAAGATCAGATACATGTTCTTAAGCGCCTTGTATATCTTCTTGAAGATGTGAACGAGTCCGATCGTTTAGTTACGGAAAAGTTAAACGCACTAACAGAGCGTGTTGCTTTTGAGGCGCGTTTTACGCGTCATATTCAACCTAAAAATGTTAATGAAAACTAATACGTTTAGCTCCTATAATAGTTTTTATAAGGATAGTAATTTTTGTAATATTTTTAGTAGTAATCAATTTTATAATGTATATTGTATGTCTTACATAGCCTATGTATATAAACAAGTGTTATCTCCTTGCGGGCGTTAAGCCGAATATTTTTTAGTTTTATAATACGTACGTCTGTATTTAGATTATTTGTACATATAACTTATAATACGATCTCAATAAAAAATACATCGAGTCAACCAATTAAACCAAAACGCTACCATAGTTTTGCTAAAAAAAATTAGAACGATGGCAAGCCTGTAATTTTGAGTTGGTTGCAAAACAGTAATTTGTCAGGACCAACGAACGAGTGCTAAGCAGCTGTTTGGCACAAATAAAAACTACATTGAGTAAACCAAGTAAAACAAAACACTAATACGGTTTTCCAAAAAAAAAACCTTAAAAGATGGTAATACTGTAATTTTGATTTGGGGGCAAAATCATTATTTTGAAATGAGGGCAAATCATAATTTTGAATTGAGGACAAATCCATAATTTTATTTTAATTGAGGGTAAAATTGTAATTGTGAACTGCATGTCAAAATCATAATTTTAAAGTAGAGATAAAAAAAACGTAAACCGGCAGAAACAATAGGAAAATGTCACATAGCTGTCTATCTGCCGTTATTCCCCACATATATAGTAATAATAATTTGTATTTTTGTGGCATCATGGCACGGGTGAACATGGTAGGGCGGTAACAATGTGAGAGTGAGATTTTAATTTCTTTCTGTTTTCTTCACAATTTAGAGTAGAAAAATGTGAATTTTTTGCTTTATGAAATTTAAGAGAATTCGTTTCAAATCAAATTTATTTCATTACTTAAGTAGGGCGTTCAAACTGCTCGGAAAATGCTCGTTCGATTTGACGCTCGGTTGTAAATAAGCTGCTCTGCTCGGTTCGATTCATAAACGAGCCAAGCATGAGCAAAGGTCCGCTCGGCTTGGTTCAGCTCGAATTATTATTTTAATTAGTATACATATACCTATACCTATACCTATACACATACATATATTATATATAAACATGTATATACACATATATATATACACAAATATAAATTATACATAATACACACACCTATATATATACACACTTACACATACATATATACTTAAATACAAATTAAATCTATAGTTTTATATGTACCAATTTATTAGATTTTGGTAAATGATATACAAATTTACAACTATATCTATACGTACTAGCCCAATCACGCCAATAAAAGTTAATATTAAAACTAAAAGTTAAACCCTAAACCGATAAAAGATAGTTTGTTCATCGCCTCAATGTTTCATGTCGTTACCTTAAGTCGATCATCTCCTGTTCTCAACGTAAATGTTCGTGCAATATGATTATCACCTCGTCGGCCACAACATTGTTATTAATAAGAAAAATATTGTGCCACTAAATGTGCATATTTTTAAAGACATAAAAACTTGAGACCCAACATTGTCACTGTCTCTCTCAGCAAATTTAAATCGGGCGACACGGTTGTCCAAATCGCTCGAATTTCGCTCGACGCTCGCTCGGAATTTTTATTGCTCGAAAAATGCTCGATTGATTTGAGGCTCGGTTTTAAATGAGCCGCTCCGCTCGGTTCGGTTTGTAAACGAGCCAAGCACGAGTAAAGGTCCGCTCGGTTCGACTCGGCTCGTGAACAGCCCTATACTCAAGTGAACATGTTATCATTTAAACTCATATTCAAAAATCAAAGAATTACGTGAACCAAGTTAAAAATGAAATCCATATTCTAGTTTTTGTTCTCGCTTCAATTTCATGAACGAAACACCCTTTTTGTGCTTTTTGTTTAGGCAATTTGGATTTAGGTGTTTGGGAATTTGTAAATCAAGGGATAGTTAGAGAGATGTGTAATTACTCTTAGATTAAAATATTTCGGTGGTTCTTCCGAATAATTCAATTAGATACAACTTTAAATCCAAGAAATTGAACAACAGTATGTGTTTATGAGAATTCCTATGAACCAGAATGTAACCAATCACCCTAATTTCGAATTTGGGGATGAAATCTGGTAACTGCCTTAAAATTAAATTGCCTCTTAAAGTGCCTTTTATTTTTAGAGCAACCTACCATTTTGGTCCCTGAGATTTGATCATTTTTGCCACTTTAGTCCAAATTTGAAACCTTTTGCATCTGGGTCCCCGTGGTTTCACTTTTATTGCCATTTTGGTCCAAAAATGAAGTCAGCTCAGATTTCTCCAAAAAAATCCTAATTTTTGTCCTTTTCCCCAGGGGAGTTAGTGAGAGAGAGAGAGAGACGAGGAATTCCGGCGACTAGAAACATTTTTCTTTTTTATTTCCGGCCCCCCTTTTGTTCTGGTGATGTCGTTTTTCCGATGTTGATGATGATACGATGTTGATGATGATGATGATCTTGACGGTGGTGACGGGCGACGGCGGTGGAGGCTGCCGGAGGAGAGAAGACATCAGGTTTTCATGTGTTCTGTTTGAATTTTTAGGGTTTTGTGTAATTGTGTTTGTATAGGTTTAATCATAGCATGATCATTGCTATTTTGGTAAAGTGTGAAGGCTGAATTGCAGATATAATTTCAATTGATAATGACTTCATGCGTTGTTTATTGTATGTGATCAGGTTTTCGCTTGTTGTGTTTGAATTGTTAGGGTTTTGTGTTTGTATAGGTTAACTGTGGCTTGATTGTTGTTAATTTTGATTGTTCAGTTCTGAAATCAGGGTGAAGGGGAGTTTCGGGGGTGGAGATAGATGGTGGAGGTGGAGATAGATGGTGGAGGTGGTGGAGTTTGATGGTGGTGGAGGTGGAGATGGATTGTGGTTGTTTTGTTATGCAGAAGAGATCCAGAGAGAAAGAGGTAGAAGAAGTGGGGTATTTATTTTCTTTAAATAAAATAAAAAATAAAAAAAATGATCATTTTACCACTAAGGAAAATGACAAAAATCAGGATTTTATTGGACAAATCTAAGCTGACTTCATTTCTGGACCAAAATGTCAATAAAAGTAAAACCACAGAGACCCAGATGCAAAAGATTTCAAATTTGGACTAAAGTGGCAAAAGTGACCAAACCTCAGGGACCAAAATGGCAGTTTACTCTAATTTTTATCTAAAAAACTTATGACGATTTTTAGAAAAATAATTTTTCTAAAGAATTTCTAATATAGCAATTTAATCAAAATATTTTTTTCCCAGCAAGGGACTCTGCCCCTTCGACCCGTCAAGGGGACTGTCCAGGATCCCCGCCAAGGGGGCGTTGCCCCCTTAGAACCCTTATTCGGGGCTCCGCCCGAACACTCAGAAATATAACAACTCGAACAAGTGTACACTCTCACACCTTCTAAGTTATTCGATGTGTATTATAATTTCTTTTAGTCACCAAGTTAATCCCGATTACAATAAATATCTAACATCAGATGCGGGTGTGGTTTAGGTTTCTAGTTCTCTGGTATATATGACAAAATTTTAAAAAAATGATGCCCATACATGTAGCTAGAGATGGCAATTCCTGGTTCGACTCGAAACACAAACATGGCTCGTTTAATAAACTAGTTAATCAGAAAACATCACGTTCAATAAGCATGTCACTACTCACTACTAGTAGTCATGTCATTCTAATGTAATCTTTTAAATACGTGATATAATTCTTTTATGAAAATCGACCCGAGCTGGTACCAAACAAAAAGATTTATTATTTAAAAAAAAAAAAACTAAATATGTTTCATATTAAAATTTATCAAAAATCAGATCGCATTCCGCCATGGACCAGTATAACCCACTGTTAGTATTTAACAGTGTTGTAAAAATGGGGATTAGTTGGCGACTAGTCGGCAATTAATCCTAGTCAGCCAAGAGCCCTGAGTATTTTTTTCGTTAATCGGTCCATTAATCGGTATTCAGGCCTAATCGGTCCTAGTTGGCCGGCAAAAAAATTGGCGATCCAACCAAAAATCGGTAATTCCGGCTAGATTCTGGCCAAAACCTATAAATTTCGACCAATTTCCAACCAAACCATGTAAATTCCACCGATTAATCCTATATAGTATATACCTAAAAAAATAGGCCAACGAGTGGTTAAAATATGACTACTTAAAATATTTACCTATAAATAAAAAACTGAAAATGACGTATAAAAATCTCAATACAATTAATCCCGATTAATCCTGATTAATTCCGATTAATCACTAGTCGGTACCCAACCAACCGACTAGCGCCCAACACTTTTTACAACGATGGTATTTACATTGGTATGCAATGTTTTTAAATCTGGTTTTTATACCGTATCGGATTTGGCTCAGAAACGATTTAACCGGGTGTATTTAACAGTTCAACGGGTGTACCGAGCGATTTAACCAATTCTACCGGACTGTTCAACTGTTACAACCGGCTCATTTGAACCGGTTTTTAAAACATTGCTCTTATGCTCACATGAAACGAAAGAGTTGATGTATTTACTTACATATACAAATAACATGGCGCTGGCACCTTATAGGTGGAAAATGGGCGGCTGCCTCATCTTTCTTTTCTTTTTTTTTTTTCCTTTTTAATATGATTTTGCCCCGATTCAAAATAAACTTATGCTTTTATCTTCAACTTAAAATTACGAATTTGTCCTCGGTTTAAAATTATGAGTTTGCTCTCATTTAAAAAATGACAATTTTGCCCCAGTTAAAAATTTGTAGTCTTTTCATCGTTTTAGTTTTTTCCCTAGCTCAAAATTACGATTTCGCTCTCAGTTGAAAAATATGGTTTTGCCCCCTTTTCAAAAATTACGATTTCGCCATGAGTTTAAAATTACGCTTTTGCCCTCAGTTCAAAATAAAAATATGCTTTTGTCCCCAACTAAAAATTATGATTTTGCCCTTCGTTCAAAACTATGATTTTGACACAGTTCAAAACAAAATTTTGGGTTTGCCCTCTTTTAAAAACTTCTGATCTCGCTCATTGTTTCTGACAATTTACTATTTTGCCCTCACCTCTGGCTTGCCATCATTTTTTTAACAAAACTATGGCAGTGTTTTGGTTTAATTTGTTAACTCGATGTAATTTTTTTGAGATCGTGTTATGAGTAATATGTACAAGTAACTAAAATATATATGTACATGTTATGAAACTAAGAAATATTCGGCTTAACGCCCCGTAACGCGGACGAGGCATCCAAGTAGTTTATTTAACAAAAGATTAAAAAAAATACGATGCAGAATGTATGTAACATGTGTAGACACGTGTCATAACGGGAAAGATAAAGTTTGCCACACGTCCCAATGTTCATAAACCTTGTACACCCATAACCATCTCGTGCATGCTGCTATTCGTTCAATGAGTTTAAACACGTCATAAATATCTTATTTTCTTATAATGTCTTATATTATAATATAATTTTATAATAATATTTCATAAATCAATTATCTATAGCCTTCAAACAAACAAAAAGAAAGAATAAAATAAAAAAGTTTTTAAGGTTGAGGTGGCGTTTGGTTGTGACAAAACACAATGGGTACGGTATGGATTCGGATTTTTGATGATAAGATAAAATGGAAATGGCCGGGTATATACCTTTCATCAAATCGATTTTTGGGTTATACGTGTTTTTAAACCAAATGTAACTAGATTTAAAAAAAGGTATTCAAATTCAAAATTCAAACCAAATGGAACTAGATTTAAAAAAGGGTATTCGAATTCAAAATTCGAATTTGGTGAGTATAAATGGCAATGGGCCTGGTTTGGGCTAAGTATTGATAATTTCAATCTGATACTCAGTTGTAAAATCGTGTCTAATACTCAGTCCAATACCCACAAAGTATTTGTCGGATAATTATCCACCGGATAATTATCCACCTAGTTGTAAAATCAATACTATTGTAATCGTAATCTAACTTTAAATTATTGATTTACATCAATTACATAAAAGTATTGATGCTTCGATCAATATCAGGTTTAGATATTTCGTCTGTTGTGTGGCCGGTTTGTTCCGTATCAGTGAAGACTGTGGAGCATGTGTTTGGGGAATGTAGAGTTGCAGCTAGAGTTTGAAGTGGCATTTGGAGTTGGCTCGATATTTGATGGGTTGGTGAATTTCCAATGCATAACGCGTTTAACTTTACCAATATGTGTGAGATTAGTTTTAGAATACGCGACTTTGAGATGATTTGTATTTTGCGGGCCTCGGTAGGCTTAAGGTGCATTTTGAAGACTTAACGGGGCTTTTGAATGAAGCTAGCGAGAACGGGAGAGAGAAATGGAGCAAAATGGAACAAATCGGACTAAAACATGCATGGGAGTCCCGCACGCTGGGAGTGGGCGTCCAAGAAGCTGCCCAACATCCCAAAAAACCTTTCAACGTCCTAGTTCCATCAGGGGGCTTCCCAGGACGCCGGGAGCTACACAAAAAAAGGAAACAACTCATTTGACCAGTTTTAATTTAGATTTCAATTTTGGGATCACATTCTCATTTTGAGACTTGCATGGGACATTTTAGGGTGATTTTTGGCTCTCCATATCACTTCGATTTGCATTCCATCACGTATTTGAAGATTCAATCAAGGTTTTTGAATATTAGTTACTAATTCTGAGTGGCTAATCTCTTCAAAATCATCCTAGGGTGTAGGATTGTAAACTTTAGGGTTTCTTCTTGCACACTTGATTTGAAACATAAACTTTTGTAATTATTTGTGTGAAAATTGCTTGAATTATTTGTTAGTATTGTTATCAATTCATAATTGTTAAGATTTTCTTGCATTGTTGACATTATGAGACGATAATTACTATTAGTTTTTCATGTAATTGATTTGTTTTGGTTTTTCCTCTGGGCTAATGATTTGCTAGCCGGGTGTGTGGTTTATAAAGTTTCTCTTTCAAATAAAATCAAAAGTAACTACAAAATGTTTAATTATATCTTTGATAGTATGATGTCTTTTTAGCTAATTTAAGATCCAATAACCATTATTTTGAAAACAACCAATTCGACAACTTCATTAGTTGGTTCACTGTGTTAAGCGTCGACAAGAGATAGGTAGGCATCGAGACCAGACACTGCTTCACTATTTTAACTGGTCGGTAAACATGGGGAGTGGTAGGCCTTGACACTCTTAAATAAATTTACGCCCATTTTATACGCTGATACTCCAAACCATATAGCTTATTTGTATCCAATCCATTAACCCGTAACCAAAAAGGGACAACAATGGTTAATGATTTAACTTGTTTTCAAAACATGTTAATAACAATTCTCGTTATGTCAAATTGCCAACACATATGTTTAGCCTCGGTTATCAAAAGTAGATCACCAAACAAAAGTTGATCTACAATAAATTTATGAGTTTAAATTAACTATATATCATTCTAGAAAACAAAAGACTTCACAAAATTATTATATTATATTTAATAACAAAAATTAAACCCATATAGGTACATTATTTGTTTTAAGAAAAAAAACATTAAACCATAACTACAATTGTTTATATATAACATCTTCTTAAATTTCCTTTTGTTATAGCCCGTAAAATGAAATTGGAGAATGGATTATTATTCTTGGTTGATTTTTCAAAGATTTATCATGAGTTTCACCCAAACAAATATTTCACTATATAATATACACATAAAAATAAATATAAGACATTCAAAACTAGAACTTTTTTAAGTGAAGTTTATAATTAATTATATTTTAAATTCACAACAACTACAGTTTCAACGATAATTCAAGATTTTACATGAATCAATATATTTGGATACTCAATAGATAATTTAGCCGGTTGGAACATCTGGACCCCTCTAGTTCCGCTCATTATTTCAAACGATTAAACGGGACATTAAATGATTTACATCTAATAATATATTCATATTAAACATCAAACATCAAAATCGAATAATACAAGCTCTAAAACAATAGGTACAAGTGATTTAGGGCATTTATGGTGCAATAAGTTGATGTTGATTAAGATGAAGAAGAAGAAGGCGAGTGTGTTTGATGATCCCTTGTTTTGTTGTTGTATGCCTCAAAGAAGTCTTTATTCTCCTTTTCAAGCTCACTCCACACTATACATAACATATGAAACATGTGCATAAACATAAGGCAGGAAATCAATATCATTAATGTATGGATATTAATAATTATAATTATTTATATCAGAACTTAATAATATCTAATCAGAACTAAGATTCTAGTTAAGTGATGTAGTAGGAGGAATATTCAAATTTTAGTCTGGGAAAATTGGTAAAATTTATCTTTTAGTCGAGTTCCTCTTTTGTACTATCTAGCATCTTGCGAGTTCTTTCTTTGTGTTATATTTCATCGTGGAAAAGAAATTAATTTGTTTTTGTATTTAATAATTTATAACAAAAAAAAATTACTATTATTTATTTGTTTCAATTTCAAGTTCATATTAATAAAACAATAATAACGTGTTTAAAGTTAACTATAATAGTAACAAAAATTAAAAAAAATAGTAAAAGACATAAATTAAAAATGAAATAAAATATTAATTAAACTACTATTCATCCTACACACCTTTTACTGTTTACTTAACTTAATTAATTAATTAATTAATTAATAAAATAATTTTCGTACCTGTTAGGTTTGTAGTTGATGTCAAATAACTTTAAATACTACTGATATTTATTTAAATTTTCTAATTCATACTATATCAATCCACCTATAATTAAAATATTTTATTCCATAGACAATAACTATATATATGGACTACTTTACAACTAAAATATTATTTTATAGTACGCCACTAATATTAAAAAAATCCACCTATAATTAAAAAAATATTAAACTAATTACAGGTGTAAACTTCGAAAATTATTAAAAAAATATGTATTTTAATAAAGGATTTCTGTAATTTTTAAAGATACTTATATATATATTAATAAATTTCCTAAAATTATAGAATAGAAGATATTAATTAATATATTTAAATTTGAAAAAAAAAATATTTTTAAAGCAAAACAGTTTTTTGGGTTTAAATAATTTGGAAATTGAGAAGTAAAAAAAGGGAAGAGCTAATACCTGTAGAAGTGATTGCAGGCATGATGTTTGCATGCTTAGATAGAGCCTCCATGCATTCTTCTTTGCTCATATTGAATACTAAACACTCTTCTATTAGATGATGCACCTACAAATTCAAATTCAATCAGTTTTATATTTATATGTATGTATCCCTGCTTAGTTTAAACGGCCGGTTTAATTATCTAAACCGTCTGTAAACTAAACAGTATTTATCCATTCATTTTATAAATCCGGTCCTAACCGGCCTAACTTAAATCTTAATCGTTTTCCGGTTTGATCGGTTTCTCTACCAATTTGTGAACACCCTTGCTAATTTGAGTGTGCATGAAAAATCACTCACATTCATGTATATGTAACACATATACATAATTTGATAACATAGATAAATTTAATGCATATAATGAGAGAAATTAAGAAAGAGGAATCACCATGTGAATGTATGAAGCCGAAGAATCAGCCATATGTATCCTCCAAAAATACTTTGGTTTCTCTTTAAAGTTCTAGACCAGATATATATTATACATACACATATATGGGTATAGAGAGAGGAGGGGGGGGGGGGGGGTTTATCTAGGCAGTTCTTGAAGTAAACAAGAATTGGGTAGAGTGGGTAGATTATTTGACTTGGTAATATATATAGATATCATATGTGTATGTATGTATTTATGTGTGTGTATGTCTTTGTTAACCTTTGCGGCCCCAGCCTGCTATAAAATATAAAGACAAAATATTTTTATAAAATAAAATAATTTTTATAACATTTTAAGGTGTTCACTTTTATTTTTTTTTTTTGTCTTATAACTGTATAAAACAAAATAATTTTTATAACATTTTCAGGTGTTCGCTTTTATTTTTTCTATCTTATAACTCGTTATCAGTAAGCTCACACGAGTAGATAAAACTCAGCTTGCTATTCGAACATGATGAACTTCATGTATGCGGTTTCCTTATGCAAATCGTGTTTCCCTTATTGTACAGATTAAATTTATTAAAATTAAATAAATCATGTTAAATAATTATATAACTCATTCAAAAAAGTTATTATATATATATATACATAAATTAATACAGATCTTCTAGAAAGAAATAAATTATAGTTCTTAAACTTTTATTTATAGAATTTAACATAATTATATTTATTTGAATTTTATAGAATTTGATAATTATATTATTTGAATAAAGAAATACAATTTAGGGTAAAGCATGTGGATTACTATTGTCTTTCATTAAATTAAACAAAAGAAGACAAAACACCCATAATGAAGATTACTTATTATATTAATAATATAATAATATACTATAAAATATTGAAAAAATATTATTAGTTGGTGATGACCTTGGGTCCCATTTCCCACGTGAGAGGGCAAATCTGATTGGTTAATACATGTTATGAGGATTTTTAGGTGGCTAAGCTTTTCCACGTGGTTCTAGTCCACGTGAAATGGGCCCTTCTTGCATACCCCAAAGTTGGTAAAAGTAAAAAAGCCCACTTGTTATTTATAAATAAATTATTATTAATTAATAAGACATCTAATTTTAGTTCAACTTTTCTCATCATTGAAGTATATATCTATTTGTATGGATTATCATCAAATATAAAGGATTTTAAAAATAAAAATTCGTATTGACTTTGATTAACCTCATTTAAGTGATATTATCAACGTCTCATCGAACTTTACGATGTGAGATATTATGTTTTCACTTTTGGATTTGTAGATTATAGATTTTAGAAATTTTTGTTTACTATCATTGTATCTTTTATTTTTCATTGTATCTTTTCAATATTTGCGTCATTGTGTCTTTTTTGTGACTCATTGTGTTTTTTTTCCTTGACACCCTGATATATTTTTTTGGATTTTGTTATATTTTGCTTGACATTATGTCATCTTGTATCATCCATTGTGTCTTTGTACACTTTTTATTTTAGAAGTCTTTGTAAAATAACTTAATCCGTATTTCTATATATCTAGCTTCTTGCTGGATTAATATATAAATCGTCACGGTTCAAAAAAAGATAGATACAATTAAGCCTAGTGACAAGAGTCTAATCGGTTCGGTTCGATAAAAAAAATAATGAACTTGGCTACAATGAACCAGACGTTTTAAACGAATATATCAATACCGTTGAAGATTAGTAGAAATGTTAGTGCTCGCCTCGTTCTTTGTCAACCGATTGATTTTTACCAGACTGACTAGTAAAACTGAAAAACCATGGAACCCACAGATTTAGCTGTCAGTCCGGTTTTTTAAATCTTTGCTAGCAACGTTTTGTCATTAATCATAATTCTATATATAATATTATGTAATTATTGTTGTTTATAATTAACTATGATCTATAAATTATGATACTTTATATGATTTCCTCCATCAATGATCATGACCGTTCAACAAACCACGATTAGCGATCTGGAGCATTAGGCAATGGCCACGACCAGTGATTTCTTTTTCCAGAACTTTACATAAATGGGTCAACTTTACTTTTTAATTCATTATAGAGTTAAATGTGATTTTGTCGATGTGGTTTGGTCTATTTTACCAGTTTAATTCAAAGATTTCATTTTTTGTTAGTGGGTCCAAAAATGTTTTACTGTTGCCATTTAGTCTATTGGGTTAACTTCATTCATTATTTCTGTTAACAAGAAGGGCAATTCGATCATTTTATATGGTCGTATTGCCCTTCTATTTAACAGAATTACATATAACATGACCGAATTGTCCTTGTTAACAGAAAAAATGGATGAAGTTAACCCAGTGGACTAAAATGGCAACGATGAAACCTTTTTAGACCAACAGGCGAAAAATGAAACCTTTGAACTAAACTGACAAAATACTCCAAACCACAGGGACTAAAATGGCATTTAACGCTTCATTATATTTTAAAGTAATAAAGTTGTTTTACTTATTATTTTATACAATTGGTTACCTTTAATATGTCACCACTTGTCCGTTTAGACCACCCGTAGTGGTTGTCCAAAGGGGTGTTCTTTGTCCAAGATCACGTCCAATAAAGCCCCTTTGCCACTATGAATGGGCGTGATTGGCCTTTTTTTTTTTGTTTGGGCATTTTATAAATCATGCCGGGTGGGGGAAATCTTGTCCAATCACATTTGAGCTTCCATTATTTGGCCAATGAGATTTTTTAAATGTTTTATTTTATTTTATTTTATTACAAACACAATGCCCCACAATCCTCACATCCCCACTACACCCATTTTAGAAAACGCCCCATAATGCCCCATTGCTGACTGGGCTGCCACATGGCGCAAAACGCCCAAGGGTGAATATTGCCCACTATGCATGGTCTTATAACATCTAAAAGAAATTACATATATATATATATATATATATATATAGAGAGAGAGAGAGAGAGAGAGAGAGAGAGAGAGGAAGGCTAACGTATATTACGGCTTAACGTACATCACGTACGACAGGTAATTACGCACGTTCATTTTAAAATCACGCACATAATAACTCAAAAATCCAAAATCACGCATGCTGAAACACAATAATCACGCATACTGAAAACATTAATCACGCATGTTATAGAACAAATCACGCACGTTGTCGTACGTGAAGTACGTTAAGCTTTAATGTACGATATACTTTTTCTATATATATATATAGGGGAGCGCTAAAATGAAAACCACATCCAGTTGTAAGAACCATGAGAACCAATTTGTAGCTATTAGATCTTCAAGATAGATGAATGAGATTAAAAGTAGTTAAAATTAATATTAAATACTTTTTGTCTTATTATGTTTTTAATATTTTAATGCAAAAGGTAGTTTGGTAAATTTACTCTTTTTTTGTCTTTTTGTCTTTATTATTTTCTATTACTTTTTTGTATTATAATATTAGTTTTTATTTTTTAAACAAAACTTTTTATTAAAAGCTTTTTAAATTCAGATTTTTAAAAGATTTTTAAACTTTTTACGTTTTACGTTGAACTTTTTACTTTTTACGTTTTACGTTTTACGTAAAACTTTTTACGTTTTACGTTAAACTTTTTACATTTTTACGTTTTACGTTTTACGTAAAACTTTTTATGTTTTACGTTAAACTTTTTACATTTTTACGTTTTACGTTTTATGTTAAACTTTTTACGTTTTACGTTTTACGTTAAAATTTTTACGTTTTACGTTTTTACGTTTTATGTCACACCCCAACCGATGGCGGAAACATCGAGGCGTGGCACTGAGCGAAAGAGATTGTCCAGAAGTTTCCATAACAATTATAATTATCAATTACTTAAAAAAACATGTCTCATACCATGTCATAAAAGATAGTACAATTATTACAGACAAAATTCTAGGCAAATAGTTCTGTTCCGACAACTCAGATTTAAATTGTACAAACAACTATTTGTTGGCCTCTAGGACCTTATTCTAGCCTCGCTTTCCTAGCAGATAAGCATCCTAAACACCTGTCACATACGTTAAAATAAAGTCAATACACATAGTGTAAAGGCGAGTATACAAGTTTGATAATAGCATATAGAGTTCGAAATAGTTTACGCATAACCAGCACGTACACATAGGAAAACGAAGCATGTTAGTTATCGACATGAACCTATCGATACCAATGACTGCGGGTTGACTGCCCAAGGCAGTTCGCAATACATGATCACCACTGTAATCCATGCAAGTAATTGTCCTTAACAACCCCCGTGTGAACGGGTGCTGAGTCCAAACTATAGTACTATCGTCGTTAAGGCAGGTAGACAGCATTCAATGTGTAAAAGTCCGTGAGCACATAATCACCAGGAGCAGTCAGAATACAGAAACCTATCATTCAAAGTCCGTGAGCGTTCGAAGATTGCGATCGAGATTAGCATATCGAGTAGGGTAGCATAAGCGTATAGTGTAGCGAGCTTCGTACAGTGGTTCCTTATGGTAGCAACGATTTGTTAACGTTTTGAGATAGAAGAGCAATGCGGGTCGTGTGTGTCAATCGTAGTGAAAGCAAAAATCGAATAAGTTTCCAAAATTTTAAACACATAAGCAGGTAAATACACGTACAAACACATAAAATCGACGAATCATCAGAGTCAGTAGTTGTGGACTCAGAATCGAAACACATAAAAATCGAGAAACAGACTGTTTGCGGCTATTAGACATTGACTACCCAAAGCGTTTCGACTATTCTCAAGGACTTGTCGTACACTTTTTGACTTTCAGGATCGGGCCTCTGCGTCGATTCTTGGGCATCCGACGCACATCCCTCTAGTCCTACCGTGAGTTCAGGTCATTGGAGTCCGTCGAGACTTTGGTGAGAGTTTTTTAAAACCATGAACAAGCCGTCAAGGTGTCCTACCGTGAGTTCAGGTCATTGGAGTCCGTCGAGACTTTGGTGAGAGTTTTTTAAAACCATGAACAAGCCGTCAAGGTTAGGGTTTCACCCCTGGCTTGACAACTTCTTGCTGATTTTAATAAAATAGAGACGGAAATCCGCGCTAAAGTATAAATTTCACTCATGGTTCAACGCGAATTGTCGTGTTTTATAGATAAATACAGATCAAACAAGCAATTCAACCGAGAGTTTGCGGTCTTCACACCTAATCTCGACTTAATCGCTTATTCACAATTGAAAATTCGAGTACATTGATAGTGTAGCGTAGGCGAGAGTAGCGAAGAATAACAGTAAGCTCATACATAATCCCTACGGGACATGCACGAGTCGGTCTATTAGGTCCTAACTATAGACTAGGTCTCTAAGACATCGACCTGGACAAGGTCGAGTCTTGCCTAATTCCCTATAGTTATGCCTCTGATACCAATCTGTCACACCCCAACCAATGGCGGAAACATCGAGGCGTGGCATTGAGCGAAACAGATTGTCCAGAAGTTTCCATAACAATTATAATTATCAATTACTTAAAACAACATGTCCCATACCATGTCATAAAATATAGTACAATTATTAAAGACAAAATTCTAGGCAAATAGTTCTGTTCTGACAACTCAGATTTAAATTGTACAGACAACTATTTGTTGGCCTCTAGGACCTTATTCTAGCCTCGCTTTTGTAGCAGATAAGCATCCTAAACACCTGTCACATACGTTAAAAAAAAGTCAATACACATAGTGTAAAGGCGAGTATACAAGTTTGATAATAGCATATAGAGTTCGAAATAGATTACGCATAACCAGCACGTACACATAGGAAAACGAAGCATGTTAGTTATCGACATGAACCTATCGATACCAATGACTGCGGGTTGACTGCCCAAGGCAGTTCGCAATACGTGATCACCACTGTAATCCATGCAAGTAATTGTCCTTAACAACCCCCGTGTGAACGGGTGCTGAGTCCAAACTATAGTACTATCGTCGTTAAGGCAGGTAGACAGCATTCCATGTGTAAAATAACAAACAAGCATTCATTAAGTCACATATAACATGCAGTAACGGTTAGCGTTTAAAGTATTGCGTAGTGTGTTCGATTGTGATTTGTATAAATAACGTATGTAACACCCAAAAGTGCGTAAAGCAAAAAGGGATCGAGTATACTCACAACGGTTGATGGATTGAAGGGAGCGCTTGAGAGTAAGGTTAGCCTGAATAGTTCGATAGCATAACGATAAGTGTCGCGTATAACTAAAACAAGTGTTGGTGGGTCGAACAGCTGGTCGATCGGTCGGTAGTCCGATCGTTCAGCTCACCTTACGGGTGACTGTCCGTTCGGACGGCTGTCCGTTCAGATGGCCGTTCGAGTGGATTGTTTCTTCCTTTAGGAAAGATGTGTTTGTGTATGATGGTTTGTGTGACACTTCGGATTCTCCCGGACAACCTCATTGTTTAGCTTATGTGTACATATATAATCAAATGGAAACTTCGTACTATCTCGATGTGCTATGTGTTAATATAGTGTATGTAATTATATGTAATTGCTATATTTATGAATGTGTAAGAGTGAGCCGAAACCACAAACCCGACTCGAGACCACCACTCGGTCTCGAGTGAACAGTTGGGCTGTTTGGGCCGCATTCTTTAGCCCATCCGGAACCCTTAGGATGCACCAACTAGAACCGGGTATAAGACCATGGAGGGTGACCAACCTTTGCAACTTTTTACCATTTTGTGAACACTCTCCCTCATCTCACTCACTCTCTCTCTCTCACTAAAACCCTAAACCCTAACAATATCATCCCCCTCCCCCCCTACTCGGAACCAACCGGTGACAACACTAGGACCTCGGCTCAAGCTTGGAACCATCCGGAAGTTCACTCATCAACCCTCTATACCTTCACATTTAGAGTATCTCTCCGGTTAGTGTCTCTTTTGGTTTCTATTGTCTAGTTACATGGAAAATTGTTGTTTATCCATGATAAAGATGCTTGTTTGATGATTAGAGTATCATGTTTTGATTGACTTAAGCAATGAAAAGTTCCTTTCATGATAATATGTTACGGCTAGTAGTTGATGACATGTGTTAAAATTGTTAATGTGGAATGATACGTGATTAGAGTGTTGTGTGATACAAACATGAATTATGGATTGATGATGAATAACTGCTGAAAATGCTCCCAAGTTGCGAGGGTAGGGCTGGAAATACATGTTTCGGGTCGGTTATGAGGGTTTATGCATGATGAACAATTTGAATGAATGATGATGAACTGGATAAATGTGATATGAATGTTAAAAATGCTTGTTTTGATCCGTTTTGTTTGGTAATTAGACAAAGAAACATGTTAGTGCATTGTGGTTGGTTAGTACACAAAAATCATGAAAATGCAATTCTATTGGATAGTACATTTGAACAGGTTCTAGAAGGATTTCTGTGCACGTAACCGTGATTGCGAGTCGAAACCCTTGGTTGCGACTCGAGACCGTCCCATGACAACTCGAGACGAACTTCAGGGGCTCGAGACCGGCAAGGTCTCGACTTGAGACTTTTATGATCTCGACTCGAGACTGGACTCGAGGCCTCTGAGGTTGCGACTCCTAACCGGCACCACTCGAGACCAAAACATGATAACAGGAGATCTCCTGATTGCGACTCGAGACCGTGTGTTCTCGAGTCGAGACCGCCTTGTCTCGACTGGGCTGCCTACTTTGGTTATTGGGCCATGATGTGTCTTGTTCGGGCTACCTGTTTGACTGGACTATGTGTTGCTGAATTCTGTATGACTGTGCAAATATTAGGGCCGGCCCAATAACCCAATGGATAATTGTATGCATCCTATGTGTTTAATATGTGTATGATATACGTGATTACTTGTACCCCAAACCTGACCTATACTGGTAACCATGCTAGGACGTGGTGACCAACGTGTTTGACCAAGTAAATAATCTACCGAGCAACCCAAGGTGAGTTCACAACTTAAAGCATGCTTTCCCGGTGGTTTGGGAAACGGAACTAAAAACAATACTATTCCCTTGTTACTGGGAACAAACTTAATTTTCTTCCCTTGTTACTGGGAACTCTTAGTTAATTACTGTTTATACGGAATGCAACGAGCAACACTAAACGAAACTCTATCACTCAAGTCCCTACTACTTAATACCGATTAGTCGCCGGGGTCTGGCGAACGGGTTATTAGTTGATAGCGCTATTTAGGTCTAACCAGCCTCACACCAACCCTTGTTACTGGGAATGGGCGTGAACTAATAGACTCTGACAACCGTCAATGATGATAGAACATTGACAAGCGGGGCACAGCGGTAACGCGGGGTTAACCTAGTATTCGGTATTGGAAAAACAGTTTAGTCGCTTACTTTTGGGGTAGCTCCCCTTGGCATGTATAAACGGATAAATTAACTGGTGAAACAAGTTTTTGGTAATTAAAAACTGGACAACTCGTGAACTCGCTCAACATTATTGTTGACACCTTACTGCATGCTTTGCAGGTAACCAGTGACTCAGGAGCTCGCAGCTTGGGGACGTGTAGTGGTCGTCAAAAACCCATGTGTTGGGTTTTAAATCATCTGGAACTATGAACTTGTTTTAAACCTATCTGAATTATGCTTCCGCTGTTTACTTAAACTTTGATTCGAACTTAAATTTTGAAACTTTAAACTATTATGGTTGCTAACTATTTTGGTAAGTGAACATTTTTACTATTAAAGCAACGCTCAGTATAATTGGTGGCTGGATCCTGGTCAGTCACGACTCTCAAGCGGATGATACTCCGCAGGTGGAATTTGGGGGTGTGACAGATTGGTATCAGAGCCATTGGTTAAAGTGAACATGGTTTTAAAAAGGGGAATCTTTTTGAGAAAAACCAAACTATAACCCGTGACTCATGACGCCACTACACTCCAAGTGCAAGACTCAACCCATTAGACCTCATAGCTCGGACTAGTATTTACTGGTGTGCTTGCTTTATGCTTTCTGTTCTGTTCTGCTATACGTACTAGTGTGCCTAGTTAGATAGATACACCTCCCTCTTCTATCTCATTCTCGCTATACTACGACATCACACTCACACTATGTTTTCTGGTTATGAAGACAATGAGTGGACGCGGAAGAGGAAACGTTAACATGACTCAGGCTCAGTTCACTAACCTGATCAACACGGTGGCTGCAGCTTTCGCAGCTCACCCTGGAGGTAAACTCGTTATCTTAGGATGTTTAGATCCTACCGCCACATCGTCTTTTCACCCCTAAACCTATTTCGCTTCACTTCTCACAACAGGTCAGCATGCGCCTGTGCAACCACGTGTTTGTACTTTCAAGACCTTCATGGATTTCAAGCCTCTTCCTTTCAATGGCACGGAGGGTACCATAGGTCTTCTACACTGGATCGAGAAGGTGGAAGCTGTCTTTGCTGTCTGCGAATGTCCCCCTGCTAATTGGGTGAAGTTTGCTACTGGTACTCTTGAGGGAAGCGCACTTTCATGGTGGAAGGCGCAAATTCAAATGCTTGGTTTGGAGACTGCTAATGCTACTGCATGGGAAGACTTCAAGGATATGATCAAGGAAGAGTATTGTCACAGGGATGACATCCACAAACTCGAGGACGAGTACTATGGTCTCAAGATGGTTGGGTCAGAGATTGAGACCTACACCAAGCTGTCCAACGATTACGCTGCACTTTGCCCGAATATGTCCCGACCTATGTACCGAAGGGTCGAATTGTACATCAAAGGCTTGGTCCCAGAAATCCGGAGCCATGTGACCGCGGCCAATCTCAATGCTATACAGCCTGTGGAACGTCTAGCTCACAAACTCACCAACCAAGCCGTAGAGGAAGCCAAGTTGCCCAAGAGGATCAGGGATACGGAAGGAACTTCTAGTGATGGCAAACGAAAGTGGGATGGAAATCAGGGCAAGGATGCTAGCTCTACTCAGGCTCCAGCCCAGCAAAGGAAAACTGAGAACAACAAAGGCCCTCAGCAACAGGGTGGCTATCGGGGGAACCACCCCAAATGCAACAAGTGTAACCGGCACCACAGTGGGGCATGTAACAAAGGTCAGTGCCAGCGATGCAACAAAATGGGGCATGAAGCCAAAGACTGCAGGAGCCAGTTTCCGGCTAGACAGAACCAACAACAGCAACAGCCAGGAAAAAAATCGTGTATGCTATAAGTGTGGAGCAACGGGGCACATGCGAAGGGATTGCCCTGAACTGAACCAGAACCGCAACAACAACCAGGGAGCTGGAAACAACGATCAAAACAACAACAATGCTGGGAATGGTGCAAGAGGAAGAGCTTTTGTGATTGGAGCTGGAGAAGCAAGGAATGACCCCAACGTTGTGGCGGGTAAGTTCCTACTCGATGATCGTTATGTTTCTGTATTGTTTAATTCCGGAGCCGATGCTAGTTATGTATCCCTTCGTATTAGTAAGAAACTTAAGCACCCGCCTGCGTTATTAAGTTCTAAGCAGATCGTCGAGTTAGCTAATGGTAGAAACATCGAGGCCTCACATGTGATCCACGGCTGCAAGCTAGTATTGTCTGGTTAGACGTTTAGTATCGATCTTTTCCCTGTCAATCTTGGAAGCTTCGATGTCGTCATTGGTATGGGTTGGTTGTCCAAACATCGCGCTGAAATCCTCTGTCAAGAGAAAATGGTTCGCATCCCCCGCCGTTCTGGCAAACTGTCACGCCCCCCGACCCACCCTGGACGGAATCGGGAGCCGCGAGCAGTCCAGTGGTACCCGTGGTATCTGATTTATGCGGCAGCGGAAGTCTTTTATTACAGGATCTTTTCACCGTAATTTAATATATTATACAAAGTTTTAGGGATAAATTCCCATAATTTACAATACGTTGATTCCACACAGAATTCATTATTTGCCAAAACATGTTTTATTTATTTATTCACAATGAGCCACTTCTCTGAGCTTGTAGTGCTTTACTGCACTTTTCCTGGATCACACAGATCACCTGAAACATGTTTGGAAAAAGGTTTGGTCAGCGGGGAAATACTGCGTGAATCAGTCTATTTTTCTAAAACGACCCGTTAGTTATAAATTATAGTATTAAGGGGAATTACAATGTTTCTGATATCAAACCAACTACCCACAATATTTGTCACTCGACCAACCATTGGCTAGCCCATTTGTCCAACGGTGTCTGTGACTGTGGTCAGATCACCCCTTGGCCACCCGTTTGTCTAAGTGTGACGGGAAATAAGTAATGTATACAAAACCCCACATACCGGCTGTAATTTGGTGATTACATAGACTTAATCCCTGTAATTATAACCTTTGAAAATAACTTGGAGTTTTGTAAACTTACTCACAAACTGTGAGAAAACAGTTTAAAAGAAGAATGACTCACATTGCAGATTAACGAGCAAGAAATAAGCCTACTGATTAGCCTTGATTAAACCTAATTTAACACAATGCACACACAGGCAGGTTAGTAACTAATACAGCAGTTACGTCAATTCACGAGATTAAACCCTCACAACGATTAATCAGTTCAATACTCGATAATTCAGTCGGATTCACAACGAATAACAGAGCATAGTCCGAATTCGAACAGCACTCTAATATTCAAGTCGAAATCACGACAAATAATCAAAGTACAAGCTCAATTCGAGCAGCACCCGGACTATCGTTGGATAGTTATAATCGATCGGACGTTGAATCGTAATAGCGATCGAGTTATTACCCTGATTGCGGCAGCACCTCGTGATCGTGTGTGTTTATTTGTAGTGTAACAGTTAGAACTCAACGTACACAGAAGCTTTGTGCAACGTTTTAACACCACAGTTCAAGTGCCAAGGTCGGCTATTTATAGCCAGAATTTCGCTTCGCTTACGGACCGTATGCCTTAACCCTTACGGTCCGTAAGGCTGACTGGTATGCTTACGGTCCGTAAGGACCAACCCTTACGGTCCGTAAAGGGTTCAGCCTATTTCCTAGCCTAGCTGAGTTCGGTTATAGCCTTGGTGAATCAACATTTTCAACAAATAAGAACTGTGCAACGTTTTAATAAAGATAATTATCAATTAAGGTTTGCCCCCCTCAAGTTTTAGGGGCCCTGATCCTGATTCCGATTGTTCCGGAAATTTCAGGGTTTACGCCAAATTACTTGGGTGTCTTAATTAGGTTTTTCTTATTGGATAATTATTATTCTAATTACGAGTTTTAGTGACGGTTGTTACATCCTCCCCACCTTAAGAAAAATCTCGTCCTCGAGATTTATTGGAAGAGATGAGGATATTTTCGCTTCATTTCTGATTCCAGCTCCCAAGTGTATTCTGGTCCTCTCTTTGAATTCCACTTGACTTTGACCAATACCAGTCGTTTATGCTTGAGGAATTTGACTTTTCGATCTTCGATTTCTAATGGTTTCTCCATGAATATTAGTTTTTCGTTCACTTCTACATCTTGAAGAGGGACTACCAAGGATTCATCTGATAAACATTTCTTGAGATTGGATACATGGAATACATCATGTACTCCAGCTAATTCTTCTGGTAATTGTAAACGATAAGCTACTGGTCCTATTCGTTGAATCACGGGGAATGGTCCAACGTACCTTGGACTTAGCTTTCCTTTCTTACCGAATCGTACTACTCCTTTCCAAGGAGAGACTTTTAAAAGTACTTTATCTCCTACTTGGAATTCTAAAGGCTTACGACGATTGTCTGCATAGCTCTTCTGATGGTCTTGAGCCGTTTTCAATCTTTCCTTAATCTGAGTTATCTTGTCAGTAGTTTCTTGTACAATTTCAGGACCTGATAATTGACTTTCTCCAATTTCTGCCCAACATACTGGAGTTCTGCACTTACGTCCGTACAGTGCTTCGAATGGTGCAGCTTCGATGCTTGAATGATAACTATTGCTATAGGAGAATTCAATTAATGGCAAATGGCTATCCCAATTACCACCAAAGTCAATTACACATGCTCGGAGCATGTCTTCTAGAGTTTGTATTGTCCTTTCACTCTGTCCGTCTGTTTGTGGATGATAAGCAGTACTTAGATTTAGTCGAGTTCCCATTGCTTTCTGAAAACTTTTCCAAAAATGAGAAGTAAAACGACTATCTCTATCCGATATAATGGAGAGCGGAACTCCATGTAGGGATACTACTTCGTCCACGTACAGTTGTGCTAACCTTTCCATGCTAAAGGTTTCTTTCATTGGTAAGAAATGAGCTGACTTGGTTAATCGGTCTACGATTACCCAAACCGCATCATTACCTCTTTTGGTTTTGGGTAAATTGGTAACAAAATCCATTGTTATGAGTTCCCATTTCCATACAGGCATTTCTAGCTGTTGTAGTAATCCTGAGGGTTTCTGGTGTTCAGCCTTAACTTGTGAACAAGTTAAACACTTGGATACGTATTCGGCTATATCCTTTTTCATTCCTATCCACCAGAAATTATTCCTTAAATCTTGGTACATTTTATTGTTTCCTGGGTGCATGGTATACCTAGATTTATGAGCTTCTTCTAAAATCTTATTTCTTAACTCTCCTCGCTTAGGTACCCAAATTCGTTTCTTATGGAATTTCCAAATTCCATCATTTCCTTGTTCTAGTTCTTTTATATAACCTTTCATTCCTTCAGCATCATCTTGGATTGCTGTTTTCTGAACTTCTTTGATTTGTTCCATTACATCTACTTGTAGATTTAACCTCAGAGCACGGACTCGTTTCTGTTTCTCATGGTACTTACGACTTAAGGCATCTGCAACTACATTTGCCTTTCCTTCGTGATATTAGCATCTCCATCCATCTTCTTTGCCTCATGTTTAACTCTTTTTGCCCAAATATATATCTTAAACTCTTATGATCTGTATAAACAGTAAACTTACTTCCATACAGATAATGTCTCCATATCTTAAGGGCAAAAATTATGGCTCCTAGTCCTAGGTCATGAGTCGTATAATTTTCTTCGTGCTTTTTCAATTGTCTAGAAGCATACGCAATTACCTTCTTGCGTTGCGTTAACACACATCCATAGCCTAATTTTGAAGCATCACAATATACTTCAAAATCTTCGGTTCCTTCTGGTAAAGCTAGGATTGGTGGATTCGTCAATCGATGCTTTAAAATCTTAAAGGCTTCTTCTTGTCTAGGTCCCCATTCAAACTTAGCAGCTTTACAGGTTAACTTAGTTAAAGGTACGGCTATTTTAGAAAAATCTTTGATAAATCGTCTATAGTATCCAGCTAAGCCTAGAAAACTTTTTATCTCCATAGCTGTTTGTGGGACTTTCCATTTTGTAATAGCTTCTATCTTAGCAGGATCTACATGAATACCTTCATGATTTACCACATGACCTAAGAATTGTACTTCTTGTAGCCAAAATTCACATTTCGAGAATTTAGCATAAAGCCTTCTTTTCTTAACAAAGTTAAGAGAACGTGTAAGTGTTCACAATGTTCTTTTTGGCTTTTGGAATAAATAAGTATGTCGTCGATGAAAACGATCACAAATTTATCCAAGTATGGTTTACAGATTCGATTCTTCATGTCCATGAATGCTGCTGGGGCATTTGTTAATCCAAAGGGCATGACTGTAAACTCATAATGACCATACCTAGTTCTGAAGGCAGTTTTAGGTATGTCTTCTTCTTGTACCTTCAATTGATGATATCCAGATCTTAAATCTATCTTAGAGAAATACCTAGCTCCTTGCAATTGATCAAAAAGATCATCAATCCTAGGTAGTGGGTATCGATTCTTAATCGTAACCTTATTCAATTCTCTATAATCGATACACATTCTCATCGATCCATCTTTCTTTTTCACAAACAATACTGGTGCACCCCAAGGGGATGAACTCGGTTGTATGAATCCTTTGCTTAATAATTCATCTAATTGCTTTTTCAATTCTAGCATTTCGGTAGGTGCTAATCTATATGGTGCTTTGGCTATTGGTGCAGTACCTGGAATTAAATGAATTCTAAATTCTACTTCTCTATCAGGTGGTAATCCAGGTAATTCTTATGGAAAAACGTCTGGGTATTCTGAGACTATTGGAATATCCTGAAGTTCCTTATCTTTAGTGTTAATGATTACTGAAATCATATACACCATTTCCTGTTTTCCCGAATAGCTTACCAGTTTCATTACTGAAATAAATTTCAGTGGCTTTCGAGGTTTATCTCCAGTAATTAAAATTACTTCTCCTGTGGGGGTTTGAATTTCTACTGCATTTTTATCACATAGGATTCGTGCATGGTTGGCTATTAACCAATCCATTCCTAATACTACATCGAATCCGGCTAAATTCATTGGTAACAGATTTGCAGAAAATTTATGGCCTAATAGTTCTATTTTTCCTTCTTGCCAGACTTTATCTATTTTCACAGAATTTCCTTCTGCGGTTTCAACTGTGAAAATTTGCCTAAGAGTGGTTAAAGGTAACTTAAGAGCTTGAAAAAATGAAGTATTAATAAAACTTTGGTTCGCACCAGAGTCAAATAATACTTTTGCAAATACGTCATGTACTAGGAACGTACCAGCTATCACATCTGGAATGAGTTCGGCCTCTTGAGTGGTCAGTTGGAATGCGCGTACATTCTTCTTGGTTGCTCCTTCAGCTGGTTTAGCTTTGTTGTCTACTGGTTTAGCTAGCTTAGGACATTCGGATTGAAAATGTCCCCTTTCTCTGCAGTTATAACAAATTCTTGTTTTCTTCCTGCAGTCTTCTTCACGATGTCCTTTTGCCTTGCAAAAATTGCAAACTATATTGCATTGTCCATAATGCTTCTTTTTGCAATTTCTGCAGAAAGGAGGTTATGAGGATTGCCCTGTTCCTCTTTTCTTGATATTACCCATACGAAACCCTTGAGTAATCTTCTGAGCTATTTCCTTCTTACGATCTTCCTCTCTTGTGCGTACCAATTCATCCGTTAGGGTGTTAGCTAATTCTACCGCATCGTCAATGGTACGAGGTCTCGCAGCTTTAACGATGTTTCGGATTTCACTAATTAACCCCCAGATGTAACGGGAAATGAGTACCAGTTCTGGCGAAGCCAGTGTTGGCACCACCCTTGCGTATTCAAAGAATGTCGAAGTATAGCCCCGGCAATCTACCCCTGTCATGCGGTGACTTAGGAATTTGTTTGCCATTTGATCTTTTTCATATTCGGGACAGAATTTTCTTTCTACAATATTCTTAAATTCTTCCCAACTCATGGCATAGGCTATCCTTCTTCCTTTTGCCTGGAGGACCGTGTTCCACCATTCTAGTGCTCCTTCTTTGAACAGATTTGATGCATACATCACTTGATCCTCTTCGGCACATTTGCTTATTGCAATTACTGCTTTGGTTTTCTCTAACCAGCGCAGTGTTGCAGTTGCCCCTTCGTTACCTGCAAATTCAGTGGGTTTGCAAGCAAGAAACTCTTTGTAAGTGCAACCGGATGTTGCAGCTTTTATTCTTTTTAGAAGTGGGACTTGTTGCGGATCATGATCGTTATGATTGCCGCCTCCATTTATGTTGTTACTGCCGTTATCTTCCAGAGTACGTTTACTAGGATGTAATTGTTGTGGTTCGGCAGGTTTTTGAACAGCAGCCACAATTTCTGGAATAGCATGGGCTATTCCTTGGGCGATAAAGTGCTCAATATCTTGTCGGGTTATATATTGATCTTCCGGTTCTTGCTCAGATTGATTTACTTCATTAATTGGTTCATTGTTAGCGTTTTCCATCTGCTAATTAGTAGAAATTTATTAGTGTCTAACTTATTAATAACAAATTTAGCACAGATGAACACATAAATTACTACAACATACAAACATAACCAAAATTGTCGATTTCTCGACTTTCATTTTGTTATTGTATATTGTATATGCCTCCGTACACACCATATCTTACAAGGTTTTATTGCCCATTTTACAGAATCAGTTTTACTACATTAGTTATAATACAGACAAACTTTTTCCAGCCCTTCCTATCTTTTGGTCCACTGGCAGTTTCAGTAACGACGCTCCCTCTCGTCGTACTTCCAAGAGATCTGCTCCCCCATTTCCCGGATCCTATTCCCGGTGCTTATCAGTTCTTCACCAAACTGACGTAACTCAGCTAAATTTTCATAGCTCATTGGCGGATTAGGGATAGGTTCTGGATCAAACTGTGGGAGAAAACTATAGGGACTTTTAACTATATTTTGGAATTGCCAGTCATTAGTCCACCATTCCTCCATTTGGCCTAATGGTCTGGTGTGAAATAGTGGGTCTGGAATAGCTGGTCCTAGGTTTAGTGGGAATTGGGCTGTATCAGGATAAGAGAAGAGATTATCGTTGATAGGCTCTAGAACATCACAATTATCCAGTAGGCGGTCTATTTCGTCCTGGAACGTGATTTCCTCAGACTGTTTAGAGCTTTCTCCGATCTCTATTCCCTTTTGCTTTAGGTCTATTCCTAATTCCTTTTCTGGTGGTTTCGAACTTTCTCCAGTTTCTATTTCCTTTCCCTTGTTCATGCTCACAGGATTTTCTATTTTAGGAAGTCTCCTAGTGGTTGGTTTCCTACGGCGTACTTTCCTCCACCCTACGTATCTTCTTTTCTTTTTAGGTTTGGCTATTTCCAGCGGTGGAGATTTGAATTCCACAGGTTCTTCTATGTCAGCAATGTAACCAGTAAAGTCGTAAGAGACTTCGATAGGCACTGGATATAGGTTGAGATTCTGAAATGCTTCTGATATCTCATTCATGCTGCATAGTATATATGCAAAATACAAGAATGCAATGTTAAAACTTTGGAACAAAGTTTAACAAACAAACACTGAAGTTTTATTGCATACTAATTTATACAAAGGACAACAGAAATAAACACACTAGGATTTTATTTATTTACTGGATTGTGATTTCTCTTACTAGACCTAACTTATCAGATATTTAGAGGTTGGCATTTTCTGCTACAGTAGCTAGCATATAGAGATTTGCCCATTTCTTGTCTATTTTATCTTCCCAAGGTGTACTATTACCCAACTCTTGGACTTCTGGGTTAAACCTAACTCTCTTGGTTCGGGGTTTCTTTTTCTCCTGACTCTTTTTAAGTATTGAATCCCTTTTCTCTGGGGAAAGAGGATTTTCATAGTTTGCCTTGCGGACAAAGATTCCTTCTTCTAGGTTTACTGGGTTTTTAGAAGAAGATGCAATATCTAATTTGTGGTAGATAGCAGACAACTTTTGTTTACACATACTGTAACTAACAAATAATCAGTTAATACAACAAATAATCACAGGATGATAACTAGTAGGATTAAGTATTTTGTCAAATACTTAATTCCGTAATAGGCTTAAATCAGTGGCTCGATCAGTGGCTCAATAGTTATTAATTATTAGCTCTGATACCACCTTCTGTCACGCCCCCCCGACCCACCCTGGACGGAATCGGGAGTCGCGAGCAGTCTAGTGGTACCCGTGGTATCTGATTTATGCGGCAGCGGAAGTCTTTTATTACAGGATCTTTTCACCGTAAAAATGCTCGTTTAATATATTATACAAAGTTTTAGGGATAAATTCCCATAATTTACAATACGTTGATTCCACACAGAATTCATTATTTGCCAAAACATGTTTTATTTATTTATTCATAATGAGCCACTTCTCTGAGCTTGTAGTGCTTTACTGCACTTTTCCTGGATCACACAGATCACCTGAAACATGTTTGGAAAAAGGTTTGGTCAGCGGGGAAATACTGAGTGAATCAGTCTATTTTTCTAAAACGACCCGCTAGTTATAAATTACAGTATTAAGGGGAATTACAATGTTTCTGATATCAAACCAACTACCCACAGTATTTGTCACTCGACCAACCATTGGCTAGCCCATTTGTCCAACGGTGTCTGTGACTGTGGTCAGATCACCCCTTGGCCACCCGTTTGTCCAAGTGTGACGGGAAATAAGTAATGTATACAAAACCCCACATACCGGCTGTAATTTGGTGATTACATAGACTTAATCCCTGTAATTACAACCTTTGAAAATAACTTGGAGTTTTGTAAACTTACTCACAAACTGTGAGAAAACAGTTTAAAAGAAGAATGACTCACATTGCAGATTAACGAGCAAGATATAAGCCTACTGATTAGCCTTGATTAAACCTAATTTAACACAATGCACACACAGGCAGGTTAGTAACTAATACAGCAGTTACGTCAATTCACGAGATTAAACCCTCACAACGATTAATCAGTGCAATACTCGATAATTCAGTCGGATTCACAACGAATAACAGAGCATAGTCCGAATTCGAACAGCACTCTAATATTCAAGTCGAAATCACGACAAATAATCAAAGTACAAGCTCAATTCGAGCAGCACCCGGACTATCGTTGGATAGTTATAATCGATCGGACGTTGAATCGTAATAGCGATCGAGTTATTACCCTGATTGCGGCAGCACCTCGTGATCGTGTGTGTTTATTTATAGTGTAACAGTTAGAACTCAACGTACACAGAAGCTTTGTGCAACGTTTTAACACCACAGTTCAAGTGCCAAGGTCGGCTATTTATAGCCAGAATTTCGCTTCGCTAACGGACCGTATGCCTTAACCCTTACGGTCCGTAAGGCTGACTGGTATGCTTACGGTCCGTAAGGACCAACCCTTACGGTCCGTAAAGGGTTCAGCCTATTTCCTAGCCTAGCTGAGTTCGGTTATAGCCTTGGTGAATCAACATTTTCAACAAATAAGAACTGTGCAACGTTTTAATAAAGATAATTATCAATTAGGGTTTGCCCTCCTCAAGTTTTAGGGGCCCTGATCCTGATTCCGATTGTTTCGGAAATTTCAGGGTTTAAGCCAAATTACTTGGGTGTCTTAATTAGGTTTTTCTTATTGGATAATTATTATTCTAATTACGAGTTTTAGTGACGGTTGTTACACAAACCCCTCATCGTTCAAGGTGACAAAGGCGGAGAAGTCACAGGCATCATCTCATTCTTAAAAGCCCAGAAGTGTTTACGAAAGGGGCACTCCGCCATCTTAGCACTTGGCACCGACACTCAGGAGAAGGAAAAGAGGATTGAAGATTTTCCAGTGGTACGCGACTACCCCGAGGTATTCCCTGAAGAACTACCTGGACTTCCCCCTCATCGTCAGGTCGAGTTCCAGATCGAGCTAGCTCCCGGAGCAGCGCCTATAGCTCGTGCGCCTTATCGACTAGCCCCTGCGGAACTGAAGGAGCTCTCTACGCAACTACAGGAACTATTGGATAAAGGATTTATCCGCCCTAGTTCGTCGCCCTGGGGAGCACCAGTGCTCTTTGTTAAGAAGAAGGATGGCACATTCCGAATGTGCATTGACTATCGTGAGCTGAACAAGGTTACCATCAAGAATCGCTACCCTCTCCCGCGTAATCGACGATCTGTTCGATCAGTTGCAAGGATCGACCTACTACTCTAAGATTGACCTGCGATCAGGTTATCATCAGCTAAGAGTCCGTAATGAAGACATCTCCAAAACTGCCTTCAGAACTCGTTATGGTCATTACGAGTTCCTCGTCATGCCTTTTGGAATGACTAACGCGCCTGCGGTTTTCATGGATCTCATGATGTCACAGCCCCCGATCCCTATCTCCCGGGAACGGGCGGCCGTGAGCCAGTTTCGGTGGTATCACATTTATTTATCCAATTTGGCAGCTGAAATTTTCATCAGGACCGTAGTTAGGAAATATTTTAATCAGAGTAAACCACCATGTTTTATAATATTAAACATATGGGTAAAACCCAAGTTTTCAATACACACGTTTCATAGGAATAAATCCTATCTATTTATTAAAAAGCATCTCTTTCATTCTTAGGTAACTTTATTGCCACTTTTCCAAGCCTTCAGTGCTGTCCAGCTGGCTTCTATTTGGCTTTCACATATTGTTACCTGAACGCGTTTTAAAAACATTTTGTCAGTGGGAAATACTGGTGAGTGAATCCCAGTTTAATCAAGTGTAAATAAAAATTCACAGTGAACAGTATTGAGGGCGCATCCGCAATTACATTTGTTTCCAAGTTATATCAATTACCACCACACGGTAATGTCGTTCCGACTTATGGTCATGTTACTCCTTTACCAGGTGGTAACAAATTTTGTATACAAAACCCCAAATTTACCGACTGTAATTGTATTCTTACAAATACTCAATAACTGTTATTCGCATGGAAATTTAAGGTTTTGTAAAAACAGTTAACAAAAAGATTTACAAAAAGTGGATCAACTCACATTGCTGTCTTAGGTGATTCTTTAGGGTTTCCTGGTGAATATCTATAATTTACACAAATGCACGTGTGTTAGTATAATAACCCATTTTAACATTAGTAATACCCTCCCCGAGACGGCATTCCAACGACTACGTCGGGCAGAACCATGACAGCCGTTACGGAACCCTAGATCAATCGGGCAGCGTATCTAATACGTCTCCAGGGGTTATAATACTTACATCGTAGCAGAACCTCGCTATTTTAGGGGGTATAATGCCCGGGTATAGTGTATACTACTCGGAAATTTAGTAAGAAAGAAAGAAATTGAGCGATCGTCGAATGAAGCCGATGCGTGCTATTTATAGGATCTGATCTGGGGTTTCTCGCGGCCCGCGTGACATATGGGCTAAGCTTACGCGGCCCGCGTCAAGGCTGGGTCAACGCGTAGCTTGGCCCAGTCATCGTATAGCTTCGACGGGTGTTGGGCCAGGTGGCGGCCCAGGGCGTTGCCAGATCTCCAGGTGCTCGCGGCCCGCATGAACTTGGGCTTCCTTGCACGCGGCCCGCCTTAACTTATAGTTTTGGCGAAGTCTGATTTCATACTCGCGCGGCCCGCATAAGCTTGAGGTGAGGCCCTACGCGGCCCGCCTCAGCTTAATAATTATTGTTTTTATTTATTTTATATAGTATAATCTATTTTGGGGCTCGGTTTTCACATACGGGGTGCATATAAAGACAGGTTGATATATTTAAAGATATATTAGGGTGACATAATTATCATGAGAGGTGTCGGTTTTACCGAAGGTTGTTATATCCTCCCCACCTTGTTTTAGAGCTCGTCCTCGAGATCTACTGGAACAAGTGTGGATATTTCTTTTGCATTTCGGATTCAAGCTCCCATGTGTACTCGGGTCCTCTTTTGGAGTCCCATTTTACTTTGACTAGAACTAGTCTTTTGTGCTTGAGATTCTTAATTTTCCTATCTTCAATTTGCAGAGGCTTCTCCACAAACTTGAGTTGTTCATTAACTTCTATATCCTTAAGAGGTACTACGAGTGATTCATCAGCTAAACACTTTTTGAGATTAGATACATGAAACACATCATGTATTCCTGCCATTTCCTCTGGCAGTTGTAGCTGATAGGCTACCGGTCCTATTCTTTCAAGAATTTTGAAAGGTCCAATATACCTGGGACTAAGCTTTCCTCTCTTGATGAATCTTACCACTCCTTTCCAGGGAGAGACTTTCAATAATACTTTATCTCCCACTTGAAATTCTAATGGTTTGCGTCTGTTGTCGGCATAACTCTTTTGTCGATCACGTGCTGTTTTCAGTCGTTCCTTGACTTGAATGATTTTATCAGTTGTTTCCTGTACTATCTCGGGTCCCGATAATTGTTTTTCCCCAATTTCTGCCCAACAGACTGGGGTTCTGCACTTTCGTCCATAAAGTGCTTCGAATGGTGCAGCATTGATACTTGTGTGATAACTGTTATTATAAGAAAATTCTATTAAAGGTAAGTGTTCGTCCCAATTACCTCCGAAATCAATTACACAAGCTCTAAGCATGTCTTCCATTGTCTGAATCGTTCTTTCGCTTTGTCCGTCCGTTTGAGGATGATAAGCTGTGCTTAGATTTATCCTGGTTCCCATTGCTTTTTGGAAACTTGACCAAAAATGAGAGGTAAAACGGCTATCCCTATCAGACACAATTGATAAAGGTATGCCATGTAAAGAAACGATTTCATTTACATACAATTTAGCTAATTGTTCCATGCTAAAGGTTTCCTTCATTGATAAGAAATGGGCTGATTTGGTTAGCCTATCTACAATCACCCAGATTGTATCATTACCTTTTCTTGTTTTGGGTAATTTGGTAACAAAATCCATTGTTATCAATTCCCATTTCCAGACTGGCATTTCTAATTGCTGTAACAAACCTGAGGGTTTCTGGTGTTCAGCTTTAACTTGTGAGCAAGTTAAACATTTAGAAACATAAGCTGCTACATCCTTTTTCATTCCTATCCACCAGAAATTTTTCCTTAAATCCTGGTACATTTTATCATTTCCTGGATGCATCGTATATTTAGACTTATGAGCTTCTTCTAATATACGGTGACGTAAATTTCCTAATTTAGGTATCCACATTCTCTTTTTATGGAATCTCCAAATTCCATCTGTTCCTTGTTCTAATTCCTTAATCATTCCTTTTAATTTTTCAGTATCTTCCTTGATTACTGATTCTTGTGCTTTTCTAATCTGATTGTTTAAATCTACTTGTAGATTTAATTTAAGAGAACGTACCCTTTTTGGCTTTTCATGATACTTTCGACTTAAAGCATCAGCTACCACATTGGCTTTTCCTGCATGATACTGGATATCACAATCATAATCACTAAGCAACTCCATCCAGCGTCTCTGTCTCATATTCAACTCTTTTTGCCCGAAGACATATCTTAAACTCTTATGATCCGTGAATATGGTAAACTTACTACCATATAGATAATGTCTCCAAATCTTAAGGGCAAAAATTATGGCTCCTAATTCCAAATCATGGGTCGAATAATTTTCTTCATGACTCTTAAGCTGTCTAGATGCATAAGCTATAACCTTTTGACGTTGCATTAATACGCATCCATAACCTAACTTAGAAGCGTCACAAAAGACTACAAAGTCTTCAGTTCCTTCTGGTAACGCTAGTATCGGTGTATGGGTTAATCTTTGCTTAAGAATTCTAAAGGCTTCTTCTTGTTTTGGTCCCCATTCGAACTTAACAGATTTAAAGGTTAACCTAGTTAAAGGAATGGCTATTCTAGAAAAATCTTGAATAAATCTTCTATAATAACCGGCTAATCCTAAGAAACTTCTAACCTCGGTTGGTGACTCTGGGGTTTTCCATTTGGTGATTGCCTCGATCTTTGTTGGATCTACATGAATTCCTTCATGGTTAACTAAATGTCCGAGAAATTGTACTTGTTCTAACCAAAATTCGCACTTTGAAAACTTAGCATAAAGCTTCTCCTTTCTCAATAAACTTAAAAGTAAGTGCAAGTGCTTTGCATGCTCTTCTTTACTTTTAGAGTAAATTAGAATATCATCTATGAAGACAATTATGAATTTATCCAAATATGGCTTACATATTCGGTTCATCATGTCCATAAATGCGGCTGGGGCATTGGTTAAACCAAATGGCATGACATTAAATTCATAATGACCATACCTTGTTCTGAATGCGGTTTTAGGAATATCCTCTTCCTGTACCTTTAATTGATGATATCCTGATCTTAAATCGATTTTAGAGAAAAATCGAGCTCCTTGAAGTTGATCAAACAAATCATCGATCCTCGGTAATGGGTATCGATTCTTAATCGTGACTTTGTTCAATTCACGGTAGTCAATGCACATACGCATTGATCCGTCCTTCTTCTTGACAAATAAAATCGGCGCTCCCCATGGCGATGAGCTTGGCTGTATGAATCCTTTCTCCAACAATTCGTCTAGTTGTCTCTTCAGTTCTTGCATTTCAGCGGGTGCCAAACGGTAAGGTGCTTTGGCAATCGGTGCTGTCCCTGGTAATAGGTGAATTCTGAATTCAACATCCCTGTCTGGTGGTAGTCCTGGCAATTCTTCTGGAAAGATATCTGAAAATTGGGACACTACTGGAATGTCTTTTAACTCTTTTCCTTTAGTGTTAGTGATTATAGAAATCAAATACACTATAGATCCTTTCCTTATACAACTTGCAGTTTTCATCACAGAGATGAATTTAGTGGATCTAAATGGTTTATCTCCTTTAATTGAGATCTTTTCACCTCTTGGTGATTTTAATTGAATTGTCTTTTGATCACATAAAATACTGGCTTTATTGGCTATTAACCAATCCATTCCTAATACTACATCAAATCCAACCAGATTCATTGGGTAAAGGTTTGCCATAAATTTTTGATTAAAAATTTCTATTCTTGCCCCCTGCAAGATTTCAGAAATCCTAACAGTTTCTCCATTTGCAGTTTCTACTAGACATTCTTGTGGTAGTTTAGTTAATGATTGATTTAGGAGTTTGCAAAATGAAGTATTAATAAAACTTTGGTTGGCACCAGAGTCAAATAATACTTTAGAAAAAATATCATTAACTAAAAACGTACCAGCAATTACGTCTGGAATCATCCTGGCTTCCTCTGTAGTTAAAACGAATGCTCTAGCATTTTTAGTGTTCTTGTTGTTCGCAGCTGGGGCTAACTTTGGACAGTTTGGCTTGATATGACCTTTTTCTCCACAATTGAAGCATATCCCATTAGTTGGTTTTCTTCTGCATGTCTCCTCCTTATGTCCTGGTGCTTTGCAGAAATTGCAGTAAGTAGAGCATCTTCCAGAATGCTTCTTTTTGCAGGCTTTGCAGTATGGTGCAGAGGTAGAACCTACATTCCTACGATTGGAATTCCCAGAACGGAATTCTTGAGTAAGCCTTTGGGTTAGGTTTCTTCTCTGGTCTTCTTCTCTAGTACGGATTAACTCATCTGTCAAGGTATTGGCTAGTTCTACAGCTTCTTCTATGGTTTGGGGTCTAGCTGCCTTGACTACATGTCTAATTTCTCCAATTAATCCCCAGATGTAACGGGAGATTAATACCGGTTCAGGTGATGCAAGGGTAGGTACTATCCTAGCATATTCAAAGAATGTGGTAGTGTAACCCTTACTGTCTACTCCGGTCATTCTCAGATTCAGAAACTTATTTGCTATTTGTTCCTTTTCATTGGGAGGGCAGAATTTTCTTTCTACCGTATTCTTAAATTCCTCCCATTCCATGTTATAAATCCTATCACTTCCTTTTGACTGGAGGATAGTGTTCCACCATTCTAAGGCTGCATTTTTAAACAGATTTGAAGCAAACATTATCTTATCTTCTTCAGCACATTTGCTTATTTTTAGAACAGCCTCCGTTTTCTCTATCCAGCGTAGGGCTGCAATGGGTCCTTCATTGCCCGAGAATTCTATTGGTTTACAGGACCAGAATTCTTTGTAAGAACAACCATATGGCATGGTTCTTCTTCTTTTGGGAATGGGCGCTTGAAGTACGGGTCCATTGTTCACGCTGTTTTCCAGTTCACTAGGTCGTTTACTGCTATGCTTACTTTTATTATTCGCTTCTTGAACTGTTTGAATAATAAATGGCATTGCATCTATAATTCCTTGTGCCACTATATGTTGAACGGCACTATTATCCATTTGGTTTCCATTGTTATTGTTGTCCGGATTCTCATTAACCATGTTAATGTGACTCTGGTTATCGTTATTCAGATTATCTTGATTTCCTTCGTCGGCCATCTGAATTTTAAACATTTACCAAATATTAATATCACAATTAATATTTGAATATAGTCAATCACAGGACACGCACGTTTAACCAAAAACGTCGAGCATTGCGACTTTTACTCTATTTATATAGTATGCATCATTACACACTAGTGCTGAAATTTAAATTACAATACTGACTGGAATGTAAAGCTACAATACTAATAATAAGCATCCGTAGTTTTTTTTTTTCTAACACATACACACATATATTATTTTATTATTATTATTACTGTTTCTACCATCACCTTCACTGATATGGGTTCATCCAAAAATCCATATTACGCTCATCGTATTTCCATACGAGGCGTTCTCCCACCTGTCGCATACGATCACTGCTTTCTAAAATTTCCTCCCCAAAAGTCCTAAGTTCCTGGACATTTTCTGCACTCATTGGGGGTGCAGGTTCTAGGACTGGGTTTGGAAACTGAGGTATGGGTTCCTGATACGGAGGCATAGGGGCCTGGTACGGGTATGGATTCTCTAAAATTTCCCTAACATATGCATCACTAAAGTTGTAGGGATCTTGAGGATCTAACCCTGGATAAGCTCCTAAGTTGGGCATTGGCACATTCTCCTGTATTGGGTTTTGTTGCACGTAGTCCCTAACATCGTCCCACCAGGGGTCGTAATTGTTTGGGTCTAGAGGATCAGGTGCAGGTACCCTAGGTATCTCCTCCGGGTTGTAATCAGGCATTTCTATCTGGTCTTCTACTTCCATGGGTTGGTCAGGATTTTGTGGTTGGGGTGCTAGCATTTGTTCCAGGTTTGGGTCGGCAGCAGTGGTTGCTAAAATATGGATATTAGCGATACCCCTATTGAGCATATCCTGATTATAAGCATCAGTTTCTCTTTTTGTTGCGGCTAACACTCGCTGTTCCTGCAACTTTTTCATTCTTTTCCTACGCTCATGCGCTCCCCTACTGAACCATCCCCTCTTTTTCTGAGGAAATGGCTCTTCAGACTGAGCCTTAAACACAAAGATCCCTTCTTCTGTGTCAGCAGAATACCCTGAGAGGGCAGGCTGAGAAGAGGAGGTGCCTTCGCTCCTAGGCGAACCAGATAGTTGACGATAAGCGTCAGAAGGTCCTTGGTCACTCATACTGTAAACTAACAAATAGTCAGATAACACAGAGCAAGAAATACAATTATACACGTATTTCCATAATTTATTTCCTAACACTTTTGAATTTTGATGTCAGCAGAACACTTCTGTGGCTAAATCAGTGGCATAGCTCTGATACCACCTTCTGTCACAGCCCCCGATCCCTATCTCCCGGGAACGGGCGGCCGTGAGCCAGTTTCGGTGGTATCACATTTATTTATCCAATTTGGCAGCGGAAATTTTCATCAGGACCGTAGTTAGGAAATATTTTAATCAGAGTAAACCACCATGTTTTATAATATTAAACATATGGGTAAAACCCAAGTTTTCAATACACACGTTTCATAGGAATAAATCCTATCTATTTATTAAAAAGCATCTCTTTCATTCTTAGGTAACTTTATTGCCACTTTTCCAAGCCTTCAGTGCTGTCCAGCTGGCTTCTATTTGGCTTTCACATATTGTTACCTGAACGCGTTTTAAAAACATTTTGTCAGTGGGAAATACTGGTGAGTGAATCCCAGTTTAATCAAGTGTAAATAAAAATTCACAGTGAACAGTATTGAGGGCGCATCCGCAATTACATTTGTTTCCAAGTTATATCAATTACCACCACACGGTAATGTCGTTCCGACTTATGGTCATGTTACTCCTTTACCAGGTGGTAACAAATTTTGTATACAAAACCCCAAATTTACCGACTGTAATTGTATTCTTACAAATACTCAATAACTGTTATTCGCATGGAAATTTAAGGTTTTGTAAAAACAGTTAACAAAAAGATTTACAAAAAGTGGATCAACTCACATTGCTGTCTTAGGTGATTCTTTAGGGTTTCCTGGTGAATATCTATAATTTACACAAATGCACGTGTGTTAGTATAATAACCCATTTTAACATTAGTAATACCCTCCCCGAGACGGCATTCCAACGACTACGTCGGGCAGAACCATGACAGCCGTTACGGAACCCTAGATCAATCGGGCAGCGTATCTAATACGTCTCCAGGGGTTATAATACTTACATCGTAGCAGAACCTCGCTATTTTAGGGGGTATAATGCCCGGGTATAGTGTATACTACTCGGAAATTTAGTAAGAAAGAAAGAAATTGAGCGATCGTCGAATGAAGCCGATGCGTGCTATTTATAGGATCTGATCTGGGGTTTCTCGCGGCCCGCGTGACATATGGGCTAAGCTTACGCGGCCCGCGTCAAGGCTGGGTCAACGCGTAGCTTGGCCCAGTCATCGTATAGCTTCGACGGGTGTTGGGCCAGGTGGCGGCCCAGGGCGTTGCCAGATCTCCAGGTGCTCGCGGCCCGCATGAACTTGGGCTTCCTTGCACGCGGCCCGCCTTAACTTATAGTTTTGGCGAAGTCTGATTTCATACTCGCGCGGCCCGCATAAGCTTGAGGTGAGGCCCTACGCGGCCCGCCTCAGCTTAATAATTATTGTTTTTATTTATTTTATATAGTATAATCTATTTTGGGGCTCGGTTTTCACATACGGGGTGCATATAAAGACAGGTTGATATATTTAAAGATATATTAGGGTGACATAATTATCATGAGAGGTGTCGGTTTTACCGAAGGTTGTTATACATGAACCGAGTGTGCAAACCTTACCTCGACAAATTCGTAATTGTGTTTATCGACGACATCCTGATCTACTCGAAAAGTCAAGAAGAGCATGAACAGCACTTACGCCTTATTCTCGAACTCTTTCGCAATGAGCAATTGTACGCCAAGTTCTCGAAATGTGACTTCCGGCTTCGAGAAGTCCATTTTCTTGGACACGTGGTCAATAAGGACGGAATTCACGTCGACCCAGCTAAGATCGACTCTATAAAGAATTGGCCTACACCTAAGACTCCGACCGAAGTTCGTCAATTTTTGGGATTGGCAGGATACTATCGCAGATTCATCAAGGGATTCTCGAAGATTGCCCAACCTCTCACAACGCTCACCCAGAAGGGTATTGCTTACAAGTGGAATGAACCTCAGGAATTGGCCTTCCAGAAGCTGAAGGATAACCTCTGTAGTGCTCCTATTCTCTCGTTACCTGAAGGTACCGACGACTTTGTAGTTTACTGCGATGCGTCTATTCATGGACTCGGATGCGTGTTAATGCAACGCGAGAAAGTTATTGCCTACGCTTCTCGACAACTTAAAACCCACGAGAGGAACTACACTACGCACGACTTGGAGCTGGGAGCAGTGGTATTTGCTCTTAAGATATGGAGACATTACCTGTACGGTACCCGGTGCACCATCTACACCGATCACAGGAGTCTCGAGCATATCTTCAAGCAAAAGGAATTAAACATGCGACAACGTCGGTGGGTCGAACTCTTGAATGATTACGAATGCGCCATCAGGTACCATCCAGGCAAGGCCAATGTCGTGGCAGACGCCCTCAGCCGAAAAGACACTACGCCCAAGCGCGTGCGAGCATTACAACTTACCATCCAGTCTAACCTCCCTACCCAAATTCGACATGCTCAGGTTGAAGCATTGAAACCAGAAAACATCAGGGCCGAGTCTTTGCGAGGATCGAGACAGCGATTAGAACAAAAGGAAGATGGCGCATACTATGTGACAGGGCGCATTTGGGTTCCTCTCTACGGGGATCTACATGAACTAGTGATGGACGAAGCCCATAAGTCCCGCTACTCAGTACTCCCTGGATCAGATAAGATGTACCACGACTTGAGGACTACGTATTGGTGGCCTGGCATGAAAGCCCACATCGCAACATATGTTAGCAAATGTTTGACTTGCGCAAGAGTCAAAACAGAGTACCAGAAACCAGCAGGCCTACTCCAGCAACCAGAAATCCCGAAATGGAAATGGGAGCAAATCTCCATGGATTTCGTCACTGGTCTACCTAGATCCCAACGCGGGAATGACACTATTTGGGTGATAGTAGACCGATTGACCAAGTCTGCACACTTTTTGGCTATTAAGGAAACAGATAAGTTTTCTACCCTGGCAGACGTGTACTTAAAGGAAGTGGTTTCGAGGCACGGGGTACCAACCTCCATTATTTCCGACCGAGACGCTCGTTTTACTTCGGAATTGTGGCAAGCTATGCACAGATCCTTTGGCTCACGACTAGACATGAGCACCGCTTATCATCCACAAACGGATGGACAGTCCGAGCGCACCATCCAAACCTTGGAAGACATGCTTAGGGCATGTGTGATTGATTTTGGCAAGAATTGGGAGAAGCACCTACCGCTAGTAGAATTCTCGTATAATAACAGCTATCACACTAGCATTCAGGCAGCACCTTTTGAGGCATTGTATGGTCGTAAGTGCCGGTCACCTCTTTGCTGGGCGGAAGTCGGTGATAGTCAGATCACAGGCCCAGAGCTGGTGGTAGACACAACGGAAAAGATTGCCCAGATCAGACAACGCATGGCGGCCGCTCGTGACCGTCAGAAAAGTTACGCTGATAAGCGTAGGAAACCGCTAGAATTCCAGGTCGGTGACCGGGTTCTACTTAAAGTCTCACCCTGGAAGGGTGTGGTTCGTTTTGGTAAACGGGGCAAGCTTAATCCGCGATACGTCGGACCATTCGAAATTACCGAGAAAATCGGTAAGGTGGCTTATAGATTGAATCTGCCTGAAGAACTGAGTGCGGTGCACAACATCTTTCACGTGTCTAATCTGAAGAAGTGTCTGTCAGATGAAACACTCGTAATTCCTTTCAAGGAACTCTCTATCGACGAACAGCTACACTTTACTGAGGAACCGATTGAGATCACGGGTCGAGAGATCAAAACCCTCAAACGTAGCCAGATACCTCTTGTACGAGTCCGTTGGAACTCGCGACGTGGCCCAGAATTTACCTGGGAGCGGGAAGACCAGATGAAGCACAAGTATCCCCAGTTGTTCCTAAACGAAACCACCAGCACTGAAGCTACAACCGAATTTCGGGACGAAATTCCAAACTAACGGGGGGATGATGTGACACCCCGTTGAAACGCTCTCACTCATACTAGCTTGTCAGTGGCTGCCTTAACTTTCGGGACGAAAGTTCTTAAAACTTGGGGATAATGTGACACTTCGGATTCTCCCGAACAACCTCATTGTTTAGCTTATGTGTACATATATAATTAAATGGAAACTTCGTACTATCTCGATGTGCTATGTGTTAATATAGTGTATGTAATTATATGTGATTGCTATATTTATGAATGTGTAAGAGTGGGCCGAAACCACAAACCCGACTCGAGACCACCACTCGGTCTCGAGTGAACAGTTGGGCTGTTTGGGCCGCATTCTTTAGCCCATCCGGAACCCTTAGGATGCACCAACTAGAACCGGGTATAAGACCATGGAGGGTGACCAACCTTTGCAACTTTTTACCATTTTGTGAACACTCTCCCTCATCTCACTCACTCTCTCTCTCTCACTAAAACCCTAAACCCTAACAATATCATCCCCCCCCCCCTACTCGGAACCAACCGGTGACAACACTAGGACCTCGGCTCAAGCTTGGAACCATCCGGAAGTTCACTCATCAACCCTCTATACCTTCACATTTAGAGTATCTCTCCGGTTAGTGTCTCTTTTGGTTTCTATTGTCTAGTTACATGGAAAATTGTTGTTTATCCATGATAAAGATGCTTGTTTGATGATTAGAGTATCATGTTTTGATTGACTTAAGCAATGAAAAGTTCCTTTCATGATAATATGTTACGGCTAGTAGTTGATGACATGTGTTAAAATTGTTAATGTGGAATGATACGTGATTAGAGTGTTGTGTGATACAAACATGAATTATGGATTGATGATGAATAACTGCTGAAAATGCTCCCAAGTTGCGAGGGTAGGGCTGGAAATACATGTTTCGGGTCGGTTATGAGGGTTTATGCATGATGAACAATTTGAATGAATGATGATGAACTGGATAAATGTGATATGAATGTTCAAAAATGCTTGTTTTGATCCGTTTTGTTTGGTAATTAGACAAAGAAACATGTTAGTGCATTGTGGTTGGTTAGTACACAAAAATCATGAAAATGCAATTCTATTGGATAGTACATTTGAACAGGTTCTAGAAGGATTTCTGTGCACGTAACCGTGATTGCGAGTCGAAACCCTTGGTTGCGACTCGAGACCGTCCCATGACAACTCGAGACGGACTTCAGGGGCTCGAGACCGGCAAGGTCTCGACTTGAGACTTTTATGATCTCGACTCGAGACTAGACTCGAGGCCTCTAAGGTTGCGACTCCTAACCGGCACCACTCGAGACCAAAACATGATAACACGAGATCTCCTGGTTGCGACTCGAGACCGTGTGTTCTCGAGTCGAGACCGCCTTGTCTCGACTGGGCTGCCTACTTTGGTTATTGGGCCACGATGTGTCTTGTTCGGGCTACCTGTTTGATTGGACTATGTGTTGCTGAATTCTGTATGACTGTGCAAATATTAGGGCCGACCCAATAACCCAATGGATAATTGTATGCATCCTATGTGTTTAATACGTGTATGATATACGTGATTACTTGTACCCTAAACCTGCCCTATACTGGTAACCATGCTAGGACGTGGTGACCAACGTGTTTGACCAAGTAAATAATCTACCGAGCAACCCAAGGTGAGTTCACAACTTAAAGCATGCTTTCCCGGTGGTTTGGGAAACGGAACTAAAAACAATACTATTCCCTTGTTACTGGGAACAAACTTACTTTTCTTCCCTTGTTACTGGGAACTCTTAGTTAATTACTGTTTATACGGAATGCAACGAGCAACACTAAACGAAACTCTATCACTCAAGTCCCTACTACTTAATACCGATTAGTCGTCGGGGTCTGGCGAACGGGTTATTAGTTGATAGCGCTATTTAGGTCTAACCAGCCTCACACCAACCCTTGTTACTGGGAATGGGCGTGAACTAATAGACTCTGACAACCGTCAATGATGATAGAACATTGACAAGCGGGGCACAGCGGTAACGCGGGGTTAACCTAGTATTCGGTATTGGAAAAACAGTTTAGTCGCTTACTTTTGGGGTAGCTCCCCTTGGCATGTATAAACGGATAAATTAACTGGTGAAACAAGTTTTTGGTAATTAAAAACTGGACAACTCGTGAACTCGCTCAACATTATTGTTGACACCTTACTGCATGCTTTGCAGGTAACCAGTGACTCAGGAGCTCGCAGCTTGGGGACGTGTAGTGGTCGTCAAAAACCCATGTGTTGGGTTTTAAATCATCTGGAACTATGAACTTGTTTTAAACCTATCTGAATTATGCTTCCGCTGTTTACTTAAACTTTGATTCGAACTTAAATTTTGAAACTTTAAACTATTATGGTTGCTAACTATTTTGGTAAGTGAACATTTTTACTATTAAAGCAACGCTCAGTATAATTGGTGGCTGGATCCTGGTCAGTCACGACTCTCAAGCGGATGATACTCCGCAGGTGGAATTTGGGGGTGTGACAGTTTGACTTTTGAAGTTTGTGTTGTAGCATTTGAAAACATTGAAGTGTCTCTACCTTTCAGGTCGGTCGATCGAACGGTCGTTCGATCGGCCGGCAACCCGTTCGGCTGGGCACCTCAGTGAAAACTAGTTCACAGCAGGTTGTCACTCGATCGGACAACAGTTCGATCGGGTGGCATTCCTAGTGCATTGAACATGTTGAAAATTGTTTAAGTGTGGAAGCTTAAGTGTTTCATGGTACGGTCAGCAATTCGATCGGATGGTAGTCCGATCGGACAGCGATTCGTTCAACACTCAAACTTCATAGATTGGCAAAAATGGTTAAGTGTGGGTCCCATGGTGCAAGCCGTTCGGCTGACCGGTCGTTCGGGTGGCTGTCCGTTCGGACAGCAGCCCGATCGGACGGCACCTCGTCCTGGTCGTCCTGTTCGTCTCACACTTGGTTGTCTTGATTGTTTGTCGTTTTATCGAGGTATTTCGCTAACGTGCAAAACAACAGCAACCTTGTCACTACTTGGTGTTCCTGATCGGACAGGAATCACCCAAATCCGGTCAGTTCAATTTTCGTGACGGGTTCCATGTTTAACCCGAAATCGGTGAACCTCGTGGATAGAATCCCGATCATGAGCCACACATCTATGAGAATGAGTAGCATGTCGGCACAAGCTCTGCTTCTATCGGTTTTGTGTGCATTGAGTGTAAAAGAGTTGAAAGAAAGTCGGATATCCATCTTTCAATCCTTTTTTTTTTGTAAATATGTTTAGAACTACGAAAGATCCGTGTAAGTTTATGTGGAAATCATTTAGATCTAAGTTGTTCTTGGTGGATTGAGGCCAAAACATGAAGATCTTCAAGAACACATGATGACGTCATCCTAGAACACCTTGAATCTTGGTGATTTCACGGTTAAAAGTTAAGATTCAAAAGATAGAAAGGTGTAGGAGTGCATGTAGATCAAGAAGTACAAGATTTAGGAAGAGATCTTACCGGAATCGAGAGAAATCGAAGAAAAGGTGAGGAGCACGAGCTGGTCGGTCTGAGAGTTTCCAAAAGTAGAAAGTGTGAAAGTGACAGGGGTATTTATAGAGTTCCAAAAGAGGAAAGGGCTGGCCGATCGGCCAGGCAGCTAAATCAGACAGCCTGTCCGATCGAACGGCTGGTCGATCGACTGGTTGCCTAATCGATCGGTCGCCTAGTTCGAGTGTTTGGTACGACGGTTTTGCTGTTTCAATTTCGATTGCGAGCGTGGCGATGCGATGGAGTGTCCTAGTCAAATTACTTTTAATCCCAACTATTCATATCTCGCGCTGTCTCTTCTCCACTAATTATCATACTATATCTACATACAATCATCCTTAGTTCGTATTCGTTTTGCGATTGCGATTCGATTGCGATGACTTCGACTGCGTTTCGATTGGTTACACATAATATAAATAAACATGCACAAGTAACACATAAGGCACACACACACGTATAATAATCACCAAAATGCGTAATTCGAGTTGCGAGCGCGATGTTGATTAGATTAGATTGATTAGCGTTTAGTTGACTTTATCGCATTGTTACTTCCTATAGTTCACAGTCGTAAGGCGATTCATGGCGATAAGTACATATCGATTACTGCGATTCTTAACAATTACTCCACATAATACAACTAAAGTGAAAATAAAATATACTAATTGATACGTGGTTGAAAACCAGTGCTTGTTATTGTTTAACTTAACGTTTTTACGTAAGTTTTAGTTTCGAATAGCCTACTTTTAATCAAGAATGTGTTTTGCAGGTTTGATGAAGTTTAAGGAGCTTTTCGGGAGCTTTTCGGGTCACCGGGTCGAAAACCGGAGCACCGGGATGCGTTACGGATCAATCGGGAGTGCAAGGAGCGAAAAATGGAGAAGTGGATTTTTAGGGGCCGTCGGCGACGGGGGTATACCCGTCCCGGACGGGTCCCAGAAAATCCCGTAGGCACATTTTGGCCGTAAGCAGTCAATTAACCCGTCGGAGCAAGAAGCAAGATCCAAGGCCCGTCGCCGACGGGTTGGGGGCCGTCGGCGACGGCCTGTCAAAACCAGAAACGCGCAGATTTTTGATTTGGGGGTTATGCTCGATTATGATTGGTTCTAGGACATTCAATTCGTAAGTTACACTCTATTGGGAGTTTGAAAAACATTCTTGGAGCCATTATTCACCTATCTTTTCATCACCACATCATCTGGAATCCATCTACCATCCATCCGACAACGCGAATTCTCATCCGAATCCAAACCCTAGTTTCATCACCATTACAATCATTCTTCAACCTTCCATCCATTCAATTTCTCCACCACAAACCCTAACCATTCCTTCACCTTAAAGCTTCATGATGATCCAATTCAAGTTTACAACATCCGGTGATCAAGTTTCTTCGATCATGCGCGGCTAATTCCTCGGAGGTTTCACCCCGGTGTAGGTTAATTGTAAGTCTAGGGTTAAAACATTGTTCTTGGATTGATTTTGTGACAAATTGCTTCTTGATTTGAAACTTATGATAATTGTCTTGCATTTGTATTGAATTCGTAAACCATCGAGTGAAGATTAAACTTGACTTTATGAAATGTTTATGTGCAATTATGCCTTGTCTAGGTTAGAGTTTACATGTTCTTGGTAACGAAGTGCATTGTGGTCCGTTCTTTATAACGTTGATAGCTCTTGGCACCTAAGCCGTGTAACACTAAACTCGTTAATCGTTTTTGCAATTGAATCAATCTTAAAACGTGTAGGAACCCTAGGAATGCAATTACCGAACCGGGTGTGAACCTTGTTTTCTTATTATTGTTCAAACCATCATTTTCACTTCTTGCGTTTAGTAATCTTGAGTAGTTAATTTAGTTAATCACTTTAGTTATTCTAATTCACAACTTCCAATCAAACAAAAACATACAAAAACAATATAGCAAGCTTCATAAAAGTGACAACTATTCATAATTCAATCAAATCCGCACACAAACCACATACTCTTCGTGGTTCAACCCCTTGCTACCACTAGCTATTTGTTAAGAGTAATTAGGGTATATAAATATTTTTTTTGACCGGAGCGCGACACTCCGATCAAATTTTGGCGCCGCTGCCGGGGAGTGCGTGCGCTTTGGGTTTGGATATCGTTTGAATTATTGTGATTAACTGTTTAATTTGTTTTGCTTTCTTTTTGTATTGTCCTTTTCCTTGTTACGCGGGGTGTGTTACTTGTGCAGGTTACAGGTAGTGTATGCGTACACGAAATTCCGGGAGGACTTCACCTTTAGTCTACGAACCGGAAATTGAAAGACTCGCGAGAAGAAACCTAGCAAGCCGGTTAGAAGCAACTCTTGCTTCTAATCAAACCAACCAAACACCACCACTCACACCGACCATTGAAACCGATTCAATGGCAAACCACAATTCCAACCAAGAATTTAACCCAAACCAAAACCTCCACCCAAATCAATTCCAATCCCGAGGAACCTTTTATCCCGCTCAAGAGCAACCGGGTGGTAACACCAATGCAAGACCACCCACTCCACCTTTCCGAAACCAAAACACCAACAACACCCAACGAACACCTCAACAACAACCTCTTCACCGACAAGCATCGTTACCTATTAACCTTGATGATCGGAATGTCAACTCCAATCGAAGAGGTAACCGTGATCGCGGCAATCCCGTAAATGAAGACCCGTTTTTCAACATCGACGATTTAAGGAATGCAATTCCCGATGACGAACCGTATAGTGTTCCCGGTTATCAATTGCCGGAACACGTAAGCATTCATACGGAAAATTCGGACGATGGGGGGTATTACGATGATCGAGCTAATGATGATGAAGATTGGGGCTACGTGAATAGGGGAAACGTATACAATGCTCGAAGGTACGACGATGAGGAGTTTGGGTCTCAAAACGCCAATTATGTTGGGGAAGATGATTATGGGTACGGAGGTGGAAGAAACGATGGCTATGGGAACAATCGTCAACCACAAAACAATAACCAACGGAACCGGAATGAAGGGTTTTACAACAACAATAATAACAACAACAATGTAAACCCTAACCGGATTCCTCGTTTTGTGGGAGGTGGTAACCCGAGGGATAATCGAAGAGAGGATCGAAGGGGTGGAAGACGAGATAATCGAAGACCGGTCGATCAAGAAGTTAATGGGCCACAACGTCGTCAACAACCTCCACGGGGAGTAAATGACCATTTCCGACCGATAGTGACCGAGAACAATTCTCCGATAGTATGCGAAAGGAGGATGTTTGATTGCAAGCCGCATTACATCAACATCCTTCCTCATTTCAACGGGAGGTCCAATGATGAGCCGTACACCCATTTAACGGAGTTCTCGTCTATTTGTGATACTATTGGAGGGCATAATTTCGCACTAGAGGAAGTGAAGCTTCGGCTATTTCAATTTTCATTGAAAGATAAAGCAAAACAGTGGTTCCTTACACTTCCGGCCAATAGTATTCGAACTTGGGAACAAATGCAACAAGCGTTTTTGGATGAATACTATTCCATGGCCAAGACCGACGATGCTAGAGATGAAATTCGGTCATTTCGTCAACTTTCAAGTGAGCCTTTACATGAAGCATTCTCCCGATTCAAGGAACTCATGAGGAGATGCCCACATCACCAAATAGAAAAATGGGAATTGGTGAAGTGCTTCGTACGGGGTTTGGATGATGCAACTTGGAATCGGCTTGAGACGACAAGCAATGGTACACTCTTGAGCAATCATGAGGATGACGATTGGGAATTTTTGGAGAGGATGAGAAAACGATCCAAACAAAAAGAATCGGCCGATAGAGCAAAAAGGCATCCGGTTTCCCGGTCACTTCCCGATCTCGATTCCAAGGATCGGATTTCCACCTTAGAGCGGGAAATAGCTCAATTGAAAAAGAAGAAGGAGGTGAATGCGGTTCAATTTGCGGTTTGTGAAGAATGTGGAGATATTGGGCATGCGACGGAGCAATGCCCAACGGGGTCGAGTGACTACACCGAGGAGGTAAATCAAGTGTATGGGGATCGAAAGCAATACGACATGAATTCCAACACTTACCATCCGGGTTTGAGAAATCACCCTAATTTCCGGTATGGTAACGCCTCAAATCAAATGAACCCGAATTTTCAATCGGGTAACCAAGGTGGTCAAGGTGGGTCTTCGTACAATAATCGTCAAGGTGGTAACCAAGGGGGTTACCAAAGGAATTACAATCAAGGGGGTAACCAAGGGTATCAAAACCGTGAAGGTAATTATCAACGAGGTTACAACCAAGGCGGAAATGGGAGTAGTGCTTCAAACTCTCAAGGTGATGACTCGATAAATTCAAAATTTGATGCTATTATGAATGCTATCAATCATTCAAATCAAGAGATGAAGAAAGAGTTTGAGGTACGAGATAAATCCCATAAGGCGTTGGAGAAGCAAGTGGGGCAACTTGCTCAAGAGATGGCTCAAATTCGCGGAAGTGGAGGAGGACTTCCAAGCGACACCACGGTGAACCCTAAGCATCAAGGGTCGAGCTCGAAAAACACACGTGAGGTACCTATAAATAAAATTTCTTTACGTAGTGGTCGAGTGATAGATAACGGTGTTGAGCCACCACCACCCAAGTTTGTTGAAGGGGTGGTGGAAGATGCAAGTGATGATGAAGAGAATAACGGTCAAACGGGTCAAAATAAAAATGATTTAAAATTTAATAAAGATACACCCGTTGCGACCGTTCCCGTCCCAAAGGCTAAGGACAAGGGTGTGGAGGGTAATACCGCCCCTTTTCCCGAAGCTCTTTTGGGACCATCTAAGAAAGTGGTAAACAAAAGAGGTCCACATCAAGAAGAGATGTGGGAAATTTTTAAACAAGTTAAAATTAACTTACCACTCTTAGATGCAATCAAGCAAATACCTTCATATGCTAAATACTTGAAGGATTTATGTACCCAAAAGAGGACTCACAAGTTTCCTAAGAAACTTGATTTAACTGAAAATGTGAGTTCGATTCTTTCGGGTGCACTTCCACCAAAACTTCAAGATCCGGGGGCGCCCATTATTTCAATACAAGTGGGTGAATTCAAAATGACACGGGCACTTTTGGATCTTGGGGCGAGTGTGAGTATCTTGCCGGGTAGTTTATATGACCAATATGATTTTGGTCCACTTCAAGTGTCAAACACCACCGTGGTGTTAGCCGACTTGACCCCTAAACTACCCCGTGGGATAGTCACGGATGTAATAGTCAAGGTCGAGGACTTTTACTATCCGGTGGACTTTCTTGTGTTAGATTATGTTTCTTTGGACCGAACCAAGCAACCAACGGTGATCCTAGGTCGACCATTTTTGGCAACATCGAATGCCCAAATAAATTGCAAATCGGGCACGGTCGACATGACTTTTGGTAACCGTCGGTTGCGGTTAAATGTCTTTTCAGGATTAACGGATCCTCTAGTTGGCGATGAATGTTACATGGCGGACATCGTTGACGAGTGTATACCTCTATGTGACACTAGTGTCGAAGGGGAAAACACAATAGAGGAGTGTTTCATGTTTGACAGGTTGCAAGGAGAAACAAATCGTAGCATGGATGAAGAGATGAAAGAGTTGGAGGTTATGGCGGCAAAAGAAGGAAGACCCACTTGGACACATCAAGTGGAAAGTCTTCCGGAAAGCATAGACACGAAGTTGAAGCCGTCATTGGAAGAACCTCCGGCATTAGAGTTGAAGGTGCTACCCAAGCATCTTAAATATGCTTATGTGGGTGAAGGTAGCACGCTCCCGGTCATTATTGCATCCAATTTAACCGGGGAGCAAGAAGAGAAGTTGATGAAGGTATTGGTCGCCCATAGAGCCGCTATCGGGTGGACCATTGCGGATTTGAAGGGAATTAGTCCCTCGGTGGTGATGCACAAGATCATCACGGAAGATGGTATGAATCCTTCTCGCGACACACAAAGAGGACTAAATCCGAATATGCGAGAAGTGGTGAAGAAGGAAGTATTGAAGTGGCTAGATGCGGGTATTATATACCCTATCTCGGATAGCCAATGGGTGAGCCCGACACAAACAGTTCCAAAAAAGGCGGGTATTCAAGTCGTCACAAATGACGCAGGTGAAGAGGTCGCCACTCGGCCGGTAACCGGGTGGCGTATTTGTATTGATTATAGGAAGTTGAATGCCGCAACTTCCAAAGACCATTTCCCTTTGCCATTTATTGACCAAATAGTTGAGAAATTGGCCGGACAAAAATTTTATTGTTTTCTGGATGGTTATTCCGGATACAATCAAATTGCTATACATCCGGAAGACCAAGCAAAGACCACTTTTACTTGCCCATATGGTACTTTCGCATTTAGGCGAATGCCATTTGGACTTTGTAATGCCCCCGCCACCTTTCAAAGGTGTATGATGAGTATCTTTTCAGATATGGTGGGGGAGTCTTTGGAAATCTTCATGGATGATTTCTCAATATTTGGGTCATCATTTGATACATGCCTTGACCAACTCGAAAAAGTTTTGAAAAGATGTGTTGAGAAAAATCTTGTTTTGAGTTGGGAAAAGAGCCATTTCATGGTTCAAGAAGGGATTGTGTTGGGGCATGTAGTGTCGAGTCGTGGGATAGAGGTTGACCGTGCAAAAGTGCAAGTTATATCTACTTTACCTTATCCCACGAATGTTAAGGGTATTAGATCGTTTTTGGGTCACGCGGGGTTTTATAGAAGATTTATAAAAGGGTTTAGTGATATAACCAAACCCCTATGTAAATTATTGCTAAAAGATCAACCGTTTGAATTTAACCAAGATTGTCAAAATGCCTTTAATGTGATAAAACAAAAGTTGGTTGAGGCCCCAATCTTGCAATCACCGAATTGGTCGTTACCATTCGAAATTATGTGTGATGCAAGTGATTATGCGGTGGGGGCCGTGTTGGGTCAAAGGGTAGATAAGAAACCGGTTGCCATTTACTACGCAAGTAAGACTCTCTCGGATGCACAATTGAATTACACAACTACCGAGAAAGAGCTACTTGCGGTGGTATATGCGTTGGATAAGTTTCGTGCTTACATATGGGGTACTAAGGTCATTGTTTATTCTGACCATTCTGCAGTTAGGTATCTCATGGACAAGAAGGATGCAAAGCCGAGGCTAATCCGATGGGTTCTCTTGCTACAAGAGTTTGACCTAGAGATTCGAGATAAGAAAGGGAGTGAGAATGTGGTCGCGGACCACTTGTCTCGATTGAGTGTGGAGGATTCTTCCCGTGAAGAAATCAATGAGAATTTTCCCGATGAGCAAATTTTAAAAGTTGGAATATTACCATGGTATGCTAATATTGTCAACTATTTGGTTACAGGTGACTTGCCGGCTCATTGGGATAGAAGGAAGAGGTTGCACTTCCTATCTCAAATCAAGTATTACACGTTGGAAGAACCGGACTTATTCAAGTTTTGTCCGGATCAAGTCGTTCGAAGATGCATACCCGACGAGGAGATTCCTAGCGTTTTGATGCACTTGCATTCATTTGCTTGTGGGGGCCATTTTAGTGGTCACAAAACCGGGCACAAAGTGCTCAATAGCGGCCTTTATTGGCCGACTATTTTTAAGGATGCTTTTAATTTCGCTAAAAATTGTGTTGAGTGTCAAAAGTTAGGGAGTATATCAAAAAGGGATGAAATGCCCATGCAACCGATCCTTATTGTAGATATTTTTGATGTATGGGGGATCGATTTCATGGGCCCATTCCCTAATTCGCATGGTAATTTATACATTTTGGTGGCGGTCGATTATGTATCCAAATGGGTCGAAGCGATTGCCACCAAAACGAATGACCACACCGTTGTTTGCAATTTTGTTCAAACGAATATAATTTCTAGATTTGGGGTTCCCCGGGTGATCATTAGTGATGGGGGATCTCACTTCAAGAACTTTAATTTTGGCAAACTCTTGAAACGGTATGGTGTTGACCATCGAATTGCTACTCCCTACCACCCACAAACAAGCGGTCAAGTTGAGGTTTCCAATAGGCAAATAAAAGAAATTTTGCAAAAGACCGTTCGACCCGACCGAAAGGATTGGTCAACGAAGTTGAATGACGCTTTATGGGCTTATAGAACGGCGCATAAAACACCTATTGGAACCACTCCTTATCGCTTAGTTTATGGGCGAAATTGCCATTTACCGGTTGAGCTTGTGCATCGTGCTTGGTGGGCTATAAAAGAGGTTAACATGAAATATGACGATGCAGGAAAGGAGCGAAAGTTAAAGCTTTGCGAGTTGGAGGAGCTTAGGGAAGAAGCGTACGAGTGTGCCTCAAAGTACAAGGATGACATGAAGAGGGCACATGACGCGAAGTTAAAGCCAAAGGAGTTTGAAGTGGGTCAAAAGGTTTGGCTCTACAATTCGAGGCTTAAATACTTCCCCGGAAAGCTCAAGAGCAAGTGGATGGGCCCGTATGTGATTACACGGGTCGGAAGGCTTGGAGATGTTACAATCAAGGACCCAAAGGATGGGTCGAAGCAAACGGTTAATGGTCACCGCCTTAAACCGTTCCTTGATGGTAACGAAGAGAAAAAGGACGCAAATGTGGAGTTGGTATGTTTCTTGGTAAGCGTGCCAACATATGAGGTGAAGTAAAAGGACCGGTAACATCTCTTGTAAAGTTATGTATACTTGTTTAATTGTTTGCGTGTTTCCCGGATTATCGTTTCATTTCCAACTAATCCTTTTCGATTGTGTGAAGTCTAGACATTACGAACGGGTCGTGAAGATACAAGGTATGTTCTTAGACTTGTTTATGTGTATTGAGGACAATACACGAATTTTTGGGGGGTGGTAGGGCCATTAACGATGTCCGTTGTAAAATTTTTTTTTTTAACTCATAAAAACTCACAAAAACATTTTTAATAATTTTTAGGAATTTTTAATGTACATAGTCCTTTTATTAAATAATCATAATCTTCCTCCTATTTAAAAAAAAAGGGCCTTACCCGTCGGCGACGGGGTTGTGACCGTCGGCGACGGCCTCCGTAGGTGTCCCGTCGGCATGTTTTTCCCGTAGGCAGATAGATAACCCGTCGGCACCCACCTGATTTCCACAGCCCGTCGGCGACGGGGTGGGACCTGTCGGCGACGGGTTCCCCATTTGGTTCCGACGCTGGTTCGTTCTAACTCGTTTAAAACCGATTCAAAACACTCCAAAACCTATTCTAACATAACCCAAGTGCACTTGTGACCACATAATTCGACCCATATCATTCCCACCTCAGTTTTTACGACAAATTTCCTGCACCTTCTCTCACCTAACTTCCTTCTTCCCTTCACCTTCTCCATCTCCTACCTCAAAACCCTAGACCTTCAAGCTTTCATAACTCTCTCAATTTTCCACCAAATCCACTGATTTTTGGGTCCATCTTGAGTAATTTTTCAAGACGAACAAAACCCCCAACACGGTTTTCATCAATTCTTGCTATTGTGCAAGATTTCTGGGCGTGTTCTTTAGGGTTTTTGAAAGGGTGTTCATCAAATTGCTTGTTTGCCATCTTTTCTTAGTTCTTCTTGTCTAACAACACCAAAGGTATGGATTCTTCTTAAATTTATGCTTGATTATTATATATTAGTGTTTTTCTTCCGAAATTTTAAACTTTTTGGTTTAAGAGTAGGTTGTTTAGACAATGTATGTTGTGCTAGCATGATTTTGAGCAAGATTAGTTGTTTTGAATGGAATTTGAGTATGTCATAACCATAATGAAGTGATTACACTGTTATGAACATGATTGAACATGAAGATGATGTTGACTTTTGTTGAAATTATAAGAGATTGTAAGATTGACAAAAGATTAATAAGTTTATGATAAAGTGAGCAACTTTGGAAGTTTAAAGAGGCGATTTTGCATTTACTTATTAATTGAATTGTCAACATCATATCTCATGTTCAAAGTTTGGGAGTTAATGAAGGTTGAATCTATATTGATGTTTTGCTTGTGTGTGATTGTAGTCATGGCGGGAAGCAAGAGACAAAAGACTACGGGTCAAGCTTCATCATCCGGGATTGGGTCTTCTTCCGGTTTAATACCGAAGAAGTGGGAGCAGCCGAGCTCTGTTGAGGAAAATGATGCAAGATTATACCGACAAGATTGGGAATGGGCAAAGTTCAGGGATAGCCAAAGTGCTAGAATTTGGGATGACGAGAAGAACAAACAGTTGTCAAGCTATCAAGATAGAAAGTTAGAAGCTAAGTTGTGGAAGTGGAAGATGGTGAATGGGGTGAACACGTCGGTTCCAACAAGAGTGATATGTGAACGGACCGTGAATGTAGAAGAATTCCGGAACATCGGGATTGTACAAATGTTTGAGAGGTTAGGATGGGAGAGTGTTTTGGATTGGTGTGAAGACAATACTTCCAGGATTTACTTGTCGGAAGTATGTGAATGGTTGTCCACCTTGAGGCTTGTCAACAAGAATGAATCCCCTTCACAGTGGAAGTTAGTGGGGAAGACAACTCGAGGAATCATGACGATGTCTTTCGAAACTATGAATCGTATTGCTCGTTTTGACTCTTTGGGAGCACAAGCATATGACTACCCCACCATCGAGCAGTTTTTGGATAATCATTTGAACATCAATGACGGTGAGCAGTTGATAGAGGTTATCTTGCCGACCCACCCAGGGGGTGACATGAAACGGAAGCATATGTCACTTGAGGGAAAGATTTTGCAGGGGATCTCGGTTGAGAACATATTGGCAAGGTTTGGTGATCGCGGGGGAGTGAGAGTAAGTGATTGCAGGGTGGTGCATGCTTTACTGTATGGGACCCCAACACTGTCGTGGAGGCACATAGTAATGATGAACACATGGGCTACCCGGGAGTCGTCCCAGAGGCGGTTTATTCCGTATGCACGCCTCATTAGCGCCATGATTGTGCAGCAAAATTGCTTACCCTTGGAAGCACTATGGGTCTCTAAGCCAGTGGAGGAATTTAACGTGGCTTACATGAAGAAAAATTGGAAGATAGAGGTCAAGTTCTCAGGAAATACGTATGTTGTGACCGATGAGTTGGGGAACAAGTATGAGGTCCGTACTTCTGTGGCACCACCCGTGCAGGAAGAAGACGTGGAAATGGGTGAAGAAGAGGAGGAAGCTGAACCCTCCGGTGCACAAAGGCCGAGGCAACGATATATGCGGCCACATAGGGAGATTAACGCAGAGGTGGCAGGTTTTGTGACCAGGAGGCGGGTGCCCTCCTATAAAAATTTTGATCGGGGGCAACAGGAGATATATGACAATGTCTCCGCATGTATCGGTGAAGGACGGGAATACAATCAAAGGAGAGAAGCTTGGCAGGGGTCTCACGGATCTGCAATGCAAGAATATTGGGCGGCTCAAGAAGCCCAACGTGAAAGAATGAACAAGTTTATAGAAGAACAAGAACTGTTCCAAGCCATGCAAAGATCTCACATGGAACATTTAGCAAAAATGCAAAAGGATGAGGCAGCCCGAAGGCGGGCATGGGAAGAAGCGGAAGCGGCGCGTCGACAACAAGAAGAAGAATTGAACCGCCGCCGTTGGAGTGCCATGTACGTCTCTCAACAGATGGCGCTTAATAACACCAAAGTGTTGCATGATCAGGAGCGACACCATAGAGACTACCAAGCCGGCCTTCCCTACGCCGAGCACTCGGGGTGGACAAATTACTCCGATCTTCCCTATCCTCAAGGCCCATCCGACCCGACTCCGCATTGGCCCGAAGCGGTAGGGTCTAGCTTCGTTCCAATCCCGTACCAACCACCGCCCCAAGGGGAGCAAAGCCCCTTAGATAACTATAGGGAGATGTTCGAGGCCCTCACTGGTTATCCATACCAACCCAACCCGCCCATGGATCCAAACGAGCGATATCAGCGGTAGAGGTATGGTATGTTTTATGTTGTTGTTGTTGTATATTATATTCCGTTATTTCTTTTCGTTTTTATTTAATTTATGTCTAGTTAAATGAACTTTGTGGGTGTGTTCCCTATATAACCCTCACGAGACCGACTCATCCTCCCGAGCTATCGGGAGGTTTAAAGGGCTTGTTGCATACGCTAAATGCAACCGTGATTCCTACGAAAGTGAGTTAGGCTTGTTATTGTTGTAAATTATTTTTTTTCCACATAAATCAAAGTAAATTAATGTATGACTTGGTAATATTTTCATAAAAGTGGTAGAACTAGGTAGCTAATAAATTTTAATGGTTGTGAGAAGCATGCTTCTACACAAGGGTTAAGATTTGTAGGTACATTATGTTCGTGAGACGACCGCTTTGTTGAAAAGATGAAGAGCACACGAGGAACTAGCGAAAAACCAGGTGCATACGTTTCTTTTTATCTTTGATTTTTAGTTAGCAAATAAGTGGATTGTAAATTGTAGGTTATTTTCCGGGGTGAAATTTTGGGGAGGTTAGCCGTGTCACATCCCTTGTGCGTTTTTAAAACTCTAGTTCTTACACATTGAGGACAATATGTACCTCAAGTGTGGGGATGGGGGAGTAGTAAAAATTTTCGATTTTGACCCATTCATTTAAACACTACACATTGAGGACAATGTTTACCTCAAGTGTGGGGATGGGGGAAAATTTCAAAAATTTTTCAAAAATGTCTTGTTTTCAAAGCAATCTCAAAAGCACAAGTAACCAAGTCAACGAGGGATGTCACAACCCATTTGGTCTGTTGTCATGGTCAAGTTCAAACTAATAAGCATAACGGGTATTTAGCGGGTGGTTATTTGGGAATAATTCGCCTAAGGAGCTAGTAATGTATGCATATCACATATCATACCCTTATACGTGAGGTTTGAGCCACTTATATATCATAGATTTACATTCACATGTTTCTTTGTTTGAGTGGACCATTAGTCGCGTATTGTAGAACTTGCAACTTTTGATACGTTCGAGACTATAGACCAAATACAAGCACGAGAATGATTAAGGCACTAGGTAAACCTTTTTCTCTTTAAACCATTTTTATATCCTTACCCGAACAAACTCCTTAGTTGCCCATTTTGAGCCTAGACCTTTCGTTTGATCACCCACTTAGCCCATAACCATAAGCCTTTTCTTTTTAAACCCGTGTGATGAAAATTCGATTATAGGAACTTAAGTTTGTATAGTTGTGATTCATTTGTATTCAAAAAAAAAAAAAAAGCATTGAGAAAAACACAAAAAGATGTACTAGTAGTTTGTTGAATAAAAGGCGAAAGTTGTTGCCTCATAGTTGATGTTTATATTTAGTCTTGTTAGTTTAGTGGTTTGTAATAAAAATCGAATTTTTCGTCACCTTAGTCACTTTAAAAATATCCTATTCCTACCCTTCGCCTAGCCCCGTTACAACCCTTTAAAGACCTTTTGACTTGTGCTTAGTATTTGTGTTCGATAGTGGAGAATGATTGAGTTGCAAGCCTATGCGGGTACGTGTTCTAATGGGTTTTGAGCGATTAACTGTTGAAATGCTAATACATCATATATGTTAGCGAAAATTTTAAGCCGAGTGGAGAGCACATTGTGAGGGATATGCATGAGTTGTTAGTTTTACGGGCGAGTTAATCTTGGATAACCATTAGTATATGTGATTATTCACTTAACCGGTAAATATGTGAAATGTGTAAAGAGTTTGAACCTTTGTATGACATTAGACCTTAACCTTTGTCTCGGGAATGGGATGTATACTCATTGTTTGACCCACGTGAAAGTGAAAAACAGATTTGCTTGAGGGCAAGCAAAAGACAAGTGTGGGGATGTGATACGTGGTTGAAAACCGGTGCTTGTTATTGTTTAACTTAACGTTTTTACGTAAGTTTTAGTTTCGAATAGCCTACTTTTAATCAAGAATGTGTTTTGCAGGTTTGATGAAGTTTAAGGAGCTTTTCGGGAGCTTTTCGGGTCACCGGGTCGAAAACCGGAGCACCGGGATGCGTTACGGATCAATCGGGAGTGCAAGGAGCGAAAAATGGAGAAGTGGATTTTTAGGGGCCGTCGGCGACGGGGGTATACCCGTCCCGGACGGGTCCCAGAAAATCCCGTAGGCACATTTTGGCCGTAAGCAGTCAATTAACCCGTCGGAGCAAGAAGCAAGATCCAAGGCCCGTCGCCGACGGGTTGGGGGCCGTCGGCGACGGCCTGTCAAAACCAGAAACGCGCAGATTTTTGATTTGGGGGTTATGCTCGATTATGATTGGTTCTAGGACATTCAATTCGTAAGTTACACTCTATTGGGAGTTTGAAAAACATTCTTGGAGCCATTATTCACCTATCTTTTCATCACCACATCATCTGGAATCCATCTACCATCCATCCGACAACGCGAATTCTCATCCGAATCCAAACCCTAGTTTCATCACCATTACAATCATTCTTCAACCTTCCATCCATTCAATTTCTCCACCACAAACCCTAACCATTCCTTCACCTTAAAGCTTCATGATGATCCAATTCAAGTTTACAACATCCGGTGATCAAGTTTCTTCGATCATGCGCGGCTAATTCCTCGGAGGTTTCACCCCGGTGTAGGTTAATTGTAAGTCTAGGGTTAAAACATTGTTCTTGGATTGATTTTGTGACAAATTGCTTCTTGATTTGAAACTTATGATAATTGTCTTGCATTTGTATTGAATTCGTAAACCGTCGAGTGAAGATTAAACTTGACTTTATGAAATGTTTATGTGCAATTATGCCTTGTCTAGGTTCGAGTTTACATGTTCTTGGTAACGAAGTGCATTGTGGTCCGTTCTTTATAACGTTGATAGCTCTTGGCACCTAAGCCGTGTAACACTAAACTCGTTAATCGTTTTTGCAATTGAATCAATCTTAAAACGTGTAGGAACCCTAGGAATGCAATTACCGAACCGGGTGTGAACCTTGTTTTCTTATTATTGTTCAAACCATCATTTTCACTTCTTGCGTTTAGTAATCGTGAGTAGTTAATTTAGTTAATCACTTTAGTTATTCTAATTCACAACTTCCAATCAAACAAAAACATACAAAAACAATATAGCAAGCTTCATAAAAGTGACAACTATTCATAATTCAATCAAATCCGCACACAAACCACATACTCTTCGTGGTTCGACCCCTTGCTACCACTAGCTATTTGTTAAGAGTAATTAGGGTATATAAATATTATCTTTGACCGGAGCGCGACACTCCGATCACTAATCTATAAGTCAAAGAAGTCAAAACAGGAATTGAGCAAGGAGAGACAGATCGCAATTAGAAATCTTTTCTTCCTTTGACTTTTACTTCCGAAACATTGGGGTGTTACATTTTACGATAAATTACGTTTTACGTTAAAAAGTTTACGTTTTACGTTAAAAAGTTTACGGTTTAACTTTTTTTTTACAAAAACTTTTTTACGCAAAACGAACGCACCCAGAAATCGCAAACTCGGTAGGTATCTCAGATAGATTGTTATTATCATCGACTGGGGAAAAAATATAAAAAACCAACAACATCAAAACAATATGTATCTCGAAAAAAAAAACGGGGCTTGGCTCAGATTTTCCAATAATCAAATGGCTGCAAAAGTGGGGTTGCAGGTTCAAAAACCTACCTTCCACCGTCCTTGCCATGCCATCGTTATCAAAATCTACTTTTTTTTGCATCATCGCCGCCCAATCCAACAGATCAAAACCCATGAGAATCAAAGAATACAAATGTATCGTTCAAACAACCTGCATCATTCAAAAAACATTCAAACAAGTGCAACTCACTTTTTCCAGATCCCATCTTTCTTTTTGTCTGTGCCAAGACTCGACAAATACACACACAAACACAGGCTTCATTTTCTCCAAAACAAACACAGAATCAGCCTCTCCCTCTCTCTAAAATCTGGCCACTGGAAACTGTTCCTCCGGCGCCGATTAACTTGCGGGTCCTAGAGAGAGAGGCCACAAAACCTACCATTTCTAGAGAGACAAACCCACTTTACGCACCACAAAACCGGTGAAGATGGCCGACGACAGGGGGCGACGACCTGAGATGACGGTGGGGGCGGCAGCCTGAGATGACGGTGACGGTGGGGGCGGTAGCCTGAGAAACCCACTTTATGCACCGCAAAACCCACCATTTCTACCATCTTCTTTATCTTTTCTCCAGTTACCATAACACTCCGACAACCTGCACCGTCCCCCCACCACCACCTGCCCCACCGCCGACTTCCGAACACCCCACCCCCATCACCGTCTTCCGCCACATCCCACCACGAACCACCAACGTCTTCCCCACCAACACCTCCCCACCACCGACTGAGATGATGATGATGATTGCAGATTCAAAAATCAGGAGAGATGATGGTGGTTGCATATTCAAAATAAGGAGAGAGAGGATGAGAAGATGAATGGTAGAGATATATGACATTTGGGGGGTTTATATTTTGAATAGAAAGAAAAGTGAGAGATATTAAAATCTTTGGTGGCAATAAATGGAGAGAGAGAGAGAGAGAGATTTGGCATTTGGGGTAAATGACCAATATACCCTTTATGTTGGCATAATCTGATTGATTGAGAGTGGTTCTCGCGGTTCTTACAACTGGGGGTGGTTCCTATTTTAGCGCTCCCCTATATATATATATATATATATATATATATATATATATATATATATATATATATTGCATATTCTACACTAGGTTAGCACCCCGTGTATTACACGGGTTGTATAAATATAATTTTATATAATAAATAATAAAAAGACATATCTTTCAAAAAACTCGTATATTGCACGTGTTGAATAAAATATAATGTCATATGTTAACAAAAATAATCATCAAAATTTATCTTTTAAAAATGAACATTGATGTACTATTTACTTATTATAACATTTTACTTTGTTTTTTTAATTATTATCAGGTTAAAAAGACATGTATTAGACGTGGTTGAATACCATTTTATGATACATTCAAATTATGAGATACAATTATTTTAGTTAGTTTTATGCACATTCATGCTTATTTGTTTTTTTTTTTTTTCGTTCAAAAAACACTCGTCTTAAATTTGTATTCAAGAGAGTTTATGGTAAGATGGAGATCGTTCCCCACGTTTTTATATATTCATCATTTTTATGAATTATACCGTAAAATTGAGAATTAAATTCTTGTTGAATAGAGTATAGAATTGTTATATTTAAAAATGGTGTTCTTTTACGCCCCGTTTGCGGTATGCGCATATAATGTATATATGTCTGGGCCATTGGGGGCAAAAGTGAAAGTGCAATAATTTTAACGTTATTTTACTAATTTCGTGAAAATAACGTTAAAAGCTGAGGATGGTTAATCATGCGTCATGTGGTGGAGTTGATAGCTGAAAGACAAAAGGGTACATGCACTAATCGGTCTTTGTCCCGATTGCTGAGTGTTATGTGTCTTATGTCCAAGGCTTGATGCAAAACTACTATCGAGCCGGGGGTCTCACTGGAAGCAACCTCTTTATTCCTACGGGGTAAAGGTAAGGCTGTCTACATCTTACCCTCCTCAGACCCTACCTTTGCTTTGCCATTGGTGGGATTTACTGAGTATGATGATAATGATGAAAAATGGTGTTCTTTCTACATATTGATGCAATGTGCGATAATTGATAGGTTTAAACCAATTATAATAGTATGCCTACCATTATAGCGATGCATCTAATACCCGCGAATTTCGCGGTGTTGGAAAATGATATGTTTTTTTTTTTTTTGAAAAAAAAAATTACGTCTAAACTGATCAAAAACAAACTGTACGCATGAAATTATTAAATTTCAACAAAAACAAATTAATAGAACATCATACCAAATTGTACTTTTAAAAATGTACATTTTAAAACCACTGAAACTGGCACAATATGATTATGACAACCTTTAAAAATTGTACCTTTAAAAATGAAGTGTTAATAAATATTTAATTTTCGAAAAAAGAATAAAATGCTCCATTTTCTTCAATATGATTATGACAAACTTACAAATATCAATCTGATGTACTATTTACAACCTTTAATCATTTCATACCCAATTGATGTACGATATACAATCTCAGAACCATTATAACTTCAAACTCACTCGATGTAGTATATACAAATTTAGAACATATTGCTATGAGGTGCATGAGTCATGAAACGAAACGGTAAGGCATGAATACATTCTTAGTAGATATAAAGTTTATGATACTCACTATATACAGATTTAGAATCATGAAATGTATAAATCCATGGTCTCTCCTAAGGCCAATGTATAATCCTCCAACCCCTTCGCTTCGTATAACTTGCTTAAGCATCCGACCATAGAATTATAATCTTCCAATCCCTTTGCTTCGTATAACCTGCTTAAGCATCCTACCATAGAATTATAATCTTCCAATCCCTTCGCTTCGTATAACCTTCATCGAATCACCTTTCCCGACGAAGTTAAACCTTATATAATAGATAAAAGATAATTTGATTATTTTCATTTTACAAACCTTCAAAAGTTTCCTGTGGCGGCCTTGTCCTAGTCATAAGTAGACGACCTTTCAATTCTCACGGTCAAGTCCGAGACATCCATGGTTGTCACACGGAAGGCGATTTGGCTCAATGTGCCATTGACGGCTAGCAAAACTTTCTCGATAACCTACAAAGAACAGGAATGAAATATGTTTTACAATCTTGGTTTTCCTAAATTGACAGATGCTAGAATAAGCCAAAGATGAGTCGTTAAACCATGTGATTTGTCTCTTATCTCAAACGGATCAAATGGGTAGTTAATTACAACTATTATTGTAATAATAATAATCTTTGTTGCACGGGTTATTTAATAAAAGTTGTATTAAGAGGACTTGTTTAACGTTTTCACCTGGTACTCAACCCCATTTGAGTTGTGGTTCATCATAACTGTGCATAAAACTCCAAAATGCATATTATTAATGTGATAATATGGTCTTTAATTATCACACTTAGTGCATTATTTATTTACAAAAGGTTTTTAAATATGGATGAAAAACTATTAGTAGACAAACCCCATTTCAACCGACTCAGTTTATTTATACTAAAAGTTGAAGAGGTATGACTTTTTGACTCTTCACTCAAACCCATTTGGGTTGTGTTTTATATCCATTTGATAAGAACTTGGTCTTTTTTTTTAAACAAAACACTCCTAAATTGTAATAAATGAAGGAATGCAAGTTTGAGAATGTTTTAAATGTGGGTCTATACCTTGGCAGTTTTGGTGCCGATAGGAATAATGTTGAAAAAACCGATCTTTCGCCTCTCCGGTCCTTCATAGATCAGTTGCCACTGCATAAAGCAAATATGATCAACGGTTCAGACCACTCCAAGCAAAATTTTCCACAGATTTCACTTACATTTTGTTCAGGACATGACTAAGGAAATGGAGTTTATAAGGTCACAACAATAAGAAGAATTTTTATTCCTTATAGGTGAAACTGCAAATTAGTGTATTTAAGCGATTAGGAAGCCTTAAGATAAAATGATCAATTGTAACGACATTTAGAAAATATCAGGCTGCTTTTATTTCGAATTGATCATTTGTTGTAGTCAAAGATCCAAGCTTGATCAAATTTGTTAGCCTTACCTTGACTTGATTGGTCAACTCTAGTATCCTTTTCTCCAAATGCCTTTACAAAGCTTTGCCTAAGCAACTAAAATTTACTTGTTTTAGCATGTGTCCCAACCTGCCACCTCTACATGCAAGTGTAGCCTGTAAATCTAAATAGAGTTGTAAAAAGGACAACATCACATATGATCCAAACCTACTACCCGTTTTGACCAATTACCCATCCCACTAATCTTGCAACCTCTAAAAGCAACTATAACTTGAAACTCTAGATGGAGTTGTAAATGTGGCAAAAAAAATAGATAACAAACAAACAAATATGAATATGAACGTCCAGTACCATGCTCTAGGTTATAGATTTGCATGAATATATACAATATATATGTTATCACTTATTAGTGAAGTTGCTCATAAGAGGAACCATTAGTAAAGAAAACCCGATATGATTTAATAATTTAAAAAGAAATGGTCATTCTAAAAGTATTTAAAATAATATAGGTCTTTTGAAGCCATCAACATGCTCAAATAAAAATGTTCCAATAATTAAACATTACCTTTTTATTGAATCTATAATCACGCTTGAGAAGAAAGTGGAAAGGCATATTGAAAGAAGAAGGAGCTTTGACGAACATGAACAACTTTGAAGGGCCTAAAAATTTGCAAAGCTTCAATATAGTTTTAATTCAGTCTGTTTCCATAAAATACATGGTTTTTATCATGTAAATATCTAACTCATCAAAAGAAAACCTGCATAAGATTCAAATCCAACGCCTTTTGATACCAGTATCCTGATAACATGTTCAAAGATAGGTTAAATTATATCTTTAATGGGTCAAACACGTGAAGCTAAATGATACATTGAGAGTCATCCGAATGGGTTGAACTATATAAACCTCCATCATTACTTTATTAAAAGAAGTTAGATTATAATCATTAATAAGAGAGATGTTAGATCCTATACGTTAAGATTATTTAAGTCCCCGTTTGACCACCTATTTGAGATCAAGCGTAACCTGAATCAACCCGTTAAAATAAAAGGGTCAAAACAATTTTCGTCACTCACCAAAATCAAACATTATTTGTGAAGGAATTTGTTTTATTTCGGTTCCAAACTCATACCTGCACACAAAACACATTATCATAAGTAGATCACTAGCATTGACATCATATGTAGAATAAAAATAACATAATACCTACAAACTGATAGTTGCCCATAACAACACCATTAATAGACGCACTCCTAGTTGGAGTAAAAGTATCCCAGTTGATGTTGGGTGTATCTCTCTCAACTCTCTTCATTTTTTTTTCTTTGGAAGGCTAGAATAAAAAAGAGTGTTCGAAATCCGAGTAACTGATTTCACCATAAATACACCATTTACGACCCGATAATATTATAGCTAATAGCAACCAACTCTTAATGTAGGACTCGGATTCCAGTTTCCATGGTATGTAGAGAAAGATTGAAGAATCTCAGAATTAGTTTATGTTGCTATTGGTACTTTAGCGGATGCCTTATCAAACATAACTATACTTTATTTTCTTATCTCTTTTGGTATTAACCGGCTTCTATACTAAATCAATATCATAAAATACAAACAAAAATAAAGAATTAATAAAAAAACGAAACTAAATAACCAATATAAAAACAAACATTTCATGGAAGACATGTTTGGATGTGTTAAAGAAAACGAAAAGTTGCAAAAGATGAAAGACAACACAACGACAATTCTTAAAATAAAAAAAATTGATGAAACCTTTTAAGTTTATGATTATCTTAACAAAGGAACGACAAAGAAAAACTCAAAAATGTTTCACATTATCTTGAATTTGAATAAGGACTTGCAAGTAAAAACTCAAAAGATAGAAAACTAAAAGAATACATATCCAAAATTCTGTGAAGGAACGAAGACACACCCGAAATTGCACAATCACCTGATGGCGTCAAGGGTTCCTTCACAATATTGCGTCCTGCCAAAGCATGCTCGAGTTGGCAAGCATTCGGCATGCTTTAATGTTTCATTCATTACGGTTACAGCCCTGCATATTATAGATTTGTAGAAGGAAAAATAAAAGTAGAACCTGGAACTAAAAACAAACAAACCTCAAAAAACAATAGAAATTGCCAAGTATTTGAAGTGGAAAATTAATGAAGTTGGCATGTTACTACTCAAATAAGATTCACTTAGATGACAAATGATAATACCTCATGGCTACCCGTTTAAAAGCCATAAAATCAAAAATTGCTTATAATAGTATCAAAGGTTATATAGATTTTATGTTTGGGTTGTGATTCATGTTATGTTTTCTCTTTAAGTGGGTCAAACAGATAATATAAATAGTGAAAACATGACAAAACATCATAGATCATTTTATTCAAGAAAATGAAAATACTACTAAATTAAAAATGGTTTGGGTCAACCGAATCAAAAGCCTGAATCCATATTGACTTTTTACCCAACTACTTTGATCCATAAGCTCCTAAAAACGAATTAACATATTTCAAAAACCAAGATTTCCCCTAATTTAAAACACACAAATAAGAAAACTAATTAAAAAAAAGAAGAAAAGCAAATTAAAAATGAAATCTTTATGCACTCAAGAACACACCAACAAATAAAAGACATAATTGTGATCCATATAACAAAAACAAATTAAAGTAACTTCAAAAACAAAGAATTAAAAGACATAATTGTGATCCATATAATAAAACAAAGAATTAAATAACATAATTGTGATCCATATAACAAAAACAAATTAAAAGACATAATTGTGATCCATATAACAAAAACAAAACAAAGATCAGTTTCTCCAAACACTAATAACCAATTAAGGAATTTTGTTTACCTTCATCAGCCTTAGGCACAACGTGTTCTTCTTTATCAATTACTACAAACGAAATATTCCCGAGCCATAAAATTGCTGCAACCAATTCAAATACGCTTTCTTGAACCTCATGAGGAATCCCAAACGTATCAAAGGCATCCTGCTCAAACATAGATACTTATTAATATTTAAATTATCATATTTCTTGCTTAAAATTTAAGAACTATAAGTTACTATTTTTGAAAGTATAATGAGGTTGCTAATCATTCCTTGCTAATTAATCATTGCATTACTTCTAATCACTAATTATATATTAGGTACGTTGATTTGAAGCTCACCTGTGACATGCACTGCTCCACATCATTGCCTTTGTTCGTTACACTTTGCCACTATAAAGCATTTTACAATAAACAAACCAAATTAATTTCAAACAAACAAAATTAGAAAAGCATAGATTTGTAGCTGGAGATAATTCTACATTTTTTATACATAAAAAGTATCCAAACTCGGAATCAAGTTCTTCTTTCATTTTTACAAAATTTACTACTTTCATGGACTGCTCAAGTAGTAAATATTTAGAAAAGAAATAAAGTATAAAGGAGCTAAAATATGAATTTAAATACTTCAAGTTGTGTTTATCTATTTGGAGTAAATCTAAAACTAATATTTTTAACTAATGGGTGAGTTCCACCAATACTGATGATTCTGCTACAGCAGAGAAGTTAGAAGTTGCATGTGGACCAAAAACCTGCTTTGCACAATGTGGAGTAGATCCCATACTCTTCTCTATTGTTGTCTCCTGATTATGACAAACATTAATGTACATGTTTTGGAGTTAATAGACTATTATACATTCATGAATACAAAAATCGTTCAAGTTACCTGGTCAACAGGATATAAACCGGAAGCCAGAACACCGCTCAGGTTGAGAGGGACATAATCATCTAAAATACACTGAATGTTCAAAAGTCAATTATGTATCTATTATTTTAATGATTTAAAGCACATATGGTAACAACCAATAAATGTTTTTAATATGATTGTTGAATAATTTGAATCTAATTAGTTATATAGAAACCAATAATTGTTTATTAGAGGTTATTAAAAATTAGGGGATAATTAGCAGTTATAAAAATGAATGTAGTCAACTTCTATTTCGGGTAACTTTATTTAAAAATAAGTCAAATATAATTTAAATTTAAAATTACTATAATATGTTGTAAGAATTTAATCAAAATTATATATAAAATTTTAAATTTTAAACCACAAACATGTCTAGGCACATTGAACCAAACTAAAAAGGAAATTCAATTAATGTTATTAACTTCAAATCATTTACTTCCATATTATCCTCCAAATCAAATTTTTAAATTTAAAATCAAGTTATTATCTATCGTCTAAATAAGGAATTATCAGCCAAAAATACTAAAAACACATTTTTGATGTTTTTTAAGAGTATTAATATATTCTTAAAACAGACTTCTAATAATTAAAACAATATTAGAAAACATACAAATGCTAGCATCTTGAGGGACATAATCATCTAAAATACACCGAAAGTTCAAAAGTCAATTCCGTATCTATTATTTTAATGATTTAATGCATATATGGTAACAACCAATAAATGTTTTTAATATGATTGTTGAATAATTTGAATCTAATTAGTTATATAGAAACCAATAATTGTTGATTAGAGGTTATTAAAAATTAGGATAATTAACAATAACAAAAAATGAATGTAGCAAACTTCTTATTTAGGTAACTTTATTTAAAAATAAGTCAAATATAATTAAATTTAAAATTACTATAATATGTTGGAAGAATTTAATCAAAATTATATATAAAATTTTAAATTTTAAACCACTAACATGTCTAGATACATTGAACCCAGCTAAAAAGGAAATCCAATTATTGTTATTAACTTCAAATCGTTTACTTCCATAATATCCTCCAAATCAAAATTTTGAATTTTAAATCAAGTTATTATCTATCATCTAAATAAGGAAATTACCAGCCAAAAATACTAAAAGCACTTTTTTTTTAACTTTTTAAGAGTATTAATATATTCTTAAAACAGACTTCTAATAATTAAAACGATACTAGAAAACATACAAATGCTAGCATCTTGAGAGACATAATCATCTAAAATACACTGAAAGTTCAAAAGTCAATTCCGTATCTATTAGTTTAATGATTTAAAACATATATGGTAACAACCAATAAATGTTTTTAATATGATTGTTGAATAATTTGAATCTAATTAGTTATATAAAAACCAATAATTGTTGATTAGAGGTTACTAAAAATTAGGGGATAATTAGCAGTTATAAAAAAATGAATGTAGTCAACTTCCATTTCAGGTAAATTTATTTAAAATAAGTCAAATATAATTTAAATTTAAAGTTACTATAATATGTTGGAAGAATTTAATCAAAATTATATATAAAATTTTAAATTTTAAACCACTAACATGTCTAGGTACATTGAACCCACCTAAAAAGGAAATCCAATTAATGTTATTAACTCCAAATCGTTTACTTCTATATTATCCTCCAAATCAAATTTTTGAATTTAAAATCAAGTTATTATCTATCCTCTAAATAAGGAAATAATAATTAACAATAATAATTTTGTAACAAACGGATGGATAGTACCGAACCATTATCATGATACGAAATTCATTGTCAAACATCAAGGATCAAACCATTAAACTCCAAGAACACATATGATATTCAATCAATCTTCAAACAAAACAATAGAAAGGTGGAGCAAAGATTCGACAATATAATGAAATAAAAAACAACCAAACACTTCTATATTTCCACAAATTTATCTAGCCTAACAACAAATTACAAACACAACACTCATAATCCGATGATCAATCACAATATCAAATCCTTAAGCAAAAAAAAAAAAACAACATTAACACGAAAAATCATTCACTAAAGGGGGAGATAACAATCATATCTATTACGATAGATCAATAATATATAACATATTGAAGATAAACTTACTGAATCAAAAAGATAAAGGAAGAATAAAGAACAAAAGTAAGATTCAACTGAAAAAAAACCATATACAACATACTAAGATTTATTGAAATAACAAAGATCTTTAAAACCATAAAAAAGAATCAATGGATACACATTTACAATCTCTAAAAAATAATCAATCGATACAAACTTTTACTATATCAAAATCATACCTTGTTAGAGACAACATTTATGTGTAAGAAAAGTATACAGATCGAATAGCAAGAAACCCTAGGTATAAAAGAATGAAGATTAGTGAACCAATAAATCAAAGATTGACAGATTGGAATGACAAAATCAGTAACAAAATCCGTATGTATAAACGAAACTATTGATGATCAACGAAAAGACTGCTAAGATGAAGATGTTGTTTACAATCCAATCGAAGAACTTAACAGGAAATCAGAGAATTATTTGATGAAGATATACCTTTGATATTTGATTGTTTGATTGGATTCGAAAGGAGAAAACCCTAATCGCGGCTGCTGATTTGAAACTTTGTGAGAGTTATGAGAGGAAATAAACGGGTTATGTGATTATATATGTTCGCAATCTTTTACCCGTTTTCGTAATATGGATCGTCCATAGCATTGCACCATAGGGAATGTGAAGAGTTTTGGCGGGAAAATGAGGTTTAGAGGCCCTAGATGGGGGACATGTGTCCCCTAGGTATGGCTTTTATTAGGTTGTATAGATATGCCGGACCTGGAATAATTATTTATTTCTAGTGAAAAAGAAACAATAATACAATTATTAAGTATATATCAAACGGAAACCTTTGATTCCTAATTTACCATAATTTCAATCACTGAACTCCAAAGTATATACATATCTACTTATAATAAAGACAAACGTTTATGCTTATCTAAATTTTTGTTTAGAATTATTTATAGAAAAACAAATATTTATTCTTATCTATTTTTTTGTTTAAAATTATTATTATTATTATTATTATTATTATTATTATTATTATTATTATTAGTATTATTATATTTACTATGATCATAATAAAAACAAATGTTTATATTCTTATCTAACTTTTTGTTTAAAATTATTATTATTATTATTGTTATTATTATTATTATCATAATAGAAACAAAGGTTTATCCTTATCCAAATATTTATTCTTATCTAATATTTTGTTTAAAATTATTATTATTATTTAATATGAGAGATAAATAGGAAAATAAGATAACAAAGCATCACGAAATGACACGTGTCCGAAAAAGATTTTCATTTATTAGTATAGAAAGATTTGGGGTAGGCTAAATGTACCTCCTCTTACTACTTTTATACCCCCATTTCCATAAAATCAGATTAAAACTTGTAATATTTACCTCCTATATAAATCATCATTTTAAAAAATATTCTTTTTGTTACAAAACAAATTCAAAAGTATAAATAAAGATTACAGATGTTTTTTTTCAATTTTTATTTAAAAAACATATTTTTTAAAAGTTTTCAGATATTGTTTCCGAAGACAATTTCTCAAATAGTATTTTGATTATGATTTTTTATTGAACATCTTTACCAATAAATAATAACATTTTTTCTTATAAAACAATAAAAAGGTTTTGAACTCTCTTTTTAAAAAAAAGTCTATATTATGTTTTTCCCTTGTCTAGTTTGTATTATAAAGGTCTTACTTTTATAATTTTTAATACTTTAAATATGTTTAAAAAACAATTAACAAATTTTATTTGTTAAAAAAGTAATAAAGTTTTTTTAAATAGTGTTTACAGCCCTAGCACATATTAATCATTTAAGCCATTAGCACATGTTAATCATTCAAACCATTTATGTAAGTGAACAAATGAACAGTAGGTACTAAAATAATTTTATCAAACTATAAATTATAAATCTATATAAGTTCAAATTTAATTAGGGTAAGAAGTATGTTATAAACAAGTTAAAATCAGTTTAAGACTTCTGATCGAAGTGAACACTTTAAAAAAAATATGTTTTTTTAAATAAACAAAAATTTTGAAAAAAAAAACGTTTATAATATTTTATAACACTTTTGAATTTGTTTTGTAACAAAAAGAATACTTTTAAAAAATAATGACATGTATGGGGAGTAAATATGATAATTTTAAATGTGACTTTATGAGAAGGAGGTATAAAAATAACAAGGGAGTGTACATTTAGCAGCCCCCAAAGATTTCACAAAAAAGAGTAAGTTTACAAAATTAATATGTAGAGGACTTTAAGAAACTTTACAATTTATAGAGTAAAACATGTAAAACATGATAACTTTACAAATCACATCAAGTCTTGTTGATTTCTAGTCCGTGACCTGGGCAACTTTCATGAAAATATATGTTTACTTAACACGTTTTTTTTTGTTTTGAAAAGTTAACTTCATTAAACAAAACTGTGAAAACTACCTACTTTCCTGCCACGCCCCTTTCTAAGGCAGAAGTACGAGGTGTTATCCTGAAAGGTTCTCATTGCATACGAATGGTAAACATACTACATGATTATAAAACAAACTCCATAATGCCATTGATATTAAATATCCAAAACAAAATTTAAGTCAAGTGTTTACATCACATGAAAGATAATTGTTTGAAAGGTTTACAACTTTATTTAAAAGACAAATCTCAAGGTTTTGATCATTATATCACCACATGAGGTAGAATATAACAACCAAATCCCACAAAAGAGGCATTGGAGTCCTGATACGACATAACTGAAAGCACAAACAACATTCTTGAGCAGAGGAACCGCACGTACATCCACTTAGTTACCTGAAATACATGTAAGTTTTGAAAAAATCGTCAACAAAAGTTGGTGTGAATTCATGCAGTTTTGTGTAAAACATTTAAGTATTGTTGTAAGAATCATGGTATGAGATTGTACTTGAAAAAGTATACTGTAAATGTAAGGAAATCGAGATCGCTAATGGTTTGCAAGGCCATTAACATGTGTAACGACATAGGAAGCATCCAAACCATAGGCATTTTACTTGTCGATTCACGACTAGAGACACAAACGCACTCATGGTAACAAATAGGCCAAGAGTGTGGCTGCCTGAAACCCATTAGATCTAACCCTTTTGTTCCGCGGTCTAGGACTTACATTGATTAATGGCACTTATGACTCCCTATTCGTGACATGATCTATAGTATTATTCCTTAGTTTTGTTTCTACATACCACCGTACATGTATTTTCCCTAAGTTTAGAAAACAAGAAAAATGTTAAAAAGTGGGGACATGAACTCACAATTTTGCGTAACTCGCGTCGTAAACTTCACCGAGTTTGCTTCGTGAGCGTCGTGACCTATATGTGTTCTATACACGTTAGTCACTAGACTTGTATCACATAAGTACAAGTTACCATCTTTAATTTATGAATTTGTACTTTGTATGTTCATTCTTTGTGAGGGTCGTGCCCTTGTTTGTCGGGTCTTGCCCTTTGTTGTGTATTGCACTTTGAGTATGTACTGTCTATTGTAAATATATATTTTACTTTTCAGAAATATATAGTTGTTTACGTAGAACTTGTCGAAGTAATAAGTGTTAAAATAAACTTTATTTTTTTAACTTGTCCGTATACATTACTTACATTATTTTTCCAAAAATAAATATAAATATTTTGTGAAATAATATTCTCAACATTATTTTTGTACAAGTATACATAGGAAAGTATACTTGTATTTTTATGTAAATACTTGTGTATTTTACATTATTTGCCAAAAACCAATACTTTGATTTTTATTACTTTTCGGAATTATATTTCTTAAAAATAATGTATTTTTAAGTCTTGGAGGGAATATATATATTTTGTCAAGCTATAAAATACATATAATTATTCTTGTTATCCACCCGATTTTTGTGTAATTTCCATTACTTGGTAATGGTAACATATGTTTGTCAAAATACATAGTTATGTCCAAAAATTGTCCAAAGTCCAAATATTTGTGGTATATATTTTTACAAATATATTTTCTTGTATTGTCCAAATACTCTTCTTGAGAGGATTTTATATACTTGAATACTCAGGTATTCTCGTGTATTTGTATGTGTATTTTGGTATTTATACTCCTTGGGAGTATTTAGTGTATTTTCAAGTTGCTAATACACTACTACATATAATACACATAATATACACTTAGCACAAAATTTGGTGATCACTAAATATATATATTTTTCCTAAAATATACATACTTAATATAAATTTTTACTTGAAGAAATCCTCATCTTTTAACTTGAAATTTCATACAAAAATTAGGGAAACCTTGGCAAATATTTTTAGGTGAATTTTTGGGGAATAAGTTTCACCAAAACCTATATTTTTTCTAAGTGTCAAAATTTTTTAAAAATTTTGACATAGTTTTCCCTAAAAATGGAGGTTTCCCATGTTTTCAAAACATGTGTTTATTTTCTTTTTATCACCAAAACCAATTTCCAACAATTTTTCACCAACATCATACACTAAATACTTCATGTGAAACTTTATGGTGAACTTGATTTTTGTTAAAAATGTGTAGTCTTTGAGATCTACACTTAACTTACAATGGTTTTTCCAAAAACATGTGTTCTTGAGAATTTTAAACAAACTTTTATGAGACTTTATTTTACTAACTCAATCATCCATGGGTTTTATGGTTTCAAAATATTGCAAATCAAGTTTTAAAACCAATATTATGTTCATTAGAAAGATCTTTATGTTTAAAACCTTGTTTCATCATGGATCTTTCAAGATCCATACTTTACATCTTTAGATCTTGCATAAACAAGCTTCATGTTGCACTTTTAACAAACTTTTCATGGATTTTAGTTTCAAAAGTTGGTTTTACATACACTTTGTTACTTCAAGACTACAAGTTCATGCTTCAAAATTCATTTTTCAAGTTCACATAAGTGTTTCACATGTTCATCTTCAAGTTTAACCATGGATCTTTCAAGATCCATGCTTAAACTTGTAAGATCTAAGCTTCTAACAAGCTTAACATACTAGATCTAAGCATACACACAAGATTCAACAACAACAACTTCATCACATACACCAAAAATTACCAAAATCACTTGTTTTCTTCATGATTATGTTAGATCTTCTCATTTTCATCCTTTAAAGTTTAGTTATTTAGATGGTGAGACTTGTACATAACATAAACATGAACTAAATAAGTGATCAAGAGGCTTACAACTAGTTCTAATGGCTAGGGAAGTGGCACAAGAAGAAATGTGATGAAGATGGAAGAAAGTGAGTGGTTAAAAGCTCCTCCAAGTGGTCCTTCAAGTTCTAACACCTCAAGCCTTCTTAGTTAGCCACCATACACCTTGTAGTAAGCTTGGAATGCCTTGTAATGGATTGAAAATGTTGATGTGTGTGTGTGTGGTGTGTGAGCTGAGAGCAAGGGAAGAAAAGGGAGGAAGATGGTGATTTTTGAGATGAAGTGATAATGTTTAACTAACTTAGGGTCCTTTATAAAATCTTTCCAACACACCAATATCTTCAAGGTTTAGTGCCCAATATCAAAGGGACATGTAGAAATATTTTAACTAAAAGAATGTCGGCTCTTTGGAGCCGGTTATGGATGGGGGGGGGGGGGGGGGTAAAATGTCATTTGTTGAAAGTTGAAGGTTATAAATGGAAACTAGAAGGTTTAAGTTAGTTTAAGTGTGTTTAGGTGTTTTTATGATTTTTAAGGTGTTCTATCACCAATACTAGCTTAATATCATAAAAACAATGCTTCTAGTCAAATTTTGATGTGTCGGGTAGTGTCCGGTTATTCGTTTCGTTACTGTTCGTTAAAGTGCTAAATTGCGCAGTTTTACTAGGTATGAAGCACCTTTTGTGACAGTTTCAATTCCTGACACTTTGTAAACTATTCTGGACACTAAAACATGAATTCTACATAATATTTTGGTGTTAAATTGTTGTTTTTAGCTGATTTTCGGCTAAATTCCGCAGAATTCAGCATTTAAAGTGAGTTTCGGGTGTCTTTTAGTGCATAGTTTAGCTTCCGGAAAGTTTATATATTAATCCTTGTATCCATACTTGGGTTTTAATGTGTTTTAGATATTGGACCTACTCCTAGGCCCTAATTACTATCATCTGACTGCTTTCTGCAGAAGTGCTGACACAGTGTGTCTTTCCAGTGAGTTTACTAGTCTTTCTGACGCAACGCTTAAAGTATTGCACAAGGCAATATTTGAAGTACAAAACATGCATGAATCCATATGTAAAGCAAGTAATCACATAATGTTGACGTTTAAGCACATAATTGCAATTAATAAATAATATTAAAATAATACGGAAATTACCGGTTTGGTGCCAGTTATCACAGTCTCCCCCCATTAAATGAATTTCGTCCCGAAATTCAAGCTCAGTTATCTCCCGCCGGAGCTTTCTCGAATAGGTGGGGGGTACTTGGCTTTGAACTGGTCTTTGTGTTCCCATGTGTACTCGGGTCCATGTTTAGAGTTCCAACGTACTTTGACAAGTTTAATGCGACTCCTCCTTGTCTTTTGGATCTTCCAATCCATTACCTCAATGAGCTGTTCTGTAAATCGGAGTTTGTCGTTGATATTTACCTCATCCTCAAGGATGATAAATGTTTCTTGGGTTGGACTCTTTTTAAGGTTTGACACATGGAACGTATCATGTACACCGTTCAGTTCTTCCAGTAATTCTAATTTGTATGCTACGGTACCAACCTTTTCCAAGATCTTGAATGGTCCAATGTATCATGGATTCAACTTTCCACGTTTTTCCGAACCTTGCTACACCTTTCCATGGTGAGACTTTCAACAAAACTTTGTCTCCCACCTCGAAATCTAAAGGTTTCCGTATTCGATCGGCGTAGCTCTTTTGTCGATCACGATCCGCCTTGATGCGTTCTCGGAACTGCATGATTTTGTCAGTTGTCTCTTGAACAAGTTCAGGACCAATCAACTGTTTATCTCCAGTGTCGGCCCAACACAACGGTGAGCGGCACTTGCGGTCATATAGGGCTTCGAACGGTGCGGATTTTATGCTTGTATGGTAGCTGTTATTATAGGAAAACTCAACTAAGGGTAGATGAGTATCCCAGCTGCCGCCTAAATCCATCACACATGCACGTAGCATATCTTCCAGTGTTTGTATAGTCTGTTCGCTCTGACCGTCTGTTTGCGGATGGAAGGCCGTGCTTAGATCCAATTGTGATCCAAAGGCCTCTTGAAAAGATTGCCAGATCCTTGATACAAATCATCCATCTCTGTCTGAAATTATCGAGATAGGCACTCCATGACGTGCCACTATTTCCTTAAGGTATAGTTCAGCCAACTTTCCAGTGCTATCTTTCTCCTGAATTGGCAGGAAGTGTGCAGACTTCGTTAATCGATCCACTATTACCCATATCATATCATGCCCTCTAGGGGTCCTGGGTAATTTTGTTATGAAGTCCATCGAAATTTGCTCCCACTTCCATACGGGAATTTCAGGTTGTTGCAATAGACCGGACGGTTTCTGATATTCGGCCTTGACCTTTGTAACATCCGCCAAAAACGGATATCCAAAATCCGCCCCGTTTTTAATTTTGAATCCAAACTTTGAACCTCGAAAATCTTTCGCGAATTAATTGACCATTAAAATATTTTTTTTATTATCATCAATGTAGTTAATTATTTATTTGGAAAATAATTAATTAACGTAAACAATCATTTTCAAATTTAAAATAAACTAGTTAGTTTTTAGATTTTTAAAATAAGTTTTATGATAATTATGTTATAACTTAGTTAAGAATCATGGGTTGTTATGTTATTAAGTAAGATGTAACTCGATTAGTTCAGTTAAGGTAACTTCAGGGACCTTTTGTGATATTCTGGGAAACTTTAGTTGAAAAGGATCAAAAAAGGGATGAGCTGGCTGGATATCGAACCCGGGTGTCGCGCCTACTCAAACAACTACTTAACCAGTGCACCACCGTCTTGACATCGGTTGGATTTAGAAACGTATAATATTTATAACTTCGTTACCTTTGAACTTCTTTTACCTTTGCCGCCCAAACACGTTACAGCGAACAATCAATTCATTTCCATTTTTTTTGCAACTGTCCCTAATTTGTCGGGATTTTAATCATTCCTCTTATTAGTTCTTCATTTCCGTTTTGCAAAAAGCGATCAAGAAATTAAAACTATAATCATGGCTCATACGTTGACTAAACCACCTATATATACTTCGGTTTCAATAAATATCTCGCACATCTCGATCACCCTCTCTGTTTCAAGAACACCTCACTGTTTCATACACACCTCTCTCACAAACTCAACCATCCTTCATCTGGATCCCCACACCTTTCTCTATCTCCCTCACTCCCTCTCGTACATCGGAATGCCACCGGAGTGACTTGCAAGCCGCCGGAGTTCATCGAGTTACGACGGGACACGGTTCTTCTCGTTTCGCCACCCCATCGGAGACAAAGCCGACGCCGCCGGACATCGAGATGGCGACCGGAATTCACGTTGAACACAAACCTTATCGTTCGGTATACATTTCTTTAATCCTTTGTTTCTCGTTCAACCCACTGTTGAGATACTACAATTTTTGAATGTTTATGAAATTTCAAACAAACTAAAAGTAGGAATCAAGATATCACAGTTACGTATGTTTTTATTTGGTGAAGAAGATGACATGCAAAGTGTGTTTCTTTTTTTTTTTTTGTTATTTAAAAGACTAAATAAATGAGTGAATTCAATAGTTTATATATTAAGAAATCCTTTACCAAACATCAGATAGCGGACCCGAGTTCGATTCGGGATTCTCACACATCTGTTTTATTTTTTTTCTGGTTAAAAAGAAACTATTTTTATATTTATATTTTAATCAGTTTAGTTTCAAAATTTGGTTTATATTTAAATCATGACTTAATTCAATTTTCTGATGTAAGTAATTATTCTTAAAAGCCACTGTTATGTTTTTTTCATCTTTCATTTACATATCCAACATCTTTAATAACAAAGTCAATTTTCTGATTTATTCTATTTTTCTTTTATACAAAAATATTACTAAAAGATTAGTTTAAAAGTTCTAATTAAAAACGTAGTATATTGTAACCAATAAATATTAGGACTTCATTTAACCCTTAAATAATAACGGAATCGTTACGTGTTATTTGAAAATCTAGGTTAATCACTTCAAACATACAGAATCCTTTCCAATCTTACTTGTGCGTTATTTCACAAGAAATCGCAACGCAATCAATGTGAGTATGCTCGAATCCCCTCTTTACGTATACCACTTTTTGGGGTGTGACAACCTTAGCACAGGTTAGGCATTTTCCAACATAAACAGCAATGTCGCTTTTGAGTTTTGGCCACCAATAATATTCTTTCAAGTCTTGGTACATTTTTTCCGATCCTGGGTGGATCGAGTATCTCGACTTGTGAGCTTCTTCAAAGATGACTTCTCGAATACCGCCATAGAGCGGAACCCAAATGCGTCCCATAAAGTATAAGGTTCCCTCTTCATTTGGCACCAATTTCTTCTCCGTACCCCGGAGATATTCAGCTTTAAGATTTTCCTTCTTAAGGGCTTCTTGTTATGCGTCATGTATGCGTGCAGTGAGATTCGTCCGAATTGTCATTTCTAAAGCTCGAACCCTTATGGTCTTAACCCTTTCCTTTCGACTCAATGCGTCTTCTACCACGTTCGCCTTTCCAGGATGATACTTGATCTCACAGTCGTAATCATTCAGCAACTCAACCCATCGTCGCTGATGCATATTTAACTCCTTCTAATCAAATATGTGCTGCGGACTTTTGTGATTGGTGAAGATAGTACATCGAGTACCATACAAATAATGTCTCCAAATCTTCAAGGCAAATACCACCGTGCCTAGCTCCAGGTCTTGGGTGGTATAATTCTTCTCATGTACTTTCAATTGCCGTGACGCATAAGCGATGACTTGTTGGCGTTGCATGAGCACGCAACCCAATCCTTGACGCGAAGCGTCACAGTATACCACGAAGTCTTTAGTACCTTCGGGTAGAGATAGTATCGGTGCATCGCATAGCTTGTTTTTGAGTAGCTGGAAGGCTTCTTCCTGCTTGTCTCCCTAGTCGTACTTCTTGTCTTTCTGAGTAAGGGAAGTTAGCGGTTGAGCTATTTTGGAGAAATTCTTGATAAATCTGCGGTAATAGCCCGCCAATCCCAAAAACTGTCGAACTTCAGTCGGTGTCTTGGGAGCTTCCCAATTCTTTATCGCTTCGATCTTCGCTGGATCCACATGGATACCATTCTCGTTCACCATGTGACCAAGGAACTGTACCTCGCGAATCCAAAATTCGCATTTCGAGAACTTTGCATAAAGCTTCTCCTTCTTTAGTAGTTCCAGAATGGTTCTGAGATGTTGCTCGTGCTCTTCCTTTGTTCGTGAATAGATCAAAATATCATCGATAAATACAATCACGAATTTATCGAGATATGGCTTGCATACACGATTCATCAGATCCATAAACACTGTTGGTGTGTTCATCAATCCAAATGGCATCACAAGGAACTCGTAGTGTCCGTAACGAGTCCTGAACGTGGTCTTTGGTATGCTCTCCTCTTAAATCCTCAACTAATGATAGCCAGACTGAAGGTCGATCTTGGAGTAATAGCTCGATCCTTGCAATTGGTCGAATAAGTCGTCAATCCTCGGTAATGGATACTGATTCTTAACAGTGAGCTTATTCAACTCTCTGTAATCAATACACATCCGCAAGGTTCCATCCTTCTTCTTTACGAACAATACTGGAGCTCCCCAAGGCGAGAAGCTCGGCCTTATAAATCCTTTATCCAACAACTCCTTGAGTTGTGTAGATAATTCTTGCATCTCGGATGGAGCAAGTCGATATGGTGCCTTGGATACAGGAGTTGCGCCTGGAACCAAGTCAATATGGAACACGACTTGCCTTTGTGGAGGTAATCCTGGCAAGTCTTCCAGAAAAACATCAGGGAATTCCTTTACCACAGGAATGTCTTCGAGCTTCGGCTCCTCAATCTTCTTATCTACTACGTGCGCCAAGAATGCAACACATCCTTTTCGCAAGCATTTCTGCGCCTTCATACAGTTGATGATTCGCAAAGGCGTGTCTCTTTTCTCTCCATGGACTATGAGCGCTTCATCATTCGCAAGAGAGATGCGAATGATTTTCTCGTGACAAACAACTTCGATTTTATTCTTGGTCAGCCAGTCCATTCCAACTACAACATCGAAGCTACCCAGCTGAACAGGGAAGAGATCGATACTAAATCTTCGCTCACCAAGTTCTAATGTACATCCCCTAACAACTTCACCCGATTCAACAAGTTTTCCATTGGCTAGTTCTATGGAATAAGGAATATCTAATCTACTAGATTCTATTCCAAGCATACGTTTAAATTCCACAGACATGAAACTATAATCAGCACCAGTGTCAAATAATATGGATGCAAAGTGATTGTTAACGAGAAACGTACCGGTAACCACATTAGGGTCCTCGTGGGCGTTCCTTGCTCCTCTCACAAATGCTCGAGCTTGAGTGTTGTTTTCCCTTGGGTAGTCGTTCTTGAAGTGCTATTTGCTACCACAACCAAAACATCCTTGGTTTTGTCCATTTCCGTTACCATTTCGATTACCAGCACCATTGCCATTTCCATTTCCGTTTCCATTACCAGCACCGTTGCGGTCTCCATTCACATTTCTATTTCCACTTCCACCTCTTTTTCCCTAGCAATCTTCGGTACGGTGACCTAATTTCCAACACTTATCGTACTTTGGAATGCGACAAGCTCCATCATGGTGACGCTTGCACTTGTTACATTTGGGCAGAGTGCCCTGGTATCCTCTAGCTACAACATCATTCGCAGCTGCAAGTATTTTCGCCTCCTTAGGTGGGTTAGCATCACGTTTCTTGTTGTTGGAACCCTTGTTGTTACGGGTTGCTTAACTCAGATTCGAATGTTTCCTTTTCTTGTCACCAGACGACTCAGCATGCGTCTTGATTTTCTTAGTAGTTTTCAGCGATAACTTTTTCATACGGACAGCATCCTCAGTAAGGCAGACAGTCAGAGTTACAGCCTGAGTGATCGTTGTTGGTTCTGCCGCAGTCACCAAACTGCGAAACTCCGGAACCAATCCCCAGATGTAGCGCTCAATGTGCTTAAATTCGGGAGTCACCAGATAGGGGATCACTCTTGACAGATCATGAAATCTCTGAGTGTAACCAACAATGTCTCCACCAACCATGGATAGGTTCCAAAATTCCGTCTCCAGTCTTTGAAGTTCAGCACGCGAACAATACTTTTCCCTCATTCTTTCCTTCAACTCATCCCAAGTCATACCATACGCAGCATCATCACCCAGAGTTTGGACTTGTAGATTCCACCAAGTCAAAGCTTCGTCGACAAACAACCCAGTAACAAAAGTGACTTGTTGGTCCGCGGTGCACTTGCTCATGCGGATTGTGGAATCAGTTTTCTCCGTCCAGCGCACGAAAGCCACTGTACCTCCAGTGCCGTCGTAATTCAGTGGCTTGCAGTCGAGAAACTGCTTGTAGGTGCAGCCTGGAATTTATCCAACCAATTCACACGTGAGCAATCAATGAAACAATGAAACAAAGACCGTTCATAAATTTCATCAAGTTATGTAGGATCATATTCGGCCCTGTTTGAGTCGATCAGAAGAATTCCTATCCAAAACAAGAGGCGGAAACTAATGTTCTGGTGCGATTTCAGCAGTATTCTCTTTAAACTGTTGTTGTATTGATCTTGAATGCAGTTACAAGTCCTGACAACACTTCGGCAGCACTTCGTGGCTTACCGGAAGACAACACCTACCACTCCTAATGAGGTTTCGCTCAAACAGACCTTATATAGGTGACATGGTTTCGCTCATACGTACATGTTCATATGAGCGAAACTACATACAAACGATATAAGCGAAACTATCTTTGACACATGAGCGAAACTACCACCATGACACATAAGCGAAACCTATTATAACACATGTTTCTAGGATTTCGTGCCATTGTCTAACCTATACTCTACTAGACTCGATACAAGACGTAGACGACAGACGTAGTGCACCAACAAGTTATAGCAAATCAGCTTAAGGTTACTAATGCGTGTGAAGTGTCGTATAGTTTTTAATGTATATTTTAAGCCCTTTAACACTTTTTTAGCCAAGTTTTAAATTTATAAAACACGATATTTACTTAACACTAAACACACATATGGGCAAGTGCACCCATCGTGAGCGTAGTATAGTGTTGGTAAGATACCGAGGTCGTCCAAGGACACAAGAGCTTTTAATAACGGTTTATCCTCAACGTCTAATCAGATCAAAAGTTTAGAAAAAGGTTTTAAACTAGAAAATAAAAACTAAAAATGCTGAAAATAAAAATAAAGTAAAAACAAATAGACAAGATGAATCACTTGGATCCGACTCGTGTTTAGCGTAACCTTTGATTATTTCCGCACTTTTGCACTTTTTAAGAGATTATCTTAGTTATTGTAGTAGGCCCTTCTTTTGAAGGTGACGTTACCCTCAACCCAGTAGTTTGAGTCAGCAAGGATACAATCCTAAAGGGTTGGATTATTGAAAGATAATTAATTAAGTTATTAATGCGTAATGTGGTAGGCCCCTCTTTTGAAGGTGACGTTACCCTCGGCTAAGTAGTCTGAGTCAGCAGGGATACAGTCCTAAGTAGCCAGGTTAAATTTTTAATAGTAGCTTACATATGAGGGGATCAAAGAGTTTGGACCCCCGTCATCCAATACTAGTGGGTATTGAAGGATGTCCTACTAAATTTGACCCAGGTCCTTGCAGGATCTATACACTGAACAAGGCAAAGATTCTTATCAAACCATTCCCTTAACCCCCGACCAGGTAGCCAACATATCTCCATATAGACTGTGGAGATATGAATGGTGAAAATCTTTTATTTTATATAGACAGTAAAATAATGCCAAGACACCACAGACAAATGATAAGGAAGATTCACCTTCAACATAAGAAACTAGTTATTAAAGTCTAAAGTGCAAAAAGATTAAAAATAAAAAGTATTACACTAATCACTTGTCTTCACCAAGTGATGTAAGAGACTTAGGCAAACATGGCCTTTGATTGTCAAGAACTCTTACGATCAATCTTGGATCCCGAGACTACTCACACACTCTATGATGGATGATGGTGGTGGATGATGGTGTTGTGGTGGTGGTGGAGTGTGGGTGAAGTGTGAGAGAGGTGGTGTGCCAAGGGATGAGTTGCAAGTGAGCCAAGCACCCCTATTTATAGCCTGCACAGAAGCCCGGACACGGCCCCGTGTCCATTGGGCACGGCCCCGTGTCCACCCATCTTCTCTTTCTTCATTAATTGCAGTTTGTTTGCATTAGTTGACCACGCCCTCGTGTCCGCTGGGCACGACCCCGTGTGCAGAAGCGTATCTGTACTATCAAGATTTCCCCAGATTCTGTGAATCTTAGAGTTGACCATGGCCCCGTGTCCGTTGGGCACGCCCCCGTGATGGGTGATAGAAGCTTCTACAACTTTGTCTTTTCTGCAGACACTTGGGCACGCCCCCGTGCTCATTGAGCACAGGACCTGTTCAGCCTTTTGTTCTCTTGTTTTGCTTGGGAAGATGCTGTCGAGGGGTCGGGCATGCCACGTTTATTCCTTTTCTTGTATTTCTGTTAGATTTAGCTGCCTTTTTGCTTCTTTTGTTCATTTAAGCTCATTTAATCCTGAAAATACAAAAGGAAGACAAAAACACACTTTTTCCAACATTAGTACTCAAAAAGGGTTAGTTTTATGCCACATTTGATGAAATTTATATGTTGCATTTTGCACACATCAGTTACCTTGTGTCAGGTTTCCCCCAGATGAATCTCCATGTCCATTTCGTCCAGTACCGCCTGATCCTCCACTATTCTCAACACGGTTCGCCTCATACTGGGCGATAGCTTCGGAAATCCTTTCTTCTAGCAGAGAGTTTAATTCCTCATCAGTCCTCAGCATCAGGGGAGGAGGTGGTTGATCAGACCCTCGAGTGTTCACAGTTCTCCTAGGTGCCATGTTCTTTCAAAACACAACACAACAGGGTTAGGTATTTGTCTGATACCATCATACTAGATAGTAGTATATACGTATAAATATATACACATAAGCAATATCAAACAATCCACCAAACATATAAATCAATTCATACAGCAACAAGCATGCATAAACAGATAAATACTGATGTGTCATAAGATATTCACCGAGTTTTTATACATATCAGGACAACTTGTTACATCATTGTTTGTGAAGAAAACAAAATGCATAAGGGTTACATCTTCCCATAGTACAAGTTTAATACATATAAAAGTCAAAATATCTTTCTTCACATTAGCAGTCCTTGTCTTCAAGTTGTACCCAAAACTCGGTCGCAGTCTTCATACCCAAAAATACTGCTCCATCAAAGTACCTACAATGAAAGAAAATAATGGGCTCGTGGAGAGGGTGGGGGTGTAGGGAAGATCAAACTACGAAGATGAACCACTTCATCCTCGAGCTCGTGAACTCGACGGATGAGGAAGCTGACCTGCTGCTCCACAGTGAGAAACCGAGCAGCATGACCCTAAGTAGGTGCCCGAACAGGTAGTGGTGGAGATGTAACAGGTGGTGGATAATCTGGTGGGGAGGTCGTCTCGCATCGGCCTCGTTCTCCAACTCAAAGACCCTGCGACATAGGATCTCCACCTGAAGCTGGAGTGATAGTAGGAGATCATCCCTGGTGTATCCAGAGTGATGTGAGGGATGGTAAGGATCAGATAAAGGCATCGTATACGGTGGGAATAAACGGGGTGATTGAAAGTGTGGACTCAACTCTGGTGGAGGGATATGTGGATGACCGGAAGGCTCCCCCCATCAGTGGGAGGTGTGTGCGGGAAAGCTGAAGCGTAAGGGATACTACGTAAACCACTGGTATAATCTGTCGGAACAGGTGGACACGAAAAGCTGTCACTGGCTGCCTGAGTAGGAGTGTGGGGAGGTGTATGAGTGGGTGTAGAGACATGAACAGGAGAAAATGGCGCAACAGACATAGCGTCATCGTCATCATCAGTCGGGTAAGCTCTCAGCCCAGCAGCTAAAAGGGCCGAAGAAATCACTGACTTAAAGGAATCGGCGTCAGACTCAAGATCAGTGTCAGAAGAGATATCGATAACAGACACAACAGGAGACGCTACCTCTAAGATAGCAAGATCGTATACCTCTCCATCGCCTAGATCGTCGTCAAGGTGCTCCACCTCGATCACGAGAACACTTTAAGACTTCTGATCAAAGTGAACACTTTAAAAAAATATGTTTTTTAAATAAACATAAAAAACAAACAAATATTTTGAAAAAAAACGTTTATAATATTTTTTAACACTTTTAAATTTGTTTTGTAACAAAAAGAATACTTTTATAAAATGATGACATGTATGGGGAGTAAATATGATAATTTTAAATGTGATTTTATGAGAAAGGGGTATAAAAAATAACAAGGGAGGGTACATTTAGCAGCCCCCAAAGATTTCACAAAAAAGAGTCAAGTTTACAAAATTAATATGTAAAGGACTTAAAGAAACTTTACAATTTATAGAGTACAACATGTAAAACGTGATAACTTTACAAATCACATCAAGGCTTGTTGATTTCTAGTCCGTGACTTGGGCAACTGTCATGAAAATATATGTTTACTTAAAACGTTTTTTTTTTAAGTTAACTTCATTAAACAAAACCGCGAAAACCACCTACTTTCCTGTCACACCCCTTTCTAAGGCGGAAGCACGAGGTGTGATCCTGAAAGGTTCTCATTGCATACGAATGGTAAACATATTACATGATCATAAAACAAACTCCATAATGCCACTGATATTAAATATCCAAAACAAAAGTTAAGTGTTTACATCACATGAAATATAATTGTTTGAAAGGTTTACAACTTTATTTCAAAGACAAATATCAAGGTTTTGATCATTATATCACCACATGAGGTGGAATTTAACAACCAAATCCCACAAAAGAGGCATTGGAGTCCTGACACGACATAACTGAAAACACCAACAACATTCTTGAGCAGAGGAACCGCACGTACATCCACTTAGTTACCTAAAATACATGTAAGTTTTGGAAAAATCGTCAACAAAAGTTGGTGTGAATTCATGCAGTTTTGTGTAAAACATTTAAGTATTGTTGTAAGAATCATGGTATGAGATTGTACTTGAAAAAGTATACTGTAAATGTAAGGAAATCGAGATCGCTAATGGTTTGCAAGCCCATTAACATGTGTAACGACATAGGAAGCATCCAAACCATGGCATTTCACTTGTCGATTCACGAATAGAGACACAAAAGCACTCATGGTAACAAAGAGGCCAAGAGTGTGGCTGCCTGAAACCCATTAGATCTAACCTTTTGTTCTGCGGTCTAGGACTTACGTTGATTAATGGTGCTTATGACACCCTATTCGTGACATGATCTATAGTATCATTCCTTAGTTTTGTTTCTACATACCACAGTACATGTATTTTCCCCAAGTTCAGAAAACAAGAAAAATGTTAAAAAGTGGGGACATGAACTCACAATTTTGCGTAACTCGCGTCATAAATTTCACCAGGTTTGCTTCGTGAGCGTCGTGACCTATATGTGTTCTATACACGTCAGTCACTAGACTTGTATCACACAAGTACAAGTCACCATCTTTAATTTATGAATTTGTTCTTTGTATGTTCATCCTTTGTGAGGGTCGTGCCCTTGTTTATCGGGTCTTGCCCGTTTGTTGTGTATTGCACTTTGAGTATGTATTGTCTATTGTAAATATATATTTTACTTTTCAGAAATATATATTTGTTTACGTAGAACTTGTTGAAGTAATAAGTGTTAAAAATAAACTTTATTTTTAACTTGTCCGTATACGTTTCTTACATTATTTTTCCAAAAATAAATATAAGTATTTTGTGAAATAATATTCTCAACATTATTTTTGTACAAGTATACTTAGGAAATTATACTTGTATAGTTGTATTTTTATTTAAATACTTGTGTATTTTACATTATTTGCCAAAAATCAATACTTTGATTTTTATTACTTTCCGGAATTATATTTCTTAAAAATAATGTGTTTTTAAGTCTTAGAGGGAATATATATATTTTGTCAAGCTATAAAATACAGGTAGAGGTTCCTGTAAAAAAGGGTTTTTTGTGAGAAAGGTAAGAAAGAATCTACACCATTAGATCTTTGATCTAATGGTTTAGATCATAATGGCAAAATTGTAAATAATGTTTATTATTAAACATATTAATTTTCTAGATTAAGGGTATATAGGTAAATTTAACATTTTTAAATTAAGAAACTAACATTAATGCACATGTAACTTCCCCCCGTCTTTTTTAAACGTCAACAACTTTTTGTGCGTAAGTTTTTAAAAAAAAAAAATTACACCATAATAACAAGTGTTTTTTTATCTTTAACATGAGTACCATATTGCTATACTTATATAGAGAAAAAAATATGTTTCGATAAGATGTTTAGTCTATGAATGGTGTTATATACTTACTGAATGGTGTTATATGCTTGTTGAATGATGTTATATACTTACTGAATGGTGTTAATCTGTTATATACTTGTTGAATGGTGTTATATACTTGCTGACGGTGTTATATATTTACTGAATGGTGTTATATATTTACTGAATGGTGTTATATACTTGCTGAATGGTGTTATATACTTACTGAATAGTGTTAATCTGTTATATACTTGCTGAATGGTGTTATATACTTGCTGAATGGTGTTATATACTTACTGAATTGTGTTATATACTTGCTGAATGGTGTTATATACTTGCTGAATGGTGTTTATAGAGATCTTTTAAAAAAAAAATCCAGTTCCTATAATTAAGGTGGCGGTTATGGGAAGTTTTTAATTAATTGAATTAATGATAAAATTACTTGTTTACCCTTTTGAATTAATTTAGATTTAGGACACATGTCATCTCCACAATATTTCTCACCTTTTTCACAGTTTTAACCTTTTTTACAATAACCTTACCCATAAAATACATATAATTATTCTTGTTATCTACCCGATTTTTGTGTAATTTCCATTACTTGGTAATGTTTACATATGTTTGTCCAAATACGTAGTTATTTCCAAAAATTGTCCAAAGTCCAAATATTTGTGGAATATATTTTTACAAATATATTCTTGTATTGTCCAAATACTCTTCTTGAGAGGATTTTATATACTTGAATACTTAGGTATTCTCGTGTATTTGTATTTTGGTATTTATACTCCTTGGGAGTATTTAGTGTATTTTCAAGTTCCTAATACACTACTACAAATAATACACATAATATACACTTAGCACAAAATTTGGTGATCACTAAATATATATATTTTTCCTAAAATATACATAGTTAATATAAATTTTAACTTGAAGAATCATCATCTTTTAACTTGAAATTTCATACAAAAAATAGTGAAACCTTGGCAAATATTTTTAGGTGAAATTTTTGGGGAATAAGTTTCACCAAAACTTATATTTTTCTAAGTGTCAAAATTTTATAAAAATTTTGACATAGTTTCCCCTAAAAATGGAGGTTTCCTATGTTTTCAAAACATGTGTTTATTTTCTTTTTATCACCAAAACCAATTTCCAACAATTTTCACCAACATCATACACTAAATACTTCATGTGAAACTTTGTGGTGAACTTGATTTTTGTTAAAAATGTGTAGTCTTTGAGATCTAAACTTAACTTACAATGGTTTTTCCAAAAACAAGTGTTCTTGAGAATTTTAAACAAACTTTTACGAGACTTTAATTTACTAACTCAATCATCCATGGGTTTTATAGTTTCAAAGTTTTGCAGATCATGTTTTAAAACCATTATTATGTTCATTAGAAAGATCTTTATGTTTAAAACCTTGTTTCATCATGGATCTCTCAAGATCCATACTTTACATCTTTAGATCTTGCATAAACAAGCTTCATCTTGCACTTTTAACAAACTTTTCATGGATTTTAGTTTCAAAAGTTGGTTTTACATACACTTTGTTACTTCAAGACTACAAGTTCATGCTACAAAATTCATTTTTCAAGTTCACATAAGTGGTTCACATGTTCATCTTCAAGTTTAACCATGGATCTTTCAAGATCCATGCTTAAACTTGTTAGTTATAAGCTTCTAACAAGCTTAACATACTAGATCTAAGCATACACACAAGATTCAACAACAACAACTTCATCACATACACCAAAAAATACCAAAATCACTTGTTTTCTTCATGATTATGTTAGATCTTCTCATTTTCATCCTTTAAAGTTTAGTTCTTTAGATGGTGAGACTTGTACATAACATAAACATGAACTAAATTAGTGATCAAGAGACTTACAACTAGCTCTAATGGCTAGGGAAGTGGCACAAGAAGGAAGGTGATGAAGATGGAAGAAAATGAGTGGTTAAAAGCTCCTCCAAGTGGTCCTTCAAGTTCTAACACCTCAAGCCTTCTTAGTTAGCCTCCATACACCTTGTAGTAAGCTTGGAATGCCTTGTAATGGATTGAAAATGTTGATGTGTGTGTGTGGTGTGTGAGCCGAGAGCAAGGGAAGAAAGGGGATGAAGATGGTGATTTTTGAGATGAAGTGATAATGTTTAACTAACTTAGGGTCCTTTATAAAATCTTTCCAACACCCAATATCCTCAAGGTTTAGTGCCCAATATCAAGGGGACATGTAGAAATATTTTAATCAAAAGAATGTGGGCCCTTTGGGGCCGGTTATGGATGAGGGGGGGGGGGGTAAAATGTCATTTGTTGAAAGTTGAAGGTTATAAATGGAAACTAGAAGGTTTAAGTTAGTTTAAGTGTGTTTAGGTGTTTTATGATTTTTAAGGTGTTCTATCACCAATACTAGTTTAATATCATAAAAACAATGCTTCTAGTCAAATTTTGATGTTTCAGGTAGTGTCCGGTTATTCGTTTCGTTACTATTCGTTAAAGTGCAAAATTGCGCAGTTTTACTAGGTATGAAGCACCTTTTGTGACAGTTTCAATTCCCGACACTTTGTAAGCTATTCTGGACACTAAAACATGAATTCTGCATAATATTTTGGTGTTAAATTGCTGTTTTTAGCTGATTTTCTTTTCCGGGTGTCTTTTAGTGCATAGTTTAGCTTCCAGAAAGTTTATATGTTAACCCTTGTATCCATTCTTGGGTTTTAATATGTTTTAGATGTTGGACCTACTCCTAGGCCCTAAATCTATCATCTGACTGCTTTCTGCAGAAGTGCTGACACAGTGTGTCTTACCGGTGAGTTTACTAGTCTTTCTGACGCAACGCTTAAAGTAATGCACAAGGCAATATTTGAAGTATAAAACATGCATGAATTCAAATGTAAAGCAAGTAATCACATAATGTTGACGTTTAAGCATATAATTGCAATTAATAAATAATATTAAAATAGTACGAAAATTACCGGTTTGGTGCCAGTTGTCACATTTCCAAGGCGGAAAGGAGGGGCCGCAAACCCACTTACATAAAATACAAATTACACCATGATTTCCAATCCATCATTTTACTATCATGCCTATTACTATACCATAAAAAAGAGAGAGCCTTTACATCCGCGACTACCTCCACAACCTTGGCGTCTTTATTCTCAAAAACCCGTTCATTTCTAGTTCAAATATTGCCTTGTGCATAATATTATTCTCATAAACGTTAATAATATTAATCACATCACCACCCAAATTTCGTAACTAGCGCAACTAAGAAAGCTTTTGTTAATTAAACGGCGCACTTAGCATAAAGCCTATTTAAACCCAAATTTCGACACCAAACCTTTTACACACTGATGTAATATAATATTTTGATATTTTTAAAGATTTTTAATTATTTTTAACCTGCTCATAACCTAAGGTTATGACCTTGATTCGGTAAATACCGAATATACCTTTTTTCGGACATAAAACAAGTTCTACATAGCATTTTGACGCCAATCCAATTGCTACTGATTTTAAATAATAAATAAAGTATTTTGAACTATATAACCTGATCAGAAAACTCAGATTTCCTGTATAACCCGGAAATCGCTTAAAACGACTTTATACGCGTATTAAACGCATAGTTTGGGTTTAAAACCATTTTTGTCATAAAGACTTATTACCTACTGATGAAATTTGTTAAAATAAGTGGTTTTACTGATTACTTCAAACCCGAGCATCAGAAGTATAAATAATCTCTTTTATAATCTTTAAAATGACCAAAATACCCCTACGGGGTGGGGCGTATTATAGGATTAAACTCGTTATGGGCATAATGGAAGGTATCCTACTGATATCACAACATATTTAGAGCATATTGACTTAGGAAACCTGTATAAGACTCTTACGGTTACCCGTTACGCCATTTACGCGTTCGGTTCGGATTATGTAACTAGTTTACATAAATTAGCCGAAACGGGTCGAACCTTATCGTTTTTATCTCGAAATCCAGAATGTGGTTGGATTACCCATGTTATACAAGTCTTCAAACTTGTCGGGTCTAAATCACATTCTGTTCCGGTCTTCGCCTAATCGTGCGTTCGAACCGTATCTTTCGTTAAAACTAACCGGTCTAAGTTTAGGCTTAATTAAAGACCCGTTAGGATTCTAATAGGTTATTATAAACCTTCGTTCCAGAATAGGAGACCCGGTAAAAGCTACTTGCAATTGCTGTTTGTGAAATATACTTTGCAAAGGTAAATACTTTTAACTTATTTCCCTATACGGGCTTGGGGTACGGCATATAGAATACCGCTTGGTCCAGCATTGAATCTTTAATCGAATAGAGATTAAATCATTGATATGCTTTGTTTTGAAATGTTTTGTTTGCTTAAAGCCTTTGGGGGGTTAATGATCATGTCCCGGATATCCTTGGCATCATCTTACGAGATGGCCACGACTTGAGCACGGGGTGTAGGCGTACACCCGTCAGTGCATAAATAAATGAATAAACAATGTGGTGTGTCTATTGATCTTTAACCCGGTCTACGGAACGGGCTACTGAACGCATAAGGAACATGTATAATTCGTTTACAAGTATTATATTAAAATAATTATCCCAAGTTATAAAAGTTTGTGCCACGTGCATTCAAATCAATTTTATTAAACCTTTTCAAAAAGTGTCGGTTGAATGTATTTACCAGCGTAAACTGACGTATTTTCCCAAAAAGGTTAAGTGCAGGTACTAAGCAAACTAGGCTGGCTTTCTCCTAGCATCCTCAATAAGTCCCGCAAGCTTGGATGTCCAACTGTTGAACATGTTTCCTATTTATTTTGGATCCCCTGTGGATTAATTTCGACTGTTGTGATACATGATATTACAATAACATTCGGTTGAAATATATCTATCTTTTACTTTCGCTGTGCATTTAAATGTTGTGTTGTTTGACTATAATGTTACCAACTACGTCACGATAGTCCCCCACCGGGCCCACCGGTGAAACGTGTGAAAATTGGGGTGTGACAGGTTGGTATCAGAGCCAACCTTGAGTGAATTAAACACTATCCATATGTGTTTAATCTCAATGACACAATTGCACATACTCGAGTCTAGACAAGAACTTAGTACGAATTCGAATTGTTGTTCTAGTTTGTCCTTTATTGCCTGTTATTTTATTTCATTTGTTTAAGCAGGAAATATGCCACCGGCAATCAGAAGAGGAGGAAGAGGCAAAGGGCCAATCACTACCCACAATGATCACGAGGCTGGGCCTTCTCACATGCGAGCTCCTGCCAGCACAATGAGTGCCGATCCTCAGAGGAACAGGAGGAACCTTTTTGAGCCCGCTAGACGGTCTATCTCGCATAGTTCAACACCTTCTTACCGTCACTCCTTTGGGCCGAACTCAGAAAACAAGCCCGATAACCCTCAACCTTCATTCATACCTCTCCAGCATTCCGTTTCGCACCGTTCTTTTGGCGACCCTACTCCTGTCTTTCAGGGCCGGTTCAACCCGGCAAACTATGTCCAAGAACCAGTGGGTTTTAATCCTCTTAGACCAGAGGACCATTTCTCAGAAGACAATGCGATGGACATGGACGAGGACACGGACCCCGTTGAGCCTGCACGCGGTACTCCCACGCACCCTATTGAAGTCTCTGATGGATCATCTTTCCATGGAACACCCTATCAGGGTCCAGACAGTTATCAAGCAAGGTTCAACCAGTGTGAGTGGTACTTTACACCCTCTCACCATTTATCGCCTCATGAGCAGCAGCAGCAGCAGGATCCCTCCGAGGATTCGCGTTTCGTGGCAGTCACGCCACCGCCTCTGTCACACCCTGGCTTTGCGGAAGCATGGTTAATTTGGTGTGACTTCTTAATACCATAGCTTAATCATAACCAAGCTATATGAATTAAAATATGCAAGATCATCCATTAGAATAAAAATACCATAACATTGTCTTAACGGGATAACACCCTAACAACCATAAACTTGTTCACCAAACATTACAAATTCAATCTTAACATAAACATGATTCAAGGACTGTGACTTGTCCAGGAAAGAGTCACATTCCCCGAACGCTGGATGACCTCGGCGACTAATGCAGCGGGAAAAACATGCCATACCGTGCCAGATCTTTAATTCCCTGAAATACATGTAAGTTAAAAAATCAACAATAATGTTGAGCGAGTTCATGTGTAAGTGAGTAAATAAACCTTTGTCTTTATCAAAACCCTGGTATGTAGCAAATAAGGAAAAAGAGATCACCAATGGTTTGCAAGGCCATTGATATGTGTGAAGTGTAAGTAGGAAGACTCAAACCTAGCGAATTTATGCGTCGGGCACTAAGTCACCCCGAGGTCCGTTATGCTGGACCTGGGGCTGGGCTCGCTACACCCAGATAGATCTACCGCTCCTGTCCCTCGGTCCTACCATGAGGATTAATGGCCTCAAGTTTCCGCCTACCCATTCACATGATCTAAAAAGTAACCCTCCTTACGCTAACCATACCATGTATAAAGTAATCATAAACATTGTAACATGTATTTCACCCCCGCAGTTTAGAAAACTGAAAACAGTTAAGGGAAAAGGGGGACATGAACTCACAGTCAGTGCGTCTCTACCAAGTACTCCGGATATCTGCTGGGCGACGACCTACATGTACTAATTCTATTAGACGGATGGCCGTGCCTTAGCTTTATAGTTTAGGTTTTTGGGAAATAGTTAGACAACTATTTCGTGTTTATATTTTGCATGTACTTGGTAATTAATCTCCTTCCCAAGGATGGGGGATTTAATACATGTGCGTTTGAACTATATCATTAAGTCCCACTTAATATATTTTTACTTCTCATTCCAAAATATAAATATTTTTCTCAAAAATATTATATTTTCTCTTCACATAATACTTCCAAAATAATACGTTGATAAAATACGCGTTCATGAATATTTCCGTATAATGCGTAAGTTACGTTTTAACGATTAAGTGGTAATAATAATTACCAGTGTAACTTATATGTTTATCGTGCAAGCGTTTGTATTATTTTGGATCTGTTATCGTTCGAAGTATTATTTTTACTCTAAAAATAATATTTATGTATTTTCACAAAATAATCATAAACAGTGTGGTGAAAAATATATTTACTAAGTATATATTTATCACGTTTAGTTTTGTGAAAATCCCACCTCCGATTATTTAGTAAATAAAGTCATGGCGAAATATATTTTGAAAGCATCTCAAAAATAGTTCTAACACTTGTAAATAATTCTAAGTGTTAGTTTTTAGAAAAATTTCGCCAGAGTTTCCCCTGTAACTGGAGGTGGCCACGCTTTCAAGCGTATCATTTTCTTTTACAAAATCATTTCAACAACTTCTTGATTCAATCAAACAATTTCCAACACATCAAACTAGTCGACAAGTATGTAAATCGCATGTTCACATGAACTTGTAGTTTTACAGAAGACTATAGTGTAGATCCCGTTATATTTGGTGGATCTTTATATAAAGTAGCTTAATCTTGTAAAAACCTCGTTTTTAGAATAAATCATCCTTTACAACTTCCCGTCATCCTTCTCAAAGATTGTTATTTTGTCGAAACTTTTCATTTCACAAGTGTTTATACACTTGTGGTTTGCAAAAATCATATTTGTTAGTGTGTCATCCGACTTTTATAAAACATGATTTTCTCGACACTTGGTTCTACGAAAATACCACTTGCAGATACGTAGATCCACTAGTTTTAAATACTATTTTACAAGTAAAAATACTTTTACACAAGTTCATGTTTCTCGTGTGGTAGAGTTTCACCTTTTAACCCTTGTACCGTCCGAAACAAGCTTATGTCAAGATCCATGATCTTAACAAAGTCGGGTTAAACGATGATCCGAGCTACCACAACGTAGATCGGGCCTAAATAATCACATCTTTCAAATACTACAACTTTTACACAAGTATTAAGCTTTTATCCAACAATATTCATGTTTTAGTAAACTTCAAAGCTTCAAAAGATAAGTTTCCGCATTTTAACCGTTATAAATCTTATTAACCACCTTAGATATGTTCGAGAATGAGTTTTAAGTGTTATACCTCTAGCTCGGGGCTAGGGAAGATTCTAGGCGAAAAGGTGGTGGATAAAAGCAAGATAACGAGGTCCTTCCACTTCCGTTTGCTCCAAGACTCCTAATGCGTGGCCTTGAACACTTGTATGTTGGAGTGGAATGAACAAGAGCCGAAAATGGTGGTGGTGACCCAAGGGGGTTCGGCCGAAGGTATTAGAGAGAGAGAGAGAGAGGAGTAAGTTTTGGGTGTTATGTTGTGAAAGATCTCTTGTGCCATGAGTTTCTACTTATAGACATATGGAATGAGTATTATCCAAGAGATTTTATGTCTTCTTGATATTAGGAAACAAAAATAAAATAATCAAACTTTTGTACCCTTGTGTTCCCCCTAGTTTGGCCGATTACATGAGGGGGGGGGGTCTTGGTTCAATCTTAAGTATATAGTTAGAGTTTAGTTACTTTAAACCAAGTTAGATTTAGGGTTAACTCGGTTAGTCACATGTTGTGCTTTAACGCGGGTGTTAGGGTATTCAGGGACCCTAACTGACTCAGAAAAAGACCAATAATATTATTGTCAATATTTCCATGTTCCGGGTATAGTCCGGTTGTTCGGTTGGATAGTAATCCGTTAAAGTGCTTAAGTAAGCTTTTAAGCGTCGTTAATAATATTTTTAGTGACACAATTTATTTCCCAAAGTGTCAGGAATATTTCCTCATGTTTTGGCACTTTATTAGTTAGCCAGAAGCTAGTATGTTAAATAAAGTGCTGTGTTTTGTGCTTAGAGTATGTTTTAGGCACATCCAGTCATTATATCTTATTCCTAGAGACGCAGTTCTACAACCCTTGTATCCCTACACACACTATGGGTGTAGTAAAATATTTCTGGCTCATACAGGCCCTTAGAGGCAGTGTATCCCTGATGCTGGCTTTATCAGCATGTTCAATAGGTTATCCGTTCAAATGCTACTGTGCTTTTGTGCATCATGTTTGTCACTAAGGTTCAACTTGTAAATAATGTAGTGACGGAAATCAAAGTATGATGCAGGAATATACAAGTACTAGAAATCAAGTAGCAGTTCGTCAGTAATTTCAGTTAAGCACAGTAATTAAACAGCAATTAATTATTAATTAAATCGTACGGATACCTGGTTTAGTGAGGGTTGTCACAGCCTCCACCGCCACCAGTTCATCAAGCACCTCCGGATCCACATAGGCGTAGGAGAACAGGCGCGCGGATATCCGCACGAAGAGGGGATTTTCACTTTAGCACCCCTCGACACTCCAGTGGCAGTCATTATCCGCCACTGTATGAAGATCCACAAATGGGTGGACCTTCTAACCCAGCTGTAGAGGTGAATTCTGCACCAGTTGCACCACCCCCGCCACCATTTGGTTATGATAACCCGATACCTACATACGCCGGTTCCACAGCGTACAACCCGTTTGAGCAGCCATCTCACACTCACTACAACTATATTAGTGTCGACCCATACATAGAAGCGGCAGCAAACTACCACGCCCTTCATCCTGAAGTACCTTATGAAACACCTTGGGGAATGGGATACTCAACTCATGTGTATCCAATACCTGCTAGACCTCCGGCTCAGCACCTATCACAGCAGCCACATTTTTCCCCACCAGAACAGGAAGAAATCCTCCACCGTTTAAACAGGGTGGAACGAGATTTTGAAGAAGAACGTAAGAACAACCGTGGATTCCTAAAAGGTCTGGCAAACCTGTTGAAAGGAAAGAAGAAGTGAGATCATTAGTCTCTATATGTATTATCGTATTTCCTATTTCAATCAAGTCCCTGCGTGGACATTTATGTGTGTATTTTGTCCCTGCGTGGACTTGTCTTTTAGTCCCTGCGTGGACTTGTCTTTCAGTCCCTGTATGGACATCTATCCTAGTATTGGTCCCTGCGAGGACTTGTTTTCTAGTTTAACCCCTGCATGGGTAATTTGTCTATTAAAAGTCCCGTTTAGGGCAGTGTGTAATCCTTTTTATGTTTAATGGAATATTAAGTTTATGAAATTCATTTTTGTCATTATGTACAATATAAATGAAATAAATAATTCAAAAATCATTCCTTTTAAAAATTTATCTGCCTATTCAAAAGAATCTTAAAGGTATAACCTAGCCTTCGTGTCATTATAAGACCTGGCCAAGATGGTAAGACCTGGTTAAAAGATTCAAATTCCTGTTAACCTCTAAAAACATGTTAACACTCCTGGCAGACGTGATTCGTTATAAATCACACACGTCATTTTGTACAAGGATCCTTCGAGGGATTCCTAACCCTAACTTAATGATCTATAAATCATGGGTTTAAATCATCAATTAAGATGATCACATATCAAGCATCCATTAGTGGTGTGGTGCCTACGGGCCATATTCATTGTCATATAAGGCAAAGGACAGTAGTAGTCTATGACTCCCTATCAAGAAAAGGTAAAGCACTATGTTCAAACCTTCATGTCTTGATTCTCTGAAATCATGGCTTATAATTTAAAACGTCCCTGTGACTAGGCTTTCATGCCACTAATAATATTGTCTATAATTAGGATAAGTTATATTAAAATCCTAAGTAAATGTGAGTAACAAATTAACCCAATATGGTCTATGTTTACCATGGTTAATGAATTGCCGAAAAGGGCAATTCCATAATAAACTCCCAAATAATTTTTGTCACTATCTTATGTAGCAGTTCAAGATAAAATGGCTGACTCGGATGAAATAAATAGTCACCCAAAGGAGAATCTGAATGATGCCCGGATTAATATAACGGGTGCTGAACTGAAAGCGTTAGTGGACAACGCTGTTACAACGGCCTTAGAATGGCAGTATGAGGAATATAGCGGGACTCGAAGTAGGACGCTATCTGCACCGCATTCTAAGCCCAAGACTCATTCCGAGGCACATAGCAAGCCACCACCCTCCAAGAAAGAAGAACCAAAGAAAGATAATGACGATCGTCACTCTTCAAACCATCATAGTGTCCCGTCTCAAAGGGTCGTGCTGAATCAAGGACCCCGTGATAAGGGTTACTCCTACAAATACTTTGTTTCATGCAAGCCCCGGGATTTTACGGGGGAGAAAGGAGCAATAGACTACATGACCTGGTTAGATGAGATGGACCCGGTGGTTGATATCAGCGGGTGCGCTGAAAAAGATGTGGTAAAGTATGTATCTCAATCGTTCAAAGGTGAGGCCTTAGCCTGGTGGAGATCATTGATTCAGGCTATTGGGAAGGCTCCACTGTACGGTATGTCATGGGAACAATTTGTTGCCCTCATCCGAGAAAACTACTGCCCTCAACATGAGGTGGAAAAGATTGAGTCGGATTTTCTGTCGTTAGTGATGAAGAATCTGGATTGCCAAGCTTACCTTATGAGCTTTAATACGATGTCAAGGTTGGTTCCTTATCTGGTGACCCCGAAACCCAAAAGAATAGCTCGTTTCATAGGGGGCTTAGCTCCGGAGATTAAGGCCAGTGTGAAAGCCTCTCGGCCAGCTACATTCAGGTCAGTAGCTGATATATCCTTATCCCTCACGCTGGATGCGGTCAGGCAGAGATCGCTGAGGAACAAGGATGCCGAGAAGAGGAAGCATGATGATGATGACAACTCGCGTCGATCAAATAAGAAGCACCGAGGAAACAATGACCACAGGAAAGGATCTGGTTCAAGGAAGGATGGGCATCAGTATGGAGATAAGCCCAAGTGTAAGACTTGTCAGAGATACCATTTTGGGATGTGCAGGCTTGACACAAAATCCCAATCTCAGACAAGACCTTGTGGAATTTGCAAATCCACGGAACATAAAACCCTCGAGTGCAAGAAACTGAAAGACGAAACATGATACAGCTGCAACGAGAAGGGGCACATTAAGACAAACTGCCCAAAGTATGCAAAGAAAGCGGATGAAGGAAAGAAGACGAATGCTAGGGTCTTCAGGATGGATGCAAAGGAAGCTGTGCAGGATGATAACGTGATCACATGTACCTTCCTTATAAATGATGTCTATGCAAGAGTACTTTTTGATTCAGGAGCTGATAAATCATTTGTAGATAATAAGTTTTGCAAATTGTTGAATTTACCTGTTAAGACCTTAAGTGTGAAGTATGAGGTGGAACTAGCTGATGGCACCTTAGAAACCGCCTCAACCATATTAGAGGGATGTCTCATATCCATTAAGAACCACTCTTTTCCATTGTCCCTACTTCCTTTGAAGTTAGCCGGATTCGACATAGTTTTGGGTATGGACTGGTTATCTCATAACCAGGCCCAGATTGTTTGTAATAAGAAACAAGTAGTGCTCAAGACTTCGTCTGGTGAGTCACTTACCATTCAGGGAGATACCCGGTATGGACTGCCAGAGCAAGTATCTATGCTCAAAGCCTCTCAATGTTTGAAGAAGGGTTGTGTCATCTACATGGCACAAGTGACTATTGATGAGCCGAAACCCAAGATTGAAGATATCCCTGTCATTTCTGAATACCCTGAAATTTTTCCCGAAGAACTACTTGGTTTACCCCCAGATAGGCAAGTAGAGTTCAGGATCGACATTATCCCTGGGGCAGCACCTGTTGCTAGAGCACCCTACAGATTGGCACCAACAGAGATGAAAGAATTGAGAACGCAACTGGATGAATTGCTAGCCAAAGGTTTCATTAGACCTAGTTCGTCTCCTTGGGGAGCACCAATCCTATTTGTCAAGAAGAAGGATGGATCGATGCGTCTGTGCATCGACTACCGTGAGCTTAACAAGGTCACTATCAAGAATAGGTATCCATTACCCAGGATCGACGATCTGTTCAATCAACTTCAAGGGGCAAGCTACTTCTCTAAGATCGATCTGAGGTCAAGTTATCACCAGCCGAAGGTTAGAGATGAAGATGTGCATAAGACTGCATTTAGGACTCGTTATGGCCACTACGAGTTCCTAGTGATGCCTTTCGGGCTCACTAATGCACCAGCAGCATTCATGGATCTCATGAACCGTGTCTGCAAACCATACTTGGATAAATTCGTTATCGTCTTCATAGACGACATTCTGATTTATTCAAAGAATCAAGCTGATCATAAGAAGCATCTTCGATGTATTCTCTCACTACTTCAACAAGAGAAGCTTTACGCCAAGTTTTCGAAGTGTGAATTCTGGCTTCGAGAAGTCCAATTCCTTGGACATATGGTTAGTGAGCGTGGTATCCAAGTGGATCCCGCTAAGGTGGAAGCTGTCATGAATTGGCAAGAGCCGAAGACGCCCACAGAAATTCGCAGCTTCTTGGGATTGGCAGGATATTACAGGCGTTTCATTGAAAATTTTTTAAGAATTGTTGCACCCCTAACTTCTCTGACTAGGAAGAAAATTAAGTTCGACTGGGGCCCTAAACAGCAAGAAGCTTTTGATATCCTTAAGCAGAAGCTAAGCAATGCACCTATGTTGACATTGCCGGATGGGATAGAAGAGTTTGTAGTATACTGTGATGCATCACACACCGGGATGGGATGTGTGCTTATACAGAAAGGCAAGGTTATTGCCTATGCTTCACGTCAGTTAAAAGTGCATGAAAAGAATTACACCACTCATGACTTGGAGTTGGGTGCCGTTGTATTCGCACTGAAGCTATGGAGGCACTACTTATATGGTATCAAGTTTGTGATCTATTCTGATCACAAGAGCCTCCAGCATCTGTTCAACCAGAAGGATTTAAACATGAGGCAGCGACGATGGATGGAAACTTTGAATGATTATGATTGTGAGATAAGATACCATCCTGGCAAGGCGAATGTAGTTGCCGATGCCTTGAGACGAAAAGAGCGGGTGAAGCCTATAAGAATCAATGCCAAGAGCATCGAGATAAAGAACAGTTTAAATGAAAGGTTGTTAGCTGCACAAAAGGAAGCTGTGCTAGAAGCTAACTATCCTAATGAAAAGCTAGGAGTAACTGAAGAACAGTTACCCTACGGAAAGGACGGAATTCTAAGGTTAAATGGACGAATATGGATTCCAGTTTATGGAGGACTACGAGAAGTTATCCTCCAGGAAGCCCACAGTTCCAAATACTCCGTTCATCCTGGAGCTGACAAGATGTACCAGGATTTGAAGGCAAACTTTTGGTGGATAGGCTTGAAGAAGTCTATAGCTACCTATGTAGCAAAATGTTTGACATGTGCGCAAGTCAAAGCTGAACATCAGAAGCCGTCAGGTTTGCTGCAACAGCCTGAACTTCCCGAGTGGAAGTGGGAAATGGTGACGATGGATTTCATCACCAAATTGCCAAAGACAAGGAAAGGAAATGATACGATATGGGTGATAGTTGATAGACTGACTAAGTCAGCACATTTCCTACCCATTAAGGAGACTTATAGCTCCGACATGCTAGCCCAAATGTACGTAGATAAGATTGTATCTCTACATGGCGTGCCTGTGTCTATTATCTCTGACAGAGATACCAGATACACGTCACATTTTTGGAAAAGTTTCCAACAATCTTTGGGCACGCGCTTAAACTTCAGTACGGCTTACCATCCTCAGACGGACGGACAGAGTGAGCGTACTATCCAGACCTTGGAAGACATGCTTCGTGCATGTGTGATTGACTTAGGTGGTAGTTGGGATAACCACCTGCCATTAATCGAGTTCTCGTATAACAATAGCTACCATACCAGCATTAAGGCTACGCCTTTCGAAGCCTTGTATGGTAGGAAGTGCAGAACGCCCGTTTATTGGGCGGAAGTTGGAGATGTCCAGTTGACAGGACCTGAAATAATCTTTGAAACAACGGACAAGATTGTCCAGATTCGTGACCGTCTGAAAACTGCCCGAGATAGGCAGAAAAGCTACGCAGTTTTGAAGCGTAAGCCTTTTAACTTCGAGGTAGGTGACAAGGTATTGCTTAAAGTATCACCCTGGAAGGGAGTGATGCGATTTGGTAAGAAAGGCAAGTTAAGCCCGAGATACATAGGACCCTTCGAGATCATCGAACGTGTCGGATCAGTTGCCTATAAGTTAAACTTACCTGAAGAGCTCAGTAGTATTCACAATGTATTCCACATCTGCAATCTGAAGAAGTGTGTCGCTGATGATTCACTAGTCATACCACACACAGATGTGCACATAGAAGAGAGCTTGAAGTTTGTTGAAAAACCTGTGTCGATCGAGGATCGACAGGTTAAGAAGCTTCGAAGGAAGCATGTACCGATTGTAAAGGTTAAATGGGATGCCCGTAGAGGTCCCGAGTATACGTGGGAGGTAGAGTCCACAATGAAAGAGAAATACCCTCAGTTGTTTCAGTAAATCTCGAGGTCGAGATTTCTTTTAAGGGGGTGAGGATGTAACACCTCGAAAATTTGTGTTCAATAAATAAGCGACATGTGTCACATACGACAAAAGCATTATAAACCCGGATTTAGTTAAAGATGTATGGCGGGATTTTTAAACACGTCGACATGTTAATTCATACCTCTGAACGACTTTATTTTAAATCCCGAGACCCTAACATGATTAATAAACATATAGTATACCTTTAATACGGTGATTACTAATAATAAAGGATGTCCAAATTTGCAAATATGGATCCTATGAAATAATGCTCAATAAAAACTTTCGTATATGTTTTCCATCATAATGCAAACCAATGATACATTGAGATAGGTAGACACAACTGATCAAGCATGGGTAAAAAGGGCCTCATACTGACATTTCCCTGGCTCAATTATGCTTTACACGTTGCCTGTTCAATTCATGAAAGGTTAAATTTTTGCTTCTGGCAAGGGCTTACGGACCGTAAAGGTCCTACCTTACGGTCCGTAATACGCGAAAGGTTATTTTTTTTCTTCTGTCAAAGGCTTACGAACCGTAAAGGTCCTGGCTTACGGTCCGTAAAAGGTGCCCAGCGACAGCAGCTTGGCTGTTGGCTGTTATAAACGATTTAACCGCCTTAGTAAGATATTTTCAGCAACATGGGCGACCCCTAAAAGTTCCTAGGCACTAGGAAACACTTGTAAATGATCTGGGTGCAATGATAGACTTAGTTGTCATGATCTAAAGCACCAAAGATCACTATATAAAGCCTTAGAGTTGCAACACTTAGTTCACATCTCATTGCTGCATTGTGGAGCTTCTCTGGAGCACAAGTGCCTTCTCTAAGCATCTATGGTCGTTCATTAGACTTCAGTAAGTATGCTTAACCTTTCTTAGTTTAGTTTTTGCTTAGTTTTAGCTTAAAAGTCAAACCGTCGTAATTAACGGTTGACTTAGCGATTAATCACTAATGGTCCAGTGATTAGTCGAATCAAAGCTAGTTATAAGTTGGTAATCATGTGGGCTTTAAACCCTTAAAATGGCACCCTCTGATCCCCACTCTAACTTGGTCAAATGGCGGGTCAAAGTTGCTTAGAAAAAGTCAACAGAAGCTTAATTTTTGAATTAACATGTAATTAGCAAAGTAAAAGGCATGTAACCTATTTTATCACTCATATAACTTGGTAATAAGTATAATAACTGGTCTAAGCTTGTTTGATCCGACACTTTCCTATTTTGACCCGGTTCGGAACCGAAAGTCGCAAAACTTTGACTTTTGCTTTGACTTCAGTTCTGACCCGTTTCAGTAGAGTTTAGAAATGCCTTAGGACTCCCTTAGGACTAGGTTACATGATGGTATGACCCTCTGTGACTGGTTCGTCGTTTGACCGAGTCGTTTGCACATTTCCGTTATATGCTTAAAAGTTGACCATAATACCCTTTTGACCTTAAAACGAGAATTTTGGATATGTGAAAGAACAATAACCTTATTTACTGATTTCTAAGCATGTCCCTAAGATTTCATGTCGATTCGAGGTCTAGAATAGGAGTTATGCTAAATAGCACAACTAAGAAAGCTTTTGTTAATTAAACGGCGCACTTAGCATAAAGCCTATTTAAACCCAAATTTCGACACCAAACCTTTTACACACTGATGTAATATAATATTTTGATATTTTTAAAGATTTTTAATTATTTTTAACCTGCTCATAACCTAAGGTTATGACCTTGATTCGGTAAATACCGAATATACCCTTTTCGGACATAAAACAAGTTCTACATAGCATTTTGACGCCAATCCAATTGCTACTGATTTTAAATAATAAATAAAGTATTTTGAACTATATAACCTGATCAGAAAACTCAGATTTCCTGTATAACCCGGAAATCGCTTAAAACGACTTTATACGCGTATTAAACGCATAGTTTGGGTTTAAAACCATTTTTGTCATAAAGACTTATTACCTACTGATGAAATTTGTTAAAATAAGTGGTTTTACTGATTACTTCAAACCCGAGCATCAGAAGTATAAATAATCTCTTTTATAATCTTTAATATGACCAAAATACCCCTACGGGGCGGGGCGTATTATAGGATTAAACTCGTTATGGGCATAATGGAAGGTATCCTACTGATATCACAACATATTTAGAGCATATTGACTTAGGAAACCTGTATAAGACTCTTACGGTTACCCGTTACGCCATTTACGTGTTCGGTTCGGATTATGTAACTAGTTTACATAAATTAGCCGAAACGGGTCGAACCTTATCGTTTTTATCTCGAAATCCAAAATGTGGTTGGATTACCCATGTTATACAAGTCTTCAAACTTGTCGGGTCTAAATCACATTCTGTTCCGGTCTTCGCCTAATCGTGCGTTCGAACCGTATCTTTCGTTAAAACTAACCGGTCTAAGTTTAGGCTTAATTAAAGACCCGTTAGGATTCTAATAGGTTATTATAAACCTTCGTTCCAGAATAGGAGACCCGGTAAAAGCTACATGCAATTGCTGTTTGTGAAATATACTTTGCAAAGGTAAATACTTTTAACTTATTTCCCTATACGGGCTTGGGGTACGGTATATAGAATACCGCTTGGTCCAGCATTGAATCTTTAATCGAATAGAGATTAAATTATTGATATGCTTTGTTTTGAAATGTTTTGTTTGCTTAAAGCCTTTGGGGGGTTAATGATCATGTCCCGGATATCCTTGGCATCATCTTACGAGATGGCCACGACTTGAGCACGGGGTGTAGGCGTACACCCGTCAGTGCATAAATAAATGAATAAACAATGTGGTGTGTCTATTGATCTTTAACCCGGTCTACGGAACGGGCTACTGAACGAATAAGGAACATGTAATTCGTTTACAAGTGTTATATTAAAATAATTATCCCAAGTTATAAAAGTTTGTGCCACGTGCATTCAAATCAATTTTATTAAACCTTTTCAAAAAGTGTCGGTTGAATGTATTTACCAGTGTAAACTGACGTATTTTCCCAAAAAGGTTAAGTGCAGGTACTAAGCGAACTAGGCTGGCTTTCTTCTAGCATCCTCAATAAGTCCCGCAAGCTTAGATGTCCAACTGTTGAACATGTTTCCTATTTATTTTGGATCCCCTGTGGATTAATTTCGACTGTTGTGATACATGATATTACAATAACATTCGGTTGAAATATATCTATCTTTTACTTCGCTGTGCATTTAAATGTTGTGTTGTTTGACTATAATGTTACCAACTACGTCACGATAGTCCCCCACCGGGCCCACCGGTGAAACGTGTGAAAATCGGGTTGTGACACATGGTACCGGAAATAATCAAGAAATTGCGATCCTTGTCAATCGAAGACAAATGAAAAACACTTGAGTCCCATGCCGTGAATAATCCTCCTGATCTCCCTGTTGGATCAACCACCTCAAAACCAAAATTCCCTTTACCCCAGAATTTCTGAATACTCTTCGTATCCAAACCCGAACACAACGATTCCTGAATCAGAAGGAAAGTAATCTCGTTTTCCTTCCTAAGCGACCTACACTAATCCGCCTTCCCTTCTACCCACGTCCCCCTCAGATTCAATGAAATAAAATTCATTTATTAATAAATTGAAAGCCTTCATCGCCTATTAAACCTCTAACCTGTGACCCAAACTTTGATAACTCTTCCACACCTAAAGCCTCCCCCACCTTCACTGTAAGAAGTGCTTCCTGATCAATATCCTCAACATTGAGCTGTGAACTACTATTATGGTGTTCAACATCTTCATCTTCTAAATCCAATGTTGCCCCGCCACTGACACTGTTACATTCACTAGATTGACCATCATCACCCCCTACCGATTGTTCCACCGAATTAACCCCAGGCGATACAATCCCAATAAATCGATCAATGTCGAAAGGATCCTCTTCCCTTCTAGACCGCTTTCTTGGTCTATCTTGTCCACTCAGAGAAACCGAAGAATGCGAGCCACCTTTTCTGCCTCCTCTTTTTTTCTTAAACGCCTTTCATCACATTTTTTTCCTATCCCCAACTCCACCCTCATCTTCTTTAGCCATATCCAAACCGATATTCAAATCGAAAACCGGTGTGGTATGCGTGTCCGTTACATCCTGTCTATCCCATTCGATCCATTCACCGTCTTCCTTATCATTTTCAGCATTCACATCACCAGTTCTCGTCCCACTGTCCCCACTATTAACACCCTGTTCCCCATCAAAGAACTCTTCGGACCCGGCCACCGAAGACCCTTCGTCAAACATCACAAGGCAATCCGGTATCCACTCTCCCGTCTCTTCTTCAACCCATACCGTGTATGTTTTATCATTCCAAGACAGCTCCACTTTATCATTCACTCTGGCCGACTTGTCACTTAGAATACCAATACACGCATAGGAAAGATCGCCTACATCCTCACCCATCTGAGCCTCCTGTATAACATGTCCAAACTTGGAACCAATGACACTTAACACCGGATCCATACATAAATGAAGCGGGACTCCATGGATTTTAAGCCATGCAATGCATTCATACTGAAACGATTGTCCTTCCCAACCTTCAAGACATTCGAACCAACCCTTCCATACATCTTCGGACTCTTTAAAGTACGTAAGTAATTCGGCGTCATGAAAAATCAACACGACCCTAAATCCACCTACATACTTGATATCTACGCGGTTGTATCCGAACTCCTTCAACAACTGTCTCAAAGAGATCAAAATCTTAAACTCTTTACCTTTCCCACCAACGCATACTCATACCAATTCACAAACGCGTTGACATTGCCATCGATCTTGATCACCATATGATCCACTGCTTGTTTCTTGTTGGTCAAGATATCACAAAACGACTCCGTTCCTACCGTCTTATGAATCACCAATTTATCCACAACAGTTTTTTTCTCGACGGAAACCTTCCTCTGATCAGATTTGTCCTCCCTCCCCTTCTCACCATCAACAAACCTGGCAATCATGACGAACAACTTATACGAACCAAGCCACACATCACCCATCTCCCCTTCTAGTCTTTCGGATCAGTGACATTCCAGAACGAAACAAACCAAAACCGTTTACCCAATCTATCCAATTTCCTCGCAATGTATGTCGCCTCCACCTGTCCATATTATTTGAAAACCCGAACCAGATCCTGAGACGAGCAATTCCCAGGAAGATTTGAAACGAAAAACTTCGTAACCCGAACCTTCGAACTCGATCCCTGACCATTGTTATTGCGTCCGCCGTTCTTGAAAGGAACCTCTTGCCACTCCCCAGATCTGAGACCCTGCCGTCATTCCAAAGGCTTCGGAAACCCTTTCCGCCTTACAACTAATTCATGGTGATTTATTCGTAACTTACTTAACACGTTAATTATGCAAAGTGAGCACATATAGTTCAAACTCAAAACTTAACTCGAAAACGTTAGGAAAGCTTGTCCAAGTATAATAATTCTTTGCTAAACCATAGTTGCCATATTCAAATAAAAATTAAAGCAAATTTACAAACTTATCTCATTAAAAATAATGACTGAGGTACACAAAATATTTAATCAATTTAATTAATCTATTTGCTAAGCTATGGTTTATCCAACAAATTTTAAAGTAATTAATTCTATCAAATCTTCACTGGAGATTTTAATTTGAAAAAGAACAAATATTAAAAATGCAGGTATGCGTACTATAACCAAGCTCGGAGCTTTGAAACTTAATTGGGGTTTTTTCCATGAAGGATTTAAGGAAAGACTTGGAGATGGAAGGATAATGCTACGGTAGGATTCTCGGTGAAGGATTTAAGGAAAGACTTGGCCGGAATCGTCGATGTAAACACCGATCCGAATGGGTTCGAGTGGAGCAAAATCGCTACGGCAAAAGTTAACCTTTTTGCATGGAGAGCGGTCGAAGAAAAAATTCCAACGATGGCGGCACTAAGGAGAAGGGGGATGCAAATCGGTTCGGACACGTGCAAGCTCTGTGGTTTAGCATCGGAAACGGCCAACCACGTTGTTATTCACTGCCCGGTCGCAAAGTTAGTGTGGCTGCAGCTATGGTCATGGATGAAAATTCCCATTAGGGACCATCGAGAGGATATTAAAACTAGATTTCTAGAGAAGTCGGATTGGCCAAGAAAGAAAGTGAATGGTTTACGCTATTCACCTCTTAGCCGCATGGTATTTATGGAGAAACAGGAACAACAAAGTTTTTAACGATACGTTCATGGAACCAAGCAAGCTTGTGGAAGAGATTAAAGAGGAATCGTTTGAATGGATAAGTATAAGATCAAGGTTTACCGGGTTAACATGGGATGAGTGGAAGGATTTCTCGTTCATGGATTAACTACCTCGAAGTTTGTGTTTTTTGTTCACTTGATTGATTTTTTCTCTTGATGTAAGCTTCCTTTGTTCTTGACTATGTACTTGCGTTGTTGGTTGCGACTTCGTAGCACCTTGCTATGTGTCGTTGCTTTTTCGATTGATGAATAAAGGTTCCATTGTTGTTGTTCAAAAAAAAAAAATTGGGATTTTTCATACAAAATAAAAATAAAAAAGTGATTATATTGTTGTGTGATATTAAACTCAAATTATTATCATCATGTGAATCAAAACCTGTTTGCTTATTTATCGGAGGATTCAAGAAACAATAAATGCATTTCTCAACAAATGCATTGGACTGTAGTAAGAAGATTTTACATCTTTCATTTTCAAATATTTATTACCAAGTATGAATTAGTTATCATATGTGATTAATTACTATTCACATTTGTAACACATGACAAACATCTAGTTGTTTAGGGTTTGAAAATGAATGAGTTATCATAAGCTATCAATGACCATTTAAGAATCATACTTGCCAAAATTGTAGTACTTTTAATCGCAAACCAAACACCACCTTCAGAGTAAACATTAATCGCGACCCCATAACAGGGTATCAAACATCAAGCTCTCGGCTCTTAGGACCCGAGATAAAACACCAAAACAAAGAAACTTTCGGATCAAAACCATTCACACTATACATCCAACATTCAAACACAGATAATTATCAGATGATTTTGTGGGTATAACGGTAAAACCATCATTAAAAGCTTTTGTTTCTATATTAAACATCAAGATTTTTCTATTAACATAGAACTTTCCAATTACAAAGGATACCCGTACCGTCTAATATCTCCGGTGAAGAAAGGGTGCCTTAAAGCTTCCCGAGCCTTAAGCCGTTCTGATGGGTCAAACCGAAAGAGCCCCTGTAAGAGGTCAATCAGGGCCCCGGCAGAGTGATCCACATGCTGCATTACAAGGTTCTGCATTCGAAAGAAAATGTTTCACATGAACATACGCACTTGCTTTTGACTTGTCAATATTGTAATATTTCCGTTTTGATCCAAACCCGTTACCCGACCTGACCTTCAATAACAGGAATCGAAAAATATATTAATTACCTGCAGGCGAGGAAGTTTCCACACCGCCCTCATACTTTCTCTTGAGGTTGCACCCTCGGGCCAATCTAACCGTGCACCCTTTCTGAAATATTTTTCAGATCGACGGCTGACAAAATTTCAGGTTTATGTTAGTGCTTTTCCGGCATCCATGAAATTAACTAGAGGTGGCAAAATGGGAGGGTTTGGTGAAAAGAGTAGAAAGAGGTCAAACTTAATAAACAGGAGCAAACACTTTTTTATCTTTTTCTATCTTCCATACACAACTAATATTTAAGTTAAGAGTAAAGTACACGGATGGTCCCTGTGGTTTAACAAAACTTTGGATTTCGTCTCTAGCTTTCCAAAAGTACACAGATGGTCCCTGTGGTTTGCACTTTGTAAGTTGTAACGCATTTAGTCCCCAGCTTTTTCCAAAAGTACACGGATGTACTTGTGGTTTGCACTTTGTAACGTATTTAGTCCCTAACTTGGACATGCTAAAACCTTCACATTACAAAATGCAAACCACAGGGACTATGCGTAGGGGTGTAAACAAGCCTAGAGGCTCGAGAGCTACTAGTGATCGGCTCGGTTAAAAGCTCGAACGAGTTGAGCCTTAACGAGCACGAGACCGAGCTCGAGCCTGAAATAAAGCTCGTTTAGTTATGTTAAGGCTCGCGAGCCCAAACGAGCCTAAACAAAAGTTTAGTTTTTTATATATATAATATAATAATGATGATGATAACATTGGTGAGCCGAGTTCAAGCCGAGCTTTGGCTCGCTTAATCGCTGTTAAAACGAGCTCGAGCCGAGCTTCTAGCTCATTTGAGGTTGTTCTCGAAATAGCTAGAGCCGAGCTCGAGCTTTGGGTTTTACTCGCGAGCCGAGCTCGAGCTCAGAGAAGTAGGCTCGAACCGAGCCGAGCTCGAGCTCGAGCTTTATAAAAACATAACGAGCCGAGCTCGAGCCTAGTCAGGCTCAGACTCGGCTCGGCTCGTTTACACCCCATAGTCTATGCGTGTACTTTTAGGAAGCTATGGACCAAATCCAAAATTTTGGTAAACCACATAGACCAAACGTATACTTTACTCTTTTAAGTTATTGAACAAATGCAAGTTAGGCGATTTACAATCATTTGACATGTTCCCTTTTAGCATTTTGTCTTATTGAACACGTTTGAAATCGAAAAAAACAAACCCAATTTGACCCACATATAAGTTAACGGGTCGACAATGCCACATCTAGGACTAATAATAACAGCTTCAAAATATCTTACTCGGCTCTCATAATCATATGTTGAGGAAGCGGCCCTAAAACGCGCTCCATCATGGCAAGATGTTCCAAGTTTTCATGGGTTTGGAACAAAGCCTCCCCCTAGTTGCAAAGAAAAAAAGAAAGCAAATAAATTTAAAAGGTTTATCATTAACATTATTTCCTAAAAGAGCATTTATTTTAGGGCAGTTGTCATTTGTCAATAAGAAACTTCATATAATCGTGGCCTCAATGATTAAAAAAATTGTAAGCATCATTAAGTTGCTGAATCCGCATATAAGCCCCTACATTTTATTTTAACATGGTTACCTTTTAAGACTAAACGTTAACGTCCCTGGGCTTTATTGTGTAACAAAAAAAAATGCATGGTTAAATCCTTGAACTTTATACAAAAAGGTTCTTTTTGCATGATTAAGAATCGACACATTATAAAAACATTTTCATTAGAGTAAAATACATGGATGGTCCCCGTGGTTTTGCCAAAATATTGGATTTAGTCCCTCGCTTTCCAAAAGTACACGGATGGTCCCTGTGGTTTGCACTTTGTAACACAATTAGTCCCTAGCCAACAAATTTAAAGGTTTCAATAGGTCCAAATTAAAGGCTAAACGCATTACAAAGTGCAAACCACAGGGACCATCAATCTACTTTTGGCAAAGTTTGGGATTAAATGTGTTACAAAGTGCAAACCATAGGGACCATCCGTGTACTTTTGAAAAGCTAGGGACCAAATCCAAAATCTTGGTAAACCACAGGGAACATCTGTGTACTCTACTCTTTTCATTAATTTATAAAAGTCCGGTCTTTTAATTATTGTTCAAAAGTATAGCATATTAATTTATGCGTCAGCGAAAATCCAGATAAATTTGTGTATGAAGACCCATAAAAAGTACCATATTTCCCATTTTGTATATAACTATAAGTTAATATAAACAGAACATAACACTTACAGAGCAAAGTTCAACAAGTATGCAACCCACCCTCCACAAATCACATGGATAACTCCATCCAAGGCCTATGAGCGATAAAACACGGAACTTAAACGACAAAAATGATATTACTTGCTGACACCACAGGATAAAAGAGTAGACGACACTTACCCAATATAACCTCCGGGGCCCGGTAATGACGTGTTGATACAACATAACTGTGATCCTGGTGTTCAAATGCAGTACTCCCGAAATCAATTAGCTTAATAGCACTTGTTTTTGGCAAATTCTTGAAGTAGGACCCGTCTTTTCCTGATCTTGAGAGAAACTTGATATAAACAACAGTCATCAGAAGTTTTGTTCACTTAACAACAAAAACCATTAATTTTCATCACAAGCGAAACTAAATCTCCAAAAGGAACAGTAAGAACTCATTTGACTTTTAAATTTGAATCATATATGTTGAGAATTCAGTAAATTTATAGTTTTATACATCAACTGAAGTGTTCGATTAATTTTGAAGCATTAAAGTCACAACTTCACAAATTTGTGTAAGTTTATGGAATACTGAATTGATATTATTTGAATAATGCATTACAATATATAGATAACCGAATGCAAACCCTAGATACCTAACGGACCCATGGGATCATAATAATAGACATAGTAACATAGTCCAATATTGGATCATATAAGTCGACAATTCAGTAAATTTACAATTTTATACCTCAATCATAGTTATTAAAGCGAGCGCCTAGGCGCAAATAAAGCCCCGGGCCCAACAAATCACCCTGAGTGCGCCTCGCGCCTTTAATAACTATGACCTCAATTGATGTGTTCGATTAATTTTGAAGCATTAAAGTCGACAACTTCACAGATTTGTATCTTTGCATCTGTGAATTTGTCGATTTTCTTCAACGGAAAATCTTTCAAATTTTTACTTAGCATTTCAATGGAAATATACGAACCATGAAGTTGTCTGACTTATTAGATCCAAATTCAAGTTTTTGATATGTTCTTACAGATCCGACCAAATATTTAGTTTTCACTTGATCCTGATAACAGGTACAAAATAATAAAACACCATACCTTGTAATCCGGCACCTTGATATACTCTGATGATACCAGAAGAATATTTTCTGGTTTTAAATCCGTATGTATAAGGCGTAGATCATGCATAACTGCAAGAAAATAGGCGGCAGAAATTAGACAACCAGAACCAAAAATGACGATGACGATGACGATGACGATGACATTAGTGATACACGTAAAGATAAATGGAAACATAACACTTATATACAGGCAACAAAACTAATAATAACAAGAGTTCATAAGAAAGGCACGTTTTGCATGCAAAAATTCAAATAATAAGAAATTATGGAAAACAAAGATGGTACAAGTTTTTAGCACACACATGCTAAAGATTCCAAAAGTTGTCTGCCAAACTCGCGAACAAGATCAATAGGAAATGAACGGTAGTGGTTTTTGCGGAGAAAATCATATAAACTTGGACCAAGCTTCTCAAAAACCTGTTAAGAAGTTTTTAACTCACTAAAAATACAACACATGACGATGACGTGGCGGCGTCAATGCCAATTGCTAAATCATAATCTCAACAAACACCAGTGAGTACTTACAATACATATATGATTACGATAGTCAAACCAATTCCGTATTTGCACACAACTGCAAAAATTAAACACGCTTACACCACATCACTTTAATTTCTACAACCACATTAAAGAAAATAAAAGATTAAAACCTACCGTGAGCCACCAACATCATGTCTGGCAAGCTTCTGTAGAACATCAATTTCAATCATGGCAGCTTCACGATACTTGTTTATTGAACGGACAACTTTAATTGCTACAGGCTCTTTCTTTTCATTGTCCAAACACTCCAAAACTTGCCCGAAAGTACCTTAATCGGGTTCATTAACACAATTTCCAAAAAGAAAAAGTTAGTTATAGATCACGACATAAAAAGAAACAAAAAGAAGATGGCTAACCTTCACCCATTTTGCTCAATATCCGATCTGAAATTGAGAAATAAAGTATCATTAACACATGCCATGTACACAAAATTGATAGAAAATTACCATTTACATTAGAGGTTCATCATCAGATCTCTTTAAGTTGGTTTTATTAAGATATAAATATACAAAACTTGTTATGGAGCTGCAGTGTTCTTACATCGAGGAGTTATATTCTCTCCTACAGCAAATACATAGTGGCCTTCTTTATCATCTGGTCTCCATGGAGGGGAACCATTGTGAGGTATCCCTTTGTAATATATTGAAGAGTATGAAAAAACGGAGACTACACTATTTACAAACTCCTGTCCGCAGTACAAAGCTGGAAGTACCTATGTGACAAATAAGCATTAAAACATTAGAATTAACATCTGAACAATCAAGTCTTGTGAATTTATTTATAACATGAACTCAAAAGCGTTTTATATGTCATGCATATCTCATAAGAATATTACATACAAGTCAAAATGTTTAAATCATTCTTGATTCAGACAGATCCATATTAAATCATTCTTGATTTAGACAGATTCATATTAACTCCCCAACTAGGATCTTGGTTTTGAAAAGTGCGCCTAAGGCATGAGACAATAGAGGCTGCAGCGAAAAGCATCTCGGGGTCTTGACGCAGCGCTTCATGCATGTGTCGGTCAGGCATATTGCTCTAGAACATAACGACTTTTGTGAGGCAGATATGTAAAACAATCAGAAGGATGAAGAGATTACAAATGATTTACAAGATAAAGAAGTTTGGTATCTAAAAGAGATGCAGCTTTTGGTTGTACATAGAGTAACATCTCACATACATGAAGCTCTGGCCTCACGCCTCCGCTTTCAGGAAGCTAATCGCCTCACGCTTTTTTACACCAAGACAACGATATGATCAGGCAAAAACAGATCCATTTCCTAATTTGATCATAAGTATATACAAAATCCTAAACTTTCTTATGTACAGTTTTCAATTAATTAGATGTTTTCATGTATGACGATATGTCTTAACAATATAACATCCATAACTATTAATCTGTTAAATCACATAACAATCTATATTTCCGGAATAACCTAAGAAACAAAAACTAAAAATCATCAACATCAACACAAACACCTCAAAACTCAAAAGCTCAACGTTTCTAGCCAATTGAACAACATATAATCAATCCATCCAAACAAAATCGCTAAAAATACAAAATATCATAACAATTTAAACCTTCGGATCCATAATCAACAAGCTTCTGCAAACAAAAACTATCAACATCAACAACACAAACCACTCAAAACTCAAAAACTCAACGCTTCTAGCAAATCAAACAACATATAATCAATCAATCCAAACAAACTCACTACAAAAACTAAATATCACACCAAATTAAACCTTCGGGTGAGGAGGAACATGATTCGGTACGTTCCAAGCCAATCGAACATGATATAACCAATCAATTCATACAAATTCACTAAAAACACAAACTATCACAACAAATTAAACCTTCGGATGAGGAGGAACATGATCCGGCACGTCCCAAGCCAATCGAGGCCGTTTTCGCGGTCGTTTATCCAAATTTTGGTGCGGAAACTCGACGATCCTTTGCGTCTCCATCACGTAACTCGATCTAAGATGCTAGGGCTTGAAAACATGTATAGATAAAGATGAATTGAAGAGATTTGTGCAGATTTTGTTTGTTTGAGTTGCAGAAACCCTAGATTTAATTGAAATTTGGGGAAGAAAGGTGACAGTGGAGGATGAGGCAGAAAGTAACCATGGTTGAGTTAAGTTGTTATCTTTGAGATTAGGTTTTGACCATGGTTAGGAGTTGTCACGTGATTTGTTACTTTAGTGGCACGTGATGTGAGGATCGAGGGTTACTTTTTCTTTTTCGGGTTGTGGGAAATTTGTCAATGTTTTAAAAACCAATTAAACCGTCCGGTATATCTGGTCGATATATTCGTTCAAATTGTTTTCGAGTCAAATCCAGTACGATATAAAAACCGGATTTTAAAACATTGGAATTTGGAGTCGGCGGTGGCGACTATGTAATTGGGCTAACTTGGTAGCAATTTTGGGCTGGTTCGTGTCACGCAACGCATAGATTACTTTTTTTAAAATTGTTTGATTAAGAGATAAGAAATAAAGAACAATTTCGATTTCCAAAAAGATTCTTAACACTACTCGATTTGCACTCCCAAAACGGTTTGGGCAGTACTGGTACGAACCCAAACTACTTGTCTGTATACTGGTTCCCGCTCTCGTCACCCAAACCAGTTCCAACACGACCCTGTTTGAGTCACAACTGTTTCAACCCGATCCAAACCGATTTAAATAGGGTTCGAATATTTTTCACCCAAACCAGTTTAAGACCCGAACATGTTTCTCCTCAAACCAGTTTTCCGAAGAAAAAAAACCCAATTTATACACCTTTTGTTTAATTATTTAATTTATAAAATAACAAAAAAAATGTATCAAACATGATAACATTTTATACAGATTAGTGTTTTCTCCGATATTATCTGCACTTATAACATGCTTAACTTCTTTGGATTCACCGATTTTCATTAGTTTTAGCTTCTTAGGGGCTGTTTGGCAACTTCTGAATGATTAAGTGCTGAATCAGTAAGAGGTCTGAACCATTAAGTGCCGAACCAGTAAGAGGACTGAACCATTAAGAGCCAGTATAATGCTTAATCCTTCAGAAGTAAGTGTCTGACCAATTCAGATTAGAGGTCTTAACCATTCAGACTTTGTATAATACTTAACCATTCAGAGGCAAATGTCTGAACCATTCAGACATCTGCTCACGAAACAAACAGTCTGAACCATTAAGTGTTGAACCAGTAAGAGGCCTGAACCATTAAGAGTCTTATTAAGAGGTAAACAAACAGCCCCTTACTCTTCAAACACAATACTTAGGTTGGGTCATGGGTATACCCAATTTTGATGGTGTGTATCGACACTATCTCTTCAGCTTGTAAAAAAGGGTGAAGTTCTTAGTTTTGAATGAAATCTACTGAATTTGTTGCTCCAAGGGTGAAGTTCTTAGTTTTGCCTCGAAATGTTTGTCACAACCCCCGATCCCTAATTCCCGGGAGCGGGCGACCGTGAGCCAGTTTCAGTGGTATCGGTGTTTATCAATTTGGCAGCGGAAAATTTCATCAGGACCGTAGTTAGGAAATATTTTATCAGAGTTAAACACCAAAAATATTTAAAATAAAGAAATGGGTTAAAAGCCCAAGTTTATCTGGTAACACATTTATAAGTGGAACAAAACCCGATTTTTCATTTTGATACATTTATAGGGAATAATCCCAATTATTTGAAAATAATTCTCCTTTTAAATTAGGTAACTTTTATTGCCACTTTTCTAAGCCTTCAGTGCTCTCCGGCTGGCTTTTATTGGCTTCACACTAAGTTACCTGAAACACGTGTTTAAAACATTTTATCAGCAGGAAAGCAGGAAATACTGGTGAGTGAATCCCAGTTTAATCAAAAAGAGTTTTATCGTTTCACAGTATTGAGAGCGATTACAATGTTTATATCTACACAATTACTCATTCAGTACTTGTCACTCGACCGGATCTGTGGCTATGGTCATATCACACATTGGCTACCTCTTCGTCCAATTGTGAAGATTATCAAGTAATGTATACAAAACCCCATAATACCGGCAGTAATTGAAGAATTACAAAGACTCAATCACTGATAAATCACATTGTAAAATAATTAAGGTTTTGTAAAACAGTTGGTAAAATGGAGATTACTCACATTGCTATTATAGGTCTTTCCTTTGTGACTTCCTGGTTATAATCTAATTATATAAACAATGCACACGTGTTAGTATAATAACCCATTTTAACATCAGTAATACCCTCCCCGAGACGGCATTCCAACGACTACGTCGGGCAGAACCACGACAGTCGTTACGGAACCCTAGATCAATCGGGCAGAGTATCTAATACGACTCCAGGGGTTATGATACTTACAATGAGGCAGAGCTTCGCTATTTAGGGGGTATAATGTCCGGGTATAGGGCCTACACTATAGAAATTGAGAGAGAATCACGAAATTTGAGCAAGAAAAATGAAATGCCGATCGTTCCAATTTATAGGGCCTGATTTGGGTTTTTACACGGCCCGCGTAAGACGTAGCTAAGGGCTACGCGGCCCGGTTCAGAAAAGACGGCTAGGGTTGCTAAGTCATTGACACGTGGCGGCTTGTGGTGTCTTCCGGATATTGAGCTGTCGCGGCCCGCGTAAGTCGAAGACATAGTCTTCGCGGCCCGCGAGAGACTAAAATCTTGTTTTTATTTTATTTTTGATTATATAAGGTATCTCGGGACCAGTTTTCGTCTACGGGATGTATTTTAGGACATATAGGGGTATTCTAAATATATTAGGGGTGTCAGAAATATTTTTGGAGGGTTGATATATCTTGGTATAACTCCTGGATTAAAATAATGCACTCACATTAAGTATAGTAACCCAATTCCACTTTATCCATACGTCACGAGACAGAACCCCAACGAATTTAGGCGGAGCCTTGATATACGTTACGGGGTCCTACGTCAATCGGACAGGGTATCGGTGATCAAGGGTTAAAACACTTAAAACGGGGCAGGGCTTTATTATTATTTAATATTTAAGAAAAAGAAAGAAATAGAAGAGATAGGGAGAGATATCGAGAAAGAACTGGCAACAAAAAAATGAAGAGGGTTGAGTCCTATATATACTCTACTTTGAGCTTGAAGCTCACGCAACCAACATCCACGTACACTTCTGTCATATTTTTGCTTTCAATGTAAGTATTGATTTTAATATGATACTAGCCTAAGATCCCGCGAGTTTCGCGGGTGGCTTAACACAAATATATAACTTAAAATTGTTGAAATAATCATTTGAAATAGATAAACGTTCAAGTAACGAAATCCATTCCTCTACCCGCTCATACGTAATGTATCAAACGAAGTTACAAAACCAACGCACTATTTTTACAGTCCAATTAAACAAACAATACAAATATCGTACGGCTACCGTTAGGCTCTTGCACATGTCTTTTAAATTGCTTAATTCAGCAAGGGATGTTGGCAACGTTCCCGTCAATCGGTTTGAGGACAAAATCCTGGAGTAAAGTATCAAAGAACAGAATAAGTTAAAATATGTGACTAATCGAAGAACAAACAAACAAACCGAGAGCCAAACAGCCTTACAATGTTTGTAAATTTATTAATCTCCCCAAATAAGAAGGAACAATCCCCGAAAAGTTATTTGCTTCAAGGTTCCTATGTAAAATGTATAGTTAGTTACATCACCATAAATAACAATATTAAACATACGTTTTCCTAGAATTAAGAGTAAAGTACACGGACGGTCCCTATCGTTTACCAATATTTTGGATTTGGTCTCTAGTTTTCTAAAACGTACACAGATGGTCCCTGTCGTGTGGTTTGCACTTTGTAACGCATTTAGTCCCCAGCCAACAAATCTAAAGCTTTTAGCATGTTCATGTTAGGGACTAAATGCATTACAAATTGCAAATCACAAAGACTATCCATGTACTTTTAGAAAAAGGGGGGACTAAATGTGTTACAAAGTGCAAACCACAGGGACCATCCGTGTACTTTTGGAAATATAGAGACTGAATCTAAAATTTTGGTAAACGACAGGGACCATCTGTGTACTTTACTTTATAATTAATGGTAGTAAGTAGCTCAATATTATGACATAGTCATCTAATAAATTGGACGGTTAATAACAAACACTACCAAATAGAAAATAAATGTACAAATATGTCAAAGTTTTGTAATATTTCCTAGTTCCGCTGCTATCTTTCCAAAAAAGTGGTTTCCAAGAAGAGAGCTGCGTAGTCAATGGGTCAATGTTGTGAAAACATAAACTAAAGATTCAAAGCTTAAGTTAATAAACAAAAAGATTATATAAATAGATTTTTACATTGATTGCAACTGTGATGAACCCAATTCAGTTGGTATGGTACCACTGAGGTAATTGTTTGCAACTGTGATGAACCCAGTTCAGTCAATCGGTAACCTTTATGGTGGTGTATGGAGGGTGACGGTGAAACGAAGAGAGGTTATGTAGTGTTATCAGTGAAATTAAATATTACATTATAAAGTAAGTGGATTGCAATTATAATCACAAATCTAGCTGCAAACAATTCATAAATTTCTAAATATCTCCTTGTATTAGTAATTTTATCGTATATTAGTAATTTCAATCAGTCATGTGTTCATTCTTCCTCTAATTTGGGTCCCAACTTAATTCTTCACCTTTTTAATTCTTCTTCTACAAAACAACAGATATCATCAAAAGTATGCATATCGTAATAAAATCTTTAAGATGTTAACAAATAACAAACTTGACACTAAAAGATGATTACGTTACCTCTAGAATTGTATTCTTGAATTCACTACTCACCGCAATGCCATTATATATAGAAATAGAACGACCATTTTGGAACTCGAATCCAGCCATTGCAAGGAGCCTAATCAATCTCTGGCTTCTTTGTGATTGCAAAGATTTTAAGAAAAGAATGATAGTTAAACTATTAGCACAAAATTATTATAAGAAAACAATTAGTATTAATAAAAGACCTATTGGCATAAAACATGAACTGCTGAAAGTCTGAAACGTAATAAGATAGAAATTTCCTTTTTACAAAAGTTATTCAAGATATTGGAAACATCTTTTTTTTTTAAATAGTGGTACCTCATGTAGCAGCCACCACTTATTTCTTTTGCAAGACCAAAGCAAACAAACATAGTCATGCAATTAGAAGGTCAAATATCAACTACGCGGAGTAATTTTACAGGTTCCTGACAGTGCTAAAAGAAGTGAACATATATATTAGATAGAACTTAAAGATTTTGAGTTGATCATGATTTTTATCATATTTCAAAATCAAATCCGATTCAAACTAAAAAACCTAAATTAATCATGTAATAAGTTACGGTAGTTACCTTAATGCAACAGTCTGGTGTTGAGAAAGTCTAATCATTTCTTTGATGCAACAATCTGGTGAAACGGTTGTGATGTGCCGGCAGTGGTGAAGATAGGAGACGCCAACACAGTGATGAAGAACGCCTAGCCGGTGAAGCGCGAAAAGTTGTTCGTAAACATTTCAAGACATTCTCTATATCAATCCCTGCTTGCATAGATACAATAACTATATTATTAAAATCGATAACTATAGATATGTAGAAAAATAAGAAACTTTTGTCATTTGATACTCGATATCGATATATAGTTATGCATCCTTATTCAATGGTACCTTAATAAGATTTCATACACATTTATGAGCCTCTAAAGCTACTGTGTAATATGTACACAAATTATGTAATTCAATAGAACTTATCAACATCAACATAATTTATCATCATTCTATCTTTACTGTACAAACAAAGTGAAAGATTGCATGAGAATTTAAGTAACAGAAAATTAGTTACAATTGGTGTGCAACAAAAACAAACCACTATTAGATGCAGGTTTGAATTTTAGGACCCATTTGCATGTATGGATACTTATAACAGAGAGATGGCAAGTATACAGATCAAATATATTGCTCTATGATTTGATAATAATAACCACTTGTTACATCATACTTGAAGAATATCACGATATAAAGAATGGAAAACAAAAAATCTGATGCTAGAATCATGAAACATAACTTGTTACCATCTACGATTACAACAAAAGGAGATGATGTGATAATGTGTCACTATTTATTGCTTCAACAAAAGGTTCATCAAAATTGGTCAATTAGTCCAAACAACTTCAACAAACAGTTCAATTCAAGCATAGCATGTAAGTGAAACATGAAATTCGCGAACCTGATTTCTTCAAACGATAGCAAAGCTTCTTTCAATAACCAACACCCTGTACATACACTTCACAAATTCAGTTCATAAACTACAGAAAATAAAAATCTCTCTATATAATTATAAACTATAATAAATCCACTTACCAGAAAATACAACCATATCAACAATGGAGAGTGAAAGGGATATTGTATGCCTTTATAGACTTCACCCTAGACTCAATGTGCAGAAGAGGAAGCCAAATTCAAAGAGCAACCTGTCTAGATGAATATGTGAGCAGAAGAGTACCAGTGGTGGCTTCTGTATCAGCAGCAACTCCCAAGCTCCAACTTGATCCAGACCACTCACAGATCTCTACTAAGTATTCCTAAAAAATATGATATGTGAAGCGTTCTCATAAAACCTAAACGACCAATTCCTCCCGTTCTTTTTTTATAATTTCAACCCAACTTGACCTGTCATATATCTCTATGGTTATGTTATTAACCTTGTTTCAGATTTTATAAAAATCATTTCTAATTTAACTATGCTTTTATTCACCAGAATACCCAGATCTTCTTGGAATCTAGAGTAAAATAAATTAACATGCTTACACCAGAATACCACTTGTAGTATCCAAGCTATTATCAATAAACCCAACTAGACTTGTGCAAAGCTCATGAAGTTTGTCTGCAATTTCTACCTCTGTGACACGCACATCTTTGTTTATTTCCTCCTCCAGCCAAGACAAAAATTCAGCAAGAGCAGCTGCATCCCTAATTCAAAAAAAAATTAAAAAATTATAGCATTTTGACTTACAATTATATATGGCAAAAACACAAATGGCAGATCCTCTAGCATCAACAAAGTCAATGAACTTCATACCTTGAAAAACAAACAGTTCAATTATATATAGAATTTTAGAAAAACAAATGGAGAATGAGAATGCTGAACGCCAATTAGGGTTTCACAGAATCATCGATCCAAAGTTCTATATCAACCATGAATTTCATCTGAATGATAATAACTTACTGTTCACAAAAACAAAATCAAACATTCAGCTTCAAAAAATATAGATTAAAATTATATTTCACTTTCAATAAACAGATCTAGGGTTTAGTTCATAAATATTGTAAGATATAAATCACGAAATCAACCTAAAGCATATCAAGTTAAGGATAATCAAATCAAGAAAAATGATGGAAGAATCCCCAACGAATCAGTATTAATCTAATTAAGATTAAGAAAACACGTTCAAATGAAACCCTAATTAAGATAATTTACGGTTTACAATAACAAAATCACAATTCAGCCTCCAAAAACCAAAAATCTAACACCAAAATTGAAAGAAGTGATCGCGATTAGGGCTTGCGACAATTAGATAAAGAAGAAAAAGAAAATCTTTGAATATGATTACCAACATTAGTTAGATTCTTCATTGAAAATAATCCATGGATCCAAGTTTGATTTGAAGAGGATGTAGAGTGAAGCCAGAGAGAAACCGTTGAAAGAATGATTTAGGGTTTGGGTGGATAATGATTTCAATTGATTGAGAGAATTGATTAGTTTCCAAAATTCTGGCCGGTTTCAAAAACAAAAAGAGCGTAGGAAGGAAGAAATATTTTGTCGCTCAAAGGAAAAAAGAGGAGAGGATGAGATGCCAAGTGTCATCAAGCAACCTAAGCAAATGCCAAGTGGCACCAAAGTGTTTTTGTGACAACTCGAACCCCTGATCCTGATCGTTGAGAGACGAGCATGTGATTACTATTATAATTATTATTATTATTACTGTTATTATCATTATTATTATCATTACTATTAACCAGCAACGAGAAATACGAGTTGTCTATCGGATAACACGAATCATACATAAAATAACTTTCTATAATTTAAACCGGGTGTTCGGGCTTGGCGACACCTAGTATTAGGTGGATCCACACACTTGGGCTAGGCCCAACCTAACCAACCCAAACCCTACACTATTTAATTATCTTAAACCCCACCCCCCCCCCTCAATTCTTGGACAAAAACCCTACACAAACACATCAGCCGACAAATCCCCCTTCTTCCCCTCCCTCCTTCCCGATTGATCAGACCTCCGGTGACCGGAGCCGATTCCGGCGAGCTCCGGCGATTCCTTCTGCCGACAACCCACACCCACACTCCTTGTCTCCTCCTCACTCTCATTCTGTCCGATCACACACCTCAGTCACGCTATTCCTTCTCTCTCTCTCCTGAATAACACAGCCGACCACCACCGTGAACAATGGTGGCGCTGGATAATACCCCAACAGCCAGAAACCAGTCAACAGCTCTTGGTGGCGGCGGGAAACGTCACTCTGATGACACAGTGGTGTGGCGGTGGAGAACGGTGGCAGTGGAGGTCTCCGGCACCTCAATTCAAGCTGTATCGGTGGCAACATGGTATCTCTTCCCCCTCCCCCTGTCTCGAAGCCACTCGGTCAGCACATTTTGGTCAGTGTTTAGTGGTTCATAATTTATATGTGTTTTTGTTGCTTTATGATTTAGTTAATGTGATTGTAACCGTTTTGTGAATAGAGTAGGATTTTCTTTATGTGATGTTGTGTGTTTGAATTATGATAAGGTCAAATACATCTGCTGTTCATAATATGTTTGGTAGTGTTAAATGAAAACTGTCCTGTTCATGATATTAGGATAATATTCACAAGAACAATAAGTAGAGGTTTAGGGAGTTGTGGGGTTATTGAAAACTGATGAATATACTAAAAGGGTGATATTGAGATCCGATGTAGATATATAAAAAAAATATAGGAGGTCCTTGTAACATGATATTGAAACATTAAATTGTGTTAGATGGTGCACATGATTCGGTGATGATGATGATGATAGGATGTATTCTTGTATTCTTTTCAGATCTAAATATAAGTGTGATGATATTGCCTTTGAGTTTCTCATATGTTGTACATTGGTTGCTAGAAAGGAAATTTAAAAGCATGATCAAAATGACCTGGCACCAACTGTCTTGTATACAGATTCAAAAGGAGGATATAAAGTGTATTGTTGAAATAGATCTATGACATTTATGAGGATTCTTAATAGTAAATTGCTTATTGTTAGGTTAGATATTATATCTTCAGTGTTTTGAAAAGCATGTGTTTCTTCCTCAAAATCGATAAGTATGATGATTTAACTTAGTGCTTGGTAATGAAAACCTTGATGAATTGTTGAATGCTCTTGAGATATTTGAAATAATATGCTGTTGATCTGAATTGTGGGTGCACGATACATGAAAACATGTTAGTGGAATTTGATTGGATAGTACAGAGTTATGAAATGAGATTTGGGTAGTACTATTTCGTGCATTCTAGAAAGATTCCTCCATGGTCTCGACTCAATAGATGTTTCATCCCAGTTGCGACTCGAGATCAGCATGGTTTCGACTCGAGATCTCTTGATCTCAACTCGAGACCGGACTCGAAACACTGCTTGGTTGCGACTCATATGTGCACAACTCGAGACCGGGCCCGAGACCTAAGGGTCTCGACTCAAGAATGCACTACTCGAAATCTCCGGTTGCGACTCGAAAACGCTTGGTTGCGACTCGAGACCTCATAGTATCGAGTCGAGACTACCTAGTTTCGACTGGGCTGTTTGACTCCGTTATTGGGCCGCACTATGTGATAACCTGTTTTGGACTGTGTATTAATTGCCACTACTTAACTGGACTATGTGCTGCTAGTGTTTAACTGCTCATATGTTAGGATAGGCCCAATAACGTATATGCTAGTGTGACTTACGTGCTATGTGTTAGATACGTGTAGTTTGTGCGTGACACTACTTGCATACGAACCTAATAAATATTTAATAACCATAATAGGGTATGGTTGACCAACGTAACACAAGTAAATTGACTACCGAGCAAAGCAAAGGTGAGTTCACTACTTTTTACTTAAAGCATGCGTTCCCGGTGGTTGGGAAACGGAACGAAACAACTTTTCCTGGTTTGGAATTGCTTACTATCTCCTTGTGCGGGATGCGGTATTTCTATCTCCTTGTGTGGGATACGGGTAACAACACTATCCCCTGTGAGGGATACAAACCTACTTTTCTTTCCTTGTTATTGGGAACCTTTAGTTAATTACTGTTTATACGGATTGCAACAAACAGCACTAAACGAAACTCTATCACTCAAGTCCCTACTACATAATACCGATTAGTCGCCGGGGCCAGGCGAACGGGTTATTAGTTGATAGCGCTATTTAGGTTTTACCAGCCTCACACCGTGCCCGTGTATGGGATCGGGCGTGAACTAATGGACTCAGGCATCCGTCAATGATGATAGAACATTGACATCGGGGCATTCTGCGGAACGGGGCATTCTGCGGAAACGCAACGGTTACCTAGTGTTCGGTATTGGAAAAACAGTTTAGTCGCTTACTTATGGGGTAGCTCCCCATGGCATGTATAAACGAGTAAATTAACTGGTTAAAACAAGTTTTTGGAATTAAAACTGGAAAACTGCAAACACGTGAACTCGCCAACGTTATGTTGACACTCTACTGCATGCTTTGCAGGTTGCTCGATACAGCTTTGGACGGACATTGCAATCGGATGGAGTGCTGGTTCGTAAGTAACATGTTAATAAACTTGTGGTTTCGATTATGATGCGTTTTCTTCCCCTTTCCGCTGTGAACTTAAACTATGTTTTGAAAATTTTAAATTAGGTCACTAATTATGCTAATGTTTTTAACAATAACTAATCCGATCAAAATAATTAGTGGCTAAGATCCTGGTCGTCACACGCCTCGCGGTAATACTCCGCGTGTGGATTTTTGAGGGTGTGACAGATTGGTATCAGAGCCATTGGTTATAGCGAACTAGGTTTTAAATATAAAATATTTTTTTGGATTGGGAAATAAAATATTTTTATATGAAAACCAGACTATAACCGTTCTTTAGTGAAAGCCACAACGACACCACACTCCGGATTGCAAGGTTCGTCAACCTCAGATGCCCACCTGGTAATGGTAGGCTAACGGCATTTACTTGTGCATAACTTATGTGTGTGAACACGCATGTGTGTATGTGTATAATTAGCATATATGTGTTAGTATGTATGCGTATATCTAGTATTTAACACCGTGGACCATACAAGGGCTAGGCTAGCGTTTTATGTGTTAAACAGGAGCGAGTCCTCCTAAACCTGGTTCGAAACCACGATACGCTAATGGCAAGGAACCATTTATTCCAAGCCCTCGTCCACGTACTTCCTTATATCATCCCTGGACAGCAAATCGATGCGAGGGACGCCTACTCGATAGACCTGCCCAAGAAAGGCCTGCTACGAAGCACATAGAGAAGTTGCGAAAACGAATCGACGAAGGGGAGCCACCCCTATATCATGGGATATTAGAAGGAACGATGACGCCATTCGCATCCTTTTTACTTGCGTATTTCTTTTCCCGACTTAAGTTGTGAGACCTGTTCCCTCACACGACTGATCACCTGAATTCTTGAAGCATTCTAGTAAGTCTACACTTTTTGGGTTCTGTTTGCACGTCTCCAACACGAAAAACATGGGTGGTGTATGTTTCTCATTGTGGTGCCAGCAATTGTATCACCTTTCCATCGACCACGAAGTTATTTCCCCTAATTCCTCGTTACATGGCTAATCCTTATTCAAGTCGAACCTTATACCATAGCACGCCCCGAAAACCAGCAAACTGATATCTTTCTTTCAAACCAGCGTATTTGAAGGCGTGGCAAGACGACGATACGAGCCGGTCAACCCACCGACGATCACGGTGACCTAGATGCTTACCTTATCCCTCAATTGCCAGAACCGTATTCTTCGACGACCTTTCTGCTTCAGTGAATCCTTTCACTAGCTTTCGTACGAACCCGCGTTTATTGCTCAGATGGTATCCCCGCTTCTATCATTTCTTTATCGCGACACCCACGTTTCTTCATATAGAAGCCTTGACCGGATTTCTCTTCAGTTTAGTGAATCCAACTAGCTCGACCTTTAGTCGACGAACTTCTTATATCCCCGAAATTTGGCAAACGCGTTACTTCAATCTCGATTTTTCGAAAGCCTGTCCCCGTGTTTTCACATCGAAACCCCTCGACGACGCCGACGCTACTTCAACTCATTCACACGACTTAGAACAACCCACTCGAACTTGGTCTCTTACCGATTTGAGGAGTCACATCCTGCCAGCCATCTCAGTAGATCCTAAAACCTATACACCCGCACGACGACCATCCCTCGCTAGTTACTTCTTTTTGTGCTAACCAAATCGACGTAACACCCCCCTATCAGTAAACGACATTCCTTATTCTAAACACCCATAACTTGTGTTCGACCAGTTATCTCATTAACATCAAATAAATCCTTATTGCCAATCCCAGAGCCTTGATGTTTTGTCTCAAGTTGAACACATTAGCTATGACTACCCTTCTTGCATTATCTCGCTACCCGTGTTATGATTCACAGATTCCATGATCCCTCTCCTTCTCGTTGGAGCGAAGGTTACTCGTTGGAGCGACGAGCCAAGGATACCCCGGGGGTAACGGGTATGGCAAGCACTGTTCTTCGAACTCGATACGATCAACCCCTAGTTACGACACCCGAATTTATTCCATCCTGTCAAAATTCGACATTTGATTCTTTCGAAGACGTCCGAACCCATTCCGAAAACCGGTGGGAACCAGGACGATTCCCACGCTCTACCCTGGTACTTTTACAACGCAAACCGCCTTATTAAGTTTTTAACACGCGACTTTGGGCATCGCGAAGCCCGCATTTCTCGACCATATGAGCAACCCCTCATGATTTAAACTCGAAAAAGTATCACCTAGCCTTAGGGAGATGCTCGATAGGCCGGAACGCCAGCAAGTGGAAGATGATCTATGAGACGCTTCCATCTAATTCTAACCCACTCAAGGCATTGATGAGATGTCTGCTAGTAACGGCACGCGACGGCATGCGACCAAGGAAACCGATAAGTTTTTGAACCTACAAACATCTACTTAATAGAAATAGCTGTGGGGCACGGAGTGCCAACTTCTATCACTTTTGATCGAAACCTACGTTCTGTATCCGATTCGTCTCAGACTGAATACAAAAACCTTTGGCTCACAGTTAGGCATAAGCACCACTTATCGCCTGCAATCAGATGGTCAGGCCAAACGCACCATCCACACACTCCAGCGCATGCTGAGAACGTGTGTTATCGTCCTTGGACACGAGTGACACTTTCCTTTGCAGAATCTCTTCCAACAACTGCTACCGCATTGGCATTCAGGCAGCATCATTTGAGGCATTGCACGGACGCAGATGTCGGTCACCTCTGTGTTGGGCAAATTACCGGCCCAAAACTTGCACTTGACACAACGGGTAGGATTGCCCAGGATAGACAACGCATGGCGGCAGCTCCAGACCGTCAGAAAGGCTATGCGGATAAGCGTAGGAAACCTCTAGAACTCCGAGTCGGAGACTGGGTTCTACTTAAAGTTTCACCCTGGAAGGGTGTGGTACGTTTTGACAAACAAGGGCAAACTTAATCCGCGATATGTTGGACCGTTCAAAATTTACCGAGAGGATCGGTAAGGTTGTTATAGACTAAACCTGCCTGAAGAGCCGAGTGCGGTACACAACGTCTTTCACGTGCCTAATCTGAAGAAGTGTCTGTCAGGTGCAACATTCGTTATTCCTTTTTAGGAACTCGTGATCAGCAACAAACTACGCTTCGCTGAGAAACCGGTTGAGATCAAGGATCAAGAAATCAAAACCCTCGAGCGTAGTGTAACTAACAGAACGAGTTCGTTGTAACTCACGTTGTGGCCCAGAGTTTACCTGAGAACGGGAAAACCAGCTGATGCGCATGTATCCCCAGTTGTTTACAAACATAACTTCCAGCACTGAAGCTACAACTGAATTTCGGGAAGAAATTTCAAGCCAACATGGGGATGATGTGACACCCCACGAAAACGTTTAATCACACTAGCTTGTCAGTGGCTGCGCGCTAAATTTCGGGACGAAATTTCTTGAACTTGGGGATAATGTGACACTTCGAGTTTTCCTGCGCGTTACTTGGATGTTATAATTAAATTTGTGAAATTCTATACTATGTGAAATACGTACAAACTCTGTGGATCTTGTGCTACGTGGCTGTTACGTGCTATTTACGTGCTATGTGGCCTTATGCACTATGTGTCTTATATGTTCGTTCTATGGACTTTCATGAAACTACTTGTAATTACGTATGGTAATGGAGTCTGTGTATACATATAGAGCGTAGCGTATGACTTTTATCTAAATTTCGAGGACGAAATTCCTGTAACATAGGGAGAATGTGACAACTCGAACCCCTGATCCTGATCATTGAGAGACGAGCATGTGATTACTATTATAATTATTATTATTATTACTGTTATTATCATTATTATTATCATTACTATTAACCAGCAACGAGAAATACGAGTTGTCTATCGGATAACACGAATCATACATAAAATAACTTTCTATAATTTAAACCGGGTGTTCGGGCTTGGCGACACCTAGTATTAGGTGGATCCACACACTTGGGCTAGGCCCAACCTAACCAACCCAAACCCTACACTATTTAATTATCTTAAACCCCACCCCCCTCAATTCTTGGACAAAAACCCTACACAAACACATCAGCCGACAAATCCCCCTTCTTCCCCTCCCTCCTTCCCGATTGATCAGACCTCCGGTGACCGGAGCCGATTCCGGCGAGCTCCGGCGATTCCTTCTGCCGACAACCCGCACCCACACTCCTTGTCTCCTCCTCACTCTCATTCTGTCCGATCACACACCTCAGTCACGCTATTCCTTCTCTCTCTCTGTAACAACTGTCACGAAAATCCATAATTAGGATGGTAATTAGGTAATAAGGAAACCCTAATTGAGAAACCCAAGTAATTTCGCATAAACCCTAAAATTTTCATGACAATCAGAATCAGGATTAGGGCCTCTAAAACTCAAGGGGGTCAAACCCTAAATGATAGTTATCTTCGAAAATACGTTGTCTAAATATGATTTTCGTTGAACGTCGACTCAGCAGACCTATACCCACAGCAAGGCTACTCTAGGCTAGGTGGGTTTCCCAGGCGAGTCGCGACAGGGATCACAGCTTCTTCCGCGACACGCGGGGGAGTCCAATTTCACCTATAAATACCAGGCCTTGGGACTTGAAATCTGACACTAAAACGACGTAAAATTTCTGTTTGTACGTCGAGTTAAGACTGTTATATCACAATTAAACACACACTAATCGCGAGGTGCTGCCACAATCAGGGTAATAACTCGATCGCTATTACGATTCAACGTCCGATCGATTATAACTATCCAACGATAGTCCGGGTGCTGCTCAATTGAGCTTATACTTTGATTATTCGTCGTGATTTCGACTTGAATATTTGAGTGTTGTTCGAATTCGGACTATGCTCTGTTATTCGTTGTGAATCCGATTGAATTATCAAGTATTGCACTGATTAATCGTTGTGAGGGTTTAATCTCGTGAATTAACGTAACTGCTGTATTAAGTTACCTACCTAGTTGTGTGCACTAGGTTACAAAGCTAACTCAATAGGCTAAGCTCTACCTGTATAAATCTGCAATATATCAAGGCTTATCTGTAGACTAAACTTTGGCCGTATGAATCTGCATGATTATAATGTGAGTCATTCTTCTTTTTAAACTGTTTTCTCACAGTTTGTGAATAAGTATTACAATACCTCAAATTATTTTCAAGGTTATAATTACAGGGATTAAGTCTTTGTAATCACCAAATTACAGCTGGTATGTGGGGTATTGTGCACATTACTGTTATTATCACTCTATGTGAGTGAATATTACTCTATGTGAGTTATTATTACTCTGTGTGAGTACACCGTCACTATTTGGGCAACGAGACCCAATAGTGGTATGACCACAGTCACAGAAATGAATCGAGTGACAAATACCCATTCTTGATAATTGGTTGATAGAAACATTGTAATCGCTCTTAATACTGTGAATTATAACAAATCTGTTTTTATAAAACCTGAATGAACTCACTCAGTATTTCCCGCTGACAAAACCTTTTTAAAACGCTTTTCAGGTAATTACAGTAGATTGGAACAAATGATGAATCCGGCACAGAAAGGCATCAAGAAGTGGCTTATTCTTTTAATTAAATCAAATTAAGAAATATTGTTTTTATTAAAAGCTACCTTTGTAACAATGGAATTTATCCCATCTATTTAATAAATAAAATCCGGTGTTTCTAAACTCTGATATTTTTCCTAACTCACGATCCTGATGAAATTTCCGCTGCAATGATTTTCAAAATAATCACCGGTACCACGGGACTGCTCGCGGCTCCCGATTCCGTCCAGGGTGGGTCGGGGGTCGTGACAGAAGGTGGTATCAGAGCTAAGCCACTGCTTTAAGCCTATAAGTGTTGTGATAATAATACTTAAGCTTAAATAAAAAGAGTTAGGAGATTTCTATTAAATGGTAGCACAGCTGATAGCAGTTAGACTTGAACATAAGAAAAGATGCCTTAGTATAAGCTAAGCCACTGGTTTACACAATTAGGTATTATAATAATACCTAAGTGAAACGGAGAATTAGAAACTTAATATTATCTGATGGCACTCCGGATAGTATTTAGACTTGAACTTAAGAATTTTGCCTTAAAATAAATTTTAAGGTAAATTACTTATATAAGTATAATATAATGGATACTGGTATGACGGTTAGCAGGCAATAGCACTTAATTGCTATTTATTCTTGCTTATTAATATTATTTGGTCTAGAATAAGATATGTTATGGGAATACAAATTTCCTTGATTCTGGATAAAAGCCTTAATAAAAGAGGCACTTTTTGAAAAGATACTATTTATGGGAAATAGAAAATTTTCTCCGGCAAAACTGGGTATAGAGTAGCAGACTCTCCAGCTTGTCCGGACATATTGAGATTACCGCTCCGGCGCGAACCGGATAAGACGGGGTAAATGATATGTCAAATCAGTGACAAGATTTCCCTAAATAGTATCATGACCAAATACCTGAGTGGTTCTTGGAAATATGAATCTGTTAAATACATTGACCTGATAAATGGTATGTTTATTTCAGCATGTAATTATATAGATAGGTATATCTATAAGGAAATTCCAAAAACCCATAAGGATTGACAAATTGAAATAAAGCACAAGCATTCGTGTCTAGAATTCTTTATCAGGAATCTCTTTTCCAATATCAAACATTATTTTGTTTGATCATTTACCTCGTAACTCATACAATGAGAACTCTTTAAAGATGGGATATCATTAGTATAAAAATTTACAATGCACAAGTAAGAAACATATAAAGTTGTGCTAATGCACAAGAAAACACATGAAACTTAAAATATACGTCCACAGACGTTGAAATATATCACACACGACTTTCCAAGGCAAGACCTTTGAAAAGTATAAATTGGACACGATGACACCAATACTAATTCTGTCAGTAGAAAACTACTAATTAGAAAGAAACACTCTTGCCACACGATTCTACAAACGACACAAATCTCGCTAAGGTACGTTCCATAATCACACTGCAAAAAGGAATCACCTACCTTTGTAAATTCTCTATTTTATTTCGACATTCCATAATAACATCACACTAGTTATCACACGGAATTCCAAGTAAAGTTTTTATATTATTGAAATTCTGACTTCTGCCTATAGTAAGTTAACTCTCGTGTTTCGACTCCTTCTAATAGGCATCATACCATGAGGATTTCTTTCATAGTAGCAAATTTTTACATTTCTTGGTAAAACCACATGTTCATTGTACTTATGGTTCATTCAAATTAGGAAGACCATAGGAGGACATTATACCAATTGTTGTTTAATCAAAAGTTCAAATATCATTTCGCTATAGTTGATCTTTGCATAGTAAAACCTCGTTTTACAAAGCGATGACTCTTTCATATCAAATCAATGAATTTCTTAAAAAAACTCGATTTTCCATGGTTTCTGTTATAAAGATGTCCGAACTTCCTTATTACCACTCGTTTTGTTTAAACCCAGTTAAATTGCTCGCAATTTGTATTCAATTCCAGGTCCCATATGATATTTTAAGCCATCATATTCAAATCCAAAATAATCCCAATAAGCACTTTGATTCTCTTGAAACTATAACATGTTTTTGGCCTTCGACTTCACTAAAATGTTTCTTTGATCACGGTCACCCTCTGGTGACATTTCCACAAAATCTGAAGATTGTGCTAATCTCGGATTTAATTATTTATTTAAAATTATTTATATTAAATTTGCCTTATTAATTTATTCTATATAAGCAATCTTAAAACAATCATCTACTCAGATAATGATACACAAATTCACCTCCTATTCCGATATACTCCCATTTAAGTTATGTTAGTTTCATTATTTGTAATAATATATCAGTATTTTAAATACTCTGGTTATTGTCAGGAGCAGATATTGAGTAGCCTAGCCTTAGTTAGGCATGGACTGATCACCTATGCTTAAACAAGGCAGCACTAACCAATATCCAACCATAATAATAACCATTTAATGTATATAAATTAAGTTATCATACTTATTTATTCCAACAGTCGAAAAGAACATTGTGAGCATTTGCATGCACTCTTAACTTTGTTAAGAAAAGAGAAATTGTACGCCAAATTCTCGAAATATGAATTCTGGCTACAGGAAGTGCAAATTCTTAGGTCATGTGGAAAATCATGAAGGTATCCATGTGAATCCTTCTAAACTAGAAACAATTACGAAATAAAGGGTTCCGCAAACAGCCATAAAAGTTAAAAGTTTTCTAGGTTTAAGACAATTTATTAAAGATTTTTCTAAGATAACTAAACCCTTAACTAAGCTAACCTGTAAAATAGTTAAGTTTGAGTGGACCTAGACAAGAAGAAGCTCTTAAGATATTAAATCAAAGGTTAACAAGTGCTTCAATTTTTGCATTGCCAAAAGAAACTGAAGATTTTGAAGTATATGGTGATACTTCAAAATTAGGAATAGAATGTGTGTTGATGCAACGCAAAAAGGTAATTGCGTATGCCTTCAGACACTTGAAAAAGCACGAGGAAAATTTTACAACTCATGATTGAGAATTAGGAACTATAATTTTGCCCTTAAAGATTTAGATACAAAAGCTAAAGGTACGTATTTGGGCAAAACAAACTAAACATGAGGCAAAGAAGATGGATGGAAATCCTAAATGAGAACAACTGTGATATCCAGTATCACGAAGAAAAGCAAATGTAGTTGCAGATGCTTTAAGTCATAAGTATCATAAAAAGCAAAGGCGAGTCCACGCTCTTAGATTAAATCTACGATTAGATTTAATGGAGCAACTAAAGAAAGTTCAAGAAACAGCAATCGAAGACGATGCTGAAGGAATAAAAGGACAAGCCAAAGAATTAAAACGAGGAAGTGATAGAATTTGGAGATTCCCTAAGAAAACAATTGGGTACCTAAGCAGGGAAAATTAAGAAGTAAGATCCTAAAGAAATCCCATAGATCTAGGTATACTATGTAACCAGGTAACAATAAGATATACCAAGATTTAAGAAATAACTTTTGGTAGATAGGAATAAAAAAATGGACATAGCCAGTCATGTATCTAAGTGTCTTACTTGTTCACAAGTTAAGACAGAGCACTAGAAACCTTCAGGATTACTCCAACAATTAGAAATGCCTATATGGAAATAGGAACTCTTAACAATAGATTTTGTTACTAAGTTACCCAAAACCAGAAAAGGTAATAATGCGATTTGAGTAATCATGGATTGATTTACCCAAATCAGCTCATCTTCTAAACTATAAAAGAAACCTTTAGCATGGAAAGGTTAACCAAGTTGTACGTAGATGCAACAGTATCCTTACATGGAGTTCCACTCTCCATTGTATCGGACAGAGATAGTCGTTTCACTTCTCATTTCTGGACAAGTTTCCAAATAGCAATGAGAACACGACTAAATTTAAGTACAGCTTATCATCCCCAAACAGACGGACAAAGTAAAAGAACCATTCAAAACCTTGGAAGACATGCTGCGAGCATGTGTGATAACCATTCAAGTAGGATAACCATTTACCCTTAATTAAATTCTCCTATAACAATAATTATCATTCAAGTATCGAAACTGTTCCATTCAAAGCACTGTACAGACGCAAGTGCAAAACTCCAGTTTGTTAAGCAAAAATAGGAGAAAGTTAATTATCAGATCCTAAAATTTTACAAGAAACCCCTGACAAAATAACCCAAATCAAGAAAAGACTAAAAACGGCCCGAGATCGCCAGAAAAGCTATGCGGACAATCGCTGCAAGCCATTAAAGTTTCAAGTCGGAGACAAAGTACTTCTGAAAGTTTCTCTTTGGAAATAAATAGTACGATTCGGTAAGAAAGGAAAACTGAGTCCAAAAGTACATAGGACTATTTCCAGTAATTCAACGTATAGGACCAGTTGCCTATCGTTCACGACTACCAGAAGAATTAGCCAGAATACATGACATATTTCATGTCTCCAATCTCAAGAAATGATTAATCTCTGGTAGTACCTCTTCAAGATATAGAGGTAAATGAAAAGTTAAACTTTGTTGAGAAACCCCTTCAAATGAAAGATCGAAGGATGAAATTTCTCAAACACAAACGCCTAGTATTAAGTCAAAGTCAAGTGGGACCCCAAGGGAGGACCCTAATATATTTGAGAACTGGAAACAGAAATGAAGTGGAAATACCCTCATCTTTTTCAGTGAAATCTCGAGGACGAGATTTTTCTTAAGGTGGGGAGGATGTAACAACTGTCACGAAAATCCATAATTAGGATGGTAATTAGGTAATAAGGAAACCCTAATTGAGAAACCCAAGTAATTTCGCATAAACCCTAAAATTTTCATGACAATCAGAATCAGGATTAGGGCCCCTAAAACTCAAGGGGGTTAAACCCTAAATGATAGTTATCTTCGAAAATACGTTGTCTAAATATGATTTTCGTTGAACGTCGACTCAGCAGACCTATACCCACAGCAAGGCTACTCTAGGCTAGGTGGGTTTCCCAGGCGAGTCGCGACAGGGATCACAGCTTCTTCCGCGACACGCGGGGGAGTCCAATTTCACCTATAAATACCAGGCCTTGGGACTTGAAATCTGACACTAAAACGACGTAAAATTTCTGTTTGTACGTCGAGTTAAGACTGTTATATCACAATTAAACACACACTAATCGCGAGGTGCTGCCACAATCAGGGTAATAACTCGATCGCTATTACGATTCAACGTCCGATCGATTATAACTATCCAACGATAGTCCGGGTGCTGCTCAATTGAGCTTATACTTTGATTATTCGTCGTGATTTCGACTTGAATATTTGAGTGTTGTTCGAATTCGGACTATGCTCTGTTATTCGTTGTGAATCCGATTGAATTATCAAGTATTGCACTGATTAATCGTTGTGAGGGTTTAATCTCGTGAATTAACGTAACTGCTGTATTAAGTTACCTACCTAGTTGTGTGCACTAGGTTACAAAGCTAACTCAATAGGCTAAGCTCTACCTGTATAAATCTGCAATATATCAAGGCTTATCTGTAGACTAAACTTTGGCCGTATGAATCTGCATGATTATAATGTGAGTCATTCTTCTTTTTAAACTGTTTTCTCACAGTTTGTGAATAAGTATTACAATACCTCAAATTATTTTCAAGGTTATAATTACAGGGATTAAGTCTTTGTAATCACCAAATTACAGCTGGTATGTGGGGTATTGTGCACATTACTGTTATTATCACTCTATGTGAGTGAATATTACTCTATGTGAGTTATTATTACTCTGTGTGAGTACACCGTCACTATTTGGGCAACGAGACCCAATAGTGGTATGACCACAGTCACAGAAATGAATCGAGTGACAAATACCCATTCTTGATAATTGGTTGATAGAAACATTGTAATCGCTCTTAATACTGTGAATTATAACAAATCTGTTTTTATAAAACCTGAATGAACTCACTCAGTATTTCCCGCTGACAAAACCTTTTTAAAACGCTTTTCAGGTAATTACAGTAGATTGGAACAAATGATGAATCCGGCACAGAAAGGCATCAAGAAGTGGCTTATTCTTTTAATTAAATCAAATTAAGAAATATTGTTTTTATTAAAAGCTACCTTTGTAACAATGGAATTTATCCCATCTATTTAATAAATAAAATCCGGTGTTTCTAAACTCTGATATTTTTCCTAACTCACGATCCTGATGAAATTTCCGCTGCAATGATTTTCAAAATAATCACCGGTACCACGGGACTGCTCGCGGCTCCCGATTCCGTCCAGGGTGGGTCGGGGGTCGTGACACTCTCTCCTGAATAACACAGCCGACCACCACCGTGAACAATGGTGGCGCTGGATAATACCCCAACAGCCAGAAACCAGTCAACAGCTCTTGGTGGCGGCGGGAAACGTCACTCTGATGACACAGTGGTGTGGCGGTGGAGAACGGTGGCAGTGGAGGTCTCCGGCACCTCAATTCAAGCTGTATCGGTGGCAACATGGTATCTCTTCCCCCTCCCCCTGTCTCGAAGCCACTCGGTCAGCACATTTTGGTCAGTGTTTAGTGGTTCATAATTTATATGTGTTTTTGTTGCTTTATGATTTAGTTAATGTGATTGTAACCGTTTTGTGAATAGAGTAGGATTTTCTTTATGTGATGTTGTGTGTTTGAATTATGATAAGGTCAAATACATCTGCTGTTCATAATATGTTTGGTAGTGTTAAATGAAAACTGTCATGTTCATGATATTAGGATAATATTCACAAGAACAATAAGTAGAGGTTTAGGGAGTTGTGGGGTTATTGAAAACTGATGAATATACTAAAAGGGTGATATTGAGATCCGATGTAGATATATAAAAAAAAAATATAGGAGGTCCTTGTAACATGATATTGAAACATTAAATTGTGTTAGATGGTGCACATGATTCGGTGATGATGATGATAATAGGATGTATTCTTGTATTCTTTTCAGATCTAAATATAAGTGTGATGATATTGCCTTTGAGTTTCTCATATGTTGTACATTGGTTGCTAGAAAGGAAATTTAAAAGCATGATCAAAATGACCTGGCACCAACTGTCTTGTATACAGATTCAAAAGGAGGATATAAAGTGTATTGTTGAGATAGGTCTATGACATTTATGAGGATTCTTAATAGTAAATTGCTTATTGTTAGGTTAGATATTATATCTTCAGTGTTTTGAAAAGCATGTGTTTCTTCCTCAAAATCGATAAGTATGATGATTTAACTTAGTGCTTGGTAATGAAAACCTTGATGAATTGTTGAATGCTCTTGAGATATTTGAAATAATATGCTGTTGATCTGAATTGTGGGTGCACGATACATGAAAACATGTTAGTAGAATTTGATTGGATAGTACAGAGTTATGAAATCAGATTTGGGTAGTACTATTTCGTGCATTCTAGAAAGATTCCTCCATGGTCTCGACTCAATAGATGTTTCATCCCAGTTGCGACTCGAGATCAGCATGGTTTCGACTCGAGATCTCTTGATCTCAACTCGAGACCGGACTCGAAACACTGCTTGGTTGTGACTCATATGTGCACAACTCGAGACCGGGCCCGAGACCTAAGGGTCTCGACTCAAGAATGCACTACTCGAAATCTCCGGTTGCGACTCGAAAACGCTTGGTTGCGACTCGAGACCTCATAGTATCGAGTCGAGACTACCTAGTTTCGACTAGGCTGTTTGACTCCGTTATTGGGCCGCACTATGTGATAACCTGTTTTGGACTGTGTATTAATTGCCACTGCTTAACTGGATTATGTGCTGCTAGTGTTTAACTGCTCATATGTTAGGATAGGCCCAATAACGTATATGCTAGTGTGACTTACGTGCTATGTGTTAGATACGTGTAGTTTGTGCGTGACACTACTTGCATACGAACCTAATAAATATTTAATAACCATAATAGGGTATGGTTGACCAACGTAACACAAGTAAATTGACTACCGAGCAAAGCAAAGGTGAGTTCACTACTTTTTACTTAAAGCATGCGTTCCCGGTGGTTGGGAAACGGAACGAAACAACTTTTCCTGGTTTGGAATTGCTTACTATCTCCTTGTGCGGGATGCGGTATTTCTATCTCCTTGTGTGGGATACGGGTAACAACACTATCCCCTGTGAGGGATACAAACCTACTTTTCTTCCCTTGTTATTGGGAACCTTTAGTTAATTACTGTTTATACGGATTGCAACAAACAGCACTAAACGAAACTCTATCACTCAAGTCCCTACTACATAATACCGATTAGTCGCCGGGGCCAGGCGAACGGGTTATTAGTTGATAGCGCTATTTAGGTTTTACTAGCCTCACACCGTGCCCGTGTATGGGATCGGGCGTGAACTAATGGACTCAGGCATCCGTCAATGATGATAGAACATTGACATCGGGGCATTCTGCGGAAACGCAACGGTTACCTAGTGTTCGGTATTGGAAAAACAGTTTAGTCGCTTACTTATGGGGTAGCTCCCCATGGCATGTATAAACGAGTAAATTAACTGGTTAAAACAAGTTTTTGGAATTAAAACTGGAAAACTGCAAACACGTGAACTCGCCAACGTTATGTTGACACTCTACTGCATGCTTTGCAGGTTGCTCGATACAGCTTTGGACGGACATTGCAATCGGATGGAGTGCGTGGTTCGTAAGTAACATATTAATAAACTTGTGGTTTCGATTATGATGCGTTTTCTTCTCCTTTCCGCTGTGAACTTAAACTATGTTTTGAAAAATTTAAATTAGGTCACTAATTATGCTAATGTTTTTAACAATAACTAATCCGATCAAAATAATTAGTGGCTAAGATACTGGTCGTCACACGCCTCGCGGTAATACTCCGCGTGTGGATTTTTGAGGGTGTGACAGTTTTGTTTTAATATAGATAATAGATTAGTTTACTTACACGTATACATTCAAACAGAATTCAATTTCAATTGAATTTGTAAGTGGAATATTATTATTATTATTATATAATTATTATTTGGCTCATTTATTATTATAATTAATTCAGCTGCTTCATTTATTTGGCTCTTATAGCTTCTAAAATATGATGTTTTATAAAACAGTGAATATGTCTTTAGAATGAGAATAATCTTATCTACATTTTGAACCAGGTTTCATTAAAAACGGAGTAAGTTCAAATATAATTTATTTTTATTACTATAACTATTAAACGGTTCCTATGTTAAAATACATTCTATTTCTATTGGTCAACTTACCCATGACCTACTAGTGTAATACTTTATTTTAAATTTAGAAATTTTGGGAATGTTACAATGTTGCTCCAAGTGACTTGATTTTAGTTAATTGGAAATTTAAACACCCGAATTGAAGCGTCGTTTACATCGTTTGGAGCACCGTTTCGAGGCAAGTTTTACATCAATGGACTCGTATCGTCGTTCTAATCAAAAGCGATAAAAAATCTGTTTGTAATTTGGAAAAAAGCTTAACTCCATTAAGTTTTTGTAACAGGGGACTATTCTAGAAAAAATAGGTGAAAGGTGGGACTCGTGGAGGGAATATTCTGAGGTGAGATTATTAATGGCCAATAAAGTCTAGGTGGGATAATTACAGACCAATTTCCCTTATTATGGTGTAGAACATTTGGCAATTTTTATTGCACAGAGAAAATATAGAATATATTGACGTATGAGTTGGTACATTGATATTTTTTTATGTAACACAGTTTTGAGATTTTGAACCAAACACACCTTAAGAGACCGAAAAGTCTTTTTTATGATAGTTATATATTATTGAGTCAACGTTAGTTTACAACCCTATATTTGACCTCACTGACATTTAAGATGCCCCCAAGAAACCTTTGTCAATTTACACCATCAACATTTCCAGCACACTACACTTTACATCCTTCTGTTAGTTGACCTTCTTGTTGACCGATGTCTTTGTATTACCCACAGGGGTATTATCGTCCTTTCAGTACACCAAACCCTATCTTTTTCAAGAAGCTCCCAATCTGACGTTTGACCGGATGTATGCGACAGGGAATGTGGAAGCAGTGACTAGCGAAGAAGCGGGTAACGATCAAAACAATTTAAACCTTCGGACGAGGAATAACATGATCCGGCACGTCCCAAGTCAACCGAGGCCGTTTTCGCGGTCGTTTATCCAAATTTTGGTGCAGAAACTCGAGGATCCTTTGCGTCTCCATCACGTAACTTGATATAAGATGCTAGGGTTTGAAAACATGTATAGATACATATGAATTTAAGAGATTTGTGCAGGATTTGTTCGTTTGAGTTGCAGAAACCCTAGATTTAATTGAAATTTGGGGAAGAAAGGTAACAACGGAGGATGAGGCAGAAAGTAACCATGGTTAAACTAGTCTTAACCCCGTGTTACGGGGCGGGGCGTAAAAGAGTGATACCAGGCTTCCGGTGCGGGAGGTGTAAAATTGTGCTAACGCTAAGTAGTAATCAAATGACGACTAAAACCCAGGGTCGGCCCGAGCATAAGCGAAAACAAGCTAGGGCTTTGGGCCACTAAATTTTTAGGGTCTCATTCTAAAAACAATCAAAGCGTATAATGTGTATATTAATCTTGTTTTGACAATAACAACAATAAATTTGAATGTAGTATGGTGGAAAAGTTGCTTTGTTTTCCCACATAGGTCTGGGTTCGAATCCCAGGTTTGAGTACTGTGGCTATAATTTTTTTTTAATTTTCCTACATATGCATTAAAGTCCTTAAATTTTGAATTCTGTGTAAATTTCAAGAGCCACTGGAAATTTGGATTTATTCTTTTTTTTTGTCATCTATCCAAATTTCAATAATAAATTTATTTTATTTTAGTTTAAAACATTGGTTTTTCATCTGTTCAAGTTTCGATAACAAATTCATGAATATTTTAACATTACTTTAATAAATATTAATATTGTTTGTGTTAATTATAAAGAACAATAAAAAATGTATGAAAATATATAAAATATCAGACCACCCGTAGTAGGGCGTGGTTTTAAAAAAAATTGAAAAAAAAAACGCCCCAAAACGCCCCCTCCCCCACTAACCCGACATTATCCGACGTTTTTTTGGAAAAATTTGTTGTTGGCGTTTTATTTAAAACGCTGAATTTGGTTTGTGGTCTCTGACAATCACTTTTGTCCACCAATCACTTTTGAGCTACCCACATGGTCTCTGACAACTTTTGAAAATGGTTTGGAGTAGTGTGTATTTCGTGTGTGTTTTTTTTTGTATTAAAAATAATATGGGCGTTATTGGAATAATGCCCCACTACACCATTTTTGCAATAATGCCCCATGCTGACTGGGATGACACGTGTCGAATAATGCCCCATGGTGGGGGCATTATTTTGTTCCACCACTACACATGGTCTTAGAGAATGTTTATGTGTAGCCGGTTAAACCTATGATCCTCGTAGACTATAGCATATTTCGAGTAAGCGATTTGAATAACGTAAATAAAATAGTCTCTTAATACCTCTAAGTTTCCTCATACATAGTAATATTATCAAAGAAACACTCATAAGTTTATTTGATAAAAAAAACACTTAGTTTATAAATTCATTAGTAAGCCCAAAATATAAGTGAAAAAGGGGCCTCGGTTTTTTATTTCGTTCTAGGCCTTCAAATTGATTGAGCCGGCCTTGCTAAAACCGTAAAAAAACGTTAAAAAATCTCGAATTTTTAACGAGTGACTCACATGACGTAAAACATTGACGAAGTCGAATATATACCGACACGAATTAAAATTTTAAGAGGGTAAAAAACCTGAGGGACCAAATATGACATCAAACACCATGCTGATTAGCACCCAAACGATGACCAAACCTGAAAAAAAAAAAAAAAAAAAAAAAACTTAAAACAAAAACAACTGATTTGACTTTTCAAAACCAAAGTTTTATTTATAAAAATTAAAAATTTTAAAGCTTACTATATATGGAAATAAATAAATAGAAAATCATAAAAGACAAAACCAAAGGAAAACAAAAAAGATTACCATTCCTCGTTGTGTTATGTATTGTTATGAACTAGTAATGTTTCCCGTCGCGTTGCGACGAATCAAAACAAAGTAAACTTGTAATATACTATTGTGCTTTTAACAGTAACATTTGTTGCTTATATTTGCTTAATATAAATTCAAGGTAACAGAGCATTAAAGCAACCAGAATCACATAATATTAGTTAAGTTAACCAATATCACCGTCCTCAATGAACATACGACGCACGACTGATGTTGCTAAAGAAAACAAAACAAAACACAAATGCATATTTTCTTTCATATAGTTATGAATATACAGAAACAAAACATTATATGGCGGTCATGTTTGTGCAAAAAATAATTCCTTCAAATTAAGAATCACATTTGCTACACATTCCCAAACTGATGACCCCTTTGCTAAAGAAAACAAAACAAAACACAAATGCATATTTTCTTTCATATAGTTATGAATATACAGAAATAAAACATTATATTAATCTTCCATTTGTGTGTTTGATGAGAGATTATAACAAAAATTTCATCATGACAGGTTTTATGGCGGTCATGTTTGTGCAAAAAATAATCCCTTCAAATTAAGAATCACATTTGCTACACATTCCCAAACTGATGACCCCTTAAGGATACAAAGTATGCCTAATGTACAATGCTCGATACATAGAGTTCGACCCATATATGCTTCTAGCCTCATGAATCCATGATCTTTACAAAAGTTTGCATCTTTCCCATCAATCTATCTGTGTTTTCATTTTCCAAATATCAAAACTTTATTTAAGAAGGAAAACAAACACAGAAGGAAAACCACCCTAGAAAAATGCAACCTATCGAAACCCACATAAAGATACAACCTCGAGCTCTTAGATGTCATCATAGAGCATAAAATTGAACAATCAAAACGGAAAGTCAACAATCACAGTCACCGTGAAAAACATCTGTTAACGGTAGTTCCCGGCAACGGCTATTAACTGCCACCACCATGTGAAACCACACAGAGGATATTCGACTGGTGGCTGCAGGTGGCAGCAGTTCCGTATTTCTCAAGTAAGCAAGTGGTCATCATCATCGAGCCTTAGGGTGAAGTAGCGATTCAATCGGAGAGGCACCGCCTTCTTCACCGAGAGGCAAGGAGACGGTTGACGGCCCAACTTAAGCGTATACCACCGGAAACGCGATAAGGATACACCTCCACCATTGTCACCGGCAATGGTGGAAGAAAACAGAGCGACACAAATGAGAGCGATGTGGAGGAGAAGAGTTTCAAAACCCTAGGTGGGAACGTGTTAAGTAATTAAGAGAGGCAGAGAAACGTGTCTTATAAACACCAAGGGGCAAATGTGTACAACAAAGCAAACTCCGGTGACAAATCCCCAAATACCAGAATGTTGGTAGCCAAAACCAAAAGATCACAAAAGTTCCTGACGCAATACCCCGTTATCATTTGATATATAATATAATATAATATAATATAATATAATAATAATAATAATTAATTATAATATGAAAATAAATAAATAAATAGAAAACCATAATCTGTTTGGTATGGGGTAATGGAATGGACGAAGGAATGGAATGGACGAGGGAATGCAATGGATCATTACCATTTCATGTCTTGTTTGGTTACCATGTGAATGGAATGAATTATTTTTGTTTATTGTTCGGTAGGCAAGAAAAACGGAGTAATAAAATTAGCGGTGAGTGGTGGTGGTAGTCGGTGGTAGTGATTGTGGGTGGTTATAGGTGGCGGTGGTGGGTGTCGGCGGCGGCGATGGGTAGTGGTGGTGGCGGCGAGTGGCGGTGCGGCGGTGACGACGAGTGGTGGTGGCGACAAGGTGGCCGTTGGTGGTGGGTGGCAGCAAAGGTGGCGGTTGGTGGTGGTGGCGTCGACGATGGTGGTGGGCGGCGGCGACGAGTGGCGTTGGCGGTTGGTCGCAGCTGTGGGTGATAACGGTGGCGAGTGGGTGACGGCGGCGGCGGTGGCTATCGGGGTGAGGTGGTGGCAGGTGGCGTCGGTGGTGGGTGGTGTGTGGTGGTGGTGGTGGGTTGTGGCGAAGGTCGTGGGTTGTGATCAATGTTGTAGAAATCGGTTTTAGGCGGCGCCTAGGCGGCGATTAGTCGCTCTTCGGAGGTCTGCCGCCCATATTTTCCAAAATCGGTCTAATTAGGCGGTAAAAGTCAACATCGGTCAAAAGTCGGGAAAATTGGTGGAAATCGGCTGAAAATCGGACCTAGTCGGTCAAAATTAGGTCAAAACTGGTAGCAATTTAATCAGAATGGTTCAAGATTAGACCAAATCGTTCAAGGGAAGGGTGTTCTTACTAGAATTCGAACCAAAATCGGACCATCGAGTAAAAAATGAGCCTCCATTGTGCGAAATCAACATCAGCCAAGCGAGCGAAGAGATTCCTGATATGTCGCTGTATGAATGAAGGAGAATTTTGGGATTCTGATGAATGAAGGACAGGCGACGGCGTATGAAGAAGGATGGTGGGATTAGGGTTAATAAGGTTTGGGTGTTTTAACATTTAACCCCCTCTCTATTTTCACTAGTTTACACTTGGGCCCTAAACTTTCAATTTTGTAGATAAAAAGTATAAAATCAATGTTTTTTTATATATAAATTTATAAAATTATACATAAAAACTCAATCCGATTAATCCCTATTAATCCCGATTAATCCCTAGGCGGTACCCCACCGCCCGACTAGCGCCTGGCGCCTTCTACAACATTGGTTGTGATGTTGTTGATGATGATGCAAGAGGGGGTGAAATGGAAAAAAAACATGGGGGTGGAAAGAATGATTTTGAGGGAATGGAATGCCTTTTGAATTGAGTGATTCAATTCCATTAACAACCAAATACTGTTTTCTTCATTCCCTCGTAATCACTCATTCCATTCCACCTCTCATTTCTGCATACCAAACACTACCTAAAAGACAAAACCAAAGGAAAACAAAAAAGGAATTACCATTCCTCATTGTGTTATGTGTTGTTATGAATTAATTAATACATGTACAGAATTTAAACACCCTTTATAAAATAACAAAACACAAGACTTACGTTTGCATGGTTTGATTTGGCTTTATCTATTGCCAAATTATTATCGGAAGTTTTGGCTATTGAAAATGGACAACCAATTAGTTCAATAAATTTTTGGTTCCGTTGTGGTTCGGTTCAAATAGTTTAAAATATATTTGAATTCGACAAAAGTAGAATATTCTAGCGTATTTAATACATGCTGAAGAAATACTAAACCAAATGGGTTGTTTGTGTCAGTTTTGGAAAAGTTCTCCGTTGCTTTCATTCCTCACTGTTTGTTACAATATATAGAATACATAGGATCCTTAAAACTAGGTCAAAGCCTAACCGTATGCTATTGACTAGATACAAAACAATATATTCTGTTGATGCAACAAACACGAGACCAAAGATGGTAGCTGAGTTGGTTAGGCAAAGAGGTTGAAGGGTTCAACCTTGCCTAACGCAGGTAGCAGGGTCCCCCCACGTTTGCAAAACGTGGAAGGAGGTTCACTAGTATGTAATTGTTGTTTGCTGAGAGTTCTTTCTCCGAGACGTGCTCGAATCCAGAAGTGAAAGCAAACAGAATGTGTGTGGTGGATGTGATAAGGAGTAACTTGAGAGTGAGCAAGTACTCCACGAATGACCAGAAATGAGGGAATCTCAACTAATCGAAGAATGTCTTTTGGGGTGAATGAGTTGTCTTCTTATAGGGGAAGACATCTCCTCAAATAGTATGTACAAAACTAGTAAAACCTGTTTGCAGTGGAGGGTTTCCCCTTTTGGGGTTGAAGGCTTTTGTCCCCTGGATTATAGCATGTATTGTGCAGACCTGCTTTGCTTTTGCGAGCGTGGGTTGGTAAAGCGAGCTCGGATGTGATTGATTACTGTTCCCTCCTCGCTTTTCCCATTTCACAGCTTTTCAACCATTGAACCGTTTAACCCTTTAAGCACTTGCATGTTTAGTCACTTTATTTAGTCTTGGGCTACCCCCGTCATCAGCCCCCCAAGTCAGAGGCTTTTGGGTAGTATACTCAAAGACTTCTGACTTTTATGCATGTGTGTTATTGCTTGAAGGTTTCAATGGCTCGTTGCTTGATGGGTTGAAAGGCTGAAGGCAGTTAATATTTGAATTTGAATTTTAAATGATTGACAGTTGATTTGATTGATGTATGGCAGTAGATAGGGTGGCGGTTTTGCAGAAGACATTAATTACTTTTTTGCCCCTATATTAACTCGTTTTATATTTTCCTTTACTGCCGTTTCATTTTGCATCAAGTGTTTTCTGCAAATCTCTCCCCTTTCTTTCAAGGTTTAGTGTTTATTCATCCTTTGCTTTACTTTTGCTTCATAATTTTCTTTCAAAAATGGGTGCCCTTAAGGATTTAGCAAGATCCTTTTCTCGGTTAACCCAAGAGGAAGTAGAGTTGTTTTGTAAAGATTATGGCATTGGGACTGAATTTACACCTACTGCTCCTGCGTGTGATGCTTCGATTGATAAATGTCCGGCTGGTTCCATCGCCCTTTATTGCCGTCACTTTGAATTTTCAAACCTTCGCTATCCGTTTTCTCTGTTTGTTTTGAATTTGTTAGAGTATTATCGGGTTTCCTTTGGTCAGATTCATCCGAAGGGCATGGCTAGGGTTTTACACTTCGAGGTTTTGTGCCTTGCCCTCGGATATGATCCCTCTTTATTGTTATTCCGTCGTTTTTTCCGACTCGCCAAGAATGGTGATTGGTTTACTTTTGAAGCATCTAAGGTTGATTCTGGCCTTATTTCATCGATGGTTACCATGCTTGGAACTTGGAAGAATCGTTTTTTCTGGGTTTCAGACACTATTGTTCCGTTTAAAACTGTGTGGCGTCACCCGGATGCTGTTCTCAATGAACCGGAACCCCTTGAGTCTGATTTAAACGATGCTTTTCTGCAATGTATTCGTAAATGCCCTGCGAGGGTTCGTCCCTTTCCTGAGCATTTGCTGGTTCTATTAGGGGTTAGTAAGTTGTGGGAAAAAGTTGACCGAGATCCGGTTCTGATGAGAGATGGCACGGGTATGCATTTTTGTTTTCTTTTTTCTTTTATCTTTCAAATTTTTGTCTCATGTTTTGTCCGTTTGTTCTTTGCAGTTATGTCTGCCTTGGATTTCATCAAGAGTGATGACACTTCGGACGTTGTGTTTGAGGATGCTCCATCTGTTCCGGGTGAGAATGTTGTTGTTAGGACTGCTGAGCAAAGGTTTGAGGGTGGTGGGTATGTTAGTGTGTCGACTGTGAAAGGTTTATCTAAGCCTCTTGCTCCCAAGGCTTCAACTCGACGATCTACTCGTCGTTTGAAAGCTGCTCCTCAATCCACCTCTACTGAACCGGTGGATTTGAGTGATGATATTGAAGAGTCTGAGGACCAAGGTGTTGAGGCGGGTTCCGAAAGGGAAGGGAAGTTAGTTGTTCGTGACAAAAAGGATTCGGCCAGAAAGGTTGCTGCTACACCTGTTCAAGGTTCTTCGAGTATGGACGTTGAAGGGTTGAATCCTGATGCCGTTTATATGCCAAGCTGGTCGGTGAAGGTTGATGATAGCTTTAAAGATGCTTCTGTCTGTGAAGAGGCCCTTAGTCATATTGCTCCTCCTTCGGTTCACAAGACTATCTCTGAGATGGACGATGATGTGATGCTATCCCGGATGATTCTTAGTACTTGCAACCTTGCAGCCATGCTTCCTCAGGGGGTTGCTCGTTTTCGCCAAAGGATGCGAGAGTATGAAGACTTTTCCAAAAAGAAAGATAAAATGAAGTCTTCAATGGCGTCAATGAGAAAGGAGATAAGCAGCTTTGCTGAGAAGGAGGAGGCTTGGTCTAAGAAGGTTGAAGGCTTATCCAGGCAGCATGAAATTGAAATGACTGATTTTAAGAAGAACTTCGAGGCTGATCGGTTGAAGCTAAAGGCGGACAGGGAGGCTTTGTCTGTTGCCCAGAAAGCCTTTGATGAGGAGAAAAAGAGTTTGAAGGCTTCAGTGTCTCGTGCCACTAGCGATAACCAGTGGTTGATTGAGCAGGGCTTTCAACAGGTTGTCACTTACCTACTTCACTCTACTGAGTTTAATTCTGCTCTTGGTGAAGTGTATACAAAATTGCTCAACTTGGGAAAACACCAAGGTCTTGTTGCTGGTTATAAACTGCATGAAGCTGGGCATGCTCTGGAAAAGTCTCCCTTATTTCGCCCGGATTCTTCTGATGTATTCAAGAGCTCAGTTGAACAAATGGAGAGGCTAATCTATCCCTATGTTCATCAGGTTTCCTCTTGCTTTGGTAAGCCTTTATCTGTTTTACAGGATATGAAACCTGAGGGTCTGAATGAAAAGGTGTGTGCTGAGGTTTTGGGCTCCCTTTCAAAGAAGAGATCTTATTCCGGAGATAGTGATGATACCCTTTCCAGTCTGCCTGATGCTTCAAAGGATGTTGGTTTAGAGGCCTCCGCGGTTGGTGGTGGTGATGGCGCTAAGGCCAAGAAGTCTAAGAAAGCCAAGAAGTCCAAAGCTGAAGGTTCCAAGCCTTCTGCCATCTGACATTTATTCGTAGCTTTCTTAGCAAAACACTTTATGTCTGTAATGTTTTAAACAATATTAGGTTTTCAGGAACCCTTAAGGTTCCTGTTGGTGGTTTGTTGGGCCTGTATGGCCATTTGAACAATAGTTTCTCTTGCAAGTTACTAGAACTTGCTTTAACTCTTTTCTGAAGGTCTCTTATGACCTTCCTAGTTATGGTATGATGGTTATTATGTTACTTGTGTTATGTTTGTTTACTTGCTTTGCTTGATTTGTTCAGTAGGCTCTTAACCCTTCAAGCCTTTTGGTTAGCTGCTTTTGGGTTGAAGCCTTCAACGTTTCGAGCTTATTATCTGGGTGGCTTGAAGCCTTGATAGCTTTTGGTTTGGTTTGCATGTTTTATTGATGGGCCTGCTTATTTTCCCTTTGTCAATTATCATTCTTTCTTAGCCTTGTCTTTTGTTGAGTTTACTTTGTCTTTTGTTTTTTACACTTTAAAGGGTTCAGTGCTGCAGACACTTAGCCTTAGTGTTTATGAACAAGAAGACGTAGTATCTATCCTTTTCATTATTTCTTTGTGATTTACTTGATTTCGTAAGCCTATTTGTTGATTGTATTTCTAAGACTTAAGGAACGATTGGTGTAGGCTGTTCAAACCTGTCTATGAGACATTGTTATTTTCGCTTAATAAGTCTCATGGAGTTGTATTGATTTAGGAACTCACCCCTTATATAGGTTCATTCAACCCTTGAACCTATTGAGCGATATGGCCTGGGAGCTCATTCCCTTACATGGCCCTTGCCATGGAGTTTTTTGCTAGGTTCTCAACCTGATATTAGGATAGAAAGACAAGTTTGATAAATCAACTTCATTCATTCAAGCAGTACCTGCTTTTTACAAAAGGTTTTCATTTTGATACAAACTAAACTTTCTGTCTACACATAGAATTTTCTCAGGGTTTTTCCGTTCCAATGCCTTGGAAGCCTTTTGCCTTCTGAGTCTGCTAGCTTGTAGGATCCGCCCTTGTGTGCTTCGAGGATGGTATATGGACCTTCCCATTTTGGGCCTAGCTTCCCTTGATTTTCCTTTTTGCTAGCTTCATTGTTTCTGAGGACTAGATCCCCTGGTTTGAATCGTTCATTCTTAACCCTCTTGTTGTAGTAGGCTTCCATCTTTTGTTTGTATTTGGCTTCTTGTATTGCCGCTTGATCTCGGGCTTCCTCTAGGAGTTGTAAGTTCAACATGGTCTCATGTTGATTTGTTTCGGGATCCATGTTGACAATTCGTTGGGTTACAACTCCTATTTCAGCAGGGATTACGGCCTCGGATCCAAATACCAAACTATAAGGTGTTTTCTTGTGACTTGTTTTTTCGGTTGTTCTAATTGCCCATAGAACGCTAGGCAATTCTTCCAGCCAATTGCTTTCATATCTTCCCAATCTCGTCTTGATGCCTTCCACAATACTTCGGTTGGCTCTTTTGACCTGGCCGTTTGACTGCAGGTAAGCCACTGAGCTAAAGATCTGGTTGATCCTGTATTCCTTGCACCAAAGGCTGAAAGGTTTCTCAGCAAATTGCTTTCCATTGTCGGTGACAATTACCCCCGGCAACCCATAGCGGCAGATGATGTGTTCCCAAACGAAGTCTATGACTTGTTTTCCCGTGATCTTGGCAAGGGGTTTAACCTCTGGCCACTTGCTAAAGTAGTCGATTGCTACTAACAAGAATTTTACTCCCCCTTTGCTTGGAGGGAATGGCCCAACAATGTCCATTCCCCATTTATGGAATGGCCATGCCGAGATTATTAGAACAAGATCATGTTTGGGACTTCTTGGAATTGGGGCATGGATTTGACAGACATCACATTTCTTTAATTGTTCAACGGTGTCACAATGCATCGACGGCCAGAAATATCCAAGGTTCATGAGCTTTGCGACCACCGACCTAGCTCCAAAATGAGCTCCGCATATTCCTTCATGTATTTCCTTGATCAAATACTTGCTTTGTTCAGGACCAACACATCTTAGCAAGGAGGCAAGGTAACCTTTTTTGTAGAGGGTTTCTCCTTGCAACACATATTGTCTTGCTTTGATTTTAACCCTTTCGGCTTCTATTTGATCATTGGGTAGTTCATTACTTTGGAGGAATTTTTTGATGGGAGTCATCCAATTTGGATCTTCCTCGGTGACCACATCTTGTACTTCCAATTCATCGATCGATGGGGCCTTCAACACTTCAACCAACACCTTTTGAGTGAGGTGGGCGAAGGTGAGGGATGCTAATTTACTCAAGGCATCGGCCTTTTTATTTTGAGACCTTGGAATTTGCTTGATGCTGCATGTTTGGAAGGTGTTCATTAACTCCTTGGACTTCTCTTTATATCTCCTCATGTTGGGTTCTTTAGCAATATAGCTGTCGTTAACTTGGCTTGAGACTAGCAATGAATCTGTGAACACTTCAAGCTTCTGAACTTTCATTTCGTTGGCCAGTCTTAAACCAGCGATCAATGCCTCGTATTCAGCCTCGTTATTGGTGGTCTGAAAATTAAAACGGAGGGCATATGTAGATTCTAACCCTTCAGGGTTGATTAGAACTAAACCGGCTCCTGACCCTTCAACGCTTGAAGCCCCATCAGTGAATAATTTCCAGGCTTCAGGGTTGGAGGGTTCAGTGGTTGTGGTGTTTACTTCGTCAACTGTTTGGCTTGGGACTTCTACCAGGAAATCAGCCAGAACCTGAGCTTTAATGGCTTTTCGTGGGACATAGGTGATGTTGTGTTCACCTAGTTCCACTGCCCATTTTGCTAGCCTTCCAGAGTTTTCAGGTTTTTCAAGCACATTCTTGACAGGTTGGCCAGTGACCACTTGTATAGGATGTGCTTGGAAGTACCTCCTAAGCCTTCTAGCTGTTTGAACCAGAGCTAGGGCAAGTTTTTCGAGGGGAGGGTATTTGGTTTCAGCTAATTTTAGAGTTTTGCTGAAAAAATAAACGGGTACCTGAGCCTTGTCTCTTTCAATGGTAAGGACTGCGCTGATGGCTTCGTCAGCAATTGAAAGGTACACCGATATTACCTCCCCGGTTTCTGGTGCTGCAATATCTGGTAGGGAGGCCAAGTGCTGCTTCATTTGATTGAAAGCTTCTTCAGCTTCATCAGTCCATTTGAAATCCTTCTTGTCTGAGCAGTTCTTGAGCGTTTTGTAGAAGGGCAGAGATCTTTCGGCCAATTTTGAGGTAAAACGCTTCAAGGCTGCAAGCTTCCCATTTAAGCTTTCAACCTCTTTCTTGGTTCTTGGTGGTTTAGCTTCGAGGACAGCTTTTACCTTGTTAGGGTTGGCCTTGATGCTTTGCTTTCCGACGATGTGACCCAAGAATTTTCCTTCCTCAAATCCAAACGAGCATTTCTCCGGATTGAGCTTCATGTTTACCTTTCTGAGGTTCTTGAAAGTTTCTTGAATATCGTCAAGCATTTGGTGTTCCGTCTTGCTTTTAATAACCAAGTCATCAACGTATGCCTCCATGTTTTTGCCGATTTGGTTTTCGAAGGCCTTGTCGATGAGTCGTTGATAGGTGGCACCTGCATTTTTGAGGCCAAAAGGCATCTTTTGATAACAAAAGATACCTTTGTCTGTGTGAAAGGCTGTCTTTTCTTCATCCTCCTTCTTCATGAGGATTTGGTGATACCCTTTGTATGCATCAAGAAAGCATTTAAACGAATATCCTGTGAGGGAATCGACCTTGAGATCAATTTCCGGTAGCGGGTAACAATCTTTGGGACAAGCTTTGTTAAGATCTTTAAAATCTATGCACATTCTCCAAGAGTTGTCGGGTTTCTTGACCATAACCGGGTTTGCAACCCATGATTGGTACTTGACTTCTCGGAGAATGCCGGCCGACACAAGTTTTTCAACTTCTTAGCAAGCTGCCAGGCTTCTTTCGGGTGCCAGGCTTCTTTTCTTTTGGACCACCGGTTTGACATCCGGTGGTATTCTTAACTCGTGCTCGGCAATGTTCCGAGGGATCCCAGTCATATCTTCAGGACACCAAGCGAATACATCACTGTGATGTGTTAGCAGCTTTTCAAGGTATGAAAGGGTCTCCTGGGAAAGGTTTGGGTTGACCCTTATTCGTTGCTCAGGGTATTTAGGGTTTATGACCAACCCTTGCCTGTCTTCCTCACTGTTCGAGCTTTCACCCTCAATTATGTAAGCTTCCTGCGAGGGTTGAAGGGTTGCTATCCCCCTTTCAGTAGGGAATTTGACTGTGCCATGGCCAACAGACACTGCCATGTAAAATGCACATTGTCCGGGCCTCCCTTTGATTACGTCATAACTTGAGGGGATGTTGATAACCACAAAGGTTAATGATTGGGTTCTCTCTTTCGATCCTTCGCTGAAACGAACATCAAGGGTTAGCTGCCCCAGAGGCTTGAGGGGTATATCGGTGATACCCTTTATGGAGGCTCCGGAAGGTTGAAGCCTTGAACGTTCTTCATTGCTTAAACGGTTGAAGAACTTTTCGAACATGATTTCAGTGGCTGCCCCTGTATCTATGTATGCTTTACATGTTTGCAGTGTTCCCACTGTGGCTTCTACCACAAGGGGACTGGGAAGCGGGTTCTTCTTCGTAGGGGGGAAGCAAACACACTGAAGCTCCCAAGCTTCCAACCGCTGCCTTTTGTGAGGAACCTTCTCATCAGAGTACACCATATTGACTTCCTTCCCTTTGCTTTCAGCCATCTTGTCTCGAACTCCTTTTACCAAATGGGCGAGTTCTCCTGACTTAACAGCCTCTTCAATTCTCTTTTTTAGTTGGAAGCAATCGTTGGTGTCGTGTCCCTTTTCTTCATGAAACTCGCAGAATTGTGTGGAGTTCTCATTTTTTCTGCTTTTGGGGAGAGGCCTGGGGGGTCTAAAGTTTTGTTTAACTTCTTCTGTTGCCAGGATTTCCTGAGGGGTCTTGGTGAGGGGAGTGAAACTTGTGCCTTTGTCTCTGCTTGGAAGGTTTCGACCTTCAGTCCTTCGTGAGTCTGAACCCTTTAGGCGCCTGTCGTAGGAGTTGAAGTTTCCCCTTTTTCTAACCGGGCTATTGCTTCGCCAGCCGGACCCTCTTTTCCTTTGTTCCTTGATGTCTATAGCTTCCTCTCCCCGAATGTGAGATTCAGCCCTTTCAAGGGCTTCTTCCAGGGTTTTGGGCAGAGATTTGTTGAAATCTCGTGTGAGGTACTTAGAGGTTATGGCATTCATAAAGCCAGCCACTCTCATTTTCTCATCTGCCCCTACATAGGTCAGACCTTCCTTCTTATATCGTTCAATGAAGGCTTGAAGACTTTCATCATCACGTTGTTTTATCTGGAAAATTACTGTTGCGTCTTTGACATATCGCCTTTGCTGGGAGAAGTTTGCCAGAAAACCCCTGCTGAGATCATCAAAGCTTCGAATGCTTTGAGCAGGTAGGTCGTTGAACCAAATTCTGGCGGATCCAACAAGAGTCTGTATGAACATTAGGCAACATTCAGCGTTTGACCATTTTTCTATTCGAGCTGCACCGGTGAAGATCTGGAGATGGTCCTCGGGATCTTCAGTCCCATCATACGTCCTGATGTGGGTTGGCATCTTGATCTTTGATTGAAAATCATAATCGGCTATCTGCCTTGAGAAGCATGAGAGGTTGCTTGGCTTATAGGGTTTAGCCAAGTCCTCTTCAGGCCTTGTATCCACGTTGTTACTATTGCCGTGATTCCCCTGAGTGGCTAGCACTTGATTAATGAAGTGTTGCCACGGGAAGTTGGCCATCATCTGGGACATCATATTGGGTATGAGGTTGAAGCCTTGAAGGCTTCCTGGACCACCCGAGCAGTTTATTCCAAGAGGGGTGCTAGTAACAGCACTTCGTGCTAAAGGAAGCACGGACAGAGCTTGCTCCCATGTGGTAGTTAAAGAAGCTGGATAGCTTGTCACCGGGGACTGTAGGAGCTGGTCAAGCGTTAGCTCATGTCCCAGAGGAGTACCACTAGTAATTGGTTGGGAAGAGAGGATAGGATGTACCGTAGGATTTGTCATAGTGGACAGATAAGGGTGAGGGTTTGGAGGGTTGTTGGGACCAGCCTCACTTCTTGTGGTAAAAGGAGGTAGGGGTGGCCCGGGAGACAGCGTTGGCTCAGGTTTGTCATAATCTAAACGAATCCTTATACCCTTTTCCCTTTCTTTACTCACATGTTGGTTAAGAAGTGACCTTAACTCGAGGAAATTATTAGCGACCCCCTCGGGGGTAAGTTCAACACGCGACGGGGTGTCAGATACACCGACATTGGGGGATGGAGCCCCGGATCTGGATGGGGTTGGGGTGTTGAAGGTAAGGAACTCGGGTGTGCTCCCCGGAGTCGAGAAAGGTGTTGTTATAGTCGTATGAGCTTGGCCACTACCCGGGGTGGAAGTGTTAGGGATCTGGTTCACTTCTCCCGGAGATCCACTTTCAGACATGGTGACTTTGAGTGAAGAGAGCTACACTACTAGGTCTTTTTTGAGAAGAAATAGCGGTGTAGCCCCACAGTGGGCGCCAACTTGTTGATGCAACAAACACGAGACCAAAGATGGTAGCTGAGTTGGTTAGGCAAAGAGGTTGAAGGGTTCAACCTTGCCTAACGCAGGTCGCGGGGTCCCCCCACGTTTGCAAAACGTGGAAGGAGGTTCACTAGTATGTAATTGTTGTTTGCTGAGAGTTCTTTCTCCGAGACGTGCTCGAATCCAGAAGTGAAAGCAAACAGAATGTGTGTGGTGGATGTGATAAGGAGTAACTTGAGAGTGAGCAAGTACTCCACGAATGACCAGAAATGAGGGAATCTCAGCTGATCGAAGAATGTCTTTTGGGGTGAATGAGCTGTCTTCTTATAGGGGAAGACATCTCCTCAAATAGTATGTACAAGACTAGTAAAACCTGTTTGCAGTGGAGGGTTTCCCCTTTTGGGGTTGAAGGCTTTTGTCCCCTGGATAATAGCATGTATTGTGCAGACCTGCTTTGCTTTTGCGAGCGTGGGTTGGTGAAGCGAGCTCGGATGTGACTGATTACTGTTCCCTCCTCGCTTTTCCCATTTCACAGCTTTTCAACCATTGAACCGTTTAACCCTTTAAGCACTTGCATGTTTAGTCACTTTATTTAGTCTTGGGCTACCCCCGTCATCACATTCAAAATATTTACTAATACTCCCCCGTAGTCGAAACAGGCGGTTCACGGATGTTGAGAGTGGAACGGAAGTCATCAAAAAGAACCCTGGGTAGACCTTTTGTGAATATATCGGCTATTTGGTAGCAGGAGGGAACGTGCATAACTCGAACGTGACCTTTTGCAACTTTTTCGCGGACGAAATGTATGTCCATCTCGATATGTTTCGTACGCTGGTGTTGGACGGGGTTTCCAGCCAAGTAAATGGCGCTGACATTGTCACATTTAACCAAAGTTGCATGGTTTGGAGAATGATGCAGTTCTAGAAGTAGATTCCGGATCCAGCAGACTTCGGATACGACATTGGCAACGCCTCTATATTCCGCCTCAGCGCTCGACTGGGACAAGGTGGGTTGTCGCTTGGATGACCAAGATAAAAGGTTATCTCCCATGTAGACACAGTAACCCGAGGTTGAACGTCGTGTATCGGGGCAGCCGCCCCAGTCGGCGTCTGTGTAAGCCACTAAGGATGCTGTTGAAGATTTGCGAAGATGTAAACCAAAGTTCAATGTTCCCTTAATATATCTTAAAATCCGCTTCAAGGCATTCATGTGAGACGACATCGGGAAATGCATATGCAGGCAAATTTGTTGGAACGCATAAGAGATGTCCGGTCGTGTAAAGGTTAAGTATTGAAGAGCTCCGGCTAGACTTCTATATTCGGTGATGTTTTCCCAAGGAGTGCCCGAGTTCCGGCTCAGTTTTTGTTGGGTATCTACTGGTGTAGTTGCTGGATTGCAATTCGAGAGACCCGCTTTCTCGAGAATTTCACGTGCATATTTTTCTTGAGAAAGAAAAAGAGAGTCTGCATGTCGTGAAACGGATATACCGAGAAAGTATGTGAGTGGACCAAGGTCCTTCATTGCAAATTCCGTAGAGAGAAGAGACATGAACCGGTGGCGTAATGCATCTGATGACGTGATGAGAAGAATATCAACATAAAGTAAGATGAAAGCCATGTGAGAGCCACTATTGAAGATAAATAAGGAGTGATCGCATTGACTGTGTTTAAACCCGATGCTTGAAACGTAATCTACGAATCGTTGATACCATGCTCGCGGTGCTTGTTTAAGTCCGTATAACGACTTCTTAAGAAGGCAAACATGGTTAGGGTGTTGTGGATCCCTAAAACCCATGGGTTGGTGCATATAAACCGTCTCGTTCAAGTGGCCATGAAGAAAAGCGTTTTTAACGTCGAGTTGATGAATTGGCCATTTGTTTGTTAAAGCGATAGAAAGCACCGTTCTGATGGTGGTGGGTTTAACAACGGGGCTAAAGGTTTCCCCACAGTCAACTCCAATATGTTGAGAGCGACCGTCGCAAACAAGGCGTGCTTTGTATCTTTCTAGAGAACCGTCCGCTTTCTTTTTGTGCTTAAAAATCCACATGCTTCTTACTATGTTCATGTCCGGGTTTTTTGGTACTAAGTCCCACGTCTTATTAGTAATAAGTGCTCGGTATTCGTCAATCATGGCGTTTTTCCAGTCCACGTTGGAAAGTGCTTCAGTTGGGTTTTTGGGAATAGGAGAAATATTAGAAGATGTGGTGGTGTTAAGGTTGAAGTGAACTTTGGGTTTGACTATACCAGACATAGAGCGAGCATGGATAGATCTAGTGGGATGTTGTGGAGATGTATGATTAGGTGGAAGGTTGGGAGAATGTGATAAGTGAGGTATAGATGATGATGATGTAGAGGATGTACTGTGCGTATTAGGAAATGGGGAGGGAGGTTGGGAAGTAGGAATAGAAGGTGGGTCAGTGGAGGGGGAATTAAGTGGGGTAATGTTTGGAGAAGTGGGGTAATTTTGTGGTTGTTGGTGAGATGTAGGTGTGGAGGGGGAATTAAGTGGGGTAATGTTTGGAGAAGTGGGGTAATTTTGTGGTTGTTGGTGAGATGTAGGTGAGGAGGGGACATGCCAGAGAAGTGGATGAGGAGAATTAGTTAAAAAGTCATAGGAGGGTTGGGTAGTAGATAAGTTGGAAAAAGGGAAAATAAATTCATCAAATATAACATCACGAGATATAGAAATTTTGGAGGAGTTGAGATTGTAACATTTATATCCACGGTGACTTGATGGATAGCCAAGAAATACACAAGGAGTGGATCGATCCGCCAACTTATGAATCATTGACGAAGGTACTAATGGATAACAAAGACAACCGAAGATACGAAGATGATCATAAGTGGGTTGGCGATGATATAGAGAAAGAGTTGGGGTAGAATGATTTAAAACTTTGGTGGGTAAGATGTTTAGCAAATAGGTTGCATGTTCAAGGGCATGATGCCAAAAATTATGTGGGGTTGAGGATTGTGATAAAATGGTACGCATGATATTATTAATTGAGCATATTTTTCTTTCCGCTTTACCATTTTGAGAAAATACACAAGGAGTGGATCGATCCGCCAACTTATGAATCATTGACGAAGGTAGTAATGGATAACAAAGACAACCGAAGATACGAAGATGATCATAAGTGGGTTGGCGATGATATAGAGAAAGAGTTGGGGTAGAATGATTTAAAACTTTGGTGGGTAAGATGTTTAGCAAATAGGTTGCATGTTCAAGGGCATGATGCCAAAAATTATGTGGGGTTGAGGATTGTGATAAAATGGTACGCATGATATTATTAATTGAGCATATTTTTCTTTCCGCTTTACCATTTTGAGAAGAAGTATAGGGGCAAGAGAATCGAAAGGTGATGTCATGGGTTGCAAAATAATTGTGAAAAGAGGTATTGTTATATTCTTTTCCATTATCACATTGTAAGCATTTAATTGAAGCATTAAATTGGGTAGAAATGAGTCTGTGGAACTCTTGGAATTTAGAAAATACTTGTGCTTTGGATGACAAAGCATAAGTCCATAAAAATTTGTTTTGTCATCCAAGAAAAGAAGGTAGTAGCGATGTCCGTTGGAAGATAAAACTGGGGACGTCCACAAATCGCTATGTATAATGTCAAATGGTAAATAAGTGCAAGTAGTAGACATAGAAAAAGGAAATTTAATATGCTTGCCAAAAACACATGGTTCACATACATGAGACTTGGTTATATTACTGGAAATACTAGATAAACAAGGTTTCAAACAACTCAAAATATTATTAGAAGGGTGCCCAAGACGTCTATGCCAAGTGTCTTGAGACACTGCCAGAAATGTGGAGGCGGGAGAAGTGAAAACTTGAGCTGTTGAAGTGGAAGGTAGCGTCAATGGATAAAGGTCACCAGTGCTATCACATCGGAGAAGTGGCAGCCGTGTTTGGAGATCCTTCACATGAAAACCAAAGGGATCAAACTCAATGGAAACATTGTTGTAGGTGGTGAAACGACGTACCGAAATAAGATTTTTAACCAGATTAGGTGCATAAAGAATGTTTTTAAGTTTGAAATTAGGAAAGGGAGAGGGTAAGGTATGATTTCCAATCGCATGTATTGGAATTTTAGTGCCATCACCGAAGATAATGTTTCGAGCATTAACCTTATTAAAACAAGACGTAAGATTAGTAGGGTTATGCGTCATAATACATGTAGCACCGGTATCCATGTACCAAGTGTTGTCTGGAGGATGCAAAGATAAAGTGTTGAATGCTTGGTCTAATTCCGTTGGTGTGTAACCGGTGGCTGATGCATGGTAAGCCTGTGGAGTTTGGGGCTGCTGAGGACGTGGTCCTAACAGACCTGGTTGAGCGTTGGGAGGGGTAGGGCGAGGTGGTTGTGATGTGGGGTAGGGGCAAGGTGGAGGAGGCCAAAAGTATGTGGGAGATGATCCAAACCAAGGAGAAGATTGGACGGCAGAAGTTGGTTGAGGGTGGGCAGTCCACGGGTATTGAGGCCATTGTGGAGAAGGAGAAAGGGGTCCATGATGGGGAAGGGTTTCTGCCCCGGCCACGGCCGTGACCACGTCCGCGACCACGACCACGACCACGGGTGTAGGTGTGAACGGGAGGGGGTGAGGGGTTTGACGGCAATGATGGAGGAGAGGATTGATGAGAGGTATTTAAGGCTGTGTCATGAGAAACCCGGTTAGCCTTCGTGGTTTCTTCAAGAATGAGTTGAGATCTCGCTTCGTAAAAGGTTGGAAACGGTTTGGTATTTTGTAAAATGGAGGCAATACCACCGTATGCTTCATTCAAACCAGTAAGAAGTTGTATGACAAGAGTATGTTCAGTGACCGGCGATCCAACGTTCGCCAGTTGATCGGACAGAACCTTGACTTCTTGAACATACGCAGCCATGGATGGAAACGAGTCAAGTTTGACATTAACAAACTTCTGATGGAGAAGCACAGCCCGGGTGGCCTGGTTGTCGTGAAAGATGCTTTTCAGGGCAGTCCATGCATAGTGAGCCGTTGAATCTGGACGGATGATGGTGCTGAGAAGATCGGTCGATATGGTTCCGTAGATCCATTGTAGAACGATGGCGTCAAGCCTTTTCCAAACGTCGCCAGTGACAGGGGATGAAGACTGGTCATCGGGTTCTTTTCCTGCTTCTGTGGATGCAGCAGGAGGTTTGGTTTGAAGGCGAGGAGACAGGTGATCGATGACTTCATAAGCGCGGGAGTTTGAAGAGCTCAGCCCAAGAGGCATATTGGCTAGTTTCTACTTCAAGAGTGATGGGGATGAGGTTCTTTATGTTGTTGACAGTGATTGCTGGGTAAAGCTTAGGATCCATTGGAAGAAAGAAAGCAAGAATTGAAAAAAAAAATAGAAGTAGAGTAGGTTGCCGGCGCTGGAGAAGATGGTTACACTGATACCATGTCAGTTTTGGAAAAGTTCTCCGTTGCTTTCATTCCTCACTGTTTGTTACAATATATAGAATACATAGGATCCTTAAAACTAGGTCAAAGCCTAACCGTATGCTATTGACTAGATACAAAACAATACATTCAAAATATTTACTAATAGTTTGGACTAGGTTCAAAAAGTTGGGGAAACTTTTGATCACCGTGAGTTCTTGATAGTGATTCATTCTCAAAAACTGAAAACAACGTTAGGCTCGTCATGAAAATGAGAGATTAGGGGTTGTTTCTCGTAACTACCCTCCGGCGTGAGAATAACAATCTCTTTAGTGAGTAAAAGTGAGAGTGGGAGCACCGAGAATTGAATGAATTCACCTAATGGAGAACTGTGATAGCTGGGATAGTGAGAAGGTATTGGATGAGAAGTCGCTTTCAGGATATCCCTTTTGTCCCCCCTACGCTGGTCGTTAGTGACAGCAAATGAGGGTGTGTATTCGCGAAACGTCATTGGCTAGAAATCGCTATCAGGGTGTCCTTGTGGTCTCTTCTATAATAAGCGTTAGTGGAGGTTAAGAGGAGCAGGAATCCGTGAAACGTGATTGGTTAGACATTGCTATCAACTGTCCTTTTGTCTCTCATGCGATAATCACTAGTGGAGATTAAAGATGAAGTGATCCGTAGAACATCATTGGTCAAACATCACCGGATGTCCCTTTTTGTCTCCAATGTCTTGGTGTATGTGACGTGACGTGTGGTCGGTGGTCCCCGTGGGTTGTTTGTCCTTACTAGTTTTCTTGGTAAGTTTGGATTTGCCCTGAACCCACAAAGGATCTGAGCCCGTATCTCTTCACATGCATATTGATATTTCATGATCCCTCCCTTGTGTTACTAAAAAGATATGATACGTAGCTTGATTTGGTTACTTTTGTTTTGTAAATGTATATAACTAAAACCAACATTATATGATTGATGATAAAAAAAAAAAAAAACAATCTAAAAAAAAACATAACCGAACCATCAATTCTATTTTTTTAGTATCATATGTGGCGAGTTATCAAAATTGGTTGGTGATTGACTTTGCTTCAATGAATATATCCGATTCGGATGGTGTACATTGTTACTATTTCCTCAGCTTTGTAATAACTGGTGAGATTTTTAGTTTTGAATGTAGTGTAAAGATCAAATATAAAATACCTTTAACGTGAAAAGTGAAGGTGACTTTTTTTTTTTTTGACTTTTTTTTTCACATCTTATTAATCACTAAATAATGTCATGGGATGGTGAATATATGGTATAATCAACACGACTAACACCCTTATCTTCCATTAGGAAGCACTGAATAGTGGCTCTTAATGACCAATTGTGCACGCATTGCTTTTTCCAAATTCGTTAATGACCTATAGTAAAATGTGGTGTATAATATAATGTTTGGATGTGCTTTCACTTAAAATAATGACAAGTTTTGATCATATAAAGAAAATATAAAATTTATTTGTGTGACACATTTGAGAGACTGTGAACCAAGCACACCTTAAGAGACTTGACGCTCTCATGTTTATGAAAGTTATGACTAATGTTGAGAAGCAAGAAGTTATTTACACTCGGTTTGAAAAAAATTACATGTTTTGTCATTTATGTTGATGCCATGTTTCAGCGGTGTCCTTTTGCACGAATTCAATTGATTAGTTTTGTAGTTAATTATATAAATAACTTAAATTTCTAGATCGACACTACATGGTTAGGGTTAAAAATCCGTTTTTATTTTAACGGTTAGGGTTATAAAGCGAAACATGGTTGGTGAACAAAAAATAAAAACCATGTAAAAACCTGGTCCGGGTTATAAACCGGTTCATGAGGAAAATGTTTGAACTGGTCAAATCGATCGGGATTGGGTTATAAACCGGTTCATGAGGATGTCATTACGTCAACATGCAAAACTGATAGTAGCGGTTTATCTATGAGAGTTCCGTTTGTGAATAGCGAAAACAATATCACATCTTCTGGTGGATTAAATGATGATACAACATTATTATGATACGAACTGAATCGTAATCAAATGATCTAATAAATAACTGTATGGATCAAAGTTACACTCTGAATGACTTTTACTTTTGTTTGATGATTTTCCTTTAAGTAAATTTTGATTTCACCCGTTTCAAAAGATGAAGATTACCTAAATCAACCAATTAAAAACACAATGTTTCTACTTATAAGTAGCAAGAACATTACCAAAACCAACATAACCAACAGCCAAAACATTACTCAAATTGACCCATTAAAAACTAAAAAAAAAAAAAACTTTGCGCAACTTTTGCCTTATTTGACCCGTTTGGAAAAATAAGCATTACCCAATTCGACACAATATTAAGTAAAGAGAACATTACTCAAATCACACTCTTTGAGCGACTCTTACCCTCTCTGCCCTGTTTGAAAAGTCGGCACATTTTCATAAAAATAAAAAATAACATGTAAATCAAGTAGAGATGAACATTTTGGTACCGGTACCAAATGATACCATACTATTTAAAATTCGGTATCAACTATTTGGCGTTTCGGATTGGATCGGTACTTTCGATTCGGTACAGTACCGGTATTTTACCTCGAAATACCGTACCAATCATTTTTGGTACCGGTACCAACATTCGACAAAAAAGTGTTTTGGGTCAACCCAGCTGTATAAAATATTTACCATTTTTTACTTGTTACACGAACTGTCCAACCCGCCTATTTCACCATCTCTAGATATATGGATAGCAAATCGGTGTGCTGCCAAGCGCTTCCATGAGATATTTATTTAGCCTTTTGATATTGATAATTATGAACTTTTTATTTATATGTGTGTGTTTGTATTAATGTAATTAGAGATCGTTACACAGTAGAGTAGAGTGTTGCTAGAAATGTGGTGTCCGCTCCATGATCAACGCCACTATAGCGCCCTCAACTGTCGCCGACAAGCATATCCAAGTAGTCATAGCCAGCTCAGCCGGACATGGCTTTAGCGTAATTCCCTACATAGTACAAACAAACACATTTTATAATTTAAAATAATTAATATTATATAATCATTTCTAATAAAGTATTAAACTTATAAATTCTTACTTGTAGAACCATGCAGCAAGACCAACTGAAACATCCGACTACGATCATAATAGCGCCCTTGACGAAGTGTCGCAGATCTAACCCATTGTACATTTCAGAAATAACGATGAAATCATGTGAGGGAGGGAGGGAGAGAGAGACCTGCCCAGAACAATGGCGAAAGGGGCCATAACAATGAAGGCGATAAACAACAAATACATAGCTACTATCCCATCATTCAAAGCAAGAACATCCATTCCCGCAAACCCGAATTGCAAACATATAACAAGAATAAGGGACTTCCCCTTTCTAAACATTTCACTCATTTGTTATATGTCTGCAACTGGGATATGCAGGATTAGACGTTCTTGCTAAAGTTTCTTTAAATGAAGGAATGAGTAGCTACGTATTTGTTATCGCCTTTGCTCAAGAACTTGAATCCTGCATTTGCAAACATATAACAAGAATAAGAGATTTCCCCTTTCTAAACACTTCACTCATTTCCCCTTACACCAGTTATATGCATCTTTACCCATCCCCACTATATATATATGTAAATGTATTTTATGGTTATTTATATAAATGTATTTAACGGGAGAAATTTCTAGGAAGCTTCATTTGTCTACCATTGGTAATGCGTTAAATCGAATATGAATGGTCCAGTTGTTTTCTACCCGAAAAAGAAAGTGTGAGGTATTTAAAGGTCAGGGATGGATGAAAAAAACGTTAAGGTTAAACTTGTTTATTTTTTAACGGCGAACAAAATTAATCCCGAGAACTCTCGAGAGACCCACTGGATCAAACAGAGTACTCTGAGAGTAATCTTAGTCCACCACCAATTTCGGGGAAAACCCGGTAACGCACCCGCCCGTAGGCACGACGGTGAAAATACCGGTAAAACTCATTTGGCTCAAGGATCGAACCCAGGTTGTTTCTCTGAGTTTCCTATCATTGTCCACAAGTGCCTCACTCTGCTACAAATGAGAGTTGAACTTGCATCTCCCAAAAGAAATGCAAGCCTTCACCACTTATCTAGAGATCATTGGCAAAGGTTAAACTTGTAATTCTCTTTTTTTCCTAACTATCATTGACCGGTCTACATTTACTACTAGAAAATAAACAAGATCTATCTTGACATGCAGACAATGACACACTTATTTTATGACATTTGAAAACGTGTGTTATGAAAAAACAAAATTCAATAGAGTTAATTGCACCGTTAGTCCTTGTGGTTTATAGAAAGTAACGGGTCAGGTACTAATAGTTTAAAATCACATTACGAGCTTTTTACTTTTCATTTTGTATCAGAGGTATTAACACTAACTTTTGTTAACTTTTCTGTCAACTTTGAATGAAATTACTAAAACACCCTTTTTCAACTACAAGGGTCATTTATGTAATGAGTTTTTTCTTGATCTAGGGACCATTTCTGTAATTAATCTCTACCAAAACATTCCACACGTTCAACATTTCCCCTAATTAAAGACACATAAATTCACCAATCAATTAACACAACAGATTAGAAAATAACTCACTTCTAATGTGTCGCCGCCACTTCTAGTTGCAGGTCTGGATGGCTAGCAGTGGTGGTGTCGGTTTGGGGTGAGATGGGCGGCGATAAGAGTAGAGGGGTGGTGGCCAACGGTGGTCGAACGCTTGTGACCATCATCATCATCATCGGCTATGGGGAACTGTAGCGATGAAGTTGCAAGGGGTTCGGATCTCAGGGGGTGTCGTGAGGCCGGTGGTTGTTTGGGTTGTGTGAGAGGAACAAGGTGGGTGGGGCTGGTTTGGGTTGGGTTTTAGTCAGGTGTAAAGTAATTACAGAAATGGTCCTTGAGTTAGTTAATTACATAAATGGTCATGCAGTTATTAAAAGTTAGTATTAATTACACAAAGGGTATTTTAGTAATTTTATTCTAACTTAACAGAAAAGTTAACAAAAGTTAGGGGCTGTTTGGCAACATCTGAATCAATAAGTGCTGAATGAATAAGAGGTCGGGTAAGAGGCTCTGAACCAGTAAGTGCTGAACCAGTAAAGTGATGTTTGGTTGCACCTCTGAATGACCGTGTAAAATTACATTTTTACCCCTCTGAATTTCTTTGTACAATTCAAAACCTCAAAACTACTGCATAAGCCACACAATTTGTACAATTCAAAACCTACGAAATTTCTAATTTTCAACTATCATAAGCCACAAATTCTCAATAAACAAACCTCAAAAACGATGAAACCCACAATAAACAAAACCATAAACCTGCTGCAAACATGGATGGACGGTGGCAGTGTGGAGGAGGCCGTCGGCGGCGCTGTGGAGGAGCAGAGGCGGAGGAGGCTGGCGGCGGCGCTATGGAGGAGTAGAAGAGGCGGTTGCGTTGTGGAGGTACAGAGGAGGAGGAGGAGACGGTGGCGATGTGGAGGAGCAGAGGAGGAGGTGACAGTGGCGCTGTGGAGGAGCAGTGGAGGAGGAGACGGTGGCTATGTGGAGGAGCAGAGGAGGTGACAGTGGCGGAGATTTGTGGATGAGAGGAGAGGAATGGGGCTGCGGAAGAAGATGGGTTTTTTGTTAGGGCACAACTGTCACAAGTATCATTCAGAGTTTAGTCAGACTCCACCCCATGTATGACTCGGTCAGACACAAATAAGAGGCTTGGTAAGTTTTAAGAGGGGTGAAACAAACAATCTGAAATCTGACTCAATCAGATATGGGGTATTAAGAGGCTATTAAGATGCAAACAAACAGGGCCTTAGTATTAATATCCCATGTTGTTAAAAAATGAAAAGTTAGAACCTGATAATGTGATTTTAAAATATTAGTACCTGACCTTGTTATTTTCTATAAACCATAGGGATTAACGGTGTAATTAACTCAATTTCCATGAAACTATGACATTCTTTTTTTTGTGTCATCTTTTTAACTTCATTAAACTCTTTTTGTGTCATCTTTTTATCATGTCATGTTATATTTTTTAAACACTAGGTTATAACCTGGTATATTATATGGGTTAAATTAATAAAAATATCAAATAGTTAACAAGGAAGATTTAACAATTATAATACAATATTTTTTGGAAGCTTTTCAGATATAGATATCCGAACAAAATTTTGTGTCATGTATCACTACTAAAAAAGACTTTTCATGACACGCGAACCATGTGATATAAGCAAAAATGCACATGTTTTTATAATCAAATTAAACCCACTTTTTCATTGGTTTTGTTAAAATATATTTGAAATAGATTTATTTTGGTTTATTTTTTATTTTCAGGATTAAGCGAACCCAAATTGAACAACGGAAGCAATTTGGTCAGTGTGAGTTCGGTTTGTTACAATATCGCTCCTTGCTATAGTAATCGAAAGAGAAAACCTTACATCGATCGAAAACAATAAGAACAAATATCAATACCGGTACCGAATAACATCGGTAAAGATACCTACAGTATATTTATTTTTATGGTTTTCAGTTTCAAAAATCTTTTCGTTTATACAACTGTTTCTTCGACGATAATTGAATACTGGTACTAGTATCATGACAATATGAATCGATCGACACCGTTCAAACAACATCGGTGTCGTATCAGTGTTCGCTTTTATCGTTTGTATTCGATGTAAAACACGTGTTGATTTCTATAGCGAGTACATGTATCATACCGGTACTATAACGAACCGAACCGATACCGATCCAATTCATGCGGAAACGTACCGTCAAAATGGGCAGAGATATAATTTGGAATGTCAAAAAAAACATAGATATGGATGGTAACGTTAAATATAATTTTTGTTTTAAAGCACCCGTGTTTAACATAATCCTCAGCCAAGAACAAATTTCTGTTTAAATTTCCGCTCTTATTTTTTCCTTTTATTTAATTGTAATAGTTTGTAATTTATTGTTTTCCTTTGTTTCTATATTGTAATTGTTTAACAAAAGTGTTTATTTATTATATATGCGAACGGAATCCTACAGAAAACTCGCATCTAAAACCCCACATTTGACTAATCTCATTCTTTGTGTTTCAAGATAAAAATAATTGTTTGGGAAGATGTCCTAACATTGTATTTCCGTGTTTAGGAAATAATATTGGAAAAAATAATGGTCTTTCTCGTATCTAGAGTAGAAAAAAAAACATAAAAAATCTCATAAATGTTAGGTAATATTTTAATCATTAAGATCATTAACCTTTTTTATTTCTATCTAAGAGACCAACTGAAACATCTGACTACACTCATAAAAGCGCCCTTGAGGGAGTGCTCTAAAAGTAGGGCTGTTCAAAAAGCCCGTGGCTCGAGGCTCGCTCGAAGTTTGCAAAAATCTCGGTTCGAAGTCAACTCGGTTTTAAACAAGCTGGCTCGGCTCGGTTTGTAAACGCGCCGAGCCCGAGCCAAGTAGGTTCGATTCGTGGCTCACTCATTTGGCTCGTTTAAATTAAACCCTAAAATATATGTGTATGTATTCTAATATATATTTAAGAAATGTTGTTTAGTTAGTAACATGGTTATTTTTTTATCGAAAGAAATAGATTCTTAAGCTATAGTCGTAATATTGGTTTAAAAGTATATATATATTAAGGTAAGTAACAAAGAATCTTTGTTTATTTTATTTATAGTTTGCCCAAAATTATTATTCTATTAGCTTAGCTTAAATAATGTTTTGTTTATTGTTTTTTGGTTTTATGTACAACATTATGTGAAAAAAAATACAAAAATATAAACTTTTGTTAAACAAACGAATCACGAGCTAGCTCGAGCTTTTGACGAGACGAGCCGACCTGAGCCCAACTTTCCGGCTCGTTAAGAAAAAATGAGCCGGCTCGGCTCAATTTTTAAACGAACCGAGCCTGAGCCCACCTCAGTTCGGTTCGGCTAGGCTCATTTACAGCCCTATCTAGTGTCCCGTTAACAGTGTCATAAGCATGGCTACTGCAACCCTGTTGGGGTTTGCAAGACTCGATGTTCTTGCTAAAGTTGCTTTAAACGATGGAATGAGTACGCCCCAATGTTGATGTCCAGATTTTCTACCGCCTATCAAACATCCGCCGTTAGCCTATGTTTATCGCATACTTCATACTTCATCTGATGAATTGATGGTAATAACCTCGTCACCGCAAACAACCATATAAAGGCCTGCAACTATGACAACTGCTCCAAGAACCCTATGACAACATAAAGTTAGCGGTCGTGGTTTTTGTTACTTATTTTTGAACCTTCTTTACCCCATAGAGATATTGAATACAGGGGGTCGTCGTATGTTTGGGTAAAATGGTAAATAATTAAGAACTGTTATATTTTTTTACCTTCCTAGATATGTTTTCTCGGCTAGAAAAATCGATCCCATGAAAGCTACAATTATCATACATAATGGGTTAAATGCAGTCACAAAAATCGGCACATTTTCATAAAAAATAACATGTAAATTAAGTAGGGATGAACATTTTGGTACCGGTACCGAATGATACCATACCGTTTAAAATTCAGTATCAACTATTTGGCGTTTCGGACTGGATCGGTACTTTCGATTCGGTACGGTACCGATCATTTGTGGTACCGGTACCAACATTTGACAAAAAAGTGTGTTGGGTCGATCCAGCCGTATAAAATATTTACCATTTTTGAATTGTTACCCGAACTGTCCAACCAGCCTATTTCACCATCTCTAGATATACGGATAGCAAATTGGTGTGCTGCGAGGCGCTTCCATGAGATTTTTATTTAGCCTTTTGATATTGATAATTATGCAACTTTTTATAAGTGTGTGTTTGTATTAATGTAATTAGAGATCGTTACACAGTAGAGTGTTGCTAGAAATGCGGTGTCCGCTCCATGATCAACGCCACTATAGCGCCCTCAACTGTCGCCAACAAGCATATCCAAGCAGTCATAGCCAACTCAGCCGGATATGACTTTAGCGTAATTCCCTACATAGTACAAATAAACATATTATAATTTAAAATAATTAATATTATATAATCATTTCTAATAAAGTATTAAACTTATAAATTCTTACTTGTAGAACCATGAAGCAAGACCAACTGAAACATCCGACTACGATCATAATAGCGCCCTTGAGGAAGCATCGCAGATCTACCCCATTGTACATTTCAGCTTTTTTATTTGTTTTTCCTTTTGTCCAAAATAGCTCTAGTAGTGGCCCTTTAACCAGTGTCATTAGCAATATAACAAATAATAGTAATAGTATTAGTAGCAATAGTTGTTGTGATAACTGTAATACGAATAAGATTATACATAATGAAAAAAATAAGAAAATAATAATAAGATCTAAATATTTTATAATATATTGTGGGGTGTCATGAAAAATTAGTCAAAGCAAATATCGTGAGAAAAAGGAAGTCAACGCAAAATCTCATGAGAAACTGTGTTTGTGAATTGATATTCTAGGAGAGTTCTAATTCTTCCACTAGACTGTTTGAACTTGTTGTGTTAGTTATTGTAACTAGGTGTTTGATGAGTACTGAGTGAGTAGAGGTGAAAAGTAGTGAACTATATCAGAAATAACGATGAAATCATGTGAGGGAGGGAGAGAGAGACCTGCCCAGAACAATGGCGAAAGGGGCCATAACAAACGATTCTATACTCGTTACTAGTTACTACTGATTAGCTTGTAACCCGCTGATCCGTAAAACAAACGATTAACCCAACACAAAATTGGAATCATTTCTTAACTGGGCATGGTTCTTGTATGTGAGCTAGCTAACATGAACAACTTGCATTGTTGCCTTTTATTAATATTTTGTACTTTCATCTTTGTTAGGTTATCTTTGTTAGGTTACCTGATTTGATCAGCTGTTGATTGTGGTTGGAGATGTCGTTTTCAAAAAATGTAATTCCCATAAGCATCCCATATGAAGAGATTGAATCAGCCACCAACAACTTTGCCGACGAGAATCTCCTCGCACAAGGTTCCTATTTTAATGTTTACAAAACACAACTCCTGCACTCAGGTGACATGGTCGATATTGTTGCACGCAAATCTCTGAATGATTGCTATACTGATTACGAGTTGTCTATGTCTAAGAATCTCAACCACAAAAATATTGTTTCGGTTTTCAAGATTTGCGTGAATAAAGGTGAAAGAATCATCATTAACAGGCATTATGCGAATGGAAGTCTTAGTAAACATTTAAGTGGCCCAACCTCCCTCACTTGGATGCAAAGATTGCATATATGTGTGGGGGTTGCAGATGCCTTGAAATACATCCATTATGATGCATTTGAAGATGAGTATATCATACACAATAACGTCAACTCCTCAAAAGTTTTACTTGATCAAAATTGGGAACCTAAGCTACATGGTTTTAGATCAGCTAGTAAAGTTAAAAAGCACCATCTTGACCTTACTAATAGCTTTTATGGCAAGTTAGAATAGAAGGATCCAGCATATGAAAAAACCCGGGGATTTAATCACAAGTCAGACGTCTTCTTCTCATTTGGTGTTTAAATCCCCGGGTTTTTTCATATGCTGGATCCTTGTATTCTAACTTGCCATAAAAGCTATTAGTAAGGTCAAGATGGTGCTTTTTAACTTTACTAGTTGATCTAAAACCATGTAGCTTAGGTTCCCAATTGTGATCAAGTAAAACTTTTGAGGAGTTGACGTTATTGTGTATGATATACTCATCTTCAAATGCATCATAATGGATGTATTCCAAGGCATCTGCAACCCCCACACATATATGCAATCTTTGCATCCAAGTGAGGGAGGTTGGGTCACTTAAATGTTTACCAAGACTTCCATTCGCGTAATGTCTGTTAATGATGATCCTTTCAGCTTTATTCACGCAAATCTTGAAAACCGAAACAATATTTTTGTGGTTGAGATTGCTAGACATGGACAGCTCGTAATTAGTATACCAATCATTCAGAGATCTGTGTGCAACAATATCGACCATGTCACCTGAGTGCAGGAGTTGTGCTTTGTAAACCTTAAAATAGGAACCTTGTGCGAGGAGATTCTCGTCGGCAAAGTTGTTGGTGGCTGATTCAATCTCTTCATATGGAATGAGCAGCTATGTATTTGTCGTTTATTGCCATGCTTCTGCCTTCCTTGTTATCATCACCTTTGCTCAAGAACTCGAATCCTGCATTTGCAAACATATAACAAGAATAAGAGATTTCCCCTTTCTAAACATTTCACTCATTTCCCCTTAAAGCAGTTATATGGAAATATGCATCTTTACCCATCCCCACTATATGTATATGTAAATGATGTATTTTATGGTTATTTATATAAATGTATTTAATGGGAGAAATTTCTAGGAAGCTTCATTTGTCTACCATTGGTAATGCGGTTAAAATGTATTTAAATCGAATATGAGTGGTCCAGTTGTTTTCTACCCGAAAAAGAAAGTGTGAGGTATATTAAGGTCAGGGATGGATGAGAAAAACGTTAAGGTTAAACTTATTTATTTTTTAACAGCAAACATAATTAATCTCGAGCACTCTCGGGACACCCCACCCACTGGACCAAACGGAGTACTCTGTCTAAGAGCAATCTCGAGTACTCTCGGGACGCCCACTGTAAGCCTTCCACCACTTGATCTAGAGATCATTGGCAAAGGTTAAACTTGTAATTCTCTTTTTTTCCTAACTTCCATTGACCGGTCTACATTTACTACTAGAAAATAAACTTGACCGGTCTACATTTACTACTAGAAAATAAACAAATCTTGACACACGCCCATTTTATGACATTCGAAAGCTTGTGTCAAAAAATAATGTCATGATTTACAAAATTCAATAAACATATGACACTCTTTTTTGTCTACAATCTTTTTAGTGTAACAAAAAAAAAAAACAAGATCTATCTTGACACGCAAAAAAAAACAAGATCTATCTTGGCATGCGGACAATGACATAGTTATTTTATGACATTTGAAAACGTGTGTCAAGAAAAAAATTGTCATGGTTTACAAAATTCAATAGAGTTAATTACACCGTTAGTCCCTGTGGTTTTGTAACAACCTGGGTATTAACACTAACTTTTGTTAACTTTTCTGTCAACTTTGAATGAAATTACTAAAATACCCTTTTTCAACTACAAGGGTCATTTATGTAATCAATTTTTTCTTGATCTAGGGACCATTTGTGTAATTAATCTACAATGTTTAAACCATCCTGTCCATTCAACATCTTCAACAGAGTACAAATGGAAAAAGATTAATTAACCATAAATCGAAATTGAGAAAGTAATCTCCACAAATAAAAAACCTTTCTTAGAATTTTGATCGAACAATTGGTGTGCAAAGTTTCATCTCAGATTTTAGCAAATAAAACGCTTCTTTTTTGTTTAATTCTCGCCCAAATGTCTACAAAACATTCCATACGTTGGTTCAACATTTCCCCCAAATAACGAAACATAAATTCACCAATCAATTAACACAACAGATTACAAAATAACTCACTTCTAATGTGTCGCCGCCACTTCTACTTGCGGATCTGGATGGCTACCAGTGGTGGTGTCGGTTTGGGGTGAGGTGGGCGGCGATAAAGTAGAGGGGTGGTGGCCAACGGTGGTCGAACGCCTGTGATGAAGTTGCGGATCTGGATGGCTACCACTTCTACTTGCGGATCTGGATGACCATCATCATCATCATCGGCTATGGGGAACTGTAGCGATGAAGTTGCAAGGGCGTAGGGGTTCGGATCTCAGGGGGTGTCGTGAGGCCGGTGGTTGTTTGGGTTGTGTGAGAGAGAGGAACAAGGTGGGTAGGTAGGGCTGGGTGAAGTGTAGAGTAATTACACAAATGGTCCTTCGAGTTAAAATAAAGTTAGACAAAATTACAGAAAACAACCTTTATGTTTGCCTCAAACTGCACTTTATATCTTTCACAATGAAATCGACAAAAACCAAAATTTATGTTCATTTTTTGTTACATGGTTCAACCTTTACCACTAACCCCATTAGATTTCTTGGTTAAGTTATCTCACATGCTTTGCATGTGAGGGTATGCTTTGCATGTGAAGGTATTTTAGTCTTTTTAAAATCCTTATTTTCTTTTCTATTTTTGTTTCATCAGTCAAACAACAAAGTCAACACCCCACCCCACTCCACACCTAGATCACCATCTCAGCCACCTTTCTCAACCACAACCACCTACACCATCCCCACTCGCCACACCAAGATCACCCATCTTATGAAATTTTCAATCTTGTCATTCGGTATTAATAAATCTTCAATATTCCATCCGGGTATCAACAAATTTTCAGTTTTTCTTTTTTTGGGTAAAGGGTTACCCCGGTGATTCTATTAAAACAAACCGCAAATAAGTACAAGTAGTGAGGATGAGTTCCACACTAGTTCATATATAGGACATGCCCCATATATGCAAACCAAGGAAAAACAATGTAACAATGACACCACATAACCTAGTCTACTTTACATCAAGAAAATAAAAGTAGACATGAAAATGTCATCAAAATCAATTTTTCTATCTGGGTATTAATAAAAAAATCAATTTTTCCATCTGGGTATCAAGAAAGTTCCAATCTTTTAATATGGGTATCAAGGAATTCACAATCTTTTCATCTAGGTATCAAGGAATTCACAATTTTTCCGTCGTTAGTCAACCTAAACGTCGATGACAGAGTATTCAACAGCTGACCAACAACACTTATACCTGTTAATCCGATATAGTAAAACGTGTCAAGCTTTGAGTTACATAACAACGGAGCGGTTATCGCGTCATGAGGAATCGGTGAGTTGAACTCGAGAGTTGACGCCGAGTCGGAATCGCGATCCACAAGGCAGTAAGAGTATGACGTGGCGTTGATTCAGATGACGTCAGCATTTGCGATTGTAATTGTTGAGGTAAGAATGAGACCACACTGAGAGTTTTTTTGGACTGAGTCGGTGACGTCGAGCTCAGCTGTGGATACGGTGGTGGTTGGTGAACGGTGGAAAGTGAGAAGGTGAAAAGGATACAGAGAAGATGAAACCCTAATTTCGCTATTGGAGAGTGTGGAGTGAAGAGTGAAGAAGGGGAAAGGTGGACATACAGTGGTGAAATCTGATTAATTATGTTTTTGATTAAAAAACTAATATTAAAAGAATAAGTAAAATGACTAAAAACCCTTCACGTGTTTTGCATGTGAGGTGACTTAATCGAGAACATTAACAGAGTTGGTGTTAAAGGTTGAACCTGTAGCAAAACATGAACATAAAGGTTGGTTTTTGCATATTTCATAGTGAAAGGTACGAAGTGCAGTTTGGGTATAACATAAAGGTTGTTTTCTGCAATTTTGTCTAAAGTTAATTACATAACGTAAAAGGGTATTTTTAGTAATTTTACTCTAATTTAACAGAAAAGTTAACAAAAGTTAGTATTAATACCCCATGTTATTAAAAATGAAAAGTTAGAACCTGATAATGTGATTTTAAAATATTAGTACATGTCCTTGTTATTTTCCATAAACCACAGGGATTAACGGTGTAATTAACTTAAATTCAGTAAATCTATGATACTCTTTTTTTGTGTGTCATCTTTTTTGTAACACCCCAAATTTCGTAAGATATACTAAAATGCTTTAATCGTAATATTTAGCGAAAAGAAATGATAAATATAGAATTCTACTATTAGTAAAGTTTTATAAACTATGGAAAGTATAAAACACATGTGCACATGAAGTTAACCAAGTTTGTATGTAAAATGAAATAAATTGCCATGTTATAAAAGATAAGGGGGTTAAAATGAAAAATGTATAAATAAAACACTTGACCAAAAGTTAGTCAGTGTTTGGTGATGGTGTGCGATCGAGAGAAAGGGCAGGGGAAGAACAAAAACCCTAATCAGCCTAAATTCTTCAAATTGAGGGAGGAATTTGGCTCAAAACTAATGCATGAACCAAGATTCTTGACCACCCAAGTGTTCTTCACACCAAGTAAGTCGAATTTTATGTTTTGATGATGTTTGACAAGATGGGTTATGATCAATTCGTAAATTGATATGAAATTAAGCAAGATTGTGAATTAGAATCACCAAGTAGAACTTGTGTTGTGTGTGATTTTGAGTAATTTCATGGTTTGAAGCAAAACCCACTTGTTCAAGTAGTATGATGTTATGTGATGATCTTGTAGTTGTGAAATTTGTCTAAATATTATGAACTAGTTAGTGTGTGATGCATGAATATAGGTTAGATTGAAGGATGGAATGAAATTAAAGAAATTCTTAGTGGTGATGATGAAGGAAGATAAGAAATAGGAATGAAAGCATGATTTAGTTGTACATTGTGCATCAAACGGTGTACGCACACCAAGTGTTTGATGAAATGCCTAGTGTAGGATAGTGTGGGAAATTTCATGCTAACTAATGAATGAATATGTGTTGAGTATGGTAATGATATAATTAATGATTGTTGAATATAAGAGACGCGTAGTAGAAGGAATTCATGAGAAGGTGTTGTTGATGATATCATTTGGGTGGAAATGTGCATTAGGAGCTTGTACCATATGCTTGAACGAGGAGGATGCACATCATGTATTGGATCAATTTCTTATTGGTAATGTAGGATTTGATGTACACTAAATACAAAACATGTGAACTTGCTAGTAATGATGTTATGACTTCGTTTAAATAGGCTCACCTTGTATGTGGTGGTCAAATGTGAGATAATGAAAGCATTAACATGTGAAAGTATGTGTATGTAGTTAGGTGATCGTGTGGATGTAAGCATATTTCATCATGATTGTTATATATATATATATAGTGATGCTTGTGTAGCCTAAAATAATAATACGGATATATGGGGTTATGTCATAAGTTATATGTTAAACCGTTGACTTCCGAAAGTCAACAACGCGTCTACGCATAGGAAGCATGATTTGATTTGTTGTCTTAAAGGTAGGATCATAGGAAGTCGCATGGTACATGTTATGTTAATACGCGTTATTTGTGATGACATGATGAATTACATTAGTTTGAAAGGATATGAAATTGATTATATGTCTTATGCTTGTTAATTTTGACTAAAGAAAGTCAAATGTGAAATATGCGGTTGATATGATCGTTAACATGTACAATGATGTATGCTAACGAAAATGTGATTTGGTGACATGAAAGTATAGGAATCATGTCAAGACGGACTCAAGCATGAAAGGCTAACGGGTCAAGAGGAGACAAGGAATCGGATACGAACCCGGATGCACGAGGTAAGTAATTTCTATGATTACTTCTTAGTTGTTTATGTAAAGTCATGTGCAATCTAATTATTATGATAATTGAGGTCATAGAGGAATGAATGGGTATGATATCAATGAAGTATTAAACGGATCTTAGCAACTATCCGAGTATGATATGTGCGATTAAGAATGATAGCTAAGTAGTAGGATTGGTTACTTAGGCAAGAAAGTCCTTTGTTATTAAGGATAGGGCTAAATTGACAAAAACGCCCTTGATGGGTATTTCGGCCAAATGACCTTAAAAGTCGTTTGGAAACAAACTATTTGATTCGAGTAGTGTCTTGGTCAAGTATAAAAGCGAAGTATAGAGTTTTATATGCCATAGACCATTTAATGCGCAAATACCCATAACGGGTCAAAATAAGCCTTTGAGCGAAAGTGAGTTAAGAGGATGCAAGGCAACCGAGAATTTAACCTTTCATGATAGTCGAAAATAAAATTATTAAGTCCATATGGCATTGTGGTCAAATAAACAGATTATGTTGGTAAAAGCACGAACGGGTCAAATAGTTAGATAAAGAATAATAAGGCGGAAGCGTGTAAGATAGGAATTTCCTTAAATCGGATATGGGATTCCAAGTCCATATGATAGAATGTGAAATTAGAAGCATGTAGGAAGAAACGGGAGGTTAATCGGATAAACGGATCAAAAGTTACGCAAGTTTTAGTGCGTACGATCGACGAAAACAACACAGCAAGAAAATGGCAAATCTAGAGGCCGTCGCCGACGCCCATAGGGGCCGTCGCCGACGCCTCATGGAAAATGCAGTTTTGCCGACGCCTTATCTTGCTGTCTACGGAGAGTTTGGGCTACGCGTAAAACCAAGGGCCGTCGCCGACGCCCCCTAGGGCCGTCGCCGACGCCCTCCCCATGTCCAAAATGCTGTAAATTGTTATTTAAGTCAATTTTTGGAACATAGGTTCCAGTATGTTAAACGTGGACTACGGTGGATCTCCCAAGCATGGTTTTGATCGTGCCTTTAATGTTTTTGGGCTATAAATCTAAGTTTAGGTCCCATGTGATTAATATACGTGTATGTAGTGATATGTAAGATCTTGAATGTGTAAGTAGGGATGTAGGTGCGAATGCGAAGGTGTATATAGGTATGTATGAAGGTACGTATAAGTGTACGTATGTACGTAGAAACATAGGAAGGCGTGTATGTACATAGACGTGTATGTATGCATATAGGAATATATGCAGCCATGATTTAGATGTGTTAAGTAATAACGTTATTAACAGCGTGCCTTGAGAATGAAAAGCATTGCAGGTACATTATTGAAGCCTCATTTGGTAATGCATACGCGTATGGAATGTTTAAAGTTAGGAAGACAACGAAATGGGAAGCGTACGAGAATGAATCTAGTTATATAATGCGTGCTAATGTTATGAATGTATGTGTGGATGCAGGTTGTATGAGTCACGGAGGATTACTGAAAAGTGAAGATCGAAGACCGAGTCTTAAGTTATATTGTACGGGAGTGTTTGAATAAGTAATGTCATAAATATAATTTATATTTCTATTTGTAAATAAGTTCAAGGGGAGTATTCAGTGTAACAGTGTCATTTTAAAAATTTACTTCAAGTAAGTCAAGACGTTTAAAAAGAAAGAAATTTTAAAGCTCCTTTTTCCGCTGCGTTATCTTTAAGGTTAAACGTGTTAGGGCGTAACATTTTTAACTTCAGAAAAACAACACAATCAAAATGTGTATGTCAAGTTTAAACTCTTTTTGTGTCATCTTTTTATCATGTCATGTTATATTTTTTAAACACTAAGTTATAACCTGATGTATTACATGGGTTAAATTAATAAAAATATCAATTAGTTAACAAGGAAGATTTTAACAGTTATAAAACTATATTTTTTGGAAGCTTTTCAGATATAGATATCCGAACAAATTTTTGTGTCAAGTATCACTACTAAAAAAGACCTTTGATGACACACGAACAATAAAATATAAGCAAAAATTCACATGTTTTTATGATCAAAGTAAACCCACTTTTTTTGGTTTAGTTAAAAATATTTTTGAAATATACTTATTTTGGTTTATTTTTTATTTTCAGGATCAAGCGAACCCAAATTGAACAACGGAAGCAATTTGGTCAGTGTGAGTTCGGTTTGTTACAGTATCGCTACTCGCTATAGTTATAACAATCCTCCTAAAACATTCTCGACACCCTAATATATTTTAAAATGTCCCAATACGTCTTAAAATACACCCCGTATGCGAAAACGGACCCCGAATACCTTTAATTTAATAAAATAAAAATAAAAACAAAATTTACAGGGCTGTCGCGGGGCGCGTAACCCTTGGCTACCTTCTACGCGGGGCGCGACAGACCGGCTACGAGGCGACACCCGGAAGCCACCACGTGTCGACACGAGGCGAAGCTAGACAGGTGACAAATCAAGGCTAGGGCCTACTTACCCTACATCGCGGTCCGCGTAAGCCCCTGCTTACTCTTACGCGGGACGCGAGGGACTCAAATTCAGCCCCTATAAATTGGGAGCTCAGGCCTTCAGTCCCAACTCGCACCACACTTTTCCTCTCTCGAAATTCTGAACAATTAAAGTTATTCTCGGGTATAATACCCCTCTTAATAACAAAGTTCTGCCCCGTTGTAAGTATCATAACCCCGGTTACGTATTAGATACGTTGCCCGATTGATCCAGGGTTCCGTAACGGCTGTCGTGGTTCTGCCCGACGTAGCCGTTGGAATGTCGTCTCGGGGAGGGTATTACTAATGTAAATATTAGGTTATTATACTAACGCATCTGCATTTGTGTAAATTATAGATAATCACCAGGAAATACTTAAAGGAAACCCTAAGACAGCAATGTGAGTAATCTCGTTTTTGCAAATTGTTTTTACAAAACCTCACCTAAATTAAATTACATTAAACAGTGATTGAGTATTTGTATTCTACAATTATCATCGGTATGTTGGGGTTTTGCATACAAAATTTGTTACTACCTTGCGAGGAGTAACATGACCACAAGTCGGGTTGACAGTACCGTGGGTGGTAATTAAGTAGATGGAAACAAATGTAATTGCGTGACCGCCCTCAATACTGTACAATGATTTTTATTAAACTTGATTAAACTGGGATTCACTCACCAGTATTTCCCTCTGACAAATGTTTTTAAACGCGTTTCAGGTAACAAAATGTGAAAGCCAAATAGAAGCCAGCTGGACAGCACTGAAGGCTTGGAAAAGTGGCTATAAAGTTACCTAAAATAAAGAGATGTTTTATTTAAATAAAATAGGGTTTATCCCTATGAAAATGCGTGTACTTAAAACTTGGGATTATTCCCACGTGTTTAATATTATAAAAGTGTGGTATTTTACTCTGATAAATATTTCCTAACTACGGTCCTGATGTAATTTCCGCTGCCAAAAAGGACAAACACAGATACCACCAAAACTGGTCGCGGCCGCCCGTTCCCGTGTAATTAGGGGACGGGGGTTGCGACAATAGTAATCGAAAGAGAAAACCTTACATCGATCGAAAACAATAAGAACAAATATCAATAGCGATTCTTGACTGTCAACTTATTCAATTCCCGGTAGTCGATGCACATCCGAAACGACCCATCCTTCTTTTTGACGAAAAGGACTGGTGCGCCCCAAGGAGAGGTGCTCGGGCGAATAAAGCCTTTATCAAGTAATTCCTGGAGCTGACTCGAGAGTTCGCGCATCTCGGATGGAGCGAGTCGGTAAGGAGCTTTAGCAACAGGGTTGGCTCCAGGAATGAGGTCGATACGTGTTAGTACAATAACGTCTGTAGCTTCCGTCAGCATGTAGTCATGTTTTGTATATTTGTGAATAGTTTATGTTTGTATGTATGTTTGTAAAGCAAGTCAGGATATGGCGCGTTATTTTTGTTAAGTGCTGACTTTTGTTGACCATGCTAACCGATCGACTAGCCCAACCGATCGAACAGGCAAACCGATCGAACAGCATGTTCGATCGAACAGCAGGTCAGCCGATCGGCTAGCCCAGCCGATCGGCCAGCACTCATTCTATCCTGACTGTGCCTATAAATAGCTGCTCGGTCAGCTCATTTGTAACTTTTGACACTTTCACTCTCTGGCAAACTCATGTCCGTCTGAACTCTCTAAGGAGCTTGTACACTTTCATATTCAATCAATAGAAGATCAGACAGTAATTCAGAGTTGAATTTGTTCTCGTAAATCTGTTGTGTGATTCAATGAATTCCGCGCATTAATCATATCCGATTCAACTAAGTTTCCGAAGAAGGAGATCCTATCCAAGGGACCAACAAGTGGTATCAGAGCATAAGGAAGCTGAATCGAGATCTACGAAGACGAATTCACCGGAATTCGAGCTGTATTTGCTGATTTAGAGACGAATTCACCGGAATTCGAGCTGTGTTTGTTGATTTGAAGACAAATTTCACCGGAGATTTGCCATTTCTGCCGATTCGACTCAAATTTCACCGGAAATTTGACAGATTCTTCTACTTTCTACTCAGATCTAGCTTTATTTTTCATTTTGTCACCATAAAATCCGAAAAAAACTTAAAATTGAAAGTGATTTTACGGTTAAAATTTGATAAATCTGCTATAGATCGATTCGCAATCATCAGAAGTATAATCCTTCAAGTTTTCATAACAAAATTCGTCCAAAAACTTGTTCAAATTCATCAAAAAATACTGTTCTTGTTTGTTGATGTCAGCCGTTCAGACGACCTAGCTGTTCTTAGACTTGCTGACATCATCAACTTGTTTATATAACCGTTCGGACAATTTCAGTTAGATTGCATTCAGAGAGTGTTGCTGACATCATCAGTGTTAGTCGATCGAACAACATTGTTGATACTTGATATCTTTTGCTGACGTCATATTGCTAGCCGATCGGACAACCCCACCGATCGGATAGTAATTGATTGCTGTTACATTCATTTGACATTCAATCGAACAGGTCGTTCGATCGAACAAGCCGATCGATCGAACAAACTAACCGATTGAGTGTATACCGTTCGATCGAACAAGTCATTCGATCCAAGTGCATTTGTGTTAGATTTTTGAAAATCACAAAAAATTTTCTAAGTGTTTGATAAATTGTTTCAGGTACTTAAAAATGGATGAATTCATGAATCCTTTTAGTGAGATGTATGCATTCACTGGAAACTCTGGAGATGACACGTCAAATCGAACTAATGAAAACTCTCCTAGCGCGAAGAAAACGTTATCCGACGCCTTAAGTGTGGAAAGCGCGTATGGAACATATAACAAACCACCAAAGCTGATGGCGATCGAAGAGTATAACAGGTGGGCCAAAAGATTCGATGAATGGCTGAAAGCTTTCGCGTACCCGAGTTGGAAAAGTTTAAAGAACGGGTTCAACAATGGAAGAGTAGACTTTGAAAATTTGACAGAAAGTGAAGACATAGAAAATTTTGTGGCTGAGCAGAAGTGCATAGCATTGATACATCAGTCAGTGAGAGAAGACATAATCTCATTGATTGAATATTCTAACGCAAAAGATCTTTGGGAAAAATTAAAAGTTAAATGTGTTGGTACTGCTGAAATAATCAAAAACAAAAAGAAATTACTGAGAAAAGAATTTGATCTGTTCGGATGTCTAAAAAATGAGTCTGTTTCTAAAATGATTGAGCGATTTGGGCATCTAAAGCTAGAGCTGGCAAGACATGGAGTGATATATTCTCAAGAAGAGATAGTTGACAAGTTGTTTGACTCTTTGCTAGATGAAATGGACTGGCAATACCTTGCATTGATGATCAAGAATACAATCAAGTCTGAAGAGCTAATAGTTGATTTGCTGATTGAAAGGCTAGAGAGTCATGAGCTGGAGATAAAGAAAACAAATAAAGTCAATCATTCTTTTTATCAACAAAACGTGGAATTGTATTATCCAAAGAGCATGATTCCAAAAAGCGTGTCTCCTAAAACAGCCTTCACAGCAGAGAGTTCACAACCAACGAATCAAGAAAGCTTAAACAGTGGTTTTCATGGAGGAATGTCATTAAATGCTTCAAGTCAAGGATCATCTTCTAGTACTTCAAGTCAACAGCAATCTGTACCAAAGAATGTATTTCAATGCAATATCGCTGTGGATTTGAAAAATGGTCAAAATTTCAGTGAGGAGTCAGCAAAGCAACAGATGGTGTTCTTAGCCTCTGTGCTAGAGTCTTATGAGAGTCTCGTGGCTGGAAAGATAGGCAACACCAACCTTACGAAAGAAGACTATGATCAAATCGATCCAGAGGAGATGGAATTGATAGACATAAGGTGGTGTATGGCCAGTGCTGTTAGAAGGGCTCAACGTTTCATGGAAATAACCGGGAGAAAGTCTATTGGTGGACCAACCACCAAGTTAGGCTTTGACAAGACAAAGGTGACATGTTTCAAATGTAAGCAGAAAGGTCACTTTAAACACGAGTGCAGAAACGATTATGCTGATGATTCTGCTAATCTGTTCCGAGAGAAATTTCTGCAGAAGAAAGAAAGAAATGGTTCAAGAATATGCCTAAAGAAAGAAAGACTCTCAGAGCTCTCCAGTACTTCACTCACATCAAAAATCTGTCATGGGGAGATATTTTATCATGGGGATATCTTGAAGATCTGAAAGTGTATGCCATCAGGAGAGAAGAAGGAGTTCAATACTTTGAGTTCTTATCTGATATTGCTTATCTACCATGGTGGGATATGGATGAATTGGTAAAGACAAAGAACATTAAACAGTTCTACTTTGGTCCTGAAGTTCGTCTACATGATCAAGATCTGTGGAACTACATCAAGTTGCAAGCAAAGAATGCTTATCCTGATTGGAAACCACAGTATCCGAAGCAGATTGTAAGAATTTTGGAAAACGGAGAGAAAGATATAACTCTGGGTGTAAAGCTGCCCAAGTGTTTGAAAAACATGCCTCTCAGAGCCATCGAGCAAGATTTTCATGATATATTTCAAGGATGGTTTTACAATGAAAAAACGGCTGAGGCAGTGATATCTCTTTTTGACAAGTTCACCGGAGAATCTAGAAGAATCAGTATTTTGGATCCAATGTGGCTTGTTAACTGCTCGAAGAAAGACATTGATTGCTTATTTCTTAACAAGATTGTTTACGAGAAGAGAGACAAAGCTCAAGCAATGCAGTATCAATCGATAGTGGATGTTTGCTTCGCTCAAGACATCAATTCTGGTAGATATTGGAAGAGCAAATGGAGAAACATTGAAATTGATGAGTTCTTGAAGAGGTACAAGCGAAGTCAAAGATCAAAGGAGATAGCAAAGAGAGCTGCTGAGCTGGGTAGACGAAGAATGGGGTATGTGCCACCAACAGATCAGACGCCAATTGAATCTGAAGAAAACAAAATTCCAAAACGGGATCGAAAGCGTGATGGTGACCCAGAGTACAGGAAATGGTGGATGACTGAAGGTAGACACAAAAGACAAAAGATGTTAGAAGAAAGAGAAGAAAAGAGGAGGCAAAAGGCCAAAGAAAGAAGGAGGAACAGGAAGAACTGAAGACTATGCTGGAAGGAACTACAGCTACATCCGATGGGGAGTCTGTTAGTACAATTACGTCTGTAGCTTCTGTCAGCATGTAGTCATGTTTTGTATATTTGTGAATAGTTTATGTTTGTATTTATGTTTGTAAAGCAAGTCAGGATATGGCGCGTTATTTTTGTTAAGTGCTGACTTTTGTTGACCATGCTAACCGATCGGCTAGCCCAACTGATCGAACAGGCAAACCGATCGAACAACATGTTCGATCGAACAGCAGGTCAGCCGATCGGCTAGCCCAGCCGATCGGCCAGCACTCACTCTATCCTGACTGTGCCTATAAATAGCTGCTCGATCAGCTCATTTGTAACTTTTGACACTTTCACTCTCTGGCAAACTCATGTCCGTCTGAACTCTCTAAGGAGCTTGTACACTTTCATATTCAATCAATAGAAGATCAGACAGTAATTCAGAGTTGAATTTGTTCTCGTAAATCTGTTGTGTGATTCAATGAATTCCGCGCATTAATCATATCCGATTCAACTAAGTTTCCGAAGAAGGAGATCCTATCCAAGGGACCAACAATACGAAAGTCGATATGACGACTTGGCGGTAAACCTGGGAGATCTTCGGGGAATACATTCGGAAATTCACACACAACGGGGACATCGCTTACTCCCGGACTACCTTTCTTTTCCTTCTTCGCTACTACAATGTTTGCCAAGAAAGCTCTGTATTCCTTGCGGAGATACTTGCTAGCTTGGATACACGACATAAGTTTGAGTCCTTTTGAAGGAGTTTCACCGTAAACACACAGAATATCACCGTTAGCGAGCGCGAATCGAATCATCTTATTAAAGCACACAACTTCAGCATCGTTTTCACGAAGAAAGTCCATGCCTACTATGATATCAAAGCTTCCGAACGGCGACAGTTCTTCCGGCGATTTCGACATCGAATGTCGAGGGGAGATGGGAGCGCTTACGATTTAGGAGCTTCTCGAATTCAAACGACACAAAACAGTTATCGGCTCCAGTATCAAATAAACACGAAGCATAAATATCGTTCATGAGAAACGTACCATTAACCACATTGTTGTCGGCTTGGGCTTGGCGCGCGTTGATGTTGAAAGTTCTGGCGCGTGCTGCTTGCTGTTGTTGCTGCTGAGGCTATTGCTGCTGCTGAGGCTGCTGCTGCTGCTGGGGCTCTTGTTTCACAACCCTGTTCGGGCACATGTTGGCGAAATGGTTAGGATCGCCACATGCGAAGCAGAACCTGGCGTTGACCGCGGGTGCCTGCGCCGCTTGCTGGCCTTGAGGGGCTGGGACAGAGCTTGATGAGCAGTGGCTTGAGCTGGGGCTTGTCGAGGACCAATACGGCAGTTGGCGGTAAAGTGGCCGTACATATTGCAGTGTACGCAGAATCGACAGGCGATACCCACCAGGTGATGATAAGTACACGTCGGGCAAGCAGGGTGGGGGCCAGTGTATGCACGCTTTGCAGGCGGTGCATAGGTGACTGGTGCTGGAGCTGATCGGTGTTGTTGTTGCTGAGCTGGTACCGCTTGAAGTGGAGCAACGGTAGTGACAGCGCAGTTCTTGTTGCTGGAGCTGCTGTTGTTGTTCTTCCTCTTGCGACGAGAGGACTTTGATGACTGCGATGTGGTGACGGTATCGGCAGTTGGTGTGGCGGTAGCTTGGTGCAGGTTCTTTGAAGCTTTATCCAAAAAACCAGCTTTTACCCGCTTGTCGTTGATTTCAACGGCAAGCAAGTAAGTTTCTTCGATTGTAGTTGGCTTGGAGGCATGCACAAAATCTGCAACACAATCCGGCAGAGCGCGGATGTACTTCTTGATTGTCATGTCGGTAGTCTTCACTTGATCAGGGTAGATAATACTGAGCTGCTTGAAGCGAGCAGTCAAAGCAGCGTTGTCACCTTCCTTCTGCTTCAGGTGCCAGAATTCATCCTCCAGCTTTTGGCGCTCATGGGAGGGCAGAACTCTTCGAGCATAACGTTATTCAACTCATCCCATGACAGACCATAGGCTGTATCATTTCCGCGTTTGTTCCTTTCGGCTGTCCACTAGTCTAATGCGCGGGACTGGAAGACGCCGGTAGCATTCAGGGTGCGGAGATTGTCAGGACATCCGCTCTGTCGCAGGGTGACTTCGATTGAGTCGAACCATTGAAACAAGGCCGTAGGGCCATCTTTGCCACTGAACTCTTTCGGTCCGCATGCCTTGAACTGTTTGAAGCTGAAAGCAGCTTTATGGGTAGCCTTAGGAGCTTCGGTCATGGACTTTTCGGACGATTTGCTCTTGTTTTCGTACAGTTCACTCATGATCTGAGGAACAGTCTTTGCTACTTGCTTAGCGACCATGGCAGCGAGGCGTTTGTCTCTCTGTTCTTGATGAGAAAGTCGTGGGTGACGGGGTCCAGACGAGGGTCCAGATGACGACACTGTCTGCAACAGACATCGCCATAGGGCTTAATTACGACAAAATCGAATCTCACCTCACACACCTAATACTACTAAAGCTCAGGAACACATTCAATCACATAGTCACATAAGCACATAATCACAGAGGCACATAAACACATAGAAGCATAAAATCACGTAGAGCACAGAAGCACGTAATACACAGAACCCACACTATATTTTGCACGCATTCACCTTGAAACACATAGAAGCAGTCAGAATACAGAAACCTATCATTCAAAGTCTACGAGCGTTCGCGAATAACGTAGCGAGTAGTATACAACATGATCGAATAACATAGCAAACAATATGGCGTGAGGTCGTTCCACGAATGGTGGCGATTTGTTAACGTTTTGAGATAGGTGTAGTGTGAGTCGTGTTTGCCGATCAAAGCGATAGCGAAAAGCGAATAAATCACAAAAATTGTAACATATAAAAGATAAATCACGTAAAACACATAAAATCCATATAAAAAATGGCAAATATCAGAGTGGGCAGTAGCGAGTTCAGTATCGAAATACATAAAAATTGAGAAATAGATTGTCTCGGCTAGATAGACATTGACTACCCAAAGTGATTCGACTATTCACAAGGACCTGCAGTACCCACTGCGATCTTCGGGACTGTGCTCTCGCCTCGATTCTGGGCTAATGGCACGCATCCTTTTAGTTATAGTGTGACTTCAAGTCGTTGGAATCCGTCGAGACTTTGGTGAGAGTTTTGTAAAACCAAAATAGAGAGCGGAATAGTCGTCAAGGTTCGGGTTTCACCCCTGACTTCACAACTTTGTTCCTGTTTTGATTAAAAAAAGAGACGAAAATCTACGTTAAAGTATGGATTTCACTCCTGATTCAACGCAAATTCTCGTGTGTATAGATAAAAATGCGGGTTGGACAAGCAATTTAGTAAAGAGTTTGCGGTTTTCACACCTAATCTCGACCTAATCACTTGTTCATTTTCGAAAATTAGAGTGCAGTGATAGTGTAACGTGCGCGAGAATAGCGAGAAGTAGCAAGTATGCTCGTACACCACCCTTACAGGGTATGTACAAGTCGGTCTGTTGGTACCTAACTATGGACTAGGTCGTTTCTAAGACATCGACCCGAACTAGGTCGAGTCTTGCCTAATTCCCTATAGTTATGGTTCTGATACCAATCTGTCACACCCCAACCGATGGCGGAATCATCGGGGCGCGGCACTGAGCGAAACAGATTGTCTAGGAGTTTCCATAACAACTATATTTACCAATTATTTAAAACAACACGTCCCATACCATGTCATTAAAGATAATACAATTATTACAGAAAAGATCTAGTCAAATTGTTCTGTTCCGACAACTCAGATTTTTATTACAGACAATTGTTTATTGTTGACCTAGGTCTTTCCTAGCCTCGATTTCACAGCAAGCTAAGCAAATAAGCATCCTAAGCACCTGTCACATACATTTAAAGTAAAGGTCAATACACATAGTGTAAAGGTGAGCATACAAGTTTAATAGATATAATAGAGTTCGAAATCGTTACGCATAACCAGCACGTACACAGTGTAAAATGAGGCATGTTAGTTATCGACATGAACCTATCGATACCAATGACTGCGAGTTGACTGCCCAAGGCAGTTCGTAATACACACTCACCACAGTGAGCCATGTAACAAATTGTCCTTAACAACCCCTGAGAACAGGTGCTGAGTCCAAACAAATAGTACTATCGTTGCTAAGGCAGGTAGACAACATTCCATGTGTAAACATAACAAACAAGCATTCATTAAGTCCCGTATAACATGCGGTATCGGCTAGCGATAAAGTATTGCGTAGTGTGATTGATGTGATTTAGAATAAGTAACGTATGTAATACCCAAAAGTGCGTAAAGCAAAAAGGGATCGGGTATACTCACAGCGATGATAGATTGAAGGGAGCGCTAGAGAGTAAGGTTAGCCTGATCAGAACGATGGCATAACGATAAACGATGCGTAAAATGATACAAGTGTCAGTGGGTCGGACATCAGTTCGATCGGATGGTAGTCCGATCGGATAGCCGGTCGTTCGGGTGACAGTCCGCTCGGATGGTCATCCGATCGGGTGACCTTTCGAGTGGATTGTTCCTTCCTTTGGGAAGGATGTGTTCGTGTATGATGGCTTGACTTTTGAAGTTTTCGTTGTAGTATTTTGAAAACAGAGAAGTATCTCTACCTTTCAGGTCGGTCGATCGAACGGCTGTTCGATCGGTCAACAATCCGATTAGCGAGGCTTCTTAGGTTGAGAACAAGTTCACAGCAGGACGGTTACTCGATCAGATGATAATCCAATCGGGTGGCATCCTAGTGCATTGAACATGTTGAAAATTGTTTAAGTGTGGAAGTCAGAACATTACATATTCAAGTAACAATCCAATCGGATGGTAATTCGATCGAACCGCATCTCGTTCAATGTTCAAACCCCAATTGTTTGAAAGGAAAGTTGGATGTGGGACCTGTAACGCCCCAAAATCCCTATTTTGACTATGGGCGTATACTTAGATAGTATGGCATGATGTTGGGTATCAGGGGAACTTAACCTAGTTAAATGTAATGTTAACTTTTAAGTAAAATTATGTGGTAATGGAAAACATGTAAACTAATAAAACTATGAGGGTAGGAAGTGCACATCTAGAAAGATATATTTATATAATCAAATAAAAGAAAGAAATAAAAAGGAAAAAAGAAAAGGGGTGCTAGTGTGTGCGTGTGTGGGACGAGTTCAGGGGGAAGAAAGGGAGGCCATGCTCCCTTGAAGCTTCAAGGGCAAATTCAACAAATTGAAAAGGAAGATTGGTGATTTTGTCCATGCATGAGTCAGATTTGTGATCATCTATGCCTACTAAACACTAGGTAAGTTCCATATTGTCTTTTGATGAACTTCTAGCACAATAAGAAAGATGAAAGTATGAAATTGAGATTGATTTTGTTGGGTATGATATGATTTAAGATGGAGATTTAGTTTAGAATCAATATATAAGTGAAAGTATGACTAGAAATTTGTATGTGTTGGTAAAATATGAAAACCCCATGAAGGGTGAAGTGGGTTTTCAAAATAAGGATGAAACCATGGTTGATTCTAGTAAATTCGGCTATTTTGTTGTATATGTTTGATTCCTTTAAGTTAGGTTAAGTATGGTAAGAGACTAATGTGATTCTTAAATTGTTAATTGATGAAATGACAAGAGGTAGGGGATGAACATGAAGTACTTGTACATTGTGCATAAGTTGTGATACGCACACCAAGTGCTCGATGAAATGCTTAGGTGAGCTTAGTAGATGAGATTGTATGCATTAATGGATGAATATGCTTAGAAGGTGTTAGTAATGTAATTGGTAGTGAACTAATATGAATAATGTGCTTTAGATGAAATTCATATGAGAATTCGGGTTGAATGCATGTTTGGATCAAAAACATGCATTAGGGGATTGTACTTTGTGCTTGTATGGTGTGACGGTCACCATAGATTTGATGAATTGTTTAATGGTGATTGAGAAGTGAATGTGTACAAAATGTGAAACACAAGAGTCTACTAGTGAAGAATAATGTCGAAAAAAAAGCTAACCTTGGATGACATTACCTATTGGAGACTTACAAAGCACTAGTATGTGTAAAAATTGATTGTGAGAATAAGGAGATTATGTGAATACTTGCTAGATTCTTATATGACGTAAATGATGGTAAGATTGAATTGATTGTATTATAAATGATGTGGTAATAAATCGATGTCTTACGTATGTTAATAGTTGCCCAATAAAAGTCAATGTGATATTGGAATGGAATGATTGATAAGATGAATAATCATGTATACTAACAATGTTGTAACAAAATGGAATGAAAGGATATGCATCGCAATAGCAAGGAATTAAGCAAGGAAAGCTAACGGGTTAAGAAAGGACAACGAGTGAAAGCGAAACACGGACGCTCAAAGTAAGTAAACTTCCAAACTCCCTCTTTAGTAATATCTAGTAAGAAAGATTAATTCTATAAAAACTATTAGATGTTATGTGGAAATATGCTATTGATGACGAAATCAAGTAAGTAGCATTAAGTAAGTTATATATAATCGGGAATATTTGGATAAGTTGAAAGATGCTTAGATGAATATTAAACGGGTCAAGAGTAGAAAATGTAATGTAGAAGGGTGTTATTCATAACACCTCGATAAAACATGTTGGTATGATTTAGAGACTTTGTGTAATGATATTTTATGTTTTGGATGGCCCGAGAACTCGTCCGGAGGGTCAAAATGGCTGGAAATAAGTAAAATAATGAGGAGATGCAGGTTTGGCGTCGCCTACGGCGGTTCTGGGCGTCGTCGACGCTGCTTGGAACTCGCAAAAAGCTCCGACGCACAAAATGCATGTCTACGTGAGTGTTCTGCCGACGCTGCTTTGCAGCTGCCGTCGCCGACGGGACAAGGGGGCGTCGCCGACGCCACCCCTAAAATGCATTTTTCTGGTTTTGTTGTTTCGTTATCCGGTTGATCTTAGCTTCGTTCCGGAACCCCGTAAGCTGAAGTTTAAGGTGTTCGGTCATGTCTAACTTATGAAATTCATAAGCAAGTGATAGTGTAAGTCTTGAAGCAAGTAGAAAGATTACGGTTTGTGTTGAGAGTGTCAAGTGGTAACTAGGTAGGTGTGTGATTGTAACTTTAGACCGGTCAGATATAATATTTATGTACAGAATGAATATTTACAAATATGGTCATAGATAAATGGTGGTTATATACTTTAGAAGGGTGTTTGAATATGAAGATATATATGTACGAAATGTATAAGTAAGTATTAGGAATTGAGATAAATGGTGGTTATATACTTTAGAAGGGTGTTTGAATACGAAGATATGTATGTACGAAATGTATAAGTAAGTATTAGGAATTATATCTGTAAATAAATAATCATATTGGTAGCAATTACACATAATGTTATCCAATGGATACGGTAGCTTCATATGTGTTTATGTGAGGATGTAAATCTAGAATATCTATAGTTGTGTGTGGATAACCACGTTGTTTCAGAGAATGAACCCGGAAATGCAGGAAAGTGAATGTTGTGCTCTCGAACGGATGAAGCTTGAGGCAAGTGCGGAAGTCCAAATGAATATCTTTTGGAGTATATACATCATTGGACTTTCTTGAAGGGGTTATGGATTTTATTTTATGAATATATGTAATTGTTAACTGTCGTTATTTGCTAATATGTTGGTTATGAATGATGACCGCAGGTTACATGAATACCGTTATCGTTGCATAGGAATATACGAACGAAGATCGACACAAGTAGCTTGGATTGTACGGAAGGGGATTTATGTAAATAATTTTCTTACGCTAATCTTGTTACGTCACTATGTAAAAGTTATGTGATGGTCTTTATGAATGATGTCTTAAGAGCTTTATAAGTATGTTAAATTGTTTTAAATAAAGAAATTTTATAGTTCACTTTTCCGCTGCATCGTTTTGGTCAAAACATGTTTAGGATCTTACAAGTTGGTATCAGAGCCATGGTTTGAGTGAAATCAAGTATGAGGAGATGAATACTTGAACTCAAACCTATGTGCTCTTGTAACGAGAAACCCGTACAATCCGAGACTCGATCAGATCTAAAGGTAGAAGCAAAGGTAAGTATGTATTAGATTATGAATTTGAAGGGAACTAATAGCATGTTATGTGAAGGGTAAGCGCAATTCTTCAGAAGGAATGATCCGTGAATGCGGTCTAGGACCGGCATCAAGGCAAGTATTAGGACGAATTGACCCCAGGTACGTAGACTTAACGTGTGGACGTATGAAATGGTATAGTGAAAGAAAATTTTAAATGAATATAATAACGACATGGTAAAGAAGTTTTAAAAATGTTACACGTGCCGAAACTTAATTCTTCGGACATAAGGTGGCGATTACGCAAGGACACGAAACTAGTACGTGGATTGTGTACCTGGCCAGTACGCAAGAAATGTATGACGTTCGCAAGACCGCGATAATTGTTACAGGTATGTCCGTTAGAATTGAGTAACAGGTGAGCATATGGGTGAAATGGGTAGTAAGACTATCGAGGGATTGAGAGTACTACGTAAGTGTGAAAAGTGCGAATGATAATGAAGAATGTTGAATCCGTAAGAAAGTACGGATCAACAATGTATGAATGAAATGTTTGAATCCGCGAGACGGATTCAAGGAAGAAAGGCGTGAATGAAATGTTTGAATCCGCAAGACGGATTCAAAGAATGAAAGATATGAATGAAATGTTTGAATCCGCGAGACGGATTCAAGGAAGAAAGGCGTGAATGAAATGTTTGAATCCGCAAGACGGATTCAAAGAATGAAAGATATGAATGCAATGCTTGAATCCGCGAGACAGATTCAAGGAAGAAAGGCGTGAATGAAATGTTTGAATCCGCAAGACGGATTCAAAGAATGAAAGATATAAATGCAATGCTTGAATCCGCGAAACGGATTCAAGGAATGAAAGGCGTGAATGAAATGTTTGAATCCGCGAAACGGATTCAAAGAATGAAAGATATGAATGCAATGTTTGAATCCGCGAGACAGATTCAAAACATAGAAGGTACGAAAGGTATGAATAATGTGTTCGAATCCGCGAAACAGATTTAAGTTATAAAAGATGGAACTAGTCTACATAAGAAGAAGTCGACAGCCTGACCATGTATGCGTTAAACAAGTCATATAAGTAAATGCAAAACAAATGAACAAAAGAATGATAGGAATGAAAATATCCGAATGTGTAAGTAATTACGGACCAAACAAGTAAATATTCCTTAAGTGATATGACTCGAAATATATTTAAACTTTCATATATATATATATATATATATATAGATATATATGGATATATTTATGCAAATGTGTTGTATGCAAGAATGGTCGAAAGGATAAATGGGTCATACGGGTCTGACGGCGATCGCCATTAGAACTCGGTAGTTAATGTTTGACATGTTAAGTTTTGTACTCATAGGTGAGCTTGATGAATGGACACGCAATGTCACCAATCGGGAAGAAATGATCATCGTAAGATAAGGATAACGAATCAATGGAAGCTACTTCCGTCAGGTATGTATAAAAAGGGTTGTAACTTAATAGGAGGTTATGACTCGACTAGAGATGGACGCGTTAGAATAGAATGTATATATATACAAACTGTAATGCAAAATGTGGAGTGAATTTCAAAATGTTAGTAATGATTGTCGGGTGGTATCGAACTTGAATGCTCGTAAACGTGGAAATTCTGATATAAAATAAGAGACGACAAGTATCGTTAAGAAATGCTAACTTTGATGCTCGGCTTGTTGGCCACGTTCATTTGAACAAGATATTGTAGAAAAGATACGCATGACATAAATAACAATAGTAACCATGGAAAATAATGCTTAGTCTTCGTGAATTAAGTGCGGATAAGTAAGTTTAAGAAGGGTGATTATAGTTGTAAAAATAAGTCCCTGAATGATTATAGTATGCGTATGGTAATATATCGACCCCTCCTATGAGCTTAGAGGTAAACGGAAGTAATGATAGTAATGGAATGTTTAGGATGGCTCATAGTGAACAAAATGATAGATAGCATATGGTATATGAGTAGTATGAAATAAATCGATTTATTTCAATTAGTAAATATATGAATGTAATATGCTTAAATAGGAAGTCAGAAACAAGCCATAGACTTGGGTTTGCACGATTAATAATTGTATACAATTGGAATAAATTCGATGAATGAAACGCTAGTGATGGTATGCGCTAAGAGCTAGCATTATAAAGTAAAAGACACTAATAAGAGCTCTGGATCAGACCCTGATACTGGTGTGATTATGAAAGTAAATTACTAATTTAAGAAGATAGGAACAATGCGTACGATTATATTTATTCATGAATAAGACTTTTGCAAAGACCCTGAAAGAATTATGTTGTAGCGTGCCCTTTCAATGAGTACATGAGAAAGATAAGAGTAAGAATGAGCAAGGTTTCGGGGACGAAACCTCTTTTAAGGGGGGTAGACTTGTAACGCCCCAAAATCCCTATTTTGACTATGGGCGTTGTAACACCTCGAATTTTTGTGTCCAATGATGTGTTAACACGTGTCATTTGTTTACACGTGGCATCTATAATAAATAAAGGACTAATTTTGACAAACCTTGAAAGTATATAAATTCGAGGGTTATAAATGTCAACAAGGGTGAATATACTGTATAGTACCCCTAAATAATGCTTAAACCTTCAAGCGAATAAATTATAGATCGTACAAAAATAAAACGCGGAAGAAAGTGAGAGATTACAAACTACAGGGGTTAACTGTGTCAACATGTTTAATACTACCTCTGAGTGACCCTTTAACGTTCCCAAGACTTTGTAACGGTATTATACCCTCACTAAAATAATATATATGAATTACGCGAAGTTTCGATATGAAACGAGAAAGTTACGATCAAATTCGTAGAAGAAGGGTTAAAAGCGTCAACAGTGAAAGTTAAGGCTTTCCAATATAATTAATAAATAAACCGGGGACTTAATAATGCGGGTAATTAACACGAGGCCACCGAGGGCCAAACCGCAAAGTTACCCCTTCAAAACCGAAAGGTCAGGTGAATCATTACGAAAGATTTCGTTATTAATGGCCAGATTCAGTAATCATTACAAAAAGATTTAAAAATCCTGAAATCTTAACCTTAGGCGACCCGCGTGAAGTTTAAGCATTAGTTGAGGCGGGCCGCGAGCCTCTTAAATAACGCGTCTGTTATATGAACTTTAGGCGACCCGCGTAAAAGAAGCATGGAATGTCCATGCGGGCCGCGTAAAGTGCCCAGATGCAGAATTGTAGTAACTACTTGGCTTTTGGACCATTTGAACGATCAAACCTTAATCAAAGAGGCATGGGCACCCTACAATTGACCCATATCACTCAGGGGACATCTACCCATCATCATGATCAGTAGTAGCATGTTGTGTAATGATTTTAGGCCTTGTTCTTGGCTATAAATAGCACCATTGTGCTCATAACATTCACAACACCAAAACTCACTTCTCTGATCATTCTAAGTGCTCCCAAGCATTCTCTTCTGCTCTATAATCAAGAAACAACTTCTGTAAGTCGTTCATAACCATTTTGGTTTCACATTTCCATAGTTATAGCTCATAAACGCAACCGTCGTAACTAACGGTTGTCATTACAATAACTCGCAAATGATTCAGTCTTATGACGAATCAAAAATGGTTATGAGTTGGTATTTATGTGGGCAATAAACCTCTAAAATGGTTCCCCCTGATCACCACTCTAACTATGTCAATTATCGAGTCAAACGTGCGGTTAAAAAGTCAACAGAAAGCTATTTTAGCGATTTATGCATAATCTGTAATATATATGTTATGGAACCTGTTTTGACAATCATAAAACATGATAATAAGTATATAAACATGTTTGCGCTCGTTTGAATCGATCATTTGCTATATAGAACCGGTTCGGAGCCGAAAGTCGCAAAAGTTTGACTTTTGCTTTGACTTCAGTTCTGACCCGTTTTAGTGAGGTATAAATATACCTTAGGACTCTCTTAGGACCAGGTCACATTTTGGTATACGCCTCTGTGGTCGGTTCATGAGTTATCCGAGTCTTTTACATATTTCCGTCATTCGCCTAAAAGTTGACCGTAACGGCCTTTTAAAATTAAAACGAGTATTTCGGACACGTGAATGGACCAAAACCTTGCTTATTAAATTATAAGCATGTCCTTAAAGTTTCACGTCAATCCGAAGTCTAGAATGAGAGTTATGCTAAAAGGCGCACTTTTAAGAAAGTTTTACAATTGACGGCGCAATTAGCATAACGCCCATCTAACCCAAGTTTTCGTCACCAAAACTTTTACCCACTGTGTTAAAATAATATTTTGGGAATTTTAAAGATTTTTAATAATTTTTACCTTGCTCATAACCTGCGGTTATGGCTACGGTTCGGTAAATACCGAATATGCCCTTTTTGGCCAAAACGGGAGTTCTACAAGGTCTTTTGACCCGATTCCAATTGCCACTAGTTTTAAATAATAAATAAAGTATTTTAAGCTTTATAAGCTGTTCGGGAAACTCAGATTTCCTGTAGAACTCGAAAAGCCCTTTTAAAGTCTTTAAAATGACCGAAAAGCCCCTACGGGGCATATTACCAACTTAAACTCGTTACGGGCGTCACGGAAGGTATCCCTCTGATACCACAACCCATTTAAGGCATATTGACTTGGGAAATAAGCGTACGACTCTCATGGTTAACCGTTTCGCCTATTGCGCGCACGGTTCGGCCTATGAAACTAGTTTTCATACATTAGCCGATACGGGTCAAATTATATTATTTGAACCCCTAAAATCCAGAGTATGAACTATAAACCCATATAAAACAAGTCACTGAACTTGTTGGGTCCAAATCATACTCCATTCTCGGTTTTCGCCTTTTTCGTGCGAATTAACCATATCTATATATCGGAATCAACCGGTTTAAGCTACGGCTAATATAAGGACCGTTAGGATTCTAAGAGGTTAATTAAAACCTTCGTTCCAGATTAGGAGCCCCAGTAAAAGCTATCGGTGACTTGATCTAAATTAAGGATTAATACTTGCAAAGGTAAATACTTTTGACTTATTTCCCCTATATGGGCTTGGGTTACGGTATATTAATACCGCTTGATTGAGCATTATATACTTCCATCGCTTAGGTGGTTAATTGATTAAATATGATTGGCTCATTTAAACAGTTTTGTTGCTTATAAGCCTTTGGGGGGTTTAATGACCGTTGTCCCGGATATCCTCGGCATCACTTTACGAAATGGCCACGACCATCGACATCCCGGTGTAGGCGTACACCCGGTATAAAGTGTCGACATTAAAACTAAAAGACGTAGCCGTTGGTTTCTGTACTACGGTTTTACGCAAACGTGGTGTGTCTATAAATCTTTAACCCGGCACGACCCGGGCTACTGAACGCATAAAAGAACATGTAAAACGTTCACAAGATCATTATGAATTTTCCCAAGTTATAAAAGAGTTTGTGCCTTGTGCATTCAAATCAATTTTAATAAACATTTTCAAATGTGTCAGTTGAATGTATTTACCAGTGTAAACTGACGTATTTTCCCCAAAAAGATTAAGTGCAGGTACCTAAACGTAATTGGCTGGTATTAGCTCCCTAGCGTCGGGATAAGCCTCGCAAGCTTGATTGCAGTATCTAATGGAACAATATTTTATCTGTATTTACGATCCACTGTGGATATTCAACTTCTGTAATGCATTCTGATATCACAATCAGAGGTTGAAATTATATATTTAAATTATGCTTCCGCTGTGCATTATATAATTGTGTGGTTTGACTATATTGTTGCCAACATCGTCACGGTAATCCCCCACCGGGCCCACCGGTGAGACACGTGGAAATCGGGGTGTGACAGGCGTATACTTAGATAGTATGGCATGATGTTGGGTATCAGGGGAACTTAACCTAGTTAAATGTAATGTTAACTTTTAAGTAAAAGTATGTGGTAATGGAAAACATGTAAACTAATAAAACTATGAGGGTAGGAAGTGCACATCTAGAAAGATATATTTATATAATCAAATAAAAGAAAGAAATAAAAAGGAAAAAAGAAAAGGGGTGCTAGTGTGTGCGTGTGTGGGACGAGTTCAGGGGGAAGAAAGGGAGGCCATGCTCCCTTGAAGCTTCAAGGGCAAATTCAACAAATTGAAAAGGAAGATTGGTGATTTTGTCCATGCATGAGTCAGATTTGTGATCATCTATGCCTACTAAACACTAGGTAAGTTCCATATTGTCTTTTGATGAACTTCTAGCACAATAAGAAAGATGAAAGTATGAAATTGAGATTGATTTTGTTGGGTATGATATGATTTAAGATGGAGATTTAGTTTAGAATCAATATATAAGTGAAAGTATGACTAGAAATTTGTATGTGTTGGTAAAATATGAAAACCCCATGAAGGGTGAAGTGGGTTTTCAAAATAAGGATGAAACCATGGTTGATTCTAGCAAATTCGGCTATTTTGTTGTATATGTTTGATTCCTTTAAGTTAGGTTAAGTATGGTAAGAGACTAATGTGATTCTTAAATTGTTAATTGATGAAATGACAAGAGGTAGGGGATGAACATGAAGTACTTGTACATTGTGCATAAGTTGTGATACGCACACCAAGTGCTCGATGAAATGCTTAGGTGAGCTTAGTAGATGAGATTGTATGCATTAATGGATGAATATGCTTAGAAGGTGTTAGTAATGTAATTGGTAGTGAACTAATATGAATAATGTGCTTTAGATGAAATTCATATGAGAATTCGGGTTGAATGCATGTTTGGATCAAAAACATGCATTAGGGGATTGTACTTTGTGCTTGTATGGTGTGACGGTCACCATAGATTTGATGAATTGTTTAATGGTGATTGAGAAGTGAATGTGTACAAAATGTGAAACACAAGAGTCTACTAGTGAAGAATAATGTCGAAATTATGTTGTATAAGCTAACCTTGGATGACATTACCTATTGGAGACTTACAAAGCACTAGTATGTGTAAAAATTGATTGTGAGAATAAGGAGATTATGTGAATACTTGCTAGATTCTTATATGACGTAAATGATGGTAAGATTGAATTGATTGTATTATAAATGATGTGGTAATAAATCCATGTCTTACGTATGTTAATAGTTGCCCAATAAAAGTCAATGTGATATTGGAATGGAATGATTGATAAGATGAATAATCATGTATACTAACAATGTTGTAACAAAATGGAATGAAAGGATATGCATCGCAATAGCAAGGAATTAAGCAAGGAAAGCTAACGGGTCAAGAAAGTACAACGAGTGAAAGCGAAACACGGACGCTCAAAGTAAGTAAACTTCCAAACTCCCTCTTTAGTAGTATCTAGTAAGAAAGATTAATTCTATAAAAACTATTAGATGTTATGTGGAAATATGCTATTGATGACGAAATCAAGTAAGTAGCATTAAGTAAGTTATATATCTTTAATCGGGAATATTTGGATAAGTTGAAAGATGCTTAGATGAATATTAAACGGGTCAAGAGTAGAAAATGTAATGTAGAAGGGTGTTATTCATAACACCTCGATAAAACATGTTGGTATGATTTAGAGACTTTGTGTAATGATATTTTATGTTTTGGATGGCCCGAGAACTCGTCCGGAGGGTCAAAATGGCTGGAAATAAGTAAAATAACGAGGAGATGCAGGTTTGGCGTCGCCTATGGCGGTTCTGGGCGTCGCCGACGCTGCTTGGAACTCGCAAAAAGCTCCGACGCACAAAATGCATGTCTACGTGAGTGTTCTGCCGACGCTGCTTTGCAGCTGCCGTCGCCGACGGGACAAGGGGGCGTCGCCGACGCCACCCCTAAAATGCATTTTTCTGGTTTTGTTGTTTCGTTATCCGGTTGATCTTAGCTTCGTTCCGGAACCCCGTAAGCTGAAGTTTAAGGTGTTCGGTCATGTCTAACTTATGAAATTCATAAGCAAGTGATAGTGTAAGTCTTGAAGCAAGTAGAAAGATTACGGTTTGTGTTGAGAGTGTCAAGTGGTAACTAGGTAGGTGTGTGATTATAACTTTAGACCGGTCAGATATAATATATATGTACAAAATGAATATTTACAAATATGGTCATAGATAAATGGTGGTTATATACTTTAGAAGGGTGTTTGAATATGAAGATATATATGTACGAAATGTATAAGTAAGTATTAGGAATTGAGATAAATGGTGGTTATATACTTTAGAAGGGTGTTTGAATACGAAGATATGTATGTACGAAATGTATAAGTAAGTATTAGGAATTATATCTGTAAATAAATAATCATATTGGTAGCAATTACACATAATGTTATCCAATGGATACGGTAGCTTCATATGTGTTTATGTGAGGATGTAAATCTAGAATATCTGTAGTTGTGTGTGGATAACCACGTTGTTTCAGAGAATGAACCCGGAAATGCAGGAAAGTGAATGTTGTGCTCTCGAACGGATGAAGCTTGAGGCAAGTGCGGAAGTCCAAATGAATATCTTTTGGAGTATATACATCATTGGACTTTCTTGAAGGGGTTATGGATTTTATTTTATGAATATATGTAATTGTTAACTGTCGTTATTTGCTAATATGTTGGTTATGAATGATGACCGCAGGTTACATGAATACCGTTATCGTTGCATAGGAATATACGAACGAAGATCGACACAAGTAGCTTGGATTGTACGGAAGGGGATTTATGTAAATAATTTTCTTACGCTAATCTTGTTACGTCACTATGTAAAAGTTATGTGATGGTCTTTATGAATGATGTCTTAAGAGCTTTATAAGTATGTTAAATTGTTTTAAATAAAGAAATTTTATAGTTCACTTTTCCGCTGCATCGTTTTGGTCAAAACATGTTTAGGGTCTTACAAGTTGGTATCAGAGCCATGGTTTGAGTGAAATCAAGTATGAGGAGATGAATACTTGAACTCAAACCTATGTGCTCTTGTAACGAGAAACCCGTACAATCCGAGACTCGATCAGATCTAAAGGTAGAAGCAAAGGTAAGTATGTATTAGATTATGAATTTGAAGGGAACTAATAGCATGTTATGTGAAGGGTAAGCGCAATTCTTCAGAAGGAATGATCCGTGAATGCGGTCTAGGACCGGCATCAAGGCAAGTAATAGGACGAAAGTTAGAAACCATCTTTCAATCCTTTTCACCTTGGATATGTTCAGATCTACGCCAGATCTTTGTTTATTTGTGTGGAAATCGTTCAGATCTAAGTTGTTCTTGGTGGATTGAAGCCAAAACATGAAATTCTCAAGAACACCATGATGACATCATCCTAGAACACCTTAAATCTAGTGATTTCTCGGTTAAAAGTTAAGATTCAAAAGATAGAAAGTTGTAGGAGTGCGTGTAGATCAAGAAAGTACAAGATTTAGGATGAGATCTTACCGGAATTGCGAGAAATCGAAGAAAAAGGTGAGCAAGAGCGCTGGTCGGACGTCAGAGAGCAAAAGTGGAAAGTTTGTGATGTTGACAGGGGTATTTATAGGGTTTCCCAAAATGGAAAGGGCTGGTCGATCGGGTGGCAGCCTGATCGAATGGCTGGTCGATCGAGTGGTAGCTCGATCGAACAGCTGGTCGATCGAGTGGTAGCTCGATCGAACAGCTGGTCGATCGGCTGGTCACTTGATCGATTAGCCACTTGTTCGAGTGTTCGGTGCGACGAGTTTTGCCGTTTCGATTGCGATTGCGAGCGTTGCGATGCGATAGAGTTCCTATTCAAATTACTTTTAATCCCAACTACTATATCTAACATACAATCATCCTAATTCACTTGCATTTAGCGTTTGCGATTCGATTGCGATTGAGTTTCGATTGCGATTGATTAGTCACCATAACATAGCATAAATAACATGCACAAGTAACACATAAAAGGCACACACACGTATAAACAATAACCAAAATCATAATTCAAGTTGCGAGTGCGATAAGCGAATAAGTGATCAAATATGTGATAAATATCGAATAAACCTCGATTATTAATAGATACTCCACATAATACAACTAACGTAACAAAAATAGACTATCTACGAGTCAAAGAAGTCAAAACAGAATTGAGCAAGGAGTGACAGATCGCAATTAGCAATCTTTTCTTCCTTTGACTTAAATCTTGACTTTGACTTTGACTTTCGAAACACGGGGTGTTACATGTATCGTACAAGTACTATAATGAACCGAACCGATACCGCCCAAATTCATGTGGAAACGTACCGTCAAAACGGGCGGAAAATAATTCGGAATTCATATATGATAATAGGCAAACAGAATGAACAGTAATTGTATATATATATATATACTATTAATAAAAAAAGTAAATACAGTAATTATTATTATACTATTAATAAGGAAACTAAACAAACAATAATTATTTGTTTTAAAGGCTTTTTTTATATGTTTTGTTTAGTGGTTTTTTATATGTATTATTTGGTTTTTTATATATCTTATATAACTTGCGCTTTTTTTTATCCATGTAAATCACGTGTCGGTATTCTTTGGTCATATCAAGATTTTTTCTTTATGGGTTGTTGTAACGAATCTAGGTGGCCTAAAAAAACAAACCAATACCGATCAAATTTCTGGTGTATTGGTATATTTTTGGTCATATCATGATTTTTTTTAGTTTTTTCTCTATTGGTTGCTATAACAAGTGTTAGTACCGAAGTTAAATGAACTAATACCCACCCACGACGCAACACGAGGATTTCCGGCGCAACACGCGGATTTAATAGCTTGTATACTATTAATAAAGAAACTAAATAAACAGTAATTATTTGTTTTAAAGACTTTTTTTATATGTGTTGTTTAGTGGTTTTTTATATGTATTATTTGGTTTTTTATATATCTTATATAACTTGCATTTGTTTTTGATCCATGTAAATCATGTGTCGGTATTCTTTGGTCATATCAAGATTTTTTCTTTATGGGTTGTTGTAACTAGTGTAGCTGGCGTAAAAAAATAAACCAATACCGATCAAATTCCCGCTGTGTTGGTATATTTTTGGTCATATCATGATTTTTTTTAGTTTTTTCTCTATTGGTTGCTATAATAAGTGTCAATACTGAAGTTAAACGAACTAATACCCACCCACAACGCAACGCGAAGATTTTTGGCGCAACGCGCGGATTTAATAGCACTAGTTTAAAAAAACATAGATATGAATTTAGAATTTATTTCTAAAAGTCAACAAACGCAATTTATTACGAAAAATTCAAATTAAATGATAAATAAAATACCTTTAAAAATCAAATACTGATCCGAAATCTCCAGCTAAACTTAAATAAAATACCTTTAATAATATACCTTAGGACGGAGCCCATACCGAGTGGTCTAAGTAAAATGTAAACCAATTTGAGTTTATATTGCCGACGTTCATGATTCTTGTAAATATCAAACGCTTGGGTCTTCGCTTGCCTTCTAAATAACGGTCCACGTGCGTTCAAAACATTGAAAATACGTGTGATAGTAACAACGATTATATGAAAATGATTATTTTTGGCTTGTAAACTAAACTTAAAAACACATGGTTGATAGTTAGAGGGTCATATGGTAGAATGTCTGATCTTTTAATTAATATTTAAAGTAGAATGTCTGATCGTTATATGTAATTTATGTTTTAAGGGACCCGTGTTTAACATGATCCTCAGTCAAGAACAAATTTATGTTTAAATTTCCGCACTTGTTTTTTCCTTTTATTAATTGTCATAGTTTTGTAACTTATTGTTTTCCTTTGTTTCTGTGTTGTAATTGTTTAATAAAAGTGTTTATTTTCAACATATACAAAGTCAAGTGGCAGTAATAGTACCTTTTACTTATTGGGTGAAATGTGCGGTGCTGGCCATCTATTGGCTCATGTGAGCGGCAAAGGGAATAGTGCCAGGCAGCTGTCTGGCACTCCTCTATTGGCCCAACAAATTTACGATTTTATCCTGCTTAAAATTTACGATTTTACCATCAGTTCAAAATTATGCTTTACCCTCCACTAAAAAAAATTTACGCTTTTGCTCCTAGCTAAAAATTTCAATTTTGCCCGCGGTTCAAATTTACGATTTTGACCCGTTTAAATTTACAGTTTTGCCATTAGTTTTTTCCCCTTAAAATTACGATTTTGCCATCAGTTCAAAATTATGTTTTTACCCCCATTTAAAAATAAATTTACGCTTTTTCTCCCCACTAAGAATTCCAATTTTGCCATCCGTTCAAATTTGTGATTTTACCCCGTTTAAATTTACACTTTTGCCATTAGGTTTTTTTTCCTCACAGCCAAGTTACGATTTTGCCTTCAACTTAAATTTACATTTTCTTCATCGTTTTTCTTTGATTTCCTGGCTAGAATTACAATTTTGCCCCCAGTAAAAATTACAGTCACGCCGGCAGCTGCCTGACACTCCCCCATTGGTCCATTTAATTTACGATTTTATCCCTGAATGAAAAATATGATTTCGCCCTCAGTTGAAAATTACGTTTTTCCCATCGTTATAGTTTTTTTAGCCAAACTATAAAAGTTTTTTGTTTTAATTGTTTGAGTCCGTTTATTTTTTTTTCGGTGTCAAGGAGCTACCTAACACTCGCTCATTAGTCCTGAAAAATTACAGTTTTGCCCTGAGTCGAAAATTACGGTCTTATCATCGTTTTAGTTTTTTCCTAGCAAAATTATCATAGTGTTTTTTTAATTGATTGAGACTTATTCGGTCATCGCCCCGCAACGCAGACGGGGAAACTACTAGTTTATTATATATGGGAACGGAATCCTACAGAAAACTCGCATCTAAAACCCCACATTTGACTAATCTCGTTCTTTGTGTTTCAAGATAAAAATAATTGTTTGGGAAGATGTCCTAACATTGTATTTCCATGTTTGTAAACCGGAATAAGAGGGAAATAATAAAAGAAAAAATAATGGTCTTTCACATGTCTAGAGTTGAAAAAAAAAACATAAAAAATCTCATAAATGTTAGGTAAAAATAGAATTTTAGGATTGACATTTCATGTGTAAGATATATTATTAAAGAATATTTTAATCATTAAGATCATTAACCTTTTTCATTCCTTTGAAGACAATTTGTGGCAACTCTTTTTAGAGTTTATTGAAGAAGCAAATTCTTAGGCTGTGGTATTGCGTCACCTCGCTACATCATCATTTTTGGCGCCCAATAGCGCCCTCCCCCATCCCATGCTCACTAACAAGGGGGCGCTATCCCCTCTCCGCTAGCACGTTAACGACCATATTTTGGCTTGATCGAGGCAATTGGTCAAGATGAGGGGGTGCTACAGCATCGAGGGGGCTTTAAACCATTGCATGCAAGTTAAAGGAATGAGCTTTAAAGCCCCCTATGTGACGTGGCATTTGTTGGGAATCATGGTATCAAAATATTAGCGGAAGCGGTTTATATAATTTACCAAAAGCCGATTATATAAATTTGATTTATTAATCCGATTAATAAATATTCCCAATCAGGATCAAGGTTAAACGCGTATAAACAAGTAAACGGAATAAACAACCACAGAGGGTTTTAGTAATCAACCTTTGACGACTACACCGGAATTGTAACACGCGGGTTACAACGAATCCTCGCTAGTAGGAAGTTCACAACCGAGCACAAGATACCCGAGAGTAGAACCGGCCAAGAAGGAGGCGGTGGCAATGCTTGGTCGACGGCAAGAGGATGGCGGCCAAGCTAGGAGGGTGGCTAGGGTTTTATGTTTTTATAAAAGTGTGTCTAGGGTTTCCACCTTAAACATCCTTTTATAAAACCCAATCTTACATTAAGACCCTTTAAGATTATACAATTATAATCCTCTTAATAATAATCTAATTAATATTAAATCCCTCAGGTTTAAATTATTATTATTTCATAAATAATAATCTACATACTCGTGAACATATACAATTCGTGTACCAACGTGTAACTCTTCGGATCGTACCGATTTAGTTACGTTGACTTTAATTAAGGTTGGACATACATATATCCAACAATCTCCCACTTGGACTATTTTAATTAAATGAGTCAACGTGTGCAGAGTTGGACGCCTAGCTGCATCGCACTGCTCTTAACACGGCATGACACTTTACAGTCGTCAACTAGTTCTTTGCGTTCAAGTAACACTTTACTTAACCAAATACTATAGCCCTGATAATTCTATCAATAAGTCCCTTCTGTATAGAACATTCGTTGATCATAAGACATGGATCATTCATTCTTATATAGTGATCAACCATTCTCTATTCTCGTCTTTAATTCAAAGTGGTCTAACGAACTACTTTTAGTCCGAGCGTGGCCAGCGTTTATTCCAGTTTGAGTTAACGAGGGCGCCAGAATGTCTAAACTTCTAATCCCATAGAAGTATAGAATTCCATCAGCATCATACAACTCCCACTTAACCTTGGATTCCTCCCAACGCTACCCAGATTACTACCCATATTTCAGGACAGTGTTAGATAACATCAAAGATTGTCCTTGATCAATGTAGTTTAATATGTGCCTAAGGAAAAAAGACAGACTGAACATATCAATATCAAAACATCTCATGACTTAGATCCATGGAGATCGTTTTGAAGCGAGTCACATCCAATATCATTCCCTAGTGATATATGTGAATTTTGATTCTCAAACTCTTGAGTTATTCATCTCATGAATACAATCATCTCAATTCACAATAGTCTTACATTCAAATTCATTCCCATGTAATTTGATCGACTACGGATATTTTAGAATACGCTTATTCAAGGATATAAACATACAAATAACGAACACAGTTACAAAATAATTAAACTTGCATTTAACCAATAAATCAAATAACTATTTCAATGTAACTGTTGTAGTTCAAAATTAAAACACCAATACTAACTACAGATCATGCCCACTGTCTAGCAAATCTAAGCCCTATTTTTTCAGCATGCTCCTCATGTTTAGCTTGAGGTAGAGGCTTAGTAAAGGGGTCAGCCAGATTTAGATCCGTATGAACTTTTCTTATTACGATGTCTCCACGCTCTATTATCTCTCTAATATAGTGGAATTTTCTGAGTATATGCTTTGTGGTTTGATGCGACCTTGGTTCCTTTGCAAGAGCAATGGCACCAGTATTGTGACACAGTATCTCGATTGGTTTCTTTATGCTAGGCACAACGTCGAGTTCAGTAATGAACTTCTTCATCCAAGCAGCCTCCTTAGCAGCATCTGATGCAGCATTGTATTCTGATTCACAGGTGGATTGAGCAACCACACTTTGCTTCGAGCTCTTCCAAGTAACAGCCCCACCATTCAGAATGAAAACATATCCCGTCTGTGATCTTGAATCATCACGATCAGTCTGGAAACTTGCATCAGTATAACATTTAACTGATAGCTCCTCATCCAGTCCTCCATATATTAAGAACATGTCCTTAGTCCTTCTTAAGTACTTAAGAATGTTCTTCATTGCAGCCCAGTGACTCTCTCCTGGATTCTGTTGATATTTACTCGTCATGCTAAGAGCATACGAGACATCAGGTCTGGTACATAACATGGCGTACATGATGGAACCGATAGCAGAATCATATGGAACTCTTTCCATTTTCTTCTTTTCCTCTTCGGTCTTAGCACACTGCTCGCCATTAAGAATGGTTCCATGTGCCATGGGCAAGAGCCCATTTTTGAGTCTTGCATTGAGAAGCGTCGTATGACCTTATCAATATATGTACTTTGACTTAAACCTAATAACCGCTTTGATCTATCTCTATGAATCTTTATTCCTAGAATATAAGGGGCTTCACCAAGATCTTTCATTGCGAAACATTTTCCCAACCAAGCTTTAATATATTTTAGCACAGGGATATTGTTTCCAATGATTAGTATGTCATCTACATACAGAATTAGAAAAGTGACATAGCTCCCATTAGATTTCTTATAAACACACGGTTCATCTTCGTTTTTAATGAAGCCAAATTCTTTAATTTTCTGATCAAAACGAAGATTCCAACTGCGAGATGCTTGCTTCAATCCATAGATGGATTTATTTAGCTTGCACACCTTATTAGGATTGTTTGGATCGACAAAACCTTTAGGTTGAACCATATAGACATCTTCAAGTAAGTGTCCATTAAGGAACGCGGTCTTGACATCCATTTGCCAAATCTCATAGTCATAATATGCAGCAATGGCAAGTAGAATTCTAATAGACATAAGCATGGCTACTGGCGAGAAAGTTTCCTCATAATCAATTCCTTGAGTCTGAGTGAACCCTTTTGCTACAAGCCTTGCTTTATAGGTTTGCACATTTCCATCCATATCGGTCTTCTTCTTGAAGATCCATTTGTTTCCTACAGTCCGACCTTCGGTAGGAAGATCAACCAAATCCCAGACTTGGTTATCATACATGGATTGCATCTCTGCATTCATGGCTTCTTGCCATTTCTTGGATTCTGAATCCAACATTGCAGCTTTGTAAGTAGCAGGTTCAGCTTCATCAATCATGAAGATATCGTCATACCTTTCAGGGGCACGACGATCCCTAATACTTCTTCGAACACTTGGTGTTTCTGTTGTTTCTTGAGTCCTCTCAGGCTCAACTTCAACAACTAGATCAGTTACTTCTGGTTCTGTCTGAACAACTAGTTCAGTCACTTGTGATTCTCGAATTTCTTCAAGATCCACATAGTTTTCTCCAATCCCTCTTGCCAGAAGCTCTTCCTCCAAAAAAGTGCCTATGCGTTTACTGAAAATCTTATTTTCAGTGGGGTGGTAGAAAAGGTAACGATCCTTTTAGCGTATCCGACGAAAACCACTTTTTCGCCTCTGGGATCTAGTTTATCCGAAGATTCTAGAGTGACATAAGCGTTACATCCCAAGACATTGAGATAGGATACTTTTGGTTTCTTTCCATGCCATATCTCATAAGGCGTTTTGTCAACCTTCTTCGTTGGAGCTATATTCACAAGTTTTGCGGCAGTTTCCAGAGCATAACTCCAAAAGGAGCGTGGGAGGGTTGTTCGACACATCATTGATCGAACCATATCTAATAGAGTTCGATTTCTCCGTTCAGACACACCATTATGTTGTGGCATTCCAGGTGGAGTGAGCTGTGAAACTATTCCACAATCCTTTAGATGGTCGATGAACTCCTGACTAAGATATTCACCGCCTCGATCTGATTGAAGCATCTTAATAGTTCTATTTAGCTGATTCTCTACTTCATTTTGGTACTCATTGAACTTTTCAAATGTCTCATGTTTATGCTTCATAAGATAAACATAACCATATCTACTGAAATCATCAGTGAATGTAACAAAGTATCTTTCTCCATGTCTTGACATTGTTCTGAATGGACCACATACATCTGTATGTACAAGTCCCAACAGATCATTAGCTCTTTCTCCAACATTTGAAAAAGGTGCTTTTGTTAACTTTCCACTTAAGCATGATTCGCATTTGCCAAACGTTTCCGAACCCTTAGAATCTAAGATTCCTGCGGTTTTAAGTTGTTTAACACGGTTCTCGCTTATGTGACCAAGTCTACAATTCCACATATACGTATCGTTAAAGTCCAACTTATTACGTTTATGGGAGATGTTGCATAATATGTTATTGTTTTGGATTTCTATCTCATAGATTCCATTGTTTGGTTTTGCATCAAAGTAAAATACATCATTAAAATAAGCAGAAATAAATTCACCATTAAAATGATAATTGAAACCTTGTCCATGCAAAGCAGAAACCGAAACAATATTTCTAGTAACACTAGGAATAAAATAAACATTGTTCAAAACAAGTTCTAAACCAGAAGGAAGTAAAAGTACATATTCTCCAATCGCCTTCACAGCAACTCTTTGTCCATTGCCAACATGGACCTCCAAGTCGCCTTGTTTCAGCTTCTTAATCTTTCTTAGTCCCTGTAAAGCATTACAAATGTGAAAACCACATCCTGTGTCAAACACCCATGTTTTGCCAGAAAAAGAAAAGATTTCAATAACATATATACCTGAGGACTCTCCTCCTGAAGCCTTGGCTTGCTTCAGTTCAGCTAAATACTTAGCACAGTTCCTCTTCCAGTGCCCAATTTCATTACAATGAAAACACTTGGCATCCTTCTAAGGCTTCTTGTTTGCAACTAATTTGCCTTTGCCCTTCCCTTTGCTCTGATTGCCCCTTTTCTTGGTGTTAGGTTTCTTAACATGACCTTCCTTGATCATCAGCACTGGTGCAGTCTTGCTGGGTATATTCACCTCAACAGTTTTGAGCATCTGATGCAGCTCTGCAAGTGTCTTCTCCATCCCATTCATATTGTAGATTATAGTGAACTGATCATATGACTTAGGCAATGAGTTGAGGATGATATCCCCAGCTAATTCATCACTCAAGGGGGATTCCAGACGAGCCAAGTGATCAACATATGCCTTCATTTTTAGCACATGAGCGCTAACTGATGTACCCTCTTGCATACGAGTGGTTATGAGTGATCTCATCACATCAAACCTCTCATGATGAGCCTTCTGTTGGAACATTTCCACCAGGTGCTCATTCATCTCATATGCCATCATGTCATCCATGGTCCTTTGAAGTTCAGGAATCATGGATGCTAACATTAAACATGAGACTTTCATGGAGTCATCAAAGTGCTTTGCATAGTTTCTATATGCAACAGTTTGTTGATTGATGGGTTCATCATGGACTGGCGTTTCAAGAACATACAGTTTGTTCTCCGCCTTGAGAACAATTTTCAAGTTGCGGTGCCAGTCCATGAAGTTGGAGTGGTTCAGTTTGTCCTTCTATAAGAAGGACTTGAGAGAGAATTGGGAGGAATTGTTTTCAGTTGACATCTACAAAATTCAAAATTAATTAATTAGTATTTTATGTTTTTAATATCTTAATTTAATATTATGACCCAAAAACAAAATTTTAATTAAGATGAGATCCCGATTCATCATATGACAGTGAATTGGCTTAAGCACTATCCACTGGTATGATTATGTAGGTAAACAACGATTGTTAATTGTGTCCACTACACAACTCTTCATTTGGGGTTATCGCTTAAAACGATGTATGTTTAACCCCAACTATACCCACTTGATGAACAAGCGATGTTTTGTCCTTTACTGTTAACTGTAACACCGGCCTATGTTACACAGGAAACACGATGATTACCTTCTTTCATGATGGACGCCCAGATGCAGGGTATAACACTAACATCTGGGTTCGATTTAGAATGAAGCGTTAACTCGTTAAGGGTGGCATAAAACATCAATTTAAAACTTTGGGATTTATTTTAATATTTACAAAAATATTTTGAATAACTCGTAGCATGAGGCGAGTCACACAATTATTTATAAAATCCGATTTTATATAATTCGTGATAATAGAAACTCCTTTCAACGCTCGCACGATATAGTTTTAAATACCCTATTAAACTATGTCGGTCGATTTATCGCGAATGATCTTGTTTTAAATATTAATAAAAACCTTTTATTAATTATACTTTTCAGTTTTATAAAACTTGTTTTAATAAAACCGTTGTCTTGATTGTGAAAATTTTATTTATTTTGGGTTATCTAGATTATTTACAATAAATAAAACACAACCACAAAACACAATAAAAAATAAACGAATCGAGCCCCTAATAGGTTGGCTGTTTCGTTTTAGCCAGAAACGAAACGAACTAGTCAAAAAGGGTTTCAAAAGCTAATTTTTGAAAGCTCCCACTTGACCCGCGATCTCTATCTTCATGGTACCTGTTCGCCATTTATCTTGATCTTGATCTTGTACTCGAAGGATTACAATAATAAATTTGAAAATACAATAAAACCAAATCTATTCTAATTCTATCTATTACATCGGACCCAATATCCACAACAAATTACAAATCAAAAATACTATTACATCGGATCCAATATCCAAAAAAAAAAAAATACAAATCAAAATAAAACCATAACCAACACAACCATGACAAAGGTCATAACCTAGGGCTCGATTCACATCACAATCCATAGACAACCAAAAGCTTTTGATCTTTTGTCAAAACAAATAATTTTTTGACAAATAAAACATAGATCAAAATTGTAACTTTACCATCTATACGCGTGTAACCTGGCTACCACTGTTGGGAATCATGGTATCAAAATATTAGCGGAAGCGGTTTATATAATTTACCAAAATCCGATTATATAAATTTGATTTATTAATCCGATTAATAAATATTCCCAATCAGGATCAAGGTTAAACGCGTATAAACAAGTAAACGGAATAAACAACCACAGAGGGTTTTAGTAATCAACCTTTGACGACTACACCGGAATTGTAACACGCGGGTTACAACGAATCCTCGCTAGTAGGAAGTTCACAACCGAGCACAAGATACCCGAGAGTAGAACCGGCCAAGAAGGAGGCGGTGGCAATGCTTGGTCGACGGCAAGAGGATGGCGGCCAAGCTAGGAGGGTGGCTAGGGTTTTATGTTTTTATAAAAGTGTGTCTAGGGTTTCCACCTTAAACATCCTTTTATAAAACCCAATCTTACATTAAGACCCTTTAAGATTATACAATTATAATCCTCTTAATAATAATCTAATTAATATTAAATCCCTCAGGTTTAAATTATTATTATTTCATAAATAATAATCTACATACTCGTGAACATATACAATTCGTGTACCAACGTGTAACTCTTCGGATCGTACCGAGTTAGTTACGTTGACTTTAATTAAGGTCGGACATACATATATCCAACAACGTTGAGGTGGCACTTATGTGTCGTGATAAAGCCCCTAGGGGCTTTATACCATACCCTTCAGCCTTAACGTGATTGATTCCAGACAAATAATTCAAGATGAGCGTGAAAGTGATTGATGTTCACTGTCACCCGTACACATGCTAGGTATTGTTTTCATTCACTATCAAGGGTAGTGGTGAAAGTGATTGATGTTCATTATTAACATGTATTCCATACAACTTACCATGTAGCAAAGTACTATGGATTCTATACAACTTATCATGTAGCGAAGACCATGGTCCATGGATAGACCCTATCCAATTAAATAAGTTGATAAAGAAATTCGTTGGTATTTTAGATAAATAAAGACATTGTGATTTTGAAGATAAAATAGTGAGACTATTTTATGTATTTTTCATAAATATGTTGTTTGGAGTCCACAAGTTTTAAAACGAATTTATTTTTAAAATGTTCTCCATGGTGTAAGTATTTGGACAAAACTCTAAGCTTGGAAACTCTCATATTACATGTTTTTAAGAGTTTTTGAGAAAAACAAAACAAAAAACAAAAAAAACGCTAAGAGGATATTTAAAAATAATAATAAACAAGTTTTGCTCAGCACGACTGTAAATGTGTTACATATGACTGTACATATGTTACACAACAACTTGTTTATTTTTATCTTTTTAATTTGGTCGGCGCTTTTTTTATCTTTTTCGCTCAAAATCCTTAAAAACATGTATATTACATATGTGATTTTTTTTTTCAAAATAAAAAAATGTCGGAATGTTAGAATTTCCTAGGTTTTCTCAATAACTATGGGTTTCCTAAATAACCTTTCCTGCTCTCCATAAATATCAAAGAAAAGATTTATTAGAAATTTAAGTTGTTAAAATGATTGTAGGCTACGTTCACGAATCATTACGGTTTCGCTTTCGTGACCAAGGTACGGACTCTATAACAATTATACATGACTTAACGAACTACTAATTACAAGACACACCGGATATGATTATGTGACTTAGCGAATGTGATTATATGAATTAGCGGACATGATTATGTGACTCGGCGAATATTATGTGACTCAACAAATTGTATGACTTAGCAATTACGTGACTCAGCGATATAATGTGACTCAACGAATATTATGTGACTCTGCGAATATTATGTGACTTAGCGAATTATATGACTTATCGAGTTTTGATTTACCGTATAAGAATTAATTGATACAATACTTTATAATAGGGTAAATTACACTTTTCGTCATTTATGTTATTAGATTGCAATTGATAGCCTTTAACTTCAATAATTATAGTCACAGTCTTTTATTTGGAAAACTCATTACTAGCTACTCATTGTCTTGGTTTACAAGAACATCTAATTATTGTCATGGTTTACAAAATTTAATAAATCTATGACATTCTTTTTTTGTGTGTCATCTTTTTAACTTCATAAAAACAACACTATCAAAATGTGTATGTCAAGTTTAAACTCTTTTTGTGTCATATTTTTATCATGTCATGTTATATTTTTTTAACACTAGGTATAACCCGGTGTATTACACAAGTTAAATAATAAAAATATCAAATAGTTAACAAGGAAGATTTTAACAATTATAATACTATATTTTTTGGAAGCTTTTCAGATGTAGATATCCGAACAAAATTTTGTGTCGTGTATCACTACTAAAAAAGACCTTTGATGACACGCAAACTATGTGATATAAGCAAAATGCACATGTTTTTATGATCAAATTAATCCCATTTTTTATTGGTTTTGTTAAAAAATATATTTGAAATAGACTTTTTTTTTGTTTTTTTTTTTTTCAGGATTAAGCGAACCTAAATTGAACAACGGAAGCAATTTGGTCAGTGTGAATTCGGTTTGTTACAGTATCGCTACTCGCTATAGTAATGGAAAGAGAAAACCTTACATCGATCGAAAACAATAAGAACAAATATCAATACTGGTACTAAACAACATCGGTAATGGTACCTACAGTATATTTGTTTTTATGGTTTTCGTTTCGAAAATCTTTTCGTTTATACAACTCTTTCTTGGACGATAATTGAATATTGGTACGAGTATCATGACAATATGAATCAATCGACACCGTTCGAACAACATCGATGTCGTACCAGTGTTCGTTTTTATCGTTTGTATTCGATGTAAAACACGTGTTGATTTCTATACCGAGTACATGTATCGTACCGGTACTATAACGAACCAAACCGATACCGATCCAATTCATGCGGAAACGTACCGTCAAAACGGGAGGAAAAATAATTTGGAATGTTAAAAAAACATAGATATGGATTTAGAATTTATTTTTAAAAGTTAACGAACACGAAAAATTCAAATTAAATGATCTTTAAAAAGATATACTGATCCGAAATCTCCAACTCCCACTCTTAAAGCATGGTTAGACTTGGTGGGTCATAATAAATATAACGAATAGTATTAGTAGCTGTAATAACTGTAATATATAAGCCTTCAAATACTTGCAAATTTCATTCCATCAACATACAGAATCAAATGAGTGAAATGTTTAGAAAGGGGAAATCCCTTATTCTTGTTATATGTTTGCAATTGGGATATGCAAGATTCGATGTTCTTGCGAAAGTTGCTTTAAACTATGGAATGGGTACGCCCCAATGTGATGTCCTGGAATGTTGATGTCCAGATTTTCTACCGCCTATCAAACATCCGCCCCGTTTGCTTATGTTTATCGCATACTTCATACTTCATCTGATGAATTGATGGTAATAACCTCGTCACCGAAATTTTCCTCAGACTTGTTACCCACGATTTGTTTTTCCCGTGCTATATGCTCATGGATAGAAATGGACGGAAGTTTGTGACTAGACCTGGCAAACGGGTCGGTTCGGGTTGGGTCGGGTCATGGGTCAAAACGGGTCAATTACAAAAAAGGGTTGTTTTGGTTCGGGTCAAAACGGGTTCGGGTCGGAACAGGTTCGGGTTGAAACGGGTTCGGGTCAAAACGGGTTTCGGGTCGTGTCGGGTTGGTTAAAAAGAATTGAACTTTTGGTTCATCACCTAAGCCACTGAACCTCAAATGGAAAACAAAAAAGAAATGAACTTTCGGTCATGGTTAAGATAGCGATCAACCTAATGCAAAACAGAGGAACATCAAATAACTTATATAGTCTTAAAATGTTGGAAAAAAATAAGTTTCCGCTCGTGTCAACTCAATTTGACCGTATTCATTCTTGCGGGTCAAAGAATTACTTGTTTTTGACCCGTCCCCAATATCCGGGTATGTTTGGGAAACGTCCCCAGGTCGTCCCCTACGCGTTTCCGTCCCCGAGCCGTCCCCGGGACAGGTAGTCGATGTAAGATGTCGTCCCCGTGCTTCATAGTATTCAAGAACCTGAGAGGTTGAACAATCAGGTAAAATCCAAAATAATTGACCAACAAATTACCACAATCAAACATGGAAATCACTGTCTAGAACATCAAATACACATATATAGCATCAAAGTCCAATCAAATCATAACAAACCAACTCATAATGTGGGAATATTGTAACTGCAACAGTTATGAGCTTCGAAGATGCAAAATCAAATAACCAAAACTCACATTTCATCTCACAATGTAAAATCAAATAACTGCAACAATCAATAGGTTCAAACTCACATTATAACTCGTAAACTGATTAAAAAAACACTTTCAAATACATTTAAGCAATTCAACAAACACTTGGTGAGCAAGGATGGTGGGGCATAAACAGTGAAATAAACTGCTACAAATATTATTGAAGAAGATGATTAATTGATTGAAAAGTTTACCTCTAGGGTTTGAGATGGATATAGAAGATGATTAATTGATTATAGATCACAGGGTCTAATGGATTGTTTCAACACAAATCTACAAATGAACAATTGTTTATCTGAATCTAATCATCGAAAATATGATACGAAATCTGGTTCGGATTTTACTGATGAAAGGATACTGTGTCAGCAAACTAAGATTTTAGATATGAATCGAACAAGAGACCCAATGATTTCAGAGATGAATTGAACGATTTCAGATGCTAGATTGAGCAGAAACGATTTCAGTCATTACTCTTCATTCGTTCAAATGTGATTTCAAAGACCCGCTTGATTTCTTATTCAACCCTGTTTCACCCGTTCTGATTTTTCTCTTGACCCGTTCTAACCCGTTTCAGCCTTTTCATCTTTTTAATTTCACCCATTTTGACCCATCAAAAATATTATTAAACCCAAAACAACCCAGTAACCTAATATTCTGACCCAAAAGGACCCAAAATCAACTTAATGGGTTACTTTTGCCAGGCCTATTTGTGACCATTGCTTTTACCCCAAACAACCATATAAAGGCCTGCAACTATGACAACTGCTCCAAGAACCCTATGACAACATAAAGTTAGCGGTCGTCGTATGTTTGGGTAAAATGGTAAATAATTAAGAACTGTTATATTTTTTTACCTTCCTAGATATGTTTTCTCGGCTAGAAAAATCGATCCCATGAAAGCTACAATTATCATACATAACGGGTTAAATGCACACAAAAACCGGACCTCTTTCTTTCATAATGATCCCTTGGACGTAGTAAGCAACACCTGAACATATTATCCCCTCGCATATTATCCCCTAACCAATAACCGGCCTGCCCAAAAAAAAAAAACATAGATTAGTTATCTAACCATAACATCGTATTACTTGCCCGTTGTTATCGAGAAAAGAAAAACTTACTCCAAGAGTGCAAGTAGCATAAGCTTGACGAAAATAGAGACTGTCATCTTTGGCCATGTTTTCCTTTAACAAGACTAATAATTAGCGAAAAGTAGTGAACTATAACAGAAAGAACGAAGAAATCATGTGAGGGAGGGAGGGAGAGACCTGCCCAGAACAATGGCGAAAGGGACCATAACTATGAAGGCACTAGCATGGCAATAAACAACAAATACATAGCTACTCATTCCATCGTTTAAAGCAACTTTAGCAAGAACATCTAATCCTGCGTAACCTAATTGCAGACGTATTGTTAGAATAAGGGATTTCCCCTTTCTACACATTTCACTAATTTGTTTCTGCATGTTTTGTTCTTCTAAGGCTTGTAGGAAATAGCTTATCTATCCACCCTCTTATGTCTATATATAAGCTTTCAAACTGCTGGTTATCTTATTCCATACCAAACATGCCTTAAATAGAATAGCATCCAAATAACAAACTAAAAAGACTCCCATAGCTATTACCTTACTGATTCAATAGGAAACTCTCTAACAAACTAATACCAAGTCCATGAACATGTGCCTAAAACACTAAACTAACAATAACTTGCTAAAACACTAAAAACATGTGCCTAAAATCAAGACTTCTGCTGACCCCTGTTGACCCGAATCGACTTCTAACCCGCTACTCATTTGACCGAACAATCAAGATTACACCCAACATACCCTCCACTTCTATCTTGGCTTTTTCTTTTTCTGTTTCTTTTTTTAGGATTCAGCAAGTAATCCAACAGTTACTGAAACTTTTTGATAAAATCATTTTTTAATGTAAACTGACGCCTAGGCTATTAACATTGATTAAATTGAGAAATTAAGTTAATTATTTATTTTTATTATACTCTGATAGGTTATTAGAATTTATAATAATGATATTTTTTTCCGTAAATACCATAATTTAGAGATATATAAAAAACTAAATTATATGTGTGTGTATTCTAATATATTTAAGAAATGTTGTTTAATTAGTAACATGGTTATTTTTTATCGAAAGAAATAGATTGTTAAGCTATAGTCATAATAGTAATATTGATTTAAAAAATATATATATTAAGGTAAGTAACAAAGAATCTTTGTTCATTTTATTTATACTTTGCCCACAATTATTATTCTATTAGCTTAAATAATGTTTTGTTTATTGTTTTTTGGTTTTATGTACATCATTATGTGAAAAAAATACAAAACTATAAACTTTTGTTAAATAAACGAGTCGTGAGCTAGCTCGAGCATTTGACGAGCCGAGCCCGAGCCCAACTTTCCGGCTAGTTAAGAAAAAATGAGCCAGCTCGGCTCGATTTTTAAACGAGCCGAGCCTGAGCCCAACCTAGTTCGGTTCGGCTAGGCTCATTTAAAGCCCTATCTAGAAGTGTCCCTTTAACCAGTGTCATAAGCATGGCTCCTGCAACCCCGTTGTGAGCGTTCCGATTACTTTAGCCTGGCTCCGGATACTCTTCGGTTTCACCACCTCAAGCCTGAGTCAACCACAATTCACCAATATTTTGTCAATATCCTGATAAAATCGTAAACCTATCTTTCTTTAGTTATAATAAATATAACAAATAGTATTAGTAGCTGTAATATATAAGCCTTCAAATACTTATAAATTTCATTCCATCAACATACAGAATCAAATGAGTGAAATGTTTAGAAAGGGGAAATCCCTTATTCTAGTAATACTAATAGTAATAGTAATAGTAGGAGAAAGTCAATTAGTCAAAGATCTGTTGTATAAATAGGAGAAGTTGTATTGTAAGGAGGGCATTCAGAAATCAACCATTGAAGATTCAATCTTGAACACGAACCCACATCAGTAAGCTATTTCCTTCCTGCAAGCCTACTTACAAGAACAAAATATGCAGAAACAAATGAGCGAAATGTGGAGAAAGGGGAAATCCCTTATTCTAACAATATGTCTGCAAGTTACTTATGCAGGATTAGATATCCTTGCTAAAGTCGCTTTAAATGAAGGAATGAGTACGCCCCAATGTTGATGTCCTGATTTTCTACCGCCTATCAAACATCCGCCAAGAACATCTAATCATGCGTAACCAAATTGCAGACATATTGTTAGAATAAGGGATTCCCCTTTCTACCACATTTCACTAATTTGTTTCTGCATGTTTTGTTCTTCTAAGGCTTGTAGGAAATAGCTTACCTATCCACCCTCTTATGTCTATATATAAGCTTTCAAATACTCTATATATTATTATTATTATTATTATTATTACTATTATTATTATTATTATTATTATTAATTATTATTATTATAATAGACATATAATGACCGACTAGTAGGGGGCCCGCGCGATGCGGCAGGGCATCCTTTTGCATTGTGGTATTCGTTTATGTAGTTTACTTATTCGTATAATGTATAATATGTTTACAAAATTTTATTATGTATTTTTTCTAAAAGATTTCAGGTTAGTAGCGTCAGTTGATGGATAAACGTCATAAGCATTACACATTTCTAGTAAATAATAATAATACAAGAAATCGGAACATAAGTCATTTGTAAATTTGTTGCATGATTAAGAAATTCTTTGTAAAGACGTTAACATGAACAAGGAACGTAACGACCCATCCTTCTAATATCATGCGTTTCATGTTTGCTTCATAGGCAAACACGCGTTGTTCATTCTTACCTGTCATACCCACAACATGTCATTGTTTCTATTTTCACAATAAAAACGGAATTTATTTTTTTTTGTAAAAATATTTATATTGATTTAGGCATTTATTTCTTCATAAAAATTGAGAGACCAGAAAATCATTTTTATTTTCGTATTAGTCAATCAACTGACTAAATGAAGATACATTTAGACCACGCATTAGATCGATCCTTGTCTTGCAACTTACATATTACATAAATTTTAAGTCACTTTAGTTAACAAATATAAATATAAATACAATACAAATTTCTAACAACCAAACAACTTAAGTATACACCCAAAAACATAAGTTAGATAATAGCTACTACCCAACCTAAGACACTTAAAAACAACTTCAAGGAACTCTTAAGATGCTTTGGGTAATCACAACCCAAACCTAGATCACAAAAAGAAACTTAAATAGCCAGATTATACTCTCAAAACCTGCACACATGTTCTACTATGTGAGAAATTTCATTGATATACTCCACTCAGGTAAATCAAACTTAACTAAATGATAAGAACAAGATCATCTTTATCACTAAAAAAAGGATCTCCATTTCCCGTATTCATCCTCGACACGCATTTCCAATGAAGTCTATACAAAGTTTTTTTAAATTATCAAGAAAATGACCACTAAATGAAGTGATGCTTTGTGCCATAATCAGATGGCATTCATAGCCAATCTAAGTACCTACACCAAATCAATATCTCATAACAATTATTCTCTTCCCCAAGGGTATTATTGTCTTTTTACACTTGCATACCAAAAACTAAACACAAATGCATTGGTGACAAGATTATACTTCAGTATTTTGGAAATCATCTGAGGTTTTGGCTCGATACCTTCGTGGACTTCTTGAAGTATGTCATGTATGACTATATCCAAAATCCTAATCTCTTAATTTTTCAATTATTTAGATGATGTCATGTATGACTATATCAGATGTATTTATGAAAGTAAATAAACACAACAGGAAATCAAATTAAACAATTTCTCTATATGTCTTAACTATATAACATCCATAACATATTACTCAGTTAAAATCACATAAAAATCTATATTTCTGGAATAACCTAACAACATCCATATCCAACAGACTTCTACAAACAGAAACTATAAACAATATCAAAATCAACAACACAAAAAGATCTCAAAACTCAAAAACTCATCGTTTCTACAAAAACAGAAACTAAACAATATCAAACTGCTGGTTATCTTATTCCATACCAAACATGCCTTAAATAGGGTAGCATCCAAATAACAAACTAAAAAGACTCCCCTAGCTATTACCTTACTGATTCAATAGGAAGCTCTCTAACAAACTAATACATTAAATAGAGTAGCATCCAAATAACAAACTCAAAAGCCTCCCCTAGCTATTACCTTACTGATTCAATAACTCTCTAACAAACTAATACGTTAAATAAGGTAGCATCCAAATAACAAACTCAAAAGACTCCCCTAGCTATTACCTTACTCATTCAATAGGAAGCTCTCTAACAAACTAATACATGAAATAGGGTAGCATCCAAATAACAAACTCAAAAGACTCCCCTACCTATTACCTTACCGATTCAAAAGACTCATCGTTTCTAACTAATCAAACAACATATAATCAATCAATCTATATACAAATTCACTAAAAACACAAAATATAATAACAATTTAAACCTTCGGATCCATAATCAACAAACTTCTGCAAACAAAAACTATCAACATCAACAACACAAATCACAAAAACTCAACGTTTCTAGCCAATCGAACAACATATAATCAATCAATCAATCCATACAAATTCACCAAAAATACAAAATATCATAACAACTTAATCTGCAAACAAAAACTATCAACACAAATCACTCAAAACTCATAAACTCAACGTTTCTAGCCAATCGAACAACATATAACCAATCAATCCATACGAATTCGCTAAAAAACAAAATACCACAACAAATTAAACCTTCGGATGAGGAATAACATGATCCGGCACGTCCCAAGCCGATCGAGGCCGTTTTCGCAGTCGTTTATCTAAATTGTGGTGCGGAAATTCGACAGTCCTTTGCGTCTCCATCACGTAACTCGATCTAAGATGCTAGGGTTTGAAAAAATGTATAGATACAGCAGATGAATTGAAGAGATTTGTGCAGATTTTGTTTGTTTGAGTCGCAGAAACCCTAGGTTTAATTGAAATTTGGGTAAGAAAGGTATAAGCTTCGTACATTTTTTTTTCTAGTTAATCAACTGTATGTATTTCGGTTGTGGTTTCACTTTGCTATTAAGTTGTGTATACTGTTCAGTTGTGTATATTTTGTTATGGTGTTGCAGAGCATTTGGCAATTTTGGACTGCACAGAGAAACTATAGATTTTTTTAACCGTAAATTTAGATCACTAACGGACCACTGGAATATCATTGTGTCATCAGCGGAACCATCCGATCATATTCATCTCTACTAGACCATAATGCTTATACACCAATTCAGGAGGAAACCCAATAGATAAATATGGGTTTATGTGTTTTTTTATGTGCTTAGGTTACTAAAACTCCTTTTTGTGTATAGTGAGTGTTTGGGATGGGTGCTACTTTCTACACCCCCCTAATTACTTTTTACACCCCCCTCCTCTCACATACTTACAGGTGGGGCCCGCATGGGACCGGCAGTTTTCCTCTCACAAGGGAGGGTATAATCAGGAGGGGGTGGGGGTGTGTTTAGAATCAGCCTTTGGGATTCCTTTTGAAAATGATTTTTGGAGCTAAGAAGGACTTTTGAGAAGAAAAAGAATCCCAAACACCATGAAAGAAGGATTTTTGAAGCTGATTATGACTTCAAAAAGGAGAAAAGAAGAAGTCAGGATTTCTTACTTATTGCTTTTGAGAAAGAATTTTAAGAAAGAGAAGTTGAAAAGGAATCCCGAACACCCCCGTAGTTTATATTATATTAAATCGGGCAATGTTGGTTTCATCTTTTATTGTGTCTTTCGTCTTAAACATTATTGACCTAATCAAGTTTTTAAGATTGAAAATCTTTATTGATCGACTAAACTTTAATAAAGTACATTAGGCACTATCCTCAACATATGTGTGCACACATCACATGGTGACCGTGACATATTTATATGAGAGAGAAATCATCCAATCACCTAGTCACTTGTAGTAACCATGTATGTAATAAAATTAACTCTAATTTTAGTTGTTTAGTAATTAGAATCAGTTCTGGATTTTAGCATGTGCAAGAGGTGTGACTGTATAGGATCCATTACCCTAGGGGCCAAATTTTGTATAAGGAAGCTACCACAAAGTTGTGGTATCAAAAACAAACTATTTGTAAATAGAGTAGTAGTTAATCAACTATATTTCGGTTGTGGTTTCACTTTGCTATTAAGGGGCTGTTTGGTAGACTCTTAATGACCATTCAGATGCTACCTCTTAATGGTTTAAAACCTCTGAATGAATAAGAGGTAACCTCAAGTCTGAATAGTTAAGAGGTAACCTCTGAATGGTAAATCATCACATGTCACATTCTCCTTCTTTCTCATAGGTAAAATTCTTAATGGTTTCATTAAGAGGTAGCCTCTTAATGACCATTCAGATGCTACCAAACAGCCCCATTTGTGTATACCGTTCTCTTGTGTATATTTTGTTATGGTGCAGAGCACTTGGCAATTTTGGACTACACAGAGAAACTATAGATTTTTTTAACCGTAAATTTGGATCACTGACGGATCACTGGAATATCATTGTGTCATCAGCGGAACCACACGATTGTATTCACATCTACCAGACTATAATGCGTATACACCAATTCAGAAGGAAACCCAATAAATAAATATGGGTTTATGTGTTTTTTATGTGCTTAGGTTACTAAAACTCCTTTCTGTGTATGGTGGATGTTTGGGATTCCTTTCGAAAAGGACTTTTGGAGCTAAGAAGGACTTTTGGAGCTAAGAAGGACTTTTGAGAAGAAAAAGAATCCCAAACATTATTTGAGAAGTACTTTTGAAGTCAAAAGAAATCCCAAATATTATGAAAGAAGGACTTTTGAAGCTAATTATGACTTCAAAAAGGAGAAAAGAAGAATTCAGGATTTAATCTTTTATTGTTTCTTTCGTCTTAAACATTATTGACCTAATCAAGTTTTTAAGATTGAAAATCTTAATTGATCGACTAAACTTTAATAAAGTACATTAGGCACAATCCTAAACATATGTGTGCACACATCACATGGTGACCGTGACATATTTATATGAGAAAGAAATCATCCAATCACCTAGTCACTTGTAGTAACCATGTATGTAATAAAAATTAACTCTAATTTTAGCTGTTTAGTAATTAGAATCAGATCCGGATTTGGGCATGTGCAAGAGGTGTGACCGTATAGGATCCATTACCCTAGGGGCCAAGTTTTGTAAGAGGAAGCTACCACAAAGTTGTGATGTCAAAAACAAACTATTTGTAAAATAGAGTAGTAGTTTAGGGACTAAATTTATCATTTGTAAAATAAACTAAACTTTGCTATGCTGATTCTTAATTGCTTGCTAAATGGTTCTAAGCTTTAAATCGTGATTACTTGATCTTGAATCCCCTTTTTTGTAGTATTGGTTTAAGTTTATTTCTAAACAATATAATAAAGATGGTCAACAATCCATTTATCAAGGACACCCATGAGTTTATGTTTTTATCGAGCTTCTTGTAAAGCCTCTAAGACAATCATGTGTATATTTTACATTTTTACTTATCAAGTCAAGTGTTACGTTTGTCATAGCTTAATATTATTTAAAAGATGAATAAATATTATCTAATAAGATATCAAATATTGGCAAACATGTATATCATCAATGAGAATAAAAATAAATAACATTTTGATCACATCAAAAGAATTTAAACTCGAAAAAATGAATTGCTCGAGTAGAAGAATCATGAAAGAAAGAAAACATAACACTGAAAATTTTGGATTGGCTGAGGGGAACGTGTGACATAGGATCAAAATTTAATTAATGTATTTAAGGTTAAAATAAACAGTTGAATTTAGAAAAATAAATTTAATTTAAATATTGTTTTTCAATAATCACAAATCCTTAAAATCTACTTATAAAATCCATCTAATACTTATTTTGTGGCCTATTGGTTGAGAGGCTTGGGTTCTCTGTTCTCCAATGGAGACCCAAGTTCAATCAGCACTTGTGTCACTTTAATGGATTAGACAATGATGGATAGAGTCTGGCCTTCTTGCCGAGGTGTCAAGCTCTATCCTGAGCCCACCTGGGTTTTCGTCCCACCATACGTTATACCAGAGAGTATTCAACTTTTGTGATGACATAACGTCTGTCAAGTGTTGTATAATTGGTCTAGAACAAGTAATTTCAAAGAAATTAACAAACCTGGAACCCGAATTGAAATTGCAAAATTATGATAAAACCTGGATTAATCTCTGAAACGTATGAGAACTATCAGATAAATCTATTTATGGGTTACACGCAATAATTTATCAGATTAGACAGAGATCACTCTTAAAGAAATTAGATTTGATTGAGACTTGTGAAGAATTGTAACCGTATGCCTTTTCTTCTTTTTGCATTCCACTTTTTCCTTTTTGATCAAGAGATTTTAGTTATCTGCCAAGACTTCTTTTTGGATAAAAGTTGAGTGTGAATTTGTATTTCCAAACTCCAGTATAAAACAATATAGCCTTATGTTTTCTTGAGTCTCCTTTTAACTATAATGTCCCTCTTCAATACTAATTTTTATTCACAAAAGGTGTTAGAGACATGCTACATGTGCTGAAAAGATATTGCATGCTTGATGATGAATATTAAATGTTATACAGCCATTTCCACTTTAACAAAGTTTCCAGTTAGAACTTGTGTATGAAAGAAAAATTTAATGAAGTGTCTATTGTGTTCTATTTGAATTTAATTTATGTCTTTTTTTAATCTTTTTTTCGTATTTTTAATTCTAAACTATTCATGGGCCGATTTAGATAATTACTTTCCTAAATGGGTTGAATAAGGCTACTCGAGTTATACAATGCATCTGAATTGGTCACTCATAAAACCAGCTTAGTTAGGTATTATTAATTATTATTATTATTATTATTATTATTATTATTATTATTATTATTATTATTATTATTATTATTATAACATACATATAATGACCGACTAGTAGGGCACCCGCGCGATGCGGCGGGGCATCCTTTTGCGTTGCGGTATTCGTGTACGTAGTTTACTTGTTCGTATAATATGTTTACAAAATTTTATTATGTATTTTTCTAAATATATACATAAATAAACGGGTATATATTTATTTCGCCAAAAAATATATATACAATATATAAATGGGTCCCATGACTTTCCGCCCCTCCGGAGCTTTGGGTCAAGCTCAGCTGTTTCTTAGATGCATATGTCATTGCGCCCATCGCCGTTTTATACACCGTTCGGCCATAACTCATCCCGAACCCACTGCATTACTACACCCATCAACATCCGTTTCCTCTTGTTGAACCGTGACGGTTGAGAACTTGAAGATCAATTTCGAAACCGGCACTGGAAAAGTTAGTGTTTTGACGGTTGAAGTTTGATTGTCCGGTTTACTAAAATTTTGTTTCCATATCAACCATATTGATAATTTCGATTGAAGGTTTCGTGTTTACTAAAATTTTGTTTCTGTAGCATCATCAAATATTGATAGCAATTCAAGAGTATGAAATTAAAAATTAAACCTAAATGTATTTAAAATAATCACCAAGAGTATGAAATTAAAAAATGAACCTAAATGTAATTCAAGTTGAGCGAGTGTGATTCGAATCAAGTGATGGAAGTGGTTTCAAAGAAGGGAAGATCGATATGGTAAACATATAATTGTTAAATCATAACTAACAAACAAAACTACTATGATTAACAATAACTTGGTAAACATATAATAAATAGTCACACACTTAACTAAAAGAAACAAAACAAATAATAAAGATACGACCCAACCCCATGCATGCCGAACCCAAACACGCCTATCAAACATCAGCCGGCTGAATCTCATCATGTTCATCGCAAATTTCATCAGATGTTTTGATAGCAATAACCTGGTCGTTGCAATTTGTCTTAGACTCTTCACCCAATATTTGGTTTTCGGGTGTTGTATGCTCATCCATAGAAAGGGACGGATCTTTGTGCTCCTGATCCTTGCTTTTACCCCAATCGACCATATAAAGCCCCACAACTATGACAACTGCTCCTAGAACCCTGGAGAACATAAAGTTAGCGGTTATGGTAAAATGGTAAATAATTAACAACTGTTATATTTTTCTACCTTCTTCCTAGGTATGTTTTCTCGGCTAGAAAAATCGATCCCGTGACAGCTACGACTATCATACACAATGGGTTAAATGCAGTCACAAAAACCGGACCTCTTTCTCTCATAATGCTCCCTTGGACGTAGTAAACAGCACCTGAACATATTATAGCCCAAACTGCAGGGTTCCCCCTCTCCATGATCAACGTCGCTATAGCACCCTCGATTGTCGCCAATAAGCATATCCAAGCGGTCATAGCCAGCTCGTCCGGATATGACTTTAGTGTAATTGCCTACACATTACAAATAAACACATTAATTAATTATTAATAATATTTATATTAAACATATATATTCTTACTTGTAGAATCACGAAGCATGACCAACCGAAACATCCGATCACGATCATAATGGCGCCCTTGAGGGAGAGCTGTAGATCTACGCCATTATGCATTTCTTCCTTTTTATTTGTTCTTCCCTTTGTCCAAAACAGCTCTAGAAGTGGTCCTTTAACAAGTGTCATTATCATGGCCGTTGTGAGAGTTCCTGCAACTTTAGCCTGGCTCCGGATACTCTTTAGGTTCACCACCTCAAGCCTGAGTCAACCACAATTCACCAATATTTTGTCAATATCCTGATAAAATCGTAAACCCATATCTTTCTTGTATTTTAAATGTTTTTTTTTCTTGCCTTAGAATCCAAGCAGGAAGAACGTTGGACATTGAAACTGTGAATGTTGCTGTTGTAGCCCTCATTCCGAGAATATAGAGATTCTGACCAATAACCGGCCTGCCAAACAAAAAAAAAAAAAATAGATCAGTTATTCAGTTATCTAACCATAACATTGTACCATTGTTATCGAGAAAAGAAAAACTTACTCCAAGAGTGCAAGGATCATAAGCTTGATGAAAATAGAGACCGTCATGTTTCGCCATGAATTCCTGCCAAGAACAATGGCAAACGGGGCCATAACAACTAAGGCACTCGCATCATGGCGATAAACAACGAAGACGTAACTGCTCATGCCTTCATTTAAAGCCACTTTAGCAAGGATATCTAATCCTGCATAAGCTACTTGCAGACATATTGTTAGAATAAGGGATTTCCCCTTTCTCCAGGAAATAGCTTACTGATGTGGGTTCGTGTTCAAGATTGAATCTTCAATGGTTGATTTCTGAATGCTCTCCTTACAATACAACTTCTCCTATTTATACAACAAGATCTTTGACTAATTGACTTTCTCCTATCACTATTACTATTATTATTATTATTACTATTATTACTACTACTACTGATTATTATTATTATTATTATTATTATTATTATTATTATTATTATTATTATTATTATTATTATTATTATTATTATTATTATTATTATTCATACGCTTCAGTTACTTAAAATACAAACATAAGAAAACAATATACAAACAGTAGAAGTGTTTTTTTCCTAAAAAGGTGCAGTTGGAAAAATTATTTATCTAAATGGGTACTTTGAAAAGTATTTACCGATGTTTTTTAAAAACTTGCCTTTTCTAACTCCTAATCTTATTGGGTAACATAATTTCTATTTAAAAACAATGTTCTTTAACAAGAGTTAAGAAATAAGCTTCTAATAAAACTAAAAACATACTGCTGGATCATGAAATTTTATGAAAAGGTTCCTTTTCATAATTTCTTTTGTTGATTTAAGCGTTTTCTTTTGCTTTTATTAAAGCGTTTTTTAATATAAAAGTCTATATTCTTTTATAAATATTCTATTAGTTTTCTTATAAATACTTTTTTTAACAAATTTAAAAAAAATTATACCTAACTTTTAAATACATTTTTAAATTATTAATATTATTATTATTATTATTATTATTATTATTATTATTACTACTACTATTACTATTTCTATTATTATTACTATTCCTATTATTATTATTATTACATACATATAATGACCGACTGGTAGGGGGCCCGCGTGATGCGGCGGGGCATCATTTTGCATTGCGGTATTCGTTTATGTAGTTTACTTATTCGTATAATATGTTTACAAAATTTTATCATGTATTTTTTCTAAAAGATTTCAGGTTAGTAGCGTCAATTGATGGATAAACGTCATAAGCATTACACATTTCTAGTAAATAATAATACAAGAAATCGGAACATAAGTCGTTTGTAAATTTGTTGCATGATTAAGAAATTCTTTTAAGTCACTTTGGTTAATAAATATAAATATAAATACAATACAAATTTCTAACAACCAAACAACTTCGTTATACACCCAAAAACATAAGTTACATAATAGCTACCACCCAACCTAAGACACTTCAAAACAACTTTAGGGAACTCTTAAGATGAATCACAATCCAAACCTAGATCACAAAAAGAAACTTAAATAGCCAGATTATACTCTCAAAACCTGCACACATGTTCTACTATGTGAAAAATTTCATTGATATACTCCACTCAGGTAAATCAAACTCAACTAAATGATAAGAACCAGATCATCTTTATCACTAAAAAAAGGATCTCCTTTTCCCGTATTCATCCTCGACACGCATTTCCAATGAAGTCTATACTCTATACAAAGTTTTTTTTTAATTATCAAGAAGAAGTGATGTTTTGTGCCATAATCAGATGGCATTCATAGCCAGTCTAAGTACCTACACCAAATCAATATCTCATAACAATTATTCTCTTCCAAAGGGTATTCTGGTCTTTTTACACTTGCTTACCAAAAACTAAACACAAATGCATTGGTGACAAGATTATACTTAAGTTGCTTAAATGTATCAGCCTCTCCATCAAGATAAGATGGATCTAGTATCTTTAATTATACAAATTCAGTATTCTGGAAATCAAATATTTTCGCTTAAATTTATAAAAAAATGTACACACCTAGGCCAAGATTATATATGTGGTGGCCAGTTGGCGTAAAAAAAAGAACAGTGCAATTATCTGAGGTTTTGGCTCGATACCTTCGTGTACTTCTTGAAGTATGTCATGTACGACTATATCCAAAATCCTAATCTTTCAATTTTTCAAATAATTAGATGATGTCATGTATGACTATATCAGATGTATTTATGAAAGTAAATAAACACAACGGGAAATCAAATTAAACAATTTCTCTATATGTCTTAACTATATAACATCCATAACATACTACTCAGTTAAAATCACATAAAAATCTATAAACAGACTTCTACAAACAGAAACTAAACAATATCAAAATCAACAACACAAAAAGATCTCAAAACTCAAAAACTTATCGTTTCTACAAACAGAAACTAAACAATATCAAACTGCTGGTTATCTTATTCCATACCAAACATGCCTTAAATAAGGTAGCATCCAAATAACAAACTAAAAAGACTCCCCTAGCTATTACCTTACCAATTCAATAGGAAACTCTCTAACAAACTAATACATTAAATAGAGTAGCATCCAAATAACAAACTCAAAAGCCTCCCCTACCTATTACCTTACTGATTCAATAGGAAACTCTCTAACAAACTAATACATTAAATAGAGTAGCATCCAAATAACAAACTCAAAAGACTCCCCTAGCTATTACCTTACTGATTCAATAGCAAACTCTCTAACAAACTAATACCAAGTCCATGAGCATGTGCCTGAAACACTAAACTAACAATAACTTGCTAAAACACTAAAAAGATGTGCCTAAAATCAAGACTTCTGCTGACCCCTGTTGACCCGAATCGACTTCTGACCCGCTACTCATTCGACCGAACAATCAAGATTACACCCAACATACCCTCCACTTCTATCTTGGCTTTTTCTTTTTCTGTTTCTTTTTTTAGGATTCAGCAAGTAATCCAACAGTTACTGAAACTTTTTGATAAAATCATTTTTTTTTAATTTAAACTGACGCCTAGGCTATTAACATTGATTAAATTGAGAAATTAAGTTATTTATTTATTTCTATTATACTCTGATAGGTTATTAGAATTTATAATAATGATAATGTTTTTCGTAAATAACATAATTTAGAGATATATAAAGAATTGATTCTGTTTTTAATTTCTTTCGCATTTTTTTCTTTCACTTACTTTTTCTAAAAATCCAAGCATGACGATGACGTGGCGGCATCATTGCCAATTGCCACTAGTAAATACTTACAATACATATATGATAACGATAGTCAAACCAATTCTGTATTTGCACACAACTGCAAAAATTAAACACGCTTACACCACAATCACTTTAGTTTCTACAACCACATTAAAGAAAATAAAAGATTAAAACCTACCGTGACCCACCAACATCATGGCTAGCAAGCGTCTGTAGAACATCCATTTCAATCATGGCGGCTTCACGATACTTGTTTATTGAACGGACAGCTTTAATTGCTACAGGCTCTTTCTTTTCGTTGTCCAAACACTCCAAAACTTGCCCGAAAGTACCTAAGTCGGGTTCATTAACACAATTTCCAAAAGAAACAAGTTAAGTTATTGATCAAGACAGAAAAATAAACAGAAGAGTGAAGTACACGGATGGTCCCAGTGGTTGACCAAAATTTTGGATTTAGTCCCAGCTTTTTTAAGGTACACGGATAGTCCCCATTTTTTGCCAAAAGTACATGGATTGTCCCAGTGGTATGCATGGTTTTAAAAAACGCTTGAGGCGTGCGCGGCCAAAAAACAAGTCTGAGGCGCGCCTCATGGGGTTTTTACTGCATATGCGCCTCAGAGGGGTTGAGGCGCTAAGAAAGGCTGTGCCTCAGGTGCGCCTCATGGGATTTTCATGGTTGTTTTTGATGTTTTTGACTTTTTGTATCAATTTCAAGCATTTCATGTCTTTTTTATGTATGTTTTTGATAATTTTAATGAATCTGATGATGAAATTAGTTAGTATTATTATTTTTATAATATATAATTTTTATATTTATTTATTAGTACCGCCTCGGCCTTACTTCTCGTTTCGCCTCGAGGCTTACGCCTCGTGAGGCGAAGGGAAAACGCCTCGAAACTCGTTTCCGTTCTTTTAAACCTTGGTGGTATGCACTTTGTAACGCATTTAGTCACTAAACGTTGGGGACTAAATGCGTTACGAAGTGCAATCCACAGGGACCATCCGTGTACTTTTGGCAAAAGTTGGGGAGTAGATACGTTACAAAGTGCAAACCACAGGGACTATCCGTACTTTTGGAAAGCTAGGGACCAAATCCAAAATTTTGGTAACCACAAGGACCATCTGTGTACTTTACTCGAAACAGAAAGAAGATAGCTAACCTTCACCCATTTTGCTCGATATCCGATCTGTAATTGAGAAGTAAAGTATCATTAACACACATTGAATTTCATGCACATAAAGTTGAAACAAATTACGAGTTACATTAAAAGTTCATCATCAGTTAATATAGAACATGAAATACACATGGATTATCTCTGAAAAGACTACACGCTTTCAATAAGAATTATTTATAACATGAACTCAAAAGGGTTATATATGTCATGCATATCTCATAAGAATATTACATACAAGTCAAAATGTTTAAATCATTCTTGATTCAGACAGATCCATATAAAATAACTCTTGATTTAGACAGATCCATATTAACTCCCCAACTAGAATTTTTTTTTATTTCAAAAAGTGCGCCTAAGGCATGAGACAATAGAGGCTGCAGCGAAAAAAAAGCTTCTCGGGGTGTTGACGGCTTGACGCAACGCTTTATGCACGTGTCGGTCAGGTATATTGCTCTAGAAAATAGGGACCTTTGCGAGGCGTATATGTATAAACAATCGGAAGGATGAAAACATTATGAATGGTTTACAAGATAAAGAAGGTTGATATCCAACAGACTTCTACAAACACAATATCAAAATCAACAACACAGACATCTCAAAACTCATCGTTTCTAACTAATCGAACAACATATAATCAATCAATCTATATACAAATTCACTAAAAACACAAAATATAATAACAATTTAGACCTTCGGATCCATAATCAACAAACTTCTGCAAACAAAAACTATCAACATCAACAACACAAATCACTGAAAAACTCAACGTTTCTAGCCAATCGAACAACATATAACCAATCAATCCATACGAATTCGCTAAAAACAAAATACCACAACAAATTAAACCTTCGGATGAGGAATAACATGATCCGGCACGTCCCAAGCCGATCGAGGCCATTTTCGCGGTCGTTTATCCAAATTGTGGTGCGGAAATTCGACAGTCCTTTGCGTCTCCATCACGTAACTCGATCTAAGATGCTAGGGTTTGAAAAAATGTATAGATACAGCAGATGAATTGAAGAGATTTGTGCAGATTTTGTTTGTTTGAGTCGCAGAAACCCTAGGTTTAATCGAAATTTGGGTAAGAAAGGTATAAGTTTCGTACATTTTAATCTAGTTAATCAACTGTATGTATTTCGGTTGTGGTTTCACTTTGCTATTAAGTTGTGTATATTTTGTTATGGTGCAGTGCACTTGGCAATTTTGGACTACACAGAGAAACTATAGATTTTTTTTAACCGTAAATTTGGATTACTGAAGGACCACTGGAATATTATTGTATCACCAGCAGAATCACCCGATCATGTTCATCTTCACTAGACAATAATGTCTATACACCAATTCAGGAGAAATCCAAATAAATAAATGTGGGAAAAACTCGTTTGTAGGAATCGAACTCATTACCTTATGCTCATAAGCCTTATCCCACCTAAGATGCCAATAGGTGTGTCGTACATTTTTTTTTTTCTATGTGACACATTTGAGAGATTGTGAACCAAGCACACCTTAAGAACCTGAATGCTCTCATTTATAACTGAGATACTATTACCTCAGAATGTGACTATGTGAGGCTTAGGAGATGGTTAATTACTTAATTACATTTTGATTTTGATATGACTGACAAGAGAAGTATGCACGGCCCGTATACACCATGTTAAAACAAGATTTTACCATGTGTTAATATTAACACCCAATCAGAATTATAAAGGAAATAGTAAATAGTTAGTAATGTAGATTTAAGAAGTATAAAATGATAAGTTGAGACAAGATTTGATTGATATTAAGTGTTTTAAATTATGAAACACGAAGGGGTGAAATGACAGAAGGTGGAAAAAGAATACTTAGCTCATAGAATTGTGACATGTGGCGCGTGGTGCAACCGGTTACTTATTTATTAGGTATAGATGTTAAGTTGCTAGTAAGAAGATCTATGCAAGAGATTTTTTACTGGCTTTTAAGCAAATTGTTTGACTAGATATGCTAATTGATGGTTGTTATTCTCCTTTTGGTAAATCTGAGTCGTTAAGATCGACTCTAGAGCCCAAACACACTCGACGCTGGTTCATGGATGACGATGAAGCAAAGTTATTTCTCAACAAGAAGCAGGCGGTTGAAATTCTGCAGTATTCATAGGGGTGAGCAAAAGGAAAAACACGACCCTACCCGACCATTACCCGACCCGACCCGAGAACCGATCAAACATAAAATACAGAACCGATTCACTACCCTAAATATAGGGTCGGTTCTGGTCCATAGGTCCAAGTCGGGTTTCACCATGAAAAGAACCGAGAACCGACCCGACCCTATTTTATATGAAAAATTGGAACCGATCTAAATACCTAGGTACTTGGGTTCGAGTCGGGTTAGGTATATTTTCGGTTTGGTTCTCGGTTATTTTCGGTCCGGAACTAAACTTGATCACCCCTAAGTATTCATACACTGAACTTCTAAGTTTAAACATTTATTGTGGAAATGCTTCTATTTGCAGTCAGTAACAGGTCAATTCACTAAAAGGCTCTTTGACAATGAAACACTAACTTAGTTTGGGATTGATTTCATATTTAGGGGCCCTGATCCTGATTCCGATTGTTCTGAAAATTTTTGGGCTAATGCAGAATTACTTGGGTGTCTCAATTAGGGTTTTCTTTTTGTCTAATTATTATCCTAATTATTGATTTTTGTGAGAGTTGTTACACATTCGGTACTGGTACCCACTTTTGGGGATTTTTGGTAACGGTATTTTCGGTACCGGTTGGTACCGAGGTCATCAAATCCCGCAACAACGCAAGTAATTGCACCGTTTAGATTACTTTTCATACACACTGTAAGTATACTGTATTTCATTTGAATGAGGTTTTATATACACAACTTATTTTGTTTTTTTTTTTTTTTTTGTCTTTTTCTATAATGAATGAATTGTTGCATGTAAAATTAACTTGGATATTTAGATTATTGATGAGCAAATCATATTAACTCCTGTAATCAAACTGGTATCGTATCGGTACCAAATTTACTATACCAATCATTTTCGGTACCAATTTGGTACCCACCTTTTAGTGTTTTCAGAAACGTTACTTTCGGTTCGACGCCGGTCTAGCACCATACCTGTATTTACTGTTTTTTACTTTCAAATACCATACCGAATGGTACCAAGCATTTTTGGTGTCGGTACCTAAATTCGATGATTTTCCAGATCGGTACTTTCGGTGTCGTTACCGGTACCGAGCTCATTCATATTTTAACGTGTTAGCACCGTAATAACTAACTGAAAACAACCGAATTTTCAACGTGTAGGACGTGTGGGTCCTATTATTATATATTAGATTATTTAAAATCACTTTTTTAGGACAAAGTGACTATCGTTACCACGTCATTTTTATTTATGTTTTGATATTCGGTATCTGCTTGCCGTTGCTGACACGCATTTTGCAGACATTAGGTCCCCGCCGCAACGCGCGGGCGGAAAATCAACTAGTTATTTTTAAACAATACAATTATTTTAGAATATTTATTGTTTTGATTTATGACAAAAGATCAAATACAAACACCTTTAACGTACAAAACGTACGAACAGAAGGTTTTTCTGAAAAAACGCGGTGACATTTTCATAATTATTTTACTCGTAGAGTAATTATCAAAATTACTCTACAAATGATCTTGTAGGGTAATTTTGTAGAGTATCATAATTACTCTACAAATGATCTTGTGGGGTGATTTTGATCTTGTAGGGTAATTTTGCAGAGTATCATAATTTCTCGAAAATTATCTTGTGGGGTTAATTTTGATCTTGTGGGTAATTTTGAACTGTATGTTGTTTGATACACTTGTAGAGTTATTTTGATAATTACCCTACGAATAAATAATTACGAAAATGTCATCGCATTTTTTTTATTTTTTCATGCATTTCGTACATTTTGTATGTTAAGAGTATTTATACAGGAAGTTAACTCTTTAGTTTATTTGGTTCTTGATGCAGCAAACAGTTAGCATTGTCAATTAACCGAAACTATGCCCTTAATCTATTATAACACCATCTCTTACTCAAAATATGTAGAGCAATATTCCTTAATGAAAACAAAATTTCTGTTAGTTATATTGTATATAATATTCTCTTAAGAAATTACATTAGACTGTAAATACAAGAATTTTAAAAGTTACCACACAACAAAAGAGTAGAGTTGGAAGTTTCGGCTTACTTATGAACGGGTCTATTTGAGTTATGTTTTTAGTTGAGTTATGTTTTGTTTCAAACGGGTCAAATAAAAACCTTTAGCTGAAACGGGAACCCATTAAACGGGTTGAAAATCGTCCAAAGTAGTATGGGCGTCCATATCATAGTATACAACTATACATATAATATATTAAGAAACATTTGTTAAAAGAAAACTCTCATTTCTAAGAAAAATCCATCTCTCATACACCAATGTTGATGTCCTTATTTTCTACCACCTATCAAACATCAGTCGTCTGACTATGTTTATCGCATACTTCATCTGATGATTTGATAGTAATAACCTTGTTGTTGCATTTTGTCTCGGATTCTTTACCCAATATTTGTTTTTCGGGTTCTAGTGGCAGAAGTTTGTGACCATTGCTTTTACCCCAAACAACCATGTAAAGCCCTGCAACTATGACAACTGCTCCAAGAACCCTGGTAGAACATAAAGTTAGCGATCATCATATGTTTGGGTAAATAAGGAGAACATAAAGTTAGCGATCATCGTATGTTTGGGTAAATAATCAAGAAGTGTAATATTTTTTTTTACCTTCCTAGGTATGTTTTCTCGGCTAGAAAAATCATCCCATGAAAGCGACAATTATCATACCCATGGGATTAAATGCAGTCACAAAAACCGAACCTCTTTCTATTATAATGATCCCTTGGACGTAGTAAGCAGCACCTGAACATATTATGCCCTGCATTGCATAGACACGAGTAAAAGTTGGGGTTAAAATATTAAATAGCACACACCATAATCATCTGTTTACAATTTTTTTGTTTTTTTATTTGGCACAACATCCGTGTTATCTTTGGGTGCAAACGAGCCGAGCGGCTCGCGAGCTACTCGAGATCGGCTCGAGAAAAAGCTCGAAACGTGCCGAGCCTTATCGAGCTCGAGCCGAGCCTAAAATAAAGCTCGTTTGTTTATCGAGCCCGAGCTCGAGCCTCGCATGTGAAGCTCGTTAGGCTCGTCGAGCCTTAGTGTAAACGAGCCGAGTCGAGCCGAGCTTATTCAAACTTGTTTACAAGCCGACCTCGAACCTAAAAATAAGCTTATTTAGTAAACGAGTCCGAGCCCGAGCTTCACTTATCGAGCTCGCGAGCCTAAAAAGTCTATTATTTATATTATTTTTATTTAATATAATAATTAATAGATAATAAACGAGCCCGAGCCGAGCTCGAGCTTAAGAAAATACAAATGAGCCGAGCTCGAGCCTTGAAAACAAAGCTCGAATCGAGCCGAGCTCGAGCCCGAGCTCACATAAGTTAATCGAGCTCGAGCCTGGTCAAGCTCGGGCTCGGCTCGTTTGCACCCCTAGTGTTATCCGCTAGATATATGTAGAGATAGCAGATCCAACCCATGTTCTAATTATAACGGGTCAAACGGGCAGAGTTTAGCTATGAGGAAACAGGCTAAATGCATTGAGCGGGTCAAAAATTATTAGAATACCATCTAAGCAATATATAATTTTATATAACCACACTATTTTTTTATAAAAAATGTAGAAATTTTGGACGATTCCAGCTTGCTGAATCCGACAACAATATATAGCGCTTGCATGCGATTTTTATTTAGCCTTTTGATCTTGATATATATGCAACTTTTATATGTGTGTGTGTTTATATATAAATGTAGTTAGAGTTGGTTACACAGTAGAGTGTTGCTAGAAGCGTGGTGTTCCACTTTATAGCCCAAACTTCAGGGTTCCCCCGCTCCATGATCAACGCCACTATAGCTCCCTCAATCGTCGCCAATAAGCATATCCAAGCGGACACAGCCAGCTCGTCTGGATATGACTTTAGTGTAATCGCCTACATATTACAAATAAACACATTATAATAAAGTTATCAATAATATATTGTTATCATTTCTATCAAGTATATAAATTCTTACTTGCAGAACCATGAAGCAAGACCAACTGAAACATCCGACTATGATCATAAAAGCGCCCTTGAGGGAGTGCTCTAGAAGTAGGGCTGTTCAAAAAGCCCGTGGCTCGAGGCTCGAGGCTCGATCGAAGTTTGAAAAAATCTCGGTTCAAAGTCAACCCAGTTTTAAACAAGCTGGCTCGGCTCGGTTTGTAAACGAGCCGAGCCCGAGCCAAGTAGGTTCGATTTGTGGCTCGCTCATTTGGCTCGTTTAAATTAAACCCTAAATTATATGTGTGAGTATTCTGATATATTTAAGAAATGTTGTTTAATTAGTAACATGGTTATTTTTTATCGAAAGAAATAGATTGTTAAGCTATAGTCGTAATATTGATTTAAAAAAATATATATTAAGGTACGTAACAAAGAATCTTTGTTCATTTTATTTATACTTTGCCCAAAATTATTATTCTATTAGCTTAAATAATGTTTTGCTTATTGTTTTTTGGTTTTATGTACATCATTATGTGGACAAAATACAAAACTATAAACTTTTGTTAAACAAACGAGTCGCGAGCTAGCTCGAGCTTTTGACGAGCCGAGCCTGAGCCCAACTTTCCGGCTAGTTAAAAAAAAAAATGAGCCGGCTCGGCTCGATTTTTAAACGAGCCGAGCCTGAGCCCAACCTAGTTCGGTTCGGCTAGGCTCATTTAAAGCCCTATCTAGAAGTGTCCCTTTAACCAGTGTCATAAGCATGGCTCCTGCAACCCCGTTGTGAGCGTTCCGATTACTTTAGCCTGGCTCCGGATACTCTTCAGTTTCACCACCTCAAGCCTGAGTCAACCACAATTCACCAAAATTTTGTCAATATTCAGATAAAATCGTAAACCTATCTTTGTTTAGTTATAATAAATATAACAAATAGTATTAGTAGCTGTAATATATAAGCCTTCAAATACTTACAAATTTCATTCCATCAACATACAGAATCAAATGAGTGAAATGTTTAGAAAGGGGAAATCCCTTATTCTAATAATACTAATAGTAATAGTAATAGTAGGAGAAAGTCAATTAGTCAAAGATCTGTTGTATAAATAGGAGAAGTTGTATTGTAAGGAGGGCATTCAGAAATCAACCATTGAAGATTCAATCTTGAACACGAACCCACATCAGTAAGCTATTTCCTTCCTGCAAGCCTACTTACAAGAACAAAATATGCAGAAACAAATGAGCGAAATGTGGAGAAAGGGGAAATCCCTTATTCTAACAATATGTCTGCAAGTTGCTTATGCAGGATTAGATATCCTTGCTAAAGTCGCTTTAAATGAAGGAATGAGTACGCCCCAATGTTGATGTCCTGATTTTCTACCACCTATCAAACAGCCGCCAAGAACATCTAATCATGCGTAACCAAATTGCAGACATATTGTTAGAATAAGGGATTCCCCTTTCTACCACATTTCACTAATTTGTTTCTGCATGTTTTGTTCTTCTAAGGCTTGTAGGAAATAGCTTACCTATCCACCCTCTTATGTCTATATATAAGCTTTCAAATACTCTATATATTATTATTATTATTATTATTATTATTATTATTATTATTATTATTATTATTATTATTATTATTATTATTATTATTATTATTATTATTATTAATTATTATTATTATAATATACATATAATGACCAACTAGTAGGGGGCCCGCGCGATGCGGCGGGGCATCCTTCTGCATTGCGGTATTCATTTATGTAGTTTACTTATTCGTATAATATGTTTACAAAATTTTATTATGTATTTTTTCTAAAAGATTTCAGGTTAGTAGCGTCAATTGATGGATAAACGTCATGAACATTGCACATTTCTAGTAAATAATGATACAAGAAATCGGAACATAGTCATTTGTAAATTTGTTGCATGATTAAGAAATTCTTTGTAAAGACGTTAACATGAACAAGGAACGTAACGACCCATGCTTCTAATATCATGCGTTTCATGTTTGCTTCATAGGCAAACACGCTTTGTTCATTCTTACCTGTCATACCCACAACATGTCATTGTTTGTATTTTCACAAAAAAAACGGAATTTATTTTTTTTTTATAAAAATATTTATATTGATTTAGGCATTTATTTCTTCATAAAAATTGAGAGACCAGAAAATCATTTTTATTTTACGTTTTAGTCAATCAACTGACTAAATGAAGATACATTGTCTTGCAACTTGCATATTACATAAACTTTAAGTCACTTTGGTTAATAAATATAAATATAAATACAATACAATACAAATTTCTAACAACCAAACAACTTCAGTATACACCCAAAAATATAAGTTAGATAATAGCTACTACCCAACCTAAGACACTTAAAAACAACTTCAGGGAACTCTTAAGATGCTTTGGGTAATCACAACCCAAACCTAGATCACAAAAAGAAACTTAAATGTATCAGCCTTAATCAGATGGCATTCATAGCCAATCTAAGTACCTACACCAAATCAATATCTCATAACAATTATTCTCTTCCCCAAGGGTATTATTGTCTTTTTACACTTGCTTACCAAAAACTAAACACAAATGCATTGGTGACAAGATTATACTTAAGTTGCTTAAATGTATCAGCCTCTCCATCAAGATAAGATGGATCTAGTATCTTTAATTATACAAATTCAGTATTTTGGAAATCAAATATTTTTGCTTAAATCTGTAAAAAAAATGTACACACCTGGGCCAAGATTATACATGTGGTGGCCAGTTGGCGTCAAAAAAAAAAAAAAAAAAACCCGGTGCAATTATCTGAGGTTTTGGCTTGATACCTATGTTGTCAAAGACGCAAGGCGCATGCGAGGCGCATCGGTCTCGCCCGGAGCCTAGGCGCAAGGCGCAAAAAAAGCATACATAGAGAAATAAAATATAAAAAATATGTTATGCTTTGATAATAAATAAGATTCCACATATAAAATTAAAAAAACTATTATATATGCCATTTAAGATCATGTAGCTAATAGTTTTGCACGCGTGAGGCAGTTTTGCACGCACTCGGTTTCGTTTTTAATGGTCATTTGTGCTGTTTTACCTTTTTCCCTGCGCCTCAACAACGTTTTTTGCGCCTAGGCGCGCGCTTTTTGCGCCTCAGCACCGTTTTTTTCAAAAAAATCCCATTTTTGTGCCTAGGCTACCACCAGGCGCTATAGGTGCGCCTCGCTGCGCCCGGGCGCCTAGGCGCGCGCTTTTTGCGCTTTTGACAACATGGCTTGATACCTTCGTGGACTTCTTGAACTATGCCATGTATGACTATATCCAAAATCCTAATCTTTCAATTATTAGATGATGTCATGTATGACTATATCAGATGTATTTATGAAAGTAAATAAACACAACAGGAAATAAAATTAAACAATTTCTCTATATGTCTTAACTATATAACATCTATAACATATTACTCAGTTAAAATCACATAAAAATCTATAAACAGACTTCTACAAACAGAAACTAAACAATATCAAAATCAACAACACAAACATCTCAAAACTCAAAAACTCATCGTTTCTACAAACAGAAACTAAACAATATCAAACTGCTGGTTATCTTATTCCATACCAAACATGCCTTAAATAGGGTAGCATCCAAATAACAAACTAAAAAGACTCCCCTAGCTATTACCTTACTGATTCAATAGGAAGCTCTCTAACAAACTAATACATTAAATAGGGTAGCATCCAAATAACAAACTCAAAAGACTCCCCTAGCTATTACCTTACTGATTCAATAGGAAGCTCTCTAACAAACTAATACATTAAATAGAGTAGCATCCAAATAACAAACTCAAAAGACTCCCCTAGCTATTACCTTACTGATTCAGTAGGAAGCTCTCTAACAAACTAATACATTAAATAGAGTAGCATCCAAATAACAAACTAAAAAGACTCCCCTAGCTATTACCTTACTGATTCAATAGGAAACTCTCTAACAAACTAATACATTAAATAGAGTAGCATCCAAATAACAAACTCAAAACCCTCCCCTAGCTATTACCTTACTGATTCAATAGGATACTCTCTAACAAACTAATACATTAAATAGGGTAGCATCCAAATAACAAACTCAAAACCCTCCCCTAGCTATTACCTTACTGATTCAATAGGATACTCTCTAACAAACTAATACATTAAATAGGGTAGCATCCAAATAACAAACTCAAAAGACTCCCCTAGCTATTACCTTACCAATTCAATAGGAAACTCTCTAAACAAACTAATAACAAGTCCATGAAAATGTGCCCAAAACACTAAACTAACAATAACTTGATAAAACACTAAAAACATGTGCCTAAAATCAAGACTTCTGCTGACCCAGAGGCATGAGACAATAAAGGCTGCATTGAAAAGCGTCTCGGGGTCTTGACGCATCGTTTCATGCACGTGACGTCAGGCATATTGCTCTAGAAAATAGCAACCTTTTCAAGGCAGATATGTAAAAACAGTCGGAAGGATGAAGAGATTATAAATGGTTTACAAGATAAAGAAGGTTGCTATCTTAAACACATGCAACTTTTGGTTGTACATAGAGCAACGCCTCACATACATGAAGCTCTAGCCTCACGCCTCCGCTTTAGGGAAGCTAATCGCCTCACGCTTTTTAAACCAAGACAACGATATGATCTGGCAAAAACAGATCCATTTCCTAAATAATATCAAACTGCTGGTTATCTTATTCCATACCAAACATACATTAAATAGGGTAGCATCCAAATAACAAACTCAAAAGACTCCCCTACCTATTACCTTACTTATTCAATAGGAAGCTCTCTAACAAACTAATAATTAAATAGAGTAGCATCCAAATAACAAACTCAAAAGACTCCCCTAGCTATTACCTTACTGATTCAATAGGAAGCTCTCTAACAAACTAATACATTAAATAGGGTAGCATCCAAATAACAAACTCAAAAGACTCCCCTAGCTATTACCTTACTTATTCAATAGGAAGCTCTCTAACAAACTAATACATTAAATAGGGTAGCATCCAAAGAACAAACTCAAAAGACTCCCCTAGCTATTACCTTACTCATTCAATAGGAAACTCTCTAACAAACTAATACCAAGTCCATGAACATCATTGCCAATTGCTAAATCATAGATCTCAAGTTCTCAACAAACACTAGTAAATACTTACAATACATATATGATTACGATAGTCAAACCAATTCCGTATTTGCACACAACTGCCAAAAATTAAACACGCTTACACCGCAATCACTTTAGTTTCTACAACCACATTAAAGAAAATAAAAGATTAAAACCTACCGTGACCCACCAACATCATGGCTAGCAAGCGTCTGTAGAACATCCATTTCAATCATGGCGGCTTCACGATACTTGTTTATTGAACGGACAGCTTTAATTGCTACAGGCTCTTTCTTTTCGTTGTCCAAACACTCCAAAACTTGCCCGAAAGTACCTAAGTCGGGTTCATTAACACAATTTCCAAAAGAAACAAGTTAAGTTATTGATCAAGACAGAAAAATAAACAGAAGAGTGAAGTACACGGATGGTCCCAGTGGTTGACCAAAATTTTGGATTTAGTCCCAGCTTTTTTAAGGTACACGGATAGTCCCCATTTTTTGCCAAAAGTACATGGATTGTCCCAGTGGTATGCATGGTTTTAAAAAACGCTTGAGGCGTGCGCGGCCAAAAAACAAGTCTGAGGCGCGCCTCATGGGGTTTTTACTGCATATACGCCTCAGAGGGGCTGAGGCGCTAAGAAAGGCTGTGCCTCAGGTGCGCCTCATGGGATTTTCATGGTTGTTTTTGATGTTTTGACTTTTTGTATCAATTTCAAGCATTTCATGTCTTTTTTATGTATGTTTTTGATAATTTTAATGAATCTGATGATGAAATTAGTTAGTATTATTATTTTTATAATATATAATTTTTATATTTATTTATTAGTACCGCCTCGGCCTTACTTCTTGTTTCGCCTCGAGGCTTACGCCTCGTGAGGCGAAGGGAAAACGCCTCGAAACTCGTTTCCGTTCTTTTAAACCTTGGTGGTATGCACTTTGTAACGCATTTAGTCACTAAACGTTGGGGACTAAATGCGTTACGAAGTGCAAACCACAGGGACCATCCGTGTACTTTTGGCAAAAGTTGGGGACTAGATACGTTACAAAGTGCAAACCACAGGGACTATCCGTACTTTTGGAAAGCTAGGGACCAAATCCAAAATTTTGGTAACCACAAGGAGCATCTGTGTACTTTACTCGAAACAGAAAGAAGATAGCTAACCTTCACCCATTTTGCTCGATATCCGATCTGAAATTGAGAAGTAAGGTATCATTAACAGACATTGAATTTCATGCACATAAACTTGAAACAAATTACGAGTTACACTAAAAGTTCATCATCAGTTAATATAGAACATGAAATACACATGGATTATCTCTGAAAAGACTACACGCTTTCAATAAGAATTATTTATAACATGAACTCAAAAGGGTTATATATGTCATGCATATCTCATAAGAATATTAAGTCAAAATGTTTAAATCATTCTTGATTCGGACAGATCCATATAAAATAACTCTTGATTTAGACAGATCCATATTAACTCCCCAACTAGAATATTATTTTTTTTTTTTCAAAAAGTGCGCCTAAGGCATGAGACAACAGAGGCTGCAGCGAAAAAAAAGCGTCTCGGGGTGTTGACGGCTTGACGCAACGCTTTATGCACGTGTCGGTCAGGTATATTGCTCTAGAAAATAGCGACCTTTGCGAGGCGTATATGTATAAACAATCGGAAGGATGAAAACATTATGAATGGTTTACAAGATAAAGAAGGTTGATATCCAACAGACTTCTACAAACACAATATCAAAATCAACAACACAAACATCTCAAAACTCATCGTTTCTAACTAATGGAACAACACATAATCAATCAATCTATACAAATTCACCAAAAATACAAAATATCATAACAACTTAAACCTTCGGATCCATAATCAACAAACTTCTGCAAAGAAAAACTATCAACATCAACAACACAAATCACTCAAAACTCAAAAACTCAACGTTTCTAGCCAATCGAACAACATATAACCAATCAATCCATACAAATTCGCTAAAAAACACAAAATATAATAACAAGTTAAACCTTCGGATCCATAATCAACAAACTTCTGCAAACAAAAACTATCAACATCAACAACACAAATCACAAAAACTCAACGTTTCTAGCCAATCGAACAACATATAATCAATCAATCAATCCATACAAATTCACCAAAAATACAAAATATCATAACAACTTAATCTGCAAACAAAAACTATCAACACAAATCACTCAAAACTCATAAACTCAACGTTTCTAGCCAATCGAACAACATATAACCAATCAATCCATACGAATTCGCTAAAAAACAAAATACCACAACAAATTAAACCTTCGGATGAGGAATAACATGATCCGGCACGTCCCAAGCCGATCGAGGCCATTTTCGCGGTCGTTTATCCAAATTGTGGTGCGGAAATTCGACAGTCCTTTGCGTCTCCATCACGTAACTCGATCTAAGATGCTAGGGTTTGAAAAAAAAGTATAAATACAGATGAATTGAAGAGATTTGTGCAGATTTTGTTTGTTTGAGTCGCAGAAACCCTAGGTTTAGTTGAAATTTGGGTAAGAAAGGTACAAGTTTCGTACATTTTAATCTAGTTAATCAACTGTATGTATTTCGGTTGTGGTTTCACTTTGCTATTAAGTTGTGTATATTTTGTTATGGTGCAGAGCACTTGGCAATTTTGGAGGACTACACACAGAGAAACTACAGATTTTTTTTAACCGTAAATTTAGATTACTAACGGACCACTGAAATATTATTATGTCATCAGCGGAATCTCCTGATTATATTTATCTCCACTAGACCCAATCAGGAGGAAACCCAATAAATAAATCTGGCAAAAACCCTCTTGTAGGAATCGAACTCATAACCTTATGGTCATAAGTTTTATCCCACACTCAAGATGCCAATAGGTGTTTCGTACATTTTTTTTTCTATGTGACACATTTGAGAGATTGTGAACCAAGCACACCTTAAGAACCTGAATGCTCTCATTTATAACTGAGATACTATTACCTCAGAATGTGACTATGTGAGGCTTAGGAGATGGTTAATTACTTAATTACATTTTGATTTTGATACGACTAACAAGAGAAGTATGCACAGCCCGTATACACCATGTTAAAACAAGATTTTACCATGTGTTAATATTAACACCCAATCAGAATTATAAAGGAAATAGTAAATAGTTAGTAATGTAGATTTAAGAAGTATAAAATGATAAGTTGAGACAAGATTTGATTGATATTAAGTGTTTTAAATTATGAAACACGAAGGGGTGAAATGACAGAAGGTGGAAAAAGAATACCTAGCTCATAGAATTGTGACATGTGGTGTGGCGTGGCGCAACCAGTTACTTATTTATTAGGTATAGATGTTAAGTTGCTTGTAAGTAGATCTAGGCAAGAGAATTTTTACTGGCTTTTAAGCAAATTGTTTGACTAGATATGCTAATTGATGGTTGCTATTCTCCTTTTGGAAAATCTGAGTCGTTGGGATCGACTCTAGAGCCCAAACACACTCGACGCTGGTTCATGGATGACGATGAAGCAAAGTTATTTCTCAACAAGAAGCAGGCGGTTGAAATTCTGCAGTATTCATACACTGCACTTCTAATTTTAAACATTTATTTATTGTCGAAATGCTTCTATTTGCAGTCAGTAACGGGTCAATTCACTAAAAGGCTCTTTGACAATGAAACACTAACTTAGTTTGGGATTGATTTCACATTTGGAGGTATTAGTTATGATGGGATTGGGATTAGAAAAATCAAAGTCAGTCAAGTATTTGTCTGAATCAACCATTGGTGCGATTATTAGTGGTGTGTTACATATCAAACAAGAGAATTTAACCCAAAGACTAGTCTAGTGAGTGAGAAAGCCCATTTGGTATATAAAACTCACATTGGTTGCCCATACAACCGATGTGGTACAGAGGCAGAACCAATGAGTAACTAGCCGTAGCAGGAGCTACGGCTCAACCCCGTATTCGCAGTGTATTTTTTCGGTTTTATACATAGGATACCCCTAAACATATACGAGGATACCGAAAAATATGAAACTTGATGTTATTCCTTTAGCCCAATACTTGTTTAACAATTAAGTCCAAATAATAAGTTATATGATAATTAAGCCCAAATAAATAAAATAATCCATTGATTATGGGCATGGCCGGCAAATTGCAATTGGAAGTTCTAGTGATCTTACTCGTCTTATAGTGGAATCAAGAACACATAGTGCTTGTCCTTTGTTTTATCGGGTAGTGAAGCTAGTTTTGGTTTTACCGGTTGCAACCGCAACCGTTGAAAGACGTTTTTTTTTTCTTCTAAATTGAAGCTTTATTTTGCATAATTTTAAATTCCATGTCCTCAAACAATTTAGGAAAAAACAAAATAACGGCACATGTAATCTAAGGTTAAATCTTTCACAACAAACTTTTAGCAATGCACACATCAAAAGTTGTAGTTTACATATCACCTCTGCCAATGAATGGTCCTTCTCATAAAGTTGAAGAATTTATTTGTGTAAAATGATGAATTTTTGTTTAACTTTAAAAAGTTTTGAAGGATTTTAATCATGCAAAAGGAACTTTTGTATCATGTTAAAAAGTAGAAGAATTTAGTCACACGTGACAAAGACCTTATAATAAATTCCATGGACCATATTGTTAAGTTTTAAAGTTAAGGGATTTAAAGAAATCCGTGGACTATTTGACGGACTCGACGAAAGTCTCCTTTTTTTTTATTACAGTTTTCCTATAGTTTTGCTTGTCTAAGAGGACACGGCGTGGTCCGTTATACCACCCCATAACGCGTGAAACATTAACCAGAACACCGCCGCCGCCTTATGTTTAACGCGTTGAAGTATCACGGCGTGGATCCGAGCACGCGTTGAACTTTGAACTTGTTTGTTGTTTTGTGAATGATTGAATGAATGGTATCTTGTACATTGTGCATTATAACTTGTACATTGGAATCCCATCACTAGTGATTCCACCCCTCCTACATTTCTATCACTAGTGATAGAATATTGGTTGTACACATGGCATGACTTGATTGGATAGTGGGAGTGATAGATTATATCACTAGTGAACCACCCCTAGTCCCCTAAAAAACAATACATTCCATTAAAAAACAACTCCTATATCAATATATTTTCACTAAAAACAAATACTTTTTCTCTCTCCTTTCAATTAAATAATATTATCATTATCATTTTCTCTCACTTCCACTCACAACCACTTTCAAAATATATTAAAAAATTATAACGGGTGAACAGTGTCCCCCCAAATATACAGATGAACAGTAACATTTTATCTCTCCTCTACTCACAACCACTTTTTATACCCTTTATAATATAAAAACCCCTCCTCACATAATTGATTTTCATATTAGAAGAAGCTCTTTGATGTCATCAAGGGTTGCAGCCTATCACTGTGGCTGTCAGTCATGTACCTTTTCTAAGGTGAGTTTGTTGCATAAGATCTTGGGGTATGATGGGACGGGGTTTGGGTGGGCTTTGCTGGGCTGACCCACATTAAATACGGTATGGTGGGGCGGGGGTTTGGGGCGTGTCCAGCCCAAACCTCCATATTTATATTTTTTATAAACAAATTTATATAATAAAAAACATAAATATTAAAATAAAGGCTACTTGTCTTGGCCAATGAGATCCCGCAATGTCATCTTGATAGCCCCGCCCAACGCCCGGGCTGAAACCCCGTCCAAGGAGCCACGCCGAAACCCAAGCCCACCCGGGGTGGTGACTTGGGCGTTTGTACCCAACCCACGCCACAACCCCAGCCCCATACCCCATAGTCTAAGGTGTTACTTATGTAAGTCACTTTCTAAACCATTTTGGCTCACCTCACATACACATTTTTGACATTTTATGGTGATAAGCATATCTACTTTGCGAATGGGAAGACAATTACTGGATGACAAATCAGCCCAAAATCTTTTCGGCTTTGGAAAGGTGCATTATGTTACTTAATTGCCATGTAATTTGTTTAGAAAGCCTACTTGGGTTTTAATTTATTATTTTTAATTATTCGTTACCATATAATTTTTGCTCTTCGGAATCATTAGTAGCTGCTAGTTAGAGCTTCAAAGGATATGTGGTCAGGAAGAAGAAAAAAACTGTGTCATAGAGAGTTGACTTGGTCAAGGTACCACATGTTTCATGCATGGTTTTATACTTTTAAACATTATTATTTTAGCATTTTTATTGTTTTGGTTTATTTGGTTTTTGATGCCGCAAACTGTTCGCATTATAATTTACTCAAGATAGGTAGAGAAATTTTCCTTGACGAAAACAAAATTTCGGCTTGTAAGGTTATACAATATTCTTTTAAGTAATTCATTTGATTGTAACTTTCTTTTCCTCTGTAAACTTAAAATAAAAGAAATTCGAAAGTTACCACACAACAAAAGAGTAGAGTTGGAATTTTTCGGCACTTATAAATGGGTCTATTTGAGTTATGTTTTGTTTCAAACGGATCAAATAAAAACCCTTATCTGAAACAAGAACCCAATAAACGGGTTGAAAATCGTCCAACGTAGTATGGACGTCCATATCATAGTATGCATAATTACATAAAATGGATTAAAAACATTTGTTAAAAAACTCCCCTTCAAGAAAAATCCATGTCTCATACACCAATGTTGATGTCCTTATTTTCTACCGCCTATCAAACATCAGCCGTCTGACTATGTTTATCGCATACTTCATCTGATGATTTGATAGTGATAACCTTGTCATTGCAATTTATCTCAGATTCTTGACCTAATATTTGCTTTTCGGGTTCTAGGTGTGGAAGTTTGTGATCATTGCTTTTACCCCAAACAACCATATAAAGCCCTATGACTATGACAACTGCTCCAAGAACCCTGTGAAAATATAAATAATAAAATTAGCGGTCACGTATGTATGGGTACTTGATAATCAAGAAGTGTGTTATTTTTTTACCTTCCGAGGTATGTTTTCTCGGCTAGAAAAATCGATCCCATGAAAGCGACAATTATCATACCCATGGGATTAAAGGCAGTCACAAAAACAGGACCTCTTTCTTTCATAATGATCCCTTGGACGTAGTAAGCAACACCCGAACATATTATCCCCTGCAGAGACATGAATACAAGTTGGAGTTAAATAGAACACACCATAATTATTTGTTTTCAATTTTCTTTGTTTTTTTGGCACAACATGCTTGTTATACGCCTGATATATTAAGAGATGGCAGATCCGACCCATGTTCTAATTATAGCGGGTTAAACGGGCAATTTAGCTCTAATGAAACAGGCGAAATGCGTTGAACAGGTTGAAAGTTACCCATTTTACTGATTTTACCGCATAAAACCGCCTAAATCATTTACAAAAAAAAAAAAAAAAAAAAATAGAATACCATCTAAGCAATATATAATTTTTATAACTACACTAGTTTTTTTTTTCTATAAAAATGTAGAAATTTGGACAGGAAGTGTTTTGGGTCGACCTGGCCCTATAAAATATTTACTAGTTTTGACTTGTTACCCAAATTGTCCAACCCGCCTATTTCGCCACCTCTAGATGTATGGCAACTTTTATATATGTGTGTGTGCGCGTGTGCGCGCGCACGTGTTTATGTAAATGTAGTTATAGTTGGTTACACAGTAGAGTGTCGCAAGAAGTGTGGTGTTCCACTTTATAGCCCAAACTTCTGGGTTCCCCCGCTCCATGATCAACGCCACTATACCTCCCTCAATCGTCGCTAGTAAGCATATCCAAGCAGTCATAGCCAGCTCAGCCGGATATGACTTTAGTGTAATCGCCTACATATTATAAATAAACACATTAAAGTTAAAAAATATTAATAACATTTTATTATCATTTCTATTAACTATACACATTCTTACTTGTAGAACCATGAAGCAAGACCAACTGAAACATCCGACGACGATCATAAACGCACCCTTGAGGGAATGCTGCAAATCGACCCCATTGTGCATTTCATATCTTTTATTTGTTCTTCCTTTTGTCCAAAACAGCTCTAGAAGTGGCCCTTTAACCAGTGTCATTAGCATCGCTCCTGCAACCGTTGTGAGAGTTCCGATTACTTTAGCCTGGCTCCGGAGACTCTTTAGGTTCACCACCTCAAGCCTGAGTCAACCACAGTTCACCAAGATTTTGTTAATATCCTGATAAAAATCTCCTTAACCCATATTTCTTTTTTTTTTTATAAAAATTTTCGTTTATTAATATAACCAGAAAACTTGTTAAGTTACATCAAAACAGAAGGTAGACGGGCAACAAGCCGCGCCGCCAACCCTTTCTGAATAATAAGTGTATTAGTAGTAGTAGTTGTTGATGTAATAATAGTAATAAAAATAATGATCATAATAAAAAGATTAAACAAAATGAAAAAAAAAAAAAACAGAAACAAAAAGGATCTAAGTATTATGTATAATATATAGTGGGAATATTGTTGAAATGAATATGTCATGAGAAATTAGTCAAAGCTAATATCATGAGAAAAAGCAAGTCAACTCATAATCTCATGAGCAAATGGAGGTTGTGTTTGTGAATTGATGTTCTAGGAGAATTTAATTCTTCCACTAGACTAGGTGACGGGTTTCTTGATAAAACAGGCCGGGTCGAGTTGGCTTGTAAACCCTTTCTCTATCCTTTTTTTATAAATAATTAGTGTGTTACTTATGATTACAAAACACTATTATTACACGTATAATCTAAATGCTGAATAAAACAAATTAGGAGGTTGTATGCATGAATAAAAGAGTTTTGATGGGTTTCAATATGTTCCCTTTTTAGTTTACTTTCTATTCTGACACGTTTGAGATAAAACACAAGACAAATCAACCCGTTTAAGAGTAAATGGATCAAAATTCAAAACTTTGCCACTTCGAAGAATGATGAACCGAATTGGTAATATCGGTTTTATGTGCATGAACTTACTGGACGGTGAAACATACATATACAATGACTCATGTCATGTACATGTTATATTCATGCATTCTTATGCATGTTAAATGTTTTTTTTTTTACCTTAGAATCCATGCTATGACAAAGGTTATAGCAGGAAGAACATTGCACATGGAAACCGCAAATGTTGCGGTTGTCGCTTTCATTCCCAAAATATAGAGATTTTGATCGATAACCGGCCTGTCAAACAAAAAACATAGATTAGTTATCTAACCATAACATCGTACCACTTGCCCGTTGTTATCGAGAAAAGAAAACTTACTCCAAGAGTGCAAGGAGCATAAGCTTGACGAAAATAGAGACCGTCATCTTTGGCCTTGTTTTCCTATTACAAGACTAATAATTAGCAAAAACGAAAAACAAAAACAAAAACCGAACAAAGGAAGAAATGTGTGTGCGCATGTGAGAGAGGGGGGGGGGGGGACCTGTCTAGAACAATGGCGAAAGGGGCCATGACAATGAAGGCGGAAGCATGGCGATAAACAACAAACACATAATTATTCATTCCATCATTCAAAGCAACTTTCGCAAGAACATCCATTCCCGCAAACCCAAATTGCAAACATATAACAAGAATAAGGGATTTCCCCTTTCTAAACATTTCACTCATTTGATTTTGCATGTTTTGTTGTTCTTCTAAAGCTTACACCAGTTATATGGAAATAGCTTACCAACCCACCCTCTTATGTCTATATATAACCTTTCAAAATTCAATTACTCTATGCATCTATACCCCATCCCCACTTTTTATCTTGAAAGCAACCTTTTTTCTTTTGACCCATATTTTGGTGGATAGTCACAACATTCTAACATATATTTGCCTGTTTCTCAGGGGGCGATTTTACAAAACTCGTGTCCGATTGTCTAGCTACCTTAAACTTAGGAAACAAAAAATAACTGCAATATGATTACGCTACGTTTTTTTATTGACCAATGTAACTAGTTTTCGTGGTCATTTCACCGCAAACTAACATTAAAGGCATACTATTCAACAATGATCAAGTTGGCATAAAAAAGTAACAAAGTTGGCTGATTTCTATTTTGGGTATCCTATCTTTATTTTCACCCATAAAAAGGTTTTTAAAAATTTCTGATTTAAGATAATGTGCACCCATAACGCGTTGAAATGATGGCACCTCACACGTGTTAACGTTATAAGATAGTAAATAGTAACGCGATTGAAGTTGGTTCCTTTTTTATGCGATATACGCACTTAGAAAATATAGTGCACATTACATGTAGTTATTCTCTAGATTCAAAAGCATACTGGTATAGTATAATTCCACAGTTTGTTATATGTGCTTTCATAATAAGCATTGCACCATTATAGCTTTAGCTCTAATCATATCAAGAATCTACTTTAATGTTGTCTGGTATCCTTGCATTGTGTTTAATTATAAAATAATTGGTTATATAAAGTTATATAAAAACGTTAGGAAAATATGTGGCTAGTATTTTGTGACATAAAGAAAATGACGAGTTACATGAGTTGCATCTTTTATAAGTAAGGTTAAATTAGTTTGGTCTATCATGAAGAGTTTTGTTTGCTACACACTTACAAAACGTGACATATACACAAGTTTTTTGGTGCGTTTAATCCTTTAAACATATAAGTTTTTTCGAGCTTTATATCGCTAAGCTTGGAGGTGGCTCCTAATAAACAATCATTCTACTAATATGTTTGTATATTTAAAATTGTTTTAGGGTATTTTTTTATCATTTATTATGATTCCATGTGTGTTAAGAGTAGTTTTATCATTTTTTGCGTATGTAATTTTACAATTACATATACGTAAATTGGCTCCTTTACACATATGTAAATTAGTTCCTTTACACATTACACATATGTAAAATGTTTGTTATACATAAATAATTTGGTTTTTCATATATGTAATCATAATAAATACATATAATATATCATTAAATAATGTTAAATATAAAAATATATAAAGAAAATAATTATTTATTAGTAGCTCTGAATTGAACTCAACCCTATATATATATATATATATATATATATATATATATATATATATATATATAGTGGGGATGGTTCAAATGAAAACCACTTTTATTGTGAAAACTCGAAAACTAACTAAAAAAAGCCTAAAAAAACCTAAAAAACATACAAATTTTTTTTTTTTAATTTTTTTTAGAAAAATCGCTACTTTTTATATATGGAAAAAAAATTTAAAAAAAAAAAAAAATTGGTTGTACTGCACATGTGCACTAATACGGAAAGCCTAAACCACTTAACCCACCCCCCCACCGACACCCCCCAAAAACCTAAACCCCCCACCCCCCACCCCCCCACCCCCCAAAACCTAAATTCACCCTCCCACCAAAAGCCTAACCCCCCCTCCCCCCAAAAAAAACCTAAACCCCCCCCCCCCCACCCCCCCCACCCTCCCGAAAACCTAAAACTAAACCCTAAACATAAACCCGAAAAAAACCTAACCCCCCCACCCCCACCCCCCAAAAACCTAAACCCCCCTCCCCCCCACACCCAAAAACCTAATCCTAATCCTAAACCTCCAAAAAAACTAACCCTAAAAGCTAAACTAGAATCAAAAACTAATTTTAAGCATGTAATGCACATTGTAGTACATGTTATATTGCACATGTGCACTATTATAATAATAGTATTGAAAACAAGACGACACCATAAATCTTTTTTTATGTCATAAAAAAAATGCTCGAATATACTTGAATGAAAGATAAGAAAATTTGTGATCTTATGGTGCCATTTTTGTTTTAAAATGATAACGTATGGAGAAATGAGAAATGTTTGAAAAGTTATATATTTTTTGTTCCAATTTTACCCCTCCTTCATTAAAAGTCTTCCCTCCCTCCTTTTTAGTGGGTTTTAGAGCATTCACATTCAATCCACTAAAAATATACATACATTCCACTAGAAAACAACTCCTATATCAATATATTTCCACTAAAAACAAATACTTTTTCTCTCTCCTTTTCAATATATATTACATTTTCTCTCTCCTCTACTCACAACCACTTTCAAAATATATTAAAAAATTATACAGAGTGAACAGTGTCCCCCCAAATATACAGATGAACAGTAACATTTTCTCTCTCCTCCACTCACAACCACTTAAACCACTTTTTATAATTTAAAAACCCATCTCTCAAGATTTGGTGGATAGAATGTGAATGCTCTTAGTTAGTTTTCACAATAACTAGTGGTTTTCATTTGAACCTTCCCCTATATATAGTTATTACTTATTGTTATTATGCAATCTATATTTATTACATTATTTAGTTATTTTATCATAATTATATATATAATTATTGCTATTATGCAATCTATATTTATTACATTAAATTTACATAAATAATGGAGGCTTGTTAGGGCTTGCGAGTATAGTTGAGTGTATGACGCTCGGGTTCGTTTATCAAACAAGCATGTTTTGGTTTGAGCTCGTTTAAGCTCAGCTCTCTGTTCGGGATTTAAGCGAGTTGGTCTGAAGCAACCCATATCACTTGGCTTATTTACATCCCTAAGTTTCTTATTTCATAAAGCTTGAAGCAGATATAGTTTTAAGCGCGGCTCACAAAACCTATATTGGGTTTGTGTGATTTGTTGATGGGCAATGGTGACAATAATGCAAAGTGAAAGTTACGTATGAAAGCACTAGTTTCTGTTTCGAGCAAAAGGCCACTTCTTTTTAAAGTTATCTATGGGGAGTAATGATGTTGTAGGACAATCCTATACCATAATGTGGTAATTTATATGTTTCACGCAACCTACTTTAAGATCAATCCGGTTATGTGTTTTCTAGTTTGATTTGGTTTCGTTCCATTCGGTTTACGTTTGTTGGTGTCATTCGTAAATAAAGAGTGTGATACTGTGATTAAGGTCAGTTAGATGGATTAACGGGCTAAAAATGTAACTTTTCATATGGTTACGTGGTACCCACACTTAGACTTAGTGCGATAAACATATATTTCACGTACTTGCTTTGCTTTTGATGCATATGTTGCCGATTTAGGATCATAAAGATAAGCTATTAATTTTTAGTGCCCAACACTCTTTAATTACACATACATGTTAAATTGTTATTTGTTATCAAATGTAATTAATACGTATATGCTCCATTTGGACATGACATCTTACAATTGACATGACATCAAATGTATTGTTATTGTGTTTCAGTTTTAACTTTTGGAATAAGAGAAAATTATAAATTTAGCAATACTTAGAAACATATTGTATAGAATAACATAAAAATATATCTAGAACACTAATAAGGATCCACTAAAAAGTGAATTTTACCTAAGTAGCCTAAGTATAGAATAACATAAAAATATATCTAGAACACTAATAAGGATCCACTAAAAAGTGGATTTTGCCTAAGTAGCATAAGAAGGATTGTGATGATGACATGTGGCACTCCTAATAAGTAGCAATAAAGGGCATTTTGGTTCTTATAAATAGGAGTGAAAATGACATGTGGCACCCCTTTTGTTTTTTAAAAATACAACAAAAAAAAATCTAGTAAAAAAAAATCTAGCATACAAAAAATGTAGTACAAAAAAATATAGTACAAAAAATGTAGTAAAAAAATATAGCACAAAAAAATCTAGTACAAAAAAATATAGCACGAAAAAATTCAGCAAAAAAAAATTAATACAAAAAAAATCCAGCACAAAAAAATTGAGAAAAAATTTTAAGATAAAAAAGTCAACACAAAAATATAGTACAAAAATTCAGCACAAAAAAAATGTTATACAACATAGAAATACAACACATTTTAGTGGGTTTTTTTAGTCTTCATATTTTATATAGCAATATGGTACTCAAATTAAAGATAAAAGGACGCTCGATTTTACGATGAAATTTTTATGAAAAAATAATGCCGTATAAAAAAGTTATGAATATTTAAAAAATGATGGTGAAATATGCATATGCCTTACATGTGGAGAGAGAAAGTCCACAAATAGAATTTTCTCAAGATACCCTTTCACTTCTCTTCATCTTAACCATTGATTTGAAAAATGAAATGTTAAGATTTCTTCTCGTACTAATTAGACAAAATAATATTTTTATTTGATGTTACCCCATGTCTATATAGTCATGAAAATTATTATTATTATTATTATTATTATTATTATTATTATTATTATTATTATTATTATTATTATTATTATTATTATTATATAATTTAAACTTGGCAAATTGAATTTAAATAATCTCAACTCATTTTTATTGGCCAATAATAATCCCAACTCATTTAATCACCAATAATAATCCGAACTATTCACTTTTGTTTGTAAAATACTCTCAGTTAAAAAAACACTAACTAGGTTAAAAAATTGCTGACGTGGCAGGTGACATGGCATGCCACATCAGCAAATTTGCTGACGTGGCAGTTGATGTGGCATTTTTTGATGACGTGGCAGCTGACATGGCTGTCTACATGGCATTTTTGATGACGTGGCAACTGATGTGGCAGGTGACGTGGCATGCCACATCAGCAATTTTTTAACCTAGTTAGTGTTTTTTTAACTGGGAGTATTTTACAAACAAAAGTGAATAGTTCGGATTATTATTGGTGATTAAACGAGTTGGAATTATTATTGGCCAATAACAGTGAGTTGGGATTATTTAAATCTAATTTGCCTTTAAACTTTTATTTTATGTGTCAGAATTACACACAACCTGTTTTTTTTTTCGCTTTTAGATTTCACGATCTTGATTGGGTTTTCTTAGATTACAAACCTTTTAAAAAGGAATTCTAACAATCCTACCTTCTTTCTAGAAAGAGAAGTTTTCTAAATCACTAAATAAATAATATCCATGGTTAAAAGGTATAACCGGTAGTTGTGTTAAATTTTTCTAATGACAACTCAAACTCCCGTCTAATCTATTTCACGATTTATAACAGGACTCGAACACTCAACCTTTAAAGGAGGGGACACCATTTAACACACCAAAATACCATTGAACTAAATGCCCTTTTATATTGTTGTGTTTAATACACTATATAAAGTGGTTTTATTTTCTTTAAAGTTTACATATGTAAGTATAGCTGACTAACAATCAGTGGCGGATCCAGGAATTTTTCTATGGGGGTGCGGAACATTTTTAAAAATTTTAGGCCCCTAGGTATATAAGTAAAAAAATCGGTTCGTATCGGGTCGGGTCGGGTCGGGTCATGTAAAACAAACGAACATCAAACTAAATTTATATAATCATCAAAAACATGTCAAACCTTGTTACAAACATAATTAAAACGTCGACGCCCTACGGGTTTTCATTTTTTGAAATCTATCCAAAACATCATCTAAAACTAATTTCTTAAGCAATTCTTTCTCTATATAACATAAGTTCATCGCTCCATAACATAATGTTTCAATTTTAATTTTAATTTTCAACTTTTCAAGCCCTAGAAATCATAACGTAAGTTGTAATCACCCTAAAAATATATAAACAACATAATCACCCTAAAAAATATATAAACAACATAATCACCCTAAAAATCATCTAAACAACCATAAACAACGTCAAAACACACAAAATTTCAAACCTATTTAACAACTTTATTACACTTTTTTCTCCTATAATATCAACCAAAATCATCAAAATAACAAAGAAACTTACCCGTGTTCGGATTCCGGTTAGATTTGGTGTCAAACGACGGTGGTATGGTGGCTGATTACGGTGATCGCCGGCTGCTGGACTATTGTCGTCGGGTAATGTTGTTCGTTGGCAATGCAGGGACGCAAGAGAGAGAGAGAGAGAGCGGGAGAGAATTTCTAAAGGTTTTAGGCTTTAATTATTTTATTATAGTTTGAAATATTTTTGGGTTTGGTTAATGGGCTAAGACTTAGTGGGCTAGCTAGTTAGGAATTATAAGTGGGTAAAGGTATGGGTATTTGGGTTTAGTTAGTTAGGTATTAAAAATTATATAATTTAGGTAGTATTTTTTTTTAAATAAGAGTTTACTAAAAAAAATTTAAAATATAAATTGATAACACTTTTTACCTAAGGGGTGCGGACGAAAAATTTCAAGGGTGCGGTCTAAAAATTCCAAGGGGTGCGGACGAAAAATTCCAAGGGGTGCGGAGAAAAATTCCAAGGGGTGCGGACGGGATTTTCGACGAAACTTAGCACTAAATTTTTTTTCCCCGAGGGTGCGCCTGCCCACCTTAGGCTGGGCTTGGGTCCGCCATTGCTAACAATGTAAAGAAGCTGACATCGAACTCTCTATGTTCAAGCTCAGCTCACTTTCAGTTCTATGTCTAAAGCCCTAGCTTGGATTGTTAGTAAATTTTGAAGCTCTATCTGAGCTTGGGTTAGGTTCTTTTATTATTTATCCGTTATTCAAATTAGTTTATTTATACGCAACTACGTGTACGCAACCATACACACATATACATATACATATATATTTATTCATAATTCAAATTTTATATGGAAAAGATATACTTTTAGTTACTTTTATCATAATTACTAGGTTATAACCCCGTGTGTTACACGGGTTAAATACATGTAATTTTGTATAATAAATAATTAAAAAGTTATATCTTTAAAAATCTCGGTTATTATACGGGTTGAGTAAATTTAATTTTACATATTAAATAATAAAAATGTTAAAAGTTAGGTTTGTTTTTATAAACTAAACTAAATCAAAATAAAACGGCTTTCTCAAAGATTATAACACCTGACTGATAAGAGCTGGTAAGATATATATCATCACATTTTTTGTATAATACCATATTTATTATATTAAATATAATATCATTATTTATATTAATACTAAAGCATGTGAAATATTAATTGACGAAATGTTATGTTAATATTCTTTTAATTTTGATTAATATATTACTTACCGTGTGGATATTATATTTATCTAACAATATTAAGTTTGGTTTTCATGATAGATAATTTGGTTTATTTAAAAACGTCTTATCACAAATTAACAATTTAAATTTGAAGATAATATTTTATTAGAAAATATAAGGATTCTATTTCAAATTCAAAGTTGGATAAGATTTATTATATTAACAATTTAAATTTGTAGATAATATTTTATTAGAAAATCGAAGGAATTTTATACAGTTTGGTAGATAATTTGTAGGAACACATTTTTCACACGTCATGATAGCGCTAGGCTATAAGTCGGTTATCTTTTATGTAGTTTTTTTTGTGTAACATTATGATTATAGAACCACATAATAATAATGATAATAATAATAATAATAATAATAATAATAATAATAATAATAATAAAATTATGAATGAATTGAATTTTCTTTAGGTTGAATTTTCTTAAGAATATTATTAATATTATGAAATTTGTAAAGTAATCAAATGAATTCAGCTAGAAATATAAATAACATTTGAATCTAAAGAATACGTAAAAAACTTATCTATAATTATGGCTTATCATTTATCAATTAGGAAATATATAAATAATATTTAAACATAAAGAATACGTAAAATAAAACTTATCTATAGTTATGGCTTATCACTTCCCAGTTCGAAAATATATAAATAATATTTCAAACCTCAAAGAAATAAACTAAATTAGAGATTAAAAAAGGTAGGAAAACAATTCTGAGAATATGTAGTAATACGACATTTGACCCCTATAGGTTTACTTTATTATATAGTATAGATATTAAAACAGTATATCTTTAAAAACCTCATTTATTATACGGGTTAAATAAATATAATTTTATATATTAATAAATAAAAAGTTATATCTATAACAACCATATTGTATGGGTTGAAAATTTTAATTTTATATACTAAATAAAAAAGTTATATCTTTAAAACCACGTATATTATACGACTTGAATAAATGTAATATTTTTTACCAAATAATAAAATAATACATCTTTAAAAAACCTCATTTATTACAACGGGTTGAACGAATGTAACTTTTTATACCAAATAATAAAAAAATTACATCTTTAAAATATGCGCATTACACGGTTTGAATAAATGTAATTTTCTATACTAAACAATAAAAAATATATATCCTTAAAAAAACCCGTGTATTGTACGAATTGAATAAATCTAATTTTATATATCAAATAATAAAAAGTTATATTTTAAGAAACCTCATGTATTACATGGGTCGAGTAAATGTAATTTTGTATAGTGAAAATAAAAATATTTAATATATTAATACAAAGTTTGGTTTTCGTGATAAAAATAGATTATTCTGTTGTTGCAAAATTTGTTAACGAAGTCTCAATAAATTTAACCCTTTATTTAAAACTCCATAAATGTATAAATGATAAATAATATTAGTTAATTTATTTTAAGTTTCGTAAAATCTATTTGATACCAAACTAAAAAAACGTTCAAATATAGTTAATTCAAATAAATAATGCTAGGTTATAACCCCGTGTATTACACGGGGTTGAATAAATAAATTTTATATACTAAATAATAGAATAATATATCTTCAAAACCCCATTATTGTACAGGTTGAATAAATATAATTTTATATATTAAATAATAAAAAATTATATCTATAAGAACCATATTGTACATGTTGAATAAATATAATTTTATATACAAAATAAAAAAGTTATATCTTTAAAACCACGTGTATTACACGGGTTAAATAAATGTAATATTGTTAATCAAATAATAAAATAATACATCTATAAAAAACCTCATTTATTACACGGGTTGAATAAATGTAATTTTATATACCAAACAATAAAAAAAATTACATCTTTAAAAATATGCGCATTACATGGTTTGAATAAATGTAATTTTTTGTACTAAATAATAAAAAATATGTATCCTTAAAAAACCTCGTGTATTCTACGAATTGAGTAAATCTAATTTTATATATCAAATAATAAAAAGTTATATCTTAAAAAACCTCATGTGTTACATGGGTCGAGTAAATGTAATTTTATACAGTGAAAATAAAAATATTTAATATATTAATACAAAGTTTGGTTTTCGTGATAAAAATAGATTATTCTGTTGTTGCAAAATTTGTTAACGAAGTCTCAATAAATTTAACCCTTTATTTAAAACTCCGTAAATGTATAAATGATAAATAATATTAGTTAATTTTATTTTAAGTTTCGTAAAATTTATTTTATACCAAACTAAACAAAACGTTCAAATATAATTAAGTCAAATAAATAATATTATAAATGAGAAGGAGATTACACTAAATAATAATTATTCATAAGATATTAAACTAATAATATTTAGTAGGAGAGTTATCTATAATATAAGATATTAAATTAAGTAATATTTTATTGAAGGATTATCTATAATTAATTGGAAGAGATTAAATTAAAATAATAATTATCTATAAGAGATTGCCTAATATGATGACAAGTGTCCCTAAATGGTTTCTTTTATTATAGTAGTTAGATTAGATTATAAATGAGATGAAGATTAAACTAAATAATAATTATCCATAAGATATTAAACTAATAATATTTAGTAGGAGGTTTATCTATAATATAAGATATTAAATTAAATAATATTTAGTAGAAAACCCCGTGTATTACACGGGCAGATAAATAAATGTGATCTTATAACTAATAATAAAAAGTAATGTCATATAAAAACATATTTATGAATGAATAATAATTGAATGAAGTATAATGTAAGTTGTTAACATATACAATTGTCAAGATATGTATTTAAAAAAATGAAGATTAATGTGATAGTTATAAAGTATATACCGGTGGTCGTATGAGTTTGTATCGGTTTTAGAAGGAGGTTGGTATCAATCAAAGCTACTAAATCTCTTTAATTCTTTTTTTATCCTCCTTTAAAAAGCTACTAAATCTCTTTAATTATTTTGTTTATCCTCCTTTAAAAACAAAACGGTTACAATTACAAAAATAATATGAATATTCGTATTCTTTGAGATCTGACTCCAACCTATAACCTCCACATTGGAAGGTCATGAGTTTACTTCCTTCCATATCAATTGATCTTGGATTCATTGCCTGATTGTGATGCTTTTACCGTAAGAAAAAAAGTCTTTTTCGATCTAGTTTTTTTATCAATCTAAAAACACAACTAATATGTTTAGCATAAACATGGAGTAACAAATAAAGGTAAATTCAATCGAGTATTAGGAATATAGTTCTAAGAAATATATTATATTATTAAAAGTGATATGCTTTGTTGAGATTGAAGATTTTTAAAAGTATTTGATATAATTTTGAAAATCGAATCTATGATATAACAGAACATACTTTTAAAATATAATATTTACAAAATTACATTTTAGATTAAACTAAAATAATATTATCTATAAGAGATGACTTGATATGATGACAAGTGTACCTAAAGTGGTTTCTTTTATTATATAGTATAGATACGTAATAATAGTTACTATGTAATTATGTATTTATCATTTTAAATTAAAAATTAATAAATTTAGAGAAATGTATGATCATTTGGCTTGCGAGCCTTGTAAAGCGTGGTATATAAAGTTTGAGGCTTCAGCTTGTTTAATACAGCTTTAATCAGATTCAAACTTATATAACCTCGGCTTGATTAAAATTTATAAGGCGATTTCGAGTAGCTTACGAGTGACGTGACTAGGGTTGTTTGGATGCATGTGACAAAACCTGTGGTTTTTAATGAATGAGTTAATTTCTTAAATATATATATATATATATATATATATATATATATATATATATTTAAGATGTAAAATACATTTTCTACGGACCTGATTTTCGTTCGAGGTTCCCCATTAATTGTGAACAACAATTAATTAATAGAATTCTGAGGTAAAAAAATCTTTTCTTGGGAATATTTTTAACTATTGAGTAACGAGAAACATAATTCTACTTATTCCTAAAAACTTATATATCCCAAGAATATAAATATACTTATCATGAAAATCTTGAGAATAATATTAATGGTTTTTTATTGTCAGAATTTTCTTTTAAAGGTGCATAAAAGTAGTGTACATAAAAGAAAAATGTGGTATGAAAAGATATATGTGTCTAAGAATAATTAGATTCGCATTTACCGACTAAAACAAAGTTAATGGGTGTTATTTTTGCCGACCAAACATTGAAGATATGCGCCCAACTCTTAGGGTTTGTTTGGTATGAAGTAATGGAATGAAGAAGAGAACGAAATGAATTAAGAAATAAAATGGACAACGGAATGAAATAGATTATTCCATTCCGTTGCAATATTTGGTTACCTATATACGAATAGAATGAATCGTTACTTTGTACAGTTTTATAAGCAAAATAAAACGAGTAATGAAATACAATTAATAAAAACGACAATTATATAATTTTCTAAATAATAATAAAATATGTAATATAATAATAAAAATATATTAATAGTAAAAGAAATAATAATAATAATAATAAGAGTTAATTACACAGTTAGTCCCTGTGGTTTACACTAAATAACAATCTAAGGTACTAAGAGTTTAAAATCACGTTTTAGGGTACTAACTTTTAATTTTTTAACAAAGTAAGGTCCTAAGGTTAGTTGGCTGTTAAATGCTAACCCTGACACCCTCACGTGCAATAAACGTGAGGGTAAAAATGTCATTTAATCCTAATGAACTGCTTTCCCTCCCAATTTATAACCCTAAATCTAACATGCTCTTCCCCCTTTCCTCATCTGTGAACAGAGACATCGAAGATACATACTAAACCCTAACAGCCGTCATGGTGATGTGCAAGTGTGGTAGAGCAGCATTGATGAAGACATCGAAGACCTCCAAAAACCCTGAACGGAGATTTTATACATGCCCACAAATGGTAAGTATTTGAATCCCCTTATCACCTAAATTCGTGTGTTTACTGAAATTTTTTATTTTCAGAGATCAAAATGTAAGTTCTTTGTGTGGATTGATCCTCCTGTGAACTCTCCTCCATCCCCAGAGTTAGGGTTTCATAAAGCCCCAAATCACAGTTCGAGCATTGAAGTCAGATTTGAAGAATTGAAGCATGAAATTAGAAGAAAGGATGCTGCATTAGTGATGAGTTGGTGTATACTTGTTGGCCTTTTAGTGTTAATCCTTGTAGTTGTTTTGATCAGTCTTCTCTTGAAGCCTTCATAATGTTATTCCAGTAATGATTCATAATGTTAGTCCAGTAATGAAATGTGAAGGCTGTGTTTTGTTTGTAATAAAGTGTGTTTTGTTTGTAATAAAGTGTGTTTTGTTTATAATGAAGTTGTTTATAATGAAGTTGACCATAATATGGCTTTAAAACCTGACAAGTAAACCTGACAAGGCAAATTGACCATAATATGTCTTTAAAACCTGACAAGTAAACCTGACAAGGCAAATTGACCAAACTGATAAAACCAAAGTCTTACAAAACTGAACATAAGATAAAACTGAACATAAGATAAAACTGAACATAAGATAAAACTGAACATATCCCAAACTGGTAACAACAGTTTTACAAAAACCATATCCCAAACTGTTTGATAACATATCCCAAACATCCTAATAACATCAAAAAGGATAACCAGAAGTTTTAGCAGCCTAATAACATAAAAAAGCATCAAAAAGCATAACCAAACATCCTATTTAACTAGATTGAGCAGCAGTTGAGCCTTGTCCGGTGCACCTTCTTTTATTGTGACCTTTTCCTCCACAGCTTCCACATGTCACTGTCTTCCATTTCCTACTCAACTTGCCATCTTTAACCATGCTATCTTCCTTCTCCATTTCATCCTTTCTTCTCATCTTCCTGGGTCTGCCAACAGGTTTGTGGTACATTGGTTCAAGGAGTTTTGTACTACAGTGTGCCCTAGGCCACATGCTTCTTCCATTGATTGGGCCTATTTTGTAAGAGTATACCTTCTTCCATGTAGACAACCAGTAGCACTCATCCACCCATCTCTCTGGTATGTCAACCTGTGCAAACAAAAAAAAATACATTAATTAACTTTAAACCATTTGCAGCCACTTCAGTTGCAGTAATGAAATTACCTTCAAACCATTTGCAGCCATATCCCAGTTGGTGGCAACAGCATGTGTACAAGGCATGCCCCTTATTTCCCATTTCCTGCATGTGCAGGTCCTCTCAATGACATCCACAACAAACTGCTCTCCATATCTTTCACCCAAATAACAACTAACTTGATACTTAGGACCACCATTCCACTGGACAATTAAATTGGCTGCATGTTTTTTGACAAGCTCAAAATGCTCAGCAGCTTTTGGAGTCAGCACACCATCAGTCTTAGCAATAACCTTCAGCACATTGACAATCCTTTTCATGCAATACTCTCTAACATATTCAAGAGCACTGATAATGGGCTTATCCCTGCCTGTTAACATAATCAAATATAATCACATGAATTGATTAAACACATATAATAACATAAATATAATAACATAAATTCAGTTAAGTAATCATACATACCATCCACCAATCTTGCATTAAACACCTCACACAAATTGTTTAACAACACCTCAGTCTTAGCCCTACCTGTTAACAACACAAATTGTTATACAAACCAACAATAGTGTTTAAACAATTGAATTACAATAAATATTATACCTGAAAAGTGACTTCTTGTCCAATGAACTGCTGGAATTTGGCTTAGATAGTGATGAGCATCAGGGTTCATCAATCTCATTTCCTCCATTTTGTCTTGGAACTGCTGAACTGTATTGGCTGTAGCTATGGCCCACAACATGTCCTTGTATGCCTTTCCCCTCCATTGTAACCTGAAATTCTGATGAATGTGTCTAACACAATATCTGTGTTCTGCACTAGGGAAGACAGCAGCAATGGCTGGGATGATTCCTTTCTGCCTATCTGAGATGAAAGTGAAATTGGCATTCACAGGTAATTCAAGATCATCCCTTAAAAGATCCAAGAACCATGTCCAGGAATCTTTTGACTCTGCCTCAGCTATAGCATATGCCAGTGGGTAGATCCCATTATTGGGATCCATAGCCACAGCAGTCAACAGTTGACCAGGGAATGGCCCCTTCATAAAAGCTCCATCCAAACCAAGGATTTCTCTTTTGCAAGCCTTAAATCCCTCCTTCAATGGACCAAGACAGATGTACACCCTTCTGAAAACCCTGTTACTTGAAGAAGCATTAACACTGGATGGTTCAAGGTCAATTTTAAAAGTTGTGTTAGGGTTTGTTCTTTGTAGTTCAAGGCCATAATCCCTTAGCAGCCTGTATTGCTTTGTATAATCACCAATCACATGCTTTGCAGCCATATTTTTGGCCCATAATGCCTTCATTGTTGAAACTTCCATCATGAATTTCCTCTGCAACTGATCCTTGATAGCTTTGATTGGGATCTTGGGGTTTGATTCAATATCCAACATTATCTCCTTGGATATCCATTCAGATGTGAAGTGTCTTGAAGTTCTTGTCTGAAAACACTTATGTTGTGGGTTATAGGTTTTAACCACCCAGGTAGGTTCATCTTTAAGCTTAGCCACATACACAACCCAAGGACATTTATTAGGGTTTTCTTTTGTTAACCTACCACCATCTTTCTGACTTTCATTTGGGCCATCTTTTTGACTTTCACTTGGGCCTTCTTTTTCTTGGGCCATTTCAAAATCAGGAATTCTCCCTTTGCAATGGGCCCTTATCCTTTCCTGATCATTCATACAGAAAAAAATCTCCCTTCTTGTTTCAATTGCATGTCTTCTGATGAGGGTCTTCACCTGTGAATTATCACCAAATGTTTGACCTACATAAAATGCACATTTTTCCTTACTAGCTTCTTGTTGTTTCCTAATCCTCCTAAATGCTTTTTTCCTATGCTTTTCAATGGTAAGTTCTCCTTCAGATTCAGATGTGCCAAGGGAATCATTGCTAAGATATTCTTCTTCTAAGGGATCATGTTCAGTATCATCCACACTTGTTTCAGTAGCATTATCAGTTTCTTTTTCATTGTTCATCTGATGCTTAGCCTGGAACTTGTCATTAAACTGACTCATATCAACTTCTACCTCAAACACCTCATTTTCCTCATCGACAATGTCCTCATCACCACTATCCTCATTATCATGTTCAACCCTTTCACTCTGTTTAGCCTTTTCAGTCTCCTTACCATTTTCATTCTCATTACCCTTTTCAGTCTCATTACCCTTTTCAGTCTCATTACCCTTTTCATTCTCATTACCCTTTTCCTTCTGTTCAGCTGGCCTTACATAAGGTTTTAAAACATCACCAAGTGTGTTGTGATCACTAAACAGCTCATTAAAACAAGCATCAACAACAGTCTGTCTTAGGATATTCTCAACATCTTCATTACTAAACTTCTCAGTCCTATTTTCAACATCATTGATATCAAAGTCTACATTCACTGTTACCTCTTCATCTACTTGTGCATTCTTTGGTTCATCTACATTACCAACATTGACTGTCACATCTTCATCTACTTGTGCATTCTTAGGGTCATCTACATTACAAGCATTGACTGTCACATCTTCATCTACTTGTGCATTCTTAGGGTCATCTACTTTACCATTATTGACTGTCAAATCTTCAGTTGCAATGCCTAAACCATGCTCTACATAAAGACTTATAACTTTGGAACCTTGTAGCACATATTCACTCATGACTCGTACATCATCATCAGTGCTTAAAGACATAAGACCACTATGTATCTCACTACCAGGAACCACAAAATAAAAATGATGAACTTTATCTTCTGAAAACCCTAACAACCTCATAGCATCGTTGACATCATGGATACAAAACATGTCCGTATCCATGAAATCAACATAGATTACCTTACCAGTTATGTAGCAAAGATTTTGATTTTTGATTCCAAATTGCCCATTGTAGTGTATCTTCAGAGAAAATAATCCTGTTTGTGTACCTGAAATCAACATTGATCATCTTTTAGAACAAGAAAATTATGCAAAATCCATTGCCTTTAGCATCCAATAAAGCATTATTGAGTAGGCGACTTACCGTATTTGCCAACGTAGTCAAATGGTTCATCTTCTTGTCTCAAAAGATCCATCGCTCAACGCTAAAACCCTAGAAATCAGGGTTTACTCGATTTGGGTTTACAGAGTATATGGGGTGAAGATGAATAGACTGATGTTGAATGAAACAGAGTTTAATTAAAGCAGGAGACCTTCATTTAAATGACATATTTACCCTCACGTTTATGGCACGTGAGGGTGTCAGGGTTAGCATTTAACAGCAACTTAACGTTAATACCTTACTTTGTTAAAAAATTAAAAGTTAGTACCCTAAAACGTGATTTTAAACTCTTAGTACCTTAGATTGTTATTTAGTGTAAACCACAGGGACTAACTGTGTAATTAACTCTAATAATAATAATAATAATAATAATAATAATAATAATAATAATAATAATAATAATAATTGTAGATGTCTTTCTATTCCTTGAAGGATAGAAAAAAAACAACCCCTTCCTTAGGAATGAAAATTCTTATATTTGAAAGAAATCACATTCTTATGGAATCATCCATTTTATCCATTTTATTGAAATGATTCATTTCATTTCGCCTTAAATTCTATCATACCAAACACTACCTTACTCTCTCAAGCATTACCGCCAAACTTTTACTATAAATAGGGGAGGATCTTAATTAGGGTCAGGGGGAGCTCCGCCCCTACCCCCTTGTTTTTCGTTTCGAAAGTGTAAATTTTATTGAAAATTTTACATGTATTAAGTTCCCCCAACTTTTTTTAGAACACCCCCCCCCCAATCGCATTTAAAAGTTCAGGATCCGTCACCAACTATAAAGCATGAGTAATAGTGTTATTGACATATCACCAACTGATGTTCAACGATGGATCAGGATCACATACGGATGTTTAGCGACGAATTGCTAACATGTTTTTAGCGGCGAATTAATGATAAATAGTGATAGATTTATAAAACGATTGGTTTTCCAACTACAAATATCTTTTCTTTTCTTTTTTTCATTTTGGAAATTCATGTGACCCGTCGGTAAGTACTAATGGATTCCCAACAACATTGGATGAAATTGACAAATTTTTTGGTCGTGAATTTTCATCGGAAATGGCAATTTTTTATTGAGTTTAAATACAACACTTTTGTAGCAAAATGTTCTCTTAAAGAAAACCAAAGCTTGTATATTGTTACTAAATATTAGAAGTGTTCTTAATGTTTTCTTTTGTTAAAGAAAACCAAACTTGTATATTGTTACTAAATATTAGAAGTGTTTTGAATGTTTTCTTTGGTTTTAAAATTGGAGGAAATGAATTACACGTAAGTGAAAGAAGGAGGATAACTTAACCTACAATGACATGTTTCTATAATTAATTTATTTCTTTTTCAAAATTTATTAGGTTATAGAATTTGAGACGATTCTTGTTTCATCCATTTTTTGATACCGTCGATAACTTTTCCGTCAAGTAAAACAAAATCATTTTGCATTTATAAGAACTATATTCCTTTCGCTTTTCTATTTTTTTTTTTTTTTTGAACTGCTGATTTTATTAAAAAGAAGAAAGAGCAACAAAAAACTTACAAGCTTATACAAAATCAAACTCTAACCAATTTACCCATTCAACAGAAAATAATTTTGCTCTATTTTTTACCCAAAGGTAACTAGATGCCTTGATATCCGCTATAAGTCTTGCTATATCGATTCTCTTACTTGAAAAGACAACCTCATTTCGAAGTTTCCAAATTCCCCAACATGCTATTACCAAAATAGCGTGAATGATCATTTTCTTCGCGTCTAATCCGGCCATATCTTTGTGCAAACCAAGTATGTCTCTGACTGTGTATGCGTAAATGGGTGGAATTGATAACCAAGATGATACCATGTGCCAAACTATAGAGCACACGAAGCATGATGTGAACAAATGCTCAACAGTTTCGTTAGCTTCACTGCAAAGAGGGCATAAAGTAGAAGGTATAGGTATGTGTCTTTTCTCCAAAGCGCATCTGGTGGGTAGGCGATCCAAGTTCATTCTCCAACCAAAGATGTTTACTTTACGCGGTATCCATCTATTCCACTTAAAAATAATATCACAAGGAACCGTGTTAGTATTCGATATAATTTTTCTTACCGATTTAACTGTGAAAATCCCCAAGTCTTCTGCTTGCCATGTCCAACTGTCTTCTTGATTCGTGATGGAGATTTGAGCCAAGATAGCTACAATCCCATTCAGTTCCGTTAATTCTGCATTTGAAGAAGGTGCTCGATGCCATTGCCACTCAATTCTATCAACCGGACCCGGTGCTCTCAATCTATCGCTAACCATGCATCCCTTGTATTTTTCTAAGGAAAATAAAGCTGGAAAAAGGTACTGAAATCATATATTTGAAGCCCAAGTGTCCGTCCAAAATTGCACCTCTTTTCCATTGCCTACCGAGCCTTTCATAAGCCGATTTAAATGGATGTTATCTTTCTTGAGTGCTGCCTCCTTCCTTACGATATTGTTCCACACGCACGATAGGCCTTTTTTTGAGGGCAAAAAGTTACCATGCTTTGGATCGAAATGTATACTTGATATGACCTTTCTCCATAGCCTTCCTGCCTCTGTCTTGTATCTCCACGCCCATTTTGCTAATAGTCCGCTGTTCATATCTTTTAAAGAACCCAAACCCAAACCCCCGCTTGCAATTGGTTTAGTAACATTTTCCCACCGAACCCAATGCATTTTGTTAATTGCATCTGATCCACCCCACAGAAAGTCTCTCCTTAGTTTCTCAAGTTTATTTAAAACCGTATTAGGTGCTTGAAAAAAAGAGAAATAATATAAAGGGAGTGAGTCAAGAACCGGTTTAATGAGAGTTGTTCTTCCCCTAATTGATAAAGTTGAAGCTTTCCATAAGGATAATCTTGAAGAAAAAGTATCAATTACTGGGGTCCAATTATTTACTAAGTTCATGTTTGCACCCACTTTGAGGCCTAGGTAAATAAAAGGTAGTGCCCCGAGATTGCAGTTTAAGAGGTTAGCCAAATCTAGATTTTCCTCAATAGAAATCCCAACCCCAAAAAGTGATGATTTTTGTAAATTAATTTTCAAACCCGAAACAAGGTAAAAACATCTCATTAGTCGCCTAATATTAGAGATGTTTTGCCTCGAACATTCCCCTAAAATCATAACATCATCCGCAAAGATGAGATGAGTTAAGTTTGGTCCCTCATTTGGAAGTTTAATGCCTTTTATTATTCCAGCATTGGATGCGCTAATCATGAAGCTAGATAGTGCTTCCATAGCCAAAATAAATATAAAAGGAGACAGGGGATCACCCTGTCTAACTCCCCTAAGGCATTGAAATTCGCCCGTGGGTGACCCATTTACCAAGACAGAAGATCGAGCTGAAGAGAATATACCTTTGATCCATAACCGCCATTTGTCTGGGAAGTTCATTTGGCTAAATACTCGATCCACAAAACCCCAGTTAATCGTATCAAAAGCCTTTTCAAAATCAACTTTGAAAAATATGGCTTTCGATTTTGATTTTTTAACCCAAGAAATTACCTCGTTAGCAATGAGGGGCCCATCAAGTAGATTTCTATCGGATAGATAGGCCGATTGCTCTTCTGAGATTACCGATCCAATAATCCCTTTGAGCCTGATTGCAAGGACTTTGGAAATAACCTTGCTGATGCACCCAATAAGGTTTATCGGCCGAAAATCATTGAGACCGGAAAGATCATTGACTTTTGGGATGAGAGTGATAAATGAGGAACTACACCCATTAGATATAGTACCATACTCGTGGAAATGAGTCATAATGTTGAAAAAATCATCACCCAAGATATCCCAAAAATGTTTAATAAAAGCGAAGTTGAACCCATCAGGTCCCGGTGCCTTATCCCCACCGCAATCCCACACCGCGTTTTTTACCTCATTGAAAGAGAAAGGAGAAATGAGAGACATACCTTGCTCAATTAAGAGCTTTTTTAAGTGATGACATGTAAAAGCAGGTCTCCCGGGCATAGGTTCTTTAAATTTTTCTTCAAAAAACCTGCACACTTCTGTCTTCACAACCACGGGATCTGTCACCCATTCTGCATTTATTGTTAACCCGTTTAATCGACTTCTAGATATCCTGGCTATTGATAAAACCATGAAAGAATGCAGAGTTTTCGTCGCCCTCAATTGCCCATCTATCCCGAGATTTTTGCTTGATTTCTTGCAATTTTTTATCTTTTATCTCTGAAACCTTGCTCTTATGTTCTAGGTACGATTGTGCTTCCAAATCTGTTAGATCCCTTGCTTCATTAATTCTATCCAAATCTTCTAAGATAACTCGTGCCTTGTTTAAGACAGCCTTTCAATAGCTTTTGACTTCACAAGAACTATTCCTTTTATGTTTTCTTTATTTTTTTCTTCAAAAACATGATGTCATGCGCATTGCTCTACAAAATACACAATCACAACACATAATGTCAAATCAAAATGTGCAAAACAACTCATACGACTATAAATGAAGTTGAACGTTCAGCGAATAGTTCGTGAATCGTTCAGTGGGAAGTTTGTTTATATTCGTTCGATTAGCTCAACGAACGAACACGAACAAAATATTTCGTTTGGTTAGGTTAGCTTAGCGAACGAACACGAACAAAGGTCGCGTTCGTTCGACTGCGTTCGTGAACGTTCGGTAATATGTTCGGTTACGTTCGTTCATGTTTGTTCGTTTGATTATATTAAAAAAATTAATAAATAATAAACCTTTTATGTAAACATATTGAAAACTTAAACCTCTATTTTTTTAAGTTAGCTAAAATTTGGACATTCAAGACAGTTTTTGAGATAATTATGTCTAATACTATGGGGTATGGGGCGGGGGTTGGGGCTTGGGTTGGCTGAAAACGCCCAAGTCACCACCCCGGGTGGGCTTGGGTTTGGGCGTGGCCCCTTGGGCGGGAGTTTCAGCCCGGGTGTTGGGAATGCCTAGCGGTCCTACGTGGCCGTCTCATATTCGCTTGTTGGCTAGGTCATAGCGGGCCATGTTTAAATTTTAAAATATAACCGTTTGGCCAAGCCAAACGGTTCACCCACCCACCTGTCCACATCGCTATATGACCCCAAACCCCACCGGCTGGCCACATCGCTACCCCAACCCAAGTCACATACCCGAACCGCTACCCACAAACACTTGATCGATGGAAGCCGTTTGACAAGCTCGCCCTTTTCGAAATCTGTCTAACGCTTTAGGGTTTTTTTTTATTTTGTAATCTTTTTTTTGGTAGAATTTTGTAATTTTTAGGAAATTTTAATAAAATTTTAGGCTTTTAAATGTTGTGTGTATTTTTTTTAATTTTAGGTTTTTTTTTTTATTTTAATAAAGTTGGCCAAGCCACGCGGGCTAGCCACGCCCCGCCATACCCCACGGACACGTCACTCACCAGCGCGGGGGGGGGGGGGGCTCGAACTCCACGTGTCAACCCATGCCCCAAACCCCCGCCCCACCATACCCCACGGTCTAAGTTAGTTAAACTTTGAATAATTATATCTAAGTTGGTTAAGCTTATTTATCAGAGATAATTATGTCTAAGTTGGTTAAACTTTTTTATTTTCTACTTTAGTCCCTGTATTTTTTATATTTCATAAAATTTCTACTACGTTTTGTACTTCTGTTCTAAACTAGTTATATGTAAATCATAACACTACAATCCATTCAACCCCTAAAGATCTTGTAAATTACAACAATCAAATCCAATAAATCTTACAAATTAACATTGCTACTGTTAGGGTCTGTAATCTTGTAAATTAATTATTTAAAAAGAAATGATTTAATCAAAAACTTGTTATAAAATAATCAATAGACTAACAATTATCGATCAAATCAGTAGATGTATTTGTGTTATTAGCGACTATAATTCACAATTAAACAAATCTGATTTGTACGGCAAATTACAATCATATGTTTCGAAAAACATGTTTTTATCACTAATCTAGATTGGATGAGTCGGACTATTCTTAGACACACCCAAAAAAGTTTGAATAATAAATTCATGCACACTCTCTTTAGTTGAGGTTCAAATAATTTTAATCAAATATAAAAAGATCACCTACAGTGTATCTCAATGGCAATGATAGACTAAAGTTAAAGGATGCCCCTCACTATTAAAGTACAATTTATTTTTTAAAAAACTTAAAAACTCTATATAAAAATGTATAAATTTATTCACAAGTTATTAATTTATTATTAGTTAAAAAGTTATATTATATTAGATATTTTATCAAATTATGAATATTAAAGGTCCGGTCTATTCAGAACTAATATTTCATTATCTTTACTTCTAGTATATTTAACAAAAACTGATTATATTTATTTGCATAATACTAATTTCAAAGTTTATTTAAACAAATACTTTAATTATGAAATATTAGTGTAAAAGTGAGACAAGTAAAAAGAAGTACACGAGTGATTGTAAGAACTAAGTTAATTGGTGGGGAATGAGGTGGATTTAAAGAAATAAAAAGATATTTAAAGATTAGAGATACATATAAAATTATACAATCATAAACATACTTGGTGTGACTAAATGGTGGGCACACCCAATTAAGTATGTGGCCACTCACCTCAACATGATGATATCTCTTTAACAAGGCTAATATTCAAAGAAAAGTACTATTTATGCTAGGTGTTTCTATAAGTTGATAAATTTTAGGGGTATGAACTATTGAAAGAAACGAAAACTTAACACAAATCTTACACGAAATTTGTGATTTTGGGTTTAGTCTAAACAAGTTGGGTTTACGTTAAACCGACAGATTGACCCGTTTAACTCATTTATATTTCATTTTATATTCCAAAATGTGTTTTACATCAAAAATTAAATTGGTTAGGTAATTTATTTCATAATTATATATTAAAAGAGAAATTGACATAATATTGTAATTAAATTGTAATGTTTTATATACATTTGTATTTTTTATTGTAAATTATAATTTTAAAATATTAATATGCATAAAAACTAAAAAATAAAAAAAATACAATAAACATATTGTGTTTGAGTCAGCCACAAATTTTCATATAAAAAAACAATAAACGTCAAAGTAACATTAATTTATAATTTTGTGTTGTATGTCACGATTTTTAGATGTATTCTGATATTGATATTCTTTTAGTTTTTGTGATATTTGATGAATGTGACATTTACCCTACACAATCTTTATTAACATTTTTGTGAAATTCGATGAATGTGACATTTACTCTACACAATCTTTATTAACATTTATATAGATAAATGAATATGCTACGAATAAACAAATTTATTCTCCAATTAATATTCTTTAATCCACTTGAAAATAACCCAATATTGTTGATAAGTTAGATAGATTTTAGGAAATGAGAGATTAGAGGTTCAATCCTCATAATATGCAAATTTAGTATTCTTTTAGTTTTTTGTGACATTCGATGAATGTGACATTTACTCTACTGTCTACACAATATAATATTAAATAGACGATAATGAATATGTGACGAATAAGCATAAGGGTGTTCGGTGTGGCTTTCGGTAAAGCCACTTTACCGATTCGGTAAAGTGTGGCAAACCATTGCCAACCTTTTGCCACATGAAGTGTTTGACGAAATGGGTATAAAATCGGTGAAGCTTTACCGATGCGGGAAAGGAGAAAGGAAAGAGAGAGGGGGGTATGGGGTGGGGTCCATTCCAATCTCAACCAATCACATTTTTTTTCTTTTTTTTTTATTTAAAAAGTTTACCAATTCATCAAATGTTTAAACTATCGCCAACACTTTTCAGCAAAGTTTAAACATTTTTGACTGATTGACATGGCGTGCTCTAATTGGTCGGTTTTTTGGTTTACCACTCCAAAGTGTTTAACCACTCCTTACACCCTAAAAGAGAATGATACAACTATGAATAGAAATTAGGAATTAAAATGGGTCGGATATTGTACGAGTTTTGATAAGCTCAATCTCATACTCAATAATACAACTATATTTCACACCTAAGTCTCATACGAATGAGGTACCCGTTACTTAACACTATCGATTTGTTGGCATCGGGTATACACGTTGTTTGAAACAACATTTACCCGTTGAATATAATAAACTATTATCACTATTCACTACACTTCTTACAATTTTATCACAAAAAATAGTTCATCTAATACCATAATCGTTCTAAACATACAAAAACTTTAAAACTAATCACATACATGATTTATTCCTGAATATTTGTCTTATTACCTATCTCGAATATTTATTAGATCATATCACTTATAGTAGAATCAACACATCATCCTTAATTGTTAGGAATAAATTAATTGACAAATGTATCTTGTGACTTATCCGAGAATCCGCATATGTCCGGCCCCAAAAACAGCCTCCGAGAATCCGCATTTGAATAAGAATAAAAGCTTCTAATTTACTCCCACTATTTGATTCCAATCACCACAAACTTTGGGGAGAAACATAATCACGTTCATATTGTTTTATGATTTTTTTAGATACTTGTGAATATATACTTTGATGACGATTAATATTATTATTATTATTTGAAGTATTTAAAATAAGTTTTAAAAATATAGTTTTTATTAGAAAAAAATATTCTTTTAGGGCTAATTAGTAATTACGTAAAACATAAATTATTCTTACGTTTTTGTTATTTTGTGTAAGAAAAAGGTATAGTTATATAGGGCTGGCATAACGGGTTAATCCGATCTGTTAAGACACGAACCCGAAACATGTAAACACGAACACGACACGAAATCTTATCGTGTCAGATTTTTGAAACATGAACACGAACCTGTTAATAAACAGGTTACACGAAACGACCTGTTAAGACACGAAAAATTACCAACATATCATACGACCTGTTTAAGACACGAACACGATCTGTGAAGACACGGACACGACCTGTTTAAGACATGAACACGACCGAATTGGGGAAGTTGTGAACCGGATAGGGAATGGTGGTGTTTGTGAGAGAGATTTAAAAATCAGGGATTGGATTGTGGAAAAAGAACGCGTGTGTTTGTGTATAATTCATCTCAAATACCACGATTGATAACCCCACATCCACATCCACACCCACATATAATATTTTTTTTAATTTTTAATTATTAACATGTACTTAACGGGTCTTAATAGGTTAACGGGTTTTAACCTGTTTAGACACGAAACCTGTTAAGGTCTTATCGTGTCGACCTGTTTTAGACACGAAACCTGTTAAGGTCAAACACGAAACATGATAATTTCGTGTAGGTTTGTGTCGTGTTATCGTGTTCATGTCAAAATTACCAGCCCTATAGTTATATATGAGCAGTGTGTTAAAGAGCTAAGTCAAACCAAATCTAACATGGGCTCGAGGTTGAAACTATGTTTTCTTACTTACCTTATGTACAACTAGAGTTAACCACCACAAGTGGCCTAGTGGTGGAGTGACTTGGGTTCTCCAATGGAGACCCAAGTTCAATTCCTATTAGTGCCACTTTGGTGGCCACCGACACCCGCTTTAAAGCCGGACTGAGGACACTCGAGATCTCGGGTTTGAAACATGTTTCTTACCCCTCTTTGATGGCTATGGGTATTTGCCGCCAGGGATCCTTGTCGGGTGGTGAACTGGGAAGGAAGATCCCTTTCGCGGTCAGGGGTACCGTACAACTACCCTTTATGTACAACTAGAGTTAACTTGTTGCCCAACGAGGTAACTTTTTTTTCTTTAATAAATTAGTTGAATACTATGACAAAAGGAAAATACATATTCGTTTACTTGCCAATCCGAAAAATATAAGGGACCCGAACAAAATGGTGGCTTCAACGGCTATTCTCATTTCTAGGTAATAAAAAAAACTTGCCTAACTAAAGTGGTTATTAATACTTATTATTGTTGCCTAATGGTTGATTTTCTGTTAGTAAAGAGTCACCTCTACTACCATCCTATTAGGTGCCTTTTGTCGTCTCTTCTTTTTTGTAAGCTTTCCAGCGGCTTGCTGACTCTTTATATATAGATATAAAGATGTTTTGCTGTTCAAAAAAACTACCATCCTATTAGGGAAGTTGAGAAGAAGTCGTAGATTACCGATATATGGCGATTAGGGCAAAAAGAAGAACTTGGGTGGCGTGGATTCAAAATTTGTTGCTATTGATGTAATTTCCTTTTTCTTTTTCTAGCTTTTAGCTAGTTTTAGTATATATATAGAGTGTGAGATTCGGCTATAAAGTATAAATTTCCTAAAAAGCTTAAAAAGTCATAAAACACTATAAATTCAGCTATAAAATACATCTAAAACCCACAAATAACAGAGTGAAGATTACTAAACACCATATTCAAACAATAATAGTCCATAAAAACTTCAGATATACAATCGTAGAACTATCAATATAAAACACAACCTGCTAATCAACATAAAACACAATAATTTTTTTCATTCGATAGTCAGAGTCTTATCATTCAAAACACAAAGCACAGCCCACATATATGATGTTTTAGTAATCTTCATTTTGTTATTTATGAGTTTTGGATATGTGTTATGGTTGACATTTTGATGTTTGATGATTTTTTACACTTTTTAGGAAATTGGACTTTGTAGCCAACTCCTAGCATAATTAAGGAGTTTGGTTGGGGTGGAAAATCAATTAAGTCTTTTTATCTGCGCCTTTTTAGTTAGATATTATATGAGCTAATCATATTTGTATTTTTTTAAAGCCAAACGAGCCAATGAGAAGGCTTACAATTGTTTGAATCAGACCAAAGACTTTGTCCAACCCAATTTGGCTCAAGATTATTGTAATCGAGTTTCTTTCGGTCAGTTCTGAACGAGCTATGAGTTATAAGTACATATAACTCATATTATAGATCGTTTTATTTGTATGTAAGTAACATTCTATGATATATGAACACGTACTACTTATCGTTTTATTTGTATGCAAGTAACATTCTATGATATATGAACACGTACTACTTTGTCATCTATACATACATCGATAAATGGTAAGATCAAATATATCGTCTTTTATTATTTGTAATGTCGATCAATATAATTGGTCATCTTTATAAACAAAGGGTTGCTTCACATCCAAATCCAATTAGAGTCATGATCCATTAAACAAAAAGGTTTTCCCATCCATCACATTGTGCTTGCAATTATTATGCAAAACCAAAAGTATTGGTGGCTTCAGGCTTTATATCTTCTCATCCTTGTCACTAATTGTCTAATTGCAAGTGGTTTTCTCCTCATTTGACCACCTTTCAATTATTTCTTTCTTGCTTTTATAAAAGATTAAACAGGCTAATGTTTATGATGAACACACAACATCGATTATAACCATGCGTGAAAAATACAAGAGATGATATTTATGAACAAAAAAGAATGGATAAGATAATGTATGGACTAGAAACTGATAATGGGAAAACTTTTATAATACAAATATCATAGAAAGTACATGGAACACTTAGTTCATAACTAAGTGTCACAATATGATGAAGTGAGTAAGTTGGGTAACGGGTCCAAACAAATAACTTTGGATATCTATCAAGATGGCCCAAACATTTGCTTGTCATGTTTTATAAATAATTATGGAAAATCATATACTTTCTCTATGTCTTCTTATAAGTTATATACTTATATGATACTCTTTATAGTTATCCTTTCAGAACACTAAAGACATTATTGTTAGGGTATCGGATTAGAGTATTCTCGAGCGGAAGCGAAGAAACACACACACACAGACACAGAAAATAAAGAACACGGGAACTTACCCGGTTGGTCAAGGTGACCTATGTCCACAGGTTACAACTAAGGTTTCTCTTTTATTAGATACTCACAGCTGTTCACAGAATGACATAATCATCATCATCATCATACTCAGTAAATCTCACCAATAGCAAAGTTAAGGTAAGGTCTGATGAGGGTAGATGTAGACAACCTTACCTCTACCCCGTAGGAATAGAGAGACTGCTTTCAGTGAGACCCACATAAACTACAATTAAATCATGGGTATATATAGCACAAGATTAGGGTTAACTCTTTAGTCAACAAGTTAACTAAGTAGACCTAATACCTCCTAATTAATTAGGGCCGAATATCAAAGCCTACAAACCCAACAATTATATATTTATATCTACCAATTTCATAATATATTTACCCATTTCATAGTAAATAAAACAACACTTTACTTGTTTACTTATATCAACATGATTCAATAATAATAATAATAATAATAATAATAATAATAATAATAATAATAATAATAATAATAATAATAATAATAATAATAATAAATCTACCAATTTCATAATATATATACCCATTTCATAGTAAATAAAATAATACTTTACTTGTTTACTTATATATAATAATAAAGAGAAAATTATGAGTTTATATGATTTACAGAAATAAAGTTGTTTTTGTTAGCTAAAAATAGACTGTGCAAACTGCAAACAGAATTGTAAAATTTCATATTTGTAGTGTTCTTAAAGAGTAATAGTTAAAAGTGAATTATGAATTAATCCTAAAAGATAATGCATTGAATATGATTAAAATAATCTATTTTTTTTAATCGAGAAATATCATAGGTTGTATGTATTGGGCGACTTTCATCTTTTTTTTTTATTATTTTTTTTACGTATTTGATATGTTGGAAATAAAATATAATATGAATCGACTCATCGAGAGCAAACGGGTGGAATGTGTCACCTTCAATTGAATGCAACCGTACCAAAAGCTTTTGAAAGGCAAGTTCATGAATAAAAGCATATGAATTTAAACAGATTCACAAAGATTTGAAAGGTAAGTTCATAAAAAGTATAGTAAATTGTTATTGTTTTGAAAAAAAATTCACATTTTAGTTCAAATAGTTTTTCTTACTATTTTAATTCAAATAGTTTTTTTTTACCATTTTCATCAAACTCACAAACTTCATTCAAAAAATTTAGTTACTCTGGTGAATTTTAGTCAAACCACATGTTTCTCTCTTTTTGCAGGTGCGATGGTATGAGGATGGTGGTGTGCTGATTTATAGTGAAGATAATGGCGGTGGTTGCTGGTTTACGATGATGGCCGTGGCGTTGGTTGATGACATGGGTGGCGGAAAATTGGGCGGTGGTGATGGTGGTGGGGTGGGTGGGTGGTGACGGTGCAGGTAGTTGGTGATGATAATAGAAGGTTGTGATACCCGGTACCATTTGCACATCCCCAATGATATTTACTTACATAGTCCTAGAAGTTTTTGGTCAACCCATCCATGCCAAAAGTTACATTGTTTTGAAGCCCAATGAGCTCGAAACAAATCCATATGCTAACGCTTTGATTTGATTTCAAATTTTCAATTGTGTGATTTCAGTTTAAGGATATTATAAACCGTTATTGACATTTAACTCACGGTTTTACTTAAAAACCGTCAAAATGGATTGTAAACAGTGTTTTAAAAACCGGTTCAAACCGGCCGGTTGTATCGGTTGAACCATCCGGTAGAACTGTTTAAACCACCCGACACACCCGGTTAAATCATTTCCGAGCCAAATTCGGTATGATATAAAAACCGGATTTTAAAATATTAATTGTAAACACAAATGACGAAAAGTGGATACTTGAGAGTTGAGATGTAATGTCTTCCAAAAACCAGACCGGGGTTGATCACTTGATCTTGTCTTCAATAATGGGCCTTTTCACTCTTTAACAAATTCATATATTGATGAAGAATTGAGTTGAAGATCAACGACATGAAACTTTTGTATGAAATTTCTACCCATATATTTTTGCCATATGGATTAAAAAATAATAAATTGGAAAAAGATCGCAATGTTTTGATCGTTTTAACTATTAATTTTTACGTATGTTTTTAAATAGTCAACTCATACACCTACTATTTCTACTTTAAAATGCATACATTTTATCCACTATACATGACACATTTTCAACACACTCGTACCACCAAACTACAAGCCCTCTGGTCAGTTAGAAAGGGTCAAAGAGGTTCACTTTGGGCGGTTTGAACTGGTTTCTTAAATATTCATTTTCCTAAACTGTTATTTTAGATGATTTATTAAAAATTAAAATTAATAATTCATGAATCTTTCTATACTAATAAACAAAAATCCTTTTTGGACACGTGTCATTCTTTGGTAATTTCTCACCCTTATTTTTTATTTATCTCTTTTATTAAATAATAATAATGATAATAATAATAATAATAATAATAATAAACATCAATTTAACTAAATCTTTTTATCTCTTTTGTTTTCAAAATCTGAAATTGATTTAGTTTTTATCTCTAAAGTTTCAATCTTTGGCAATTTAAGTCTAAAGTTTCAATCTTTGGTATTTTAATCTCTTTGATTAATTTGATTTTTCACCTCCAATTCAAAAGTTTTCATCTTTTACAATTTAATCCCTTTAATTTTTTTTTCTTTCAACCCAAAGCTTTTACAAAAATCCTTTTTGGACACGTGTCATTCTCTGGTAATTTATCACCCTTATTTTTTTATTTATCTCATTTATTAAATAATAATAATAATAATAGTATTAAACATCAATTTAACTAAATTTATTTATCTCTTTTGTTTTCATAATCTGAAATTGATTTCTTTTTTATCACTAAAGTTTCAATCTTTGTCAATTTAAGTCTAAATTTTCAATTTTTGGTATTTTAACCCCTTTGATTAATTTGATTTTTCACTTCTAATTCAAAAGTTTTCATCTTTTGCAATTTAACCCCTTTAATTTTTTTTTTACTTTCAACCCAAAGCTTTTCATCTTTTGCAATATAATCTTAACACTTTTTTTACTTTCAACTTTAGTCTATTATAAACTTTTCATCTTTCACAAGTTCTCTGTTTAACGTGTCGTTCTAAATTTCCGAGTTAACACGCCGCACCGTGCGTGTGGGGTTCAACGTTTTTTCATCTATTTTTTTCCTGTTTGACATGTCCGTCGCAGCGCGTCTAATTTTCCCGTTTGATAGGTCTGTCGCTAGGGGTGTTCAAGATCGGATTATCTGGTTTTCGGATATCCGAAAACCGGGTATCCGAAAATTTCGGATAGTGAATATTGATATCCGAATCCGTATCCGAAATTTCAGATATCCGATTTTCGGATATCCGAAATTTCGGATACGGATTCGGATATCCAAACGGATATCCGAATTTATAAAAAAAGATCAAAAAATCCGTTTCGTGTATAGATTAAAACTAAACTTATATTCGATTTTATAAATTTCCAACATTTAAAACTAAAAACAATCATAAATTCACACGAATACAATTATTTACTACTTTTTTACTAACTTTTACAATACTTCAAACAAAATATAATGCTCATATACTATATATATTTATAAAAAAATAATTACTTTTCGGATATCGGATAATCGGATTATCCGAAATTTTTGAAATTCATATCCGAATCCGAATCCGAAAATTCGGATTATCCGATTTTCGGATATCCGAATTTTCGGATATCCGAATTTTCGGATATTTCGGATACGGATTTTCGGATATTTCGGATTCGGTTTCGGATCCGGATTTTTTTGAACACCCCTATCTGTCGCAACGTGCGAGTCAGAGATCGACTTAGTTATTTTTTTCTCGGTTTTACACATAGGCTCGTGGTCATGTGAAACATTTGCCTTTCATCTAACATGATATATAACTAATGAATCCCCGCCGAATTATGGCGGGTGGTAATTCTAGTATTATACCATACAAAACTTTTGGATATTCCAAAAAGAGTTAATTACACAAATGAGTCCTGTAGTTTATACTTAATTTCGCCTTTGGGTACTAACTTTATTTTTTAACAGGTTTAGGTTCTATGGTTTCAATTTTGTAACACCTTTGGGTACTAATACCAAAATTAGTTAATTAATGACTAAAATACCCTTGCATTTTTTTAAGTTTATCAATGTAACACATTTGGGTACTAACACCTAATTTTATTTAAGTTTAAATCAATTTTACAAAATCTATTTTTTTTTTATTTTCATCTTTTTATTATATCTCTTAATTAACATAAACTCTATTTATTTTTTTTATTTTCATATTTTTATTAAATTTCTTATTTAACATGAAATCTATTTGTTACACCAGTATTTTTTTTAAATAAAATCTACTAGCTATATAGTTTTATGTAAATTAAATTTCTTACTCGTTTTAAATAATGTAAACCTTACTCGTTTTCAATTTTGGATTGAAATGATTGATAATAATAAATAATATCTTACTCGTTTTAACTCGTTTTTTTTTTCATTTACATTTTACTATTTTAGAAATATATTTAATTTACATAAAATTATATAGCTAGATATTTTAGATAAAACTATATAGCTAGGTATTGTAGATAAAACTAAAAAAATTTAATCCTTTTTTAACTCGTTTTTTGTAAAAAAGATATTTAATTACATAAAACTATAGAGCTAGTAGATTTTACTGGTGCAACTAGTAGATTTTATGTAAATTAAATATCTTTCTAAAATAGTAAAATGTAAATGAACAAAAAAACAAGTTAAAAATGGCTTAATTTTTTTACATGAAAGATATTTATTATTATTATTATTATCAATCATATATATCCAAAATTGAAAACAAGTAAGGTTTACATTATTTAAAACTAGTAAGAAATTTAATTTACGTAAAACTATATAGCTAGTAGATTTTATTTAAAAAAATCTATTTAAAAAATACTGGTGTAACAAGTAGATTTTATGTTAAATGAGAAATTTAATAAAAATATGAAAATAAAAAAATAAATAGACTTTATGTTAATTAAGAGATATAATAAAAAGATGAAAATATAAAAAATAAATATATTTTGTAAAATTGATTTAAACTTAAATAAAATTAGGTGTTAGTACTCAAATATGTTACATTAATAAACTTAAAAAAATGCAAGGCTATTTTAGTCATTAATTAACTAATTTTGGTGTTAGTACCCAAAGGTATTACAAAATTGAAACCATAGAACCTAAATCTGTTAAAAAATAAAGTTAGTACCCAAAGGCGAAATTAGGTATGAACCACAGGACCTATTTGTGTAATTAACTCTTCCAAAAATTAAAAAATACTAAAGGTAAACGCCTGTTAATCTCGGTTTCTCAACCTTGAACCATATAAATCTCAAACCGCCATAAAATCATATTTGTTTCGCATAAACATCATATTTGTTTTGGTTCAAACGATTCAATCGATTTCAGTGATGATAGCCTCATTTTCCCATTCCAAGTTTTAAACTCGGGTTGTGTTAAATACACCCAAAAGTCAATTTTCTTTTTTTACTTTTTTCCCACAAATCAACTTTTCAAGTTTCCATAAACTAATAATGGACCCACAGGGTTGAGATCCTGTACAAACAGCACATACTGTGAGAACCATAAGAACAGATCTGAACCATCCAAATTCTAGATCAACGGTTTGTGTTGATTACAATTAAAAACCTTAGAATTAAAAGATATAATTATACAACCAGGGGTAATAAAGTAAATGTGCTATTTGTGGACCCCACTAAATCTCCGAACTATCAGATTGTTCCCTTTTTACGTCCGTATCCAACTACAACTCTTCCTTCCTATTTCATTCATCGTTATCTGTGCTAATTAAATATAAAAAGAAATAAACTTCTATGAATCACAATTTATTCAATCATCCATCGTTGTTATCTGATCGACCGAGAAAGAACAAGGATACGAAGAGTGTGCTGATCGGCTAGAAGAGGTTCTATTAGATCGAGAAAAGCTTCAATCTGGTAAGCATTTATCTCCAACTGTTCATCTTCTTTTTTCTAATTTTTAGGGTTTTTTTGGGGGGCGAAGTTGAAGGGTGCTGGTTGTTGTTGAGGGAGATGTTCACGGCCGGCGGGGATGGTGCTGACTGTTCATGTTGATGATATTTTTGCCGGAGATGTGTGATATTGTTCACGGGTGCTGGTTGTTCTTGTTCAAAAAGGTGGTGCTGACTGTTCTTGTTCACGGATATGGTGCTGATATTGGTCACAGCGATTGTGCTGACTGTTCTTGTTGATGTGTGTTGAAAGTGTGCTGATTATTGTTGCTTGTTCGTGCTGACTGTTCTTGTTGATGTGTGTTGAAAGTGTGCTGATTATTGTTGCTTGTTCGTGCCATTGTGCTGACTGTTCTTGTTGATGTGTGTTGAAAATGTGCTGATTATTGTTGCCTGCGAAGATGAAGATCTCTGGAAAATTTCAAATTTTGATTTGAAATATTGCATGAATATAGGGGATAATTAAAATTTAGAATTAATTAAATACAAAAAGTCTTGTGGGTAAAGTCTAAAATACCCTTGTCTATTTTTTTTAATGAAGGACACATGTCTAATAGTGGTTGGTTTTTATAGTTCTTACCAATATTAAGGTTTGTATTTGATCCCATCTCTGGACCCACAAGTCAATAATTTTTTTTCCCATAAACTTCTTTTAATATTTATAAAAAGCAGGTTTTTATTTTTATTTTTTATAAATAAACCCATAATATTAATTTTTTATATTCTTTTACTAAATAAACATATTCATATTATTATTTTTAATTTTGCTCGTCTTACTGACCTGAAACATGATGTTTGTTACACTGAAATTATTAAAACTATTCTAAGTATCTTTCTAATACTAGCAAACATTAGCGAACTGTGGGATACAAAAACAAAATTGAACGTATGTTTATTTTTTTTAAATTAAATTAATTCATAAATCATAATATTAATTACTAATTGTAACAGTAAGTCAGTAACAATATTTAATAAAAATGAGAAAAAAAAGACTCTATGAATCAAAGTAAAAATGAAAAAATCGATGGTTCAAAATTTAAATGTGATTTTATTTTTGGACTTGAGGATCCAAATCATAAAGAAAGTCTTTTTAGAAATGAAGATGTTTTTTAATCAGATCATTTGGTGTCATGGGCGGATCTTAGAAGAGCTCTGGCAAGGCCGCGGCCCGGGCAAGTTTTTCGGCCGTGGTGCTAATTTTCCGCATTTCGATCGAAATTTTTTTTAGTGCCCGTATCTTTCGGCCATGGCATGTCAACGGGTAAGATCCGTCACTGTTTGGTGTATCAGAGTAATTATGGGTATGTTTGGCAAAAGTAGCTGGTGGCTAGTAGCTGGAAGCTGTAAGCTGGTAGCTGATGGCTGGAAGCTGGTAGCTATAGCTGATAGCTAGTAGCTGTAGCTTTTTAGATATATTTGGTGTTTGGTAGAGTAGCTGGAGCTTTTAATAAAATGTATAAAATGACCAAAATGTACATAACTAAAAATTTAGAAAGTTAGTGCATTAAAAAGTTTCCTATTTTTAGAGGTTAAAATAGTCATTTTTTCTCTAAAAGCTTGTAGCTCCTTCTAAACACTACTAGTAGTAGCGTTCAACCAAAAGCTTCAAGCTCCTAACCTAAAAGCTTAAAGCTCCTTCAACCAAACAAGACTTTTTATTGAGTAGAAGCTTTTTCTTAAAAGCTTAAAGCTAGAAGCTCTTAAAAGCTTCTAAAAGCTCCATGCCAAACATACCCTATGTGTTTTAATAGTAACAAGTAATATAACATGGAAAATATACAAATTATATTTTGTGAATATTGATGAAACGACTTATTATAATATGATTTTACAACAAAGATTGACCAGTCTCAATATTGAGGCTCCATAAGCGCTAATCGGTCTTTGTCCCCTTTAGAAGTTTGTGAAGCTCCTTGATTGCCCCCACGAAAAATATTTATGGGTCTACCTTTTTTACCCTTAATTAGCGGCGACACCTTTAGCGACGAGAAATTGATCGTGTTTTGTTGTTTGTAAAGTTGATGAAGCCGTCTCCGGAGAATTTTCAGGCGAAACTCTTGCCAAAGCATTAGCGGCGACACATTAGTGTCTTGATTATTTATTTATTAATATTGATATTAATACTAATAATAGTATAACAAAATATAAAAAAAGTAACAAAAGTATTATAAAATAAAATAACATAAAAAACATAATCATTACTTTTGACTTTATAATAAAACATAATTATTACTTTTTACTTTATAATAAAATAATATAATAAAATAGTTAATCATTAAAAAATCATTAGTAAATTTGACTTTTAGATATATTAATCCTTATAATGGGTATATTTATCACACCCCTTAAACTCATTAACAATTGTGCAACTATGTAGAAACAAATAAACACACAATGACAATCTACTCCAGATCCATAAAAGAAGCATCATCATTACACCAATCGATCGCAAATGGGATCAAACGCACACAACACGAATCTATATGTAATTTCCACATAACTGCACAAATCGCAATAAAAAAACAATACCAGATTACGGATGGACATTTTTTTTTTGCCAAACGATACTCAGCCGGCTCTATAGGCTTTGCAACCTAGGTACAGGCCTAGAGTTACCAAAAAATAAGGGGCTCCAAGTTTTTAGATAGTTTTTTATACAGTATCTGTATTAGGCTCAAATAAATACGTTTGTTTTAAAACTAAACTGGTTTTTCATTGAAGGAACCCCAAATAAATATTGTTTAGCAAAAAAAAAAGGCCAAGTTTCAAAACTCATTTCGTCTTGATTTCCAACTATTACAACACGACAAACATCGACCTAATCATCAATATTCAGTGGCCTAAAGCCCCAAAATACAACCGTAATCATTGTTCTCACTTCCCATTGCAACCTGCTTTCAATGTCTAGGCTAACGGCTATCATTAGATGAAAGTCGGATTGGAGGAGAGCCATGGCGTCGGGATTAGAGGAGAGTTTATCAGTGAAATTAGGGCCCCCTCTTCATCATTCGCTTAGGGTCTCAAAAAACGTAGGAACGACCCTGACGATACTGACCAAACTCTGTCGGTACCAGTCTTTTTAAAAGCATAACGTAAATCATGCCAGTGATTTACGAAATCATCTCTATGATTATGTGCATTGATTGTATTCAATTTGTATTATTCGGATGGATGTGTGTTATGTGAGTGTAGAGAGGAGAGAGAAGAGAGATAAAAAATGTGTTTGTGAGAGGGGCAAGTGAGAGAAAGAAGATAATTGGTTGGCCATGTACCAACTAGCCATCCTCAAAAATGAGAAAAAATGCCCCTTATTGAGGATGCTGTTAGATACTTAGATATCTTACATGAAAATAGTAAGATGGGGGAGGGTTGGTCGGTTAACATTGGCTAATGTTTCGGTTTTGGATTTTCATAACAAATCGGTTTCGCTTAATCAGTTTGTTTAACTATCCCTTAATTATCCATTTTGAACGTGAGTGATTCAAGCTATTATATAACTCTATTTCAATTTATAAACCTTAGATCACCAATTATTTTTCAAATTCTTCTAATGTATAAAGGATAATAAGTGACAATTAATTAACATAACATTAACAAATTAAAGTTATGACGATTTTTTATGTATTATACTAATTTCATGAAATCTTAATTTAGGATATAAAACACCGGTTTAAATTACTTTTAAGTTTATGATCACCGGTTTAAAACACTTTTAAGTTTATGATAAAACGGATCTAATGTATATAGACAAAAGTATGTCTAGATACATTAATTTTTTAAAGCATTTTTCTACCATAAAAGCCAGTGGTATTTTTATAAACTTTTGCTAGATTTATAAAACTATTAATTTGTAATTAAAATTTCCAAAGTCCCGGTATTAGGTTTTAAATAATATTTGTTTGTCGGACTTACTTTTCGATCATTTATCTTTATAGTACTTCTTCAATTAAAAAAAAAATCAAATAATCTTTTCGGTTTATCATTTATTTACATTTGAGATTTTATCATTCTTTATCTCGACATTAATCTTGATTGCGTGTATCAAGGTCGATTTATTAGAGAAAAATATTTACTCGTCGGTCAATTCACGGTAGGAACGTGTGTCTTGTTTTATTTCGATTCTCGTAATTTGTCTGGCCATTGGCCGGTAAAATTTTGAACTGATTAGTTGCGAACGGACCATGGTCGATCCACTTATCAATTGTGAAACTTATAACATCGGAGTGAGACGAAAACGAGATTGTAAGAGACTTCATTACACTAAATTGTGACAGGTATTTAAATAATAAATTTCATTTCATTACTAAAAGAATCAATTACATTGTTTGAATTCAAATACAACAAGTTAAAACAAATGAATTACAATACAACAAGTACTTAAAGTTTAAAATGCGTTTCTAGACATCCTACTAAGTTTCGTGCATCATCATCATCATCATCATTGATAACGGGGTAGCCCGAGACCAAATAAAATGACCAAGTATGTAAACGCCCAAAAGGTTAAAAGGTTCAATGGTTGAAAAAGCTGAGGAGATGGAGTAAAGTAACACGGGAACAGTGAACAAGTCACATCCCCAAACAGTCTCACCAACCACAGCCGTAAAAGCAATGCAGGTCCACAGAGTACATGCTATTATTCAGAGGTCAAAAGGCTTCAAACCCCGAAAGGGTAAGCCCCTCACTGCAAGCTAGTTCACTAGTCAAATGAATACTTCTTCGGGAGATGTCTTCTCCTATATAATGACACTTCATTCATTAAACAAAGACATCCCAGATCAGATTTGCTTCCTCAAACTCTGGTCCTTCACATCGTACACTTACTTCACTCAAGTGTCTCTCACTCACATTCACATTACACGTATTCTTTTTGTCCCTCGATCATTTTCTAAACAACACTTCAGAATTGGATCTTCAAACAAGAAATATAAACTAGTGAACCTCCTTCCACGTCTTGCAAACGTGGGGGGACCCCACGACCTGCGTTAGGCAAGGTTAAACCCTTTAACCCTTCTGCCTAACCGCCCTTGCTACTATCTTTAGTCTAATATTTGTTGTCTCAACAAGTTGGCGTCCACCGTGGGGCTACGCCGCTATTTCTCCTCAAAAAGACCTAGTAGTGTAGCTCTTCTCTCTCAAAGTTGTCATGTCTGAAAGTGGATCCACAGGTGAAGTGAACCAGGTACCAAACACTTCAACTCCGGGTAGTAGTCAAGCCCATGTGGCTATCCCAACTTCTTTTTCAATTCCAGGGAGCACACCCGAGTTTCTCACCTTTAACACTCCAACTCCTTCTAGATCTGGAGTTCCTTCCCCTAACGTCGGTGTTACGGACACCCCCACACGTATTGAACTCACCACCGAGGGAGTTGCTAATAATTTTCTTGAGTTGAGGACCCTCCTCAACCAGTATGTGAACAAAGAAAAAGACAAGGGAGTAAGGATTCGTCTAGACTACGATGAACCTGAACCAACACTGTCTCCCGGACCTCCCATTCCACCTTTTACAACCAGGAATGAGGCTGGCCCCAGTAATCCTTCAAACCCCATTCCATATTTATCCACCATGACAAATCCTACATCATATCCCCTCTTTTCATCCCAACCAGTTACAAGTGGTGCTCCTCTGGGCAATGAGCTGACTTTGGATCAGCTCCTACATTCCCCAGCATCAAGCTTTCCAGCCTCTACCTCCACTTCGTGGGAACAAGCCCTGTCAGTGCTTCCATTGGCACGAAGTGCGGTAATGAGCACCCCCCTTGGAGTTAGCTGTCCGATCACATCCGGAAGCCTCCAAGGTTTCAACCCTATGTCCCAGATGATGACCCAGATGATGGCCAGTTTCCCATGGCAACACTTCATCAATCAAGTGTTAGCCACTCAAGGGAACAACAATGGTAATAATAATATGGGTACAAGGGTCGAAGAAGACTTGGCTAAACCCTACAAGCCGAGTAACCTTTTATGCTTCTCACAGCAAATAGCCGATTACGATTTTCAAACAAAGATCAAGATGCCGTCCCACATCAGAACGTACGACGGGTCTGAAGACCCAGAAGACCATCTTCAGATCTTTACCGGTGCAGCAAGGATAGAAAAATGGTCAAATGCTGAATGTTGTTTAATGTTCATGCAAACCCTTATCGGATCTGCCAGGATCTGGTTCAACGATTTACCTGCTCGAAGCATTCGAAGCTTTGACGACCTTAGCAAGGGTATTTTGGCCAACTTCTCCGAGCAGAGACGATATGTCAAATATGCAATCGTCATTTTTCAAATAAAGCAACGAGACACTGAAAGTCATCGTGAGTTTATTGAACGATACAAAAAGGAAGGTCTAACCTATGTAGGGGCAAACGAAAAAATGAGGGTAGCCGGTTTCATGAACGCTATCACCTCGAAATACCTCACAAGAGATTTCAACAAGTCCCTGCCTAAGACCTTGGAGGAGGCCCTCGAAAGAGCAGAAGCCCACATTCGGGGAGAGGAAGCAGTTGACATCAAGGAACAGAGGAAAAGAGGGTCTAGCTGGCGAAGTAATAGCCCGGTCAGAAAAAGAGGGAATTACAACTCCTATGACAGACGGCAAAAGGGTTCAGACCATCGAAGGTCTGAAGGCCGGAACCCTCCAACCAGGGAAAAAGGCATGAGTTTCACACCCCTCACAAAGACCCCTCAAGAAATCCTGGCAACAGAAGAAGTCAAACAGAACTTTAGGCCTCCCAGGCCTCTCCCCAAAAGTAGAAAAAATGAGAACTCCACACAGTTCTGTGAGTTTCATGAAGAAAAGGGTCACCACACCAACGATTGCTTCCAACTAAAGAAAAGAATTAAAGAGGCTGTTAAGTCAGGTGAACTCGCCCATTTGGTAAAAGGGGTTCGAGACAAAATGGCTGAAGGCAAGGGAAAGGAAGTCAATTTGGTAAACTATGATGAAGAAGTTCCTCATAAGAGGCAGCGGTTGGAAGCTTGGGAGCTTCAATGTGTTTTCTTTCCCCCAACAGAAAAAGGCCCTCTTTCAAGCCCTCTCGTCGTGGAAGCTACCATTGGAACGTTGGAAACGCATAGGGCATACATAGACACTGGGGCATCCACTGAAATCATGTTCGAGAAATTTTTCAACCGCTTAAGCAATGAAGAACGTTCAAGGCTTCAACCCTCTGGAACCTCTATAAAAGGCATTGCTGATATACCCCTCAAGCCTTTAGGGCAACTGACACTAGATGTTTGCTTCAGTGAAGGTCAGAAGAAAAGGATTCAGCCACTTACCTTCGCGGTTCTCAACATACCTTCAAACTATGATGTGATCATAGGGAGGCCGGGGCAATGTGCCTTCTTTCTGGCAGTGTCCGTTGGGCATGGCACGGCAAAATTCCCAACCGAAAGGGGGGTAGTCCCAGAAGTGAAGAAGACAAGCAAAGGCTTATCATAAATCCTAAGTACCCTGAATAAAGAATAAGGGTCAACCCAAGCCTTTCACAAGAAACTCTCTCTTATTTGGAAAAGTTGTTGACACATTACAGCGATGTCTTCGCTTGGTGTCCGGAAGATATGACAGGAATCCCCCGAAGCATTGCTGAACATGAGTTGAGGATACCTCCCGATGTCAAAACTGTGGTCCAAAAGAAAAGAAGCTTAGCACCAGAAAGAAGCATAGCTGCTTGTCAGGAGGTGGAGAAGCTCGTATCTGCGGGTATTCTCCGAGAAGTCAAGTACCAATCATGGGTTGCAAACCCGGTTATGGTCAAGAAACCAGATAACTCCTGGAGAATGTGCATAGACTTCAAAGATCTCAACAAAGCTTGTCCTAAGGACTGCTATCCACTACCAGAAATTGACCTTAAGGTTGACTCGCTCACCGGTTACCCTTTCAAATGCTTTCTTGATGCTTACAAAGGGTATTACCAAATACTCATGAAAGAGGAAGATGAAGAAAAGACGGCGTTCCACACTGATAAAGGAATCTTCTGTTACAAGAAGATGCCTTTTGGGCTAAAGAATGTCGGAGCAACCTACCAACTTCTGGTGGACAAAGCTTTTGCAAGCCAAATTGGCAAAAACATGGAAGCCTATGTCGATGACTTGGTAATCAAAAGCAAGACGGAGTATCAAATGCTTGACGACATCCAAGAAACTTTCAAAAATCTCAGAAAGGTTAACATGAAACTTAACCCTGAAAAGTGCTCGTTTGGATTCGAGGAAGGAAAGTTCCTGGGTCACATTGTCGGAAAACAAAGCATCAAGGCCAACCCAAACAAAGTAAAAGCTGTCCTCGAAGCCAAGCCACCAAAAACCAAAAAAGAGGTTGAAAGCTTAAACGGGAAAATTACTGCCCTGAAGCGTTTCACTTCCAAGCTGGCTGGAAGGTCCCTACCCTTCTACAAAACACTTAAAAAATGTTCTGATAAGAAGGATTTCAAATGGACCGATGAGGCCGAGGAAGCATTCAACCAGATGAAACAACACCTGGCCTCCTTGCCAGACATTGCAGCTCCAGAAATGGGAGAGTTGATCTCAGTCTATCTATCAGTTGCTGAAGAGGCTATAAGTGCAGTCCTCACAATCGAACGAAATACGGCTCAGGTACCCGTTTACTTCTTCAGCAAAACTTTAAAATTAGATGAGACCAAATATCCTCCCCTTGAAAAACTTGCCCTAGCCCTAGTTCAAACAGCTAGAAGGCTTAGGAGGTATTTCCAAGCACATCCTATACAAGTGGTCACTGACCAACCTGTTAAAAATGTGCTCGAAAAACCTGAGAACTCAGGAAGATTAGCAAAATGGGCAGTGGAACTAGGTGAGCACAACATCACCTATGTCCCACGAAAAGCCATCAAAGCTCAAGTCTTGGCCGACTTCCTTGTGGAAGTCCCAAACCAAACAATTGACGAAGTAAACACTACAACCACTGAACCCTCCAACCTTGAGGCCTGGAAGCTATTTACCGACGGAGCTTTAAGCTTTGAAGGGTCAGGGGCTGGATTAGTCCTAATCAACCCTGAAGGGTTTGAATTCACATATGCTCTTCGTTTTGATTTTTAGACCACCAATAATGAGGCTGAATACGAGGCACTGATCGCCGGCTTAAGGCTAGCCAAAGAAATGAAAGTCTAAAAGCTTGAAGTGTTCACAGATTCATTACTAGTCTCAAGCCAAGTCAACGATAGCTACGTTGCCAAAGAACCCAATATGAGAAGGTACAAAGAAAAATCCAAGGAATTGATGAACACATTCCAAGCATGCAGTATCAAACAAATTCCAAGGTCCCAAAACAAAAAGGCTGATGCCTTAAGTAAGCTAGCATCTCTCACCTTTGCCCACCTCACCAAGAAGGTGTTGGTTGAAGTGTTGAAGGCTCCATCGATTGATGAATTGGAGGTCCAAGATGTGGTCATCGAGGAAGATCCAAACTGGATGATTCCCATCAAAAAGTTCCTTCAAAATGGTGAACTACCCGATGATCAAGTAGAAGCTGAAAGGGTTAAAATCAAAGCAAGACAATATGTGTTGCAAGGAGAAACCCTCTACAAAAAGGGTTACCTTGCCCCTTTGCTAAGATGTGTTGGTCCCGAGCAAAGTAAGTATTTGATCAAAGAAATTCACGAAGGTGTATGTGGAGCTCATTTTGGAGCTAGGTCGGTGGTTGTAAAACTCATGAACCTTGGATATTTCTGGCCCTCGATGCATCGTGACACCACCGAGCAATTGAAGAAATGTGATGCTTGTCAGATTCATGCCCCAATCCCAAAAAGTCCCAAACATGATCTTGTACCAATAACCTCGGCATGGCCATTCCATAAGTGGGGAATGGATATTGTTGGACCATTCCCTCCAAGCAAAGGAGGAGTAAAATTCTTGCTAGTAGCAATAGACTATTTCACCAAATGGCCCGAGGTTAAACCCCTCGCAAAGATCACAGGCAAGCAGGTCATCGACTTCGTTTGGGAAAACATCATCTGCCGCTATGGGTTGCCGGGAGTGATTGTCACCGACAATGGAAAGCAATTTGCTGAAAAGACTTTCAGCCTTTGGTGTAAAGAGTACAGGATCAACCAGATCTTCAGCTTAGTGGCTTACCCGCAATCAAATGGCCAGGTTGAAAGGGTAAACCGAAGCATAGTGGAAGGCATCAAGACAAGATTAGGAAGATATGAAAGCAATTGGCTCGAAGAATTGCCTAGTGTTCTATGGGCAATTAGAACAACCGAAAAAACAAGCCATAAGAAGACACCTTATAGCTTGGTATTTGGATCCGAGGCTGTAATCCCTGCTAAAATAGGAGTTGTAACCCAACGAATAGTCAACATGGATCCCGAAACGAACCAACAAGAGACCATGTTGAATTTACAACTCCTAGAGGAAGCCCGAGATCAAGCCGCAATCCAAGAAGCCAAATATAAGCAGAAAATGGAAGCCTACTACAACAAGAAGGTTAAGAATGAACGATTCAAGCCAGGGGACCTAGTCCTCAGAAACAATGAAGCTAGCAAAAAGGAAAATCAAGGAAAGCTGGGCCCAAAATGGGAAGGTCCATACACCATCCTCGAAGCACACAAGGGTGGATCCTACAAGCTAGCAGATTCAGAAGGCAAAAGGCTTCCAAGGCATTGGAACGGCAAAACCCTGAGAAGATTCCATGTTTAGACAGGAAAGTTTGGTTTGTATCAAAATGTACCTCGAACAACACTATGAAAACCTTTTGTAAAAAAACAAGTATTGCTTGAATGAATGAAGTTGTTTTATCAAACTTGTCTTTCTATCCTAAGATCAGGTTGAGAACCTAGCAAAAAACTCCATGGCAAGGGCCATGTAAGGGGATGAGCTCCCAGGCCACTTCGCTCAATAGGTTCAAGGGTTGAATGAACCTATATAAGGGGTGAGTTCCTAAATCAATACAACTCCATGAGACTTATTAAGCCAAAACAAAATTGTCTCATAGACAGGTCTGAACAACCTACACCAATCGTTCCTTAAGCCTTAGAAATATAACCAACAAACAGGCTTACGAAGTCGAATAAATCACAAAGAAATAATAAAGAGGATAGGTGCTATGTCTTTTTGTTAAATAATACCTAGGCTAAGTGTCTGCAGCACTGACCCCTTTAAGGTGTAAAAAACATAAAGACAACGCAAATTCAACAAAGACAATGTTAAAAGAGAGAAAAATTATCCAAGAAAAAATACAAGCAAAAATCCGTCGGCAAAATATACAAACCAAATCAAAAGCTATCAAGGCCTCAAGCTACCCACGTGACAAGCTTGAAACGTTGAAAGCTTCAACCCACCTACGATTAGCCAAAAGGCTTGAAGGGTTAAAGCCTACCAAACAAACTCAGCAAAGCAGGCATAAACATAAAAACACAACACAAGTAATATAATTAACCATCATACCATAACAAAGAAAGTCATGAAAGACTTTCAAATAAAAGTTAAAGCAAGTTCTAGTAACTTGCAAGTTAAACTATTGTTCAAATGGCCATACAGGCCCAACACACCACCAACACGAACCTTAAGGGTTCCTGGAAACCTAATATTGTTCAAAATAACATTACAAACCATAAATTGTTTTGCTAAGAAAGCTACGAATAATCATCAGATGACAGAAGGCTTGGAGACACCAGAACCTTCAGCTTTGGCCTTCTTAGCTTTCTTGGACTTCTTAGCCTTTGCACCACCATCACCTCCAACCACTGAGGTCTCCAAACCAACATCCTTTGAAGCATCCGGCACACTCGAGAGGGTATCATCACTATCTCCGGAATAAGATCTTTTCTTCGAAAATGAGCCCAAGACCTCAGTGCAAACCTTTTCATTTAGACCCTCTGGTTTCAAATCCTGTAAAACAGACAAAGGCTTACCAAAGCAAGAGGAAACCTGATGAACATAAGGATAGGTTAGCCTCTCCATCTGTTCAACTGAGCTTTTGAAAACATCAGAAGCGTCAGGACGAAACAAGGGGGACTTTTCCAGAGAATGCCCAGCTTCATGCAACTTGTAACCAGCAATGAGACCTTGGTGTTTTCCCAAATTAGCAACTTTGTATAAACGTCACCAAGAACGGAGTTAAACTCGGCAGAATGAAGCAGGTAGGTGACAACCTGTTGAAAGCCCTGCTCAATCAACCACTGGTTATCACTAGTTGCACGAGAAACCAAAGCCTTCAGGCTCTCCTTCTCTTCATCAAAGGCTTTCTGAGCAACAGATAAAGCCTCCCTGTCCTCCTTTAGCTTCAACCGATCAGCCTCAAAACTCTTCTTAAAGTCGATCATCTCAATCTCATGCTGCCTTGACAAGCCTTCAACCTTCTTCGACCAAGCTTCCTCCTTCTCAGCAAAGCTGCTTATCTCCTTCTTCATCGCTGCCATCGAAGACTTTATCTTATCTTTCTTCTTGGAAAACTCCTCATACTTTTGCATCCTCTGATGAAAACGGGCAACGCCCTGAGGAAGCATGGCAGCAAGGTTGCAAGTACTGAGAATCATACGAGACAACATCACATCATCATCCATTTCGGAGATAATCTTGTGAACCGAAAGGGGAGCAATATGACTCAAGGCCTCTTCACAAACAGCAGCATCTTTAAAGCTATCATCAACTTTCACCGACCAACATGGCACATAAACCGCATCCGGATCCAACCCTTCAACGTCCATACTCGAAGAACCCTGAACAGGTGTAGCAGCAACCTTCTTGGCCGAACCCTTTTTGCCATGAACAACTAACTTCTTCTCCCTTTCAGAACCCGCTTCAACACCTTGATCCCCAGAATCTTCGACATCACCACTCAACTCCACCGGTTCAGTGGAAGTGGATTGAGGAGCACCTTTCAAACGACGAGTAGATCGCCAGGTTGAAGCCTTAGGGACAAGAGGTTTAGAAAAACCCTTAACATTCGAAACACTAACATACCCAGCACCTTCAAACCTTTGTTCAGCACCTTTAACCACACCATTCTCACCTGGGATAACAGGAACATCCCCAAAAACCACATCCGAAGTGTCATCACTTTTAATGAAATCCAAGGCAGACATAACTGCAAGCAACAAGCAGACAGAACATGAGACACAAATTAAGAAAAATACAAGAAAGGTGGAAAAGAAAATGCATACTCGTGCCATCTCTCATCAGAACCGGATCCCGATTAGCTTTTTCCCATAACTTACTAACCCCTAATAAAACTAGCAAATGCTCAGGAAAGGGACGAACCCTTGAAGGGCATTCACGAATGGCTTTCAGAAAAGCATCATTCAAGTCAGATGCAAGGGGTTCCGGTTCATTGAGAACAGCATCCGGGTGTCTCCACACCATTTTAAATGGAATAATAGTATCGGAAACCCAGAAAAAACGATTCTTCCAAGTCCCAAGTGTGGTAACCATAGATGAAATAAGGCTGGAATCAACCTTGGATGCTTCAAAAGTAAACCAATCGCCATTTTTGGCCAAATGGAAAAAACGGCGGAAGAGCAATAATGAAGGATCATATCCGAGGGCACGGCACAAAACCTCAAAATGTAAAACCCTAGCCATGCCCTTCGGATGAATCTGACCAAAAGAAACCCGGTAATATTCCAACAAGTTCAAAACAAACAAAGAAAATGGATAACGGAGGTTTGAAAACTCGAAATGACGACAATAAAGAGCGACGAAACCAGCCGGACATTTGTCAATCGAAGCATCACACGCAGGGGCAGTAGGTTTAAACTTAGTCCCAATACCGTATTCCATACAAAACAACTCTACTTCCTCTTGGGTTAATCGGGAAAAGGATTTCGCTAAATCCTTAAGGGCACCCATTTTTTGCAAAAAAAAATATGAAAAACGTAATGAAACTAAAGAAACCAGTACTAACCTTGAAGAAAAGGGGAAGAAGTTGCAGAGAAAACTCGTTGGAATAATGAAAAAGCAAATGGGAAAATGCAAAGGTAATAAGTTAATACAGGGGCAATAATGTAAAATAGTGCACCCTGCAAAACCGCCACCCTACGAACTGCTACACATCAATCAAATCAACTGTCAGATATTCAAAATTCAAACATTAACTGTCGACAACCCTCCAAGCCTTCAAGCGTTGAACCCTTGAAACCTTCAGGGAATAAAATAAATGCTTAAAAAGTCAGAAGTCTTTGAGCTACTCCCAAAAACCTCTGACTTGGGGGGCTGATGACGAGGGTAGCCCGAGACCAAATAAAATGACCAAGTATGTAAACGCCCAAAAGGTTAAAAGGTTCAATGGTTGAAAAAGCTGAGCAGATGCAGTAAAGTAACACGGGAACAGTGAACAAGTCACATCCCCAAACAGTCTCACCAACCACAGCCGTAAAAGCAATGCAGGTCCACAGAGTACATGCTATTATCCAGGGGTCAAAAGGCTTCAACCCCCGAAAGGGTAATGTCACGGCCCCCGACCCGGTTTGACCCGTTTCAGGAGCCGCGGGACAGAAATCCCGTGATATTTATTTATGTGATTTTAGCAGCGGAATTCTTTAACATCAGGATCGTTATAAAGCTAAAAACTTTTCCCGATTATTTTATTTCACAATTCGGGCTAAAACCCCGATAATTTACAATAATAAGATTTTTCTGATAAATCTTTATTTCAAAACATATTTCTTTATTTTATACTGAGCCACTATCTTAAGCTTGAAATGCTCCCTGGCACTTTTCCTGAATTACAGTAGATCACCTGAAACATGTTTGAAAAAGGTTTTGTTAGCGGGGAAATACTGAGTGAATCATTCATTTTACTAAAACGACACGATTGTTATAATTCACAGTATTAAGATCTTTTACATATGTTTCTGATATCAAGCAACTACCCACAGTATTTGTCACTCGACCGGATCTGTGACAGTGGTCATATCACCATTGGCTGCCCCAATGAATGACGTATCACTAAATTTTAGGTTCGCCCACCTAAAGTGATAAAAACAGTAGTAATGTGCACAATACCCCACATACTGGCTGTAATTTGGTGATTACATCAACTTAATCACTGTAATTATAATTCTGAAAATAATTTGGAGTATTGTAAAACAGTTGATAAAAAGAGAATGACTCACATTGCAGATTTAACACGAACAGAATATGATTTAGCTTGGTTAACCTAATTTCAATAATAATGCACACAAAACTGGGTTAGTGATCAATACAACAGTCACGATAACTCACGAAATCAAATTCTCACAATGAACGACAAAGTGCAATACTTAAACATTCATCGATTTAACGACGAACGACAAAGTATAACCCAATGTGGGCGGCACTTAAACATTTTTTGGATATATTGATCTCGGAAAATGAATCGTAATAGCGATCGAGTAATTACCCTGTTTTGCGGCAGCGATTCGAGTGCAGTGTGTGTTTATTTGTAGTAATTTGGTGCTAATTCGACGTACAGACAACAACTTTGCGTCGTTTCAACTTCTAATTTCAAGTCCCAAGGTCGGCTATTTATAGCCAGAAAATAGCCTCGCTTACGGACCGTAAGCCGTAACCCTTACGGTCCGTAAGGGTGCGGTCTAATTTGTAGAGTAGCCTAGTCAGTGGTAAAGGCTTGATGAATCAACTAAAATCGAATTTCAGAATGTACAACGCAATTTTGTTGATAATTATCAACTAGGGTTTACCCCCCCTGAGTTTTAGGGGCCCTGATCCTGATTCAGATTGTTCCGAAAATTTTAGGGTTAGTGCGGAATTACTTGGGTGTCTCAATTAGGGTTTCCTTATTGACTAATTATCATTCTAATTATAAATTTTAATGAGAGTTGTTACATCCTCCCCACCTTAAGAAAAATCTCGTCCTCGAGATTTATTGAAATAGAAGAGGATATTTCCGCTTCATTTCTGACTCCAGTTCCCAAGTATATTCTGGTCCTCTCTTTGAATTCCATTTGACTTTCACCAGTACTAGTCGCTTGTGTTTGAGAAACTTGATTTTCTTATCTTCTATTTGTAAGGGTTTTTCTATGAATTTTAGCTTTTCATTTACCTCCACATCTTGAAGAGGTACTACCAGGGATTCGTCTGATAGACATTTCTTAAGATTGGATACATGAAATACATCATGTACTCCAGCGAGTTCTTCTGGTAGTTGTAAGCGATAAGCAACTGGTCCGATTCGTTGAATCACTGGGAATGGTCCAACATATCTTGGACTCAGTTTTCCTTTCTTACTGAATCGTACGACTCCTTTCCAAGGAGAAACTTTTAAAAGTACTTTATCTCCTATCTGGAATTCTAGTGGCTTGCGGCGATTGTCTGCATAGCTCTTCTGGCGATCTCGAGCCGTCTTTAGTCTTTCCTTGATTTGTGTTATCTTGTCAGTGGTTTCTTGCACGATTTCTGGACCTGATAATTGACTTTCTCCTATTTCTGCCCAACATACTGGAGTTCTGCACTTGCGTCCATACAGTGCTTCGAATGGAGCGGCATCGATGCTTGAGTGATAACTATTATTATATGAGAATTCGATTAATGGTAAATGGTTATCCCAATTACCACCAAAGTCAATTACACATGCTCGGAGCATGTCTTCTAGAGTTTGAATCGTCCTTTCACTTTGTCCGTCTGTTTGTGGATGATATGCAGTACTTAAATTGAGTCGGGTTCCCATTGATTCTTGGAAACTTGTCTAGAAACGGGAAGTGAAATGACTATCTCTATCTGATACAATGGAGAGTGGAACTCCATGTAAGGATACTATTTCATCTACGTACAATTTGGCTAACCTTTCCATATTAAAGGTTTCCTTTATTGGTAGAAAATGAGCAGATTTGGTTAATCGGTCTACGATCACCCAAATGACATCATTACCTTTTCTGGTTTTGGGTAACTTAGTAACAAAGTCCATTGTTATGAGTTCCCATTTCCATACAGGCATTTCTAACTGTTGTAGCAGACCTGAAGGTTTCTGATGTTCGGCTTTAACTTGTGAACAAGTTAGACACTTAGATACGTATTTGGCTATATCCTTCTTCATTCCTATCCACCAGAATTTTTTTCTTAAATCTTGGTACATCTTATTGTTTCCTGGATGTACAGTATACCTAGATTTATGAGCTTCGTCTAAAATCTTTGACCTTAAATTTCCCTGTTTAGGTACCCAAATTCTGCTTTTGTGGAATTTCCAAATTCCATCATTTCCTTGTTCCAATTCTTTTAGGTAACCTTTCATTCCTTCGGCATCGTTCTTGATTGCCATTTCCTGAATTTCCTTTAATTGTTCCATTAAATCTACTTGTAGATTTATTCTAAGAGCACGGACTCGCCTTTGCTTCTCATGATACTTACGACTTAAGGCGTCTGCGACTACGTTTGCCTTTCCTTCGTGATATTGAATATCACAGTCGTAATCACTCAGGGTTTCCATCCATCTTCTTTGCCTCATTTTTAACTCTTTTTGTCCAAATATATACCTTAAACTCTTATGATCTGTATAAACAGTAAACTTACTTCCATACAGATAATGTTTCCATATCTTAAGGGCAAAAACTATAGCTCCTAATTCTAAATCATGAGTCGTATAGTTTTCTTCGTGCTTTTTCAATTGTCTGGAAGCATACGCAATTACCTTCTGGCGTTGCATCAACACACCTCCATATCCTAATTTTGAAGCATCACAATATACTTCAAAATCTTCTATTCCTTCTGGTAAGGCTAAGATTGGAGCATTGGTTAATTTCTGCTTTAAGATTCTGAAGGCCTCTTCTTGTTTAGGTCCCCACTCAAACTTAGTGGCTTTACAGGTTAGCTTAGTTAATGGTATAGCTATCTTGGAAAAATCCTTAATAAATCGTCTATAATACCCAGCTAAACCTATAAAACTTCTAATTTCCATTGCAGTTTGCGGAACCTTCCAATTGGTAATTGCTTCTATCTTAGCAGGATCTACGTGAATACCTTCGTGATTCACCATGTGTCCTAAGAATTGCACTTCTTGTAGCCAAAATTCACATTTCGAGAATTTGGCGTACAACCTTTCCTTTCTTAACAAAGTTAAGAGTGCATGCAAGTGCTGACAATGTTCGTCCTGACTTTTTGAATAAATAAGTATATCGTCTATGAAAACAATTACAAATTTATCCAAATATGGTTTACAGATCTTGTTCATCATGTCCATAAATGCTGCAGGTGCATTAGTTAATCCAAAGGGCATGACTGTAAACTCATAATGTCCATACCTAGTTCTAAAAGCAGTTTTAGGTATGTCTTCTTCTTGAACCTTCAATTGATGATATCCGGAGCGCAAGTCTATCTTAGAAAAATATTTAGCGCCTTGTAATTGATCGAAAAGATCATCAATCCTAGGTAATGGGTATCGATTCTTAATTGTAACCTTATTCAGCTCTCTATAATCGATACACATTCTCATCGATCCATCTTTCTTTTTCACAAACAACACTGGTGCACCCCAAGGGGATGAACTAGGTTGTATAAATCCTTTGCTTAGTAATTCATCTAATTGCTTTTTCAATTCTAACATTTCGGTAGGAGCTAATCGATAGGGTGCCTTGGCTATCGGTGTAGTTCCTGGAATTAGATGAATCCTAAATTCTACCTCCCTATCTGGTGGTAACCCAGGTAAATCTTCCGGAAATACATCTGGGTATTCTGAGACTACAGGAATTTCCTTAAGTTCTTTTCCTTTAGTACAAATGATTACTGAAATCATATATACTATTCCTTGTTTCCGTTCATAATTAGCAACTTTCATTACTGATATGAACTTCAGCGGCTTTCGAGGTTTATCTCCTGTAATCATGATTACTTTCCCAGTAGGTGATTGAATTTCTATAGAGTTTCTATCACAAATGATTTGAGCATGGTTGGCTATTAACCAATCCATTCCTAACACAACATCAAATTCAGCTAATTTCATAGGCAATAGGTTTGCAACAAATTTATGACCTGAGAGTTCTATTTCTACTTTTTGCAAAACCTGATTGATTTTTACTGAATTCCCATCTGCAGTTTCGACTGTAAAAATCTGCCTAACGGTAGTTAAGGGTAACTTAAGAGCCTGACAGAATGAAGTATTTATAAAACTTTGGTTTGCACCAGAGTCAAATAATACTTTTGCATAAACGTTGTGAACTAGAAACGTACCGGCGATGACATTCGGAATGAGCTCTGCTTCTTGAGTGGTTAGCTGGAATGCTCTGACATTCTTCTTAGTAGCTCCTTCGGTCGCTTTGGGTTTGTTGTCTACTGGGTTGGCTAACTTAGGACATTCTGTTTTGAAATGTCCGGCTTCTCCACAATTGTAACAAATTATGGATTTCTTCCTGCAGTTTTCTTCACGATGTCCTATCGTTTTGCAAAAATTGCAAAGTTTGTTACATTTTCCAAAATGATTCTTTTTGCAAATTTTGCAGAATGGCAAAGTTGAGGATTGCCCTGTTCCTCTTTTCTTGAAATTCCTACTATTACCCACCCTAAATCCTTGGGTAATTTTCTGAGCTAATTCCTTCTTCCTATCTTCATCCTTTGTGCGTATCAGTTCCTCGGTTAGGGTGTTAGCTAATTCTACTGCATCGTCAATAGTGCGAGGTCTCGCAGCCTTAACGATATTGCGAATTTCGCTAATTAATCCCCAAATATAGCAAGAAATGAGTACCGGTTCCGGCGAAGCCAGGTTAGGTACCACTCTAGCATATTCGAAGAATGTCGAAGTATAACCACGACAATCCACACCTAACATCCGATGAGTTAGGAACTTATTTGCCATTTGTTCCTTTTCATACTCAGGACAGAATTTTCTTTCTACGAGATTCTTAAATTCTTCCCAAGTTATAGCATAAGCCCTATCTCTTCCTTTAGCTTGTAACACAGTGTTCCACCATTCGAGTGCTCCTTCTTTAAACAGATTTGATGCGTACATGACCTGATCATCTTTGGCACACTTACTTATTGCAATTACTGCTTCGGTTTTCTCTAACCAACGCAGTGATGTAGTTGCCCCTTCATTGCCTGCAAATTCAGTGGGTTTACACGCAAGGAATTCTTTGAAAGTGCAACCAGGTGTTGCAGCCTTCCGTTTCTTAGGGAGTGGCGTGTGCTGGGAGTCATTATCATGATTAACATGATTATGGCCATCGTTTATACTATTACTGAAGTTATCTTCAGTAGTACGTTTACTAGGAATGATATGTTGCGGTTCGATTGGACTTTTTACAGCAGCAACAAATGCTGGAATAGCATTGGCTATCCCTTGAGCAACAATATTTTCAATATCTTGTCTAGTCATATATTGATCCCCTGGATGTTGCTCTGACTGATTAACCTCATTTACTGGTTCATTACCACTATTTGCCATCGGATAATATATAATAATTTTTATTAGTATTTGATAAATAGTAATCATACATAAACAATCAGACAATTTATAATACACGTATAGTCAAAATTATCGATTTCTCGATTCCATTTCATATCCGTTATAGTATGCATCACTACACACAGATATTTTACAAAGTTTTATTCGGAGTTATGTTACAGACTGATTTCACTATTTACTATACTATTACACAACTATAGTTTTACCATCCTCCTATCCCTCACCATTTGTTGTTCTAAAAACGCATTTCCCTTTCATCATATTTCCAGGCAATCTGTCCCCCTATCTCCCTGATTCTATTCCGTGCATCCATCAACTCTTCACCGAAATGGCGAAGTTCAGCCATATTCTCAGTGCTCATTGGTGGATTAGGTAGGGGTTCTGGATCAAATTGCGGAAGGAAGGAATAAGGGTCGTTGACAATATTTTGAAATTGCCAATCATTCGTCCACCATTCTTCCATTTCTATAGGTTGAGCGTGGACTATTGGTTCTGGGATTGCTGGTGCAAAATTCATAGGGATTGGATTTTCACTAGGATAGGTAAAAACATTCGTATTGACAGGCTGAATAGTTTCACAGTTTGCCAATAGAAAATCTATTTTATCCTGAAAAGTTATTTCCTGGTTCTGGCTTTGATTGGAGCTCTCTCCGATTTCTATCTGAGTTGGTCTAGAACCTTGTCCTACTTCCATTTCTATATCTTTAGAATAATTCCTCAAACTGTATCTCCATTTGCCTAGAATCTTTCTTATCTTCAATTTCTATCTCCGGCTGTTTACCAGTTTCTTTTGCTATTTCTAAAGGATTGTTTATTTTAGGAAGTTTCGGGACTGGCTTTTTCCTACGGATACGATGTCCTCACACGTAATTCTTCTTTTTCTTTCGTTTTGGCTTTGTCAAAGGTGGAGCATGGAATTCTACAGGTTGGTCCACATCAGCAAAGTATCCAGTAAACTCTTGGGAAACTTCTATATTCACCGGGTAAAGATTGAGGTTCTGAAAAGCTTCAGATATCTCGCTCATGCTGTGTAGCATATATGCAAAATGCACAGAAATGCTAAGTTAAAACTTTGGAACAAAGTTTAACAAATAAACATCGAAGTTTTATTGCACACTATTTGTACAAAATAACAGGAAAGAACACACTCAGATTTATTTATTTATTTACTGAGAAGTGTTATTACTAGACTTAGGGTATTTAAAGATTTGCATGTTCTGCTACAGTAGCTAGCATATACAAATTTGCCCATTTCTCATCTAGCTTATCTTCCCAAGGTGATTTATTGATTAACTCCTGGGTTTCCTTTTTAATCCCCTTTTCTCGGATTTGCTCTTTACTTTTCTTAATAATCATACTCCTTTTTCTAGGAGAAAGTGGTTTCTCATATTGTGCTTTTCGCACAAATATTCCTTCTTCAGGGATTGTAGGGAGTTTTGAAAATTTAGTTTTGGATGAACTTCACTCTTCGTAGACTGACCTATCTAATTTAAGATAGATATCGTGCAACTTTTGCTTACCCATACTGTAACTAACAAATAGTCAGTTTAATAAAACACATAATCACATAATAGTAATCAGGAAAAATTAAGTATCTGTTAAATACTTAATTAGCTTAACTTAGTGGCTCTGATACCACCTTATTTCTGTCATAGCCCCCGACCCGGTTTGACCCGTTTCAGGATCCGCGGGACAGAAATCCCGTGATATTTATTTATGTGATTTTAGCAGCGGAATTCTTTAACATCAGGATCGTTATAAAGCTAAAAACTTTTCCCGATTATTTTATTTCACAATTCGGGCTAAAACCCCGATAATTTACAATAGTAAGATTTTTCTGATAAATCTTTATTTCAAAACATATTTCTTTATTTTATACTGAGCCACTATCTTAAGCTTGAAATGCTCCCCGGCACTTTTCCTGAATTACAGTAGATCACCTGAAACATGTTTGAAAAAGGTTTTGTCAGCGGGGAAATACTGAGTGAATCATTCATTTTACTAAAACGACACGATTGTTATAATTCACAGTATTAAGATCTTTTACATATGTTTCTGATATCAACCAACTACCCACAGTATTTGTCACTCGACCGGATCTGTGACAGTGGTCATATCACCATTGGTTGCCCCAATGAATGACGTATCACTAAATTTTAGGTTCGCCCACCTAAAGTGATAAAAACAGTAGTAATGTGCACAATACCCCACATACTGGCTGTAATTTGGTGATTACATCAACTTAATCACTGTAATTATAATTCTGAAAATAATTTGGAGTATTGTAAAACAGTTGATAAAAAGAGAATGACTCACATTGCAGATTTAACACGAACAGAATATGATTTAGCTTGGTTAACCTAATTTCAATAATAATGCACACAAAACTGGGTTAGTGATCAATACAACAGTCACGATAACTCACGAAATCAAATTCTCACAATGAACGACAAAGTGCAATACTTAAACATTCATCGATTTAACGACGAACGACAAAGTATAACCCAATGTGGGCGGCACTTAAATATTCTTTGGATATATTGATCTCAGAAAATGAATCGTAATAGCGATCGAGTAATTACCCTGTTTTGCGGCAGCGATTCGAGTGCAGTGTGTGTTTATTTGTAGTAATTTGGTGCTAATTCGACATACAGACAACAACTTTGCGTCGTTTCAACTTCTAATTTCAAGTCCCAAGGTCGGCTATTTATAGCCAGAAAATAGCCTCGCTTACGGACCGTAAGCCGTAACCCTTACGGTCCGTAAGGGTGCAGTCTAATTTGTAGAGTAGCCTAGTCAGTGGTATAGGCTTGATGAATCAACTAAAATCGAATTTCAGTATATACAACGCAATTTTGTTGATAATTATCAACTAGGGTTTACCCCCCCTGAGTTTTAGGGGCCCTGATCCTGATTCTGATTGTTCCGAAAATTTTAGAGTTAGTGCGGAATTACTTGGGTGTCTCAATTAGGGTTTCCTTATTGACTAATTATCATTCTAATTATAAATTTTAATGAGAGTTGTTACAGGTAAGCCCCTCACTGCAAGCTAGTTCACTAGTCAAATGAATATTTCTTCGGGAGATGTCTTCTCCTATATAATGACACTTCATTCATTAAACAAAGACATCCCAGATCAGATTTGCTTCCTCAAACTCTGGTCCTTCACATCGTACACTTACTTCACTCAAGTGTCTCTCACTCACATTCACATTACACGTATTCTTTTTGTCCCTCGATCCTTTTCTGAACAACACTTCAGAATTGGATCTTCAAACAAGAAATATAAACTAGTGAACCTCCTTCCACGTCTTGCAAACGTGGGGGGACCCCACGACCTGCGTTAGGCAAGGTTAAACCCTTTAACCCTTCTGCCTAACCGCCCTTGCTACTATTTTTGGTCTAATATTTGTTGTCTCAACAATCATCATCATCATCATCATCATCATCATCATCATAATCCTGCAACATGTTTTAAAGTATAGTTCAATACAAAAGTATTGATGAGTATACACGTTTGGTGTACTAGCATATAAGTATAAAATGATAATGAACAATCCACTTGGCAAACCTAGTTATCAAGCTTAATGTATAAACAGGCATGTAAACAAACAAGTAAAACCAAAGTTTTACGCAAGTATGAATGAATGCCTTAACATAACCCAACATTCACAGGCGGTGCGTTACTTCTATAGCGCTATACATGTTAAGGGTAGGCTCGTACGAAGTTAATGACAAGTTTATCACAAAACGAACAAACCCAGAAAATACGAATCAAGCATAACATATTAGTAAGCATGTATTGGATTGTTTGTATGTATGATTGCATAAAAGTATGTATGTTGAGTGTGTTTTTGTATGTGTAAACAAGTTGCACCCAAAAAGTGTAAAAACGTTTAAAAAGGGTGTCGAGTATACTCACAACATTGCAAAGCCTTCCGATTATCCGTGAGTGACGAGTGGTTTGTGTTTAAGGAGTAAATGGTAAGGTTATATGATATTTATGGAGTGACTAGATTCGGGATTTAGAATTTAAAGTATGAAAAGTATGTATTTACAAAAAGTATTATCTAGTTCTAAGTACTCGTAAAGTACGAAAAGCATGTATTTACAAAAAGTATTATCTAGTTCAAGTACTCGTTTTGACACTACGTTGTATGTGGTTTCATGGGTCCTAGTTTGCTCATTAGAATCGTTAACGCGAGACTTAGATTGTAGATAATGTAGCCTAAGTTTATGATGAATAATCATGGCCCGATTATCATCATAAATTCAGCCACGTTTTTGTATATATATGTATTTATATAATTATAATAATAACCTAAGCTAAGTCTATCATATATATCATGTAAGTCAAGCATGGAGGATTTAACCTCATTGTATGATTCATCACTACACAAAATCACCACAAGGATGATTCAGAGGGTGATGAATAACAAGAATTAAAAGAACTAACTATTACATGTCAAGTAGCCAAGTAAGTCTTTAACTCGGGTGAGCCAACACGACATGGAAAGGTAATCCTAAGTGTCGGAGGCTAGACGGGGTTATGTTATTTGATACTAGGAAGCTACTTGGAATATTAACTAAAAACATCAGGTGAGGGAGGTGTGGAATCAAGTTAGGAATGCCAAGGCATCCAATGTTCACACTTGTATCTAACATAAGTCTCACCATATGAACTATGGCAAACTTATGTGATTTCAACACTTGTGGGTTGTATTGAACCCTAACAAATCAGAAAGTTTAGAGGTTGTTTGTACCTCTAAACTTGTAAGAATCGTCCCCAACAAGTCCCACAACCATTGCGGGGTTTAGAAGGTTGCTAGGTACAAGATTCAATCAAGAAAAGTTATGTTTTATAAAAGTTTAACAAAGTTTCTTCAAACCAGAAAGTTTGGACCTCAAAATGGTGATGTTCCACCTTAGATTACCTTGGTAATCTTGTGGAAACACTCCTAGAGGTGTTCCAAACTTTGTAGAAGAAGAAACGATGAGAAAAAGTAGAAGAAAACAAAGTTACAACAATATGAACAAAATCATCAAGTATAACTCACTTTGGACCTCAAATATGGTGAGGTTTCACCTTAGATTACCATGGTAATCTTGTGGAAATCTTCCTAGAGGTTATCCAAGTGAAAACAAAAGAAGAAACAAGAAGAAATAGTTGAGAAATTGAGCTAAAACTCACTTTGAAACTCTTAGACTTTCTGCTCAAATCAGGGAATTTTTGAGAGATTTAGAGGTGATTTGGAAGTGTTTAAAGGGTTTGGAAAGTGAATAAGAGGATTAGAAGTGTTGTATATATAGTGCAGGATTAGGGTTAGTAGTTAGAAGTGTAATAAAGAGGATTAGTTGGGAGTTGAGATGAAAAAAAGTGGCCAATCCGAGTGTGGGACGAGTTGGGCTGAGGATCGCGGCTTCCCGTGGGTCGCGGTAAGTGGTGGGACTGCCCTTGCGTGTGTCGCGACGTGTAGCCACCGAAACAACTTCATTTTTGACATTCCAGGTCCCTCATGTTTGAATCTAATGATGTTTTAATGTTTAAGTTTGCATAATGAACTTTAAACTTGACTAATGAATAAGCTAAAAACAGTGGCGGAACTAGACCTTCAACTCAGGGGTATCCCAAAAATTTTTAGGGGTGTCCTCGTACTTGTTCAGGGGTGTCCTGTGTATAAAAATCGGAAAAAAAATTTTTTTTTACACTACTTGTAAAAACTTGAGCCGTAGCCCGGGCTACGCCCGTTTACACTACAGGTCCGCCCCTGGCTAAAAACATGGTTATGTATGGTGGATGGTTAACCGAGTATATGCATGAATTAAGAGTACGTATTCACGTATTTAAGATAGTGGTTTGTATGCGTAACACGTGTTTATGAGCATCATAAATATGTAACAAACGGGTGTGAATTAAATGTATAACTAGGTATTTTAAAGGTGTAGAAGTATGGATTAAGGGTTGTAAAGGTATAACGAAGTATTTGTATATAATAAACGTATAAAACTCTCGTAATTACAATGGTTTGCAATTAAAACAAGTATGTATCATGTTTGAATGTAAAATCAACACGATTAACCGAAGTATTATTTAAATAAAAGGAACAAGTTCTAGTACGATCGAAGGTACGAATTACGAAAACGGAAGCGAAATACGATTACGATACGTATGTAAGTTTCCAAAAACAGGTACGGGAATAATCTTTCTAATTAAAGTAAGTTTCAAAAAAACGAGGCGTTACATTTATCACCAAAACCAAACTTTGTGATAATATATTATTTATTTTTATTTTCATTATTAAAAAAATATTATATTGATTTTATTACATAATTTTTAAACAAATTGTATATAATTTTGAATATTACTTTATATATAAAATTAGATTTATTGCGGGTTTTTTAAATATAATTTATACTTTATCACTCAAATAGCTGCTTATTTGCTTCTTGGATAACATGTTTGACCAATGTATCTTCATTTCAATAATCATCTCTGTAATCACCATATCTATGGCGTACCGAGTATATCAATTAGTTTTTTTAAATATAATTTTCTTATTATTTGGTATATAAAATAATATTTATTCAATACGTGTAATACATGAGGGTTTTAAAGATATAACTTTTTTATTATTTGGTAAACAATATTACATTTATTCAACCCGTGTAATACACATGGTTTTAAATGTATAACTTTTTTATTTGGTATATAAAATTACATTTATTAAACCCGTACAATACATATGGTTCTTATAGAAATAACTTTTTATTATTTAATATATAAAATTACATTTATTCAAACCATGCAATAAAGGGGTTTTTTAAAGATATATTGTTTTATTATTTAGTATATAAAATTCATTTATTCAACTCATGTAATACACAGGGTTATAACCTAGTTCTTTTGTATTCAAAAATAAAATTCTTACTTTGTAAACGCATCATTTGAAATGAGTAATGTTATGTTTTTCTTTAATTTTGTATGTATAGTTCATATTAGGATTATATGTATTCATATCAAAATTTATATTTATTATATGTGATGCAAGTAATATGAAACACATAAAATAATTCAAGATTTATAATCGTCATGTCCTTCAAACACTACTAACCTCAACAATAACATATTTATTTTTAAAAACTCATTCAAGTTTATATAAATTGAAACCCTTCTTTTTTTCAAAGAACTCGATCAACTCCATTATTATCTTAAAGCCTTTCATTTTCTATCGTCAAACCTATATAACACATGGTTCTATAACCTAGTTTAGGTTTTATAACACTTCAGGTAAGTTTATGATGAATGGATCTAATGTATATAGACATAAAACTGGGACTAGATACATTAACTTTTGAAAGCACTGTGACTAGATACGTTAACTGTTTTTTTGTAAAGTTAGATACATTAACTTTTGAAAGCATTTCTCCACCATAAAAAGCTACTTGGTATTTTCATAAACTTTCGCTAGATTTATTAAACTATTAGCAAGTCCGTTTCTACGTTTCTGGAGACCCTAAGCAAACTATGAAGTGGGGGCCCTAATTTCACCTATATACTCTCCTTCAATCCCGGCGCCATGGGTGATTATCCTTACTTTTTTCGGCTAGTGATAGCCGATAGCCCAGAAATTGAAAGCAGGTTGCGATGGAAAGTGGGAACGATGATTGCGGCTGTATTTATAGACTTTAGGCCGCTAAATAATGATAATTCGGTCGATGGTGGTTGTGTTGTAATAGCTGGAAATCAAGGCGAAATGGGCTTTAAAACATGCTCTTTTTTGCTAAAGAATATTTATTTTGGACTCCTATAAAAACTTTCTAAAAATTTGGAGGCCCTAATTTTTTAGTAGCCCTTGACCCGTGCTTAGGTTGCCAAGCATATTGAGCCTACCCTAACTATTTGTTGTAATTAAAATTTCCAATGTCCCAATATTAGTTTTCAAATAATATTTGTTTGTGGGACTTACGTTTATGATCATTTGTCTTTGTATGTCTAGTTAAATCATATAAAAAGAATCAAATGATGTTTTCGGTTTATCATTTATGAATCTTGTACTTACACTTGAAATTTTATCGTTCTTGATCTCGACTTATCAATCTTGATTGTGTGTATCAAGGTCGATTCATTAGACAAAAATATCCAGTGGTGTTGGACGCTTGATTCACATAGGAACATGGGTCTTGTTTTGTTTCTATCCTCTTAATTTGTCTGGCCATCGGACGATCTATGCACACTACAACTATGACATCGACTATGGTACTTAGGTAGCGTTCGTTTCATGGAATGGAATGTAATGGAGTTAGGAAGTTTTTCTTTGTAAAATTGAGGGGAGGGAGGAATTTGAAATCCAATGAATTTCTTTAATCAATGAAATTTGTGACTATTTCAATATTCCTTAGAAATCCTTCACTCTAATGAAGGAATGGAATGAAATGTTGAAATAGTCACAAATTTCATTGATTAAAGAAATTCATTGGATTTCAAATTCCTCCCTTTCCAAACCAAGATCAATTTTACAAAGAAAAGCTTCCCAATTCCATCCTATTCCATTCCATGAAACGAACGCTACCTTAGTAGTCCTTCTGGTCTTACTTTGAGTTGAACTTTGGATGGTCGATGCATGGTCAAGTTGTAGGATCAACCGAAGACTACTTGGTTAAAGTTTGAGCAAATTAGTTGCGAATGGACCATTAAATGGTGGTCAATCCACCAATCGACCGTGGGACTTTTGTGTACTTTACATGAAGTCTTCTTTTGAGCCCATATATTTTGCCATTATCATACAACTTTTTGCTTACAACATCATTATTAGGATAAATTACTAACATAAAATCGTTTGTAAGTAACATTATATTGCATCCTTTCGTTTTTATCATCATAGAGAATTTGTGCATTTGTAATAATGATAGGTGTATGCACTAAGAGAGTTGCTCAAGGAAATCTTCGTGTATAATTCACATTGACAATTTGACAAACGATCAAATTGATGATATCCTTACAAAGTGGTGACAAACTCATGTCCTTAGCTTGCAATGAATGTTAAACCATTTATGTAGTTATCGTATTTAGAAGGTATCCTTTTCAGATCTCGGGCTAAAGAAAGCCCAAATTTAGTCTAGTGGCATCTTGGGGGTGTTATAAGGCTTTGGGATCAATAGGTTGGGTTCGATTCCCACAAGGGGTTTTTTCCCATATTTATTAGTTTCCTCCTGAATTTGTGTATAGTAGTGATTGCCTAGTGGAGATGGATATGATCGGGTGGTTCTGCTCAGTGGCGGATCTTGCCCGTTGAACCTGCCAGGGCCGAAAGACACCGACACTAAAATTAGCAATACGGCCGAAAAACTTGCCAGGGCCGTGGCCCTGCCACGACTCCACTAAGATCCGCCCCTGGTTCTGCTGGTGGCACGATGATACTTCAGTGGTCCGTCAGTGATCCAAATTTGTGGTAAAAAAAAATCAACTAAATCTCTAGAAGAATTGTTTCAAAATACAATGAGGGTATATTTGGCATGAAGCTTTTAGGAGCTTTTAGGAGCTTCTAGCTTAAAGCTTTTAAGAAAAAGCTCCTACTTAATAAAAAGTCTTGTTTGTTTGAAGGAGCTTTAAGCTTTTAGGTTCGGAGCTTGAAACTTTTGGTTGAACGCTACTACTAGTAGCGTTTAGAATGAGCTACGCTTTTAGGGAAAAATGACTATTTTAACCTCTCAAAATAAGAAACTTTTTAATGCACCAACTTTCTAAATTTTTAGTTATGTCCATTTTGGTAATTTTATACATTTTATTAAAAGCTTCAGCTACTCTACCAAACACCAAATATATCTAAAAAGCTACAGCTACTAGCTACCAGCTTCCAGCTACCAGCCACCAGCTAGTTTTGCCAAACATACCCTGAATCTTCAATATTTTTCACCCTTTCTATAGCCGTCATCTAACAACAAATAAAGATCATAGAATTTACACAAACTACGTACAGAAAAATGTTTTTGAAACACAGTTCAATTACTACAATGTATGAAAAGGTCAAATGTAACACAAGTTATTTAAACTGAAAGCCAACCGTCATAAGCCTACAAAATCTCGATTTAACTTCAAAAAATAAAGCTAGAAGGACTCGAACCCGCGTCCCCAATATAACGAAAGGCACGCTCAACCATTTGAGTTGCATCTATAATATTGTTTTCTCTTGTTGGGCCCCCAATAATTTTAGACTTTGTGCGGTTGCACACCCTTTAATATGGGCCTGCAGCCTGTTGAGAACAAATGAGTGGGTTGCTTACATTAGAAGTAATGGTTGTGAGTGATTATGAGTGAAAAAGAGATAAAATGTTATTATTCATCTATAAAAAATATATAAGAAATCATTTTTTTAAATTTCGAGCCCTCCGAAAGACTAGGTCTCCGGTTGGTTGCCGGATCCGCCCAGCCTCAAAACCGGCCCTGAAACTCCCTGGAATTCGATGCCTTAAGTTAACCTATTACAAAGACAATACATATTACTTGGGGGTTGAAAGTGATAATGAAGCCGACATATAAATACTCACGAATGGACTTTAGATCCCTCATCCAAATTAGCCCAAGAACTACTACGAAAAGAGAAAAAAGCCCATCTGCAAAATATCCAATTACGTCTTTATTTGGAAAAGATTCACTTTGATCTCCCATTTTATTGGAGTCAATTATTTATTTGTTTGTTTATTATTTATGTCTTCCCGTTTATTCAAATTTTAAAATAAGTACCTTAGGATGCAAGCAGTGGCGGACTTATAGTACAAATAGGGGTAGCACGGGCTACCCCTCAACCCCGTCTCCGTGGTGTAAAAATACCCCTTAACTTCATTTCTGTAGTGTAAAAATCAGAGCTGGCCTTGGGGTGGGCGGGGAGGACCATTGGCCAGGGCCCGATATTTCGGAGGGCACGCTATTTCTAGAAAAAAAAACCCGATATGTATATGTAAAAATTTCTTTTTTAATAGGGTATACCTATACAAACACCAATATACGCTCACTTACAAAATTATTCTTATACTTTAGATTAGTTATTAGCCAATTGACATTAGGTTTAGATCTTTATTGAGTTCAATACCCAATTTCGTTAATGCCTAAGGGCACGTTTTTGAAGCTCGAACAGGGTACACAAATTCTTAGGACCGGCCCTGGTAAAAATACCTCTCAACTCCGTTTCTGTTATATAAAGGATACCCCTGATCATAAAAAAAATTAGAATACCCCTAACTTTTTAGGCTAGTTCCGCCACTGATGCAAGTTACGTTAAATATTAAATATATATATGTAACCTTGTTTAGTTCGATTTGTTCATATTATCCATCACCTTAGCCATCAACAAGAGTCTCTTTCTAGCGATTCCTAACGCGAAAAAGGTTCAATCTCAGTAGTAATATTATTTTACTTCTTTTTTTTTTTATGCATTGGCCATGAGTAAGAGTAAGACATCTGAAACTTGCTACTTGATTCAGGTTGTGTTAAATTTACTGTTTGCGATTTCGAATGATGCAACATCCGTCAAGAACAGTGAATATGACTCGGAAAAAACTAATGGAGCAGGACTTGAGCAAGCTGGATGTAGCCTTGCTACATCCGCTTACTCCGGAGGTTATATCTCGCCAGGCTACCATTAATATTGGTAAATATTTTTGTTGGGTCTAATTTGCTCATCTATCAATGTCTATCTTTGTGTACATGTGAATCTTACATTGTTCGTCTAAGCTTATTAGGCTGGTGGGTGTAGAGGTGTTGGTGATGGAGCATCGCCGAGGAGCCATCACCTCACCCAAGTGATGGCCTAAGGTGTGGGTGATAAGCCTCCCTCGTATTTTTATTAATTAATTTAAATGCTAAAATTAATAAGATAACTTACATTACATTAAAAAAAACCTAAACTTAAAAAAAAACTTAACTTAAAAACTTAAAAACAAAATACAAGATTGCCTAAATTTAAAAAAACTAAGAACTCCATTTTTATGGATGAGTTGGTCTAAACAAATGGGTATGAAAATATGTATATATAGTGATAAAATATAATTTATTAAAAAAAAAAAAAAAAAAAACTATCCGCTGTAACGGCTATATTTAACTAAAGGGGCTTGTCACTTTCGTGGGTGAAGCAATGGAGGGGACCAGGAGGGGGGCGGTGCAGCCGGTCCTTGGCAGGCCTCGACGACGGCTCCCATATCCACCAGCCTGATGTTAACCAACCTTAACCCAAAAAAGTTAACAAAATAAATATTGATCTTTTTGTTGGTTCAGGCCAAGAAAACACACACTATTTGGGACTCTTTTTTGTTTATATGACACTAAATGATTTACACTCACTAAATGTTGAACCGTAACCTGTTGACCCGTTTGACTCTCTGACCTGTGACTGGTGAATAAACCGATTAACCCAACACTTTTAGTTTCATACGAAAATAGACAAAAGCATCTCAGACGGCTAATATTTAACCCACGTTACATGTGGCATCTTTTTATTTGCTTCAAATAATAACAAAATAAACATTGACTTTTAGTTTCATACCAAAGTCGACAAAAGGTCTTAGACAACTAAAATTTAACCCACACTTTATACGTTTCAAGGCTAAAATTTAGCGGACGCTTTTTTACATGACGGGCTAAAAAGTGTGTATTTTGATTGTTTTTTGTGGACCCACTACACTTTTTTAATTAGTATTTTTGTGGACCCGGTCGCACTTTTCAATGTATTTTGTGTTGGCAAAAATTTACCCCACCCTTTACTATCTTAGCCGACGGTGCTTATTTGTTATCTCCTGATTGGTTTTATTAGATACGTTTATTTTTGCAACCGCTAATATTCAATGTTTATTTTCTGTGTGTTTAAAAGGTACTATTGGTCATGTGGCTCATGGCAAGTCAACAGTTGTAAGAGCAATATCTGGTGTACAGGTATGAGAAGCTAGTTGTATAGTATGAAAAGCGTTTAAATAACCTCAACTGTCACCATTTATTTCAGACTGTTCGGTTCAAAAACGAGTTGGAACGTAACATTACTATTAAACTTGGGTACGCCAATGCGAAGATATACAAATGTGAAGACGAAAGGTGCCCTGCACCCGTGTGTTACAAGTAAGCATACAAAGAAAGCTATATTATTGTAGCGTCGCATTTAGTATCACCTAGCAGCTAGCGCGTTATTAATAAAAATGTTTATCGAATTTTCGCAGGGCCTATGGAAGTGAAAAAGAAGATAGCCCTCCTTGTAATGCGCCTGGATTTGAAAACAACAAGATGAAATTGATGCGGCACGTATCGTTTGTTGACTGTCCGGTAAGCATTCAATGAAGAGTTAATCATAATGGTTCGGGTAAAATTGTGGGACGAGATAAACGGAAGGAAAAGATAAAGATAAAGATGGGTGAGATGATAAAGAGAATAAAATAATAAATATTAGTTTGGTGTTTGGAGATCAGGGGCGCAGCTTAAGTAGGGTGGGAGGGGGCGGCTGACCCCCCGAACTTTTCGCTCAGTAGTGGAGAGTATGTAGTTTTCGTATAGAAATTTTTGGGTAAATACGTTTTCGACCCCCCCGGTTCTATAGAAATTTTTTGGTGTATACGTTTTCGAAGCCCCCCCCCCCCCCCGGGTCGGAAATCTCAAGCTTCGCCACTGTTGGAGATAATTATTAGTTTGAATTAATAGGTTTATCTAGTTATTTAATATATTGGTAAATTAAGTGTTAGAGTTCGTATTGGTTTAAGATAGCTTGTTTAGTAAGTAATTAGTTTAGTATAAATAGATGGGTTAGGTTATATAATTATTTGGAAGTTTTGCTTTGTTATTTATAATATATAAAAAGTGTCGTGAGGATTTCTCACAAAACCATTGTGTTGCTGCGTTTTTGATCCGGTTGATTCCAACATTCAACACGTCTTACAAATTATTTTCGAACCATTTTATGTAAGGGTGCAAACGAGCCGAGCCAAGCTTCATTAACTTATGAGAGCTTGAGCTTTGTTTTCGAAGCTCGGGCTCGGCTCATTTGTTATCTATTAGTTAATATAAATAATAGACTCGTTTAGGCTCATGAGCTCAATAAGTGAAGCTTGGGCTCGCCTGGTTTACTAAACAACTTTAAATAAGGGGTAAATTATTAAATATTAACTAAACTAATATTATACTAAGGCTCGACGAGCATGACGATCTTCACATGCCAGGCTTGAGCTCGGGCTCGATTATAAACGAGGTTTGTTTTAAGCTCAAGCTCAGCTTGCTTCGAGCCGATCTAGAGCAGCTCGATTAATATTTCTTTTTGTTGTATTCACAGGGGCATGATTTTCTAATGGCCACTATGCTTAACGGAGCAGCAATCATGGACGGAGCGTTACTTCTGATAGCGGCAAATGAAAGTTCGCTCCAACCGCAAACTTTCAAGCACTTGGCTGCTGTCGAGATTATGAAGCTAAAACATATTATCATTCTTCAAAATTTAAGGTTGATCTTGTTCAAGAAAGTGTCGCCATTAACCAACATGACACGATTCAGAAATTTATCCAGGTTGGTTATTTCTATGATCCCTTTTGTTCATTACATTATTGAAAGTATAAACTAAATATATATGTTTAAGTCTAGTATGTAGATATGTAAAGTCTAGGGGTCTGTATGTACTTATTTCAAAGTCAATCATATTATGACATGACCCGCTAACCTGACCTGAACCCGACGCAAAAAAAAAAAAAAAAGTTTTGGTCGACTAACACGACCCGTTTAAGAAAAACGGGCCGGTTCGGGTTGACCCGTTTAACTGGTTAGAAAAAAAAACTTTTACATTTTTGTTTTTTCCGTTTCTATCAGTCATAACTCATAAGTCATAATAATGTTAGTTTTGACACATTATACTATTTACTTGTCACACTCATACTCATCACTAAACATGTTATCGATAATCCGCCTAAAACCAACAACTCACTTATAAATCGTCAACTTGTATGACTCGTTTAAAAATACGGGTTAAGCGGGTCGGGTTCGGGTTGACCCGAATTTATATGTGTGCAAGTTAGGGTTGAAATCTTTGACCCGAATAATAATATGGGTCGGGTTTGGGTTTAACATTTTAACCCACCAACCCGTAACCCGTCAACCCGACACAGTTGCTACCAATAATGTATGTATTGAACAATTTCACAAATTCATTATTGTTCTTTCACTTTCTTTTATGATTACCAACATACATGTAGTAAATATGAATAGAAAAAAACCCGTTTGACCCGAATCCGTTTTAAACATTACTTTTTTGTATCTAGTAGTTTTTTTAACGAAAGCGTTGATGATATGATATCAGGGAACGGTTGCTGAGGGTGCACCAGTGATCCCGGTCTCAGCTCAGCTCGGGTATAATATCGACGTGGTGTGTGAATACATTATCAAACGGATTCCCGTGCCAAAGAGAAACTTCATTTCACCTCCGAATATGATAATAATTCGTTCATTTGACGTTAACAAGCCCGGATCCGAGGTTGATAAGATTAGAGGTGGTGTCGCTGGTGGAAGTATCCTCCAGGTTTGTTCTTCTTTCATTTCGCATTTATGTTGGTTCTAATATTTTTGTCTCTAACTTTTCAAAAGTACACAGATGGTCCTGTGGTTTGCACTTTGTAACGTATTTAGTCCCCAGATTTTTCAAAAAGTACATGAATGGCCCATGTGGTTTGCAATTTGTAATGCATTTAGTCCCTAACTTGGACATGCTAAAACCTTTAGATTTGTTAGTTGGGGACTAAATGCGTTTAGGGGTGTAAACAAGCCCAGAGGCTCGAGAGCTACTCGTGATCCGCTTGGTTAAAAGCTCGAACGAGCCGAGCCTTAACGAGCCCGAGCCCGAGCTCGAGCCTGAAATATAGCTTGTTTTGTTATCGAGCCCGAGCTCGAGCCTGAAATACAAAGCTTGTTTAGGCTCGCGAGCCTAAACGAGCCCATACAAAATTTTAATTTTTTTTATATATAATATATTAATAATGATGATAACATTGATGAGCCGAGCTCGAGCCGAGCTTGGGCTCGTTTAAGCGATGTTGAAGTGAGCTCGAGCCAAGCTTTTAGCTCGTTTAAGGTTGTTCTCCAAATAGTTCGAGCCGAGTCGAGCCGAACTCGAGCTTTAGGTTTTACTCACAAGCCGAGCTCGAGCTCAAAGAAGCAGGCTCGAACCGAGCCGAGCTCGAGCTTCATAAAAACCTAACGAGCCGAGCTCGAGCCTGGTCAAGCTCGGGCTCGGCCTGGCTCGTTTACACCCCTAAATGCGTTACAAAGTGCAAACTACAGGGGCCATCCGTGTACTTTTGAAAAGTTGGGAGCAAGTACAAAATTTTAATAAACTATAGTGACCATCCGTGTACTTTACTCTAAAATGTAAATAGAAATCTAATATTGCTTTATAAAGGGTGTGTTGAAGGTAAACCAGGATATCGAGGTCCGTCCAGGGATCGTTGTTAAAGATAAAAGTGGTAACATCAAGTGCACCCCGATTTACTCAAGAATAGTGTCGTTGTACGCCGAACAGAATGAACTTCAGTTTGCTGTACCTGGAGGTCTTATCGGGGTTGGAACAACAATGGACCCGATGTTGACCCGTCGTGATCGGTTGGTGGGTCAAGTTCTTGGTGAAGTTGGGTCTCTTCCGGAGGTTTATGTTGAGCTTGAGGTAAGCACAGTTGTACTTGTACGATTTTTCATTCGTTTTTTTGGTCGGGTTGATATTTCATCGTTCTATTTAGAGTGGCGTTTTAACTCATTTACCTGAAAATGAAACGGGTTGATTTTGGGTTGTGTTTAATTATTTTAGAGTACACAACCCAAAATCTAAAGGTTTTAGCATGTCCAAGTTAGGGACTAAATGCGTTAAAAAGTGCAAACCACATGGACTATCTATGTACTTTTGGAAAAAAAAACTAGGGACTAAATGCGTTACAAAGTGCAAACCACAGGGACCATTTGTGTACTTTTGGTAAGCCAGGGACCAAATCCAAAATTTGGTCAACCACAGGGACCATCCGTGTACTTTACTCAAAAATCAGTAAAATATGTTTATAGGTCAACCCAACCCTTTGACCTCATAATGACCGGTTTTGACTTGACCCAAATCCGTTTGCGGCTTTTTGTAGGTGAGGTTTACTCTTATGCGTTGGCTGCTGGGTGTGAAGACAGAAGTAACGGAAAAGAGAGGCGAGGTATCAAAGTTGTTACAAGCGGAAATACTGATGCTGAACATAGGATCAATGTCGATGGGGGCGCGTGTTTTGGAAGTTAAGAAAGGTGTAACAAAACTACAGTTGACATCACCCGTGTGTACGAACATAGGTGAGAAGATTGCTTTGAGCAGGAGAGTGGAGAGGCATTGGCGGTTAATCGGTTGGGGAACAATTCAAGCTGGTTTGACTCTTGAGATCCCATCCCGGCCGATTTAGAGTTTTAGATACGTGTTTGAACAAATATTTTGCATGGTGTTTGTGGTCTGTGGAGAGGATCATAAACATGTACCTTATACATTTAAATGTTTTAATGATTGTCCTTTCAAATGTACTAGTCGGAAACCCGCGCGTTGCCACGGAGGTGACAATATGGGGCGTGAACATACCACCAACTTTCCATCAACACTTACCATCTACAATAACATGGCCGGCCCTGAGGGTGGGCGAGGAGGACCACCGGCCAGGGCCCGATATTTCGAGGGGCACGTTTTTTTTTTTCTGAAAAAAACCCGATATGTATATGTAAAATATTTTTAATAGAGTACACTCATACAAACACCAACATAGGTCCCCTTACAAAACTATTCTTATGGTTTAGATTAGTTATTAACCCCTTTGCCATTAGATTTACACCTTTAGTGAGCCCAATACCCAATTTCGTTAAAGCCTACGGACACATTTTTTCGAGCTATTGATCCCCTTAAATTTTCCATTGATAGAGTTAGCAAAGTATATACAGAAAAATCTATTATAATGTGGCAGTTATTTTTTTTTTTTATTTCATCAACACTTGAAATAACGTATATACACACAAGAAAATCACCAAAACATGTAGACATAATTAAGGACACTGTCCCACGGCAACTGATTTGGGATAGTTTGGAGGGTCGAGGGCTACCTAGGAAGTATATAGACATAATTAAGGACACTTACGATAGAACGGAAACTAGTGTTCGCACGCCTGTAGGGGATACAAACTTCTTTCCTGTGGAGGTAGGACTCCACCAAGGGTCTGCATTGAGCCCTTTTCTTTTTGCGGTGGTCTTGGATGAGTTGTCCAAGTTGATTCAGGAGACAGTTCCGTGGTGCATGCTTTTTGCAGACGATATTGTGTTGATTGCAGAAACCAAACAGTGCCTGAACGCGAGGGTAGAGGAGTGGCGAGTCGCTTTAGAGGGCAAGGGCCTAAGGATAAGTCGATCTAAGACTGAGTATCTCCACTGTGATTTCAGTGGTGTAGCCGATGACAGTGACATCCAAATCACCATTGAGGATCAATTGGTCCCGCAGGCAACTAAATTTAAATATTTGGGCTCGTTTGTACAAAGGGATGGTGACATAGATAGTGATGTTACCCATCGCATACAGGCTGGCTGGTGTAGATGGAGGGCAGCCAGAGGAGTATTGTGCGATAGGAGGTTCCCAACTAAACTAAAGGGGAAATTTTACAGGGTAGCAGTTAGGCCAGCTATGCTATATGGTACAGACTGTTGGGCTATCAAGAAGACGCAGGCACGCAAGATGGAGGTAGCAGAGATGAGGATGCTGAGGTGGATGTGTGGACACACGAGGTTGGATCGGATAAGAAATGAGGTTTTTAGGGAGAGATTAGGAGTGGCTAGTATATCGGACAAGATTAGGGAGGGGAGACTGAGATGGTTTGGGCATGTGAAGCGGAGGCAAACGACAGCACCAGTTAGAGTAGTGGAAACTCTTACTGTGGAGGGGAGGAGAGGAAGAGGCAGACCCAAACTGACATGGGAAGAGCAGATTAGGCATGATTTACTAGAGTTGCATCTTTCTGAGGACATGGTCCAAGATAGGACTTTGTGGAGGCGTAGAATTAGGGTTAAGGACTTCTAGAGGAAATTGCAGTACGGTCTTAGGTGTTTTTTTAGAGACGTAGGTTTTTCTTTTTCTTTAAGTGACTTTACCGGTGATTGACTTCTTATGTATATGCCCGAATGATATTGTATGCTATTATACATTATTTACATTATACTGTGTTACTCAGATCCCTTTCTTAGTATAGGTGAATTCTTTTATCTATATTCTATTTTTCTATATTCTTTGACTTGATGTGTTGGTTTGTTGTTCGTTTTGGAGCTGAGGGTCTCTTCTGGAAGCAGCCTCTCTATCCCTAGGGATAGAGGCAAGGTCTGTCTACATCCCACCCTCCCCAGACCCTATGAGTAGCTTTGCTATTTGTGGGATATACTGGGTAGGTTGTTGTATGTATATGTTATATACCTATATGTAGTACAATTTCATATAAATAGCCACGAAATAATGAGTATGTTATACCTACATGTTATGTAATACAATTTCTTATAAATAGCCATGGAATAAGCAACTTCATAGTCGTGTGTATCTGCTTTTACTCGTGATATGATTGTGTATCTGCTTTTACTCCCAATATGATTTGAAATAGCCGGCCCTGGGGTGGGCGGGGAGGACCACCGGTCAGGGCCCGATATTTCGCGGGGCACGTTTTTTATGAAAAAAACCCGATATATATATGTAAAATATTTTTTTAATAGGGTACATCCATACAAACACCAATATAGGCACCCTTACAAAACTACTCTTATGGTTTAGATTAGTTATTAACCCCTTTGGCATTAGGTTTAGACCTTTAGTGAGCCCAATACCCAATTTCGTGAAGACCCAAGGGCACATTTTTTGAGCTCGAACAGGGTACACGAATTCTCAGGGCCGGCCCTTTGAATACAATGAGCTTAAAGAAGATTAACATAATTGATTCATAGTAATACCCTTAGACCACACGGTGTGGGCGTGGAAAAGTGGCGTAGTGGCCTTTCTATGCCGGGAACACCACCCCTTGTGGTGGCGTGGTGGTGAGGGCGGGGAGTTTTCCACCGGCGTGTGGGGCATTTGGGTTGTGAGGTGGAGGCTCTTGATTGGTGGGGTGGATTTTGAGTGTGTTTTAATTGGTCGATGTTTATTTATAACACGATAAACACTACGATATAAACGCGTTTAACTTATTTTTAATAAAAACGCCACTAACCACGCCCCGTCCCACTCCTCCCGTGTTTGCACCACGCCACTTTTCTAACGCGTGCTGACGTGGCGTCCACATATTGCACAACGCCCCCTTTTCAAGCCCCGCACAGTCTTACTAAGAGTTTAAATAATATTTTGTAATAGACTTTAAATTCATGTATCCATAAAATGCCTTTGTGTCTTCCCGTATTAAACGTCCGGTCGTCCCCCATAACTCGTGACTTAAAAATAGACACATGACTTTTAAACGTATTACGTATAATAGATACTTGTATAGCATTGCGTCTCTACAACCTCAAATTAACATAAGGTAATTCTTGTTATATGCCTTTAACCCCCAAAATCATTTGTTTAGTTTTTATTTTTTAAAATGACAACTTATACACTCTCAAATATTACTATTAAACTACATATTTTTTGTCCACCATGGTTCATGGAGACTGAATCAGTGGCGGATCTAGCCTATTAATCAAGGGATCCAAAAAAAAAATTATCGCATACTCATACAATAAGGAAAAAAAACACGATAATAAATAAATGTAGTTCCACTACTTGATAAACCAAAGGACAAAACTATGTTTGGGTTAATTATTATACAAGTTTGAGGTTGTAAAAGGTTAATTATTATATAAGTTTGAGGTTGTAAAAGGTTTGGGCTTATAAAAAGTTGGGATTTTAATAATGTCAATTATTCTATTTTTCTGTCAAGAATATCATCGTATTTGTTCAGGTGTGTCCTTTATGTAAAACCGAAAAAACTTACACTACGAAGTCGGGGTTGAGCCGTAGCCCGTGCGACCCCTACGAACACATTACCTCTGCCCCTGGACTGAACCCCCGTCACTCCAAAAGAAAAGAAAAAACATCATCTAACACCTTGATACCGCTAGGCTAATGACTCTCTAGTATTTGTTTAAATTTATCTAGTAAATACAATAAAAAAAATCTTATGGGGTGTAATTATGATTTATATATAGTGTAGGGCGACAGTTTCCAAAATCAATAGAAAACTTGACCCTTAGCGGTATATATACACATTGTTTGTCTCTATGCATGCCACATGAAGCATCCGAACAATTTACTCTTTTACTCATGGTTGTAGAAATCTCTAATCGCTAGTCAGTCAGTGGGGTGGGGGCTAACGATTAATCGGGATTAACCGGGGATTAATCGGACATAATCGCGATTAATTGTAATTAATCAGAAATTAATCGAGATTAATCGGCGATTAATCGAGGATTAATTGGCGTCTAGTCGGGATTTTTACAACCATACTTTTACTTAAGAATGTTTCGACATAAACATATCAATATTATCGAAACCGGTATTTATTTTTATGATATTCGCTTTTATTTCAGTAGCTATAACAAGTGTTTGTAACGTAACAAACCAAACCAATACTGATCGAATTTCTACACATGTAGCGCAGGGTAATCCCACAAGTTATGATTTATATATAGCGTAGGGTGACATCTTTCCCCTTCAAAAATCAGTGGGAAACTTGATTCTTAATGGTATACATAATAATATCTGTCTCTATGCATGCCACAAGGAACATGCGAACAATTTACTCTTACTTAGAAACGACATTAACCAATACATGTATTAGTGTTATCGAAACCGATATCAACATTCATCTTTATAGTTTTCAATTCTATTTCAGTTGCTATAACGAGCGTTTATAGCATAACAAACTAAACAGATACCGATCGAATTCCCGCACACATAACGCAGGGTACTCCCACAAGTTATGATTTATACATAGCCTAGGGCGACATCCTTCCCCTACAAAAAATCAATGAGAAACTTGACCCTTAACGGTTAATACAAAAATATTTGTCTCTATGCATGCCACACGGAGCATCCGCATCCAAACAATGTACTCTTTTACTTAAAAGCGTCTCGACATTAACTATCAACATCGGTACCAGTAATCATCTTTGTAGTTTTCAATTTTGTTTAACTTGCTAGAGAAGTGTTTGTAACTTAACAAACTAAACTGATACCGATCGAATTCCCATATAAAAAGAAGTGTTTGTAACGTAACAAACCGAACTGATACCGATCGAATTCTCGCATCCGTCACACTCTAATCCCACAACCTATGATTTACATAAAGTGTAGGGCAACATTTTTCCCCTGCAAAACCGGTGGTAAACTTTCTAGACCCATAACGGTACATACATATAGATACACAACATCTGTCTCTATACACGCTACCAAACAAACTCCACTACACTTGACCTTTAACGTACGCACATTTTTCGGCTAATATCATCATCTAGATCTGCGCTTCTTCATTTTCTCTCATCTCCACAGATTTTCTTTTCTCAATTTTCAGGTTTGTTACATTATTACTTCACATAATCGATTCATATTCTAACTTGTTTCTATTTCAAATCGTAAAGTTTTCGATAGGTTTTGTGTGGATGTGGTAATCGATTGTCGTAGTTTTGTTTGTAGGTGTGAGATTTAGTTTTTTTTGGTTATGTAGAAATGATTGTGCGTTAGGTTTTGGTTTTTGATCTCTGTTTTGTTACTTTATTATGATCCGGATTGATGTATGGATGGAGTTTAACATGTTTTTTGTGAATATTTGGGGAAATGATTATGAACAGATAACCGTTTAGGGTTTTATTTGGGGAAGATTACATACTGTGTGTATTGATGATTCGTGGAATATTTTATTGCTCTTATTTTGTTGAATTTCTTTTGACGGTCGATTTGTTTATTTATTTATTTATTTATTTATTTTTCTTCCGCAACTTTAGATTTTATTTTTATTTTTTTTGGTAATTTTTTTATTTATTTATTTTAACTTTAGATTTATTTATTTATTTATTTATTTATTTATTTTTCTTCCACAACTTTAGATTTTATTTTTATTTTTTTTGGTAATTCTTTTATTTATTTATTTTAACTTTAGATTTTTATTTTATTTTTTGTTTTTGTTTGTAGAACGGCAAGTCAAATTTAGTTTTTATTTAATGTTTTAGCTTTTATTATATTTTTTATTTTTGTCTTTTTTTAGATTGAATCCTGATCGGTTGAAAAGGTAAAAGCTTTACCCAACCTTTGGATGCCAAACGCCATTTGGTAATATGGATTTTGACAGTGTAATATTTCGTTGCATTTAATTTGTTAATAAATTATTTTGGATGATATTTAATTATTTATTTTTTCTTCTGCAAATTTAGATTTTGTTTCGAGTTAAATGCCATTTTAGTACCTGTGGTTTAGGTCATTTTGCCAGTTTAGTCCAAATTGCCTGTAGGTCCAAAAAAGTTTCACCGTTGCCATTTTAGTCCACTGGGTTAACTTCATCCATTTTTTCTGTTAACGAGAATTTCCCTTCTAGTTAACCGTTGTACATATAAAATGACCGAATTGCCCTTCTCGTTAATAGAAAAAATAGATGAAGTTAACCCAGTGGACTAAAATGGCAACGGTGAAACCATTTTGGACCCACAGTCGAAAAATGAAACATTTAAACTAAACAGGCAAAATGGTCCAAGCCACAGGGACTAAAATGACATTTAACTCTTTTATTTATTTACAACCAATTAAGCTCAGGATGCATTCAGAAAAAGCTCAAGAAAAAAGTTAAAAAAACAAAGAAAAGAATATATGAAAATGAAAAAAAACTACAAAAATCATTTAAATAAAAAAAATTGTGCATTAAGGATGCAGTTACTAGCATTTACTGTCCGTAGTCATTTCGTATGCAAAACAGCTGAATATATTTAATACTCAATTCACCTATTAAAAGCCTTACATTTTCTTCTTTCAACTATGCCTCCATGGCAATTTGAACCACCAACATAAGTAGGGATGTTTATTTTATTGTGTGAGTACTGCTACCGTACCAAACCGACACCGATCAACATCATCGGTATTCGTATTCGTTTTTAATGTTTTCGGTTTTGGTATCTTTTGTTTTGGTATTTTTCGGTATTTTGAATGATATCAGTACCAAACCGTATCAAACAGACAAATTGGTACAATATTCTGTTTATACTTTCACTCGTTTTACGGTTTAGTTTACGTATTTTTAATGATATCGGTACCTATATCCATAGTTGTCAAAAGCGCAAAAGGTGCGCGCTCGGGCGCAGCGAGGCGCGCCTATTGCGCCTGGTGGTAGCCTAGGCGCAAAAATGGTTTTTTTTTTTTTTTTGTAAAAACGGTGCTCAGGCGCAAAAGGCGCGCGCCTAGGCGCTCGGGCGCAGCGAGGCGAGCCGAAGCTGAATATCCAATTGATGTTGATGGAAGTTCTGATGACTTTGATGATGGTCTTGATGATTGATGATGAACTATAAGTTTAAATGTTTTAGTAACCGCAAGCGTTTGTATAAGTCCTAGTAACTTTTGGTATCACTACGTGTGTATAAGTCCTAAACTTTTGCTACTAACTATTAGCTACATGATCTTAAATAGCATATATATACTAGTTTTTTTTATTTTATTTTATATGTGGAGTCTTATTTATTTTCAAAGCATAACATATTTTTTATATTTTTTCTCTCTATGTGCGCTTTTCTTAAAAAAGCCCACGCTTTTTTGCGCCTTGCGCCTAGGCTCAGGGCGAGGCCGATGCGCCTCGCCTGCGCCTTGCGTCTTTGACAACATAGCCTATGTCGAACTGACAAAATCGGTACGATAGTTGGTTTATACTTTCACTCGTTTTTTGGTTTTAGGTATTTTCAATGATATTGGTACCTAACTGTATCAAACCGACAAAAATCGTATGATAATCCGTTTCTACTTTCACTCGTTTTCGGTTTCGGTATTTTTCGGTACGGTACCCGATATCATCCCTCTATAAGGTGTTTCATTGGACACACATTGAAATTTGGTTTTTATTTTGTTACAAAATACCTTTCCGCATTCGATGAACTAGTAATGTAGTTAGTATAATGTTATTGTAATCAAGGGTGCACAATTTGGGACACGCGTATTTCCGAATGTTGTCCACCATTGGTTACACATTCAAAAGATAAATTTGAACCGCAGTATGGGTAGAGGTTTGTAACTCGACCCACCTAGACATCCGGTTCCATGTCTGACACCTGTCAACAAGAAAAACATTATGATGTAGCGTTAGAAGCCGTAAGCACTCTATATATTTTCAAACCAATTTCTTGTATAGTTAATAAGAATCTTTTGCTTTATTTGATGTAACATCTCTTAACCATTCAAGATCAAGGGTGCTGTGGAACGAGTTTTTGTATGTGATGTATAAAACACGTAATATTGTAGATCTAGTGTGGTTAAGGGCATAGCTGTTAAAAGCCATCGCCTCTTGCCCCTAGGCCCATTTTTCAGGCGAGGCGAGGCAGTTGTGCCTTAAGTCGAGAAAATTGCGCTTTAATTCTCTAGGTAATGGTTCAGGTGCACATTCCGGCGAGATTCCCAGATTCCGGAGAGTTTCCGGCCAAATTTTCTCAATTCCGGCAAGATTCTAGCCAGATTCGTACTTTTATCTAAGGAAAACTACTTTTCTACACTAATTTTTTAGAACTTTTGGTACTAAATAAATGATATAAAGTGTTATATAATAGATTTTGTTTATTTTATTTAAAGAATAGTATTCTTTTTCTAATACATAATATATTTTTAATTTTTTTTCATTATGCGCTTTATTTTTCTCAGACCCTTGCTTTTTTTTGCGCTTTGCGCCTAGGCCTCAGGCGAGGCCTATGCGCCTTGAGGGCGCCTAGCGTCTTTAATAACTATGGTTAAGGGATATTTCACACAAAATAGTTCTTGTTGAACTTAGGAATCGATTTGAAATATGTGGAGTATGTACGGCTTCTAACGCTAAATCATAATGCTTTTTATGTTAGACACAAATGTTGGTCTGTAGCCACATTTCTAAGGTGGGTCACACTACAACCTCTCATCGATGCGATTCAAATTCATTTTTTGAGTGCGTTATCAGTGGTGGATAACGTTTAGAAAATACATCTGCCCAAAGTTATGCACCTTGATAAAAAAACATTGTACAAGCCACGTTACCGATGGGAAGGTATTTTGTACCTAGATTAAACCAACTCAAAAGTTAGAGCAAAGATATGAAGAAGATTGCAATGTAGAAGGAAGAAGTATTAGAATGCTGAAGCATTGAAAAATGATGAAACGCTTCTCTTGTTTGATTAGACGATTTAATATGCGGAAATTTCTGCAGCCCAAAAGCTATGCAGTTAATATCGGTGATATATCACCGATATATCGGTTTATCGGTCCACATGTTAAATATCGGTGTCAAAGATGGGTTAGAATATTGGTACCAATATTATCGGCGATATTGACCGATATATGACTGATATATCACCGATTTTCCCGATTTAAGTACCTTTCTTCTTACTTTTACCGTCCCTCTTTTTTCTTATTGCTGCTATTAGTGTTTTAAGTCTTAATCAGTTCCTACTTGCTACAATTGTGAATTGTTGTAAGAGGTTAATTTGTTAATGGTAGGAGAGTATACTGAATTGTTAGTGTTAAATTGTTATCTATGTTGTTAATATCGGTGATATATCGATTATATCGGTCCCTTAGTAAAATATCGGTGTCAAATATCGGTCAAAATATCGGTACCGATATTATCGGCGATATTGACCGATATTTGACCTATCACCGATATTTGACCGATATAACCGATATATCACCGACATTTGACCGATATATCACTGATATATCACTGAATTATTGGTGTTAAATTGCTATATATAAAAATTCTGCATTATATTAAAATTACCGATATCCCACCGATATCTCACCGAGATAACCTATATTTCAACTATCGGTCCTTAACCGATATCCGATTTTACCGCATTAACCGCATAGATTGCTATGTATATAAATTCTAATTTGCCGCTTGAGCTTCACGAGTCAGATTACGAGTCGAGTTTTCATTTTTTGTTTCAAGCTAAATGCTACTATAAGTTATGAGTAAAATAGTTGATATTAGAGCAAATGTTATTATATCTAGCAGTTTTATGCTCACTGTTGGTTTTCTTGAATTTAGTGTAGCTCGCAGCGATGACTTCACGTCCTCCGCTTAATGAACGAATACTTTCATCCATGAACAAAAGATCAGTTGCTGCACATCCTTGGCATGATCTTGAAATAGGTATTAAATCTGATTAATTTTTTTCTTAATTTCTTACAACAAGTGTTACCGTCATCTCTAATGATGTATCGATTTTAAGTACATGATCTTTTTAACGATCCAATGCAGGACCTGGTGCGCCAACGATCTTCAACTGTGTAAGATTAATATTTAATACAGATCAAAGTCCAAGGGGGTGTACAGGTCAGCAATGTATGATACCGAAACCGTTTATCTTATATATTTGTTTATTTGTATTTTTAGGTGATTGAAATTAGCAAGGGGAGTAAGGTGAAGTATGAGCTAGACAAAAAAACAGGACTTATTAAGGTAATTGAAAATAGAGTTAAATGCCATTTTAGTCCCTGTGGTTTCGGCTATTTTGCCAGTTTAGTCCAAAGGTTTCATTTTTAACCTGTGGGTCCAAAAAGGTTTCACAGTTGCCATTTTAGTCCACTTGGTTAACTTCATCTATTTTTTCTGTTAACGAGAAGGCCAATTTGGTCATTTTGTATGTAATTCTGTTAACTAAAAGGGCAATTCAATATACTTTGTCATAAGAATCGAAAACATTAATGTTCATACAAGTTTTCAATATACTTTGTCAGGTTGATCGTGTTCTATATTCATCAGTCGTGTACCCTCACAATTACGGTTTTGTCCCTCGTACATTGTGTGAAGACAACGACCCGATTGACGTCTTGGTCATCATGCAGGTACGCAATTTTTTTTTTTTTTTTTTTTTTTAATGTTTGAATGAATTTAACATATTATAACTTATAAGCATCATCAAAACATTTCATAAGCTAGATGTAATTTTAAAGATGGCAATTCTTTATGATTGGGTTGATTCTGGTTATTTTCTAAATCTAATGGGTCAAATGGGTTAAATACCAAAATAGCTTAACAAAAACGGATCATAAGCCCCGAAAGTATATTTTTAATGCATATAATCTCAAACCATTTTATCAAAATTTGGGTAATTACTAAAAGAGTAAAGTACACAAATGGTTCTTATAGTTTACGGAAATTTTGAATTTGGTCCCTAGCTTTCTAAAATTACATGAATGGTCCCTGTTTGCATTTTGTAACGCATTTAGTCCCTATCCAACAAATCTAAAGGTTTCAGCAGGGCCAATTTAAGGACTAAATGTGTAACAAAGTGCAAACCACAAGGACTATCCATGTACTTTTGGAAAAATCTGGGACTATGTGTAGGGGTGTAAATTTCTGACACGACCTGAAAACACGACACGAACCTAACACGAAATTTGCGGGTTTGGGTTTAGTCAAAAGGGGTTCGGGTCAGTTTCAGGTTGAACCCGCCAACCCGTTTAGCTAAACGGGTCAGGTTCGGGTCAACCCGGTCGGGTTGACCCGTTTAACCCATTTCTATAATATTATATTTTTTACAATATGTTTTATGTTATTAATTAAATTCGGTGTGTATTTTTTGCTATACTTATAACTTAAAAATAGAAATTGACATGATTTTATGATCTTAATGTAATTTTATTATCTAATATATGGTTTTTTTTGTAGTAGATGTTTATTTTAATATATTAATTTGCTGAAAAAAGTAAAAAAAATTCGGGTTGAATGGGTCGGGTTCGGGTCAGTCTGCGAATATTCGAGTCAGGTTCGGGTTCATATGTATGAAACGATTTTCATGTTCGGGTCGGGTTGAACCCGCCTACCTGCGAACATGGCCCGTTTAGCACCCCTATGTGTTACAAAATGCAAACCACAGGGACCATTTGTTTACTTTTGAAAAGCTAAGGACCAAATCCCAATATTTGGTAAACCACAGGGATCATCCGTGCACTTTACACTTACCGAAATAATTTACTTTTCTTAATACATATTTAATGTTACCAAGCTTTTTGCACACACATACAGGAACCGATACTGCCAGGTTGTTTTCTACGGGCCAAAGCAATAGGTCTCATGCCCATGATTGATCAGGTATTTATATAATTATATGGTTTAATAATTTACATTTCTAATTTTTTTTTTTGCTCATAATTAGGGAGAGAAAGATGATAAGATAATTGCGGTTTGTGCTGATGATCCCGAGTATAAAGACTATACCGACATCAAGGAGCTCCCGCCACATCGTTTAGCTGAGATCCGCCGTTTCTTTGAAGATTGTATCCTTTAAGAACTAGATTTTTGTATAATTTATTAAAGTGGTAAAATGGTGGGTTGGGTAATGGGTCAAAAGAGGTAACTTTTCGGTATGCGTCAAAACGGATTGGGTTCTTCTAAAACACTTTTTTGTCCAAAATATTTGTGAAATGTCAGTGTCAAATATGATTACAGAATTAGTTTATTACAATAATAATGAATATGTTATAGTAATATAGAGGTTACTAGGGGTGCAAACGAGCCGAGCCGAGCCCGAGCTCGATTAACTTATGAGAGCTCGGGCTCGAGCTCGGCTCGATTCGAACTTTGTTTTCAAAGCTCGAGCTCGGCTCGTTTGTATTTTATCAAGCTCGAGCTTGGCTCGGCTCGGCTCGGCTCGTTTATTATCTATTAATTAGTATATTAAATAAAAATAATATAAATAATAGACTTTTTAGGCTTGCGAGCTCGATAAGTAAAGCTCGGGCTCGTTTACTAAATAAGCTTATTTTTAGGTTCGAGGTCGGCTTGTAAACAAGTTTAAATAAGCTCGGCTCGACTCGGCTCGACGAGCCTAACGAGCTTCACATGTGAGGCTCGAGCTCGGGCTCGATAAACAAACGAGCTTTGTTTTGAGGCTCAAGATCGGCTCGTGCTCGATAAGGCTCGGCTCGTTTCGAGCTTTTTCTCGAGCCGATCTCGAGTAGCTCGCGAGCCGCTCGGCTCGTTTGCACCCCTAGAGGTTACCAAATGTGTGGGTCATGAGGGTTGGGTAACGGGTTAAAATGTGTAACTTTTTCGTTACAGCCTACGGGTCATATCAGGCGGGGTTGGGTTGACCCCGCTTTTGTCCAAAAAGTATTGACTTTTTCTGTAAAAAGTTCAGTTCGTAAAAAATTGATGACATAAGTTTCTTACTTTTATAATAATCTCAGTTTTGAATAAAAATGATGACCCGTTTCCTTTTAAGCTATATATTTTAAATTACTTGTTTGCTTGTTTTGAATAAAACATAACATGAACTGACTCATTGAGTCAAAAGTTTATCGTTTATGGACCACATAATGTTACATAGGTGCAAATTTTGTTTTATCTTAACACAACTGATTAGATAAGAAAAACGAGAATAAGGAGGTCGCTGTTGATGATTTCTTGCCGGCTGACAAGGCAATCGAGGCGGTGAAATATTCGATGTAAGTAAAACTTTAAAATGCTTATGAAACATGTGCTTCGGGGTTGATCATATTCATAGGGCTGTAAACGAACCAAACGTTCGGCGAACAGTTCGTGAACCGTTCGGCGGGAAGTTCGTTTGTGTTCGTTCGTTTAGTTAAATGAACAAACATGAACAGAGGCCGCGTTCGTTTGTTTATGTTCGTGAACGTTCGGTAACATGTTTGCTTGTGTTTGATAGATCATTAGTGTTTTTAGCTTTTATATTTATTTAAATATATCAAAATTCTGACAAATTAAATATTTAATAAGTGTCAGTGTGTTGTATATTATATTCATGAACGATTGTTTGTGTTCGTTTATTTCCATTTGAACATTAGTTTGTGCTCATTTGTGTTTGTCAACTTTCGTTGTCTAAAATTAACAAACAAACACAAACGAACACGAACAAGTTTATTTCCTTAACAAACGAACACAAACATAAAATCCCGTTCGATAAGTGTTCGTGAACGGTTCGATAATTGTTCGTGAACGGTTCGCGAACACATATACTTTTTAACAAACGAACACGAACAAGGTCTTGTTCGTGTTCGTTCGGTTCGTTTACAGCCCTACATTTTCATATCAGCATCTGATTTTTTTGCATGTGAATAGTGAATCCATATGTATGATTATATCAGCCTTTGTTAAATAGGACAGGCTGATTTAAATCTCCTATATCGTTGCATGTGTGGTATTTGATAAGAATTAGATAAACGATGCATTACCGTTAGTTAATAACAGAAGAGATAGTAAACACTACATATAATTTTGTTGAATTTTTTAAAGAACACACCCATAAAATCATTTGAGCATTTAGTTCAATAAGAATTTATATTACTAATTACAGATTACGAGCATTAGATCTTTGAAAGTAGGTCACAGTGTCACCCACATTACACCAATGTTTTAAATACCGGTGCGAACTGGCCGGTTAAACCAGATACCGGACACGAGTCTGGTAGGATAAAACCGGTAACACCTGAATACGGTATGTCTTATACTCTTATGTACCGGCTGTAAATGTAACCTTTCTGATTGACCCTTTTTTAGGCAAATAGGTCAAATTTTTGTGTTTTTTTTTTTATTTTGTATATAATCAATATACTAAATGAGATCATACAAACTATTTACTTAAAACAATAATCTAACCTTTCCGATTAAACAACTCACAATGGGTGACTTTCACTCGTTTGACCCATTTGGTGTGTTTCCATTTTAGCTAAGTTTTATAACTATACCCATTTTTATTTTCGGTTGGAGATAACTACAACCCCAGTTGACTCGTTTTTAGGATGTCGATTTACTATTCATGATTTGTGACATTTGTCCCTTATCTCGACTATGCTTATTTTTTTTTTTTTTTTTTTTTCTGAAGGGATCTGTATGCGGACTACATTGTGGAGGGATTGAGGCGTTAGAGATACAAGAGAACAATTATGCAACTTTTGCTACTTTAAATGTTGGCGAAGACGTTGAAAACTATTATAAAACATATCAAAATTTGATCTGATCATTATGTATTGACTATCGATTTCACAATGTTATGGGAACAAACATGTTTGTTCTATGCACAATGACATCAAGTATGGTCAAGAGAACCAAACCAGTTTCAATCAGTTTGCTTTTCAGTTTTGTAACCTTTTGTTTTCGGGTCCAACATAGTTCTAACGTCGGGCACTCTTACCCTTTAGAATGATCCCAGGTTTTCTTGGAACCCACTCGATTTGTAAAAAAATGAAAAAAAAAAGTTAGAACCTTATATGATGTAAAAAAATAGCGAGAATCTATCAAAAAGATCCCATTAGAAAAAAATTGTTGAATCCATCACAAGTATGGTGCTTGGGTAAACTTTTTATACTTTATACCAGACCAAGATGGAAAGTTTTATATTTAATATTACATCTGTCTTATGGAATACACTGCCCAAAGTCCAAAGCTAAATAAAAGCAACTATGAAAGTTTAGAAACATCAAGTTTTCAAAATCTTCTATGGGTTTGGGTCAACAGATTAGAAGCAAATTGATTATGGTCAAAACTGGTCATTAAAAAAAATCAATTTGGTTTAGTAGCGGCGACAACGTCAATGGTGATCGTGTTGGTGCTAACAACGATCGATAGGTGATGGCAATGAATAATAATTGTGGGTGATGTTTGCCCATTTGGATTTGTTTCAAGTTGAACAAGCTGATTAAAAAATGACATACTTTCACTAGTATAGTTTGAGTAAGAGTAAAATGCACGGATAGTCACTGTGGTTTGGTGAAATTCCATCTTTAGTCCCTAACTTTTCAAAATTACACTCTTAGTCCCTGTGGTTTGACTAATTGTTACTCGGATAGTCCCCAAAGCGGATGGAGGTTAGTTTTTATGGTTAAGTGTGTGTGAAATGACAAAGACTATCCGAGTAACCTTCATACGCTTTAAGGACTATCCGAGTAACAACTTATCAAACCACAGGGACTAAAAGTGTAATTCTGAAAAAGCTGGGGACTAAAGGTGAAATTTCACCAAACCACAGGGACTATCCGTGCATTTTACTCTTTGAGTAAACTCAAATTGATTGTACAATTTATGTTGATACAAATGAATCTATATACACCATCTTTATCCAAATTGTACATTGTAAATCTATATCTTATGTCCACCATGAGACTTGAACCCTCAACCACATAGAGAAGAACACCTTACTAACACCCCTCGCTATTGGCTCGCGACCTTATTTTCTTTTTATATATATGTAGAAGTCCTGTCAATGTCCATGAGTTTATGGTCCAATACCATTTGTAGCACTATCGGATTGGAGGGCGGCATGCCTGGTGCCATGTTGTCATTATCGACTCTCTTTTCCGCCTTCCATGGGCTCTCCTTCCATCTCGCATCCCTTCACTCAAGACCCACCCATCTTTCCAACCCCTTCTACACAAGCATACGCCCCATGGGCAAAGAGCTCCAGGTGGACATCCACTGGACAGGCGATGGAGATGTTCTAAGTATGTACAAAATGTTATCCTCAAAACATAAATAAAATATCATATCATTTCAAAATCCTTTAAAAAACAGCAAACAAATATAGTAACATGCCAAACAAAATTCACATGTGTCGTCTACTAAACTAAGGGCCAAACTATCCACACACCAATTTTGCCTATCTACACACCTAAAAGGTGATTTTTGTCTTTACATGCACACCCTGCAGTGTCGAACTGTGGTCAAAACGGGGCGTTTTGGTCCGATTAACCAGACAAAGACTGACGGGTGTCTGACGGGTCTGTTGTCCGGACCAAAACGCCGAGCTTTGGCCGCGTTTTGGTCCTGTCAACCAGACCGGGTATCAGTCTTTTGTCTGGTTGACAGGACCAAATCGCGGCCAAAGCTCAGCGTTTTGGTCCGGTCAACAGACCCGTCAGACACCCGTCAGTCTTTATCTGGTTAATCGGACCAAAACGTCTCGTTTTGACCACAGTTCGACACTGCAGGGTGTGCATGTAAAGACAAAAATCACCTTTTTGAGTGTGTAGATAGTGAGATGAGTGTGTGGATAGGTACACTCTCTACTAAGGGCCAAATATGAAGAGTTCATGATTTAACTGATGTAAAGCAGGCTTTCATAAAGATCAAATTTTAAACACATTGACAATATTATTCTACTTTCTACCCGTAAAAAGACAATTCAAAATTGAAACTTCAAATCAGTTTTCAAGCCTTCTTCTAACATCTTTTGAGTTATAAATATCACTAGAAATCCTTTTTAGAAAGCAATCATCCACCTAACACCTACACTCTTATTTTTTTATAAATTTATCTTTTTAAGTTATAAATATCACTAGAAATCCTCTTTAGAAAGCAATCATCCGTTCAGTATTACACCAACGTTTCACTTGGTCAATGTATCTTTTTTTTTTGGGTAAAAAAAAAAAAAAAAAAAGAACCCGGAGGGGCCAGGTCTTATCTATATGGGTCTTGGAAGATTTGTCATCTCTCATCTTTTAAAAGATTGACCATCTCGAACCGATATTTAACAACTGACATTGTCAAACATAGCCGTCATCAACATTAGACTACGCGTAGTAAAGTGGCATACACCTCCATTAGACTACGCGTAGTAAAGTGGCACGGCAGCTGGCTGTGCCGGGCTCCAACAAGCGCCTAACACCACCGTGTCTGGTCATTAACCCAACATCACCCCTCATCAACATTAATCCATATGTAATGATGTAAATGAACCGAACGAACACGGATAGGACCTTGTTCGTGTTCGTTCGTTAAGAAAATAAATGTGTTCACAAACGGTTCATAAACACTTAGCGAACGAGATTTTATGTTCGTGTTAGTTCATTAAAGAAATGAACGTGTTCACGAACACAAACGAAATCGGCGAAATCGATGGGGGCTAAAGGTGAATGACGGAGGGAGCAACGTTGGAACTTGAAGCCATAATTGTGGGATGGAGGTCAATATGAATATTGAGAAAGGAAAGGGGAATGATGCGTAAAAACAATAGCAATAAGGTTTCATATTTTAATTAATAAAATATATAAAAAGTTTAGATAAAATAAAAATACAAAAAACTTTGATGAACATAATCAAGGAAACATGAACGAGTGTTCACGAACAATCGGACGAACGAGACCTTTGCTCGTGTTCGTTTATATAACTAATCAAACGAAGTTTTTTGTTCATGTTTGTTCATTTATTAATTAAAGAGTTAAATGTCATTTTACTCCATGTGGTTTGGACCATTTTAGTCCAAATGTTTCATTTTTCGCATATAGGTCCAAAAAGGTTCCACCATTGCCATTTTAGTCCACTGGGTTAACTTCGTCAATTATTTCTGTTAACGAGAAAAACAATTTGGTCAATTTATATGGCCGAATTGCCCTTCTAGTTCACATAATTACATATAAAATGTCCAAATTCCCTTCTCGTTAACAGAAAAATGGATGAAGTTAACCCAGTAGACTAAAATGGCAACGATAAAACTTTTTTTGACCCACAAACGAAAAATGAAACATTTGGAGTAAACTGTCAAAATGTCCTAGACAACAAGAACTAAATTACATTTAACTCTTTATTAAATGAACAAACGTAAACTAAGAGCTTGCCAAAGAGTTCACGACGTTCGATTTGTTTACAGCCCTGTTCGTAAACACAGAAATCCTAAAACCCAATCACACAATAAACAATCAAAGACTCATCACAATAGCCAACTGACTAAAAGTTGAACGGACGAATCATTCAATCCAAAGTGACATAATTTTAAATATGTTTAAACGTTAAAAAGATCACTCAAATTGGAACCGATCAAATGAAAGACTCATCATCTTCAACATCCGATCTAGATCAAGAACATATTTAACCTTCAGAAACACGAAAACGTCGATAAAAAGTAAGTAAAATGTATCGTTGATTGTATGAAATCCATATCTGAAGTAACAAAACGAATAACCACGAAAATCTCAATATCAAAACCGATCAAATAAAACACTCATCATCTTCAACGTCACGTTCGATTAAAAGTAAACAAAATATATCATTGATTATATGAGATTCAGATCTGAAGTAACAAAACGAATAACCGTCACGAAAATCTCAAAATCGAAACCGATCAAATCAAACACTCATCATCTTCAACATCACGTTCGATTAAACGTAAACAAAATGTATCACTGATTATATGAGATTCAGATCTGAAGTAACAAAACAAATAACCGACTCAAAACACAGCATCAGAACCGATCAAAATTCAAATCGAACACTCATCATCTTCAACATCAAAAGTAAACAAAATGTATCATTGATTATATGAGATCCAGATCTGGAGTAACAAAAACGAATAACCGACTCAAAAACTCAACATCAGAACCGATCAAACTTCAATTCGAACACTCATCCGATCTACAGATCCAGATCTAAGAACTCGTAAACTTCGTAACCGCTTTCGTACCTTCAGAAACAGCATGTTTCGCCAATTCACCAGGCAACACAAGCCTAACCGCCGTTTGAATCTCACGAGAAGTAATCGTCGGCTTCTTGTTGTATCTCGCGAGCCGAGACGACTCCTGCGCGAGTTTTTCGAATATATCGTTGATGAAACTGTTCATGATCCCCATAGCTTTGCCTGAGATGCCGATATCAGGATGCACTTGCTTCAACACCTTGAAGAGATAGATTTTGTAGGTTTCGCTGCTCTTTTTTATCTTCTTTTTCTTCTTATCGGTTCCGGATGCGGTTTCTTTTGGAAGCTTTTTCTCGGCTTTGGCTGGCTTCTTATCGGCTGATGATGATGGCTTCTTCTCGGCTTTTGTTGGCGCCATTTTGTTAGGGTTGATTGAATGTAGAGAGTTGAGAGAGTGTGTGACTGTGTTGTGGAAGTTTATGGGTGGGGGTTTGGTTTATATAGGGGTTGAGGGTTGGTTTTGATTGGTTGGTGAGGGTTTCACTTGGATTGTTGACATGGCAAGTTTACACGTGTATATTTTCTGACCCGCACGTGCCATAAAGAATCCAAACACTTATTTTTTTTTAATAAAGTGTCACCCGAAAATATTATTCTTAGAGCATTCACATCCAATCCATCAAATTATACATACATTTCACTAAAAAACAACTCCTATATCAATATATTTGCACTAAAAACAAATACTTTTTCTCTCTCCTTTCAATTAAATAATATTATCATTACATTTTTCTCTAACTTCCACTCACAACCACTTTCAAAATATATTAAAAAATTATAACAGGTGAACAGTGTCCCCCCAAATATACAGATGAACAGTAACATTTTCTCTCTCCTCTACTCACAACCACTTTTTATATCCTTTATAATATAAAAACCCCTCCTCACATAATTTGATGGTTAGGATGTGAATGCTCTTAGGGTGTAAGGGGTGCTCACCTAATAGGTGAGTCCCCCATCTTACACATAGCCAATCAGATCAAGCCACGTCAACTCCCCTAATACACTCCCCTAATACCTTGTTTTGATGGCGGCACTCACCTATTAGGTGAGTTGTTTTTTTTTTTTTTTAATTCTAAAATAATGCATGTTTTATAAATTAAAAAAAGATTAGTAAAAATAAAAATTAAATAAAAGACATTTCATTAAATTAAAAAAAAAACATTCGAACTAGAAAAAAAGATACATTCAACCTAAAAAAATATAAAAACAAACTACTCCTCGTCCGAATCAACTTCAAGGTGAGGCAAATCTAAACTTCCGAGATGCTCAACGAGATCGTGTTTTAGCCTCCAATGCGTGTCTTCGTCAATGAGCTCCGTATAGGCTGTATCATCGAAGACGGGTTCGACTGGAGGATCTTGAATATGAACCGGTGCTATCGCCCTTCCGTCGTCTTTTATAATCATGTTGTGTAAAATAAGGCACGTATACACGATGGACCTTATTTTTTTCACCGTTTTCGAACGCATTGGACGATTTAGTATTCCCCACTTCGACTTTAACACACCAAACGCCCGTTCCACATCTTTTCTTGCGGCCTCGTGTTGCCTCTTGAATTTTTTTTCGTTCGGGTCGTGTGGATATGGAAAAGACTTCACAAACACGGACCAGGTAGGGTAGATCCCATCAGTAAGATAATACCCGCGTTTGTATAAATGGTTGTTCACTTGAAATGGACAATTTGGCGTCGTTCCATTTCGTTGAGCAAGAAATAACGGAGATTGTTGCAGCACGTTGATATCGTTTTGTGAACCCGCTGGCCCACAAAAAGCATGCCAAATCCACAAATCTTGAGACGCTACCGCTTCTAACATAACCGTCGGGTATTGATGATCGCCTCTCATGTATTGTCCACGCAATTCTGTGGGGCACATTCTCCAGACGAAGTGTGTACAATCCAGACTCCCTAACATGCCAGGTAGGTGATGCCTATCCTCATGAGCCTGATACAATAGCGCGATGTCGTGGCTCGTTGGTCTACGTAGGAATTCACCGCCATACCTTTTAAAAATAAAAATTAAATAAAAGACATTTCATTAAATTAAAAAAAAAACATTCGAACTAGAAAAAAAAAATACATTCACCGCCATACCTTTTACATACCGTCTCGCAGAAATATTCAAGGCACTCACGAGAGGTCCTTTCAGACATATTTAAATACTCGTCCCCCTCGTCTGGTGGGTTACCGGTTGCAAGTTGTTTAATTGCCGAAGTAACCTTTTGCAACGGTGTAAAGCTTTTCTTCATTCTCCCGTCTAAGCCTTCTTGAAACCACTCGTCATACGCTTCCACGTCACTAACAATTTTTAGGAACAAAGACTTGGACATACGAAACCTGTGACGAAAAGTATCTTCACTAAATTTTGGATTTTCATCAAAATAATCGGCCATTAGTGTCTCGTGGCCCCCCACACGATCTCGACGGACATATTTTTTTTTACTAGACGATGCCGTGTCTAGTAGCTCCGCTTGTTGGATGAGATTTTGGAAGAAAACTAAGCTACTATCGCTTGACGACGCATCTCCATCGTCGGGAAAGTCGGGTAGGGTAGAAAGAAACGGGAACTTGGAATCCATTTTGTGTTTGAAAGATATAAATTTGAGAATTTTGGTGTTGGTTTGTTGTGAATGTGGTAAAAAATGAATTAAGATTGGTTAGTATATATATTGTTTTAAAAAAAATTGATTTTTTTTTAAAAATTCGACCGTTGGTAAACGGTCAATTCTCGATCCACGCGCAAAATCAATCGGTGAACCCACAATCAAAACCCACCCCGATTCGGGACCCCGCGTTGATGGCGGCGGTGTTCCCGATCGGGGAAATGGCTCACCGATGGCACTCCCCGAGAACGCCCCGTTCACCCTTACACCCTTACATGGGGTTGTATAAAATTATACACATGTAACAGAATAACCTAAGACAAATATTTGGTCATATAATGTTACTAGTTTGGTGCCCGCGCAATGCGGCGGAGCGACACTTTGGATTGCAACACTCGTTTTTGGTAGTTTTCTTATTTATATAATATTTATGATAACAATATTGTGGTGGATAAATATCAAAAGTGTTACAAATATGTAAAGTTTTGTTTTTTTTTATAAAAATTAATAATAAAAGACAAAAAAATATTGTCTTTTATAAAAATTAATAAACAAAAGACAAAAAATAAAAGATAAGTTGTTATAATTGTAAACTATGTTTATTTTATTGGTTAAAGAGTTAATAGCATAGTTAGTCCTTGTGGTTTGCACAAATTAACATATTTAGGTACTAATAGTTTAAAATCACATTTCAGGGTATTAAATTTTAATTTTGTAACGTTTGGAGGTATTAACGTTATTTGTAGGTTTAAAATCACATTCTATTAGTACCTAAGTATGTTATTTTGTACAAACCACATGGACTAACTATGTTAATACCCTATAAGTTAATACCTATAAACGTTACAAAATGAAAAGTTAATACCCTAGAAGGTGATTTTAAACTATTACTACCTAAGTGTGTTATTTTGTACAAACCACATGGACTAACTGTGTAATTAACCCTTGGTTAAATTATAAAGTATAATTTATTTTTTAAAGTTCATAATTTTTTTTTAAAATATCCACATACCACTTATCCAATAAACTTTAAGTTTAGAATTTTTGTTTTTATAAAAATAAAAAATAGTTTTTGACTCGTAAGTATGTTTTAGACCTTTAACCTAAATTGTTAAATTCGTTTTTTATAGATATAAAAAAGAGTTAAATGCCATTTTAGTCCCTGTGGTTTGGGCCATTTTGCCAGTTTAGTACAAAGGTTTCATTTTTAACATGTGTGTCCAAAAAGGTTTCACAGTTGCCATTTTAGTCTACTTGGTTAACTTCATTCATTTTTTCTGTTAACGAGAAAGTCAATTCAGTCATTTTGTATGTAATTCTGTTAACTAAAAGAACAATTTAGCCATATAAAATGACCGAATTGGCATTCTCGTTATCAGAAAAAATGGATGAAGTTAACTCAGTGGACTAAAATGACAACTGTGAAACCTTTTTAGACCCACAGGTTAAAAATGAAACCTTTGGACTAAACTGGCAAAATGGCCCAAACCACAGGGACTAAAATGACATTTAATTCTATAAAAAAATTATATTTTTATAAAATTTCAAGAACCGTTTTTATAAAAAAAATAGGATGTTCAGAGTTTATATCTTTTTAACTTTATATCATACTAAGTTCAAATTTTTAGTTCCTAACTAATCTTATCTATATGAGTCTACTTTTAACTTATAATCTCTAAAAATATGCAACACAATCTACTATGTATCTAGTCAAGTTGGTAAAGAATTTTTTAAAACTGACCAATATTATCTATAACAATATAGTTGAACTTATTATTCTTAAAAATTTGCAACACAATTTAGTATTTATCTAGTAATGATTGTAAATTTCTGGAGTATTTTATTTATATTACTTGTTACAAAAATTGTTTATATAATAATTATTTTTTATAGAAAACAAAATGTTTTGTTTATTAATAAAGTAAAAAAAATGTTTTACACATGTAAAGTTTCGTTTTTAATAAAAAAAAAATAATCAAATGACAAAAAATAAAAGATAAGTTGTTCTAGTTGTAAAGTAAGTTTATTTTGTTTGTTAAATGATAAAGTTTATAACTTTATCCTTTAAAGTTCATAACTTTTTTTTTAATATTCACATGGTACTCATCCAATAAATTTAAAGTTTAAATTTTTTGTTTTTATAAAAATAAAAAATAGTAGTTGACCCGTAAGTACGTTTTACATCTCTAACTTTAATTGTTAAATTTTGTTTTTATATATATATAAAAAAATTTAATTTTATAAAATTTTAAAAATAGTTTTTTTATAAAAAACAGGATGTTAAGAGTTTATATCTTGATTAACTTTATATCATAGTAAGTTCAGTTTTTTAGTTTAGCTTTAAAGTTTATTACTTTATTATTTTTTAATTTAGAAATACAAATTATTAGATTAATATCCAAGAATAACTGCAATATTTTATAATTTCAGCTTGACTATATCTAACTGCAATATCTATTTATTGCAACTTTAAGATATTAACTTATATAAGTTCTGTTGACTTATGTAAACTTAGAATACTAACTTTATTTTGAACTTTATTAATATGGTCCTGCGTTATATTGACACCAAAAATAAATATAAAAAATAAAATAAACTTTATTCGTACGTCTAGATCAAACATAACAACTGAAAATGAAAAAAAAACATAAAACAATTGATGGATTTCATATAGACTGCATGAAATCCGTTCCGCTTCTGAATTGACACTCGAGGTATTTTTAATCGGGTTTTCTGGTTTGTGCTTGAATCAACTGTATCTTCTAATTCCTCTTATTTGTCATTGTTCTCGGAATCGTCTAAATTAATAACCTCACTTCATTTCCATTCAGAGAGCCTCTTGAATCTCTTAATTTGAGTCTCAAAACTTTTGATCCTTAAAAAGGACAAAAATTGAATACAAAAGTAAAAAAAAAAAAAAAAGATTAAATAAACATTAAAACCACCTCTTCACTAAATTCATGTTGAAGATTAAACTTGTATGGACTAAACATTGCACCATAAGAAATAATATCAACACTTTTATCACAATCATCCTGCTATAAAACACACATATAATAACATAACGAACATGTTAATATGAAAGATATACACAAAATTAATACTTTAAAACCAGCAAAATCAATACCTTAGAAACTTGTTCAACAACCGGGTTGTTTAAATTGGCATGTTTATTATGCAACTGAATCTGAAAAATCAAATAAGTTAACATTCACATAAAAGTAAATAAAAGAAAACAATTATTCACTGTTGCGATATAATAGAACTGACCTTAGAATTTTCAATCTCGCATGTTTGTTTTTTCGCAACAATTAAATTCAGAACTGGATCCATTTTTAACTTTGTTTAGCAATAGATGTCTTGCTATGTATTTATAGTAGTAACTATAGAAGTGCATTAGAGTTTAATTTTAGATTTGTCACCCCTTTATTTAGGAAGTTTGTTGTCGTTAGTTGTAAGTTTTATAAGATATATCTAAGTATAGATATTAGACAGTTTTAATAAAATAAAATGTGGCACATAATATCTTCATTTTATGTTACAGGACTTTTAATTCTTTTTGTTTTTGTTTGCATTTGTAGATTAGGCGCATTAGATCACAAGTATTAATTACTTGTACATTAAAGCATTATCGACTTGTACCTTTTAATCCGTGCATCGATATTGAACAAGACAACTATCGAAACGTCGACAAAAATGTGTAGATCGTCATGCTATCTTAGGATTTTTTTTACACAATATAGTTTATAAGATATATCAAGAATTCGTAAAAAAAAATATAAGTCTGTTGTGGATGGTGAATTGTAACTAATTATCTATAATTTTGTTAAAATCTGAGTGATTTAAGTGTAATAAGTTTAGGGGCTAAAAAATAGTGTTTAAAAGACCAAAATACCCTCATTTTAGGGATCTTTCTATAAATAAAGGGGGAAAAGTTCTTATTTTTTTGGGCATCTTAAAATACCACTCCCTCATGCATTATAATATAGTATAGATATGGCTTGTACAGATGAAGAAAATATTAGGTCTCGTATTCTATACGGGCGGTATAACATTATATGTATTTTGGGTCGTCTAACATTATATAAGTCGTATAATATTTTATGAGTTTTGAGTCGTATAACATTATATGGGTCGTATAACATTATATACGGGTCGTGTAATGTTATACGGCTCGTATACATGGAGACAAAAAAACATTCTCTGACATGTTTTTGTGCAAGATTCTCCTATACGCCATGTATAACTCTATATGTGTCGTATAGTTGTAGGGATGTGAAAATAAGATTTTAGGTGTGTGAGAATAGTGAGTTTTTTTACGACGAATTCGTTTTTATTTAACTTAACATAAAACAATCAACACTAGCATGTGGATAGAAACCGATCAATTACATGCACCAATGTTAACAGGGCTGTAAAGGAATCGATAGGACACGAACGCTTGTTCGTATTCGTTCATTAAGGAATGAGCATGTTCATGACCTGTTCACGAACGCTTACCAAAGGAGATAACTTGTTTATGTTCGTTCATTAACGAAATTACTATAGTAGAGTAATTATGTAATTTTGTAGAGTAATAGAGTAATTATAATTTCTATACAAATTACTCTACTTCTACAAAATCATAATTTTTTTTTACATTTTGCAATGAAACATCATTCTTAAGTAGTAGAGAAAAAAAATAAAAAAAACAAAAAAAAAAATCCTCCTTCACTTCTTACGTTAAATTTTGGAGTAATTTACGAAAATGGCCAAGAAAATAGTTGACTTACGAAATTAGCCAACTCATGCATCATTATAATAGGGCATCACCCTCTTATGCGTCCTCCTATCTTAAATGGACATGTGTATGGATCCAGCCAAAAACATATCATTTATTCCTTTTTTTTATTCGGTAGGTTATGTCAGGCTATAAATAGCCATGTTGAACAATAATAAAGTATGCAGCTTTTTCAGTCACTTTTATTATCTTTCTTTCTCCCTTTCGATTGTTCATATACAGTAAGTGTTAATATATATAAAATTCCATGGATGAAGCAGCAACTTCTTCATCTTCACACAGACACATATGTGCAACACAGAGACACAAAGAGAGAAACGAGAGAAACGGAGAAGGCGGAGATAGAGGGTGGCCGGTCGGCCGACCACGACAAATCTCCACTACCATGAACGGCCACCATGTTTTCCAGCCGCCATTGTGTCCACCCTTTAAGGTTTCCGGGAAAACGATCCACAGATCTCCACCCCCAAATCCCAACCGCCGCCATGGTTGCCGGAGACGGAGCTGGAGGCGTCTGCAACTCGCCGGAGATGGAGCCGAAGATGACTGCAACTTTAAGACGCATCCCGACACTTCCAGACGCATCCCGACACTTCAAGACGCATCCAAAGAGTCAGAGGGACGCAAGGGCATTAGACCGGAGGGTCAAAGCCAAGCACATCAAATGAGTCAGAAGGACGCAAGGGCATCCAAAGAGTCTGTAGACGTCTCCCATGCGTCCTTCAGATATTTCCTAATGATTGGGACACGTGTCACTGCTACAATCAAGGACGCCTCAACCAGACCTGCAGACGAGTAAGCTGTCTCGTAAACCGTGATGCGCTGCTCCACAGACGCAGAAGATGGCCATTTTGGTAAGTCAACAATTTTCTTGGCCATTTTCGTAAATTACTCTAAATCATAATATATTAATTTGTTAGTAACTAAGAATAAGCGGTTAATGAGCTCGCCATTAACGCGACACGTTGAATTGTTAACGAGGTTGGCTCGTTAACAGGTGAAGGGGTTGGCGGGGTTGAAGGAAAGTCGTGAATGTGTTGGCGGGGTTGGAAGGAAAGAGACAAATACCAATCACAATTTACCTTCGGTTTCTTTTTCTTTTTTTTTCTTTTTGGTTTAGTTACTGGTATTAAGTTAACCCACAACGTAATGTTAACTGGTATTTAGTTAATGGTCAAGTTGTGACGTTGTGATGATGTGACAATAAGTTAACATATATTTAGTTAACCCACAACATATAGCCTAATTTGAGATATATGACTTCAAATTTTTTTTTCTCAAAGTATTGTTTTATAAGTTTTATAATTCTTAAATCTTTATGTAACACCCCGTGTTTTCCAAAAGTCAAAGTCAAAGTCAAGATGTTGACTGTGATTGGAATTAAAGATCAATAAAGATTAATTTTAATTTAGTTTCATTTTGATTTTCATATTATGTTGAGTAAGTGTTGTATAATTAAACTAATCGACCGATAATCGAACCGCGAATCGACGACCGACTGTGAATAATAGGAAGTAACAATGCAATAAAGCTAATCCATCAATAATCAAGCTAATCGAATCAATCATCGAACTCAAGTGTGGGGATTTTAGTACTTTTATACGTGTGCGTGTGCCTTACGTGTTAATTGTGCATGTTTACTTTTATGTTAAAGTGTGTGGTGAACCAATCAAATCAATCGAGACTCGAAGGATAATCAAACTCAATCGAAACCGACTTTGAAAATAGGTTGTAAGGATGCTTGTATGTTAGATATAGTAGTTGGAACTAAAAGTAATTTGAATAAGAAACTCTATCCTACTCTACTCCTCATCCATCGAAATCGAAATATCAAAAATCGTCGCGAAACGCTCAAAACAGGACAAGCCGATCGAACAGGGCAACCTGATCGAGCAGGCTAGCCGATCGAACAGGCTGTTCGATCGAGCAGCCCACTCGATCAGGGATGCTGTTCGATCAGCTGACCTTTCCTCTTTTGGAAGCCTATAAATAGGGCTGTCTTTGTCAAACTTTCCACTTTTGGAAAAGCTCTGACCGACCAGCCTTCTCTTCTCACTATTTCTCAGATTTCTCTCAAACCGGTAAGTATTTCGCTCTAATCCTTGTACGTTTTTGTTCATCTAGTGATTCTCCATCTTTCTATCTTTCGAAATCTGAACTTCAACCGTGAAATCACCAAGATCTAGGTGTTCTTGGGTGATGTCATCATGGTGTTCTTCAAGAACACTAAGTTTGGCATCAATCCAACATGAATAGCTTAGATCTAACCGATTTCCACACAAATAACCTAAAATCTACCAAAGATCTTAACATTTCACGGTGGAAAAGGGATTAAAAGATGGGTTTTCATCTATCTTTCAACTCTTTTACACTCAAATGGTGAAAACGAAGCTTGAACCGATTTATAAACCATTATAAACAAACACATGGTTCAAGATTCGGGTTCTACCATGAGATTACCGATTTCGGGTTAAACGTTAGACTTAGGTCCTGAAACGCCCACTGACCGGACTTGGGTGATTCCTGCCCGAGTCAGTGAGTCAAGTAAAGACTGAAGTTTTATGGTTCAACTCGTAGTCAAGTTATCTCCAAATCACACCAAATAACGGGAGATAACCAAGTGTTAAGTGATAGGCTAACCAGGTCAGAAGCTGGCCGAACGGTTAGGCTGTTCGATCGAACAGCCCAACCGAACGAACAATACCAGCCGATCGACTGGGCTAACCGATCGACTAGCACTTAGGCCCACAAACTCACAAGTGTAATATTGATAGAGTTCTGTTCGATCGATCGAGCCACTTGATTGTAAACATTACTCATCGAATCATGAGATATTACACTTCAACACTTAACCTTTTCGAAACATTGGAATGTCACCCGATCGAGCATGCCAGCCGATCGAGTGACATCTTGCCAAGTCTTTAATGCTAACCGATCGGTTGGGCCAACCGATCGAACAGACTGTTCGATCGGCCAACTTGAAAGGTAATGCTGCAAAAACTTCAAAAGTTCAAACCATCATACACAAACACATCCTTCTCATCAAAGGAAGAAACAATCCACTCGAAAGAACCAGCCGATCGAGCCAGCCGGCCGATCGAATGGGAAGGTTCGAACGGACTTTCAAACCAATCGAACAGCCCACTCGATCGAACCAGCCGTCCGATCGAATGGCCTACTCGATCCAACATCCACCGTTTACTTTTTCGCGTTACTCATCGTTGTGTTATCGAACTATTCAGGCTAACCTATTCTCAGTGCTCCCTTCAATCCACAATCAACCACTGTGAGTATACTCGATCCCTTTTTGCTTTCAGCACTTTTGGGTGTTACATACGTAAACTATCAAAATCACAAATAACACAAACTATTTGAACGCTAACCTATTTGCATGTGCTACTTGCCTAAATGATTGCTGTTTATTATGTTTACACGTGGAGTGCTATCTACCTGCTTTAGCAACATAGTACTATAGTTTGGACTCAGCACCCGTTCACACGGGGGTTGCTAAGGACAATTACTTGCATGGATTACGGTGGTAATCATGTATTGCGAACTGTCTCGGACAGTCAACCCGAAGTCGTTGGTATCGATGGTCCCTCGTTGATAATTTACATGCATCGTTTGCCCTTGTGTACGTGCTTGGTTATGCGTAAACTATTCAAACTCTATATGCTATAACAAACTTGTGTACTCACCTTTACATTATATGTATTAACTTTATTTTAACGTATGTGACAGGTGTTTAAGCTACTAGCTTGCTAGGGAAGCGAGGCAATAATAAGCTTCTAGGAGCCCGTAACCTATGGCCCTTGTCCATGAACCTGCTCCAGGGTCCTAGTTATCTGTAGATCTTGTACTGGCACCTGTAGTCAGTAGGATCCACATTTAGGGGTCTTAGAAACAGCAAACGATATTTAATTCAGTCTGTAATAATTAAGAATCTGAGTTGTCGGAACAGCTCCTAACTTGTTTAGTTGATTTCTATGATAACTTGTTATTTATTTGGGACACGGTATGGGACGTGTTATATAACTGAATTTGTATGATAGTTGTTGTGGAAACTTCTGAACAATCTGTTTCGCTCAGTGCCGCGCCCCGATGATTCCGCCATCGGTTGGGGTGTGACAGATTGGTATCAGAGCCATAACTATAGGGAATTAGGTTATACACGATCTAGTCCGGATCGCTGTCTTAGAGAACTAGACTATAGCTAAGAACCAAGAGACCAAGTTTATGTGCCTATTCATGTTATCCATTCTATTCTATCACTGCATCCGAACTCCAAGCCAAAAATCTACAGTTTGGACGGGATTAGGTGTGAAAGCCGTAAATTCCTGCCTAAAATGTTGAATTTGTCAATCATTTACATGGGATTTTCTATCTACAAACGGGGAAGATTATACCAAATTAGGGCTGAAACCCGCAATTTGATGCAAATTTTCCTCTAAAATTTTCTTAAAACAAGGAAGAAATTGCTAAGCTAGGGGTGAAACTCTAACCTTGGCAGCTGTTCCAGCTTTATTTCATCTCGCCAAGGCAATCGACGGACTCCAGCGACCTGAACTCACTAGTATGACCTAGGATACGCGTGCGTAATGCCCGAGAACTGAGGCAGAAACACGTCCCCTAGAGTTGAAGGTGACGACAAGTCTACTGTGAATAGTTGAAGTGCCATGGTTAGTCAAAGTCTAGTAGCCGCAGACAATCTACCATCCGATTTTAAGTGTTGCTTCGCTGATTTTATATGTTTTGCCTGTTTACGAGTTTTATGATTTCGTTGGTTACTCAACTTGTTGTCGATATGCGTGACCTTTGTTGCTATTCTACTGCGATTCAATTCCCTGGTGATGTGATCTAGACGAAACCAATATGCTATGCTACACTATACGCTATACGAACGACACTCGATTTGTGACTGATAGGTTTCTGATTTCTGACTACTCTGTGCTAAAATGCGTATGTGTTTAGGAAATTATGTGCATAATTGCTTATGTGCTCTAATTGTTTATGTGCTTGTGTGCCTCTGTGATTACATGGACCTTGTGTAATCTGTGTTTATGTGTTTATATGTGTTACGTAATGTGAAATGCGACGTGATTCTAAGCTTTAGTAATCTAAGAACGTGTGAGACTCGAATTTGTTGTGTTGAGCCTGCGACAATGTCTATTGCAGACTATGTCGTCATCAAGGACTCGCCAACATCTTACCCGTCAGGAAAAGAGAGATCGACGTCTCGCCAAGATCATCTCAAGGTCTGTAGCAAAGGCTGTCAGTGAGGTGTACGAGAACACAAGCAAGTCATCTGAGGAATCCCGAACTCTCACAGAATCCAGCAAAGCTCCATTTAGCTTCAAACAATTTAAGGCATGTGGACCAAAGGAGTTCACTGGTGAAGAAGGCCCTACAGGCTTATTTCATTGGTTTGACTCGGTGGAAGTTACCCTTCGTCAAAGCGGATGCCCAGATCATCTCCGTACTCTCAATGCTACCGGTGTCTTCCAGTCGCGAGCTTTGGACTGGTGGACAGCCGAAAGGAACAAGCGCGGGAACGACGCTGCCTACGAGCTGACGTGGGAGGAACTGAAAGCAATCATGCTGGATGAGTTCTGTCCTCCCCACGAACGCCAAAAGTTGGAGGATGAGTTCTGGACTATCAAGCAGAAGGAGGGCGACAATGCTGGTCTCACTGCCCGTTTCAAGCAGCTGAGCATTATCTGTCCAGACCAGGTCAAGACTCCTGACATGACCATCAAGAAATACATCCGTGCTCTTCCGGATTGTGTTGCAGATTTTGTTCACGCCTCCAAACCCGCATCAATCGAGGAAACCTACCTACTCGCCGCCGAGATTAACGACAAGCGGGTTAAGGCTGGTGTCTGGGATAAGCCATCCAAGTCGCTGCATCAAGTCACTACCGCATCAACCGACAACACCACTGCTCAAGCCTCCAAGTCTTCAAGAAGAAGAAAGAAGAACAAGAGTTGCGCTGCCGCAACCACTGCCGCTCCACTCCAGTCTGTACCAGCACAGCAGCAACAACCACAGCGCACTGCGCCAGTGATCAATGCGCCGCCAGCTAAGCGTGCGTACACCGGCCCCCACCCACTCTGTGCTACATGTTCTTATCATCATCCGGTGGGTGTGGCCTGCCGATTCTGTGCCCACTGCAATGTCTACGGGCATTTCACTGCGAGTTGCCGCTATGGTCCCCGTCAAGCCCAAGCTCAAGCCGCTGTTAACCAAGCTCTACTCCCTGCTCCTCAAGCTCAACAAGCCGCTCAGGCCCCAACAACCAATGTTCGGACCTGCTTTGCATGTGGTGACCCTAACCACTTCGCAAACCGGTGCCCGAACAGGGTGGTAAAGCAAGAAGCCCAACAGCCCCAGCAACAACAACAGCAGCCTCAACAGCAAGCAGCTCACGCCAGAACCTTCAACATCAACGCACGTCAGGCTCAGGCTGACAACAACGTGGTCAATGGTACGTTCCTCGTGAATGGTATATATGCATCATGTTTGTTTGATACTGGAGCCGATAACTGCTTTGTGTCATTTGAATTTGAGAAGCTTCTTAGACGTAAGCGCTCTTATCTTTCGTCGTCATTCGAAGTGGAAGTCGCTACCGGAAGAACCATTGCCGTCAATTCCGTGCTCCGTGATTGTACGCTTGAACTCAACAATCATATTTTCCCAATTAATCTCATTCCAATGCAGCTTGGAAGTTTCGATGTCATAGTAGGTATGGACTTTCTTCGCGAAAACCATGCTGAAGTTGTGTGCTTCGATAAAATGATTCGTTTTGTTCTAGCTAGTGGTGATATTCTATGTGTGTATGGTGAAACTACTGCGAAAAGTCTCAAGCTCATGTCATGTCTTCAAGCTCGCAAATATCTCCGCAAGGAATATCGAGCCTTCTTGGCCAACATTGTTGTAGCAGAAGGGGACAAGAAAAAGAAAGTTGAAGTCAAGGATGTTCCAGTTGTCCGAGAATTTCCTCAGGTGTTCCCTGATGATCTTCCTGGATTACCTCCAAGTCGTGATATCGACTTTCGAATTGACCTTATTCCTGGAGCCAACCCTGTAGCCAAAGCTCCTTACCGACTCGCTCCCTCTGAGATGCGAGAACTCTCAAACCAACTCCAAGAATTACTTGAAAAAGGCTTCATTCGCCCGAGCACTTCTCCTTGGGGCGCGCCAGTCCTTTTCGTCAAAAAGAAGGACGGGTCGTTCCGGATGTGCATCGATTACCGGGAGTTGAACAAGCTGACCATCAAGAACCGATACCCCTTGCCCAGAATCGACGATTTGTTTGACCAGTTACAAGGTGCTCAGTGCTTCTCCAAGATCGATCTGGCTACCACCAGTTGCGGATTCAAGAGGAAGACATACCCAAAACCGCTTTTCGAACCCGATATGGCCATTATGAATTCGTTGTCATGCCTTTTGGTTTGACGAACGCACCCGCGGTCTTCATGGATTTGATGAATCGCGTGTGTAAGCCATTCCTAGACCGTTTCGTCATTGTATTTATCGACGATGTCTTGATCTATTCCAGATCGAGGGCCGAACATGCGCAGCATTTGCGGTTGGTTCTCGAGTTACTTCAGGGAAATCAACTCTACGCCAAGTTCTCCAAGTGTGAATTCTGGTTGGAGGAGGTTCAATTTCTGGGTCACATTGTGAATAGTCAGGGTATACACGTTGATCCTGCAAAGATTGAGGCAGTTAAAGGCTGGATTACGCCCAAGAATCCGTCAGAAGTTCGCTCTTTTCTCGGATTAGCCGGGTACTACCGACGATTCATCGAAGGATTCTCGAAGATTGCTGTGCCGCTTACCTCCCTTACTCATAAAGACAAGCCTTTTGTGTGGGGAACCGCGCAGGAAACTGCTTTCCAAACCCTCAAATACATGCTGTGCCATGCACCGATTCTTACACTGCCGGACGGAAGCGATGATTTCGTTGTCTACTGTGATGCTTCCAACCTTGGTCTTGGCTGCGTCCTCATGCAACGAGACAAGGTTATAGCTTACGCTTCTCGACAGCTCAAAATCCACGAGAAGAACTATACAACCCATGACCTCGAGCTAGGCGCAGTTGTCTTTGCCTTAAAGATTTGGCGACACTACCTGTACGGTACAAAGTGTACGATCTTCACCGATCACAAGAGCCTACAGCACATCTTTAATCAGAGGGAACTCAATATGCGTCAACGCCGATGGGTAGAACTTCTCAACGATTACGACTGCGAGATTCGTTATCACCCAGGCAAGGCGAATGTAGTTGCAGACGCCCTCAGCCGAAAGAATTACGTGATAGGTGTTCGAAACATTCAGGCACAGTATAACCTCGAAGCTCTCATCCGTGAAGCACAACATGCCTGTTTCAACGAGCGTACATTGAAGAGAGAAAGAATCTATCACGATGGAGCTCAGCTCGTAAGTAAAGCCAATGGGATATTCTACTATCTGGACCGAATCTGGGTTCCGAGGAGGACAGATTTGCGAAAGATCATCATGAACGAAGCCCACAAATCCCGATACTCCATTCATCCCGGTGCAGACAAGATGTACCAGGATCTTCGTTACAAATACTGGTGGCCTGGGATGAAGAGGGATATCGCTCTTTACGTTGGTAGCTGTTTAACTTGTGCAAGAGTCAAGGCTGAACATCAAAGACCTTCCGGCTTACTCGAACAACCGCCGATACCCGTATGGAAGTGGGAAAGCATAGCTATGGATTTCATAACTAAGCTTCCGACCACGCCATCAGGTCACGACAGTATTTGGGTTATAGTCGACCGTCTAACCAAATCAGCCCACTTTCTGCCAATACGAGAAGACTATAAGGTGGCCAAACTAGCCCAAATCTACACCGACGAGATCATTAAGAATCATGGTACGCCTCGAGACATCATTTCTGATCGTGACGCTCGGTTTACTTCGATATTGTGGGAAACCTTTCAAGCAGCTCTTGGTACGACGCTGAATTTGAGTACCGCATTCCACCCGCAAACCGACGGACAGACTGAAAGGACGATCCGTACTATTGAAGACATGCTCCGTGCGTGTGTTATCGATTTTGGTGGTAGTTGGAGTAAACACCTGCCATTGGTCGAATTCTCGTACAATAATAGCTATCACTCCAGCATCGAAATGGCACCTTTCGAAGCCTTGTATGGTAGGAGATGTCGCTCGCCTATTGTATGGCACGAGGTCGGTCATTCGCAATTGACTGGGCCCGAGATTCTGCAAGAAACGACCGACAAGATCCACCAGATCAGGGAAAACTTGGTAAAGACCCGGGATAGACAGAAGATGTACGCCGATAAACGACGCAAGCCCCGCGAGTTTGCTGTTGGTGACTATGTACTCCTAAAGGTATCCCCTTGGAAGGGTGTAGTCCGATTCGGCAAAAGAGGGAAACTTGCGCCTCGATTTGTTGGACCTTTCAAGATTCTGGAAAGAATCGGAAAAGTCGCTTACAAACTCGAATTACCGGAGGAACTCAGCAATGTCCACCCGACTTTCCATGTTTCAAACCTTCGGAAATGCGTAGCCGATCACGACGCAATAATACCACTTGACGATCTTCAGGTCAATGAGACACTGCACTTCGTGGAAAAGCCAGTCGAAATCATGGACCGACAAACCAAGCAACTCAGACGCTCCCGCATTCCTATTGTGAAAGTCCGATGGGAAGGTAAACGAGGCGCGGAGTTCACTTGGGAACTCGAGCGTGACATGAAGGCCAAGTACCCGCAGTTGTTCAGATAGATCTGAAGCATCAAATTGGTAAAATCACACGGCGATGTACGGCTCTCAGCCTAATTTCGGGACGAAATTCCCTAAAGGAGGGGAGACTGTAACACCCCGTGTTTTCCAAAAGTCAAAGTCAAAGTCAAGATGTTGACTGTGATTGGAATTAAAGATCAATAAAGATTAATTTTAATTTAGTTTCATTTTGATTTTCATATTATGTTGAGTAAGTGTTGTATAATTAAACTAATCGACCGATAATCGAACCGCGAATCGACGACCGAATGTGAATAATAGGAAGTAACAATGCAATAAAGCTAATCCATCAATAATCAAGCTAATCGAATCAATCATCGAACTCAAGTGTGGGGATTTTAGTACTTTTATACGTGTGCGTGTGCCTTACGTGTTAATTGTGCATGTTTACTTTTATGTTAAAGTGTGTGGTGAACCAATCAAATCAATCGAGACTCGAAGGATAATCAAACTCAATCGAAACCGACTTTGAAAATAGGTTGTAAGGATGCTTGTATGTTAGATATAGTAGTTGGAACTAAAAGTAATTTGAATAAGAAACTCTATCCTACTCTACTCCTCATCCATCGAAATCGAAATATCAAAAATCGTCGCGAAACGCTCAAAACAGGACAAGCCGATCGAACAGGGCAACCTGATCGAGCAGGCTAGCCGATCGAACAGGCTGTTCGATCGAGCAGCCCACTCGATCAGGGATGCTGTTCGATCAGCTGACCTTTCCTCTTTTGGAAGCCTATAAATAGGGCTGTCTTTGTCAAACTTTCCACTTTTGGAAAAGCTCTGACCGACCAGCCTTCTCTTCTCACTATTTCTCAGATTTCTCTCAAACCGGTAAGTATTTCGCTCTAATCCTTGTACGTTTTTGTTCATCTAGTGATTCTCCATCTTTCTATCTTTCGAAATCTGAACTTCAACCGTGAAATCACCAAGATCTAGGTGTTCTTGGGTGATGTCATCATGGTGTTCTTCAAGAACACTAAGTTTGGCATCAATCCAACATGAATAGCTTAGATCTAACCGATTTCCACGAAAATAACCTAAAATCTACCAAAGATCTTAACATTTCACGGTGGAAAAGGGATTAAAAGATGGGTTTTCATCTATCTTTCAACTCTTTTACACTCAAATGGTGAAAACGAAGCTTGAACCGATTTATAAACCATTATAAACAAACACATGGTTCAAGATTCGGGTTCTACCATGAGATTACCGATTTCGGGTTAAACGTTAGACTTAGGTCCTGAAACGCCCACTGACCGGACTTGGGTGATTCCTGCCCGAGTCAGTGAGTCAAGTAAAGACTGAAGTTTTATGGTTCAACTCGTAGTCAAGTTATCTCCAAATCACACCAAATAACGGGAGATAACCAAGTGTTAAGTGATAGGCTAACCAGGTCAGAAGCTGGCCGAACGGTTAGGCTGTTCGATCGAACAGCCCAACCGAACGAACAATACCAGCCGATCGACTGGGCTAACCGATCGACTAGCACTTAGGCCCACAAACTCACAAGTGTAATATTGATAGAGTTCTGTTCGATCGATCGAGCCACTCGATTGTAAACATTACTCATCGAATCATGAGATATTACACTTCAACACTTAACCTTTTCGAAACATTGGAATGTCACCCGATCGAGCATGCCAGCCGATCGAGTGACATCTTGCCAAGTCTTTAATGCTAACCGATCGGTTTGGCCAACCGATCGAACAGACTGTTCGATCGGCCAACTTGAAAGGTAATGCTGCAAAAACTTCAAAAGTTCAAACCATCATACACAAACACATCCTTCTCATCAAAGGAAGAAACAATCCACTCGAAAGAACCAGCCGATCGAGCCAGCCGGCCGATCGAATGGGAAGGTTCGAACGGACTTTCAAACCAATCGAACAGCCCACTCGATCGAACCAGCCGTCCGATCGAATGGCCTACTCGATCCAACATCCACCGTTTACTTTTTCGCGTTACTCATCGTTGTGTTATCGAACTATTCAGGCTAACCTATTCTCAGTGCTCCCTTCAATCCACAATCAACCACTGTGAGTATACTCGATCCCTTTTTGCTTTCAGCACTTTTGGGTGTTACATACGTAAACTATCAAAATCACAAATAACACAAACTATTTGAACGCTAACCTATTTGCATGTGCTACTTGCCTAAATGATTGCTGTTTATTATGTTTACACGTGGAGTGCTATCTACCTGCTTTAGCAACATAGTACTATAGTTTGGACTCAGCACCCGTTCACACGGGGGTTGCTAAGGACAATTACTTGCATGGATTACGGTGGTAATCATGTATTGCGAACTGTCTCGGACAGTCAACCCGAAGTCGTTGGTATCGATGGTCCCTCGTTGATAATTTACATGCATCGTTTGCCCTTGTGTACGTGCTTGGTTATGCGTAAACTATTCAAACTCTATATGCTATAACAAACTTGTGTACTCACCTTTACATTATATGTATTGACTTTATTTTAACGTATGTGACAGGTGTTTAAGCTACTAGCTTGCTAGGGAAGCGAGGCAATAATAAGCTTCTAGGAGCCCGTAACCTATGGCCCTTGTCCATGAACCTGCTCCAGGGTCCTAGTTATCTGTAGATCTTGTACTGGCACCTGTAGTCAGTAGGATCCACATTTAGGGGTCTTAGAAACAGCAAACGATATTTAATTCAGTCTGTAATAATTAAGAATCTGAGTTGTCGGAACAGCTCCTAACTTGTTTAGTTGATTTCTATGATAACTTGTTATTTATTTGGGACACGGTATGGGACGTGTTATATAACTGAATTTGTATGATAGTTGTTGTGGAAACTTCTGAACAATCTGTTTCGCTCAGTGCCGCGCCCCGATGATTCCGCCATCGGTTGGGGTGTGACACTTTATTATTTAGGTAGAGGGTTAAACCATGAATTAAAAGGGTGCAAGACACTGCAAGTGAAGCAGAGAAGTTAAGAGCAGTGGATTCCAAGATAGACGCTCTTCACTCTTGTTTTTTTAATATTTTTTTTATTCAATTCGTGCAATACATAGGTTTTTAAACTAATTTGCAATATAATTTATAAACCGCGCTATGTTATGCATATTTTCAATATATTTTTCTTGTTTGCCATATTTTTAAACTAGATTAATTCCCCGTGTGTTACACGGGTTGAACAATTTAAACTATATAGTATATATATTTCCTGTAAATACAAAACAAAGACATAGACAATTACATACCATATTGAAATAAATGAGTTAATATAAATGTAACCCATCAACTCGTACATGTTAATTAAAAGTAGAGTTCGATAAGACGGTTCTAATGTAAGTTGAATGAGGTTAATTAGAGTCTATTTGATACCCTTTGTACGACTTCTTATTTTTTGAGTCTTTGTATTTGATTCTAAACCTATTATTGATATTATTGATAATAATTTTACTTATATATCAGTAATATATTTAGTCTAACATATTAATATTATTATGAATTTCGAAACTTGTTTAGCTAGGATTTAAGATTCTATTGAAGTTTTAGTTTAACAATAATATAAAATTAATTTTAAGCTATATAATACGTCAAAGTTAAAATATGTTTACACTAGTTAAATTTGAAAAAGAAAGCTAACCCAAAACTTAAATATCGATTTAGTTATGTTTTATGTTTATCCGAACAAAAAGATAATGACGTGTTATATTACAAGTTGATAAGAAAACATAAAAAGAAATAATAATAATAATACTAATAATAATAATAATAATAATAATAATAATAATAATAATAATAATAATAATAATCTCTGTTTTCTCAAAACTATTCTAACGACTTAAAAAGATAATATATTTTATTAACTTAAAAGTGAAAATAAGAGATAATTAGATAGAAGAGAGAAGCGGGAAAACAAAAAATAGACAGCTCCAGTGAATGACATGTGTCTCCCATAGGTTTTTTATTATATAGTATAGATAAGACGATACTTGTTGAATAAAGTCGGTAAAATATGCCTTTTGATTTTTAGGTCTCACGAGAATTGAAATCATATTTGTTGTCAAGTTTCTAAATAACTTTACATGCCAGTCATGAAAACCTCTTATCGATTTTGTTTCCAAGGGTGGCAATGGGACGGTCTTGTAGATATTGATAACTCCAGACTCCAGTCGTATACGTGATTGCAAGTGTGTGACATGTGTCCCATACTCAGTCCAATACACATCGGGTATCTATAATGTAAATGCTGTTCTTTCTGAAAGGCATAGACCCATTAATTTGTTAAATTGATAATGAATTTACAAATACATTTCTAACCATCTTGATTTTTGTAACCCAAAAACAAATTAAAAAAAAAAAAACTAAAAACTAGTGAATCAGTATATGATTATATTACTTAGTGACAAGGGAAAATTAAAAGAAAATGTTTATATATGTAGTTCAGGTAAACGGATTTATATGTTTCAGTTTCAGCCTGTCGGGTATCACCTAATACCCAGTCCTATACCCGTTCGGGTTCAGCTCTCAGGTTTGTTTGTCATCCAATGCTAGTATTTAGCATCAATTAAAAAACCGTATCCTTTGCCACAGTATCTCACATCCATTGAAAAATCACAATCATGTAAAAAATCTTCATTAAGCATATCCGGCAAGTAAAATATGCACACAAATCTGCGAAAATATATAGTAACCACGGGTATTGAAAGACTTCAAAAAAAAAAAAAAAAAACTCAATCATGTAAAAAATCTTCATCAGGCATATCCAACGGCTAAAACATAAACGCAGATCTGCGAAAATATATAGCAACCGCGGTATAGAAAGACTTGCAAAAACCACAATCATGCAAAAAATAAAGCATATCCACCGGCTAAAATATACACGCAAATCCGTGAAAATATTAAGTAACCGCGGTATAGAAAGACTTATCCTCTTCAGAAACCAAGTTTCCACACACAGACCAAATGAACTTGATCTCTTTTCTTTATATATACAACCTTAACCAAGGATGACGTACCGAAATTCTGACATGGAACTCCATGACAGCTGGCGGAAACTCTTAAGTAACTAAACACCTCCTATTTTTCCCGCCAATTTGTGTTTGTTTTTATTTCCACGTGATGACTTGCTTCCGTTTTTGTGCTTTGACTTGGAGTTCTTCTTGCTCTGCCTTTCTGGCTTGTTTTTTGTTACTGCATGGGAAACTGAGGTTGGAACTGGATCATAGACTTCTGGGGCCCACTTCACGGTCAGCTTTTGAGGTGGGCCCGCTCGGCTACCTTTCATGGCAGATACGGGCTTTGGAGTCGTCTGTGGGGAAACAAAGTGTGAAGGGGCAATAATGGAACAAAAAGTGATAAGCACAGTACAATATACTAACAAGTAGAACTAGGGGTGTTCAATGAATCGAATAATGAATTTTCGAATTAAACGAATCCAATTTTTCGAACTTCGATTTTTTTTATCTGAATTCGAATTCGATTAAAATTTGAATTATTCGATTCGAATTTTAAGCCCAATTCGAAATTCGATTTGATTCATATTTGAAACTCGATTTCGAATAAATTCGATCTAATTCAAATTCACCCAAAATAACAAATTATCTCTTTTTTTTAAAACTACTACAAACTAACTGTGAGGGCTTTTAGAGTTTGACCTTAGTTTAGAAGGTTTTTTCATATGTGTGTGTATTCATGTATATATAAATAGAAAAAATATATGTATAATTTGAATTCGGAGTAAACTTCCGTTTTGCTCCCTGTGGTTTGGTCACTTTAACGGTTTTGCCCCAAACCTTTAAAAATAGCCATTTTCCTCCAATAGTTTGCTATGGCTTTTCCATTTTGCTCCCTGCGGGGAGCAAAATGGAAAAACAGACAATTTGGATGGAGTTATGGCGGGAGCAAAATGGAAAAAACCATAGCAAACTATTGGAGGAAAATGGCTATTTTTAAGGTTTGGGGCAAAACCGTTAAAGTGACCAAACCACAGGGAGCAAAACGGAAGTTTACTCTTTGAATTCGAATTTCGAATCGAATCGAATTGAAAATCATAAATTGGTATTCGATTCGAATTTGATTACTTGACTCAAATTCGAATATTTGAAAACCAAATTCGAATCAAGTCGAATTTCGAATTTTCGAATCCGAATCGAATATTGAACACCACTAAGCAGAACTGGGAATACGGGTCAGGTGTGTGTTCAGTAACGGGTACCACTACTGCAAATAAACACAATGCTTACAGGCAGAGATGTTGAAGATGAGCAGGATGGATCGGTGGCTTTGTCTTCATTTCGAAAATCGTAATCATCATATGGTTGTTTGGAACCTGTAACCCCGTGTATGTCAATATTCAGAGACTCGGTTACATCACTCCTGAGATTATTCACAGAAAGATCTTCGGTGTCGGCATTGGTAGATTCAAGTGTAGACAACCCATGGCTTTTGTTTACATCAATAGAGGCTGACACGTCTATATCCATTGCCACCAGATGGCAGCTGAAAGACTGAAATGTAATCAATTTTGTGAATCAATAATAAAGTGCACAGCAAAGGGTCACAAACTGACAATCATACCATAAGTGGTCAGAATTAAACTACACAGCTCAATGCCTCAAGTCATGTCAATGGTTTGTAACTTAGGTGTTTGCAGTTAAGAGGATTTTTGTTGGATAATATAACATTTGTCGAAGGTCACCGTGGAGTCCAGAAAACTACAAATGTGTGTGTTGACACGCTTTCAGTGTTCAGCCCCATTAATAACACTGTATATAACACAACACGAAACTCTTTCTTCAAACCATAGTTAGGCGCATAGGCCTCGCCTGGGGCCTAGGCGCAAGGCGCAAAAAAAACGCGGGCCTGAGAAAAAAAAGCGTACCACAAAAAAAAAAACTTAAAATATTTTTATATAATAGAAAATTGATACTATTATTCAAATAAAACAAACTAAAGCTATTATATAACATTTAAAATCGTCTATTTAGTACCAAAAGTTATAAAATGCTAGTTTATTAGTGTAGAATAGTAGTTTCGTTAGATAAAAGTAGAAATCTAGCTAGAATCTTGCCAGAATTTAGAGAATTTGGCCGAAAACTCTCAAGAATCTAGGAATTTCGTCAAAATTTGCGCATGAACCATCGCCTGGAGAATTAAAGTGCAATTGCCTTGACTTAAGGCGCAATTGCCTCGCCTAGCTAGGAAATTGGGCCTAGGCGCAAGAGGCGATGGCTTTTAACAACTATGGTTCAAACCATCTACATTATTAATTTTTTATACTAAAATTATGTTCAATCAATGGGTGTGAGATTGTCATTCATACGCTAAGAGATTAACATTCCAGCATGATATGTGGACTTGCATTCATGCCCATGTCAACATACGTGCAACTATATATGATGAAGTGGTGTTGGATTTGTTAAGACCTAGGATTCGACATCACACGAATACACATGGTACACAGGAGTACATGACAAGATTGTCAAATCTAAAACGATAATAAAGGTGTTTGCATGACACACACTACTAGCGAAAGTTAATGGCATATACAGTCAGTATATAGATTAAATGATAAAATACCATGAGTTTGGTTTTAGTCTTAGTTCAATTTTGATTATCTCAAAGTAATGTTACCCTATAGTTCCCAAAATATTCAGCATCGAAGATTCAAATTCAATGTCGTGACTGAATGCATCTATTTGCAACTTAATTCATCGACCAAAAAATGAAAGCTATCATCACACAAGCAGATAACACAAAAAACAAACTACCATTTAGACAACACTGGGGATCAACAGTTGCTTATTATCATATGCCAACATAAAAACGAACTACCGTTCAGAAAACACTTACTCGATGAACTCAACAACAAACCTTGGTTTTAAAATAGCGCAAGGCGCACAAAAGCGACAGGGTCTAAAACTGAGGCGCGCAAAAGCGATAAGAGTCTAATGTCTAAAAATGAGGCGCGAAACGCAAAAGTGCACCACTTTTCGTACGCGAGGCGCATCTTGTTATAAAATTTATTATATATTTCCTATACATTTCTAGCATCTTATAGCCAATATTTAGACAGAAATAAGCTTTATATATGTTTTAATGTGTGTATGTGTATACTACCTACATGCACACTCTTCTTAGCTATATGCCTATATGTATAACATTTTGAAGAACAAAAGGTTGCCCCATACAAGAGGCGCGTGCCTCAGCTGTGTTTTAATCCCACAAAATCGTGCCTCAGCTGCGCTTCACAATTTCACATACTACTCGCGCCTTATGCCACATAAAGCGCAGACGTGCGCTTCGCCTAGCAACAAACTCAATTTTTCTTGAAGGTAAGAAGTAAGGGTGTACACGGTTCGGTTCGATTATTAGCATTAACCGTAACCATAACCGAAGTCATCGGTTAATCAGTTCGGTTAATAACCAAATCAAACAAGGGGTAAATTTTTTGCTTAGAAACACATGTAATGAAGGTATAAATACACGAAATGGATGTATAAATAAATGAAATAGATGTATAAATAAATGAAATGGAGGTATAAAATATAAATAAATGAAATGTAGGTATAAATACATGAAATGAAAAAAGTATAAAACATGAAATACATGAAATGAAATTATAAAAGCTAGAAATATATGAAAATATAAATGATTCGGTTCGGTTAATTTCGGTTAACCAATGGTACAAAAAATAACTGATAACCGGCTTTCGGTTCGGTTTCGGTTAACGGTTTGGTTATTGCACACCCCTAGAGAAGCACTTGAAACATATACACTTGTAATTAAACCGGATAGATAACAGAAATTATGAATCCACTGTAGTAGTACATGAAGTAAATCTAACAGGAAAGCAACATATACGATTATGATTCGACTACCAGCCCAATGTTACAATTTAAAACAGAAATTATGCAAAATATATATCCAAAATGTACCTTCAGAGTCAAATCAGAGTTGTTTACACCAAACTTCAACACAGATCTGAATCCAGACAATCCAGAACGTCTAATAGCGGTTTCTACTTATCAATCGCGAGATTAAACTCCGATTTACACTTACGAGACCTAAATTCCAGTCTCAAACACAGGATACAGTGATAAAAAAGCAGAAAACAACAGAGATAGAACAGATTACACCAGAATAAAGGCTATAGATGCTGATTATAACTAAAAAAGGACGAATAATAGGCTGAGTGTTAACTAAGATTACCACGACGATCGCCTTTCTCGATACAACGTTTCAAACGATGCGAACAACACGAACTGTTACAATTAAACGATGCAGTGAAATAAGTGAAGAAGAATTGGAGTGAAGGCACCATTGTTGATGCTCTTCAAACCCTAATTCTTCGAAAACGACTACCAAAACGGAATTGAAACGAAATCGATTTTGATTGAGAAGATGAAAGGTTGTTTATGCTTGATTGAGAAGATGAAATCTGATCAGATTAGTTTGGAGATGGAGAGAATACGATCGGAATCGAAGAATGTGGGTATGAAATTGAGAGAAACTGGGAATAGTGACGGAGTTCTTCAGCTGAATTTGTAAAGGTGTGATGAACCCGGTTTGGGTCAACGCTATCGGATTACACCGACCGGATGATGTTGTGCCTCGTTTATACACGTGTGAGGTGTGACATAAAAGATTAAATTGTTTTTTGATGAAAATGACAAATATGTCCGAACCTCAAACCTCTAACACGATTCTGACAATTTACTCCATATTTTATTTTAAAATAATGGATTGGTCCTTGGGATAATAAGGGTGTCACGAAGTCTCTTTAGAGCACAATCTATAATACTATATTAAGAGAACTTGGTTTTTTACTTTTTTTGTAGTTTTGCTATAAGTACAAATCTAGAAGCACCATGTAGAAATGAAGCAAGCTATTTAGAGGGAAGAAAGTACACTTTAAGGTATTTCAGGAATTTCGCATAGGGTTAACATGGAGATTTCGCATTGTGCTATTGAAGGGCCCGGCTTTCCCTTTATCTAGCATCTAGTGCATCAGTTTTCATACGTCGAAGGGTTTTTTTAAACCCCTAAGGCCATGTGTAGTCATAAAGCCCCTTGTGGGGCGTTATGCGACACGTGTCGTGCCACGTCATACGGGGGCTTTATGGGGCGTTATATCATTAGAGTCCGTAGTCATAAAGCCCCTACCCATCATTACCTATTTAATAATTTTCAATTTTATTAATTAATTATAAAAAAACCCTGCTTAAATTTGATTGGTCCAAATTTTGAAAACTTCCCCCATACCACGCTATATAGATCGTGCTCTCCCACTTTTTTTACCTCATAACGCTGCCCGTAATGGTGTGCCAGGCGTTATAAGAGAAAAGGGCGCCATATAAAGCCCCACTACGCATTACCAAATCGACTTCAGATCTTGATACGATGAAACAAAGACAGAACGGCAAAGAGAGAGACCCTCATCAATTGCAGGTTAGTGAATGTAGTTTTAATTCTTGATTGAATGTTGCAACTAAAGAGTCCTGTGTTTCCATTCTCTTATTTGTTTGATTTCTTCAATTTCATCTCATCAATCTGACCACCTGCTAAGTACATCATGGCGATGGAATCAGGTACGCTTTTTCGAATTCCGTTCTCAAATTCCTTTACTCTAACATGTAACCCTATTCCCTAATGATGGTTAGTGTGTATATATTTATTAGTGTTTATATGTATAGTGCGAATATTTGTTGATTTAATATCTTTTTAGAATTGCAATCTGTTGAATGTTAAGGTTATAAGTCTCGCTAATCTTCAATCGTGTTCGTGATTCGATACTCGTGAGTTTTCAACCAACAATTCAGCATTCACAATTCGTGTTCTTGATTCGTTAGTCGTGTTCGTGATTCGTTACTCGTGTTTGTGTCTCGTGATTTGTTTTGTAAACCACATGGTTTTTAAAGTTCGTTAGTTCTGTGAATTTGTTGGGGGTTCGGTAAGTTTATTGGTTGATTTTGATTCTGTTTTAGGTTTATTGTAACATGGATTCTTTTAGTACAAATAAATACTTGGGGGTTTGATTTCAATAAAAAATGGTCTTTGGTTTTAGTCTAATGGGAAGTGTTTCTAGGTAGTCCGCTAACTGATTAAGCGGACTTAAAGTCCGCTTGTGGAATTGAAAATTGAGGTTCATTTATATATCGTATACAAACTCATCTTGATACAAGTCTTGTTTGGTGTTTTGCTTTTCAGGGGTGGAGGTAGAAGAGGAAAGGGATGGCATGAAAATGGTCGAGGTACTAAAAAACGTAATTCAGTTAACGATTATATCTTCAGATAGAGGCGTTTAAGCATCGTGTGGTGGTGGATCCGAAGTATGCTGATCCGAGTCTGTTTTGAAGAAACAGAAAAGAAATGAAGAATGGTAACAACTTGAAACTCGAAATTTTGATGTTCTAACTTCAAACAATGAGACAGTAGGTTTGATTTGCTTATGATGTCTTATAAAAAGCATCGAAAGATGTTTATCTCATCTGGGTTTGGATATTCTGTTGTCATATAATTTGGCTTATTTAGTTTACTGATTGTTTCAGGTCTTTAAATTAAAACAAGCCAGGGATGGGAAAAATTGAGTCTGACCTTGAGCTTGTTGAATTTAAAAAGCTTCTTCCTCATGTCTCTAACCAAAGGTAATTTAATTTCTTTAATATATATGATTAAAAATTATTTATACTTCCTTATTCAAACTAAGCCTAAGAGTTGTTATTTCAATTTTCTTATACTTCCTTACTCAGACTAAAGGATGCTGTTATTAAGGTGGCTCCTGGAAGCATGGAGTTAATTGGATTAGAGAAACTTAAAAAACTTCTGCGAGAAAACCCGTACACATCTGCTGAGATGCCTGATTGTGGTTTGTATCGATGGGATGACCTAAAGCGCAAGATTGGAGCTACTGACGAGGGACTAGAATCCGCTCTTCGGGCTCTTTCAGCCGTAGAGATTAAAGTATGTGTTTAACCCGTACTCAACCCGGACCCGTTTTAACCCGACAAAATTGCCCCTTGATGTACAATCACTTTAAAAAAAAATTAACCAACCCGACCCGGACCCGTTCTGATCCGAACCCGTTTCGACACGAACCAAAACAACCCTTTTTTAATTGACCTGTTTTGACCCGAATCCATTTTGACCCATGACCCGACCCGACCCGTTGTTATACATATGTGTTTCCCCAATCCGTTGATTTGCTTGTGCATTTATTGATGCATTTTTTATTGTTAAAGTGTAGTTTAATGGAGTTTTGCAACCCATGATCTTTGCTTTTGTGAATTTGTGATATTTTTTTTGGTTGTTTTGCTATTAAAATAGTTTTTTTTATTGTAATTTATTGTTATTTTTTGTATTTATATGCATTTGAAAATTTGTTTATTTAACTGCAACCTTTGTTGATCAACTTATAACTGCGACAATTCTTTTTCACATATATAAATTGGAATTTTAGATTCTTGTGTTATACGTAGAACCCTTTGACTGGTGGCTGTTATTTAAATTGGTGCATTTGTTATGTCTCTACTATATTCTTGTAGCACATAGTTGGGTTGCAAGTTGTTTGTGCCTTATACTTATACGTGTTTTACAGCTGCAAGGGCTATTGACGTACTCAATTTCACTGCAGTAAATGGGAAAGCTATTCATATCATGTACTTTCATAGAGACCCAAGCGTTCGTAAAAGTGGAATTGCAAATATATTCATCAAGGTATAACCATCGTTAATATGTCTCTAAGGCTTACTTTCGTGGAGTATGTTCTTTCTGTTTTTAATTTCATTCGTTTTTGTGTGCAGAATTTGGATAAGTCAATTGACAGCAAGGCATTGCACAACACATTTTGTAGCTTCAGTAACATACTCTCTTGCAAGATAGCTACAGACGGTACAGGCCAGTCAAAAGGGTTACAGGTTTGTGCAGTTTGAAACCGAAGAAGCTGCACAAACCACAATTGATAATCTTAACGGTATGCTGATCAACGAAAGCAAGTTTACGTCGGTCACTTTCTTCGTAAGCAAGAACGTGACTCATCATTAAGCAACACAAAGTTTAACAATGTCTACGTGAAAAATGTTGGAAATCTTTGAAACTTGAATAGGGTTCTGCAGATTTTCTAAATGATATTGTTCATGTGTAAAATGAATTGATGGATTACAAATGTGATAATACAGTGATATATATATATATATATATGCGTACATACGAAGGGGTATATCTTGTAACTGCGCTATAAGTATAACTTAATAATAATAATAATTATATCTAGCTTATCTATATATATATATATGCAAATGCCGGACATATATATCTAACACCCTCCCGTAAGCTAGATTACTTCGGGTGACATGCGAAGAAGCTTCTTAAGTCGAATGAAATCCTTTGGTTGCAGTGCTTTTGTCATAATATCAGCTAACTGATCTTTTATTGCACAAAAGATAACAGTCAATTCTCTTTTCTTGATAAGATCTCTGATAAAATGATACTTAACCCTTATATGTTTGCTTTTTCCATGATAAACAGGATCCCTAGCCAAACATATAGTAGACTTATTGTCGCAGTATAAAGGAATTGAGGAATCGTTCTTTTCTTGTAGGTCATCTAAAATTCCCTTAATCCATAAAGCTTGACAACCTGCCAACGATAATGCCATGTATTCTGCTTCCGTTGAAGATAAAGCTACTACCTTTTGTTTCTTTGACTGCCATGAAATGGGACCTGAACCTAAGTGAAAAATATACCCGGAGGTGCTTTTGCTATCATCCATATCTCCTGCGTAGTCACTATCACTAAAACCTACAAGAATTTTCTTTCCTCCTTTGGAGTATGTAACTCCTTGGTTTTGTGTTCCTTTGATGTATCTAAGTATTCGTTTAGCTGCTTCCCAGTGACTCCTCCTTGGATTTTCCATAAATCTACTGACTTTGCTTACTGCAAACATTATGTTTGGTCTCGTGTTGGTTAGATACATCAGACTCCCTACTAGACTTCGATATACACCTTCATCTACAAATTCTTCTGAGTCATCCTTTGACAACTTTAATCCATATTCCATAGGTGTGGATACAGTGTTGCATTGTGTTATTTTATACTTATCTAACAAATTTCTCATGTACTTTCTTTGAGACAGTATGATGTTTCCATTCTCATAAAGTACTTCCATACCCAGGAAATAATGCAATCTTCCCATATCTGTCATTTCAAACTCCTTATTCATAGACTCTTTGAATTCCGTAATTAAGTGCATAGAACTACTTGCAATGATTAAATCATCGACATATAAGCATATCACTAATTTTCCTTTATTAGTGTCTTTTATGTACAAAGTGTGCTCATATGCACATTTTCTAAACTCATGTTGCATGAAGTATGAGTCTATGCGACTGTACCATGCTCTTGGTGCTTGTTTAAGACCATAGAGAGCTCGTTTGAGATGACATACCTTTCGTTCCTCTCATTGTTTAATGTATCCTTGAGGTTGCTCTATGTAGACTTGCTCGTTCAGTTTTCCATTCAGAAAGGCTGTCTTAACATCCATTTGATGAAGATACCATCCATAATGTGCAGCTAGAGCTAACACTATTCGAACTGTTTCAAACCTTATTACTGGTGCAAATACCTCTTGATAATCTATACCATATTTCTGCCTGTATCCTTTCACTACTAACCTGGCTTTGTATTTGTCTACATTTCCCTTTTCATCATATTTTGTTTTATAAATCCATTTTACTCCTATTGGCTTCTGATGCTTTGGTGGATCCACTAGTACCCAAGTTTGATTTTTGTTGATGGAATCCATTTCCTTGTCCATTGCTTCTATCCATCTCGTATCTTTACTTGCTTCTTCATAACTCGTCGGATCTGTACTTGCATAGAGAACAAAATTCACCACTTGATTTTGGTTGTATTTCTGTAACACCTCTGCATTTGAGAGTTTTCTAGTATTGCGATATACATTGCTGATGCTTTTAGTTTTAATGACTTCATTTTCTGAGTCTGTAGATGAAGTGTCATCGTTGTGTTGTTGATCTTGATCAGTATTTTGCTGTTGTGCTTCATCTGTCCCTGAGTCACTAAAAACTTGTTGATCATTATTGGTTGTTTCTTGATTTTGTTCTCCATTTATTGTATCGGCTGTGGAGTTATCAACTCCCTGTTCTCGGTCCTTGTTATTCTTACTATCATCTTGAGTTGGTATCTCCTCTCCATCAGTGATAACAAATGGTACGTTTGATCCTTCACCTTCGAAAACCCATCTTTTATTTTCATCAAAGATCACATCACGACTGACGATAATCTTGTTAGTTTGAGGGTTATATAGCTTGTAACCCTTGCTAGCTTCACTGTATCCAACAAATATTGTTTTTTCTGTCTTGTTGGATAATTTGTCTCTGTGTTGTTTGGGTACAAGTGTTGGTTCAGTTCTGTTTATGCATGAAGAAAACAATATAAATCATACCTGTCACAGCAGATAGTGCAGAGGAGAATCCAGTAATGGAGTTCGACATGCCTGTCATCTTGATCTGGTTCCTCCTTAGGGTGCTGACTGATGATGGGGACTTAGAGAACCGAAAAGGGGTATCGGTTATGGAGAGGAGGTTTTGTGATGATGTTATGGCTAATGGGGTGTGTGAATTATATATCTGAGTAACCCCTAAACCTCCACATAACTCTCCTTATATAAGCACCCAGGAGGAAACCTAATTAGTTACTAAGGGTAATATGGTCCATCAACAATTACCAACTAATTAAATAATAGGTTCTAATATATTTTGATCTCTATAATGTAAATGATTATGATGGCTATAGATTAAATATTAATACGTAATATATTTAATCTTACATTCTCCCACTTAGCCGAGTAATCATTTACTATGAGTATTAGATAAGCCTGATCAGGAGTTAACACTCATTTTAGCCTTAAACAAGTACTATAGCAGAAAAATACAGCCGTTGAATCATTATGCGACTCAGGACCCCCATTAATCATACTATAGCCTTAATTTAAAACCTAATCATCATGATCAAAATACGCGTAAGCCCTTTGTTTGATTTGTAACTTTTATTTGTCTATATGCCATTATACCGGTTGAACATATTCTAACAGACATACAAAATCAAACTTGAGGAAAATTAACTAATACTTAGTCATTCATAGTACGATATGCAATTGCGCATGACTATTAATTAATACCCGTCTATGAGCTCTCTTAATAAGACTTATGGGTAATAGCCCTTCAGTTATAGGATCCTTAAGCATATCATGAATGTATTCGATACAAAACTTAGTTTCCTCAATTCGTTCATAAACGAATAATTAATTGCGTATCGAAACTTAATGCAGCACCTCTTGAACTGTTACTGTTCAAGGAGTTATGGTAGCTGACTTTATCACACTAATTCTTCAAAACATTATATGGAGTTAATAAACTTATGAGTCCACTGATTAAATTTCCAACAACATTTAGTGACCATGTTATGTCGTTATAACTCAGGTTGTTTAATATCAGTGCATTATGACTCCTCCATGAAATAGGTTTTGTCTGCTGACATAAAGATATACCCGAAACTGCATTTTATAATCTTCGAATATCTCAAAGTTAGAGTAATAAACCGGTTTTAATTCTCACTTCTTCTTTAAATTGTAGTCTCTCGTTTCTTTTAAAGATATTGTAATACTCCATTAGATGCTACACATTAATCTAGACATATCTAGTGTGTTGCAATATGAGTAATATCTAAACGAGTATAGACTTAAACTTACATAAGGCTTCTAATTAATGAAGCATAAATAAATAATCTCATTTATCCTATTGTCCTCTAAAGGAGAGCAATATTGATTGTTACATATGTAAGGACCCATTTAATGTTAAACTTATGGAACGAAACTAATATCCCATTGGGTCTATCTCAGTATGTTATGATATCAATCACGTAAGAGATATCTCTGAGTTTTATTATATCAAAGTTTGTGTTAACAATGCTTTGACTTATGTAACATATGCTTGTCAAAGAATGTCATCTATATAGACAAGTTTATTTTGGTTGCTCCCACTCATCTTGAGGTAGGTACATTAATCCACTTGATTCTTGATGAAAATAATTACGTTAACTTTTCATCACATTATGATGTTTGCATTAACCCATACATGGATATTATTGGCTTACAAATAAAGTGTTCTTTAACCTTCAGTTTGAAACTTTAAGTTGTTATCTAATGAACATGTAAATGTGTCAGCCATTTATTAGGGAAAATCGTTTTAATGTTCATCTAATGTAGCTTAAAACTTTTATAAATTACTAGAACAGTGATGATCCTCAAAGAAATCTTTTGTTAGATATGCAATAAAGATTCTTTAATAATTTATCTCTTCCTGAACAACCTTTGACAACCAATCATGCTTTTGAGTGTCTTAACGCTTATATTAGGATTTGGTTTAGTTATGAACACTCTAAGGTAATTCAATCAAATCCCAAATGTTACACAAACACATAAAATCAGTTTTACTAGAAAACTGTTTTATTCCATTCATATGATTGATTTACACTAATGGCTTAATTTGAAGAGATAGGATCAGTAAACATTTCCAAAATCCATTTCAACTTCAATTAGGGAGGTTATGTAATCATCAAAGTTAGTAGGCTTTTAAACCTAGATGACCTCCTGAGTTGATTATTGGGTTCATTAGAAGTTTCAATTTTATGGATTAGCTCTTGGTTAGGTTGCTATCATTTTCATTCTAAGTTTGTAAGAGTTGGTGCAGTATAGTGTACAAGAGGTGTAATCGGAGTTAAATTCGGAGTGAAATTTAATGACACTCTTCCCCCCGCCTCTTGTATTCCTTGCAAATCATGATAAGGACTTTGACTGCTCCCACCGAACTTAGAAATCTTTAGGAACTCAGCATGCGTAGGGTCAATGTGAAACGACCAACAAATTCTAATAGAGAAACAAGTTAATGACGTTAGTTGTTGTAGTTTCTCTTGTTGAGGATTATGTTAGTTTAGGTAAGAAATCTAAGTGTGCCCACAATTAAGAAACAATGAAACTTTTGTAAGAGTAGCATTAGATTTGAGGAGACAAGTATTGATGATAGAACAGTGTCATGATGGAGCGGTGTCTTGTACAAGAGGTGCAAACTTATAAGGTAATGTAAAATTTTCACTCCCCACCTCTTGCAACTATTGCAAGTTATTATTAAGACACTTAATGCTCCCATTGATCTTTAATATCTCTAAAATGCTACAAGAAAAGTTTCAATGAGCTACGTGACGCGGGAACCTATCACATATACGTTAGACTTTATTTGATTTCTTTAATGTCCAGATATCATAAGAAACTTTAGGAACATATTTAATAGAAATCTTATAAAGTATATGTATGAATAAATTTCTTCTAAGACCGTGGGCCATATGTGACAAAATTTAGATACAAGTTGATAGTCTGTTAAATGATAAATGAATTATGTCTGAATATTCCATTTGGAATAAGTTCCACAAATGTCAATGAATGACTTATGATGGACCCATGCTTATTCCCTAAGCCAAGTCATATTTTAGGGCTTTAACGTCATGATTTAAAATCACTTAAAATGAGATTAGATGAATAATCATCCTCATTAACCATGTCATGATTTCTCATGAATTTTGGTTCTAATGGATGAAATTTATAAGTCTCATTTTCCTTTTGTCAAATTCTCATTTGCATAATGACAAAAGTTGTGAAAAAAAAATAAGGAATCATCTAGTTTCATCTTAGTAATGTTTTTATCCAGATATTTAGAACAAATAAGAGGAGAGTTTAAGATAAGTGTGACTTTATGATGACCATGCAAACCTCATAACCTTCATAACATTGCTTAATCATGATACTATATTCTGATTAATCAGAATATATAAGGTATCGAAAAGCGTTGTTGGAAGACTGTTCATTATGGTTCTTATAGTCTTAACATTTAATTTTGTCACTAACTCTCATGTTAGTTATTTGTCGAGTTCTGGTAAGGAAACGTATGGAACTAGAGTCAACTAATCATGTGTTAATTGGAATATTAAAATTATCAGACTTAAATATCATTAGTAAGTTTCTATCTAATTAATTTATCCAACTGTTCTTTAGAATAATGGATAGTCTCGTTGCTTATGCCTAGTCTAATGACATAATTATGCAGTGAGATTTTCCCTTGAAGAACCTTAACGTTGGGATTAGCACTTGTAATTTGTCTATGGACTTTAGAACAATCCTCTCTTAAGGTTTTAGTGGTTGTAAGGTGAATAACATCTTATTTTCCAGTTTCAAACATTTATTTCTATGTACATATGTTGCTTATCAACACACTCGTTATACTTTGGTACTTTTGAGTGTTATAGCTGATTTATAATGCATCAAATCGTACAAATGAAAACTTAGTATGTAATGTACTGGAAAATGTACTTATTTCCATGCGTAAGCCCTTAACTTTATGGGTCATGGTATTGTACATTATAATATATTCACATATACCACTTAACCTTATAATTTATAATTTTAAATGAAGACATGCGCCTTAGAAGTTCTTGTGATTATTCCACAATTATAGATTAGTCTTAGGAAAAACTGAATCTGGAATAACTTTAGTGATAGCAATTATGTTAGAGAGTTCTTGATTATCATAAGAGACATCATGTTCGATTTACCCTAATCATCATGCTCTACTTTTCTTCTGTAGTGCCTTATCAGAAGAGAGCAATAGGGTTACCGTGTCTTAAGAGATAATCAAGGATTTAATTTAAGAGCTAATTCTTATAGAAACTTTAAATAAAGCAAAACATTTTAGGCTTAGGAATTAGAGTGGATGAGATATAGATTTATAGAAGAAAATTATAGTGAGTAAAAAATATGGGTACTAAGAATAAGGCAGACAAAATGATCACAAAATTAATTGAGGATCATTAATATAAGGATCATTATGTGAAGAGGTTGTGATATGTCTATTACTAACATCAAAATAATAGACTACTTAAAGTTCTACTTAAACGAAGACAAAACAGCTTTGGCCAGAAGTGTAATCATTTAAGCATATGTGCAAAGTGGTTGTAACAAATCAGCTTTGGCCAGAAATTGAGACAAACACTTTAGTTATGCACTTGTTGAGTATGCCATCTATGAATGAATTAAATCAGCTTTGGCCAGAAATTAAGACATTCATGCTTATGATGCACACACAACATAGCTTTCGTAATACTTGGATGATAAGTAGATGCATCAAGTCAGCTTTGGCCAGAAATGATGCATCAGAAGCTCATTCAAGTAAAGCCATTTTGGTTTTGTAAAACATTATTTGATCCTCATTAATTAACTAAATAATTACAAAAACCAATCATTTAATAGCAAACCACCTGTTAGCGCGGATCGAACAGCTTAAAATAATGAGATTTCGAGTCGCAACTACGGTCTCGACTAATGACGTTATGGTTGCGAGTCGCAACTACGGTCTCGACTAATCACGTTATGGTTGCGAGTCGCAACTACGGTCTCGACTAATGACGTTATGGTTGCGAGTCGCAATTACGGTCTCGACTAATCACGTTATGGTTGCGAGTCGCAACCTCATGGTTGCGAGTGATGACGTTATGGTTGCGAGTAGCAACCTCATGGTTGCGAGTGATGACGTTATGGTTGCGAGTAGCAACCTCATGGTTGCGAGTAGCAACCTCATGGTCTCGAGTAGCAACCTCGCTAACAGCTGTTAATTGTGATATCATAACCGAAAATTCGAAATCTAAGGGATTAAGAGATATTCTTTCCTGTTTTAAGCTGATCTAATTTTGTCAACAGATTTCGAAATTGCAATCTCTTTATCTTTTTAACAGTTTTTCTAAAAAATTTAGAGGACAAAAATAGATCAAAACCAGGAAAAACACTTAATAATCCAAATCATATTCCAAATCATAACAGAATACTTCGAATTTTCTCAAGGACATGATGAACCCTAAAACATAAAACATAAATTCTGGAACCCGAAACCTGAATTTTAATAGTTTTTTCTAAACAGATTTCGGCTAAACATAAACAAGTTAATTCCGAATGAGCATATCATTAATCTTTTTCCAAAAATCATGATTTCGAGTCGATCTTCATGACTCGAAACCGGCTGTGACGGTTTTGAAATTATAAAAAAAAATAACCCGTTTTCCAAGTTTCAATCCCAGAATTATGGATACGAAAACAGAACTGACTAATCAACATATGCTCTGATACCACATGTTGGTTCAGTTCTGTTTATGCATGAAGAAAACAATATAAATCATACCTGTCACAGCAGATAGTGCAGAGGAGAATCCAGTAATGGAGTTCGACATGCCTGTCATCTTGATCTGGTTCCTCCTTAGGGTGCTGACTGATGATGGGGACTTAGAGAACCGAAAAGGGGTATCGGTTATGGAGAGGAGGTTTCGTGATGATGTTATGGCTAATGGGGTGTGTGAATTATATATCTGAGTAACCCCTAAACCTCCACATAACTCTCCTTATATAAGCACCCAGGAGGAAACCTAATTAGTTACTAAGGGTAATATGGTCCATCAACAATTACCAACTAATTAAATAATAGGTTCTAATATATTTTGATCTCTATAATGTAAATGATTATGATGGCTATAGATTAAATATTAATACGTAATATATTTAATCTTACAACAAGAGCATAAGCTAGACAACCAAACACTTTCAGATGTTCTACGTTTGGTTTCTGTCCATTCCAGGCTTCAAAAGGAGTAATGTTTGGTCTAGTCTTCGTGATTGTTCGATTTAGAATGTAAGTAGTGCATGCTACAGCTTCCGCCCAGTAACAATTTGGTAATTGCTTAATATTCATCATGCTCCTACTTAACTCCATTAAAGTCCTATTTTTCCGTTCGGCTACTCCGTTTTGTTGAGGAGTATAGCTGTTAGTAAGTTGATGCCGAATTCCATTGAGTCTCAGATAATCTTGAAATGATTTACTGCAATATTCTCCTCCGCGATCCGTCCTTAATGTTTTGATTACATGATTTGACTGCTTCTCATTCAAGACTTTAAAATTCTTGAAGTGATGTAGTGCTTCGGATTTAAATTTGAGAAAATATACCCATGTCTTTCGAGTGTAATCATCGATGAATGTGATAAAGTATCTACATCCACCTATGGATGCTGTTCTCATTGGAGCACATATGTCAGAGTGAACTAATTGTAGTGGTTCAGTTGCTTGCCAGGTCATTTTCTTTTGAAAAGGTTTCCTAGCATGTTTTCCGGATATGCATCCTTCACATACACTATCGTCCTTCTTCATCTTTGGTAATCCAAATACTAGTTCCTTGTTTCCCATATCAATCAGAGTATCCATGTTCACATGTCCATAGCGTTTGTGCCATAGATGTGAGGAGTCGTAGATAGTTATATTCATGGCACATTGCAGATCGCTTTCGGGATGTAAGGGAAACATCTTATTGTTGGTCATCTTGACAATACCAAGAAATTCATTATGAATCTTTGATAATGCATTTATCTTCTTTGAATGTAACTTCATACCCTTTCCTTATGAGTTGACCTACGCTTAACAGGTTATGTTTCAAACCCTTTACATAAAATACATCTGGTATCTTCCTTTCTCTCCCTCTAACAGTAATAGAGACATCTCCGCTGCCTAATACTTCCAACCGTTTATCATCTCCTGTTCTCACCTCCTTTTTTAATGATTCATCAAGGTGAGAGAAGAATTCTCGGTTACCACTCATGTGGTTACTGCAGCCACTGTCAAGATACCAACAATCACTTTTGACTGTATCCTCCATATTGAATATCATGAACATAGTGTCATCTTGTTCATCGGCTTCGTCTTCTTTATGAATTAATACGTTATCCGTTCTCTCACGTTCATCCTTCTGTTGACAAAACTTGGCTGTATGCCCAAGTTTATGACAATTAAAGCATCTTATCGAACTCATATTGAAATTCTTGCCCCTGTTTTTGTTTCGTCCCCTTCCTGCAGAGTCAGTCTTAGACGTCTGCCTATATCGGTCTTGACTTGCATTCGTTACTTGAAATGCATGTTCTACCGGATTATCTTCATATCTTTTTAATCTTAATTCGTGTGACTGAAGTATCCCCATTAATTCTTCGGTGGATACTTCTCCCAAATTTTTTGTTTCTTCTATCGTTATAACAACCGATTCATAATTCCTAGTCAGACTACGTAAGATTTTCTCTACAATCCTCTGTTCATCTATTTTTTCTTCATTCATTCGCAATTGATTCACTATATGGATCATTCTGTTGAAGTATTCCTCAACAGATTCACCATCTTTGATATTTAAATAATCAAATTCACATCGGAGAGATTGGAGTCTTACAGTTTTTACCCGGGTTTCACCCTTGTATGATTTATGAAGAATACTCCATGCTTCCTTCGCTGAACTTGCCTGCGAAATTCTTCCGAATACTGTATCGATTACAGACTGAAATATAATGTGCAGTGCCCGTTTATCCTTTTTAATTGATTCTCGGTATGCAGCGGTTCTTTCTTCAGACGGATTCGGTCCCAGTTCTTGATATCCTTCATCGACAACCGTCCACAATTCTTGTGATTCAAGCAATACCTTCATTTGAATATGCCAATGATAATAATTTTGTCCAGACAGTTTGGGGATCTGTGTTTGAATTCCTTGTGTTTGATTCATGATCTTGAATTCGAGAGTGAAGTATAACTGTTAACGTAATCGGATGTCTGTTTCTTGCATCGGATGTTGTGGCTCTGATACCACTTTGTTGGAAATCTTTGAAACTTGAATAGGGTTCTGCAGATTTTCTAAATGATATTGTTCATGTGTAAAATGAATTGATGGATTACAAATGTGATAATACAGTGATATATATATGTGTGCATACGAAGGGGTATATCTTGTAACTGCCCTATAAGTATAACTTAATAATAATAATAATAATTATATCTAGCTTATCTATATATATATATATATGCAAATGCCGGACATATATATCTAAAAAAAACCTATCTGAATCAACCACCAACGAAGATTTAAAAAAGATCTTTGGTGAGTATGGAACGATAACGAGTGCGGTTGTTATGAGGGATGCAGATGGGAAATTGAAATGTTTTGGGTTCGTTAACTTTGAAAATCCAGATGACGCTGCTAATGCTGTTGAAGTGTTGTTGGAAAGGCTAAGAAGAAATCGGAACGAGAACTTGAGTTGAAAAGTCGGTACGTTAAGAATTTGGACGATTCAGTTAGTGATGATAAACTTAAGGAACTTTTCTCCGAGTATGGAACAATCACTTCATGCTAGAAATTCTGAATCAGTTGTGGTATGAAATAGACATCATAACTGAATATGATATTAGTTGGGACACCCGCCGCAACGCGAGGGCATTCCCACTATCTAACTCAAAAAGCTTTAAACACCTATTAAAGCTTTAAACACCCATTATATTTGGATATGATTTTATCATTATTATTCGAATATTAATGTTTTCTGGAAGCAGCGATAGAGCCAAGGTCTGACTACATCACACCCTCCTCAGACCCTATAAGTAGCTTTGATATTTGTGAGATTTATTGGGTATGGTTGTTGTTGTTGATTATTTAGTTAATACCCAATTTAAATATTATTTAGTTATTAAAAGTTATAAACAATCAATGTAATTTAAACTATTATAAATAAAATAATACTTAACGTAGTGAACTGAATATAATGAAGTCTTATTAAATATCAATAATAAGCGAAGAGCACTTATATTATACGTAACAAATTTATACTAAGCATCTTAAAGTTGAGTTACAAGTCTACCATTTGCAAATCTATTATATAGTGTTATAGATGATATTTCATAAAATATTAATAAAGTTTTAGTGATATTCTATCTATAGGTCATTCATACAAATTTTGTTCCAACCAGGTTATTTAAATTTATTTTGATGTTTTAATCATATATATATTTTACCTGAATAGCGTATCACAACCCCTACATATCATTTTATATATATTTTGGTATGGCTTAAAAGTGTAAACATGAATTAAAAAATTACAAAATATTTTGCAGTTTTTAATTTATTATTTTATTATTTACAATTTGTTAATCCATAATGGCATTTTTCAGCTACGTCTTCATGTAATAAAAAAAGAAAATAAAAGAAATGTCATGTAAGATTAACTGCATGCTATTTAGGTAAAATATATGGATTTGAACATAAAAGTAAACTTGAGTCTGACTAGAACAACAAATTTTATGAGTGGCCTGATTAGTTTTAGTGGATATAAACCCAACCACATATTTTCTTCTGTTCCGTTTATCCCACTGCACCGCCTCACTACTCTGTCGTTGTTGCCTCTGGTCCAGACGTTGTCGTCTTTCTTTTTTCGATCGCTGGTTAAACCCCTTGGGGTTTCAAGATTTGCTTTCATGTTGTCTTTTCATAATTTTGGATCGTACGTTGAGGGTTTGTTGGATTTTGATTGTGGTTTCATGGTTGGTGCTTTTAGCCGTTGTTTTGGGCATTAATTATTACAATGATGACGGGTGTTGTCTCATATGGGAAACCATATGCATGCATTGATCATTGACATTTTGTTGGTTTTGTGTAATTCATTGTCCTTTTACGTTTTAAAGTTTGTTAGTTTCTTTGTTTGGTTTTGATTTGGTTTAATTATGATGATGACAATGAGTGACCTGTTGTGGTTTGGGACTTTTGTGACGGTGATACTTTTTGTTTGTTTTTGTGGTTCGTTTGACCCTTTAAGCTTTGAATTATGTTGGTTTGATTATGATGATGACGATGAGTGAGTTGTTGTGGTTTGGGGCTTTCGTTTGACCCTTTATGTTTTGAAGTTTGTTGGTTTGATGATGATGACGACGACGACGATGAGTGGCATGTTATGGTTAGGGGCTTTTATGATGGCGGTATTGTTTGTTCGATTTTGTTGTTATGATGTTTGGTGTTATGCACTTAATATGTTTGATGGTTTTTTTATCAGGATGGGGTAGAACTATTGTGGATTAGGGCTTTAGTGATGTTGGTACTGTTTGTTTAATTGTGTTGTTACGATGTTTAATGTTTTGCTTTTATGCTGTTTGATGAGTATTTTTTATGAGGATGAGGTTGTCGTTTTGGATCTATATGAAGATGGTTATGGCTTCACTAGAGAGACCCACTTGCATGATGAAGATGACGATACGCTCATCCGAGAGTTTTGACCATTTCATGTTTACATTGGCTATGTTGTTGTTTCGTCATTTGGTGTGACAACCATGGTTGCAACAATGGCTAAAATCTAAGCCACAAACCTTTGATGTATAAAGTTTATTTATACATTCTTTTACTAATAGCATTTCTATTAATCCATTAGATTTTAAAAAAAGTTATAAGATAATAGACTCATTTAAAATGTATGTGACAAATTTCTCATGATTTGTATTGAAAAAGCAATTTCTCGTTACCAACTTATTTCAGGTGAATACTTCATAAAGATGGATCTTTGAACCCTATGGCAAGCTGGATCACTACAAAACATACCGATGTTATCCTTGTCACAAAGAGGAGATATCTCCCGGTGACCCCGGCATGAGAATAAGAATTGTTTTGTAAGACAACTACCAGAGAAAGTAAATTAGTATTGTGATAGTCTGATAGAGTACATAACATGAAATCCATATGCCATATGGTATTTATATTAGATGTGGTTACCTTTCGTTGTTAAGGAGTTACGGGCCCACAAATGGTCCATGATGAAAGGAATAATCGTTAAAATCGTAGCAACAAACTGAATACACCATAAGACAGACATGACACGACTCTATCACTGTGTCACATATGAAACGACTCCTCTACCGCTGTACCATGTATTGAGCCGACCCATTTTGGCTCCGTTTTTGTACCATATCATTTCTATATTTTGATTATTTTGGACGATGATTTTTTTTTTCAAAAATAACATAGCTACCAAAGAATTTCGAAAACGAGGGTAAAATAGGCATTTCAAAAGTTGCTAGCTACCAAATTTAGGTATCTATTGAGGCTCGTAGGGCATGTTTGGCTAAGCTTATTAGAGTTAAAAAGGACTTTTGGGAAAATGACTTTTTGAAAAGGAGTTTTTAAAAAAAGTGTTTGGATTAGCTTATGGGGTGGGAAAAATCAATAAGTCAATAAGTTGTTTTTTAAAAAGTATTTGGCTTAGCTTATTGATGTAAAATGACTAAAATGGTAATTTGAGGTTTGAAAAGTTATAAGCTGGCCAAGAAGTCACAATATACTAACTTCTTGAAAACTCATTTTCCTTCAACTCAAAAAGTCATTTTAAAAAGCACTTTTCCATTTGCCAAACACTAAAATGACTTAGGGTATGTTTGGCATGAAGCTTTTAGGAGCTTCTAGCTTTAAGCTTTTAAGAAAAAACTCCTACTCAATAAAAAGTCTTGTTTGGTTGAAGGAGCTTTAAGCTTTTAGGTTAGGAGCTTGAAGCTTTTGGCTGAACGCTACTACTAGTAGCGTTTAGAAGGAGCTACAAGCTTTTAGCGAAAATGACTATTTTAACCTCTAAAAATAAGGAACTTTTCAATGCACCAACTTTCTAAATTTTTAGTTATGTCCATTTTGGTAATTTTATACATTTTATTAAAAGCTCCAACTACTCTACCAAATACCAAATATATTTAAAAAGCTACCAGCTTCCAGCCACCAGCTTTCAGCTACTAGCCACCAGCTAATTTTACCAAACATACCCTTATTGGCTTTTTGATTAAGCCAATAAGTGAATAAGTTGGTTTGAAAAGCTTATCCAAACATGCCCGTAGTTCGTTTATCCTTTAACATCTTCATACAAAAAACTCAACTGATTCTCTGTCTCAACAATCTTCGTTAATCTTCTTTCTCACTTCACTAAATTAACTCAAAGATATCGTCTTTATAATCTTCTTATCTCTCGTAACCTAACCAGGTTCTGTTTCTTCGTCTATTTCACCTTTTTCAGTCAAATTCTTGCAGAAAAATCAACATTAACTCCTCAAAGTGGTGCTATTGATAGCGTAAGTCAAATCTTTATTGAATTTCCTGAATTGGGTTTCGTTTATTTTGTTAAAACTATTCGAAATTGTAGATTTTTTAGTTGTCCGCCAGGTGTTTGTTAAAATGCCTGAATGAGTTTTCACTTCTTATCCTTAACTGGTTTGTTGAACTGTATAATCTGATGGCTTTTTCTTCTTGTTTAAGTTGTGACCCATTGACATTCCCTCAAAATCTAAAGCACCCATCTTTGTTTTCCCCTCATAAAAAGCTTTCAAATGTTGTTTCTTTTGCATCCACTAAAAACCATGAACAACTCACTGTTTCCCCTTCTGAACAAGAAGTTATTGATATCTTAAGAACTGAAAACGACGAAACCGCAGTGCTTGATGCCTTTAACTGGGCGTTGAAGCAACCAAGTTTCGAACCGTCTTTGAGTGTTTTTGAGGAAATGCTTAGAAAGCTCGGTGAAGTAGGGTCTGTTGATTCGATTAGGGGCGTGTTGGATGACATGAAACGGTCTTCGTGTAAGGTTGCCGAAGATACTTTCTTTATTCTGATCGAAAGTTTTGCGAAGTTTGGTTTATACGATGAGGCTGTTTGTGTTTTGTTTATAATGGAAGAAGAGTTTGGAGTGAAGCCGGGGACGTATAGTTATAACTTCTTGTTAAACGTTCTTGTTGACGCGAACAAGTTGAAGCTAGTCGAAGATGTTCACTCGTTAATGTCTAGTAAAGGCGTTAAACAAGACGTTTCGACTTTTAACATCTTGATAAAGGCGCTTTGTAAAGCTCATCAAATGAGGCCTGCGGTTTTGATGATGGAAGATATGGTTACTCACGGATTAGTACCCGATGAAAAAACGTACACGACGTTAATGCACGGTTATATCGAAGAAGGGAATTTAAACGGCGCGTTGAGAATCAAAGAACAGATGGTGTCGGCTCAATGTCAACAGACGAATATAACCGTTAACACTTTGATTCATGGATATTGTAAAGTCGGACAAGTTTCGGAAGCGTTGAATTACGTTCAAAAGATGTCGAAGGACGGGTTTTATCCGGACCGGTTTACGTTCAACACTTTGGTCAACGGGTTATGCAAATCGGGCCATGTTAAGCATGCTTTGGAGCTTTTGGATGTTATGGTTCACGAGGGTTTCGATCCGGATGTATATACCTACAACACGGTTGTTTCGGGATTGTGTAAGTTAGGTAAAGTCGAAGACGCGAAAGATATACTTAACCAGATGCTCGAACGCGACGTTTCTCCGAACACGATCACATACAACACGATAATCAGCGGTTTATGTAAGGAAAACCAAGTGGAAGCAGCTTCCGAACTCGCTCTTAGTTTAACGAGCAAAGGAATCTCGCCCGACGTTTGCACTTTTAACTCTCTGATTCAAGGTCTTTGCTTATCGAGCAAGTTTGAATCCGCGTTACAAGTGTTCGACGAGATGAGAACCAAAGGGTGTCAACCCGATGAGTTCACGTATAACATGCTAATCAATTGGTATTGTTCGAAAGGAAAACTTGATTCCGCGTTGAAACTTTTGAAAGAAATGGAATCAAGCAACTGCCCGCGAAACGTGATAACGTACAACACGCTTATTGACGGGTTTTGTAAAAACAAGAAAGTCGAAGAAGCGGGTGAGATTTTTGATCGTATGGAGCTTCACGGGATTTCGAGAAACGTGGTTACGTACAACACGCTTATCGATGGGCTTTGCAAGAACCGCCGGGCCGAAGAGGCATCCATGCTTATGGACCAGATGATAATCGAAGGATTAAAACCCGATAAATTCACTTACAATTCCCTTCTTTCTCACTTTTGTAAAGCGGGCGATATTAAAAAAGCAACGGATATCGTTCAAGTTATGGTTACAAACGGATGCGAGCCCGATATAGTCACTTACGGAACGTTAATTCAAGGGTTATGTAAAGCGGGACGAATCGATGTTGCGTGTAGATTACTTAGAAGCATCCAGTTAAAAAACATGGAGGTTACACCACACGCGTATAATCCCGTTATTCAAACGTTGTTTAAAAAACGCGGTGCGGATGCTGCGATGGAGTTCTTTAGAGAAATGGAGCAAAAGGGTTGTCCGCCTGACGACGTGTCGTACAAGATTGTTTCGAAAGGGTTATGTTCGGGTGGCGGGCCCATCGGGCAAGCGGTTGATTTCGTATTTGAGATGACTTCGAAAGGTTATATACCCGAGTTTGGTTCTATATACATGCTGGCCGAAGGACTTTGCGCCCTGCAAATGGAGGACACTTTGGTTAAGATAGTGGATCAGATTATGAAAGCTGCGAAATTTCCGGAAAATGAAGTGAGTATGATCATGGGGTTTCTTAAGATTCGCAAGTTCGAAGATGCGTTGGTCACGTTGGATCGTTTTCTTAGCGTTCGGAAGCCGAAGCGAGGTTATTGGCGAGGGGAATATGCTGCAAAATGAGGTTAAAATTGTGTATCTTTTTGTACCTTGTTCTAGGATTTAATTTCTAGATTTTTATCTTTATTATGGGTTGATATTTTGCTTGTACTCTTAACATTAGTCCTACTAGTTTTGAGAAATCCAAGTCGTGTTCTACGTGGACGCTTATATAAAGACGGATGCCACCCCAACCCGCACTTGTTAGCAATGTTTTCATAAGTGATACAGATCTGAGTGATACGGCTCGTGTCACTTTAGTTTCCCATCAATACGGCCCGTATCACTTGTGAGGGTGATGTACCAATAGTCCTGCATAAGTGTTATTAAATGATTAGATTTGAGCAATTACTTTGTTAAGTTAGATAACTTAGGCTATAACCATGTTATAGAAATAGTTATATATTTTTGAGTGAATTTCAAGGATTGTCCTTTATCTTTATACCCATTTCAGGCACCGTCCTTTATGTTTAAAATTGACGAGTTTTGTCCTTTATGTTTTCAAATCATACGCGTTTTGTCCTTTAAGCCTAACCCAGTTAGTTTTTTTCAGTTAAATTTGGTCATGTGCTTTGCACATGAGGGCATTTGTCAATTCAAAAGTCAAATGAGTCCAGGTGGTGATGGGTGGAAGAGACCACATTTGAATTGACAAAAATGCCCTCATGTGCAAAGCACATGACCAAATTTAACTGAAAAAACTAACTGGGTTAGGCCTAAAGGACAAAACGTGTATGATTTGAAAACATAAAGGACAAAACTCGCCAATTTTAAACATAAAGGACAACGCCTGAAAATGGGTATAAAGATAAAGGACAATCCTTGAAATTCACTCTATATTTTTTTCTATTGACCTACAACCTCTAATTTTACTTCTAAATCTACACCTTTGTCCGTTATGTTCCTTACACCTTGGTTGAAGTCACCCGCAACTTATTTTTAACGCATACACGTACAGATACAACCTCCTGAAACAGTTTATGCCAATTTGTGTTTGTATTTCTTTCAACATGATGACTTGCTTTCGTCTTCTGCTTCGACTTGGAGTTCTTGTTGTTATGCCTTTGAGGCTTGTTGTTTGTTACTGCAATATGGGTCGTGTGGGTGAGTTTAGTAACGAGTTAAAACATGACTATTTTGAAACGCATCATTTTTAGTACGAGTCAAAACAGGTATTGTCAGGTTTGCACACGTGTTAGTTTGCCTTTTTTTTTTTTTATGAATTTGGAATGCGGTAGTTATGATTAGAAAACAATATTGTTACACGAATTATCTAAATCATTGGGTTCGACAATATTTGTATCTGTTAAATAATAGACGTTAAGTCAATTCTTTTTATTTGACCAGTTCCCCTTTTAGCTAAATCCTTCTATCTGCGTCATTTGACCCGTTTGAGATAAAATCCATCTATTCAAAAATAAGTGGAAAAAAAATGTCACTACTACTGCAAATAAAAGCAATGCTCGTTTTTTTATTTCACATGTTCCCCTTTCAACTAAGGGGCTGTTTGTCTAGCTTTTAACAAGGCTCTTAATGGTTCAGACCCCCTCTGGTTAAGCACTTAATGGTTCACATTGTTTGTTTCATGAGCAGTCTGAATGATTCAGACATTTGCCTCTGAATGGTTAAACATTATACTGAGTCTAATTGATTAAGACTTTTAATCTGAATTGGTCATACATTTGCCTTTGAACGGTTAAGCATTATATTGACTCTTAATAGTTCAAATCTCTTACTGGTTCGGCACTTAATGGTTCAGACCTCTTACTGGTTCAGCACTTAACTATTCAGAAGTTACCAAACAACCCCTAAGTTAACTTAACTGTGTAGCTTTTGCTTACATCAATAGAGGTTAACACACCTATGTCCATTGCCACAAGATAGCAGATGAAAGTGAAATGTAATAAATTGTAAATCAATAATAAAAAATAACCACTAGCAACATTTTCATAGTAGACACATGAAACTGAAAGAAAAATGTGATCAGTCTAAAACAGAAAAATCAAATCATTCTCAATTTTTTTGGACCCATATTCTAGAGGCCATGTGACATGCATTAATTATTAATCATATGATCAAATCATCCAATGAAAACAGTTGTGAAACAATTATATAACTTTGGAAACCATTATATTCACATGTTACAAAATCTATATATATCACCAAACATATCATTAACTCAGCTGATCAGAGGGTGGATATTAAAATTTTCCCAAACATTTGAGGATGGATGAGTGGTTTTGTTGATTTTCTTACCCATGATGCTCTTGGCTCACCATAAATCACCGATGCGATATGCAATGCTGAAAACTGAAAACTAAAAAGTTGGTCAAAGCCAATGCATTTTTCTTAAGACTTAAGTATCTATAGCAAATATCATTGCAAAAACTAAGACTTAAGTATCTATAGCAAATATAATTGCAAAAAAGATGGCACAAAAGGTCCCTTGTCTTGTTTTATTTGTTACTTTTTTTATTAACTAGTATTAAGCACCCCCCGCGTTGCGGCGGGGGCGAACACTAATGACACACTACTGTCAGCAATCACCAACACTGAAGTTGCGGTGTTAATGCGAAGAAATTAAACCGAAACATAAAACGTAGAATAAAATAACTAAGTTGATCTAGGACTCGCGCGTTACGATGAACCTACGTCAGTTTTTTCTCGTTTGACAGGTTCATCGTAATCTATATATTGTATATATATTATTACCACTATACAGACCATAATGCATACATTACAACAACCATTGCATCAATACGTTGCAAATTATATTTATACAAGATTTTGGCTAAATTAATTAGATTATTATAAATAATAATAATTTACAAATAAAACAACACAACTTTGAATGGATCAAACCGATTGAATATGGTAAGATAATGAAACCATTATTTGATTAGGGTACAACCACTTAAGCACAACTTACAACCAAATATGCACACAATTGTTTCAAATTAATAGTATATAAATATTGATTAAACAACACACGACTATTTAGGTCCATTATTACAAAATACATAACGTGTTAGAATGAGTCACATTCATAATTAACTTAAGTTCAAATATGTCGCACCACCCACCGTCACGTCACTATATGCAACCATCATCTATCAGTCGTCGCTAACACCAACACCATCATCACCACCACCACACCACCAACGTTATCGTCACTTCTACCGCCACCAACTTCACTGTCCACTAAGAATGTTGTCATATCCAACCCCTTTACCCATTTTATTGAAAAAAACATTAACTCTAAAAACGATCTTCATCAACGTCAAACATCCATCGCCTAAACTGCCACCACAACATAACTCACCACCAACCCCTAGCCTGGAAAGCGATCTTCATCACCATCACCATCAATGATCTCGCTAGAAAAACGAGATGGTTACCATCTTAAACACACAACCTTCAATTTTCATATTTGACTGTCAACCTTGTTCATCTTCTTCATAATTTATGATGGCTAATTGCCCACCATAACTGATGGTGTCGGCCAAATCCAAAACCAAAACCAATTTGTTCGTTCAGTTGAATGATTTGCCATCTCCACCCAATGTTTTGTAGAACGACCTCAAGCATAATAAAACTCATGCACTCAATCGACCACCATCACTTTAGTCGTTTACCATCGACGTCGAGAATGAGCATTGATCATCGTGGGGGTAGGGTTCATGCTAGATCTGCCATAAGTGAAGTCGGAAACGAGCACCAATCACCGGCTACAAGAACCAACCGGCCACCAATTTTGGATATTTTTGCAGTAAATAATTTAAATGCGGAGGATGGCTTTACAAAAAGCTTTCCCTAGTAGTGAATAAGATATAGTAGTTTTGTGTTCGTGTTCGCTGGAATCAAAGAAGGGGGCAGTGGTGGTTGGTGGAGATGGCCAAAGATGGTGATTTGATCAAACAATTCTTTTTATTGAAACATAGTTCTCCGACTCACACTATATCTACACCGTCACATGTTGAGGAAGATTGTGGTTCATGCATCATAGCCGGAATCATTGTCAGCCAGTGAGTTCTAGACTTCTAGTTAACAACGAATAACAAGAGAGAGAGAAAGAGACAAAGTGATAAAGGTGATGAATTTTTTGTTGATGCGACAATATTTAAGATGGTTTGAAGAAAAAGGACACGTGACTCGATTTAACGGACAGTATAGGTTAAGTTAATGGTAAGTGTCAAAAATGTTGGAAAAATAACGTTGAGGGCTAAAATCACATGTAGTACTACTCTATTCTATTAAAAAAAACCGAACTACCGTGTAGATTGGATTGCTATGAAAAAAAAAGTAAAAGTTGATAATTAATTAAAAAATCGGCACAAGTCCTTTTATTACTTTAATCTCCACAACTTGATTGATCAACTATCCCAATACCCTATTACAAATTCCAACTGTAAACCCATTAAATCCACCACAAACACACACATTTCACCCTCACATCTCAAAACCCCCAAATCCTCCACCAGATCTACCTTCTCCGATCCAGATCTCCGATCATGGCGGCATCACGGCGGCTCCGGGACCTCCAATCGCAACCAGGCAACAAAATCTGCGTCGATTGCTCCCAAAAAAACCCTCAGTGGGCCTCCGTTTCCTACGGCATCTTCATGTGTCTAGAATGTTCCGGCAAGCACCGCGGCCTCGGCGTTCACATCTCGTTTGTCAGATCTGTCACTATGGACTCCTGGTCTGAGATCCAGCTCCGGAAAATGGAGTCCGGCGGTAACGAAACCCTAAATAAGTTCTTAGCGAAGTATGGGATTGCGAAAGAGACTGATATTGTTACGAAGTATAATACGAATGCTGCGAAGGTTTATAGAGACCGGATCCAAGCCCTAGCTGATGGTAAATCGTGGCAGGATCCGCCGGTGGTGAAGGAGACGGTGAAATCTGGTGGCGGTGGTGGTAGTGGTGGTAGGAAGCCGCCGTTGTCGGCGGCGAGTGGTGGCGGTGGTGGTGGTTGGGATAGTGATTGGGGGAATAGTGGATTTGAGGAGCGAGGGTTTGGATCTAATGAGGATAGTAATATTAGGAGGAATATGAGTAGTGGAGATGTTAGGAGTGGGGTTAGGGGTGGGGGTGGGGTGCCGGTTAGGTCGAGATCGAATGAGGATATGTATACACGGGCGCAATTGGAGGCGTCTGCGGCGGGGAAGGAGGGGTTTTTTGCGCGGAAGATGGCGGAGAATGAGTCGAAACCCGAGGGATTGCCGCCTTCGCAGGGAGGGAAGTATGTTGGATTTGGATCGTCGCCGAATCCGGTGCCGAGGAATGATCCACAGGCGGATGTGCTTTCGTCGGTTACGCAGGTAGATTACTGTTTTATAAACACTGATTTGAGAATTAGTATGCGCTGTTGAATTCCTTTGTATCAAATTGCAATTCGATATTAATACTTGTATATATGAATCTGTTTCTATTGTTTTAAAAAGCGCGTTGTGATCTGATGCGTTTTGATCCCAAAAGCCGATGCTTGAGGCGCACACGCATGTCTGGAGTTTGTTATGAAAAAGTTGTTTATATATAATATCTTAACTTGTCAACGTTTATAACACTAAGATATAACATCATGTCTGGTCAGATTTGCTCAATACATGGGCTAATTTGTTCACTCAAAACCCATTGCTCTATCAATGGTTTTGAATGTTCAAGTAGATTTGAAAAACCGAGACCCATTGCCATTGATGGTCTAATTTGTTCGAATACTTGTCAACTGCATGATGCGCCACACCAGCCGCATCATGGAATTGCATCACATTAACTGCAACGATGCGATCTGATCACTGGCGCGTGAATTATGTGCTCTTGATGCGTGTTTTTAAAACTAAGACTGTTCATCTTATATTGTAAGTTTGTTTTTGTAAAACAATATTAAGGCAAACGTTGGAGCCACACTGGTTTATTACAAAAATGTAAACTTGAACAAATGACCCATGTATTGGTTGCATCTGATGTCTTTAGCAAATATATGACATAGTAATAGTATCATAGCAAAAGTTTATACTTAACTGGATCTACTTGTGTTTTGGATCATGATCTTCATATTGTTCTTATCCATACTGGCATATTGCCATATATGACACTGTTATGTTGAGACTTGAAGATGGAATTTTTGGTTTGAACAAACACTGCTAACATACTCAAAAGTCAAACCTTAGATCGGTTCTCCTTTGTGTCTGATTGGTTACTGATCTGTTGAATATACTTATGCAGGGACTTGGTAAGCTTTCTTTTATTGCTGCATCTGCTGCACAGTCAGCTGCTAGTGTCGTCCAAGCTGGCACGAAGGAACTCACAACAAAGGTTCTCTGATTTCATTATTCTGAATATAGTTTTTACAAAACTGTCTATTATTATATTATGTTGATCCGATAACATGTCTGATATACACAACTGTCTTTGCAGGTCAGAGATGGAGGCTATGATTACAAGGTGAACGAGACTGTAAGCGTCGTCACAGAAAAAACAACCGAAATCGGACAAAAGACATGGGGACTCATGAAAGGTGTAATGGCATTTGCGTCACAAAAGGTTGAAGAGTACGCCAAAGATAATCCTACATGGAAGAATGACAGCTGGCAGAGAAACGAAACACAGGGAAACGGATCCTACCAGGAGTTTAACCGTTCTAACGGAACTTCCAATCCTACCCCTACATCTGGAATAAACGGTAATTCCGTTGGTTCATCTGGCAGAAATTTCAACTCGGTGAATTCTAGTTCCTGGGACGACTGGGATAACGATGGCTATAGCAAACATTCGTCCACCTCGACGACCGCACCCAGTAAAGGCGGTGATGACTGGGCGGGTTGGGATGATGCTAAAGATGATGATCCGTACGACAGTTTCTTCAAGTCTGATGGTAAAACCGCAAGCCATGCTGGCAAATCGGATGGAAACTGGTCTGGGGCCGGCTTTCTTTAAGGTTAGCTTGTTTTTCACCCTTATATTTGTTTCGTAAAAGTTTTCGTTCTCGTGTAAAACGTTTATATTGTGTACAATTGTCAACAATATGGGCTAATTGCCCCAACTAAAGAGGAACTCAAGTCATTGTTTTTGGATTGCAATTTAGACTCTCGTTGTAAGAATTCGTTTCCCCACTTTATTTGTGATTTTACTTTCAATATAAACTATTATATAGATTTGTAGATTTTTTATTATTAGACTGAAATGTGGTCAGACATGTGGTCTTGTTTAGTAGAAGATGCGATGCTGTTATTGTATGATGATGCTAATAAGTAATAAGCCACCTGTAAGTCATACTTCTGTTGAAGTTTGACTTTCATGTTCAACGATTCTTGTAATTAATGCGTCCAGGAAGATACTGCGTACAATCACGAGCTCAAACTTCGCATTCTGTTTCATCTTTGAGCAGGTCCTCTTTGATACTTTGAGTTGACTTTTCAACATACTCTGATCCGGACTTTTTAATCCATTTTCTGATTTGACTCGATTGAGATAAAGCACAACCCAATACTCCAATAGACCAAAAGTTACAAGTATACGGGTCAAACGTGTTACGATTGGTACACAATTGTTAAGTTAACTAGCTTTCAGGAAACATAGACATCATGCATTAGGAACTTATTTATGACTACCTTGGTAGCATGTTGTGCTGCCATCCTGCTGCCTGAGTGTTTTACGATGTTTGTGATTGCCAATGCACACTAAACAAACCCTTTTTTGGATGCTAGCAACGCCAAGCCTGTCAAGACCATGATCCATGAGCAGTACCACTGTACATGGTCCATGTGTCTTTGCCTTGTTAAAAGAAAAGTGTAGATCATGGTATGTAGTTTTAGAAGTATGATTAGAGGGTGTGTTAGCCGTTCAAAAGGTACCATTAGCCTGTTGAAATCTCTTGATGCATCAATCCTTTTCTGTATGGATACTTTGGTCGTCTCGCCTCCACCTTAGCCCATGGACGTATGTGGACACTGCGTTGTGGATGGTCTAAGTGAACCATGGAGGACAACATAAAAGTTGTTTTTCTCCCGTTTGTATACTGCCATCATCACTAGTATTGCAAACGTAATGGGTTGATTTAAGCTGGGTTTTATTTTATCCCAAACACGTCATAAAAGTTGTAGTTAAAAAGGAGCGAGTCAACATATTGAGACTAGTCAACCTGGTAAGTAGTTTTCTTCGATAATAACTCGCACATTAGTATATCACAAAAGTAGGGTTTAATCAAACCTATATTGACATTGTAGTATACGTGACAAGTTTTGATCCGAATTACACCTGTTTCAGATTATTATATTATCATAACATTGTTTTTATGATGACAAACATGTTAATTAACCCAGCCAATCATGGGATCGACTACAAGAACTGAATAATCTGGCACCCGATATATAATAGATTCATAGTGGCACAAACCAGCTCTTGTAGCTCTAGCCATTGAGAGCCACTGCTAGAGCCAGGAAAACCCAAGCAGAAATACAGTTGAATCATGAGTGCCGCCGCCGTCATAGTGGACTCCCTTACTTGAGAGGTCTACAATTTAAGCTCTGTTAGTATTCGAGCAAGCACCGAGAAGGTGGTGATGGAGATTGAAACACCCATGAACTAGATGAATTGATCGATGGTATTGCTCTATCTATCGGGTGGCCTTAAGGGCAAAAGACCAACTATACTCGACCCGGGGTGCTCCAGGGCGGGTGTATTATGTTTATGTGTTCATTTGTATCTAAGTGTATTAACGTGTGTTCTTAATGAATGACCAGAATGAATACAAATACGTTATATAACAAGGAACAAACAATGTTTGTATTAGTTTAGACTTGAACAAAGAACAAATAGTTCATGTTACGTTTGTATATGTATGTCTTCAATGACCCAAAGTCCACTCTTGGGAATTTGGATCTTTTTAGACATTATTGCTTCTATTGTCATGTTCAGAATTGTTTCTTAGACTAGAAGGTATGGGGCTCGTCCCCATTCCCGTCCTCCCGCCGCCGTCCCAAAACTTTCACTCCCTTGCTCTGTCGCCGCCCCAGCCCCATCGCCGCCGTCCGCTGCTCGCCGCCCAAGTCGGGCCTCACCCACTCACACACACCTATACATACACACATACATATATATATATATATAAAGGGGTTCATCCCTCACCCTCTTAGGTCCATCCCCTTTAGGCCCATCTTCACACCCGCTTACGTGGCGGTGACGTGACGGCCCATCCTCCCCACACCATACCTTCCAGCCTTAAAGTTTGTGGTCATTGGGAAAACAAATCTTGACTTCATATGAGTTGTTAAAGATTCAATTCTGATGTATATCTTAGTTAGATTTTAAATCAAATCATTGGGTTTTTTGAAAATCGTATTTGAAGTATAGATTTATAAAAGGGTTCTTCTATCACACCGCTATTTTCTTATTTTTACATCTCTAGATGTATACGGGCCGTATAACCTTATACGACCCGTATAGAATACTGTTGCACAGAAATAAATGCAGTGGAATGTTTTTTTTTTACATGTATACGGGTCGTATAATCTTATACGAGCCGTATACAATTGTATACGAGCAATATAATGTTATACAACTAAATGTGTTTATTTTTGTGAGGTTTGATCAGATTTTTGGCTTTCTAAGATCTGTATACGGACCGTATAATGTTACACGACCCGTATTGTTTTTTTTTTTTTTTGTAAAACCGAACAACCGTTTAATAAGTTTTAATAATTCTTTAGATAGCGTTTGCCGTTTTATTTAGATATATCGGATTATGTTACGAGTTTGTAAAACGTCTATGTTACAATAGTATTTGTCGTATTATATATATATATATATATATATATATATATATATATATATATATATATATATATATATATATCGGATAAGAACATGATAAACAATACCATAACAATTATTAAACAAACAAGATAATAACAATACCATAACAATTATTAAACAAACAAGATAATAAACAATACGATAACAATTATTAAACAAACAAGATAAAATGTAAACATTAGATTAATATTTACAATGTATTACATCTAAAGCAACAAAAGATAAATTTTTACAATGTTTCAAATATAAAACAATAAAACCAAAATAAAATAAGCAGCTACGGCGATGGTGGTGGTTGTGGTGGTGGTGCAGCGCTAGCTCGTGGAGGTAGAGACGCGCCAGAATGCATTGCAATAATCGCCTCCACCACCCACTGCATGTCGCTCTGCATACGGGATACGTCCACCCATACAGTAGCTACATATGACTCGAGCTGAGCCAGTCTCTCCTCCACTCCTTGTGGAGGCATGACACGTGGTCTCACGCTCCGTCGGTCGTATGGACGATCACCCCGTGCATCCTGCACATCCTGCTGTGACTTGTTGATCACAACATCAACTCCATCACCTCACTCTCCCTCTCCCCTCTCCCCCGTCACCCTCACCTCCCTTGCCCCTTGGCCCGCCTCAAACAACAAACTTGCTTTTGTTCTTTAAATCAACCAGCAAACTTCTTTAAGTTTGCTAAATCAAATAGCGAACTTGTATAACTTTGCTAAATCAAACAACAAACTTCTTTAAGTTTGCTTAATCATACATCGAACTTTTTCAAGTATTTTCATTCAGCGAACTTAAACATGACATAACTTTTCCAGAATTTGTCAGAACTTTTTCAGAAAGATGGTAGAAGTTTGCTGTTTCAAACAACAAACTACCTAGATGTGAAAACATTTTCCAAGCCCACCTAAAAACACTCTTTCCTTGTTCAAAACCCCTATTTATACAAAAAAAAAAAAAAATTCAAAAGAAAGTTACAATCAAATGAATTACTTAAAAGAATACAACTATATATTACTTTACTATATATTAATAAACGAATTGAAATGAATAGTGATTTTAATATTATAATAATATATAGTTTTTTTTAATAATTTTATTATTTTAATATTATAATAATAGTTATTGTCTTTATTTTTTAACTTTAATCCTTTTTTTAATACCAGGGGTTGGGATAAGCTTGGTGTCAACCGGTATCGAACCAATACTGATATCGAAAATACCGGTACGGTCCTATTCGGTATCAGTACATGAAGGTAAAAACCGGCACTAATACAGAAAACGCCAAAATTGGTGCCGAATTGATATTGGAAATCTCTTGGTTCGGGAAATTCAGTGTTGCTACCCAGTACCATTTGCTCATCCCTGATCACGGTTACCGTACGAACAACGGTATCGTAAAACTTTTTTTTGTTGATTTTCTCCAACTTTTAATTTTTTCTTTTATTAGTTTCAGGGGTAGGGATGAGCTCGGTGCCAACCAATACAGAATCGGTATTAATACCGAAAATACCGGTTACGGTACCGGTATATGAAGGTAAAAAACGGTAGTGAACCGGTACCAGGAACGCCAAAAGTCGGTACCGAATTGGTACTTAAGATCTTTCCTTCGACAAATTTGGTACCGGTACCCAGAACAATTTGCTCATCTCTGACCACGGGTTTCATACTAACATCATCGTTACCATACAACTTTTTTGGTTGATTTTCTTTCGGTTATCTTTTAGTGTTTTTGCACCATTTAATGGTACAACATTACTATATATTACAATATATTACTGTATATTACTGTATATTAATAAACGAATTGAAATGAATAGTGATTTTAATATTACAATAATATATAGTTTTTTAATAATTTTATTATTTTATTATTATAATAATATTTATTTTCTTTATTTTTTAACTTTAATCATTTTTTTAATACCAGGGGTTGGGATAAGCTTGGTGTCAACCGGTATCGAACCAGTACTGGTATCGAAAATACCGGTACGGTCCTATTCGGTATCAGTACATGAAGGTAAAAACCGACCCTAATACAGAAAACGCCAAAAGTTGGTGCCGAATTGATATTGGAAATCTCTTGGTTCGGGAAATTCAGTGCTGCTACCCGGTACCATTTGCTTATCCCTGATCACGGTAACCGTACGAACAACGGTATCGTAAAACTTTTTTTTTTGTTGATATTCTTCAACTTTTAATTTTTTCTGTTTTTTAGTTTCAGGGGTAGGGATGAGCTTGGTGCCAACCGATACAGAATCGGTACTAATACCGAAAATACCGGTTACGGTACTGGTATATGAAGCTAAAAAACGGTAGTGAACCGGTACCAGGAACGCCAAAAGTCGATACCGAATTGGTACTTAAGATCTTTCGGTTCGACAAATTTGGTACCGGTACACAGAACAATTTGCTCATCTCTGACCACGGATTTCATACTAACATCATCGTTACCATACAACTTCTTTGGTTGATTTTCTTTCAGTTATCTTTTACTGTTTTCGCACCCTTTTAATGGTACAACATTACTATATATTACTATTATTACTATATATTACTAAACAAATTGAAATGAATAGTGATTTTAATATTATAATAATATATAGTTTTTTTAATAATTTTATTATTTTAATATTATAATTGTTGTGAAACTAGCCTAATAGCATAAGAGAAGAACAATAGGGAGAAATAGATCTAGTATTTTATTGAATGTGATGTGTTTACAATGAGATACAAAGAATCTATATGTAGGAGAGAAAACTTGGAGAACAAGCCTAATCTATTTTAGGCGTTGATAACCACAATAATAATACATTTATAACACTCCCCCTTGGTTATCAACTTCATACGCTTTGGAGATGCTGCCTCATTAAAAACCTTGCCAGGAAAACCCAGTGGGACAAAACCTTAGCTAAGGGAAAAAGAGTGCAGCGCGTATCGTCTCCCTTTGATACTTCTGGATCATGTACGTTGCCTCATTAAAAACCTTACTAAGAAAATCCAATGGGATAAAACTTAGTGAAGGGAAAAAGAGTGCAACTTGTATAATACTCCCCCTCATTTGAACTTGTATTCTTCAAGTGACTAGTGCCCATTTTTCTTGAAAGTTGCTCAAAGTTTTTGTAGTCAATGATTTGCCGCTTGATCCCTTAATGTGCATTTCTTTATGTTCGCAATGTTGTATAGCTTTATATGAGCCTTCTAGTGCCTCTTCTTTTAAATAAATATCATAAGATCCACAAATGTGATTTGTTATATTCCCTGCATTTACAAAACTAACCAAACTTGTTTTGATAGGTTAGTAAAATATAAATTCATATCTTACATACCTTAGATGTATTAAAATAAATGTTTTTCCCATTTCAATATTTCATTGTTTAACACATGCTATATCAAATCGATAAATTCAATAAAGATATATAAAATCATGAATAGATAGCAAGAAATACTAATGCATAATTGCACTTAAAGATGGTACCTCTAGATCAAAAATTTCAATTTCTTTCATATGAAGCTATAATAGCCATTTTATATATCAAGTAATTGAACAACCTTTAATGTAGTTAAAGGATAAGGTTTGTCCATGGTAAAATGCATCAACCTCTAATAGATATAGTTTGATTGATTACACATATACTCGGCAGGTCGAGTAATAATTACAATGTGTCCCAAAAATTCTCCTTCTAAAAGCTCGACAGTTTCTCTCGATGGTTTCTAGACATCATCACTGTAAACTGCGATTATAGTGAACTTTTAGGAGAGGACTTTTGATAAAGATGGATGATATTATCAAACTCATATTGATCTTTATCATAATATCTCATGAGTTGTACAATACTCAATCCAACTATTTTATCCATACTATCTTTTTAAGTTTATAAAGATACATTCATAAGGTTTTGAAATCAATGCTTCAGGCATTTACAATCATCACTTACTTCTTTCTACTTTGAAAAACAATGAATGTGCATACACTCTTTAGGAGTTCAGTTACATAAACCTCCTCATTGATTTCTATATCATATGCAAAGATGTCTTGAACACTTGCTTCATTTGTATAATACATATTGTACCATGCTTATACACTGTATATTGAGATACCATAATCACCAGGTACAAGTATTCTATGTATGTTTATTGATGCATAAGAATTACACCCATAAGATGTTTCCACTTAACCTTATAAGCACTTAAATGCTTTAGGATACTCATCAGGAGTTCCAATTATACTCAACGTATTCAAATATGAATCTGTATACAATGATCATATCATTCTCGAGAACTTCTTTTACATGATTTTAATAAATTAAATCCTTGAGGGACTTTCATGTAAACTTTTAGTATCTAGTGATTCATAACTTTCATAAGACTCATATCAATTCTCTCATTATATTACCAGACTAATTAAATATTGGAAAGCCAATACATCCACCACAGGAGAATACTTCTCCTCATAATCAGTCATAGGTCTTTGCGAAAATACTTGTTCCACCAATTTTGCCTTATATCAGTTTATTTAATTTTCACATGATTCGCATAAAAGACCCATTTGTATCCAACATATTTTACAACTTCAGTTGTATTTACTGTTGGTCCAGAAACTTTCCATGTTATTAGAGAATTCAACTCTGCCTTATTTGTGTCTTTTCTATTTTGGCCAATCAGTTATATGTTTTCATTCATAGGCAGATCTTAAATCTTGATCCTCATCACTTCATCATTTCAAGCGCTATATTATATACAAAAGTAAAACGACGTCGATTTTTATTTGATTCCGTATATATATTTAGACATGATATAAATTAACGACATCTCTTTAATTTCAGGTACCTGAGGTTCTTCTTGAACCATCATGTCTACTATCTCTTCAGGAGATCTTATTACTATAACCTCGACTTGACCATCTTAATTACTTGCTCCAATTTTCGAGGAATTTTATTATTAGAATCAACTAGTCTACCACGCTTTAGGCATGCAATAGATTCATTACAAAATATGTGGTTGTTCTCTTGGGACACAAATATAACTGGAGCATAAGCAGTTGATTATGTGACTTACTTAGTCACTCTATTTAGGTCAGTGAACTTGTCTGGTAATTTTTTCTTTAATATTGGTCAATGAATTATCCTTTGAACTTCTGGTTCACCGTTTATAGTTTAAGGATCAAGATGACATGATAATTCATTCCACTTTTCATTTTCCAACTGCTTGTTATTTCCCTCTAATGTCGGGAACATTCATTCACTAAAGTGAAAAACAATGAGCCATAAACAAATTTCTCACTAATGGCTTTAAGTATTTAATAATAGATGATTATTTATACCCAACATATTCTCAAACTTTTTAGAAGTCTCATCTTTGTGCGGTGTGGTGGATGAGTTTCAATATATGTCACACAACCAAAATCTTTGATGAGACATTTTTGGTTCCTGACCAAAAAACCAACAGTATGGGGAGAACTATAACTTATTGGCTTGATGTGAATTAATGGTACTATATGTAAAATTACATGTACCTAAATGAACTTTTGCTCCTCTCATGATCATTGTCTTTGTAATCAATAGTAGTCGTTTAGTGATTATCTCAACAATAACACGTATTCCAATGATCTTAATAACTTGGGAATCAAATTCATTATTACCAAATAAATATACTAATCTGGATTAATATGCTTGCTATCACATTAGCTAAGCCCAATCACACAAACTTCAGGTTGTGGATTTGATAACCATTTAGACGATGCATCGATTTAAGACACTAAATGATATCATGTTGGGATATGCATATCCTTTAATCACTTCCAGAATATTTAGGGATTCCCACCCTACTTTGGTTGGTAAACAATGTATTTCCCATGAGAGCAAATATTGCATGCTAATTACCAACTTGAAGAATCTTCTAGTTCTTCAATACGTTTCACATCATCATTGACATGGTGTGGTCTAACCGTCCATGCCAATTAATTAAATAACTATGATCTATAAACTTCTGGTTTATGATCGTGTATGTGTTACTTGCTCGTATGTAATACAAAACGTAAGATACGATAGTGTCTTTTAACTTCAAAATTCAAACCATCATGTTATATAATCATTTATTAATTTGTCACTTCTGGTGATCCATCTCATTATTAACATGATCATCATTACAATTTTATATGGTCGCTCTCATTATTATAACTTCTCAATTATGTCCATGATCATTACATTTACAATGGTCAATATGTAATCACACTCACATCATGGAATGAGAGTAGAACCGAATCAAATTTCATAGCTTTTCATTATATGCTTGGTAACACCGATATGAGATGATTCAAACTTTTCATACTCTTACTTGGTAACACCGATATGAGATGATTTCAAACTTTTCATACTCTTTTAATGGGATTGCTACTTTAGGAGCCTATCTCTCATGTGTGACAAATGAAAAGTATTTTCCTTATAACTAATCTTCTCTCCACATAATATAAGTTGAGAAGTAATTACATGATTGAGTCATGTTTATTGGTCTAAAATTTAATGACTTCCTGTAAATAGATAATGAGATTTAGGGAGTACGACCCTTCTCATGTCATATCTTAGCATATTCGTTCTCTTTCAAAGTGATAACCAGACAATCAACTTTTGTCTTTTATTTGCTTTGTCAAATAATCACTATATAAATATTTAATAGCATATAGAAGAAACATACACAATTGCAATAGTGATGATATATATATATATATATAACAAAGCTAAATTATGCGCCTTCAAATATCATAAAATACCAATCATATAATCATACTGCATTTATTATAGGGAAATTGGCCTATAATAATCCCACCTAGACCTTATTGGCCATTAATAATCCCACCTCAGAATATTTCCCGCACCAGTCCCACCTTTCACCTATTTTTCCTACAATGGTCCCCCGTTAAAATCTCTTAACGGAGTTAAGTTTTTTTCTAAATTACAAACAGATTTTTTAGGGCTTTTGATTAGAACGACGATACGAGTCCATTGATGTAAAACTTGACTCGAACCGGTGCTCCAAACGATGAAAACGGCGCTTCGGTTCGGGTGTTTAAATTTCCAATTAACCAAAATCAAGTCACTTAGAGCACCATTTCGAAGTAAGTTTTACATCAATGGACTCGTATCGTCGTTCTGATCAAAAGCCCTAAAAAATTTGTTTGCAATTTGGAAAAAAGCTTAACTCCGTTAAGTTTTTTTAACGGGGGACCATTGTAGGAAAAATAGTTGAAAGGTGGGACTGGTGGGGGGAATATTCTGAGGTGGGATTATTAATGGCCAATAAGGTCTAGATGGGATTATTACAAGCCAATTCCCCTTTATTATAATGCTCTTAGTAGTAATCATAATTTTCTCATAAAAACGTTTACAGATTAATCTTTATTTTTATCTAACACCAACTACATGACTTTAAACACATTTTTTGTTCCACAAAAGACAAAACTAATATATGATAGAAAAACACCAAGAAATAATGTATACAATTCATACTAATAATCATGTAGAACCATATCAACCATTGATTTAGGCATGTTCCTATGTTAGAAAGGAAAAAAAAACACCTAATAATTCAATCTTATGAAATTGTACCAACATTAAAGTAGAACATATTTGATGATACGGTTTATATTCATCCAACTACATTCTTCAACATTTAGAACTTATCAAACTCTTAATGTAGTTTATCGAGATAAACTTAAAAAAACAAACCTTTTTTTTTTCATACAATCTATAGGTTACTAAAATAACCCCTAAGTTATTGGCGAATACTGAATCCCATCATTCTATTTTACAAAATCAAAGACTGAACCTCTTTCGTCATTATTCTCTATTCCAATTTTCTTACCTTGAAAAGAGATTTTATTTTATTAATATAAAATATATTTTGTATAATTTCCAAACTTGACTAATTCAAAAAACATCTTAAAAGTCAATAAAATTTATAGATACCTTTATAATATATTGTTATAATAAAGAGAAACTATTTAGTTTCACAAGATGTAACGTATGATTAAATATCATATTCTTTTGAATAAGCAAATATACAAAATAACTATTTCAATCTCTCTTTTCAATATACAAACTAACTGATCATTTATATAAAAATAATAAGGTTACCTATTCAATTCTAGAAAAGCTTTATAAATTGTATCATTAAGTTTTATTTTAGTTAAAACAATAATGTATGTATATAATATAATTAAAAAGATGTTAGCAGCTCCATTAATAATTTTTTCATAAACCAATCTTTTATATATAAAAAAACACCATAGTGATTGGCTTAATATTGTTGAGTTATTGAAATAAGTTAAGTTTTATTTCATATTCATCCCACCAAGTAGCCGCAATTTTAGATTAACAAACAGATTATTAAGCTATTATAATTTAATTCAAAGTCGTGCTCATATAGATTACATGTATGCTCTATATAAAACATAAGTGTTAGTCTTGTTACCTGAGTTGTGGAGCTTTTGATGGAGACTAAAGATAATACCAAGAACTCGCTTAGCTGGAACAGCTGCCTCACATCTAGGTCTTTTGGCATGCTAATTGTTGACTCTCATCTTGACATAGGTTAATCGTGACTTTAACCAATTATTAAAACCAATGATATTTCGAGCACTCTCGTACTGATAACGTGTTGTGAAACTAGCCTAATAGCCTAAGAGAAGAACAATAGGGAGAAATAGATCTAGTATTTTATTGAATGTGATGTGTTTACAATGAGATACAAAGAATCTATATGTAGGAGAGAAAACTTGGAGAACAAGCCTAATCTATTTTAGGCGTTGATAACCACAATAATAATACATTTATAACAATAATAATAGTTATTTTCTTTATTTTTTAACTTTAATCCTTTTTTTAATACCTAGGGTTGGGATAAGCTTGGTGTCAACCGGTATCGAACCAGTACTGGTATCGAAAATACCGGTACGGTCCTATTCGGTATCAGTACATGAAGGTAAAAACCGGCACTAATACAGAAAACGCCAAAAGTTGGTGCCGAATTGATATTGGAAATCTCTTGGTTCGGGAAATTCAGTGCTGTTACCCGGTACCATTTGCTCATCCCTGATCACGGTTACCGTACGAACAACGGTATCGTAAAACTTTTTTTTGTTGATTTTCTTCAACTTTTAATTTTTTTCTTTTTTTAGTTTCAGGGGTAGGAATGAGCTCGGTGCCAACCGATACAGAATCGGTACTAATACCGAAAATACCGGTTACGGTACCGGTATATGAAGGTAAAAAACGGTAGTGAACCGGTACCAGGAACGCCAAAAGTCGGTACCGAATTGGTTATGAAGATCTTTCGGTTCGGCAAATTTGGTACCGGTACCCAGAACAATTTGCTCATCTCTGACCACGGGTTTCATACTAACATCATCGTTACCATACAACTTTTTTGGTTGATTTTCTTTCGATTATCTTTTAGTGTTTTTGCACCCTTTTAATGGAACAACATTACTATATATTACTGTATATTAATAAACAAATTGAAATGAATAGTGATTTTAATATTATAATAATATATAGTTTTTTTAATAAATTTTTTATTTTAATATTATAATAATAGTTATTTTCTTTATTTTTTAACTTTAATCCTTTTTTTAATACCAGGGGTTGAGATAAGCTTGGTGTCAACCGGTATCGAACCAGTACTGGTATCGAAAATACCGGTACGGTCCTATTCGGTATCAGTACATGAAGGTAAAAACCGGCACTAATACAGAAAACGCTAAAAGTTGGTGCCGAATTGATATTGGAAATCTCTTGGTTCGGGAAATTCAGTGCTGCTACCCGGTACCATTTTCTCATCCCTGATCACGGTTACCGTACGAACAACGGTATCGTAAAACTTTTTTTTGTTGATTTTCTTCAACTTTTAATTTGTTCTTTTTTTAGTTTCAGGGGTAGAGATGAGCTTGGTGCCAACCGATACAGAATCGGTACTAATACCAAAAATACCGGTTACGGTTTTAGTTTCAGGGGTAGGGATGTGTAAAAATGGTATGTGTGATCGAACAATATTGAATAACACAATGATAAGCGACAAAAACAGTGATAAAACTTTATAGATTTACCCAAACAAAAAAAAAATACCCAAAACCCTCTTTGATCTCACAAAATATGAGATCTAAAAGTAGTACAAACAACAGATGATGATCAACTGATGTAAATCAGTTGATCTATACAAACCAAAATACAACAGATCTCACACGAGATCAAGCAGATCACAACCGATCAGCTTCAACAACTACAAACCCTAATCGTCTGATGAAAGAGAGAGAATAGAGACTTCGAGATAATCACAACGAACTCAACTGTTGACTCCTTTTATATTGAAAATATCTTAATTTTCAATATAAACCATCAAGTCCACACTTTAGCAGTTTAAACCCTCACATGTTACACCTTTAGTCCCTGATCATTATAAACTGCACATATTTCTCACAAAATCTGTTAGCATAATATAACAACTTTTATCTCATTTTTGGTTACATGTTGCAACATGAATTAACACGTTGCTTATTTATTTAACATGCCCCCATAATTCATGTGGCAAACATGTCATAAAGACCTAAACTTTCACAAAGAGTTTGATGTTGGTTTGCATTCAAACCCTTTGTGAAAATATCAGCTACCTGCATTTCTGTACTAACCTTTTCAGGCTCAACAACACCTGCAACAATTTTTTCTCTCAGGAAATGTAAATCCAATTCAAAATGTTTAGTTCTCTCATGAAACACAGGATTTTGAGAGATTGAAATAGCTGACTTACTATCACAGTACAGTTTGACAGGCAACTTACAAGTAATCTTTAATTCAGTTAAAACATTGATAATCCACATAATTTCACAGGTAGCTAAGCACATAGCTCGATACTCAGCTTCCGCAGTAGATCTAGAGACAACATTTTGTTTCTTGCTTTTCCAAGAAACAAGTGTTCCTCCCAAAAAATGTACCATACCCAGTGACTGACCTTCTAGTCTTAAGACATTTAGCCCAGTCAGAATCCACAAACCCAGTTATAACCATATCACAAGATTTTTTGACAGGAGATAATTTCAAATATCTCAATAACCTTAAAGCAATATCAAGATGGATTTGAGAAGGACTATGCATGTACTGACTTAAAAACTGAACAGCATAACTAATATCAGGCCTAGTTAAAGACAAATATATCAGTTTCCCTATCAATCTTTGAAACCCATTAACATTTTGTAAAGGTTTTTGATCATTTTTACACTTATTTGTAACCAAAAAACTTTGTTCAATTGGTGTTGCAACAGGCTTACAACCCAAATAACCAAACTCGTTTAACAATTCAAGACAATACTTTCGTTGAGACAAACAAATATAACCATCAGAATATAACACTTCAATTCCTAGAAAATATCTAAGCAAACCAAGATCTTTTATATGAAAATTTTCTCTCAAACTTCGTTTAACATTCTCTATTTCAGACTTATTATTACTAGTAATCACAATGTCATCAACATATACAAGTAAAACAATAAACATATTTTGTTTAGACAACACAAACAAAGAATAATCACAAATACTTTGAACAAAACCCATGGAAGTTAACACAGAAGTTAACTTTTCATTCCATTGTCTTGGAGCTTGCTTAAGTCCATATAGCGATTTTATCAATTTACACACCTTTTTATTATCTTTTGAACTATAGCCTTGAGGCTGTGTCATAAAAACATCTTTGGACAATGTACCATATAAAAAAGCATTGTTAACATCCATTTGATACAGTGGCCAGTTGTTATTAATAGCAAGCTTCAAAACAATTCTAACAGTGGTCATTTTGACAACTGGTGAAAAAGTTTCACCAAAATCGAGACCCTCTCTTTGATTAAACCCTTTTGTGACAACTCGAACTTTAGACTTGCTTTGTGTAACGATACGTGTTTACGAGAACATTATTAATTGAATGAATACTTGGTATGCTATGTTATGAATGTGCATTATGTGTGTATATATGTTATGAACGGCCCAAAACGCACAACACCCACTTGATTACACAACCCACTCGGTCCATGTAATGGACTCGAGATCACAAGACGGCCCAAGTGAGGTCTCGGCCCACCCTCACCTCACACGTATATGTACATACACACATCTTAGGGTTTTAGCTTTTCTCACTTTTGCAACCAAGAACACACACACACACCAAACGCCCTCTCTTAACTCGGAACCAAGGGCTGCCGAAGTGGTACACGCATCGAAGCTTATTGAATCCGGATCCCTTCTCTCCATCTCGGTTAGTTTGAGTTTATGTTTTCCTGTTTTGTTGTGATGTCGTGTATGGTTTGATCAATTGGTCCAAGTATGTGTTAAACCGATTAGAGTGGCATGATATTAAACTAGGGCCGGTTAGATTGTTGGCCGATTTGATGATGTTGTTTATGTTTGGTCCTCGGATTGATTGTATGAGGATTGCTAATCAAGTTTTGTATGAATGATAACCGGCTAGGTTGCATGATAGTTAAGGATTCGGTATAAGGCTTGTATGGTAATCCGATTGCATGTTGTTACTGTTCTTAATAATATGAAATTTGCTATGAACATGATCTGTTGTTAATATGAAACTGTGAATAAATTTCTGTGATTGATCTGAATTGTGAAACTGCCTAAGTTGTTTGCTAGAATCACGGGATGATTGTTACAGGAATTATGGAAATCAGTTACACACACGGTTGCGACTCAGATTGCGAGTCGAAACATTACAGTCTCGACTCGAGACCACAACAGCACAAGCCGGAACCATGGTTGCGAGTCCCGTTGCGACTCGTAACCAGACCGTGATGAACCGAGACCACCTGTTGCGACTCGTAACCACCGGTTGCGACTCGAGATCGCTGGTTGCGACTCGAGACCTCCTTTGCACGTACACTGTTTTGGGCCTACACTGTCACGGGCCCAACCTTATGACTGTTATGTTATTGGACTTGTTTACGTAGATGCTAATTGGACTGCTTATGATTGGGCCGACTACTTGGACTCGTTACTTGATATGAACTGCTGATACGTTTATGTGATTTGCCATGATCATACTTGATACCATACGTGATACAAACGTGCTACATACGAACCTAACTTGCATGAGTAACCATGATAGGACGTGGTTGATCCCTTACTTGTATACTTGAGCATTTTATTGTCTGCCGAGCAAACCCAGGTGAGTTCACACTCCTATTAAGGCATGGGATTCCCGGGTAGTGGGAATGGGATAAAGGTTACAATTGACTAAGAACGTACATATGCTTTTCCTAGACTATCACCTACCATGATCCTCGGATGTCAGGACGGTTCCGTAGGTTAGGATAACACCTACGTGGTCATATGCCAATTACTGCCTCGGATGTCAGGCACGCACGTAAAACCTACGTGTACGCATTACTTACTTCTATCCTCGGTACAAAGGATACGTACGTGAAACCCACGTACACCCCTGCGTCTCCTATCCTCGGTTGTGAAGGATACGTACGTAAAACCTACGTACACCCCATACGCGCTACTGTTCTCGGAAGAAGAACAGGGATGATACGAGTAGTTGATACGAATAGTCTAGTGGTCACATAACATGGGAAGCCCCCACCAGTATAACTTACTATCGGCCCAGTAGAGCCACCCATTACTTACTGTTACGCATTTACTTACTGTGAACTCGCTCAACTAGTTTGTTGATCATTCTGTTACATGCTTTGCAGATCGTTAGGTACATGGAGTTTGCACAAAGAGGAGCCGGTCGTTGTGGATAAGGATCGTACTACTTTGTTGGACACTTATGATATTTCAGTATTTTAACTTGGGATTACTACAATGCTTCCGCTACTTAAACAATGTTTGGTTTGGAAACATCAGTCATGTCATGATGAATTACATTAACTACTTTTATTATTAAATGCTATGTTTGATGTGATTGATGGCTTGATCCTGGTCAGTCACGCTCCCAAGCGGTGATACTCCGCAGGTGGATTTTGGGGGTGTGACAGATTGGTATCAGAGCCATTGGTTATAGAGAACTTGGTTTTAATATGGGAAAAAGTTTTCATTAAAACCGGACTATAACCAGAACAGTGCTCTCAACGATCCACAACGACGCTTCGCTCCACGTGCAAGACTCGACATTTTAGGTAATAAGGTTTATGTTTATTGCCTACTTGCTAGAATTACTTAGAACTTTGCTCGTGGTATGCTTAGACTACAATGCTCACTATTTGCTATTGCTTAAGAACCCTTACGTGCTTACGCTTTTCTGTCATCGCACTATTCGCGAACTTTTCTCACCTATTTCGCCTTTGACATGAAGATCAATGGCTGGAAGAATTAACATGACACAAGCCCAGTTAGAGGCTCTTGTTCAAGCCCAAGTTGCTGCGGCAGTTGCAGCAGCTCAAGCAGGTAGTATATCCTGCAGTATAGGCACACACTAGGATTCCTAGATCCTACATTCACTCTTGTATTTAACTTCGTCCTATTCGTACACAATAGGTCAACACGCGCAGCAGCCTGTCTGCACTTTCAAGAACTTTATGGACTGTCGTCCAAACTCTTTCAGCGGCACAGAAGGAGCGGTTGGACTCCTCCACTGGTTCGAGAAGCTAGAATCAGTATTCGAGATGTGCGAGTGCCCTGAGGCTCGCAAGGTCAAGTTCGCCACCGGCACTTTAGAAGGAATCGCGCTAACCTGGTGGAACGCGCAGGTGCAAATTCTTGGGTTGGCAGCTGCTAACGCCACCCCATGGAACGATTTTAAGGAACTCATCAAGCGTGAGTATTGCACGCGTGAAGATATTCACAAGCTAGAGGACGAGCTGTATAATCTGAAAATGGTTGGGTCGGAGATTGAAGCGTATACCAAGCGGTCAAACGAGCTGGCCGTGCTGTGTCCAACTATGGTAGACCCTCCATGCAAGCGCATCGAGATGTATCTCAAGGGGTTGGCACCAGAAATCCAGAGCCACGTTACCTCGGCTAACCTCGACAACATCCAGGAAATCCAGCGTCTCGCTCACCGTATCACCGATCAGGCAGTGGATCAGAATAAACTGCCTAAGCGCGTCAGCGCTACTGCTACAGTCACTCCTTCAGCTACTCCCGTTACCCTCAGTGACAACAAGAGGAAATGGGAGGGGGATTCAAGCAAAGCATCAGTTTCGGTTCAGTCTCAGAATCAGCAGCGAAAAACTGACAACTATCAAAGCCCTAACCAGCAGTCGTTAGGTAGCCACAGGCAGGGCGGATATCGCGGAAATCTTCCAAAGTGCAACAACTGCAACAGGCACCACAACGGCCAGTGCACTAGGGGTCGTTGTCAAAGATGCCTCAAGATGGGACATGAGGCCAAAGATTGTAGAAGCCTTCGTCCTGCGAACCAAAATCAGCAGCAGCCTCACGCTCAGCCTAACCAACAACAGGGCAACAAGGGATGCTACAATTGTGGTGCTGAAGGCCACTTCAAGAGACATTGCCCACAGCTCAACAGGAACCAGAACAACAACAACAACAATCAGGGCAATGGCAACAACAACAATGGGGGAAACAACAACGGCAACGAAGCTCGGGGGCGTGCTTTTGTGCTAGGTCGAGGCGACGCAGTGAACGATCCCAACGTTGTTATGGGTAAGTTTCTCCTCGACAATATTTACGTTACTGTCTTATTTGATTCGGGTGCGGATACAAGCTATATGTCTGTGAAAATGTGTCAACTGCTAAAACGTGCACCAACACTTTTACCCACCAAACATGTAGTAGAGTTAGCTAACGGTAAAAGTCTAGAAGCCACGCACGTAGTTCAGGGTTGTAATCTTATCCTAGCTGGTCAAGCTTTCTCTATCGATCTCATTCCCATAGTTTTGGGTAGCTTCGACGTCGTGATTGGGATGGACTGGTTATCCCAACACCAGGCAGAAATCTTATGCAGCGAGAAGGTTATTCGCATTCCTCGTTCGGGTCAGGAACCTCTCGAAGTTCAAGGCGACAAGAGTGGTGCGGTGGTTGGCATCATCTCATTCTTGAAGGCTCAGAAGTGCTTACGTAAAGGTCACACAGCCATTTTGGCTCTTGTTTCAGACGCATCAGTAAAGGAAAAGAAATTGGAGGATATACCAGTCGTACGTGACTTCCCTCAGGTGTTTCCTGAAGATTTACCTGGTTTACCGCCTCATCGTCAGGTCGAATTTCAGATCGAGCTCGCTCCAGGAGCAGCACCCATAGCTCGCGCACCATATCGCCTAGCTCCATCAGAATTGGAAGAATTGTCAAAGCAGCTACAAGAGCTCTTGGAAAAGGGCTTCATTCGTCCAAGCTCTTCACCTTGGGGAGCTCCAGTGCTTTTCGTGAAAAAGAAAGACGGTACGTTCAGGATGTGTATAGACTACAGGGAACTGAACAAGGTGACGGTGAAGAACCGTTATCCTCTTCCACGCATAGACGACTTATTCGACCAGTTGCAAGGGTCGTGTTACTATTCCAAGATCGACCTACGGTCAGGTTATCATCAACTGAGAGTCCGCGAGGAGGACGTCTCTAAGACAGCATTCAGAACTCGCTATGGTCACTACGAGTTCTTGGTTATGCCGTTCGGACTTACGAACGCACCTGCAGTATTCATGGATCTTATGAACAGGGTGTGCAAACCCTATCTCGACAAGTTCGTCATTGTTTTCATAGACGACATTCTGATCTACTCCAAGAGTCAGGAGGAACACGAGCGACACCTACGCCTTATCTTGGAACTCCTTCGGAAGGAACAGCTGTACGCCAAGCTTTCAAAATGCGACTTCTGGCTACGTGAAGTCCACTTCTTAGGCCATGTGGTAAACAAGGATGGGATTCACGTCGATCCATCCAAGGTAGATTCGATCAGAAACTGGCCTGCACCACGAACGCCAACGGAAATACGCCAATTCTTGGGTTTGGCAGGCTACTACAGATGGTTTATTAAAGACTTTTCAAAGATCGCGCAACCACTTACGCTACTGACACAGAAGGGTGTCACCTACCGTTGGGGCAACACGCAGGAAACTGCTTTTCAGTATCTAAAGGATAGGCTTTGCAGCGCACCTATTCTTTCATTGCCAGAGGGCACAGAAGACTTCGTAGTATATTGTGATGCATCCATCCAGGGTCTTGGATGTGTGTTGATGCAACGTGATAAAGTGATAGCCTACGCTTCTCGGCAACTCAAGGTTCACGAACGGAACTACACGACGCACGATCTAGAGCTGGGAGCTGTTGTTTTCGCGCTTAAGATATGGCGACACTACCTGTACGGTACCAGGTGCACGATTTACACCGATCACAGGAGTCTCGAGCATATCCTTAAGCAGAAGGATTTGAACATGCGTCAACGACGATGGGTCGAGTTACTTAACGACTACGAATGCGCCATCAAGTACCATACAGGCAAAGCCAATGTTGTGGCTGACGCTCTAAGTCGAAAGGACACCTTACCGAAGCGCGTGCGAGCGCTACAGCTTACGATTCAGTCTAACCTTCCAGCACAGATACGAAATGCTCAGGTAGAAGCATTGAAGCCCGAAAACGTCAAGGCTGAAGCCTTACGCGGCTCACGACAACAAATGGAACAAAAGGAAGACGGCGCCTACTATGTAACGGGGCGTATTTGGGTTCCACTTTATGGCGGTCTACGCGAACTTGTAATGGATGAAGCTCACAAGTCTCGCTATTCGGTACATCCAGGGTCAGATAAAATGTACCACGACATCAGCACTACTTATTGGTGGCCTAGCATGAAGGCCCACATCGCTACGTACGTTGGAAAATGTTTGACCTGTGCGAGAGTCAAGGTTGAATATCAGAAGCCAGCTGGCCTACTTCAACAGCCTAAGATACCTCAATGGAAATGGGAAGAAATTTCCATGGATTTTGTTACAGGCCTACCTAGATCCTAGCGTGGGAATGATACCATATGGGTGATCGTGGATCGACTCACCAAGTCTGCACACTTCTTACCTATAAAGGAAACGGATAAGTTCTCCACTCTCGCAGACGTCTATCTTAAAGAAGTTGTTTCGAGGCACGGGGTGCCCACATCCATCATTTCGGATCGCGATGCACGATTCACGTCAGAACTATGGCAAGCGATGCACAAGTCTTTCGGCTCACGACTAGACATGAGCACAGCATATCACCCTCAGACGGATGGGCAGTCTGAGCGTACGATCCAAACTCTCGAAGACATGCTTCGGGCATGCGTTATCGATTTCGGCAACGGCTGGGAAAAGCATCTCCCTTTGGTGGAGTTTTCGTACAATAACAGTTACCATACCAGCATTCAAGCCGCTCCATTCGAGGCATTGTACGGACGTAAATGCCGGTCACCTCTCTGTTGGGCAGAGGTGGGGGATAGTCAGATTACGGGTCCAGAGATTGTAGTGGACGCCACAGAAAAGATAGCACAGATACGACAACGCATGGCGGCAGCACGCGACCGTCAGAAAGCCTACGCGGACAAGCGTAGAAAGCCTTTGGAATTTGAGGTCGGAGACCGGGTTTTATTGAAAGTTTCACCCTGGAAGGGTGTAGTACGTTTTGGCAAAAGGGGCAAACTGAATCCGCGGTACGTCGGACCATTCGAAATCTTAGAAAAGATTGGCAAGGTAGCCTACAAGTTGAACCTACCAGCTGAACTCGGAGCAGTTCACAATGTCTTTCATGTATCGAACTTAAAGAAGTGCTTATCAGATGAAACCCTCATCATTCCTTTTAAGGAACTCACTATCGACGAGCGGTTGCAGTTCGTCGAGGAACCAGTTGAAATCACGGACCGGATGTGAAGGTCCTCAAAAAACAAGAGAATCCCTCTTGTTCGAGTTCGTTGGAACTCCAAACGTGGCCCAGAGTACACCTGGGAACGCGAAGACAGGATGACAGAAAAGTACCCCCAGTTATTCGAAACCAATGCTACCACTACTGAGGCTGAAGCTACTACTTCGGAATTTCGGGACGAAATTCCAGATCAACGGGGGGAGGATGTGACACCCCAGGAAAACCAGTGAACGCTATAACTTACCTAGCTTCCTCAGTGAGTGCATACCAAATTTCGGGACGAAATTTCCAATTAGTTGGGGATAATGTGACAACTCGAACTTTAGACTTGCTTTGTGTAACGATACGTGTTTACGAGAACATTATTAATTGAATGAATACTTGGTATGCTATGTTATGAATGTGCATTATGTGTGTATATATGTTATGAACGGCCCAAAACGCACAACACCCACTTGATTACACAACCCACTCGGTCCATGTAATGGACTCGAGATCACAAGACGGCCCAAGTGAGGTCTCGGCCCACCCTCACCTCACACGTATATGTACATACACACATCTTAGGGTTTTAGCTTTTCTCACTTTTGCAACCAAGAACACACACACACACCAAACGCCCTCTCTTAACTCGGAACCAAGGGCTGCCGAAGTGGTACACGCATCGAAGCTTATTGAATCCGGATCCCTTCTCTCCATCTCGGTTAGTTTGAGTTTATGTTTTCCTGTTTTGTTGTGATGTCGTGTATGGTTTGATCAATTGGTCCAAGTATGTGTTAAACCGATTAGAGTGGCATGATATTAAACTAGGGCCGGTTAGATTGTTGGCCGATTTGATGATGTTGTTTATGTTTGGTCCTCGGATTGATTGTATGAGGATTGCTAATCAAGTTTTGTATGAATGATAACCGGCTAGGTTGCATGATAGTTAAGGATTCGGTATAAGGCTTGTATGGTAATCCGATTGCATGTTGTTACTGTTCTTAATAATATGAAATTTGCTATGAACATGATCTGTTGTTAATATGAAACTGTGAATAAATTTCTGTGATTGATCTGAATTGTGAAACTGCCTAAGTTGTTTGCTAGAATCACGGGATGATTGTTACAGGAATTATGGAAATCAGTTACACACACGGTTGCGACTCAGATTGCGAGTCGAAACATTACAGTCTCGACTCGAGACCACAACAGCACAAGCCGGAACCATGGTTGCGAGTCCCGTTGCGACTCGTAACCAGACCGTGATGAACCGAGACCACCTGTTGCGACTCGTAACCACCGGTTGCGACTCGAGATCGCTGGTTGCGACTCGAGACCTCCTTTGCACGTACACTGTTTTGGGCCTACACTGTCACGGGCCCAACCTTATGACTGTTATGTTATTGGACTTGTTTACGTAGATGCTAATTGGACTGCTTATGATTGGGCCGACTACTTGGACTCGTTACTTGATATGAACTGCTGATACGTTTATGTGATTTGCCATGATCATACTTGATACCATACGTGATACAAACGTGCTACATACGAACCTAACTTGCATGAGTAACCATGATAGGACGTGGTTGATCCCTTACTTGTATACTTGAGCATTTTATTGTCTGCCGAGCAAACCCAGGTGAGTTCACACTCCTATTAAGGCATGGGATTCCCGGGTAGTGGGAATGGGATAAAGGTTACAATTGACTAAGAACGTACATATGCTTTTCCTAGACTATCACCTACCATGATCCTCGGATGTCAGGACGGTTCCGTAGGTTAGGATAACACCTACGTGGTCATATGCCAATTACTGCCTCGGATGTCAGGCACGCACGTAAAACCTACGTGTACGCATTACTTACTTCTATCCTCGGTACAAAGGATACGTACGTGAAACCCACGTACACCCCCGCGTCTCCTATCCTCGGTTGTGAAGGATACGTACGTAAAACCTACGTACACCCCATACGCGCTACTGTTCTCGGAAGAAGAACAGGGATGATACGAGTAGTTGATACGAATAGTCTAGTGGTCACATAACATGGGAAGCCCCCACCAGTATAACTTACTATCGGCCCAGTAGAGCCACCCATTACTTACTGTTACGCATTTACTTACTGTGAACTCGCTCAACTAGTTTGTTGATCATTCTGTTACATGCCTTGCAGATCGTTAGGTACATGGAGCTTGCACAAAGAGGAGCCGGTCGTTGTGGATAAGGATCGTACTACTTTGTTGGACACTTATGATATTTCAGTATTTTAACTTGGGATTACTACAATGCTTCCGCTACTTAAACAATGTTTGGTTTGGAAACATCAGTCATGTCATGATGAATTACATTAACTACTTTTATTATTAAATGCTATGTTTGATGTGATTGATGGCTTGATCCTGGTCAGTCACGCTCCTAAGCGGTGATACTCCGCAGGTGGATTTTGGGGGTGTGACACCTTTGGCTACCAACCTAGCTTTATATCTTTCAACTTCCCCATTAGCCTTATATTTAACCTTATAGACCCATTTACAACCTATTGTTTTTCTATCTTTAGGAAGATCAACTAACACCCAAGTATTATTTCTATACAAAGCTTCCATTTCACTATTCATAGTATCAATCCACTTATCATCTTTAGCAGCTTCATTATAACAAGTAGGTTCTAAGATTCTATTTAACGAAGCAACAAAACACATATTTTCATAAGACAAATTTGCATAATTAACAACCTTTTCAACACCATATTTAACTTTACCCTCTATAACAAAATCACCAAATTTTTTAGGCAAAACAGTATTTCTAGAAGATTTTCTAACACTAGTATTACCCTCAGATTGGTTGGTCTCAACATTTGACCCTATAGTTTCCTCTGCCCTCTCATTTGTATCCTGTCCACTACTGCCCTCCTGTTCAGTTTGTTGAGTCACCTCAGCACCTGATACAGGGGCTGATGTAGAGGGAGACAATGGTTGCTGATCATCACTAATAGGATCTTGAGCACCATTTGTACCCTCTTCATCATCGGGTATGTTAGAAACTTCAGACACAACATTGTCAAAAAAATTAATATGATTCAGTTGGTTATCTATAATAGGCTCTTGATTATAAAAACTTTTTATTTTAAAAGGATATACATTTTCATAGAACTTAACATCTCTTGAAAAAAACATTTTTTTATTATCCAAACTCCACAATTTATATCCCTTTTTAAAACTAGAATAACCAAGAAGCACACATTTTTCAGCATTATATGAAAATTTATCTGAATCATGCAATATAGTACTAAAACATAAGCATCCAAAGTTTCTAAGATGAGATAATGAGGGTCTAAAATTAAACATCATTTCAAAAGGATTCCTACCATTTAACACATAAGATGGCAACCTGTTAATAAGATAAACAACAGTCAATACACAATTAGACCAAAACCTTAAAGGTAGTCCACCCTGAAACATCAAAGCTCTAGCAGTATTTAACAAATGTCTGTGTTTCCTCTCCACCACTCCATTCTGTTGTGGTGTATAGGAACAAGTTGTTTGGTGTAAAATACTTTTGGTTTTGAAAAAACTATCCATTTGACTATTAACAAATTCTGTCCCATTATCACTTCGAATTATTTTAACTTTCTTTTTAAACTGAGTTAACACAAGTTCATAAAAAATCTTTAGATTTTCAAACACTTCAGTTTTATTAGTTAAAAAATAACACCATACAGCTCTAGAAAAATCATCAACTATAGTTAAAAAATATTTATAACCATCATAGCTTGTTACTTTATAAGGACCCCATACATCTAAGTGTATAAGATCACCTACTGACTTTGACTTGTGTTCACTCAAAGGAAAAGGAACCCTAACTTGTTTAGCTCTATGACATATATCACATGGACCATGTTCACTTGATTGAATTTTAAGACTATGTTTTAATACTGCTAACACCTGATCTGAAGGGTGTCCTAATCTACTATGCCAAGTAAAAGACTGAACAGAACTATTAAAACAAGCATTAATCAAATTACCAGAATTGCCTACAAAATACATACCACAATCCTGACTACCACTCATCAGGATTCTCTTTGAACTGGAATCCTGTAACAAACAATTTGTTTCATTAAACACAATAGTCACATGATTATCCTTAGACAATCTATACACAGATAACAAATTCACATTATACCCAGGAACATAAAAGACATCTTTCAATATTATCTCATTGGTTAATTTTAGATCACCAATCTTTAAAACCTTAACATTGGTTCCATTAGGATGACTAACAGTAATGTTAAACTCAGATACATCAACAATATTTATTAAGTCTTTGTCAGTTCTAACCATATATTGACTAGCCCCAGAGTCAACTATCCACCCATTCATATTAAAACCAACTGAAGTAGAACAACTAACAAAGTTGGAAACGTTAAAAATCTCACCTCCTACATTCTGATTCTGAGAATCTGAAGCATTTTTTTCTCGAACTAAATTCAACAATTTTGCAATCTGCTCAGAGGTAAAAGGAAACCCAGAACTCCCCATAGACGAAGAAGCATTATTAACAGTATTAGTTTTATTACTATTAGTCACATTAACTTTACCAGATTGATTGGTATTATTAAAAAAAAAAAAAACTAAAAGCAGAATGAAACAATCTTACAGAGGGTGCAATAAACTCCAAAGCGGATCAGAACTACAGCCTTCACTTAGGGCTATAGTTACAGATCAGAAGACAAGAGAACAAGTATAACCGGTTAGTTTGCTCTATATCCTTCTAGGGTTACAGAGACCAACGCGGGTCTTCAAGTACACCAAATATCTTCGATTCACAACAAACCCTAGGTTAGGGTTTCCAAATCTTCAAATCTATGTCGAATCACAAAGTAAGAGTTTATGAGACAAGAAACCTTCAAAAATAACCCAAGATCAGTCAACAATCAGAGATAACCAAAAATACAGCGGAAAAAAAAAACGAAAACCAAGAGCTTGAAAAGCTCTGATACCATGTAAAAATGGTATGTGTGATCGAACAATACTGAATAACACAATGATAAGCGACAAAAACAGTGATAAAACTTTATAGATTTACCCAAACCTACCCAAAACCCTCTTTGATCTCACAAAATATGAGATCTAAAACCAGTACAAACAACAGATGATCAACTGATGTAAATCAGTTGATCTATACAAACCAAAATACAACAGATCTCACACGAGATCAAGCAGATCACAACCGATCAGCTTCAACAACTACAAACCCTAATCGTCTGATGAAAGAGAGAGAATAGAGACTTCGAGATAATCACAATGAACTCAACTGTTGACTCCTTTTATATTGAAAATATCTTAATTGTCAATATAAACCTTCAAGTCCACACTTTAGCAGTTTAAACCCTCACATGTTACACCTTTAGTTCCTGATCATTATAAATTGCACATATTTCTCACAAAATCTGTTAGCATAATATAACAACTTTTATCTCATTTTTGGTTACATGTTGCAACATGAATTAACACGTTGCTTATTTATTTAACAGGATGAGCTCGTTGCCAACCGATACAGAATCGGTACTAATACCGAAAATACCGGTTACGGTACCGGTATATGAAGGTAAAAAACAGTAGTGAACCGATACCAGGAACGCCAAAAGTCGGTACCGAATTGGTACTTAAGATCTTTCTGTTCGGCAAATTTGGTACCGGTACCCAGAACAATTTGCTCATCTCTGACCACGGGTTTCATACTAACACCATCGTTACCATACAACTTTTTTGGTTGATTTTCTTTCGGTTATCTTTTAGTGTTTTTTTCTACATTTTCTTTTTATTCTTGTCAGCAGTTACGTTTGCAACACGCTCAAAGTGATTTTAAAACACATGTAAACATAGACTAAATAACAAAAGAAATTCGCCGCAACGCGGCGAACTTATTTTAACCTAGTTATGTATAACATTACAAGCCGAAATTTTGTTTTCTTCAAGGAAAATTTCTCTACCTATCTTGAGTAAATTATAATGTGAATTGTTTTCGGCATCAAAAACCAAATAAACCAAAACAATAAAAATGCTAAAATAATGTGTAAAAGTATAACCCCATGCATGAAACATGTGGTACCTTGATCAAGTCAACTCTCTATGACACAATTTTTTTCTTCTTCCTTCCCAACATATCCTTTGAAGCTCTAACTAGCAGCTAGTAGCGCTGTGAACGAACCGAACAAACACGAACAAGACCTTGTTTGTGTTCGTTTGTTAAGAAATATAGGTGTTCAAGAACGTTTCATGAACACTAATCGAACGAGATTTAATGTTCGTGTCTGTTTGTTAAGAAAATGAATGTGTTCGTGTCGTTTGTGTTTGTTTGTTAATTTTAGGCAATGAACGAAAACAGACGTTGATAAACACAAACTAATGTTCATGAACACTAATGGAAACAAATGAACACAAACAAGCATTCATAAACATAATATATAATACAATAACACGTATTAAATATTTTAATTGTCAGAATTTTGAAGTATTTAAATAAAATACAAAAACTAAAAACACTAATGAACTATTGAACATAAACAAACACGTTATCGAATGTTCACGAATATAAATGAACGAACGCAGACTCTGTTCATGTTTGTTCATTTAACCAAGCGAACGAAATTCCTTGTTTTTGTTTGTTTGTTTAATAAACAAATGAACACAAACGAACTTCCCGCCAAACAGTTCACGAACTGTTCGGCCAACGTTTGGTTCGTTTACAGCTAGTAATGATTCCGAAGAACAAAAATTATATGGTAACGAATAATTAAAAAATAATAAATTAAAACCCAAGTAGGCTTTCTAAACAAATTACATGGCAAATAAGTAACAGAATGCACCTTTCCAAAGCCGAAAAGATTTCGGGCTGATTTGTGATCCAGTTATTGTCTTCCCATTCGCAAAGTAGATACGGTTATCTGGATGATTTGTGTTGCAACCAGCGTGGCACTAATCACCTTAAAATGTCAAAAATGTGTTTGTGAGGTGAGCCAAAATGGTTTAAGAAATGACTTACATACGTAACACCTTATGCCAGGGCAGGCCCAACAGTGTATTGACCCAAGGCTAACGCTTAGGGCCTCCATTGGACAAGTAATTTTTATATAGTGTGTATAACAGTATTAATTTGATTGCATTGGCATATACGATTGATCTAGTTTACTGGTAATTAGTTTGTTTTTCTAGGTAGATAGTTGAGTTTGAGTCTCGGTGATATAACTTTCAACGTTTTTGTTTTTGTTTTTGTTTTTGTTTTTGTTTTTTTGTTTTGTTTTTTTGTTTTTTTAACTAGAGAGGCCCCTCCTAGGACCTAGGCCTAAAATATGGTTTCATTTGTAGATATTGTTCTGGTTTGGGACTAATTTCTAAGGTTAATGGTTTTAGTTCATGTTGATGGGGCTTTTTCTGGATTAATTTTTATTTCATAATTTGCGTTCATCTTTTAAACATAGTGATTATTTATAAGTATTGGAGGTGGAACCTAATGTTCGAGTAGCTCCACAAAATACGAACTCAATCAGGTATTTCTTTTCATCTGTTTTTATTTGTTAAAATTGTTTGGTTTAGTTGCCATCATCAATTCAATAGTTGTGTTCTGTTTTTTCGGTTTATAAAAAATTTGGGGTGAAGTTCATTATCTTTATTTGTCTTTAAATAGTCGTTAGTCACAACCAATAATTCAAAATGGAAATTGGTTCACTTAGAAACAAGACTAATTGCATCATTTTAATGACCCAATTTAACAAATCGGTATTTTTGCCCCACTAACAAGGAGTCTCAAATCCATTTTTAGTAATCTGTTTTTGACTTACTAAGATATCAATCTAATAAGATAAGTTAATATTATGCTTGTGAGTAGAATAATATTTTTCTTTAGAGGGCCTCAATTTTAAAAATCGTTTAGGGCCTTCAAAATCTTGGGCCGAGACTGCGTTATGCCACAAACTCACCTTAGAAAAGGTACATGAATTGACAGCCATAGAGATCAGGGGCGGACCCAAGTTATGGGGTGGGTGGGCGGCCGCACCCCTTGAAAAAAAAAATTTAGTGGTGTTTTTCGCGAAAAATCCAGACCGCACCCCTTGGAAATTTTTTGTCCGCACCCCTTAGAAAAAAATGTTAGGAATTTATGTAAAAAAAATTGTGAACACAGATTGAAACCCGATCAAATTATGTAAACAAGTTAACCTACTAACCTCTTTAATAAAATTTAAATTCAATCTATCAAGCCCAATAACTTAATACCCATTCAAGCCCAACCCAACTACTAGTTTTGTTAAACAAACCAGTCCACATAATAAAAAAAAACCCAAATCGTTGGCACTTGCCAGCGACTCCCGCCCTCCCTTTGCCTCACTTCAGCGCCGAGCGACAGCATAATTCCGGCCGGCGACTGCAAAATTTCGGCTGCAAACTGGTTAATTCAGGCCGCCCCTGACAGGTACATGTTTTTTTACTAGGGCTTATAATAATTACTAGGGCTTGAAATTCAAAATTTTGGTTGGCAAACATGTTTGTTGATTATATGATTGTTGGTTGACAAATAATAATTAGTAGGGCTTGAAATTCAAAAATTTAAATTGAAAATTAAGGAACATGGGCTATGGTTGAACACTTGAAGATCCTTGTTTATTTTGTATGTGATAGGATTAGGAATGAACAATGAGTAGGGAAGTTATGCCCGATTTCTCAAGAGGAAAGGGGTTGAACCACTTTTTTTTGCCGGATTATTCTAATTAAAGACCAAAGTATGTTATACATAAGTTTTTTTGTTCTTTTATTGAATGATTAAGAGAAATAAAAGTAGGAATGATTTGAACTTTGATGTTTTTTTGTTTGTTAATGTGATAGGAAGTTTGGAACTAGGGTTTGATTGTTTGAGAATTGAAATGGACCCGACCCGATCTGATTCGACCCGCTATGAAACTTTGTTTGTTTGTTTTTACTTGTTTTACATGACCCGACCCGATCCGACACGCTATGAACCGATTTTTTTATATAGTTAGGGGTTTAAAATCTTTAAAAAATTTCCGTACCCCCAAGAAAAAAATCCTGGGTCCGCCACTGATAGAGATAGGCTGCAACCCTTGATGACACCAAGGAGCTCCTTCTAACATTCAAATGAATCCGTAGACAAGCAAAACTATTGGAAAATTGTCCAAAAAAAAAAAAAACAATAGACTTTCGCTGAGCCCGTCAAAAAGTCCATGGACTTCATTAAATCCCTTAACTTTAAAACTTAACAATACGGTCCATGGACTTTATTTTCTCTTAAAAACCATATTATAAGGTCTTTGTCATGTGTAGAGATGGGCATAATCGGGTATTCTTAAAACCCGAAACCGGTTCCAACCCGGAACCGGGTATGGATACAAGTGAGTGGAACCGGGTTCTCAGTGGAACCGGGTCCGGGTACAACCCGGGTACACATCAATTTTTTTAGAACCGGTGTAACCGGTTTCGGGTACAATGGAACCGGGTCCGGGTACTGTGTAGAACCGGTTACGGGTACTATTTGGAACCGGTTACAGTGAGTATTTCAATAAAGCTGATGGTTACTGTTCAGAACCGGTTCCACTGAAAAAGCTGTTTTTTTTTTTAAATTTTTGTACCGTTATAACCGGTTTTCAAATATAAAAATCGATTTAGGTGCATACATTTCAATTTGCATCCAATCCATCCATCTTCTTTCTTTTGTAAACACATTCAAAGAACAATATGGCATCGGAAGAAGAAGTTGTTTTGATTTTAGAAACCAAGCGTAACCCCGCAATTTGGAAATATTTTGATTTGTGTTTGATGTCGGATAACCATGAGATGGCTCGGTGCAAGAATTGTGGGAAGTTCATGAAGGCGGCAACAAACTCCACCCTCAAGAAGCATACTGACAAACATTGCCCGGTGACAAAGGCAAAAAAGGAAGAAAAGGGCGAAGGATCCGGTTCTTCTAATGTGTAGTTTGGTGGATCCGTTTGTTTACTTATGTTTGATGTGTTTTGTTTTATGTGTGATGTTTGTTCAACTTTGTTGGTTTAACTTTATCAATGTAACCGTTTCGTTTGTGAAATAAAAGTTCGTTTGTGAAAAAAAAATTCGCATATATAATCGTTTAAGTAGTACAAAATCGGTTCCTTCGGGACTCAAAATCGGTTCGCATTTGTTTTGTAACATAATCGGTTCCTCGGGACTGATCAGAATTGGTTCCTCAAATTTATTTTTTTGCTCGTTTGCTTGAGGACGGTGCGACACTTTCACTTCCGCTACGCTTTGGTGCGGGCACTTCGGTACAATCGTCTTCGGAATCATTGGTCTCTACCTCGTCTTCCTCTTCATCCTCTTCTTCAATAATCTTGTGCTCCAACTCCACCTCGTCTTCGAGACTCGACTTATGTTGAACACGATCAACGCCGTCCAAATGATCTTTTAGGCAAATTGCCATCTCTAGCGACTCCGGGGTTAATCTTGTTCTTCTAATCGACAATACCCTACCATTAAGAGAAAAAACACTTTCCGAAGCTACCGTGGAAGCTTGGACCGTTAGTAAATCACGAGCCATGGTGGCTAGAATCGGGAATTCCGATTCTTTAGACTTCCACCATGCCAAAATGTCAAAATTATTATACTCCTCGACCATCATAGTAAGTGCATCATCCCTTAGTTTATATTGGCCGAGTTCACTAGATGGTTCGTTACCCCTTTGTTGTTTCGCCGTTTCATCTCTAACGACGTTCAACATGGTTATGATGGGGTCGGCAATTGTTTCATCGTTAGAGGCCGATGATGAAGCCCCATTAAAAATGGTATGATTTTTTCCCCGTACTTTTTTTAAATAATGATTATAAAGTTTATTCAAAGATTCATCGAAAACTTTTTTAGTTTTGGCTTTCAATGTTGGATTCTCCTCGTGCATATCCAACTTGTCGTAAATTTCATCAACTAACGCGTTAACACCCGCTACGTTTAAAATTGGGTTTAAAGCGGCGGCACATAAAAATACGGGTGGTAAATCCAAAAAATATTTTTTAAATTTATTGATCATTGGTGTCAACATGTTCCTCAACATGTCACTTGAGTTTTCAAACTTTTTAAAATTAGTTGTTATCAAATACAATTCGGAAATAACTCGAGAACTAGTGGGATAATAAACACCGGAAATTAAAGTTGTTGATTTTTTGAAAACTTTTAAAAAATCCCTTAGTGTTTGAATGTTATTCCAAGCCGTGTCGGGAAAAGGGTCGACTTGGTAGTCATCACTTAAAGTTGTATGAAATGCTTTTAAAGTTCCCATTTGTTTTAAAGCCATTTCAAACATATGACAAGTTGAATTCTAACGAGTTGGGATATCCCAATTAGGACCAATTAATTTTTGGTTAACTTCTTTGCAAAGGTTTTTATAATCTTGATATCTTTCTTTACCACTTTTAAAAACATCTTGAAGCATAGTTCTAAAAGCTATAATAAAATCCGCTACAAATTTATTTTTTAAACCGTCTTGCACAACTAAATTAATAATATGAGCAACACATCTTGTGTGGAAAAAAACACCATCACAAATTGGTTTGTACTTCAACTTTAGTTTTTGGATCGCATTTGAGTTGTTTGAGGCGTTATCGAAAGATATTGAAAATATTTTATCCTCTAAACAATATTTTATAATTGTGGCATTCATAATTTTATAAATATTTTCTCCCGTATGAGGAGAAGGAAACTCTTCAAATGCGATCGTACGCTTCATCATTTGCCATGTATTGGGATCAACCCAATGAGCGGTGACACAAATGTATGATTCGGGTAAACCGTGTGGAGCCGACCACACATCACTAGTTAAATTTACACAAGTCTTTAAATTTTGAAAAAATGCAATTAAATCTTTTCTTGCATTTTCCCATATATTTAAACAATGACGTTTTAAAGTTCGACGACTTACATGTTTGTAGCTAGGTTGAAGCATCTCCCTAATTAGCTTAGTGAGATCGGGGTCGTCAAAGTGTCCAAAAGGCAACGCTTTTTTGATGACCAACTTCGCCATCCTATCACGAGTTATCTTTTGTTCGTAGCGGAAAATCTTACCATCTTTTGAAAGTTGAACTTGACCGGGTGTCAAATCTTTTAGAGCTTTGCAATACTTTTTCGCATGCTTCGCTAAAGTGGAATTAGAGTCCTTGCTTAACAAGGAGCCACAATGCTTGCATTGAGCCTTTTGCGAACCATCGCTCATCTCGACTAAATCCCAATTGCACCAAACATCCATATTGCGGCTATGCGATAATGTTCCCACCACAAATGGAGCATTTGAACCTTGTGGAACATTATTGACGGATGGGGAGTTTGTGCTTTTAGAGTTCTTGAAATCCATTAAAAATATGTAAAGAAGGAGAAGAAATAGATAGAAGAAGATATGTGAATAAAAAATGAGAAAAATGGGCTATATATACTGTAACCGGTTCCAACGGTAATATAGGAACTGGTTCCAACTGTAATATTTTGCATTTAATGTGTTTTAGATACTCAAGATTCGGTTCCAACGGTCATATTCATATAGGATTCGGTTCCAACGGTAATATACCGGGTATAGATAGGAACCGGGTACATACAGGAACCGGGTACGGGTAGGAACCGGGTACAGATAGGAACCGGGTACGGTTGGTTTTTTTTACAGAATATGAGAACCGGGTAATACCCGTCGGGTTTTTTTTACCTGGAACCGGTTCCTCTGAGCATCGGGTAGGAACCGGAACCGGGTCCGGGTCGAGTCCACTGAAATCGGGTAGGAACCGGTTTTTATGCCCATCTCTAGTCAGGTGTGACTAAATTCTTCAACCTTTTAACATTATACAAAAGTTCTTTTTGCATGATTAAAATCCTTAAAAACTTTTTAAAGTTATACAAAAATTCATCATTTTACACAAATAAATTCTCAAGCTCTATGAGAAGGACCTTTCATTGGCAGAGGTGATTTGTAAACTACAACTTTTGATGTGTACATTGCTAAAAGTTTGTTGTGAAAGATTTACCCTTAGATTACATGTGCCTTTATTTTGTTTTTTTCCTAGATTAGGAAGAGTAAAATAGTGAATTTTTTTTTGTTTCTTTTTCTTCAATATAGATTCTCCATGGGAAATTACGTGTACATAGGGTCCGGCTCAACTCTTTTAGAGTCTGAATCAAATTCAAAAATTGAGGTCTTTTTGTAAAAAAATAATAACCTTAAGTCAGTTGGCTAACAGTAGGGGTGTGCAAAAAAATCCGAAACCGAAACCGAATCCGAAATTCCGAATCCGAATTATCCGAATTTTCGGATATCCGAAAATTCGGATATCCGAATTTCGGATATCCAAAAATTCGGATTCGGATTCGGATACCAGTTTTGAAAACTTTTGGATAGTTCGGATATCCGATCCGAAATGTTAAATTTTGTTATTTTTTAATTATTAATTTTATTTAAATATATATATATATATCATGTAGAGAAACCCTAGTCCCCTAACTTCATCTGTTCACTGCCTCCCTCAACATCAGACTTCTAACTTTCTTCTCTGAATCAATCTTTCAAGCCATATCCGTTGAAATCAGACTTCCGACCACATAAGAATCACAACAGAGGTAAGAATGAAGCCGAAACCAATAGATCTGAGCTCAGTTTCAAAGAAGACGATAAAAAATACGCCATCATATGTGCGGTACTAAACGACCGTCGCCGCCGGTGACATCATCCTAGTCGGCCTCCGTGATTACCAGGTTGATAAAGCTGATTCGCCGGTGAACTCGATGCGGAGGATGACAACGACGGTGATGAATACATTGATAAAATCAGGTGTTTGTGATTGATGTGTTAATTTTTTCATTCATTTCGTATGTGTCTGTTTGGATAAAGAACGGATATGTGCAGGTGTTTAATTTAATCAATAAGTTTGTTTTGGATTTAGTTGTGAATCATTCTCTATTTGAATATTTTTTTGCTATTAAGAATCTGAAACATATAGATGTTTATATGCAAGCTTATCATTTATAAATACATGTAATTTGTTCTTTTTAGTTGACAATTTGCTGGATTGAAAAGATATATTGTGTTTGATTTTTATTTTGGCACAATTGTTTTTAGAATTTCGGATATCCGTTTCATTATCCGAACAGATATCCGAAATTTCAGATATCCGAACTTCGGATATCCGAAATTTTGAATATGGATTCGGATAGTGAAATTTAGCTATCCGAAATTTCGGATATCCGAAGTTCGGATATCCGAATTTCCGGATATCCGGTTTTGAACACTCCTAGCTAGCAGAAAGTGTGGCGCATAGAATTTTATTATTATTTAGGAATGCATGTGATATAACCTATTTAGATTATTGCATATAATTAAAGAATTGATTTATTATTGGAGGCCATTTGGAAAGTGTGGCCTAAAGCCATAGTCTTATTTGGATTACCCTTTAGCCGGGCCTGTGCATACGGCACTAATAATCGCACCACTGGTTGAATAGTAATTATGTATTTAATTATTGTTTGAATTATCTTAATATTAGATTTGATAAGTGTCTAATTGTTTAAAGGTAAGTATGAGTAAGTGTCAATACACTGGTATCTCAAACAATCGAACACAGAACCCAAATCAAAGATTAACCCAAGAACAAAGTTGGAACAAGACTGTTTGAAACAAGATACAAGATCAAACCTCTCAAACTAAACACTCTCACTCATAGAGAGATTATCAAAGTGATAATCTCTAATGAACTACAACCAGATCTATGTTATACGCTTTGATAAACAACGAATCAAAGCTTTTACAGTACAAACCCTAATTCACTTAGAGAGAGAAAGAAGGTTCTAGAGACGTGTATCGAAAAAGTGACTGAATGAATGACCAAATATCTGCTCCTTTTTTATATCTAGTACTGGGTTGTTATAACAGCCCAACAACTTGTATTAAACACTCTTCCATATGTTCGTGTTACCAGCCCATGTAACTGCTACAAGCCCAATTATCTACTAGCCCATGAAAGACCTCAATCTAGAAACACCTCAGCCCAACATGTTACAAAAAAAAATATAAAACATTATTATAACACAGGTACAAGAAATATAAGATATTAAATTGTAAAGTTAATAAAAATATAACCTTTTGTATTTTTAACACCCCACCTCAATTTAATATCCAAATCAGAGATCGTTGCAAGCTTCTTTTTCACGTCTGGTACCTAGATGATGGGACCCTTATTGGAGATGCTACTCAGGTTGCCAAGGCTTTAGACTGGCCCCTCCTTTGGGACCCTCAGAGCGAACTCCTCCTGCTCCGTTCGTGCATGGGGGGTTGCTAACTGCTGTTTGGGCTAAGGACGTGTCAGCCTTCTTATGTCGGGGAAGCCGTCTCTGTTTTTGACAAGGGGCTTCGGAATGCGATCGAGGACATTGTTGTTTGTGGGGGTGCCTTTTTCGGGGACCTACAATGGAGGTTAGCTTCCCTCCCGACCCGTTTTGGGGGGTTTGGGATTTGCTCAGCTGAGGATACCTCTTCCTACGCTTTTGTGGATTCGATTGGTGGTGGGTTGTTGGACTCTGATTATAGGGGTGCGTTGGACAATCTGTATAGTTCTATTTTCGATCTTTATCTCGGCGGTTTCAAAGACACCACCCCCATTAAAGCCCAGAAAATTCTGGTGAATGCCTTATATGGCGAAATCGTCAAGACAGTTTGTAAGACCCTAACACGTTTTTGACAAAAAGTCACAGCGGAAAATTCATACCATAAAATTCCTTTCATTTTAAACGTCTTTACTTACTTGAAGTTCATTTTAAGGTGACACTATTACACTGAATACACCCATCGAACTTATTTACAAATAGAAACATAAACTATAGTTACTATATTACTTATTCAAACACTCCCGTATAATCTAACTTGTGACTCGGTCTTCGATGTTCACTCCTCGGTGATCCTCCATGACTTATACAACCTGCACTCACACATACATTCATGACATTAGCACACATTATATAAACAAGTTTCATTCTCCTACACTTCCCATTTCGTTATCTTCCTAATTTTAAACATTCCATCTGTGTATGCATTTCCAGGTGAAGCTTCAATAATGTACCTGCATTACTTTTCATTCTCAAGGCACACTGTTAATAACGTTATTACTTAATGCATCTAAATCATGCTTACATACATTCTTACATGCAATACATACACATCTACATACATACATACATACATACATACCTTCCTACATCTCTACATACATGCGTACACTCATACACACCTTTATACATACATATATACACATTTACATACGTACCTACATTCCTACATACACGTTCAAGATCTTGCATACCACTTACATACACATACATTAATTGTGTGGGACCTAAACTTAGATTTATAGCCCATAAACATTAAAGGCACGATCAAAATCATGATTGGGAGGTCCGCCGTAGTCCACGGTTAACATACCGAAGCCTACGTTCCATAAATCGACTTAAATAACAAATTTCAGCTTTTTGGACATGGGGAGGGCGTCGGCGACGACCCTTGGATTTACGCGTAGCCAAAACTCCCCGTAGAGAGTAAAATAAGGCGTCGGAGAAAACTGATTTTGTAGACCCCGTCAGCGACGCCCCTAAGGCCTTCGGCGACGGCCTCTAGAAATTGCATTTTTCTGCAGGTTTGTTTCGTCGTCCGAACGCACTAAAACGCGCATAACTTTTGAACCGTTTACCCGTTTAACCTCCTGTTTCTTCCTACATGCTCGTAATTTGACATTCTATCATGTGAACTTGAAATCCCATATCCGGATTAAGGAAATTCTTAACTTACTTACTATCGGCTTATTATTCAATTACGATTTATTCGACCCATTCATGTTTTTATCAAGTAACTCATTCCTTTTAACCCAAGACTTACATGAACCTTATGACCATAATACCTTTACACTATCCGGAGTGTCGTACTTGGGGTTTACACACCCGATACCCGGTATTCGTTAAATTCACTCATTATTACGTAATTGAACATTAAATATTACAATTTCCATCTATGAAATTGTTTATTCATTTACTCATAATTTACTACCGAACCTCTTGCCCATTAACCCGCTTCACCGTTTCTCGGTTAGCATGCTTACGTACAATTTTATCCATTACCCGGTTATCATACCGAAGTCGTTACTTATGCAACCTTTCCGGTACGCAATAAAACCTCATCTTGTCCCATTTGATTTACTTAGCGAAATTCATCGATTTCATACAACTCATTCCTATTTGACCTCAATTATCATACTTAATTAAGTCGCACATAACTTTACATAAACAACTAAGAAGTGATTACAGAAATCACTTACCTCATGCATCCGTGTTCATATCCGTTTCCTCGCCACTTCTTGACCCGTTAGCCTTCCGTGCTTGATTCCGTCTTGACATGATTCCTATACTTCCATGTCATCGAAATCACATTCTTATTAGCATACACAATTGTACATGTTAATGATCATATCGATCGCATAATTCACATTTGACTTTCATTAGTCACTTCTAACGAGCATAATACATGTAATCAAATTCATATCATTTCCAACTCGTGTAGTTCATCATGTCATCGCATTAAACACACATACGTCTAACACGCACCGTATAACTTACTTAATCCTACAATTATGACAACACGTCTAACCATTCTTCTTAAACACAGTTGACTTTTAGAAGTCAACGGTTCATTTAATTTAACTTTTGACTTATCATTATATAACCGTAACATCATAATAGTCTATACGAACAACACTATATACATTTCATCATACAGTTGGCGTGTTTACTACCTCCTAAGCATAATGTACAACCAATTCATGCATATTCTTCTAATCTCATACATAATTCATCAAATTATCCTTCTAATCAACATGGATCATTCATGCATATTAAACATACTAGTATCACATTTCTTTCAATTCCTCTTAACAAGAATCTACCATACATATCAAAATACATCAATATTAAGCAATAATTTAGACATAGATGATTTACCCATGTCATCATCTTCACCATAACAAACGGGTTTCACCATTAAACATCAAATTAACCTAAACCATGCATAATCCATGTTCTATATGATGATTCTAACACACACCCGTTCTTAATTTCATACAAATTCGCAATTTACATCATAACCCACTTCGTGAAAGATCACCAATCTAAATTTTTGAGACATACCTTATGATCCCCTTGACTGGGTAATTGTTTATTCGCGTTCATGCATCAATTCGGGCCTCGAATTGATCTTCAATTTTGGGTTTAAGCTTGAACAAGGGTTTCACCCTTGTTCGAAACCCTTGTTCTTTCTCCTAGCCGTACGCACACACTCAATGTGTGTGTTGTGTTTTGTTTTTAGATTTTATTAATTAGTTTTTAACTATTTACCTTTTAGGTCCCTCATGTTTAATTTTCATTATTTAAGACTACAACTTCATGTTTTGCTACTTATTTACATGTTAATAACTAGATAAATTTGTTCCTAGTTATTTTGTTTACCGGTCCACTTTTACCACTAATGGTATATTACCCGTTCCATTATTTTAACCGGGTTTAAATTACCAAACCCACTTTTTTGGGGTGTTACAAATAACATAGAAGGCATGGTAGCAAATATGAAAATTCGGATTTTGGGGCGTTACACAGTTGAAGAGAAGTTTGCTTTATCCCCGCGTCAGCGAGCCGTGTTTGAGTGTTTGCGAGCCCCCCATGCTCAGGATTTCCTGTCTGTTGTTCCCATCGAAGGTTTAGGGCAATGTATGTCGGCTGTGGAATACCGGGCTATCCTCAAGTACCGGCTAATTTTCCCGGTTGATGACCCGTGTCTTGTATGTCGGAAGTCTTGCTTGGATTCTTTTGGGGAGCAAGTAGTCCATTGCAAAGAATTACCGGGCTTTAAATATCGACATGATTCAGTTTGAGATGTGCTTCATGATGTCCTTAAGCGGGCAGGGATCTCGGTAAAAAAGGAAGCTCTGGTGAACTTCTTGAGCGATCCATTAGAAGGGAGATCTACCCTATGGCCCACTGACATTCTTGCTTTTGGATGGGAAGGAGGGAAACACGCGTGCGTCGATTTGACAGGTGTCCCCCCTTGTGGGGCTAAGGGACCAGGGGTTTGTGGTGGGCCAAGCGATAACCAAGGCAGAGGCGGATAAAGTAGCTAAGCACGAAAAAGCTTGCATCGAGAATCAACACATACTCATCTAGTTCGCTTTCGTTACATTTGGCGCTCTCGCCCCTGACGCGGTGCAGTTACTCAAGCGGGTTCAGCAGGTGGTAAGCAGTAACACCACGCATGTTAAGGGGCAGAATTTTGTGTTTAGCAGGGTAGAGTTTGCTATTCAAAAGGGGGTAGCAGCACAACTTGTTGCTCGTCTACCTGCCATTAGTCTGTAATAGTCTCGGACTTAAAAACTTATAAGTTTTCAAAATATAAAAAAGAATTTGATTCTTTAATATATTTTTATTGTAAAACAGCTTCCTAGTTATTAGTCATTAAAATTTGATTATGTGTTTACATCCAAAGAAATCAAACAGATGCATTTTTGAACATAAATCACTGTGCTGTCCAACTAGAAGACCTTTTGTCAACAAGTTTGCTACATGATTTGCCGACTGAATTCCTCCAACACTTATAACACCTTTCGAAATCAACTCTCTCAAGAAAAACAAATCGATTTCAAAGTGTTTAGTCCTATCATGAAACACCAAATTAACTGCTATGGACAAAGCAGCATTGTTATCACGATACAACTGAACTGGCAACTTAACTGACACATTTAACTCAAGCAACAGATTTTTCAGCCATACAACCTCACACGCTGCTGCACACATAGATCAATATTCAGCTTCGGCTGATGATCTAGATACAGTAGCCTACTTTTTACTTATCCAGGAAACTAACGAATTCTAGAAAAATATACAAAACCTAGTAACAGATCTTCTTGACTCAAGACATTTTGCCCAGACTCAGACAGCATAAGCAACTAAGTCAAAAGATGACCCTTTACTGAACAACACTCCTTTGCTAGGAGATTGTTTCAAATATCGCAACAGCTAAAAGCAACATTTAAATGATCTTGAGACGGACAATGCATGTATTGACTCAAATAGTGAATAGTGTATGATATGTTTGGCCTGGTATGTGCAAGATAAATTAGCTTGCCCACTAGTTTTTTTTATACCCAGTTATACTATCCACAATATCACTGTTATTTTTTGCACAATTCTGTAACAACACTATTTTGTTCAATTGGATTATTTACTAGTTTGCATGCACTCATGCCATACTCAGCCAATAATTCTAAACAATATTTCCGTTGTGACAAACACACTCTTTATTACACTTAATCACCTCTATCCCAAGGAAATATTTTAACTATCCCAAATCTTTAATTAAAAATTTGGTTTTAAGCCGTTGTTTAACTATCTCTATTTCCTTAACAGAGTTATCAGTAATCATGATATCATTTACATATACAAGCAAATAAACAACAACATTTTGACTAACTTTGTAAAACAAAGAATAATAGCATTTACTTTGAATGAATCCTAATTCACACAACACATTTACCAACTTCTCATTCCACATTCTAAGTGCTTGTTTTAATCCGTATAGCGATTTTTTAAGTTTACACACCCTTTTTTCATCTTTAGAAAAGTAACCATTACGTAAAGCCATGTACACATCTTCATGCAATTGACCATAAAGGAAAGCATTATTGACATCTAGTTGAAACAACTTCCAACCACGTTCAACAGCAATAGATATTATACATCTAACTGTAAACAACTGGTGAAAACGTTTCATCAAAATCTATCCCTTGTTTTTGGCTATAACCTTTAGCCACTAGTCTGGCCTTATACTTTTCTATTTCACCAGTGGACTTGTATTTGATTTTATATATCCACTTACAACCTACAACAGACCTACTAGGAGGCCGGTCCACAAGATCCCACGTATCATTCCGATGAAGAGCATTAATTTCTTCATTCATGGCAGATATCCTATTAGGATCACCACAAGCCTTAGTAAAATTCTTTGGCTCAAAGTTTTTATCTAGAGCTGAAATAAAACACTTATGTTCTAATGAAAACCTAGAATAGTTTACTACTCTTTCTAACCCATATTTGACTTTACCTTCAACTATGAAGTCACTAAGATTTCTAGGTAAAGTAGAACTCCTCGTAGATCTCCTGAGTTGGTTTTGGTTACCTAATTCCCCACTCGTATTTCCCTCAGAAATGTTTTGTTCTTCAGAGAAACAGGTATCACAGAATCATCTCTATTAGAGACATGTTCCCTCACACTGGACTGCTTATTAGAAGCCCTGCCAACAGTATCAGTATCCTTGTCATCTAAATCAGACGATTCATGTGTCCCTATCTCATTTGGTTCCTTTCCTTCATCATTGGGAGTTTAAAGTTGTTGTGCTTCTGTGTTCTCATATGTGTCAAAAAAATTCAAATTGTTGATATCACTAAAAACATTCTCATTAACTTGTTGAAAAAAAATTCTATCTTTAAAAGAAAATATAGTTTCAAAAAACTTAACATCTCTGGAATAAAATACATTTTTATTGTCTAAACTGTACATTTTATAACCCTTTTTCTCATTGGAATACCTAATGAAAACACATTTCTCAGCACGACTGCTGAGTTTATCACTATCATTTAACACAGTGCAATAACACAAACAGCCAAACAACTTTAAGTGATTTAGGAAAGGTTCAAACCCATACACCAACTCATAGGGAGTCCTACCACCTAGCACCGAAGATGGAGTCCTATTTATCAAATAAGCAGCAGTTAACACACATTTTGACCAAAACCTAATAGGTAAAAAACTTTGGAACAATATTGCTCTAGCAACATTCAACAAATGTCTATGCTTCCTTTCGACTATCCCGTTCTGTTGGGGTGTGTATGTACAGGACGTTTGATGAAGTATACCTCTATGTCTACAAAATAAGCTCATTTGGTTATTAACAAAATCAGTTCCGTTATCACTTCGAAAACATTTTATATTTCTTTTAAACTGGTATTAACCACATTTACAAAATCAACAACATTTTCAAAAACCTCATGTTTGGTCTTCATTAAACACACCCACATAATGCTTGAGTAATCATCAACAATTGTTTGGAAGAACTTATGCCCTTCCTTACTAGCAACCTTGTAAGGACCCATACATCTAAGGGGCTGTTTGGTAGCATCTGAATGACATTAAGAGGTTACCTCTTAATGAAATCATTTAAGAGTTTAACAAAGATAATGTAGAAGAATGTGACATGTGATGGTTTACCATTCAGATATTACCTCTTATCCAGTCAGACATAAGGTTACCTCTTATTCATTCAGACATAAGGGCCACAAATGATTTCATTAAGAGGCAGCCTCTGAATGGATTAAGAGGCTACCAAACAGGGCCTAAGTGTACAAGATCCCCTAAACTTTTAGACTTATGATTACTCAAAGGAAAAGGTTCCCTGTGTTGTTTGGCACTTTGACAAACCTCACAAGGAAGCATAGAATCTGAAATTTCTAAGTTCAACTTATTTTTAAACACTTTTATAGCATGATCAGATGGATGTCCCAATCTTGCATGCCAAAGACTATTATAAGTACTAGAACTATAACACACCTTATCTACCATTCAAGAACTGCCACAAAAATACAACCCATCCATTTGATTACCAGTCACCAGGACTTTGTTGGTTGACAAGTCCTGAACATAACAATGGCTTTCATAAAAAAATAACTAACATTTTATTGTCTCTAGCCAATTTGTGAACAGAAATAAGGTTTATGTTGTATTCAGGAACAACAAACACATCCTTAAGAATCACATTATTAACAAGTTTTAAAGATCCAATTTTTTTACTAAAGCATTTGTACCATTAGGATGTTTAACTGTTATTTTGAACTCAGATACATCAATAAATCAATTAGACACCGTTCATCTTTGATCATATGCTGATTTGCACCTGAATCAACAATCCAACCATAGTATGTTCACAATATTGACCCACTACTAAAACAAAACACATGTTTAAAAAATAAACTAGCACAGAACAAACCACCACCTGAAACATTGCAACTTTGTGGAGGCCCACTAGGCTTATCCCCTAACAGATTAAGAAGCCTTGCTATTTGATGTAACACCCCGAAAACGGGTTTGGTAATCAAACCCCGTTAATACTAAAAGACGGGTAAAGTACCGTTAGTCGTAAAATTTACCCGACGAATATTAGGATTCTTAAGTAAATAAACCTAATATTTAATAAAAAGTTAAATGAAGGCCTATGGATAAATAAAGTTTATAAAAGGCCCGAGTTAACGGAACCTAAAATAAACTTAGTCGTAAATATCCCCGAACCCGCTAAGTTAACTAGGAATGTTTAGCTTAGTTAATAAGGGGGAGATGTGGATTTAAAATAAGTAGGTTGTGGCCTACTTAATAACTAACCTAACATGAGGGGCCAAAGTTGGATAACATGAAAGTTAAATTATAAAAAGAAAATTATAACAAAACACACACTAAGTGTGTGTTCTGTTGATCGACATCAGGGAGCTCCCATGGAGCAAAACCCTAGTTTCATCAAAACTACCAAATTGAAGGTCAATCCAAGACCCAAATCGATGCATGAACGCGTAGAAACGATCACCGAGTCATGGGGATCACAAGGTATGTCACAAAACCTAGATTGGTTGAAGTTGAAATTCGAGACAAGTAGGTTACATGCAAAGAAATTGATGGATTATGATCCAAAGATGAAATTAGATGTTTATGTATGCCTAATTTCGTTAGTTATGAAGAAAATTACGAAGTACTTGATGTAAGGTTACATCTAAGTGATTAACAAGTAGATTATCAAGTGGGTTTTGATAATATGATATAATTATGTTTAAAACCATCACGGATGGTAGTGTTATAAAGATACTTGAACAATTTATGAGTTTGAGTATATGTTCATACATGACTTGAATTGGGTTTTGTATATTATAATGGAATTGGTGATTTTGATTCATGAAAATAGATGTTTGAAATCATGATGTCTACTAGTTGATATGTAGAACTTGATTATATTAGGTGTTCGGATGAATGTCTAATGTTATGATGAGACGGATTTACATATAGATGGAAACCTTTAGTTCTTGCTTAACGAACGAATAATCAGCTTTGCCAATCGAAAACTAAAATAACTCGATATTGATAATCACTTGAATTTGTTAAAGTGATAGAAAATACGTAAGGTGGGATAATAGTGTTAAACGATGATTGATCTAACCATCTTACGAATTTTGATAATAGTTTGACTCTTGACAAGCTAGATGGAGGCTTGGGAGGAAGCGGGTCAAACGGAGCAAGTACGAAAAGAAAACGTTGCTTGGATGCTAGGTAAGTCAAAGCTTACACCTTTTATTAATATCTATTGGTTTTATAGATTATGAATAATCAAAAGTCATATTTGACTTATAATGTTTCGACCCGACATGTGCGGTTCGGAACAAAAGACAATAATGATAAACCATGTTGAATGATTAAAAAGAGCTAATAAGATCATTTAGTCATGCAATGACTAATAAATAACGAGTTTTGAATGATTACCTTGTAAGGTAAATCAACACAATTAATAAGGGTAAAACAGTAAGGTGGTCACTAGTTGACGATAACCGTTAGTTTTGAAGGACACTTTATGGCGTAAGATATAAAAGGGGTCAAAATGATCAAGAAATAGATTTATAAGGAAATTGACCGTACAGTGTAAACCGGTACAAGTCATGTAGACGAGATGATGATAAATCCATCTCGCAAAAGTAAACGGTCATTTAGACCAAACGGGTCAAAAGGTAAAAATATCACCCTTTGACAATATCGACTAATGGTTTGTCGAGTTGTATGATTACAGGAATAAATATCGATTGAATGTTGACATCGCTATTACTTAGCGGCTACTAAGGCAAGGTATCGAAATGGGTCAATATATTGATCCGAGCCAGGTTTGTATAATGATTTAACTCATCATGTAGAACTTGAGGTCTATAAGAGTTAGACAAGGATAAAATATAGATATTCGGTTATCTTTAAGGTAAACCGAATAAATTGGGTCATGATTATGGTATTTTAGAAATATAATGGTTTCTAAACAATATTATAGTTTTAAAAGTGGGATTTTGGTCGAACATGGCTTTAAAGGTCCTTCGTCGTAATAGGAGGGGTAAAAGTGACCAAAATGCCCTTATAAGTGAAACTAAGCAAACGACCCCTAAAGGTTGATTAGAAATGAGTTTTGTGACCAAATAGATACTTGTATTAAGTATAAAAAGTGAAATATACGAATCTTTGGGTCAAATGACTCTATATGAGTCTTTGCCGTAAAATGATAATCCAAGGGGTAAAACTCGGAATAAATATATCTCCACATTATATCCTCCACACATATAGTTGTGGTGGAAGATAAACTGATAAATAATGTGGAATTACAATGCTAGAAGTGAATGGGTATGAATTATGCGGTAAAAGTGCTTAAATACCCTTAACGGGTCAAAATAAGCTTCTAAGTCAAAACGGGTTAAAGAAGGTATATAAACCTGTGATTTTGAGCCTAATGTAATACGAGATATTGAAATTATGAAGTTCATGGGTTTAAAGATCAAATAAGCATGTTTGTTTGATAAAATCACGAACGAGTCAAAATTTGGTAAAAAGGGTAATAAGCCGAAAATTTAAAAGTCTTAAATTTTGTTAATCCGGATGTCGGATTTTAACTCCATATGATGAAGAATTAAATTACGGATGCGTAGGAAAAAGTGTAACACCCCGTGTTTTCGAATGTCAAAGTCAAAGTCAAAGTCCAAGTCAACTTTGACTTTCTTTGACTGTAGATAGTCTATGTTATGTGTTAGTTGTATTATGTGGAGTAAGTGTTGTAATCAGCAAGAATCGAAGTAATCGAATGTTTTAACGCGAACCAATTTACGACTGTGAATGATAGGAAGTAACAATGCGATAAAGTTAACTAATCAGTAATCAAACCGATCTAACAATCATCGAACTCGAGACTCGAATTATGCGAATCTTGGTATTGTTATACGTGTGTGTGTGCCTTATGTGTTACTTGTGCGTGTTTACTTTATGTTTGGTGTGGTATTCAAGCAAATCAATCGAAAATCGAATTGAAACTCAAAAGGCAATCGAACTCAATCAAAATCGACATCGAAACGTGACTTATAGGAGATTGTATGTTAGATATAGTGATTGGAACTGAAAGTAATTTGACTAGGAACTCTATCGTATTCGTATCATCGTCCATCGAAATCGAAACGTCGAAAAACGTCGCAAAATACTCAAGGTGTGTCGCGGATCGAACGAGAGGCATCCTGATCGAACAGGCCAGCCGATCGGCTAGCATCTTGCTACTCGATCGAGCAGCCCATTCGATCGGAGCTCCTGGCCGATCGGCTGCCACTTTCCCTTTTTGAAAGCCTATAAATAGGGATGTCCTTGTTTTCATTTCCACTTTTGGAAAGTTCTGACCGGCCAGCTCCTATTCTTCACCTTTTCTCAGATTTCTCTCAACTCCGGTAAGTTTTCACTCTAATCCTTGTACGTTTTTGATCATTGCATGATTCTACACCTTTCTATCTTTCAAAACTTGGATTTTAACCGTGAAATCACCAAGATCTAAGTGTTCTTGGGTGATGTCATCATGGTGTTCTTGAAGAACATCAAACTTTGGCCTCATTCAACCATGAATAGCTTAGATCTAACCGGTTTCCACATAAACAAGTTAAGATCTATCAAAGATCTAAACATTCACATGTTGTGAAGGATTGAAAGAAGGAATCCCAACTTTCTTTCAATTCTTTTACACTCAATGCCTTCAAACCGTTAGAAACGGAGCTTGAACCGGCTAACTAATCATTCTAACAGTTAAAAGGTTTAAGATTCGGATTCTATATACAAGGTTCACCGACAATGGGTTAAACTCTAAACCAACGTTCCGAACCGTTCACCGGACGGACTTAGGTGATTCCTGTCCGAGCCAAAGCAACAAGTAGGAACGGAGGTTATCATAGTTCAACTCGTCGTCAAGATACCTTGAAAGAATGACAAATAATCAAACAGCCAAGTGTTAGACGAAAGGCCGACCAGGTCAGACTTGCTGGCCGAACGGCTAGGCTGTTCGAACAGCCCAGCCGATCGGACATAGCAGCCGATCGACCGGGCCAGCCGATCGGCTAGCACATGGTCCCACACTTTTAAAAATTTCATGAAGCATAGTATTGAGGAAGAGATGTTCGATCGAACTGTGTTTGGTGAACATTACTCTTCGGATCATGAGATACTACTCTTCAACACTTAATCGTTTTCACAACTCGTTCGTAGTAGGGAATGCCAGCCGATCGAACAGACTGTTCGATCGAGCGACATTCAGTTGAGGACAAATTCTGAAGTTCCTAGCCGATCGAGTGAGCTAGCCGATCGAACGAACCGTTCGATCGATCGACTTGAAAGGTAGGAACACTTCAGTGTTCTCATATACTACAACAAAAACTTCAAAAGTTCAAATCCTCAAACACAAACACACCAGAGGAAGAAACAATCCACTCGAATGGCCCAGCCGATCGAGCCAACCGGCCGATCGAACAGGACTGTTCACGGACCTACCAGCCGATCGAATAGCCCGTTCGATCAAACCTGCCGTTCGATCGACCAGTCCATTCGATCCACCCACACTTGTTTACATTTCCACGTTACTCATTATTGCACTATCGAACTATTCAGGCTAACCCTACTCCCAGCGCTCCCTTCAATCCATAACCAATCACTGTGAGTATACTCGATCCCTTTTTGCTTTTAGCACTTTTGGGTGTTACATACGTTACCTATCAAATCGCAATCAAACACAAACTATTTGAACGCTAACCATTTGCATGTGCTACTTGACTAAATGAATGCTGTTTATTATGTTTACACGTGGAGTGTTATCTACCTGCCTTAGCAACATAGTACTATAGTTTGGACTCAGCACCCGTTCACACGGGGGTTGTTAAGGACAATTACTTGCATGAATTACGGTGGTAATCATGTATTGCGAACCGTCTCGGACGGTCAACCCGCAGTCGTTGGTACCGATGGTCCCATGTCGATAATTAACATGCTTCGTTTTCCTCTGTGTACATGCCTGGTTATGCGTAAACTATTCGAACTCTATATGCTATTATCAAACTTGTGTGCTCACCTTTACATTATATGTATTGACTTTATTTTAACGTATCTGACAGGTGCTTAAGTTGTTAGGATGCTTAGGCGCGTGGTGATGAAATCGAGGCTAGGGAGTCTAGAAATAATAAACAATTGTCTGTAATAATAATTGAATCTGAGTTGTCGGAACGGAATTATTTGCCTAGTTGCTTTCTATGATAACTTGTTTATTTATTTGGGACACGGTATGGGACGTGTCATCTAAACTGAATTTATATAATAGTTGTTGTGGAAACTTCTGGACAATCTGTTTCGCTCAGTGCCGCGCCCCGATGATTCCGCCATCGGTTGGGGTGTGACAAAAAGAATCGTGTAAAACGGATTAAAAACGGGAGAGTTATGCTCGTTTCCGTGAAATCAGGTTTGGCTGGGAATATGCAGCACCAACATTACACATTCTGTCAATATAGGACCGTGGCATCGCGCCACGACCAAAGCCTTTGGCCGTCGCGCGTGGCGACGGCCTAAAATGTTGAGAATTTTGATTTTCTTGTTTATTTCGATTATTTGACCCAATTACCTTGTTGTACTTGTTATTTAACTATCAAAACTGACTTCTAAGTTGGTTTTGATCATAGGTGAATGTCGAGAGTCCAGATGAAGATCAAGCGACGAGCAAGAACCGAACATACGTTAATTGAAGCTTCCGCGTCAAATCTTGATTTGTGTTGTTATAAGTGAATTATGTAAACACTTATAAATTTGTTTTTGAAATGTTGTGATTATTTGGAAAAATTGGTATAACAAGTTTATGTAAAGTCACATTTCAGTATTAAAATGTGTGTTTTATCATTAAAATCTTGATTTATAAGACAGACATTACATTTGATCACTAGTCAAAGAATTAACAGAATTATCAGACGACTCAACTGAACTACTATTACTTGCAACTGCTTTCTTGGCCTGACTGTTTCTTGGTGGTTTCATCCAAGATGGATAACCAATAATTTCAAAACATTTATCCACAGAATGACCTATTTTATTGCAGTGTGAACATTTCAAATTCTGATTTGAAACCTTATTAGTTTTCTTAAATTCAGTAGGTTGATTCACTTTAGAAACAAAAGCCATGGTCTGTGCCTTTTTTGCACCATCGTTAGAGTTTCTATGGGATTCTTCCCTAGAAACAATAGCAAATGCCTCCTTAATAGTAGGCAAGGTTTCTTTCATTAACAAATTTGTTCTAACACTTTTATATATCCAATCAAGACCCATTAAAAACTGCATTAGCTTAATCATATGATTAAAATTATTGAAATCCTTTGCAGTATCACAAGAACAAGTAGGCAGTTGCAAGATTTGATCTAATTGTCCCTACATAACATTCAATTTATGATAATATTCAGAGACACTTAAGCCATTTTGAGTGAAATTATTAATTTTTTGATACAAGTCGTACACAACAGACCCATCTATTTTATTATAAGTCTCTTTTAAATATGTCCACACATCACTAGCAAGTTTAGAAAAGACTTGACCCATATACAATTCCTCACTAATAGAGTTTAATATCCAAGTAAGAACTATAGAATTGCATTTGTCCCATTGTCTGGCCAAAATATCATTATTCTCAGATTTTATACAAGTTTTATCAATAAAACCTCATTTATTTTTAACCTGTAATGCTAATTGCATTGCATTAGACCAAACTGTGTATTTCTCAGATCCTTTTTGTTTCACAGACACAATAGTCAAATTACTAGAGTCAGACGGATGCAAATACAACAGATCACTTGCATCCAGTTTACTTACTAAGGTCTCAGGAGGTGGATCACTAGGACCAGGTCCACCTCCGGTTGTAACCACAGGACCATCAAACATACTTGATCAATAATAACACTAACTCACAAACACTATCACCAAAAATAAACAAAACAACACACAACAAGCTAAGCCAAGACAGAGGGTCCGATCAGTGGTTCGTCACTCAAGGTGCCACTGCAAACCGTGTCAAGAAAGCTACCTAGATCTACTAACACAGATAACACAACAGGTAAGCAAAACCAGAAAATAACAACTAAGAACCAAACACAAAAAACACAGATAATGCAACACTGAGATGCAACAAATATCACTGATAATGCAACAGGGGATGGCCCACCCTGTGTCCAACAACAACCGGCCCAACAAGTCCAGCACCAAGTATATCTAATGCAAGGAAAGGAACAAGAACTCAAGAAAGGAATAATAGCACCTGATAGCGTATAACTCCAAGCAAGTCAGATCTGTAGCCTTCACTTAGGGCTACAGAATACTGACAGAAGACTAGCAACAGGAATCCGTTGGTTTGCCCATGTAACCTTCAAGGATTACAGAGACCAACTGGATCAGAAAAAACCCCTTTGCCAACCTTGAGATCTTCAAACCCTAGAACTAGGGTTTCACCCTTATCACCAGCACGAACACTAAGAAGGCCAAAATGATCAGATCTAAAGAACCACCGGAACACCTTATATCTTCAACAAGCAACCCAGATCTACTCAGATCTGAACTGAGCAACTCAAGAACTTGCAACGGAAGAACGAAAGACACCAAGAGCAACTATGGCTCTGATACCATGTCAAATACAATGGTATCTCAAACAATCGAACACATAACCCAAGAACAAAGTTGGAACAAGATTGTTTGAAACAAGATACAAGATCAGACCTCTCAAACGAAACACTCTCACTCACAGAGAGATTATCAAAGTGATAATCTCTAATGAACTACAACAGGATCTTTGTTATAAGCTTTGATAAACAACGAATAAAAGCTTTTACAGTAACAAACCCTAATTCGCTTAGAGAGAGAAAGAAGGTTCTGGAGATGTGTATCGAAAAAGTGACTAAATGAATGAACCAAATGTCTGCACTGGGTTGTTATAACGGCCCAACAACTTTTATTAAACGCTCTTCCATATGCGCGTGCTACTAGCCCATGTAACTGCTACAAGCCCAATCTACAACTGCTACAAGCCCAATTATCTACCAGCCCATGAAACACCTCAGCCCAACATGTTACACAAAAAAATATAAAACATTATTATAACACAGGTACAAGAAATATAAGATATAAAATTGTAAAGTTAATAAAAATATAACCTTTTATATTTTTAATAGTAAGAATAGGAGTCCTACTAGAATTAGATTGTTTTCTCTATTTATATCCCTTAAGTCTTGTAATTTTATCCATTCACAAAAAGTAATAGAAGGAATTAGTGAATCTCGTTTGTGTTCATCTCTCTAATCCTGTACTCAGATTTTACAAAACCCACCAGTTCGTAATCTTGTTCCATGAAACCGGTTTGTTACCAACCCGATTTGAAAAACATATAAAAAACCATTTTTCAGTCCCCGGCTCGATTTGAAAAACATATAAAAAACTGTTTTTTGAGTCCTGGCCCCAATCAATTTGATAGGTACGAACATTTTACCTTTTAAACCGGTTTATAACCCGAACTGATTAAAAGACAGATTTGTACACCTCTAATATGTAGTTTGACCTAGAAATTTAAGTGATTCATATGATCATATTGGTCAAACGGGTCAAGTGAACACGATTAGTATGTTTAGTTTCGGGTTATTAACAAAAAAATAATTGGATAACTAGTTAGCGTCCATATAATACTTTTATTAAATTTACTAATTACAAATTAAAGCTACTAATATGATAAACAGTTGTAAAATGTAAAGCTTTGCGACATGAGATGTTAATTTGTTGTTGAATTTTAAAAAGTTATGAAAAGATGACGAGTAAACTCTATCATCCAAGGGTATAAAAGGACATGATTCTAATAACTTAAAGGCTATAGTAAAAAAAGAGTTTCTTTTTTTATTATTATCACTATATTAAATACATGATGGTTACAAGTGACTAGGTGAGTGGACATTTTCCCTTTCTTGACTAAACATAACACAGGTTTGCCATTGTTTATATTATTGTATAATTGTATATGCATATAAATGTGTCACGATCACCATCTGTGCATACATGTGTTGAGGATTGTGTCTAGTGTACCTTATAAAGTTTAGTCGATCAATTAAGATTTCCAATCTTAAAAATTAAAATTTGATTCGGTCAATAACGTTTCAGATAAAAGATGATAACAACAATACCTGACTTAATATAATATAAGTTGTACATAAAAAGCAGTTTTAGAAAACCAAGCACATAATAAAAATGTTGGATCAGTTCTGTTTAAATGTAATGGAAAACATGAATAATACCTGTTACAGCAGACATGCAAGCAGAGAATCCAGTCAGAGATGCAGCCATTGAGTTCGACATGATTGTCAGGATGATCTGGTTCCTCCTTAGGGTGTAAGTTATGATGGTGATGAAACCGAAGGTAGGGTAATTTCGGTTAGGGGAGAGAGTGACGAAATTGATGTTGTTATGAGGGTTTGATTGTGTAATGTGTGTAACCCTTTAACTCTCTAATAAGCCCCTTATTTATACACCCAAGAGGAAACCCAATTAGTTAATAAGGGTAATATGGTCCATCAACAATTACCAACTAATTATTAATAGGTTAATAAATATATTTTGATCTAATATAATATAAATGATTATATAGGCTACAAGATTAAATATTACATTTATATATTTAATCTCACATTCTCCCACTTAGCCAAGTAATCATTTATCATGAGTATTAGGTAAGCCTGGCCAGGAGTTAACACTCATTTTAGCTTTAAACCAAGAACTATAGCAGAGAAATACAGCCGTTGAATCATCATTCGACTCAGGACCCCCATTAGTCATACTATAGCCTCAATTTAAAACCTAATAGTTACGATCAAAATATGTATAAGCCCTTTAGCGTCTGATTTGTATTTATATTTGTCTATATGTCATTACACCGGCAGAACATATGTTAGAGACATACAAAATCAAACTGAGGAAATTTTATTAATTAAAACATAAGCTAGTACAATATGCCATTAAACAAGGTCTTTAGTAAGTCCCATATTCGATACATGTTCTTCGAAAACTTTAGGTGGGAGACCTTTAGTCATCGGATCCGCTAGCATATCTTTAGTACTAATATACTCAATACAAAGATTATTTTCCTCAACTCGTTCACGTACGAACAAGTATTTTGTATCGAGATATAAACCAGCTCCAGTCGAACTGTTACTGTTCGAGAAACTAACGGCAGCTGAGTTATCACAGTAAAGCTTCAATGGTCTAGAAATGGAATTAACAATTTTGAGTCCAGTGATCAGATTTCTAAGCAACATTCCATGACAGGTTGCGTTGTAAACAGCAATGTATTCTGCCATCATTGTGGAAGTTGTAGTTAACTGTTGTTTATGACTCTTCCATGAGATAGGTCCGCCTGCTAACATAAAGATGTAGCCCGAAGTGGATTTCTTGTCATCTTTGCACTTGGCAAAGTCAGAATCAGAATAACCTACCACTTCTAAGTGATCACTTCTTCTATAAGTCAGTTTATAGTCTTTCGTCCCTTGCAGATATCTGAGGACCTTCTTAGCTGCTTTCCAGTGATCTAGGCCAGGATTAGTCTGATAACGGCCTAGCATTCCAGCAATATAAGCGATATCTGGGCGAGTACAGACTTGAGCATACATCAGGCTCCCGACTACTGACGCGTAAGGTATCTGGCTCATTTGCTCCTTTTCAACCTCTGTTGTCGGACACTGGAATGAACCGAAAACATCTCCCTTAACTACTGGAGCGACGGAGGGTTTACATTGTTGCATGTTGTAGCGTGTAAGGACACGATCTATGTAAGTCTTTTGAGACAATCCTAAGATCCCTTTGTGTCTATCTCGGTGAATTTCGATGCCAATGACGTAAGAAGCATCTCCGAGATCCTTCATGTCGAAGTTATGCGAGAGTAACCGCTTCGACTCATGCAACATGTCTAAACTATTACTTGCCAATAGAATATCATCTACGTAAAGGACAAGTATAGTAAAATTACTCCCACTCATCTTGAGGTAGGTGCATTGATCCACTTGATTCTTCATAAAACCTTGCCTCTTCATGACTTCATCAAACTTGAGATACCATTGACGTGATGCTTGTTTTAACCCATAAATGGATTTCTTCAACTTACAGACTAGATGCTCCTAACCTTCAGGCTTAAAGCCTTCAGGTTGTTTCATGTAAACATCTTCGTCTAAGTCTCCGTTAAGGAAAGCAGTTTTGACGTCCATCTGATGTAGCTCTAAATCAAAATGAGCTACTAGGGCCATAACGATCCTTAATGAATCTTTACGAGAGACAGGTGAAAACGTCTCTTGATAATCAATTCCCTCTTTCTGAGTGTAGCCCTTTGCAACCAATCTCGCTTTGTAGCGTTCAACGTTCCCATTCGGATCTAGTTTTGTTTTGAACACCCATTTACAACCTACAGGTTTGACACCGTTGGGTAATTCTACCAAATCCCAAACGTCATTTTTCTTCATGGATTCAAGCTCATCAATCATAGCTTTGTTCCATTCAGAAGACTGATCACTGCTAATGGCTTCATTATAAGAGATAGGATCATTGAGCTTTCCAGCATCCATTTCAGTCAGGTAGGTAATATAATCATCCCAATTAGTAGGCCGTTTTTGCCTAGATGACCTCCTGAGCTGATTTTCGGGTTGAGCGTTGTCTTGGTTTTGAGCGTTTGATGTGCCTTCGTTATGAGGCATGATGGGTTCTGGTTGTGGAGATGGAGTTTGTGCAGTGGCTTCAGGTGCAGTTGCATGGGGTACAAGAGGAGTAAACGGAGTAATGGTAAGCGACGAGTCTCTCCCCCCCCCCCCCCCCCCCCGCGTCTTGTACTTCTTGCAATTCTTCGTAAGGGTTAGTACTGCTCCCACTGACCTTGAAATCCTCCAGGAACGCAGCACGCTTGGTTTCAACAATACGGGTGACATGGGAAGGACAATAGAAACGATAACCCTTTGAATGATCAGGATACCCGATAAAGAAGCAGGTAACTGTTTTAGGGTCAAGTTTCCTTAGGAAAGGATTATATAATTTTGCTTCAGCAATGCAGCCCCATACTTTCATATATTTAAGACTCGGTTTCCTTCCTGTCCAAAGTTCATAAGGAGTTTTAGGGACAGACTTAGAAGGAACTCTATTGAGTATATGAACAGCTGCTTTTAACGCTTCAGTCCAGAGGAATAATGGTAAATTAGTGTTGGCTAACATACTGCGCACCATGTTCATAAGGGTACGATTTCTTCGTTCAGCGACACCATTCTGCTGAGGTGTACCAGGCATGGTGTATTGGTTCACAATCCCCTGGCCCTTACAAAACTCATAAAATGGACCAGGAGCTTAACCCACATCAGTATGTCTTCCATAATATTCACCGCCTCTGTCTGATCTCACAACTTTAATCTGACGATCTAATTGCTTTTCAACTTCAGCTTTATAATCTTTAAAAGTTGTAAGAGATTCAGACTTTTCCTTTATAAGATACAAGTACATGTAACGAGAATAATCATCAATGAAAGTGATAAATGAAGTATGTCCTGTGATGCCAGCGATTTGATAGGGACCACTAATGTCAGTGTGAATGAGTTCTAATAAATTAGAGCTCCTAGTGGCACCTTTCTTATTCGCTGATGTCATTTTGCCTTTAAGACATTTGACACATGTTCCAAAATCAGTGAAATCGAGAGGAGGTAAGACTTCATCCTTTACGAGACGATTTAATCGTTCTCTTGAGATGTGGCCTAAACGTTGATGCCACAACATAGATGAAGTCTCTAAGTCTCGAATTTGTTTCTTTTCCATCTTTGTGAGTGATTCATTAATATTATATGACAACAAAGATTTGGAAAAATTATCATCTAGTTCTAATCTATAGAGACCACCATCCAGAATGCCAGTACCATAAACAACGGAATCATAGAGAATAGAGAGTTTGCGATGACCATGAGAAACGACAAAACCGTCCATGTCTAACTTTGGTCCTGATACAAGGTTCCGAGTTACCTCAGGAACATATAAGGTATCATAAAGTTTAATACATAAACCAGTTTTCAAAAATAATTGTAATGTTCCTATGGCCTTCACTTCTAATTCCCGATCATCCCCAACTTTAAGTGTTCTTTGGTTTCTTCCCAGCTTCCGGATTGTAAGGAATCCCTGAAGTGAATTGGTAACATGAACCATAGAACCAGAATCAAACCACCAAGAATTAGCAGGAACATTTAAATTAAAGGACTCAAGTTTCATGAAAAAATCGTTAACTTTCTTAGCCAGCCACTCCTTGAAGTCAGGGCATTCCTTTTGCTTATGTCCTGTCTTTTTACAGAACTTGCAATAGGGTTTGCCTAAGGAGCTCTTAGAGCTGGAAGATGTACTTGTATTAGGATTTGGATTTGGCTTTTGAACCTTAGAAGCATCCTTTCTTGGATAAGAGTTCTTCCTCTTCTTTGAGCTGGAAGTGGTGAAGTTAGCAACATCAGTAGTGCGATCCATCTTCATACGCTCTTCCTCCTGCACGCACATAGCGATCAGCTCACTCATCGTCCATTTGTCCTTCTGAGTGTTGTAATTGATCTTGAATGCTTCATAGGACGAAGGAAGCGAAGTGATGATGAAGTGAACAAGAAAACCATCACTGATTTCCATCTCAAGGCCCTTCAGCTTATTGGCCATGTCATGCATCATCATGATGTGTTCGCGAATGCCGCTCCTCCCATCATATTTAGTTGTCACCAGCTTGAGGATAAGAGTACTGGCGTGTGCTTTTGATGTTCCCTTGAATTGATCCTCCACAGAAGCCAAATAGGTTTTAGCATCTTCAGAATCAGGAATGGCCCCTCTGATTGAGTTATGAATGGACTGCTTCATGAACATGAGAGACATGCGGTTACACCTAGTCCATTTATCATGGACTATCTGCTCAGCAGCAGTACTTGTAGCGGTAAGGTCCGCTGGCTTATTCTCTCTTAGAGCATAATCAAAGTCCAGCAGCCCAAGCGTAAGCATGAGGGCATCCTTCCATTCAGCAAAGTTATCACCAGTCAAATGTGGAATCCCGCAATTGGGTGCTGATAGTGGAAATAAGATGAGCAAGTTATGATACAAAAGAAGAAGTCCTAATGTGATCTAATGGGCATGTTATACTAAGGCAGGCATGAATAATGACCATTTTAATTATGAAGCTCTGATAATGTCTATTACTAACATCAAAATAATAGACTTAGTTAAAAAATTCTACTTAAACGAAGACAAATCAGCTTTGGCCAGAAGTGTAATCATTTAAGTATGTGTGCAAAGTAATCGTGACAAATCAGCTTTGGCCAGAAATGAGACAATCACTTTAGTTATGCACTTGTCAAGCATGCTAAACATAAATGAATTAAATCAGCTTTGGCCAGAATTAAGACATTTCAGGTTTGTAATGCATACTCAACATAGCTTTTATTATACTTGAACAATAAATAGATATATTAAATCAGTTTTGGCCAGAATTAATACATCAGAAGCTCATTCAAGTAAAGCTATTTTGGTTTTGCCAAAATTATCTGATTCTGATAAATTAATTAAGTGTTAACAAAACCAAGTATTTAATAGCAAACCACCTGTTAGCGCGGATCGAGTCTTGTGCGATCACATTAAACAACTAAAGTAATGAGGTTTCGAGTCTTGTGCGATCAGTAATGCCCAAGTGTTATGCGATTAGTGAGGCCCAAGACTTGTGCGATCAATAATGACTTGTGCGATCAGTGAGGCCCAAATAATTTGTGCGATCAGTAAGGCCCAAATAATTTGTGCGATCAGTAAGGCCCAATAACTTGTGCGATCAATAATGCCTTGTGCGATCCACACATCTTGTGCGATTTCCCTTGTGCGATCAGACCCTTTTTTTTTTTTTTTTTTTTTTTTTTTTGAGATCTGATCTTGTGCGAATGTCTTGTGCGATCAGATCATATCTGATCTTGTGCGACTGTTAAGGGACTTGTGCGATTTTAATTTCGAAACCACTATTAATGCTGTTCATTGTGATAATTAACTGAAAATCGAAATTTAAGGGATTGTGGGATAGTGTTTCCTATTTTATTTCTGATCTAATCTTATCAAAAGATTTCGAAAATAATAACTGAAAATCCATTAACAGTTTTCGAAAACTTAATAGATAAAATTAAGATCAAAATCATTAAAACACTCAATAATCCAAATCAGATTCCAAAATTTATGGAATTTTTCGAATTTTCTTAGAACATTATGATGAACCCTAAAAAAATAAAAACATAATCTGGAAATCCGAAACCTGATTTTAATGGTTTTGTAATGGATTTCGTGACAATAAGTTTAATCCTTTATAATTTCGAGTCGGTTTATCAATTAGCAGTTTCCGAAAACAGGGATTTCGGTCACAAACAACTCGAAAACAGTTTTTGATTTGAAGGCTTTAAAACTTCCGTTTTCCAGATTTTTGATCCCAGAATAATGGATACGAAAACAGAACTGAGTTTATCAACATATGCTCTGATGCCACATGTTGGATCACTTCTGTTTAAATGTAATGGAAAACATGAATAATACCTGTTACAGCAGACAGGCCAGCAGAGAATCCAGTCAGAGATGCAGCCATTGAGTTCGACATGATTGTCAGGATGATCTGGTTCCTCCTTAGGGTGTAAGTTATGATGGTGATGAAACCGAAGGTAGGGTAATTTCGGTTAGGGGAGAGAGTGACGAAATTGATGTTGTTATGAGGGTTTGATTGTGTAATGTGTGTAACCCTTTAACTCTCTAATAAGCCCCTTATTTATACACCCAAGAGGAAACCCAATTAGTTAATAAGGGTAATATGGTCCATCAACAATTACCAACTAATTATTAATAGGTTAATAAATATATTTTGATCTAATATAATATAAATGATTATATAGGCTACAAGATTAAATATTACATTTATATATTTAATCTCACAAAAAATACATAAACCCAAATGTTTGATCATGCTCATACTTCTTTTTGAACCTGTGCATACTTCTCTTGTCAGTCACATCAAAATCAAAATGTAATTAACCAAGGTTTTCAATTAGGTCCCTTTTTTGGTCTTTAGATTTTTTCTAATGGATCCTTTTTTTCTCTTAAGGTGCGTTTGGTTCCCAATCTATCAAACGTGTCACATTGAAAAAGAATAACAATATACGAAACTTATACGTCAATATATATTATGGATTATATCTTTCTATATTAATAAACAAAAATCCTTTTTAGACATGTGTCTCTCATAATTTCTCACCCTTATTTTTTTATTTATCTCTTTTATTAAATAACTAGGTTATAACCCCGTGTCTTACACGGGTTGAATAAATGAATTTTGTATACTAAATAATAAATCAATATATCTTTAAAAACCTCATTTATTTCACGGGTTGAATAAATGTAATTTTATATATTAAATAATAAAAAGTTATATCTATAAGAACCATATATATTGTACAGGTTGAATAAATGTAATTATATATACTAAATAAAAAAAGTTATATCTTTAAAACCATTTGTATTACACGGGTTGAATTTTACCAACTAATAAAAAAGTTATATCTTTAAAAACCTTCGTGTACTACACGGGTTGAATAAATATGATTTTACATACCAAATAATAAGAAAAGTATATTTAAAAAAACTAATGGATATACTCGGTACATGATAGATATGGTGATTGCGGAAATGAGTATTGAAAAGAAGATATAGTGGTCAAACATGTTATTTAAGAAGCAAATAAGCAGTCATTTGAGTGATAAAATATAAATGATATTTAAAAAACCCGTAAAAAATCTAATTTTATATATAAAGTAATACTGAAAGTTATATACAATTTGTTTAAAAATTATGTAATAAAATCGTTATCATAATTTTTAATAATGAAAATAAAAATAAATGATATATTAATATAAACTTTGGTTTTGGTGATAAATAATTTGGTTATTTAAAATATCTTAAATTAAAAATTTTAAATTAAGAATAATATTTTATTAGAAAAATAGAAGTATTCTATTCAACATTTAAAGTAGGATAAAATTTAATATTTATTTTTTATTTATTTAGTTAATATAAAATAGAAAAAAATATGATTAAATAGTTGGGAGTTTGTATTATAATAAATCGGTTAACTTTATTATAATGTCATATGTTTTTAGTTATATATTTTTTGAATTATTTTTTAAAAAAGTTAAGATTTGTTATTGTCAATAAAATCAATGATTTTATATTTGTAATTTTGTTTAGTCCTTGTGTTTAAGTGGTTTTAAACATTTGAGTTCAAAATCAAAATATTTAACGCACTAAGTCCCTAGACGGATTTTTTATAACCATAATATTTAATATTTATTTCTATTTATTTAGTTAATATAAGATAGAAAAAATATGATGAATAGTTGAGAGTTTGTATGATGATAAATCGGTTAACTTTATTATAATGTCATATGTTTTTAGTTATATATTTTTTGAATTATTTTTTTTTTAAAAATTAAGACTTTGTTATTATCAATAAAATCAATGATTTTATATTTGTAATTTTGTTTAGCCATTGTGTTTTAGTGGTTTTAAACATTTGAGTCCAAAATCAAAATATTTAACGGGCGAAGCCCCTAGACGTTTTTTTTATAACTATTTGATTCCAAATTTTAACCTTTTGAGTCCACTTTTTTTTTTTTTAACAAAACTGAACTCAAAACGTTATAAAAACAACAAAATTGAACTCAAAACGTAATAAAATGAACGGTTAGGGACTCAAGGCGTTAAACGTTTTGATTGTGGACTCAAATAGTTAAAACTACTAAAACACAGGAACTTAAAAGGTAATTTACTCTAAATAATCTTTAACTTATTCACAAGTTCTTATTTTCTAATCTTCAAAAGAATTCACTTCGTATGTCAGTTGATGTAATACCAATTGTTAAAAAAAATTACTTTAAATGAACCGATAAGATATTTTATATAATACCAATTGTTAATAAAAATCTATAATTAATTAAAAGAGATTAAATAAATAATAATTTATCTATAAGAGATTAAACTAAATAATAATTAGTAGAAGGATGATATATAAATAATAATTATCTATACGACATAGTTTAATATGATGACAAGTGTCCCATTAATGGTTTCTTTTATTATATAGTATAGATAGATAATAATAATAATATTAATAATAATAATAATAATAATAATAATATTAAACATCAATTTAACTAAATCTATTTATCTCTTTTATTTTCATAATCTGAAATTGATTTCTTTTATAACTCTAAAGTTTCAATTTTTGACAATTTAAGTCTAAAGTTTCAATCTTTGATATTTTAACCTCTTTAATTAATTTGATTTTTCACTTTTAATTCAAAAGTTTTCATCTTTTGCAATTTAACCCCTTTATGTTTTTTTACTTTCAACCCAAAACTTTTCATCTTTTACAATTTAATCTCAACACTTTTTTACTTTCAACTTTAGTCTCTTATATGCTTTTCATCTTTCATGAATTCTCCTTTAACGTGTCATTCTAAATTTCCGAGTTAACACGCCGCAACGTGCGTGTGGGGTTCAACGTTTTTTCATCTATTTTTTTCCTGTATGACATGTCCGTCGCAGCGCATCTATTTTTCCCGTTTGATAGGTCTGTCGCAACGTACGAGTCAGACATCGACTTAGTTATTTTTTTTCTTGGTTCGTGGTCATATGAGATGCACTTGCCTTTCATCTAACATGATATATAACTAATGAATCCCCCGCCGCATTGCGGCGGGTGGTAATTCTAGTTTTCTTTATATAATCATAATTTGTCAAATACTATACACCATAAAAAAATATATAAAAATAAAATCGAGAAGTGAGAACACATCCAAACACGATCTTATGACCACATGTTAACTAAAGGAAATAAGAAATGCCGCACAATTGCTCATAAGAGCAAACATCCTACGCCTCGTAATTGAAGAGATGGGTGCGAGTTATACCATTTGTTCATTGTGATGTGTTGCAATACACTCTATTTTTCCTTTGTATTTCATATAAAATCTCGAAATATTTTTATTTGTTTTTTGTTATTTAGGCTTATATTTGATTATTTTGTGTTTTGATAGGTCCCGGTGCGAAAATGCAGCAAAGACGAGTGGAAACGTCGAAGAAACAAGCACCCGCGAGCAAACATAGAAGTACAAGGACCAGAAATGCAATTTATGAAGATACGAGGGGTAAGCGTGTCGCGAGCCTATAAGGATGATCGCATTGCGACATGTGAAATGAATGTTCAGCAACGAAAGTACTATTTTACCCTTAATGATTCAAGATAACTATGAACTCATGCCACCGCGGATTTGTCGTTATAAGAGGACCAGACGATGCGCAATGAAGGTTGTAGCGTGTCAGATGTATTGATTACATGAAACTTGTATTTGACTTGGATTGAAACATTGTATAATCCTTAATCGATATATATTATACCATACGATGTCCCATAAGAATCCAGACGCATGCATGCATATTCCAAAGATCAAAGAGGGCATTTGTAAGCTGGTGAAGGAGGAGAATCGAAGGAGGAGCCTTAAAGTTTAAATCTTTACGTATTCGCAACACGTTAGCTATAATTTTCGGTTTTCTTCTCGTATAATTTGTGATGTTCACCATGTTTTAGACTTTTTATCATTGTTTCTCTGTTTTAGACATGATTAGAGGCTAGATTCCTAAAGCCGCCTAGGTTTGATGAACTTTTGACATTATTTGATTTTTCGGTTTGACTTTCTATTCAAGTTTGTGTTTGATTTACATAGTTGTGAGTTGTTGATTATGATCATGTATACTATTGTTTTGTTGTGATTATTGATTTTTATGTGTTTAGAAAAGAAAAAATTCACGCTTGGCATGTTTAAATCTATTGTTAGTTCGTTTATTATGCATGTTTTCGATCTGACCGTATCATTAGAAATAATATAGGTTAATTAATCACTAAAATCAATAAAATAAAGTGTACATCCAATTCCATTGATTAGAGATATGATATGGGATAGCTAGGTTATTAGCGTTTCGGTGTTTGACAGCTTGAGTGTCAATAGCTCGGGTTCAAGTGTTTATTCGCGTTTAGTTGTTTCCTGAGTAGTTGATGTATTATCCTAGAACCAGCTTCATATGTGGAAGATTGTTAGCGTGTCAGTCTTGCTTGTGGGATTCGGTGTCGATAGGTCGAGTCATTTTCATCTAGCACTTCATTCACATTCTAGTTATTCTTAATAAAATGGTTTTCCGGTTCTAAGAGTGTGGGTCACATTCATATTTTTCTAATCACTATAGGATCTATTTTGGTTGTCTTCATAGCTCGGTTTCTAGGATCTTGGGAGTTGAGATCTCATTGTTAGCTGACTAGTACTATAGGACTTAATCATCTCCAATGGGATGTTAATCGGGTTAGATATCAGAACTTGGTAGATTATCAGACTAGAAGTCATTACATGTCACTAGGGATTCTTGCGTGGGTGGTTTGTTCATTGTAACACCCCCAAAATACTAAATTTTGATTTTCATGTTTATTATGATATTTAACATGAAGTATGCAACCAGGATTATTTAATTTAGTTAACTTAGTTATCTATTAGTGGAAGTAAGTGGGTTATGACCAAATAAGTGACAAGTAAACATAAAAGACTGAAGTTAGACAAGTGAGAAAGTTATTAAGTAAAAAATAAGGAAAAAATAAAAACCCAGGTTTTGTGTGTGTGGGTTGGTGAGTTTTAGTGGGAGAGAGGGGGAGAGGGAGAGGGAGAGGGAGAGGGAGAATCCTCATCTAAATTTCAATTTATAAAACTCAGTAAATTTAAGGTGAAATTATGGTGATTTTCCTTGCATGTTTGAATATTATAATCATCTAGAATATGTGGTAGAATCTCATTTAGTGGATATTCTATGATAGAGGGTCTTGAATGATGAAAGCCTATAATGAAATTCTAGATTATAAATGTAAATTGAAGTAGTATTTGTGATTAGAATCACTATATTAACTAGTATGTTGGAGTATTTGATTAAATTAGAGAGTTTGATGAATGCTTATTTTAACATAGGGGTGAAAACCTTAAATCCTTGTTTGATAATTTTGATGTGTTAGCTTGTGTGATATGAAAATTGTGCTAATTGAGGCTAATGGATGTGTGAAACTTGTTGGGTTATAAAACCTAGTGTGAATGTTAGTAAGTTATACACTAAAGATAGTTGTTGAAGAAATTGCCCACCAAGTGTTTGATGAAATGCATACATGAAATTTGATTTGTTTTTAACCCTTGAAACTTTGGTGAAAGTAGAGGAATTATTGTTAGTAACCTTTGAGGAAAAAAGGGCCATGAATGATTATTTGTTCAAATGATTACTTGGGTTAAAATATAGGCAACTTAAGTGAGGCTTTCGGAAGCCGAGACGGGAAGGAAACACATCAAGGGTGATATCTAAGGTACGTAGCTATAGTTGTTATAAATTGATAAGTTGAATTGATATTAAGTAGTATGCTACGAAGGAGTAGAATTAAAGACCCTTTGGGTCATGTGGTAATTAAATCTTTAAAAAACATGTAAAAGGGCATGTAAAACCAAAGTATAAATGATCCACGCCGTCATATAAGCAGATATATTGCCAAACAAGAACTACCATGGCCACGGATGTGACATCTGTGCCTCCACGGCCATCAAACAAATACCAGATCAATGAAATATTGTATTTCATACTTGGGATTTGTATAAATATATGTATCATTTGCACATATCAATTCTCGTTCGATTTCGAGCTCTAAATCGCTTTCTGGAAAGTTATACGCGAACTGATGCGTAAACTTAATCAGTTTAACGCGAAAAACACTCCGGAATAGTGAAATAGGCTTAACATACCTTAAATAACCTCTACATAACTTAGAAATAAGTTTTGGAAGGTTTGGTGTGTCGAAATCAAGTTTATTCGCTTACAGGGACTAATTTCGACAAACTGCAAAAGTATGCCGATTCGTACTGTAATGAACATTCCGGAACTTGATCATAAGTTTAACGATTTCGTTCAATTAACTTATCACCAATCATTTGTATGGAATCTCATGGTATGTAACATTCAAGTTTAATCACTGGACATAGAATCAAGCTACTTGAAGAACCGAAGTTACCCGAATCTTTAAAATCTTCGTTTTTTCATGATTTTGGGAATATCTTTTGTCGAAATTTTATGACATGAATTAAATACTTTAAATACAAAGTTTTATGTGTATATATTATGGGTCTTACAAGTGGTACTCAAAGCCTAAGGTTAAGGGATTAAAATGTTCGATCGAGGCTTGATCACGAAATCCGGTAAGAAATTATTTTAAGAAAATTTCCATGGGATATATTGAAATGAGATTGAGTTAAAAATGCATGGGATCGATGCATTTACGCACTCGTACCTGGAAATGCATTAAATATAAATGGCTAAGGCAAGTTAAAGACTTGGCTAAACCAAATAAAAGATGCATAGTGTGTGCGTGTGTTAACAAATAATGTGGCTAAATTCTCATATAATGATACGGGAATAGTTAAATAGACATGTTGTTAACCTATTGTGAACATTTCAGTAAAGCAATGCCTGGAGAAAGTGGTGACGACACAATACCCCTCATCAATGAGGAATTGCGTGAAAAGATTTTTGGTTACGAGAGGTGCAATTCCTCGGGCACATCATGAATGCCGATGGTGTGTTGGTCAATCCGTCAAAGATAGAAGCCATGACAAGGTGGAATCCACCAAAGAATCCCTCGGAAATCAGAAGTTTCTTAGGGCTTGCGGGATACTATAGGAGATTTATACAAGATTTCTCCAAGGTTGCTATGCCATTTACCAAGTTAACTCGCAAGGAGGAGAAGTTCATATGGGGTGAACAGGAGAAGGCGTTCCAAATGCTTAAGGAGAAGTTAACTCACGCTCCACTCTTAACATTGCCGGACAGAGTTGATGATATGGTGGTTTACTCGGATTTGTCACATTCGGGGCTCGGATGCGTTTTAATGCAAAGAGGTAAGGTTATAGCCTATGCTTCAAGGCAGATGAAGACTCACGAAAAGAAATACCCTATGCACGATCTCGAACTAGCAGCGGTGGTATTCGCTCTAAAAATATGGAGGCACTACTTATACGGAGTGAAGTGCACTATATTCACCGACCATAAGAGTTTAAAGTACTTCTTCGATCAGAAGGAGTTGAATATGAGACAGAGGCCGTGGCTGGAAACAGTGAAAGATTATGACTACGAGATACATTACCATCCCGGGAAAGCCAACGTAGGGATGCTTTGAGCAGGAAGACAGATTATGCTCCAATACGGATACGATCGATGCAGTTTATTGTAACCTCAGGTTTACTCGAGCGAATCCGAGAAGCACAAGTTGAAGCGATGAAAGAAGAGAATTGGAAGAAAGAAAGAATAGTCGGCCAACTGAAAGAGTTAACAGATGATAACAATGGGTTGCAAACCTGATTCGGTAGAACATGGGTTCCTAACTCATGTGGAGTTAAAAAGCTTCTACTTGATGAAGCTCACAAAACCCATTATTCCATTCATCCGGGGGCGACCAAGAAGTACAACGACTTGAAACAAAATTACTGGTGGCCCGGAATGAAAAGAGATGTGGTTAAGTATGTGGACAAATGTTTGACATGTCTACAAGTCAAGGCGGAACACCAAAGATAATACGGTAAACTTCAACCGTTGGATATTCCAGTTTGGAAATGAGAACATATCACCATGGACCTGTTAACCAAACTGCCGAAGACGAACCGAGGGTTTGATGCTATATGGGTAGTTGTGGATAGACTGATTAAAAGTGCTCACTTTATTCCGATATGTGAGACTTATATGTCAGAAAAGATGTCAGAAGTGTATACTAATGAGATAGTGGCACGCCACGGGGTACCGGTATCCATTGTGTCTAAAAGGGATACCCGGTTTACCTCTAACTTTTGGTGAGACTTCTAAGAGCAAACAGGAACGAAACTGTTCATCAGTACCGCGTACCATCCTCAAACGGATGGACAAAGCGAAAGAACAATACAAACATTGGAAGACATGCTACGGGCGTGTATCATTGATTTCGGGGGTAGTTGGGATGTCTAGTTACCGTTAGCTGAGTTCTCATATAACAACAGTTACCATGCTAGTATCGGCATGGCTCCGTACGAGATGCTTTATGGTAGAAAGTGTAGAACCCCGGTGTGTTAGGGCGAGGTGGGTCCACGTGAACTCGCCCATAAGGATATAGTTCGAGCTACTAATGAGAAAATTGACATGGTTCAGGCCCATTTGAAAGCGGCTCGGGATAGACAGAAGTCATATGTTGACAAGAGATGAAAACCGATCGAATTTCAGGTTGGTGATAAAGTTATGCTTAAAGTATCCCCGTGGAAGGGTATTATTTGGTTCAGAAAAAGAGGAAAATTAAGCCCGAGATTTATTGGGCCGTTTAAAATCATCGAACGGGTTGGCAAGGTAGCATATCGCCTTGAACTACCAGAAGAATTGAGCGGAATCCTTAGCACGTTTCACTACAATGACATCGAAGTGGACAATAGCCTTAATTATGCGGTGAAGCCGATTGAGATTCTAGATCGGAAGGTTAAAAGTTTGCAGAACAAGAAAATTGATCAAGTAAAGGTCAAGTGGGAGGATAGAAAGGGTTCGGATTCTACATGGGAATCCGAAGAGGAGATGCGACGTCTCTATCCAACATTATTCGGTACGTATTCCGGTTTCGAGGACGAAACCCTTTTAAGGGGGGTGGACTTGTAACACCCCGAAAATATAAATCTTTTATTATAAATTTAATGTTGGTAATAAACAAAATAAAACTAACTAGGAATAAAAATAACCTAGTTAGTTACAAGTCTTGTAGTAATATGGGAGTTGATTACAAACACCTAAAATAAAACTTGACAATAGTTGGAGGGCCAAAAGTGTTAAAATGGAAACTAGTTTTATTAAAACAATATCTAAAAATCCAAAACACACACTTGGTGTGTGTGTATGGATCGAAGAAACACAGGGGCGACCAAAGCTCCCCTCATAAACCCTAGTTCTTGCATTTTCACCAAATTGAAAGGGTAAATCGGCTCCAAATCGAAATCCGAACTCAGAATAATGATCACCTTCGTGAAAGGATCATAAGGTATGCCTAATTTTGCTATTTAGTTTCACCTTGAGTTCTAGGTGAAAGTGTGAAATCAAAATTAAAGCTTGCATGATCAAAGTTTGAATGAAAATTGGAATGAAATTATGACTAGGAGTAAACCCTAGTCATTAGTTTGAGGAATTGATGCTTATGATAATGAAATTCATGACCACCCATCTAAGTGTAAAATGGGTTTTTGTGGAATGATAAGAACACTGAGAATCTGATTGTAAAACAAGTGTTATTGAATCACTTGAAGTGAATTTTGATGTTATTAGGCATACTAGACATAATGAACTTGTAAAAATTGTTTAAATTTGGCTAGTTAATTAGTCATGAGATTGAATAATGAATTCTATAAAATGATGCTCATAAGGTGTTTGTTAAAACGCCTAATAGAAAATTAAATATTGAAAATCAGACCAAAAACGCATATTGGATTAAGTATGGCAAATTATGCGTTATATATTATAAAAAGAGTTCTAAACGTTTGTGGTTGAACTCTATAGGCAAGGAAACCAAGACGTTAAGTGGACAAGCCGGTGTTGATATGCGTTTGAAAGGAGTGCTTTGAAGGTATGTAACCTTGGTTTCGTTACGTTAAGTTTGATTTGAAATTTAGTTGCTTGAATTTGTGTTATGAGAAAATGTAGCATTTTGTAGAAGTGACGTAGTTCTCTAAATAGTTAAAACGGGTCAAAAGATTAGCTAAGGTGTGTTTGGTTGTCATTGAAATGGTGGATACCGTTAGACAACCAAATGGGTCAAACGAAGGTTAAGTAGGTAGTATAGAAGTGACTTGAATGTCACTTGGTGATTGTGGATCATGAGAGCATAAAACCATGAAATGGTAATGATACGCCAAAGATCACAAGCCCAGGGAATGGGTAAATATGTCTAGAGGTCATAAATTATAAGTAGTAAAAAGTATGATACAAAACTAAACGGGTCGAATAAATAAAAAGGGGACTTATAGTCTTTCAGTCCATAAACCGAACTTTTAACACTATAAATATACTAGACGTGTTGGTATTTAAATTATGGACGCGTAGGAAAAAGAATCACGTAAAACGGACTTGCGAAACAAAAGTTATGGTAGTTTTAAGTTAGATTTTGATTAAAATTGGAGCTGGGCGATTGCAGCATCAAAAAGCTGGAAACCTTCTGTGAAAAGGGGTCGTCGCGCCCAGCGATGGAATTCTTTAAAGCTGTCGTGCCCCGCCACGGCCTGTGGCTGCCCGCGAGGGCTTAGTCTAGATCTGTCGTGCCCCGCGACAGACTGCAGAATTTGGATTTTTGTTTATTTTGTTCGTTTTTGCAATTCGGACTTGTTTAAACTGATTAATTGATCATCAAAACTAACCTTATTGTTGGTTTTTATATTAGGTGATGTAGGTGGCATTCCGGATGGCGATCAAGCATAAGTTATGAACCGAACACGATATTTTGAAGCTTCCGCGAAGATGACTGTTTAGTTGTTTGTTTTGAAAACATGTAAACTTATAGATGTTTAAATCTACTATGGTGATGTAACTTAGACAACTTAGTTTTTTTAACGTTAACTTTTCAAAGTTTTTGAATGGTAGTATTTTATCTATAAAAATGCGTATTTTTACATATAAATATAACTTATTTGAGACGGGCGTTACAATTTCCCTCTGGAACTGCCTGCAGTTAAAGTTGAAATGATTCAATTTTATACAGAGGATGATCCAACCAAAAGAACCTTCCCATCTCTTCATGGATTCAGAACTCCAAAAAATATTGATGAATATCTGAAGCTAAAGGCCAAGCAAGCAGAATATTAGGCAAAAGAAGAGAGTAAAGGGCTAGGAGACAGCAACTTATCATGTAGCATGCAACATGGGCTTAGTAAAGTCAAGAAGTTAGAAGACTTTGCTAGAGACCTGAGTAAGAAAATGTCAAATTTGTCACCAAATGCTGAGCTACAAAAGACATTAAGGGATGATTTCTTGAACATTATCATGGATACAAAGCCCTACGAAGCCTACAAGTTTGATTTCAAAGACTGGCCCCTTGAAGCTCTTAAAGATGAAGTTAACAGAATTGAAACGATGAATAAAGATCCTGAAATGAAAAAATCTGCTCCCAACTGGAAACAATACAAGAAGGTCGAAGTGGATGAAGCATCAAAGTACAAGAGAATGAGGGCAGAACCTGTAGCAGCTAAGTATGGGACTGCTAGAGCTATTGCAAAATGGTCTAGGTAGTATATTGATCAAGCTTACAATAAGCTAGAAGAGCGAAGAAAGACAAATCCATCCCTTCCTAAAAAGCCAGTATACAAAGATGAAACTACTGTTAGACCTCGACAGACCCTTCGCGCTAAAAAGCTGTTCTCATCATCAGATGTCTCTATAACAACCCTCTTAAGACACCCTAAACGTTTTTATATACCCCGTATACGAGAAACGGACCCTAAATACCTTAATATCTATAAAAATCAAATAAAAACAAAAAAATGGGGTTGTCGCCGGCCGTGACCCGGACCCCCTATCACTGTCGCGGGGCGCGAGCCCTGGTTGCTTGCCGGACACCCATGCCGCCACGTGTCAACACGTGGCAAGGCTATATTCACTGACTAGCCAAGCCTACGGCCTAACCTACCTTCGTCGCGGGCCGTGAAGGCCGACCCAGAGTTGGTCGCGGGGCGCGAGCCGCCCTCCGTCAGCCTATAAATAGGGAGGTCGAGGCTCATTTGTTCCTCGTTCATTTTCTGATATTCTCTCTCAACTTCTGTTAGTATAAACTATCGAGATATAATACCCTTAAATAGCAAAGCTCTGCCTCGTTGTAAGTACTATTACCTCCGGTTACATATTAGTTACCCTACCGATTGATTTAGGGCTCTGTAACGCATGTCAAGGCTCTGCCTGACTCAGTTCGTTGGAGTTCTGTCTCGGTTGTATGGCTAATGTAATTTGGGTTATCTTACTAACATGTGTGCATTGTTTAATTTTAATAGATAACAACCAGGAGAACCACCAGGAAGCTAAAGTTTTACCTAAGTAAACAAAGTGAGTACACTCTCTTTTTGTAAACCTTATTAGTGAAACCTTAAATTTTTTAAATTATAATAAACAATGATTGAGTCTATGTGTTCTACAATTACTATCGGTATGCTGGGGTTTTGTACATTACTTGAAATCCGTTACTATTGGACAAAGAGTTAGCCAATGAGTAACATGTGACAACTCGAGTTTCCAAGGTCTTTACTTGACACATTACTCTTTTCGTGATTTGTTTTTGTAATTCGTTGCACTATAACTTGCTCATGCCTGGAATATGTGGATGTGACTATTTTTAAATATCGAATTGTGAACTATGTGTTGTGTGTAAATTAAAAAAAAACGAAGCTTGAAAGCTTCGCCACAACAACCACTCGAGGAAGGTTAACCTTCCTCAAAACTGAAGACAAGCTAAACCTTCGTCACACTCATACAACCTTCCCCATCCACATACTCGACGAAAATTGAACCTTCGCCACCCACATTCACTCGACGAAGCTTGAGGAAGCTTGAAACCTTCGCCGCAACCTTCGCCGCACTTATCATGTAACCTTCGTCGCGGACACGGGTACGGGCTTTGGCCCAACTCGTTTCCTGATATTAAAATCAACTGTTACGCGAATCACACAAACCCTAACACACGTTCCTCTCCTGTGCACCCGACGGCAGCCATCACCTCCCTCGAAGTCTTTCTAGTCTCTTTTTACAACCGGTTAGTATACGACTAGAATAACCGACTTAATCTGCTTGATTCTTTGTAGATGATTGTCATTATTATACCATAGATATATATGATTATCAGTTCTATCTCTATGTGATGTTCATGTGAATTAGGGGTCTTGATGATTTAGAACGTACTGATTTGATTAGAGGTTGTGATTGAGACCTGTACGATTGAATTCTTGATTCATGGCTCATGATTGATATTACTGGTTTATGTTAAAGTGATATTACATACTGTATGTATATGTGATTACAAGAAAGGATGTGGCAATGATTAATGTTTAGGATCTGTTAACCGTATGATTGATGAGTGTGATGAAACGACTATTGATAATGATAAGGATTTCTGTGTTCTGCTGTTGTTGACGATGATTATGTTACCTGGGGAACCTTCAGTGAGGAAGGTTAAGGTTCCTCATGAGGAAGGTTAAGCTTCTTCAGCGAGGAAGGTTAAGGTTCCCCGTGAACCTGTAAGAACTTTAAGGTTCCTCGTTAAGTTTATATGCACAGTAGTTTTTTATATGTTAACTCTGTTAGTATGCTAACTCCGTTAGTATGTTAACTCCGTTAGTGTGATAACTCAGTTAGTATGTTAACTCCATTAGTGTGATAACTCAGTTAATATGTTAACTCCGTTAGAGTGATAACTCTGTTAAGTATGTTAACTCTATTATGCATATTAAGAATGTAAACCCAGTTAGTTTATTAACTGTGTTAAGCTTATTTACTCTGTTAATTTTATTAACTCTGTTAAATTATGTATGCCACTCTGTTAAGTATATAACTCTGTTAGTTTGTTAACGCTGTTAGTTAACTAACACTGTTAGCTTATTATTCCTGATATATATGTTAATCCTGTTAAATTTGTTAACCTTGTCAAGTATGTTAAAGAATAACCATGTTAGTATAAACTGTGAAGGACATTTATGTGGAACATGAATTTCCTGGAAATGATTAACTGCTTACCTGATGCATGATGTTAACCGCCAAACACACTTTGTGACATAGATTTCATGTGAATCGTTACGAACTTAAAATGATTATGTATACGTGCATACTATAGGACTTGATTGATTAATTGCGAGCACATAATTTAGCATACTGAGCAAACCAAGGTGAGTTCACACTCTTACCAAGGCATGGGATTCCCGGGGTTGGGAATGGGATTGAATGATTACTTGTACTTACATCACTACGGAAATACGTACCACTGACCTCGTTAGGTGTAGGACACCTCTAGATACAGCTAGACTAGTAAAACACGGGAAGCCCCCACTAATCTTCGCACACATGCCTAGGAGGCCGCGATACAAACATTAATCTTCGCACACATGCCTAGGAGGCCGCGATACGTATACTAATCTTCGCAAACATGTCTGGGAGACCGCGATACAAATACAAACACAACTAGTCTAGGATACATGGGAAACCCCCACTAACCTTCGCATACATGTCTGGGAGACCGCGATACGAATTAATACGATATCTGGTACAGAACGAACAAATGAATTACGAAACGAATACTATTACTTATGTTGGGTTTTTACATTTATGCTTCCGCTACACACTTTATTATGTTTTGGTTTTTGAACACCTTTCGTATTGATGAATGACTTTTACTTATTACATTTAATGTTCAATATGATTGGTGGCTTGATCCTGGTCATGTCACGCCTCCAAGCGGTGGTACTCCGCTTGTGGATTTTGGGGGTGTGACAGATTGGTATCAGAGCCATTGGTTATAGTGAACTTGGTTTTAATAAGGGAAAAAGTTTTTGTTAAAACCAGACTATAACCTGTACAGTGCTCAACGATCCACAACGATGCTTCGCTCAACACTATAGGTAATACTGTTCATGTTTACATTGCCTACTTGCTAGATTACATAGAACTTTGCTCATGGTATGCTTAGATAAACGTAACAACTATTGCATGAGAACACTTGTGTGCTTACTCTCTTCTGTCATCGCATTTTTTTCGCGAACCTCTCTCACTTATGTTGCCTTTGATATGAAGATCATGGCTGGACGCATTAACATGACACAAGCCCAGTTGACGGCTCTGATTAACGAACAAGTTGCTGCGGCACTTGCAGCCGCACAAGCAGGAGGTATACCCTGCAGCCATAACTCACTCTAGGATCTTTAGATCCTACACTCCTAAACCAATTCTTGTGTTTAATCGTGTCCTAATTCTTATACACAACAGGTCAGCACGCTCAGCCACCTGTTTGCACCTTCAAGACTTTCATGGACTGTCGTCCTAGCACATTCAGTGGCACTGAAGGAGCAGTTGGACTCCTCCATTGGTTTGAAAAGCTCGAGTCCGTATTTGAGATGTGTGAATGCCCTGAGGCTCGCAGGGTGAAGTACGCCACTGGTACTCTCGAAGGCATTGCGGTGACTTGGTGGAATGCGCAAGTTCAGATGTTAGGGTTGGCAGCTGCTAACGCCACCCCTTGGAATGATTTCAAGGAACTAATCAAGCGGGAATACTGCACACGTGATGACATCCACAAGTTAGAAGTGGAGTTCTTTAATTTGAAAATGACGGGGTCAGAGATTGAGGCATATACGAAAAGGTCGAACGAGCTGGCCATCTTGTGTCCAACTATGGTGGACCCTCCTATCAGGCGCATTGAGTTGTATCTCAAAGGACTAGTACCAGAAATACAAAGTCTTGTGACATCGGCCAACCTTGCTAATATCCAGGATATTACACATCTTGCTCATCGCCTCATAGATCAGGCAGTGGAACAGAACAAGCTGCCCAAACGTATCAGTGCTACTAATGCTACTACTTCCGCTACTCCCAGTGACAACAAGCGGAAATGGGATGGGGATTCCAGCAAGGGTTCAGCTACAGCTCAGTCTCAGGTACAGCAGCGAAAGACTGATAACTACCAGAGCCCTGGTCAGCAATTTTCTGGTAATCAAAGACAGGGTGGATATCGAGGAAATCTACCAAGGTGCAAAACATGCAACAGGCACCACAATGGCCAGTGCAACAAGGGTCGTTGTCAAAGGTGTCTCAAGATGGGTCATGAAGCTAAAGATTGCAGGAGTTCACGACCTGCGAATCAGAATCAGCAACAACAACCACCATCTCCACGAAACCAGCAGCAACAACAACAGAGGGGCAATAGGGGATGCTTTCAGTGTGGTGCTGAAGGCCACTTCAAGCGAGATTGCCCCCAGTTGAACCAGAATCAGAATAACAACAACAATAATCAGGGCAACGGGAATAACAATGGGGGAAACAATGATAACAACGGCGCTAGGGGTCGTGCATTTGTGCTGGGTCAGGGTGATGCAAGGAATGATCCTAACGTGGTAATGGGTAAGTTTCTTCTCGATGACTTTTATGTTACTGTATTATTTGATTCGGGTGCGGATACCAGTTATATGTCTCTGAAAGTTAATCAAATGCTCAAGCGCACACCAACACTTTTGAACACTAAACATGTCGTAGAGTTAGCGAATGGTAAAAGTCTAGAGGCCACACACATAGTTCAGGGTTGTAATCTTATCCTCGCTGGTCAGACTTTCTCTATCGCCTTATTCCCATAGTTCTGGGTAGTTTCGACATCGTCATTGGAATGGATTGGTTATCCCAACAACAAGCAGAGATCCTATATAAAGAGAAGATTGTTCGTATTCCCCGTTCTGGCAAGGAACCTCTCGAAGTTCAAGGCGACAAGAGTGGTGCCGTGGTTGGTATCATCTCCTTCCTGAAGGCCCAGAAGTGTTTGCGAAAGGGCCTCACTGCCATTTTGTCACTTGTTATTGATGCATCAATGAAAGAGAAGAGATTAGAGGATATTCCAATAGTACGTGACTTTCCTCAAGTGTTTCCTGAAGATTTACCTGGGCTACCGCCTCATCGCCAGGTCGAATTCCAGATCGAGCTAGCTCCAGGAGCAGCCCCAATAGCTCGTGCACCGTATCGATTGGCCCCAACCGAATTAGAAGAGCTTTCCAAGCAACTGCAAGAACTTTTGGATAAAGGTCTTATTCGTCCTAGCTCTTCGCCTTGGGGAGCTCCAGTGTTGTTTGTAAAGAAGAAAGACGGTACCTTCCGTATGTGCATAGATTACCGCGAACTAAACAAGGTGACCGTGAAGAACCGCTATCCTCTGCCACGTATTGATGATTTATTCGACCAGCTGCAAGGGTCAAGCTACTATTCAAAGATAGATCTGAGGTCAGGCTACCAACAACTGAGAGTCCGGGATGAGGACGTCTCCAAAACAGCATTCAGAACTCGCTACGGCCACTACGAGTTTCTAGTTATGCCATCCGGGTTAACAAACGCACCTGTAGTCTTCATGGATCTTATGAACAGAGTGTGCAAGCCCTACCTGGATAAGTTTGTAATTGTATTCATCGATGACATTCTGATCTACTCTAAGAGTCAGGAGGAACACGAGCAGCATTTACGACTTATTTTGGAACTCCTTCGATCAGAACAGCTGTATGCCAAGTTTTCAAAATGCGACTTCTGGCTTCGTGAAGTGCACTTTCTAGGCCATGTGGTAAACAAGGATGGGATTCATGTTGATCCATCCAAGGTAGATTCGATCAAGAACTGGCCTGCACCTCGCACACCAACAGAAATTCGCCAATTCTTGGGTTTGGCAGGTTACTACAGAAGGTTTATCAAAGACTTCTCAAAGATTGCACAGCCGCTTACACTACTGACACAGAAAGGTGTTACTTATCGTTGGGGTAATACACAGGAAACAGATTTTCAGCACTTAAAGGATAGACTCTGCAGTGCACCTATTCTCTCACTGCAAGAGGGCACAGACGATTTCGTGGTTTATTGTGACGTATCAATACAGGGTCTTGGTTGCGTATTGATGCAACGGGATAAAGTCATTGCCTACGCTTCACGCCAACTTAAGATCCACGAATGGAACTATACTACACACGATTTAGAGCTGGGAGCTGTGGTTTTCGCACTTAAGATATGGAGACATTACCTGTACGGTACCAAGTGCACCATCTACACCGATCACAGGAGTCTCGAGCATATCTTTAAGCAGAAGGAATTGAACATGCGTCAACGTCGGTGGGTCGAACTTTTGAACGATTACGAATGTGCCATCAAGTACCATCCAGGCAAAGCCAATGTTGTGGCTGACGCCCTCAGTCGAAAGGACACTACGCCTAGACGCGTACGAGCATTACAACTTACCATCCAGTCTAGTCTTCCGGCACAGATACGAGACGCTCAGGTAGAAGCAGTGAAACCAGAAAACGTCAGGGCTGAAGCCCTACGCGGCTCAAGGCAACGGTTAAAACAAAAGGAAGACGGCGCCTACTACGTAACAGGACGCATCTGGGTCCCACTATATGGCAACTTACGCGAACTTGTAATGGATGAAGCACACAAGTCTCGCTACTCGGTACATCCTGGCTTGGACAAAATGTACCATGATCTCAGAACTACGTATTGGTGGCCTAGCATGAAAGCTCACATCGCAACTTACGTCAACAAGTGTTTGACTTGTGTGAGAGTCAAGGTCGAATATCAGAAACCATCAGGCCTACTCCAGCAACCAAAGGTACCACAATGGAAATGGGAGGAAATTTCCATGGATTTTGTTACTGGCCTGCCTAGATCGCAGCGTGGGAATGATACTATTTGGGTGATCGTGGATCGACTCACAAAGTCTGCTCACTTCTTGGCTATCAAAGAAACAGACAAGTTCTCTACTTTAGCAGACATTTACTTGAAAGAAGTTGTTTCGAGGCACGGGGTGCCAACCTCCATTATTTCTGATCGTGATGCACGATTTACTTCAGAACTATGGCAAGCGATGCACAAATCTTTTGGCTCACGATTAGACATTAGCACAGCTTATCACCCTCAGACGGATGGACAGTCTGAGCGTATTATTCAAACTCTAGAAGACATGCTACGGGCATGTGTAATTGATTTTGGCAACAACTGGGAAAAACATCTCCCTTTGGTGGAGTTTTCGTATAATAACAGTTACCACACCAGCATCCAAGCCGCTCCATTTGAGGCATTGTACGGGCGTAAATGCCGATCACCTCTTTGTTGGGCAGAGGTGGGTGATAGTCAGATCACAGGTCCAGAACTTGTAGTTGATGCTACTGAAAGGATTGCACAGATACGACAACGAATGGCGGCAATTCGTGACCGTCAGAAAAGTTACGCTGATAAGCGCAGGAAACCACTCGAGTTTCAGGTTGGGGATCGAGTGTTACTCAAAGTCTAGCCCTCGAAGGGTGTAGTTCGTTTTGGCAAACGAGGCAAGCTCAATCCGCGGTATGTCGGACCGTTCGAAATCATAGAAAGAATAGGCAAAGTGGCCTACAAACTGAACTTACCAGCAGAACTCGGGGGAGTTCACATCGTTTTCCACGTGTCGAATCTGAAGAAGTGTCTGTCAGATGAGACCCTCATAGTTCCCTTGAAGGAGCTCACTATCGACGAACAGTTACATTTCGTCGAGGAACCAGTTGAAATCACGGACCGGGATGTTAAGGTCCTCAAGCACACTAGAATACCTCTTGTTCGAGTTCGTTGGAACTCCCGTCGTGGCCCAGAGTTCACCTGGGAACGAGAAGACCAAATGAAACTCAAGTATCCCCAGTTGTTCGGAAACAGTGCAACCACTACTGAAGCTGAAGCTACTACAGAATTTCGGGACGAAATTCCAAATCAATGGGGGGGATGATGTGACACCCCAAGAAAACCAGTGAACCACACAACTTAACTAGCTTCGTCAGTAACCGCATGCTAAATTTCTGGACGAAATTTCTTTCAAGTTGGGGATAATGTGACAACTCGAGTTTCCAAGGTCTTTACCTGACACATTACTCTTTTCGTGATTTGTTTTTGTAATTCGTTGCACTATAACTTGCTCATGCCTGGAATATGTGGATGTAACTATTTTTAAATATCGAATTGTGAACTATGTGTTGTGTGGTAATTAAAAAAAAAACGAATCTTGAAAGCTTCGCCACGACAACCACTCGAGGAAGGTTAACCTTCCTCAAAACTGAAGACAAGCTAAACCTTCGTCACACTCATACAACCTTCCCCATCCACATACTCGACGAACATTGAACCTTCGCCACCCACACTCACGCGACGAAGCTTGAGGAAGCTTGAAACCTTCGCCGGAACCTTCGCCGCACTTATCATGTAACCTTCGTCGGGGACACGGGTACGGGCTTTGGCCCAACTCGTTTCCTGATATTAAAACCAACTATTACGCGAATCACATAAACCCTAACACACGTTCCTCTCCTGTGCACCCGACGGCAGCCATCACCTCCCTCGAAGTCTTTCTAGTCTCGTTTTACAACCGGTTAGTATACGACTAGATTAACCAACTTAATCTGCTTGATTCTTTGTAGATGATTGTCATTATTATACCATCGATATATATGATTATCAGTTCCATCTCTATGTGATGTTCATGTGAATTAGGGGTCTTGATGATTTAGAACGTACTGATTTGATTAGAGGTTGTGGTTGAGACCTGTACGATTGAATTCTTGATTCATGGCTCATGATTGATATTACTGGTTTATGTTAAAGTGATATTACATACTGTATGTATATGTGATTACAAGAAAGGATGTGGCAATGATTAATGTTTAGGATCTGTTAACCGTATGATTAATGAGTGTGATGAAACGACTATTGATAATGATAAGGATTTCTGTGTTCTGCTGTTGTTGACGATGATTATGTTACCTGGGGAACCTTCAGTGAGGAAGGTTAAGGTTCCTCATGAGGAAGGTTAAGGTTCCTCATGAGGAAGGTTAAGCTTCTTCAGCGAGGAAGGTTAAGGTTCCTCGTGAACCTCTAAGAACTTTAAGGTTCCTCGTAAAGTTTATTTGCATAGTAGTTTTATATGTTAACTCTGTTAGTATGATAACTCCGTTATTATGTTAACTCTGTCAGTGTGATAACTCAGTTAGTATGTTAACTTCGTTAGTGTGATAACTCAGTTAGTATGTTAACTCCGTTAGTGTGATAACTCAGTTAGTATGTTAACTCCGTTAGAGTGATAACTCTGTTAAGTATGTTAACTCTATTATGCATATTAAGAATGTAAACCCAGTTAGTTTATTAACTATGTTAAGCTTATTTACTCTGTTAATTTTATTAACTCTGTTAAATTATGTATGCCACTCTGTTAAGTATATAACTCTGTTAGTTTGTTAACGCTGTTAGTTAACAAACACTGTTAGCTTATTATTCCTGATATATATGTTAATCCTGTTAAATTTGTTAACCTTGTTAACTATGTTAAAGAATAACCATGTTAGTATAAACTGTGAAGGACATTTATGAGGAACATGAATTGCATGGAAATGATTAACTGCTTACCTGATGCATGATGTTAACCGCCAAACACACTTTGTGATATAGATTGCATGTGAATCGTTACGAACTTAAACTGATTATGTATACGTGCATACTATAGGACTTGATTGATTAATTGCGAGCACATAATTTAGCATACCGAGCAAACCAAGGTGAGTTCACACTCTTACCAAGGCATGGGATTCTCGGGGTTGGGAATGGGATTGAATGATTACTTGTACTTACATCACTACGGAAATACGTAACACTGACCTCGTTAGGTGTAGGACACCTATAGATACAGCTAGACTAGTAAAACACGGGAAGCCCCCACTAATCTTCGCACACATGCCTAGGAGGCCGCGATACAAACATTAATCTTCGCACACATGCCTAGGAGGCCGCGATACGTATACTAATCTTCGCAAACATGTCTGGGAGACCGCGATACAAATACAAACACAACTAGTCTAGGATACATGGGAAACCCCCACTAACCTTCGCATACATGTCTGGGAGACCGCGATACGAATTAATACGATATCTGGTACAGAACGAATAAATGAATTAAGAAGCGAATACTATAACTAAACAACCAACTGTGAACTCGCTCAACTTTGTTGTTGACTCATTGTTACATGCCTTGCAGGTCGTTAGGTACTCATGGCGCTTGCACAGGGAGGAGCAGTCGTTGTGGGACATGGATCGTGGATGCCATGTTAATCAATTATGACATTTCAAACTTATTACTTATGTTGGGTTTTTACATTTATGCTTCCGCTACACACTTGATTATGTTTTGGTTTTTGAACACCTTTCGTATTGATGAATGACTTTTACTTATTACTTTTAATGTTCAATATGATTGGTGGCTTGAACCTGGTCATGTCACGCCTCCAATCGGTGGTACTCCGCGTGTGGATTTTGGGGGTGTGACATAACATGACCACAAGTCAGGAATTGACCATACTGAATGAGTAACTGTGTAGATAGAAACATTGTAATCGCTCTCAATACTATGAAGTTATTTAAACTGTTTTGATTAAACTGGGATGCACTCGCCAGTATTTCTTGCTGATAAACCTTTTTAAAACACGTTTCAGGTAACTTAATGTGAAAGCTATTAGAAGGCAGCTGGAGAGCACTGAAGGCTTAAAGTAGTGGCTAAAAAAGTTACCTAAATAAAAAGGAGTTTATGTTTTTCAATAAAATAGGGTTTTATCCCTATTAATGTATTGTAATGGAAACTTGGGTTTTATCCCATTTGTTTATTATAAAAGTTTGGTGTTTTTAAACTCTGATCTCATTTCCTAACTACGGTTCTGATGTCTTATTTCCGCTGCCAAATTAATAAACACCGATACCACTAGCATTGTGACAGCAGCTCCCGCGGCCGCCCACCTCCCGGGGCAGGGGTCGGGGGTTGCGACTGAAGGTGCTCGATACTGAGGAAGGAATCTTTGTCTTTAAGGCACAATCTGAGGAACCATTTACTACTAAAAAGAGAGGTTGGTTTAGTAGAGGAGTGCATGAGAGGAGGAAAATAATGAAGAAATTACAACAACAGAGAGCACTAGCAAAAGCCAATAGAGAAATGAATGCACAAACCCATGAAGCAGTTAATAGACCATTATGGGAAGAGGAAATTGATAGGCAATTAGCTGATTTCCACATGTTAGCAACCACCGCAGCAGACCTTAATCTAAATCAAAATGCTTAACCAGAACCTTTACCCTTATTCCCAGACCAACAAATGTTAGAACCAAACCAGGAAAACCAATTCCCAATCCCAACATTTGACCCCAATGAGTTACCTAGAATCCCAACCCCAATCCCTTTAGAATTTGATCCATGGTGGAATGACAATAGGTCATATTCAGCGTTATATACTCCCGGAGAACCAGTGCCAGCCCCACCAGTAAACCTACCAATGAGCCGAGAATATGTGCAGGAACTTCGCTAGTATGGTGAAAATTTAGTGAATGAAGGAAACAAGATTCGTCAGATAGGAGAAAAGCTTGTGTGGAAATACGACGAACATGAAATGCAGCATTGGATACACGACACCTAGAATAATATACGGGTATGTGTGTAATTTTATATTTAGAAAAAAAAATTAATAATATCAATTAGAATAGATAACCTAATACCTATCGATGGATAGTTACTAGTGTGTTTAATTTTCAGTTGTAACAGATGTATAGATATATAAAAAGTGTATGTCACAATGCTCGACGTTTTTGATCAATCTGTTTACGTGATTGTTTATATTGATACCTGATAAATGTTTATAATTCAGATGGATAACGAAGTAAATCAGGAAAACCAGAATAACGATAATAACGGAAACCCAGTGAATAACAGTGCCATCGAACACATAGTAGCATAAGGAATTATAGATGCTATGCCATATATTATAAAGACTGTTAAGGAAGCAGAAAATAATAAATTTGTAACTGGAAGTAAAAGTGCACCCACTGAACCAAGTCACAGCGTGAATGAAAATCATGGGCCACTTATCCAAATGCCAATTCCAAAAAGAAGAAGGACTACCTCATATGGTTGTTCTTATAAGGAATTTTGGGCATGTAAACCCATAATTTTTTTAGGAAATGAAGGAGCCATTGCAGCCTTACGCTGGATAGAAAAGATAGAAGCGGTCTTAAAAATCAGTTAATGTGCAGAAGAAGATAAGATTATGTTCGCTTCTAGTATTTTTAAGAATGCAACCTTAGAATGGTGGAATACTATTCTCCAGTCTAGGGGAAGTGACAGAACTTATAACATAGAATGGACCAACTTTAAGGAAATGGTTGAAAGAAAATTCTATCCTCCTCATGAAAAAGAACAGATCGCCAATAAGTTCTTAAACCTTAAAATGACTGGAATAGACTGCAAGGGTTATACCACCATATTCTTCGAATCTGCTAGGATAGTGCTAACCTTAGCCTCACCAGAACCAGTACTAATCTCCCATTTACATATGGGGATTAATCAGTGAAATCAGACATGTAGTCAAGGCAGCTAGACCACAAACCATAGAAGAAGCAGTAGAACTAGCCAACACCTTGACTGACGAATTGGTACATACACAAGAGGAAAACCAGAGAAAGAACCTAGCCCAAAAGCTTACCCAAGAATTTTGTTACAGTAATACCTACCGTGGAAAAGGTACAGGTTCTACCTCTTCACCCTACTGCAAGTATTGCAAAAGGAAGCACTCCGGAAGATGCTCCATATACTGCAACTTTTGCAAAATATCTGGACATAAGGAAAAAGACTGTAGGAAGAAAGTTAGCAATAAGCTATGCTTCAATTGTGGAGAAGCTGGTCATATCAAACCGAACTGTCCGAAACTAGCTCTAGCAACAACCAACAAAGCTAAAGTAACTGAAGGACCCAAGAAGAATGTTAGAGCGTTCGTTCTGATAGCTGAGGAAGCCAAGATGATTCCGGATGTGATCGCCGGTACATTTTTAGTTAATGACATTTTTGCTAAACTATTATTTGACTCTGGTGCAAACCAAAGTTTTATCAATACTTCTTTCTACAAACTTCTCAACCAACCATTAACTAAACTTCTGCAAGACTGTCTGGTGGAGACAACAAATGGAGATTCCATTAAGATAAGTGAGATCTTGCAGGGAGCAAGAATAGAAATTCTTAGCCATCAATTCTCTGCTAACCTTTACCCAATGAATTTAACTGGATTCGATGTTGTATTAGGAACGAATTGGTTGGTAGCCAATCGTGCTAATATTTTATGTGATCAAAAGTCAGTACAAGTAAGAACACCAAAGGGTGAAACGATCACAATTAAAGGAGATAAGCTAACCAGGTCAACAAAATTCATCTCTGTGATGAAAGTTGCAAGTTATGCAAGGAAGGGAGGAATAGTGTATATGATTTCCATAATCATTAACACTAAAAGAAAAGAACTAAAAGATATTCCCGTAGTATCTAAATTCTCAGATGTTTTTCCAGAAGAGTTACCTGGATTACCGCCAGATCGAGAGGTTGAATTTAGGATTCACCTAATACCAGGGACGACACCAATTGCCAAAGCGCCATATCGTCTAGCACCGACAGAGATGTAGGAACTGATGAAACAATTGGATGAATTACTTGACAAAGGTTTTATACAGCCTAGTTCATCACCATGGGGAGCACCGGTATTATTTGTCAAACAGAAGGATGGATCAATGGGTTTGTGCATTGATTACAGAGAATTAAACAAGGTTACGATTAAAAATCGGTACCCACTACCGAGAATCGATGATCTGTTCGATCAACTTCAAGGAGCACGATTCTTTTCTAAGATCGACTTACGCTCAGGATATCATCAATTGAAAGTACAGGAAGAGGACATTCCTAAAACTTCTTTTAGAACAAGGTACGGTCATTATGAATTTACAGTCATGCCATTTGGTTTAACCAATGCCCCAGTTGCATTTATGGACATGATGAACATGATATGTAAACCATACCTGGATAAATTCATAATTGTCTTTATAGATGATATTCTAATTTACTCTAAGAGTAAAGAGGAACATGCAGAGCATCTGCATACACTTTTGACATTATTTAGAAAAGAAAAGCTTTATGCTAAATTCTCAAATTGCGAATTCTGGATTCAAGAAGTGCAATTCCTTGGACATCTGGTTAATCACGAAGGAATTCATGTGGATCCCACAAAGATCGAGGTGATTATCAAATGGAAAGTCCCTGAATCACCAACGGAAGTACAAAGTTTTCTTGGATTGGCAGTTTTCTTGGTTAATGTATTTAACAGATTCTTATTTCCAAAAACAAGTCAGATATCAGGTCATGATGTTATTTAGGGAAATCTTGTCACTGATTGGACATATTATTTACCCCGTCTTATCCGGTTCGCGCCGGAGAGGTAACCTCAGTATATCCGGACAAGCTGGAGAGTCTGCTACACCATACCCAGTCTTGCCGGAGAAAATTTTCTATTTCCCATAAATAGTATCTTTTCAAGATTTTAAAAGTGCCTCTTTTATTAGGACTTTTATCCAGAATCAAGGAAATTTGTAATTCCATAACATATCTTTATTCTAGACCAAATAATATCAATAAACAAGAATAAATAGCAATTAAGTGCTATTGCCTGCTAATCATCATTCTTATGGCATACCAATATCCATTACATTATACTTATATAAGTAATTTATCTTGGAGTTTATATTAAGGCAAAATTCTTAAGTTTAAGTCTAAATATCATCCTGAGTGCTATAATATTAAGTTCCTAACTTTCTGTTTAAACTTAGGTATTATTACAACACCTAATTGCTTAAACAAGTGGCTTAGCTTATACTAAGGCATCTTTTCTTATGTTTAAGTCTAAATGCTATCAGATGTGCTACCAGTTAATAGCAGTCTCCTAACTCTTTTATTTAAGCGTAAGTATTATTATCACAACACTTATAGGCTTAAAGTAGTGGCTTAGCTTTGATACCACCTTTTACTGTCACGACCCCCGACCCCATCCTAGACGGAATCGGGCGCCGCGAGCAGTCCAGTGGTACCAGTGATTATTTTTGAAAAACATTACAGCTGAAATTTCATTAGGACCGTGAGTTAGGAAAAATATCAGAGTGTAAAAACACCGGATTTTTTTATTAGATAGATGGGATAAAAACCCATGTTTTACAGTGGTAGCTTTAATAAGGGATAAACCCGATTCTGAAAATTCTTAATTTAATTTAATTGATAAAATGAGCCACTTCTGTAAGTCTTGTCGGTGCCATATCCAACTCTTACTCCAATCTACTGTTACTACCTGAAACGCGTTTTAAAAAGGTTTTGTCAGCGGGAAATACTGAGTGAATCATTCATTTTAAATAAAATGACACGTTGTTATAATTTATAGTATTAAGGGAGATTACAATGTTTTTATCAACCAATTATCAAGAATAGGTATTTGTCACTCGACCGTATCTGTGACTCTGGTCAAACCACTATTGGGTCCCGTCGCCCCAATAGTGATGACTATCACAAATTTTAGGCTTGCCCACCTAAAGTGATAAAAATAGTAATGTGCACAATACCCCACATACCGGCTGTAATTTGGTGATTACATAAACTTAATCCCTGTAATTATAACTTTGGAAAATAATTTGGAGTATTGTAAAACAGTTGATAAAAAGAGAATGACTCACAGTATAAGCATGCAGTATTGATTTAACAAGCTTCTTGATTCTACTCCTTCTGATAATTTAGCATATACTTTATTATTTTGGATCTTCTGATGATTTAGCATCCATTTTGATTGTAAGTGTATATTTGGGAGTATTCGGATGGTTAAACATATAGTTTAACAGAATGGAATACGTATTGGTGTAAAACCCAAATCAAACCTAACGGTAGTCACGATATTCGAACCTTAACGAATTTCACAAAGTATAGTCTTATTCAGACAGTACTTTGGTATCCATTTATTGAACTCACAAAGTATAGCACTTTGGATTCCGTTTACCGAAATTCACAAAGTATAACACTTTGGCATTCGTTAGATGGTTCATGAATCGATCGGACAGAACATCTTGGTGATTATTGGTTAGAACACCAACGTATAGAAAGAAGAATAGAAGAAATGAACAAAGGAAAAATGAATCCTAAGCTTCCTATTTATAGGTAGATTCATTTCTTAGCTAGGAAGTTTCCTTAACTGTTAAGTTTCCTTAACTGTTAAGTTTCCTTAACTATTAAGTTTCCTTAACTATTAAGTGTCCTTAACCATTAAGTTTCCTTAACTATTAAGTTTCCTTAACTATTAAGTAACTTATCCATTTAACCATTTAACTAATTAACTTACTTAGCTGTTTAATTAATCTTACTTAGCTTAATTAATCTTGCTTAGCTTAATTAATTTTGATTAACTTAATTAATCTTGATTAACTTAACTAATCTTGATTAACTTAATTTAATCTTGATTAACTGATTAATTAATCATACTTAACTTAATTAACAGATTAATTAATCTACTCAGCTAACTTAACTGCTAAGTTTATTTAACTATTATGTTTACTTAGCTATTAAGTATTCTAGCAATTCCTTGCTTACGAGTTCTAATTTCTAGATACAATGGAACTCGTATTAGTGTATTAACTCAATTCAACTTTAACGACAATCACGAGATAGAAACCCTCACAATGAATGACAAAGTGCGATACTTAAACATTCATCGAATTCACGACGAATGACAAAGTATAACCCGAGTTTGAGCAGCACTTAAACATCCGTCGGATAGTCTCAATCGATCGGATAAAGTATCGTACCAGTGATTAGAGTTATTACCCTAATAACGGGCAGAGTTTCGGGATTTAGAAGGTATAATCCCGAGCTACTATTTTACTATAATAGAAGCTAACAGAAAGAAAAGAATTGAGCGAAATGAAATGAAACTATCGATCTCTATTTATAGGCTGGAAACAGGGTGGCTCGCGGCCCGCGTGAACCTTTGGCCAAACCTTACGCGGCCCGCGTGGATGTGTGGATCAGATCGGAGGTTGATGAGTCACCGGTGGTTGCGGCACGTGTGACGACACGTGGCCTTCATGCATATCCGGATACCCATAAGCTGTCGCGGCCCGCGTGACCTTCCGTCTATTCTTTACGCGGCCCGCATGAAGCCTTTATGCTCATCCGGAATAATTTAAGTTGACGCGGCCCGCGTAAGGTTATGCTTAACCTTTACGCGACCCGCCTGAATGTCACACCCCGATTTCCACGTGTATCACCGGTGGGCCCGGTGGGGGATTACCGTGACGTAGTTGGCAATAATATAGTCAAACCACACAATTATATGAATGCACAGCGGAAGCATAAAGATAAATATAATTCAACCATTGATTGTAATATCGAATGTATCACAAATAGTTGAATGGTATCCACAGGGGGATCAAAATAATAGAAAGTATTGTTCAACAGACAAGGCATCAAAATCTTGCGAGACTCTTTAAGATGCTAAGGAGCTATAGCCAGCCGATTACGTTTAGTACCTGCATTTAATCTTTTTGGGAAAATACGTCAGTTTACACTGGTAAATACATTCAACCGACACTTTTGTAAAATGTTTATTAAAATTGATTTGAATGCACAAGGCATAAACTCTTTTATAACTTGGGATAATTATTTAATATTATAATCTTGTGAACGAATTACATGTTCCTTTTGCGTCTGGTAGCCCGGATCTAGTCCGGGTTAAAGATCAATGGACACACCACATAGCATATAACACCGTGGCGGGTAACCAACGTCTATGCCTTTATAATTATGGACATAATGCCGGGTGTACGCCTACACCCGAATGTCAAGGTCGTGGCCATTTCGTAAAATGCTGCCAAGGATATCCGGGACATGGTCATTAACCCCCAAAGGCTTTTAAGTAACAAGACTGTTTAAACGAGCCGATCAAATTATTCAATTAACCACCGAACGATGGAAGATTTGATGCTCGATCAAGCGGTATTTTATATATACCGTAACCCAAGCCCGTATAACGGAAAATAAGTTAAAAGTATTTACCTTTGCAAGTACAGTCCTTAATTGATTAAATCACAGATATCTTTTGCTGGGCTCCTATTCTGGAACGAAGGTTTTAAAAATAACCTATTAGAATCCTAACGGGTCTTTATATTTGCCGTAGCTTAGACCGGTCAGTTTCAAAGGATAGATACGGTTTAATCGCGTGAAAGGCGAAAACCGGGAATGGAATGTGATTCCGACCCAACAAGTTTGAAGGCTTGTTTTATATGGGTTTAATATTCACACTCTGGATTTTGGGGTCAAAATAATATGGTTTGACCCGTATCGGCTAATTTATGTAAACTAGTTACATAAGCCGAACCGCGTGCGCAATAGGCGCAACGGGTAACCGTAAGAGTCTTACGCTTGTTTCCTAAGTCAATATGCCTTAAAGAGGTTGTGGTATCAGTAGGATACCTTCCGTGATGCCCGTAACGAGTTTAAGTTTATTATACGCCCCGTAGGGGTTTTCCGGTCATTTTAAGGACTTTTAAAGGGCTTTCTGAGTTCTACAGGAAATCTGAGTTTCCCGTTCAGTTTATAAAGTCCAAAATACTTTATTTATTATTTAAAATCAGTAGCAACTGGAATCGGGTCAAAAGACCGTGTAGAACTCAAGTTTTGGCCGAAAAGGGCATATTCGGTATTTACCGAACCGTAGCCATAACCGCAGGTTATGAGCAGGTTAAAATTAATTAAAAATCTTTAAAAATCCCAAAATATTATTTTACAACATTGAGTAAAAGGTTTGGTGTCGAAATCTTGGTTTAGGTAGGCGTTATGCTAATCGCGCCGTTTATTACAAAAGTTTCTTTTAATTGCGCTATTTAGCATAACTCCTATTCTAGACCTCGGATTAGCGTGAAACTTTAGGGATATGCTTAGAATTTAGTAAGCAAGGTTATGGTCCCTTCACGTGTCCGAAATACTCGTTTTATTTTGAAAAGGGCGTTACGGTCAACTTTTAAGTAATTAACGGAAATGCGTAAAAGACTCGGACAAACAACGAACCGGTCACAGAGGGTGGTACCATCACGTGACCTGGTCCTAAGAGAGTCCTAAGGCATATCTACATTGCACTAAAACGGGTCAGAACTGAAGTCAAAGCAAAAGTCAAACTTTTGCGACATTCGGCTCCGAACCGGGTCAATATAGCAAATGGCCGAATCAAACGAGCTTAGACAAGTTAGTATACTTAATATCATGTTTTATGACTGTTCAAACAGGTTACATATCACCTACATTACAGATTATGCAAGAATCGCAAAAATGGCTTTCTGTTGACTTTTTCTAAGCATGTTTGACTCGTTATTTGAACTAGCTAGAGTGGTGATCAGAGGGAACCCTTTTAGGGGTTTATTACCCACATAAATACCAACACATAACTACTTTTGATTCGACAATTCACTGGACCATTCGTGATTTATCATAAAGTCAATCGTTAGTTATGACGGATTGACTTTTAAGCTAAACAGAGCAAAAACAAAGCCATAGAAGGTTTGGCATACTTACAGAGGCTTAGTGCACGACTTAGGATTATAGAAGAACACTTGGGAGCTTCAGGAATGATCAGAAGATGTGTTTTGAGGTGTGGTGAACTTATGCACAATGTAGGCCTATTTATAGTGAAAGAATGGCCTCTAGATCATTATAACTTAGGCTACAAGTGAGTATGGATGTTCAGCAGGTGGCCCTTGATGCTAGGAGGCAAGTAGGGGGCGCCCATGCTTCACTTATTGCACTTTTGATCGTTCACAACTTCAAACAACAAGTCTGTCCAAAGTTTCTGCATCTGGGTGGTTCACGCGGCCCGTATGAAAGTTCATGCATCTTGTAAGCGGGCCGCCTGAGTTTTCATATCAGAACGCGTAACTGCAGGAGGCTCGCAGCCCGCATCAACTTACCCAAAAACCTTTACGCGGCCCGCGTTAGGTCTAATTTCCAAGATTTTTGAATCCTTTGTAATCATTGAGTAAATCTTTGTAATTAATAACGAAATCTCTGGTAATTAATAACCTGACCTTTCGGGTTTGAAGGGGTAACTTTGCGATTTGGCCCTTGATTATTTACAACTAAGGGCCTCGTGTTATTTACGCGCATTGTTAAGCCCCCGGTTAGTTTGTTAGTTATCCGGAAAGCCTTAACTTTCGTTGTTGACGCTTTTAACCCTTCTCATACGAATTTGATCATAACTTTCTCGTTTTAAAACGGAACTTCGCGGAATTTATATGGTACATTCTACTGAGCGTATTTTACTGTTACAAAGCCTCGGGTTCGTCAAAGGGTCACTCAGAGGTATAATTAAACATGTTGACACAGTTAACCCCTGCAACTTGTAATCTCTCACTTTCTTCCGCGTTTCGCTTCCGTACGATCCATGATTTATTCGTTTGAAGGTACGAGCATCGTTTTAGGGTTACTATACAGTATACTTACCCTTGTTTGACATTTATAACCCTCGAATTTACATACTTTCAAGGTTTGTCAACTTTAGTCCTTTATTTAATATTAAATGCCACGTGTAAACTCAAGACACGTGTCAATACATTATTGGACACAAAATTTCGAGGTGTTACATCCTCACCCCCTTAAAATAAATCTCGACCCGAGATTTACTCAAATAAATAAGGGTATTTCTCTTTCATCGTGGATTCAACTTCCCACATGAATTCGGGACCTCTCCGGGCATCCCATTTAACCTTGACTATCGGTACATGCTTTCTTCGAAGCTTTTTCACCTGTCGGTCTTCAATCGACAAAGGCTTGTCCACAAACTTCAAGCTCTCATCTATATGCACATCTGTGTGTGGGATCACTAATGATTCATCAGCGAAGCACTTCTTTAGATTGCAGATGTGGAACACATTGTGAATTCCATTGAGCTCTTCTGGTAAGTTCAACTTATTGGCAACTGACCCGACACGTTCGATAACCTTGAAAGGTCCTATGTATCTCGGGCTCAGTTTGCCCTTCTTACCGAAGCGCATCACCCCCTTCCAGGGTGATACCTTTAGTAACACTTTTTCACCTATCTCGAAGTGAAAATCCTTACGCTTTGGATCAGCGTAACTTTTCTGCCTATCACGGGCAGCCTTGAGACGCTCTCGAATCTGGACAATCTTGTCCGTTGTTTCGAAGACTATCTCTGGTGCTGATAATTGAACCTCTCCTACTTCCGCCCAACAAACAGGCGATCTACACTTTCTACCGTATAATGCCTCGAAAGGCGCAGCCTTTATGCTGGTATGGTAGCTATTGTTGTAGGAGAATTCGATTAGTGGTAGGTTCTTATCCCAACTACCACCCAAATCGATAGCACATGCCCGCAGCATGTCTTCCAATGTTTGAATAGTACGCTCACTCTGACCGTCTGTCTGAGGATGGTAAGCCGTACTAAAATTTAAACGTGTGCCCAAAGATTGCTGGAAGCTTTTCCAGAAATGAGACGTGTATCTAGTATCTCGATCAGAGATAATAGACACAGGTATGCCATGCAGGGCTACAATCTTATCTACGTATAACTGGGCTAATGTGTCGGAGCTATAAGTCTCCTTGATGGGTAAGAAATGAGCTGACTTAGTCAGTCTATCGACTATAACCCATATTGTGTCATTTCCTTTCCTCGTTTTGGGTAACTTGGTAATAAAATCCATAGTTACACATTCCCATTTCCATTCAGGAAGTTCAGGCTGTTGTAGCAAGCCAGATGGCTTTTGATGCTCAGCCTTGACTTGCGCACAAGTTAAGCATTTAGCTACATAAGCGGCTACAGACTTTTTCAAGCCTATCCACCAATAATTTGCCTTTAGATCCTGATACATTTTATCTGCTCCAGGATGGACAGAATATTTGGAACTATGGGCTTCCTGGAGGATAACATCTCGTAGTCCTCCATAAATTGGAACCCATATTCGCCCATTCAATCGCAAAATTCCATCCTTGCTAAGAGTTAACTGCTCCTCAGTTACTCCCAGCTTCTCCTTAGGATAGTTAGCTTCCAACACAGCTTCCCTCTGTGCAGCTAACACCCTTTCAATCAGATTATTCTTTACTTCAATGCTCTTAGCATTGATTCGGATGGGTTTCATCCGTTCTTTCCGGCTCAGGGCATCAGTGACTACATTCGCCTTGCCGGGATGATATCTGATTTCACAATCATAATCATTTAAGGTTTCCATCCAGCGGCGTTGCCTCATGTTTAATTCCTTCTGATTAAACAGATGTTGAAGGCTCTTGTGATCTGAATAGATCACAAACTTGATTCCGTACAGATAATGCCTCCACAGTTTTAGTGCAAACACAACGGCACCCAACTCCAAGTCATGGGTGGTGTAATTCTTTTCGTGCACCTTTAACTGTCTCGAAGTATAGGCAATCACCTTGCCTTTCTGCATTAGCACACACCCCATGCCAGTGTGTAACGCGTCGCAGTAAACTACGAACTCTTCGGTACCTTCCGGTAGTGTCAACACAGGGGCGTTGCTTAGCTTTTGCTTTAAAATATCAAAGGACTCTTGCTGCTTAGGGCCCCAAACAAACTTTTCCTTCTTCTTGGTCAAGGAGGTTAAGGGCACAGCAATCCTTGAGAAATATTCAATGAATCTCCTGTAGTATCCTGCCAACCCCAGGAAACTACGAATTTCGGTAGGCGTCTTTGGCTCTTGCCAATTCATGACCGCCTCTACCTTAGCGGGATCCACCTGGATACCACGCTCGCTGACGACATGTCCAAGAAATTGGACTTCTCGTAGCCAGAATTCGCATTTAGAGAATTTGGCATAGAGTTTCTCGCGATGCAGCAATTTGAGAATACATCGTAGGTGTTTCTCATGGTCAGCTTTGTTCTTCGAGTATATAAGAATGTCGTCGATGAACACGATGACAAATTTGTCTAAGTACGGCTTGCAGATGCGATTCATGAGATCCATGAACGCAGCCGGTGCATTTGTGAGCCCAAAAGGCATCACTAGGAACTCGTAGTGACCGTAACGAGTCCTAGATGCTGTTTTATGTACCTCTTCATCTCTGACTTTCAGCTGATGGTAGCCCGACCTCAAGTCGATCTTCGAGAAATAACTAGCCCCTTGTAATTGATCAAACAAATCGTCGATCCTTGGCAATGGATATCTATTCTTTATCGTGACCTTATTAAGTTCACGATAATCGATGCACAGACGCATCGATCCGTCCTTCTTCTTAACAAACAGGACAGGTGCTCCCCAAGGGGATGAACTCGGTTTAATGAAACCTTTAGCCAGCAGTTCATCCAGCTGGGTCCTTAATTCCTTCATTTTAGTTGGTGCTAGCCTGTAGGGTGCTCTAGCAATGGGAGCTGCTCCAGGGATGATATCGATTCTGAATTCCACTTTTCTATCTGGTGGCAACCCAGGTAGATCTTCGGGGAAAACTTCTGGATACTCCGAAATGACGGGATGTCTCCTATCTTTGGTTTGGGCTCTTCAATAATCACCTGTGCCATGTAGATGACACAGCCTCTTTTTAAACATCTAGAAGCCTTGAGCATAGTTACGTTCTCGGGCAATCCATACTGCGTATCTCCTCGAATGGTAAGCGATTCACCAGTCGGAGTTTTTAGCACTATATGTTTTCTGTTGCAGACGATCTGGGCCTGGTTGTGGGATAACCAGTCCATACCCAGAACTATGTCAAAACCAGCCAGTTTGAAGGGAAGTAGAGATAGAGGAAAAGAGTGGTTCTTAATGGATATCACACATCCATCTAGTATAGTGGAGACGGTTTCTACTGTGCCGTCTGCTAGCTCTACCTCGTATTTCACATTTAGGGTTTTGACAGGTATATTCAGCAATTTGCAAAATTTTTGGTCTACGAAGGACTTATCAGCGCCTGAATCGAAAAGTACTCTTGCAAAGATATTATTTACGAGAAAAGTACCTGTGATTACGTTGTCGTCTTGCAAAGCTTCCTTCACATCCATCTTGAAGACTCTAGCGTTATTCTTTTTGGTTTCTTCTGTCTTCTTGGCGAATTTGGGGCAGTTGCTTTTAATGTGCCCCTTCTCACTGCAGTTATAGCAGGTTGCATCCTTTATTTTCTTGCAGTCCACCGTCTTGTGGTCCTTGGACTTGCACAGTCCACAAGTATGCGACCTTGACTGAGACTGTGAGTTCGACCCGAGCCTACACTTACCAAAGTGATGCTTCTGGCAGTTTTTGCACTTGGGCTTCTCTCCAGATTGTTGCCCATCTTTCTTCGACTCTGTCCCTCTCTTGCCATCACCGTTCCCACGGTGTTTCTTGCCCGACCTTCGTGAGGTATCGTCCTCACGCTTCCTCTTCTCGGCCTCTTTGTTCCTCAGCGATCTCAGTCGGACCGCGTCCATTGTGAGGGACAAGGAGAGGTCAGTTACAGACCTGAAGGTCGTTGGCCGAGAGGCCTTCACACTTGCCTTTATTTCGGGTTCTAACCCCCCGATAAAACGAGCGACTCTCCTTGGCTCCAGGGTTACCAGATATGAAACCAACCGAGACATCGTGTTGAAGCTCGTTAAGTAGGCTTGGCAGTCCAGGTTTGTCATCACTAATGATACAAAATCGGACTCTATCTTCTCCACCTCATATTGAGGGCAGTAATTTTCTTTGATGAGAGAAATGAATTCCTCCCATGTCATGCTGTAAAGCACAGTCTTTCCCGAGGCCTGAACCAACGCCCTCCACCAAGCCAGGGCCTCGCCCTTAAATGATTGCGACACAAACTTTACCACATCCCTTTCCGCACAGCCACTGTTGTCCACCACGGTGTCCATCTCATCCAGCCACGTCATACAATCGACAGCACCCTTCTCCCCCGTGAAGTCTCGGGGTTTACAAGACACAAAGTACTTGTAGGTGCAGCCCCTGGCACGGGAAGCATCAGTATACTCCCTTTCACGACGAACACTGTTTTCATTGGACGAGTGATTATCGTCGTCCTTTTTGGGCTTGGACAGTGGTTTGCTGTGGGATTTTGAGTGTGTTTTCGGCTTGGAGGGTGGTTTGGATACGGTTCTGCTTCGAGATTCGGTATATTGTCGATCTAGGGCTGCCTGAACAGCATTGTCGACGAGAGCTTTTAATTGAGCGCCCGTTAAATGTACTTGGGCATTATCATATTCATCTTCACTTGTATGACTATTTTCTCCATTAGGATTAGCCATGGTAACTTGAATCTGTTACAGAAGATAACGAAAATTTTATTTAGGAGTTCATTATTGAATTGTCTTTTATGGCAATTCATTAACCATGGTAACAGAGACCATATCTGGTTAATTTGTTACTCACTTTTATTTAGGATTTGAACATACTTATCCTAATTACAATTAACATTGCTAGTGGCATAAAAGTCTAGTCACGAGGACGTTATATAATATTAGCCGAGCTTACAGAGAATCAAGGTACGAAGGTTTGAACCGTAGTTCTTTTCCCTTTTCTGACAGGGAGTCATAGACCACCACTGTCTTTTGTCTTATTATGACAACAATTATGGCCCGTAGGCACTACATCACTAATGGATGTTTGATAATTCGGCCCGTAGGCACTACATCGTTAATGGATGTTTAACAAGTGATCATCTTCATTTGATGATTTAACCCATGATTTATTATATCATTAATTTGGGCTTTGGAATCCTTTAAAGCATTCTTGTATAAGAATGACGTGTGCCATTTTAACGAATCACATCTGCCATGATTGTTAACATGCTTACAGAGGTTAACAGGGAATCTGAATCTTTTAATTAGGTCTTACCATCTCGGCCGGGTCTAAAAGACACCTGGCTAGGTTTCACTCTTAAGATTCTTTATTTAGGCAGATTTAATTTAAAAGGAATGATTTTGATTTATTTCATATATAGTAATTACAAAAATGAAATTCATAACATAACATTCCATAACTTCAAATACGATTACACGCTGCCCTAAACGGGACTTTTAAACAAGTACTTACCTACATAGAGGTTAATAAAGAGACAAGTCCACGCAGGGACTAATACAAGATAGATGTCCACGCAGGAACTAAAAGATAAGTCCACGTAGGGACTGAAATACGATAAACGTCCACGCAGGGACTTATATTTAAAATAGACATTACATTAGAACATATATAAGGGCTAATGGTCACGTTTCTTCTTCTTGCCTTTCAACAGGTTCGCTAGACCCTTAAGAAATCCCCTGTTGTTCTTTCGTTCTTCCTTGAAATCCCATTCCACACGAGTTAAGCGGTGGAGGATTTCATCTTGCTCGGGCGGAGAAAAACGTGGTTGTGGCGCCGGTTGCGGAACTGGAGGTCTAGCAGGTGCTGGATACCCATGAGCTGAGTAGTCCGGTATCCCCATGTTTCCAAAAGCTCTGTCGGGATAGCGGGCATTATACCTAGCCGCTACCACATATGGGTCGCGCTCATAGTTATAATTGTAATGTGCGTGCGATGATGGTTCGAATGGGTTGTATGCCGTCGGACCCGTGTATGCAGGTATTGGGTGGTCATACGCAAATGGTGGCGAAGATGGTGCAACTGGTGCGAAGTTCGCCTCCTGTACTGGACTTGAAGGTCTTTCTTCCGGTACTGACGGATAGTGACTAGCACTCGAGTGGCGAGGGGTGCTGAAGTGAAATTCCCCTCCTCGGGTGGACATACGAGCACCCGATCTCCTACGCCTCGGCGGATCAGGCATTACTGGTTGAACTGGTGGCGGTGGTGGTGGCGTAACTGCCACGAAACGTGGATCCTCAGAGGGATCTTGTTGTTGTTGCTGCTCGTGTTGCGATGTCTGATGGGAAGGTGTGAAGTACCACTCGTGCTGGTTGAACAACGCTTGAAAGCTATCTGGCCCTTGATAAGGTGTGCCATGGAAAGAAGATCCATCTGAGATCTCGATAGGATGTGTGGGCGTACCACGAGCAGGTTCTATTGGATCTGTGTCCTCATCCATATGGTCTTCTGAGAAGTGATCCTGTGGTCCTAACGGGACAAAGCCTGCAGGTTCCTGAATGTAATCTGCTGGGTTAAACTGGCTTCTGAAGTAAGGAGTGGGATCGTCAAAAGCATGGTGCGATACCGAACGCTGTAGAGGCATGTAGGAGGGTTGAGGGTTATTGGGATCATTTTCGGAATCTGGCCCAAACGAGTGACGATACGATGGCGTCGAGCTGTGCGAGGTGGAATGCCTCGCAGGTTTGAAAAGGTTTCTCCGTCTTTGCAGTTCTTCACTCCTTGTGGTCGAAGGAGCTCGCGTATTTGAAGGTCCAGCTTCGTGATCATGGTGAGTAACAATCTCTCCTCTGCCTCTCCTTCCTCTTCCTCTTCCTCTTCCTCGGAAAATTACAGGTGCCATATTCCTGCTTTTAAAACTTTAAATAACAATGATAATAAAAAGACAACTTGGAATAACAATTCGAATTTGTCATATGTTCTTGTCTAGACTCAAGTATGTGCAATTGTGTCACTGAGATTAAACACATTAGGATAGTGTTTAATTCACTCAATGTTGGCTCTGATACCAACCTGTCACACCCCGATTTCCACGTGTATCACCGGTGGGCCCGGTGGGGGATTACCGTGACGTAGTTGGCAATAATATAGTCAAACCACACAATTATATGAATGCACAGCGGAAGCATAAAGATAAATATAATTCAACCATTGATTGTAATATCGAATGTATCACAAATAGTTGAATGGTGTCCACAGGGGGATCAAAATAATAGAAAGTATTGTTCAACAGACAAGGCATCAAAATCTTGCGAGACTCTTTAAGATGCTAAGGAGCTATAGCCAGCCGATTACGTTTAGTACCTGCATTTAATCTTTTTGGGAAAATACGTCAGTTTACACTGGTAAATACATTCAACCGACACTTTTGTAAAATGTTTATTAAAATTGATTTGAATGCACAAGGCACAAACTCTTTTATAACTTGGGAGAATTATTTAATATTATAATCTTGTGAACGAATTACATGTTCCTTTTGCGTCTGGTAGCCCGGATCTAGTCCGGGTTAAAGATCAATGGACACACCACATAGCATATAACACCGTGGCGGGTAACCAACGGCTATGCCTTTATAATTATGGACATAATGCCGGGTGTACGCCTACACCCGAATGTCAAGGTCGTGGCCATTTCGTAAAATGCTGCCAAGGATATCCGGGACATGGTCATTAACCCCCCAAAGGCTTTTAAGTAACAAGACTGTTTAAACGAGCCGATCAAATTATTCAATTAACCACCGAACGATGGAAGATTTGATGCTCGATCAAGCGGTATTTTATATATACCGTAACCCAAGCCCGTATAACGGAAATTAAGTTAAAAGTATTTACCTTTGCAAGTACAGTCCTTAATTGATTAAATCACAGATATCTTTTACTGGGCTCCTATTCTGGAACAAAGGTTTTAAAAATAACCTATTAGAATCCTAACGGGTCTTTATATTTGCCGTAGCTTAGACCGGTCAGTTTCAAAGGATAGATACGGTTTAATCGTGTGAAAGGCGAAAACCGGGAATGGAATGTGATTCCGACCCAACAAGTTTGAAGGATTGTTTTATATGGGTTTAATATTCACACTCTGGATTTTGGGGTCAAAATAATATGGTTTGACCCGTATCGGCTAATTTATGTAAACTAGTTACATAAGCCGAACCGCGCGCGCAATAGGCGCAACGGGTAACCGTAAGAGTCTTACGCTTGTTTCCTAAGTCAATATGCCTTAAAGAGGTTGTGGTATCAGTAGGATACCTTCCGTGATGCCCGTAACGAGTTTAAGTTTATTATACGCCCCGTAGGGGTTTTCCGGTCATTTTAAGGACTTTTAAAGGGCTTTCTGAGTTCTACAGGAAATCTGAGTTTCCCGTTCAGTTTATAAAGTTCAAAATACTTTATTTATTATTTAAAATCAGTAGCAACTGGAATCGGGTCAAAAGACCTTGTAGAACTCAAGTTTTGGCCGAAAAGGGCATATTCGGTATTTACCGAACCGTAGCCATAACCGCAGGTTATGAGCAGGTTAAAATTAATTAAAAATCTTTAAAAATCTCAAAATATTATTTTACAACAGTGAGTAAAAGGTTTGGTGTCGAAATCTTGGTTTAGGTAGGCGTTATGCTAATCGCGCCGTTTATTACAAAAGTTTCTTTTAATTGCGCTATTTAGCATAACTCCTATTCTAGACCTCGGATTGGCGTGAAACTTTAGGGACATGCTTAGAATTTAGTAAGCAAGGTTATGGTCCCTTCACGTGTCCGAAATACTCGTTTTATTTTGAAAAGGGCGTTACGGTCAACTTTTAAGTAATTAACGGAAATGCGTAAAAGACTCGGATAAACAACGAACCGGTCACAGAGGGTGGTATCATCACGTGACCTGGTCCTAAGAGAGTCCTAAGGCATATCTACATTGCACTAAAACGGGTCAGAACTGAAGTCAAAGCAAAAGTCAAACTTTTGCGACATTCGGCTCCGAACCGGGTCAATATAGCAAATGGCCGAATCAAACGAGCTTAGACAAGTTAGTATACTTAATATCATGTTTTATGAGTGTTCAAACAGGTTACATATCAACTACATTAAAGATTATGCAAGAATCGCAAAAATGGCTTTCTGTTGACTTTTTCTAAGCATGTTTGACTCGTTATTTGAACTAGCTAGAGTGGTGATCAGAGGGAACCCTTTTAGGGGTTTATTACCCACATAAATACCAACACATAACTACTTTTGATTCGACAATTCACTGGACCATTCGTGATTTATCGCAAAGTCAATCGTTAGTTATGACGGATTGACTTTTAAGCTAAACTAAGCAAAAACAAAGCCATAGAAGGTTTGGCATACTTACAGAGGCTTAGTGCATGACTTAGGATTATAGAAGAACACTTGGGAGCTTCAGGAATGATCAGAAGATGTGTTTTGAGGTGTGGTGAACTTATGCACAATGTAGGCCTATTTATAGTGAAAGAATGGCCTCTAAATCATTACAACTCAGGCTACAAGTGAGTATGGATGTTCAGTAGGTGGCCCTTGATGCTAGGAGGCAAGTAGGGGGCGCCCATGCTTCACTTATTGCACTTTTGATCGTTCACAACTTCAAACAACAAGTCTGTCCAAAGTTTCTGCATCTGGGTGGTTCACGCGGCCCGCATGAAAGTTCATGCATCTTGTACGCGGGCCGCCTGAGTTTTCATATCAGAACGCGTAACTGCAGGAGGCTCGCGGCCCGCATCAACTTACCCAAAAACCTTTACGCGGCCCGCGTTAGGTCTAATTTCCAAGATTTTTGAATCCTTTGTAATCATTGAGTAAATCTTTGTAATTAATAACGAAATCTCTGGTAATTAATAACCTGACCTTTCGGGTTTGAAGGGGTAACTTTGCGATTTGGCCCTTGATTATTTACAACTAAGGGCCTCGTGTTATTTACCCGCATTGTTAAGCCCCCGGTTAGTTTGTTAGTTATCCGGAAAGCCTTAACTTTCGTTGTTGACGCTTTTAACCCTTCTCATACGAATTTGATCATAACTTTCTCGTTTTAAAATGGAACTTCGCGGAATTTATATGGTACATTCTAGTGAGCGTATTTTACTGTTACAAAGCCTCGGGTTCGTCAAAGGGTCACTCAGAGGTATAATTAAACATGTTGACACAGTTAACCCCTGCAGCTTGTAATCTCTCACTTTCTTCCGCGTTTCGCTTCTGTACGATCCATGATTTATTCGTTTGAAGGTACGAGCATCGTTTTAGGGTTACTATACAGTATACTTACCCTTGTTTGACATTTATAACCCTCGAATTTACATACTTTCAAGGTTTGTCAACTTTAGTCCTTTATTTAATATTAAATGCCACGTGTAAACTCAAGACACGTGTCAATACATTATTGGACACAAAATTTCAAGGTGTTACATCCTCACCCCCTTAAAATAAATCTCGACCCGAGATTTACTCAAATCAATAAGGGTATTTCTCTTTCATCGTGGATTCAACTTCCCACGTGAATTCGGGACCTCTCCGGGCATCCCATTTAACCTTGACTATCGGTACATGCTTTCTTCGAAGCTTTTTCACCTGTCGGTCTTCAATCGACAAAGGCTTGTCCACAAACTTCAAGCTCTCATCTATATGCACATCTGTGTGTGGGATCACTAATGATTCATCAGCGAAGCACTTCTTTAGATTGCAGATGTGGAACACATTGTGAATTCCATTGAGCTCTTCTGGTAAGTTCAACTTATAGGCAACTGACCCGACACGTTCGATAACCTTGAAAGGTCCTATATATCTCGGGCTCAGTTTGCCCTTCTTACCGAAGCGCATCACCCCCTTCCAGGGTGATACCTTTAGTAACACTTTTTCACCTATCTCGAAGTGAAAATCCTTACGCTTTGGATCAGCGTAACTTTTCTGCCTATCACGGGCAGCCTTGAGACGCTCTCGAATCTGGACAATCTTGTCCGTTGTTTCGAAGACTATCTCTGGTCCTGATAATTGAACCTCTCCTACTTCCGCCCAACAAACAGGCGATCTACACTTTCTACTGTATAATGCCTCGAAAGGCGCAGCCTTTATGCTGGTATGGTAGCTATTGTTGTAGGAGAATTCGATTAGTGGTAGGTTCTTATCCCAACTACCACCCAAATCGATAGCACATTCCCGCAGCATGTCTTCCAACGTTTGAATAGTACGCTCACTCTGACCGTTTGTCTGAGGATGGTAAGCCGTACTAAAATTTAAACGTGTACCCAAAGATTGCTGGAAGCTTTTCCAGAAATGAGACGTGTATCTAGTATCTCGATCAGAGATAATAGACACAGGTATGCCATGCAGGGCTACAATCTTATCTACGTATAACTGGGCTAATGTGTCGGAGCTATAAGTCTCCTTGATAGGTAAGAAATGAGCTGACTTAGTCAGTCTATCGACTATAACCCATATTGTGTCATTTCCTTTCCTCGTTTTGGGTAACTTGGTAATAAAATCCATAGTTACACATTCCCATTTCCATTCAGGAAGTTCAGGCTGTTGTAGCAAGCCAGATGGCTTTTGATGCTCAGCCTGGACTTGCGCACAAGTTAAGCATTTAGCTACATAAGCGGCTACAGACTTTTTCAAGCCTATCCACCAATAATTTGCCTTTAGATCCTGATACATTTTATCTGCTCCAGGATGGACAGAATATTTGGAACTATGGGCTTCCTGGAGGATAACATCTCGTAGTCCTCCATAAATTGGAACCCATATTCGCCCATTCAATCGCAAAATTCCATCCTTGCTAAGAGTTAACTGCTCCTCAGTTACTCCCAGCTTCTCCTTAGGATAGTTAGCTTCCAACACAGCTTCCCTCTGTGCAGCTAACACCCTTTCAATCAGATTATTCTTTACTTCAATGCTCTTAGCATTGATTCGGATGGGTTTCATCCTTTCTTTCCGGCTCAGGGCAACTACATTCACCTTGCCGGGATGATATCTGATTTCACAATCATAATCATTTAAGGTTTCCATCCAGCGGCGTTGCCTCATCTTTAATTCCTTCTGATTAAACAGATGTTGAAGGCTCTTGTGATCTGAATAGATCACAAACTTGATTCCGTACAGATAATGCCTCCACAGTTTTAGTGCGAACACAACGGCACCCAACTCCAAGTCATGGGTGGTGTAATTCTTTTCGTGCACCTTTAACTGTCTCGAAGCATAGGCAATCACCTTGCCTTTCTGCATGAGCACACACCCCATGCCAGTGTGTGACGCGTCGCAGTAAACTACGAACTCTTCGGTACCTTCCGGTAGTGTCAACACAGGGGCGTTGCTTAGCTTTTGCTTTAAAATATCAAAGGACTCTTGCTGCTTAGGGCCCCAAACAAACTTTTCCTTCTTCTTGGTCAAGGAGGTTAAGGGCGCAGCAATCCTTGAGAAATTTTCAATGAATCTCCTGTAGTATCCTGCCAACCCCAGGAAACTACGAATTTCGGTAGGCGTCTTTGGCTCTTGCCAATTCATGACCGCCTCTACCTTAGCGGGATCCACCTGGATACCACGCTCGCTGACGACATGTCCAAGAAATTGGACTTCTCGTAGCCAGAATTCGCATTTAGAGAATTTGGCATAGAGTTTCTCGCGATGCAGCAATTTGAGAATACATCGTAGGTGTTTCTCATGGTCAGCTTTGTTCTTCGAGTATATAAGAATGTCGTCGATGAACACGATGACAAATTTGTCTAAGTACGGCTTGCAGACGCGATTCATGAGATCCATGAACGCAGCCGGTGCATTTGTGAGCCCAAAAGGCATCACTAGGAACTCGTAGTGACCGTAACGAGTCCTAAATGCTGTTTTATGTACGTCTTCATCTCTGACTTTCAGCTGATGGTAGCCCGACCTCAAGTCGATCTTCGAGAAATAACTAGCCCTTGTAATTGATCAAACAAATCGTCGATCCTTGGCAATGGATATCTATTCTTTATCGTGACCTTATTAAGTTCATGATAATCGATGCACAGACGCATCGATCCGTCCTTCTTCTTAACAAACAGGACAGGTGCTCCCCAAGGGGATGAACTCGGTTTAATGAAACCTTTAGCCAGCAGTTCATCCAGCTGGGTCCTTAATTCCTTCATTTCAGTTGGTGCGAGCCTGTAGGGTGCTCTAGCAATGGGAGCTGCTCCAGGGATGATATCGATTCTGAATTCCACTTGTCTATCTGGTGGCAACCCAGGTAGATCTTCGGGGAAAACTTCTGGATACTCCGAAATGACGGGAATGTCTCCTATCTTTGGTTTGGGCTCTTCAATAATCACCTGTTCCATGTAGATGACACAGCCTCTTGTTAAACATCTAGAAGCCTTGAGCATAGTTACGTTCTCGGGCAATCCATACTGCGTATCTCCTCGAATGGTAAGCGATTCACCAGTCGGAGTTTTTAGCACTATATGTTTTCTGTTGCAGACGATCTGGGCCTGGTTGTGGGATAACCAGTCCATACCCAGAACTATGTCAAAACCAGCCAGTTTGAAGGGAAGTAGAGATAGAGGAAAAGAGTGGTTCTTAATGGATATCACACATCCATCTAGTATAGTGGAGACGGTTTCTACTGTGCCGTCTGCTAGCTCTACCTCGTATTTCACATTTAGGGTTTTGACAGGTATATTCAGCAATTTGCAAAATTTTTGGTCTACGAAGGACTTATCAGCGCCTGAGTCGAAAAGTACTCTTGCAAAGATATTGTTTACGAGAAAAGTACCTGTGATTACGTTGTCGTCTTGCAAAGCTTCCTTCACATCCATCTTGAAGACTCTAGCGTTATTCTTTTTGGTTTCTTCTGTCTTCTTGGCGAATTTGGGGCAGTTACTTTTAATGTGCCCCTTCTCACTGCAGTTATAGCAGGTTGCATCCTTTATTTTCTTGTAGTCCATCGTCTTGTGGTCCTTGGACTTGCACAGTCCACACGTATGCGACCTTGACTGAGACTGTGAGTTCGACCCGAGCCTACACTTACCAAAGTGATGCTTCTGGCAGTTTTTGCACTTGGGCTTCTCTCCAGATTGTTGCCCATTTTTCTTCGACTCTGTCCCTCTCTTGCCATCACCGTTCCCACGGTGTTTCTTGCCCGACCTTCGTGAGGTCTCGTCCTCACGCTTCCTCTTCTCGGCCTCTTTGTTCCTCAGCGATCTCAGTCGGACCGCGTCCATTGTGAGGGACAAGGAGAGGTCAGTTACAGACCTGAAGGTCGTTGGCCGAGAGGCTTTCACACTTGCCTTTATTGTGGGTTCTAACCCCCCGATAAAACGAGCGATTCTCCTTGGCTCCGGGGTTACCAGATATGGAACCAACCGAGACATCGTGTTGAAGCTCGTTAAGTAGGCTTGGCAGTCCAGGTTTGTCATCACTAATGATACAAAATAGGACTCTATCTTCTCCACCTCATGTTGAGGGCAGTAATTTTCTTTGATGAGAGAAATGAATTCCTCCCATGTCATGCTGTAAAGCACAGTCTTTCCCGAGGCCTGAACCAACGCCCTCCACCAAGCCAGGGCCTCGCCCTTAAATGATTGCGACACAAACTTTACCACATCCCTTTCCGCACAGCCACTGATGTCCACCACGGTGTCCATCTCATCCAGCCACGTCATACAATCGACGGCACCCTTCTCCCCCGTGAAGTCTCGGGGTTTACAAGACACAAAGTACTTGTAGGTGCAGCCCCTGGCACGGGAAGCATCAGTATACTCCCTTTCACGACGAACACTGTTTTCATTGGACGAGTGATTATCGTCATCCTTTTTGGGCTTGGACAGTGGTTTGCTGTGGGATTTTGAGTGTTTTTCGGCTTGGAGGGTGGTTTGGATACGGTTCTGCTTCGAGATTCGGTATATTGTCGATCTAGGGCTGCCTGAACAGCATTGTCGACGAGAGCTTATAATTGAGCGCCCGTTAAATGTACTTGGGCATTATCATATTCATCTTTACTTGTATGACTATTTTCTCCATTAGGATTAGCCATGGTAACTTGAATCTGTTACAGAAGATAACGAAAATTTTATTTAGGAGTTCATTATTGAATTGTCTTTTATGGCAATTCATTAACCATGGTAACAGAGACCATATCTGGTTAATTTGTTACTCACTTTTATTTAGGATTTGAACATACTTATCCTAATTACAATTAACATTGCTAGTGGCATAAAAGTCTAGTCACGAGGACGTTATATAATATTAGCCGAGCTTACAGAGAATCAAGGTACGAAGGTTTGAACCGTAGTTCTTTCCCCTTTTCTGACAGGGAGTCATAGACCACCACTGTCTTTTGTCTTATTATGACAACAATTATGGCCCGTAGGCACTACATCACTAATGGATGTTTGATAATTCGGCCCGTAGGCACTACATCGCTAATGGATGTTTAACAAGTGATCATCTTCATTTAATGATTTAACCCATGATTTATTATATCATTAATTTGGGCTTTGGAATCCTTTAAAGGATTCTTGTATAAGAATGACGTGTGCGATTTTAACGAATCACATCTGCCATGATTGTTAACATGCTTACAGAGGTTAACAGGGAATTTGAATCTTTTAATTAGGTCTTACCATCTCGGCCGGGTCTAAAAGACACCTGGCTAGGTTTCACTCTTAAGATTCCTTATTTAGGCAGATTTAATTTAAAAGGAATGATTTTGATTTATTTCATATATAGTAATAACAAAAATGAAATTCATAACATAACATTCCATAACTTCAAATACGATTACACGCTGCCCTAAACGGGACTTTTAAACAAGTACTTACCTACACAGAGGTTAATAAAGAGACAAGTCCACGCAGGGACTAATACAAGATAGATGTCCGCGTAGGGACTAAAAGATAAGTCTACGTAGGGACTGAAATACGATAAACGTCCACGCAGGGACTTATTTAAAATAGACATTACATTAGAACATATATAAGGGCTAATGGTCACGTTTCTTCTTCTTGCCTTTCAACAGGTTCGCTAGACCCTTAAGAAATCCCCTGTTGTTCTTTCGTTCTTCCTTGAAATCCCGTTCCACACGAGTTAAGCGGTGGAGGATTTCTTCTTGCTCGGGCGGAAAAAAACGTGGTTGTGGCGCCGGTTGCGGAACTGGAGGTCTAGGAGGTGTTGGATACCCATGAGCTGAGTAGTCCTGTATCCCCATGTTTCCAAAAGCTCCGTCGGGATAACGGGCATTATACCTAGCCGCTACCACATATGGGTCGCGCTCATAGTTATAATTGTAATGTGCGTGCGATGATGGTTCGAACGGGTTGTATGCCGTCGGACCCGTGTATGCAGGTATTGGGTGGTCATACCCAAATGGTGGCGAAGATGGTGCAACTGGTGCGGAGTTCGCCTCCTGTACTGGACTTGAAGGTCCTTCTTCCGGTACTGACGGATAGTGACTAGCACTCGAGTGGCGAGGGGTGCTGAAGTGAAATTCCCCTCCTCGGGTGGACATACGAGCACCCGATCTCCTACGCCTCGGCGGATCAGGCATAACTGGTTGAACCGGTGGCGGTGGTGGTGACGTAACTGCCACGAAACGTGGATCCTCAGAGGGATCTTGTTGTTGTTGCTGCTCGTGTTGCGATGTCTGATGGGAGGGTGTGAAGTACCACTCGTGCTGGTTGAACAACGCTTGAAAGCTATCTGGCCCTTGATAAGGTGTGCCATGGAAAGAAGATCCATCTGAGATCTCGATAGGATGTGTGGGCGTACCACGAGCAGGTTCTATTGGATCTGTGTCCTCATCCATATGGTCTTCTGAGAAGTGATCCTGTGGTCCTAACGGGACAAAGCCTGCAGGTTCCTGAATGTAATCTCTGGCTTCTGAAGTAAGGAGTGGGATCGTCAAAAGCACGGTGCGATACCGAACGCTGTAGAGGCATGTAGTAGGGTTGAGGGTTATTGGGATCATTTTCGGAATCTGGCCCAAACGAGTGACGATACGATGGCGTCGAGCTGTGCGAGGTGGAATGCCTCGCAGGTTCGAAAAGGTTTCTCCGTCTTTGCGGTTCTTCACTCCTTGTGGTCGAAGGAGCTCGCGTATTTGAAGGTCCAGCTTCGTGATCATGGGGAGTAACGATCTCTCCTCTGCCTCTCCTTCCTCTTCCTCTTCCTCGGAAAATTACAGGTGCCATATTCCTGCTTTTAAAACTTTAAATAACAATGATAATAAAAAGACAACTTGGAATAACAATTCGAATTTGTCCTATGTTCTTGTCTAGACTCAAGTATGTGCAATTGTGTCACTGAGATTAAACACATTAGGATAGTGTTTAATTCACTCAATGTTGGCTCTGATACCAACCTGTCACACCCCGATTTCCACGTGTATCACCGGTGGGCCCGGTGGGGGATTACCGTGACGTAGTTGGCAACAATATAGTCAAACCACACAATTATATGAATGCACAGCGGAAGCATAAAGATAAATATAATTCAACCATTGATTGTAATATCGAATGTATCACAAATAGTTGAATGGTATCCACAGGGGGATCAAAATAATAGAAAGTATTGTTCAACCGACAAGGCATCAAAAGCTTGCGAGACTCTTTAAGATGCTAAGGAGCTATAGCCAGCCGATTACGTTTAGTACCTGCATTTAATCTTTTTGGGAAAATACGTCAGTTTACACTGGTAAATACATTCAACCGACACTTTTGTAAAATGTTTATTAAAATTGATTTGAATGCACAAGGCACAAACTCTTTTATAACTTGGGAGAATTATTTAATATTATAATCTTGTGAACGAATTACATGTTCCTTTTGCGTCTGGTAGCCCGGATCTAGTCCGGGTTAAAGATCAATGGACACACCACATAGCATATAACACCGTGGCGGGTAACCAACGGCTATGCCTTTATAATTATGGACATAATGCCGGGTGTACGCCTACACCCGAATGTCAAGGTCGTGGCCATTTCGTAAAATGCTGCCAAGGATATCCGGGACATGGTCATTAACCCCCCAAAGGCTTTTAAGTAACAAGACTATTTAAACGAGCCGATCAAATTATTCAATTAACCACCGAACGATGGAAGATTTGATGCTCGATCAAGCGGTATTTTATATATACCGTAACCCAAGCCCGTATAACGGAAATTAAGTTAAAAGTATTTACCTTTGCAAGTACAGTCCTTAATTGATTAAATCACAGATATCTTTTACTGGGCTCCTATTCTGGAACGAAGGTTTTAAAAATAACCTATTAGAATCCTAACGGGTCTTTATATTTGCCGTAGCTTAGACCGGTCAGTTTTAAAGGATAGATACGGTTTAATCGCGTGAAAGGCGAAAACCGGGAATGGAATGTGATTCCGACCCAACAAGTTTGAAGGATTGTTTTATATGGGTTTAATATTCACACTCTGGATTTTGGGGTCAAAATAATATGGTTTGACCCGTATCGGCTAATTTATGTAAACTAGTTACATAAGCCGAACCGCGCGCGCAATAGGCGCAACGAGTAACCGTAAGAGTCTTACGCTTGTTTCCTAAGTCAATATGCCTTAAAGAGGTTGTGGTATCAGTAGGATACCTTCCGTGATGCCCGTAACGAGTTTAAGTTTATTATACGCCCCGTAGGGGTTTTCCGGTCATTTTAAGGACTTTTAAAGGGCTTTCTGAGTTCTACAGGAAATCTTAGTTTCCCGTTCAGTTTATAAAGTCCAAAATACTTATTTATTATTTAAAATCAGTAGCAACTGGAATCGGGTCAAAAGACCTTGTAGAACTCAAGTTTTGGCCGAAAAGGGCATATTCGGTATTTACCGAACCGTAGCCATAACCGCAGGTTATGAGCAGGTTAAAATTAATTAAAAATCTTTAAAAATCCCAAAATATTATTTTACAACAGTGAGTAAAAGGTTTGGTGTCGAAATCTTGGTTTAGGTAGGCGTTATGCTAATCGCGCCGTTTATTACAAAAGTTTCTTTTAATTGCGCTATTTAGCATAACTCCTATTCTAGACCTCGGATTGGCGTGAAACTTTAGGGACATGCTTAGAATTTATTAAGCAAGGTTATGGTCCCTTCACGTGTCCGAAATACTCGTTTTATTTTGAAAAGGGTGTTACGGTCAACTTTTAAGTAATTAACGGAAATGCGTAAAAGACTCGGACAAACAACGAACCGGTCACAGAGGGTGGTACCATCACGTGACCTGGTCCTAAGAGAGTCCTAAGGCATATCTACATTGCACTAAAATGGGTCAGAACTGAAGTCAAAGCAAAAGTCAAACTTTTGCGACATTCGGCTCCGAACCGGGTCAATATAGCAAATGGCCGAATCAAACGAGCTTAGACAAGTTAGTATACTTAATATCATGTTTTATGAGTGTTCAAACAGGTTACATATCACCTACATTACAGATTATGCAAGAATCGCAAAAATGGCTTTCTGTTGACTTTTTCTAAGCATGTTTGACTCGTTATTTGAACTAGCTAGAGTGGTGATCAGAGGGAACCCTTTTAGGGGTTTATTACCCACATAAATACCAACACATAACTACTTTTGATTCGACAATTCACTGGACCATTCGTGATTTATCGCAAAGTCAATCGTTAGTTACGACGGATTGACTTTTAAGCTAAACTAAGCAAAAACAAAGCCATAGAAGGTTTGGCATACTTACAGAGGCTTAGTGCACGACTTAGGATTATAGAAGAACACTTGGGAGCTTCAGGAATGATCAGAAGATGTGTTTTGAGGTGTGGTGAACTTATGCACAATGTAGGCCTATTTATAGTGAAAGAATAGCCTCTAGATCATTACAACTCAGGCTACAAGTGAGTATGGATGTTCAGCAGGTGGCCCTTGATGCTAGGAGGCAAGTAGGGGGCGCCCATGCTTCACTTATTGCACTTTTGATCGTTCACAACTTCAAACAACAAGTCTGTCCAAAGTTTCTGCATCTGGGTGGTTCACGTGGCCCGCATGAAAGTTCATGCATCTTGTACGCGGGCCGCCTGAGTTTTCATATCAGAACGCGTAACTGCAGGAGGCTCGCGGCCCGCATCAACTTACCCAAAAACCTTTACGCGGCCCGCGTTAGGTCTAATTTCCAAGATTTTTGAATCCTTTGTAATCATTGAGTAAATCTTTGTAATTAATAACAAAATCTCTGGTAATTAATAACCTGACCTTTCGGGTTTGAAGGGGTAACTTTGCGATTTGGCCCTTGATTATTTACAACTAAGGGCCTCGTGTCATTTACCCGCATTGTTAAGCCCCCGGTTAGTTTGTTAGTTATCCGGAAAGCCTTAACTTTCGTTGTTGACGCTTTTAACCCTTCTCATACGAATTTGATCATAACTTTCTCGTTTTAAAACAGAACTTCGCGGAATTTATATGGTACATTCTAGTGAGCGTATTTTACTGTTACAAAGCCTCGGGTTCGTCAAAGGGTCACTCAGGGGTATAATTAAACATGTTGACACAGTTAACCCCTGCAGCTTGTAATCTCTCACTTTCTTCCGCGTTTCGCTTCCGTACGATCCATGATTTATTCGTTTGAAGGTACGAGCATCGTTTTAGGGTTACTATACAGTATACTTACCCTTGTTTGACATTTATAACCCTCGAATTTACATACTTTCAAGGTTTGTCAACTTTAGTCCTTTATTTAATATTAAATGCCACGTGTAAACTCAAGACACGTGTCAATACATTATTGGACACAAAATTTCGAGGTGTTACACTGAAACTCTAAATTCTTGATTTCTTGATTTCTCATGTACGTTAGGGTTTCAGGGGTTCGGGTTTCCACTTACGGAGCGTTTTAGGACATTTTTGGGCGAGTCGTTACACGTGGCAAGGCTATATTCGCTGACTGGCCAAGCCTACGACCTAACCTACCTTCGTCGCGAGCCGCGAAGGCCGACCCTGAGTTGGTCACGGGGCGCGAGCCGCCCTCCGTCAGACTATAAATAGGGAGGTCGAGGCTCATTTGTTCCTCGTTCATTTTCTGATATTCTCTCTCAACTTCTGTTTGTATAAACTCTCGAGATATAATACCCCTAAATAGCGATGCTCTGCCTCATTGTAAGTATTATAACCTCCGGTTACGTATTAGTTACCCTACCCGATTGATTTAGGGCTCCGTAACACATGTCAAGGCTCTGCCTGACTCAGTTCGTTGGAGTTCTGTCTCGGTTGTATGGCTAACGTAATTTGGGTTATCTTACTAATTACTACAAAAAAAAAATGAGTATTGGAGACTAAAAAAACAGTCTCTGATACATCTAAATCACTCCCTAATGGTTATCGGGGACTGACGATCACTCTTCGATATATAAAAATTCAGTCGTTGATTTGTACCCTAGTAGCACGACATTTCAGTCCTCAATACTTTTCTCGGTGACTGCAAATCAGTCTTGGATAGTATGATATTTAAGTCCCCAATGTTTAACTTTAGTGACTGGAAGTCTGTCCTCTAAACTTGTCGATAAGGTCCTTAATACATTTCACTAGGTTCGTGATTCCATGTTAATTCAGTCCCTAATAAAATGTTTCGAAGACTAATAATTAGTTTCTAATGCCATGTTATTTAAGTACATAATATATTTATTTTAGAGACTGAAAAATCAATCTCTAAAAGTGAATTTTCTAGTCTCTATTATACTTATTAAAAGTATAAAAACTAATTTCCAATAATACGTCTCAAACCAATCTAAGCAAATAATACCAAAAAAATTTACAAATTACTATGAATTCACAATTTATGTAGGAAATGTGCTTAGATAGAATAATACATGTGGACAAATAAAAAATGTAAAGACCGATAACTTGTGAGTTCTAGAACACAAATAAAAAAAACAACCAAGATAACATAATACTTATAAGTCATTGTCTTCATGGGTTTGTTGCGGGTATCATGAGTTCTTCCCATTTTCCGTCTTCCTCAGTTTTGTCATTGGCTTGTTTCGATTAATTAGTGCTCCAAGTTAGATTCATTAGTGCTCCAAGTTATATGATTACCTGATGCATTATAGTCATTGGTAAATGTTGTTACAAATTACAAAAAAAACCACAAAGTCTTATGTAGAACAAAATTTACTTGTATTGATAATAAAATATATTCAAACTAAATGATTTAAAAAGAGATTAAATATTAACCTTAAGAAGCATTGAACAAGCACCAAAATCCCCGTAGGATCGTTTTGCGACCTATATGATTTGTTCAGAGTCAAATCTAAGTCGTTTGAAAGGCGGAAATAGTCAAACAACTGAGAATCAGTGATAGAAAGGTGTAGAAACAGAGAATTATACTTAAAACAGGTTTTTCATTGATTTTCAACTTGATTACATGATGAGAATTGGGCAGAACTTCGTTACACGTCTCACTATTTCGTACCAAATGAAAAACCCAAGTGCCATATTTATAGGCAGATGATTTCGCACGAAATGGCAACATGCCATTTCGTACGAAATAGCAAACTTGCATTTCGTACGAAATAGCCAAATGCCATTTCGTGCGAAATGACTTTCAAACATACATAAACTTACATTTTTGACATATTTAGCCCTATTACAAGCTACCGACATGACCTAGACTGTTGACGTAGGCGATAGACATCGTGCACCAACAAACTCCCCCTTGGATATTGCCAGAGTCTTCAGTCAGGTAGTCGTCAGCACTTTCTTCACAGGGACTTGAACTTTTCTTCCCTTGGCTTAGGCTTCCTCAGCAATAGCTTCCTAAGCTTCTCATTCTCTTCAACCTTTCGCTTTTCCTCTGCAGCCATTCTCTGCACAACAGTATGCCTTAGCATATTGTCTCTTTCTTCTCGTGCCTTTCTTTCTTTCTCAGCCTTTCGAGCTTCTTCTTTCTCAATCTTTCTCCACTTTTTCGACCATGCATTCTCAGAATTAATTCCCTTCTGAAAACAGATAGTTACCACCTTCTGAAATTGCATTGCCTGATCTTTATCTTCAGTTTTAAACCCGATCTTGTTAACAAACAAACACTCTATGTCTTTAGCTGAGCAATTAACCAACCACAGTGGATCATACATAGAGATATATCTGACTTCATTTTCAACTTTGTAGGTGATCACAGCTTCAGTTGTCAAACAGCTGTACACCCAATACAAAAAACCTGTATGGATATCCTGCGGGCACTGGAATGTTCTTTATCACTTTGGGCTTTTTTATCTTCAAGATTGTTTCTTCATTTCCAGTCACTGGATTTGTCTTTCTCACTTTCTTTAGATAGTGGGGCTTCCAGTGTTTGAAGTCTTTGAACGCTTCATACTTCATCAAACCCCAAATAGGCACATCATGTTTTCTGATAGGATAATTCAAAGTTCTAACTTTTGATAACTCTTCAACATCCCACCAGGGTAGAGACATGATATCCTGAATATACTCAAAATACTACACACCATATTCTCTTCTGATTGCATACACGTTCACTTGTGGCAAGAATCCCCAACTGATAATGTCACCAAGTGATACTTCTCTATCTCTCTTATAATACTTCAGTGGACGTTTGAATTTTCTTTCAGTACTTTCTCTAAACCATTTCTTCCTCTCTTCTCGATGTTCATCTTTTGTTGTCCCATCAAAATTCTTATTCTTCAAACATTCTTCAACTTTCCTTCTCAACTCATCAATGTTCTCCTGACTGAAAAATTCAACCAGTGTTGGAAAGTTTGAAGTATCAACTATCGCAGACGTTTCTTCATCACTACAATCCTCAACCTCAACCCTATCATAGTTATCAGCTTCTTCCACATACTTATACTGATACTCGGGCTGTTGATTGATGTCAAAATCATTCAATTCTTCTTCAAAGTCAAACTTGAAGTTATTTTCATCAACATGTGTTAACTTGAGGTACTCATCCAGAGTATATGTATGCCTGATTTCCCCTTCCTCTACATCAGGTTCAATACGCAGAATCAACTTTTCAACTTCATCAACGTTTTGATCATCAACATTCTCCCCCTCACCGTCAGCATTATCAGGTTCTTCATTAGCATCGTCATGAAGGTAATCATCGACATTCTCTTCAGTTGACGCTTCAGTAACCTTAATACCTGAAGTACCATGATCATCATCATCATTTCCATCATCGTCATCATGACTACTAGCAGAAAATACATCATCTGCATCATCTTTTTCAACATCATCATCATCTTCTTCTTCATCATCTTCCTCAACATCTTCCTCATCATCAATAACATCATCAATTAACACGTCTTCTTCAAATATGCCAGATACTGCAGAGATAGGATGAGGATTCTGAATAGGTGATTCAAGTACACTTGATGGAACGATTGTCCTCTCAGTAACTTCAGAAACACGTTTAACACCTTTACCCTTATTCTTCATCTCAGCATCAATCGCAGCTTGACGACGAGCTCTTACCTCTTCAAGCTGGATTTCTTCAAACTTTTGTTCCACAGACTTACTAATCACACTTTCTAACACTTTGTTCAACATATACATCTCGTGCTCTTTCTTTGCATTGGCAGACTCTAACTCTTTATTCTTTAACTTGAAATATTCATTCTGCTCGTCTCTCCTAGCTTTTTCCTCCTCTAACTCAGCAATACGAACTTTAAGAATATCAATGTCAGTCTGATCTGCTTCAACTCTCTTCAACAATGACGAGTTTTCAGCTTCAACTATCTTGACACGCTTTTCAAGTTTCTTCTCATGATCTGCCAACTTTGTATTCTTAACTAATACTTCTTCTACCTTCTTTTGCAAATTCTTTACAACATCATCCGTTACAAAATTGAAATCTCCAATATCTTCAAGACCAATATTTACTGGCATATAACAATCCTGAACCGACACCCTTGATAATTTTTCCGACAACCTAAAAATATTTAAAATATCCTAATATGTCTTTAAATAAACCCCGTATGTGAAATCCGAGCCCGAAATATAACATAACATTAAAAATAAATAAAAAACAAAGAAAATAGGGTTCAGGCGGGCCGCGTAAGGTCTCACTTAACCTTTACGCAGGCCGTGAGAACTTAAAACCTGGCACGACCCTGGGCCGCCACGTGGCCCAACACATGTCGAGCCTAGTTGGTGATCCGGATGGGCTACGTGTTGACCTAGCTTTGATGTGGGCCGTGTAAGCCTTGTGCTTGTTTTACAAGGGCCGCGAGAGACCCAATTTTCAGCCCTATATAAGGAGGCCTCGGGATTTCATTTCCGATCGTTCAAACTTTCTTTTCTTTCTCTCAAAATTAAATAGCGGGCATTATACCCGAGTCTAATACCCCTTAATAGCGAGGTTCTGCTACGATGTAAGTATTATAACCCTTGGAGACGTATTAGATACTCTGCCCGATTGATCTAGGGTTCCGTAACGGCTGTCGTGGTTTTGCCCGACGTAGTCGTTGGAATGCCGTCTCGGGGAGGGTATTACTAATGTTAAAATGGGTTATTATACTAACACACGTGCATTTGTGTAATTTATAGATTATTCCCAGGAAATCCTTACTGAAAACCCTAAAACAGCAACGTGAGTTGATCCACTTTTTGTAAATCTTTTATGTTTTTACAAAACCTTAAATACCTTTCCATGCGAATAACAGTTATTGAGTATTTGTAAGAATACAATTATCGTGGGTATGTTGGGGTTTTGTATACAAAATTTGTTACCACCTGGTCAAGGAGTAACATTTTCACAAGTCAGGTCTGACAGTACCGACGGGTGATAATTAGTATAACTTGGAAACAAATGTAATTGCGAGATCGCCCTCAATACTGTACACTGTGAAATGATTTTACTTAAATTTGATTAAACTGGGATTCACTCGCCAGTATTTCCCACTGACAAAATGTTTTTATAACGCATTTCAGGTAACAATATGTGAAAGCCAAATAGAAGTCAGCTGGACAGCACTGAAGGCTTGGAAAAGTGGCAATAAAGTTACCTAAGAATAAAATAGATGTTTTGTTATATAAAATAGGATTTATTCCTATAAAAGTGTGTATACTGAAAACTTGGGTTTTACCCATGTGTTTAATATTATAAAATGTGGTGGTTTACTCTGATAACATATTTCCTAACTACGGTCCTGATGAAAATTTCCGCTGCCAAATTGGATGATAACGTGATACCACCGAAACTGGCTTGCGGCTGCCCGTTCCCGGGGACTAGGGATCGGGGGTTGCGACAGAAGGTGGTATCAAAGCTATGCCATTGATTCAGCCACAGGAGTGTTCTGCTGACATCAAAATTCGAAGTGTTAGGAAATAAATTACGAAAATACGTGCATAATTATATTTTCTTGTTATGTGTTATCTGACTATCTGTTAGTTTACAGTATGAGCGACCAAGGACCATCTGACGCGTATCGTCAATTGTCTGGTTCGCCTAGAAGCGAAGGCACCTCCTCTTCTCAGCCTGCCCTCTTGGGGTACTCTGCTGATACGGAAGAAGGAATCTTTGTGTTTAAGGCTCAATATGAAGAGCCATTTCCTCAGAAAAAGAGGGGATGGTTCAGTAGGGGAGCACACGAGCGTAGGAAACGTATGAAAAAGTTAGAGGAACAGTGAGTGTTAGCCGCAGCCAAAAGAGAAACTGATGTCTATGCCCAGGATATGCTCAATAGGGGTATAGCTAATATCCGTATCTTTGCAACCACTGTAGCTGACCCAAACCTGGAGCAAATGCTAGCACCCCAACCACAACCACCAATTCCTGATCAACCCATGGAAATAGAAAACCCTGAAAATCAAGTAGAAATGCATGATTTCAACCCGGAAGAGATACCTAGGGTACCTGCACCAAATCCCCTAGACCCAAATTACGACCCCTGGTGGGACGATGTTAGGGACTATGTGCAACGCTACCCGATTCACGAAGATGTGCCAGCACCCAACCTAGGAGCCTACCCAGGGTTAGATACTCTAGATCCCTATTTTAATAACGATGCATACATTAGGGAGATTCTAGAGAATCCTTACCCATACCAGGCCCCTATACCCCCATACCAGGAACCCGCACCCCAGATTTCGAACCCAGTCCTAGAACCTGCACCCCCAATGAGTGCAGAAAACGTACAAGAACGTAGGACTTTCGGTGAGGAAATTTTAGAAAGTAGTGAGAGAATGAGACAGGTAGGAGAGCGTCTCGTATGGAAATACGACGAGCGCAATATGGATTTTTGGATGAATCCATATCCATGAATGTGATGGTGGGAACGGTAATAATAATAATAGTAATATAATAATAATATATGTGTGTATGTGTAAAAAAAATAAAAAAATAAAAAACTACGGATGCATATTACTAGTATTGTAATTTTACGTTTCAGTCGGTATTGTAATTTTAATTTCAGTACTGGTGTGTAATAGACGCATACTATAAGAAAGAGTAAAAGTCGCAATGCTCGACGTTTTTGATCAACCTGTGTGTTGTGTGATTGGTTGTATTAAATATTACTTGTGATATTAATAAGCGGCAATTGTTTAAAATTCAGATGGACAACGAAGTGAATCAGGAAAACCAGAATGATAATATTCAGAACGACAACCATTCGAATAATGATAATCTGAATAATGAGAATCCGAACAATAACAATGGAAATCAAATGGATAATAGTGCCGTTCAACCCATAGTGGCACAAGGAATTATAGATGCAATGCCATTTATTATTCAAACAGTTCAAGAAGCGAATAATAAAAGTAAGCATAGAAGTAAGCGACCAAGTGAACCAGAACACAGCGTGAACAATGGACCCGTACTTCAAGTGCCCATTCCCAAAAAAAGAAGAACCATGCCATATGGTTGTTCTTACAAAGAATTCTGGTCCTGCAAACCAATAGAATTCTCGGGCAATGAAGGACCTATTGCAGCTCTACGCTGGATAGAGAAAACTAACGCTGTTCTGAAAATAAGCAAATGTGCTGAAGAAGACAAGATAATGTTTGCTTCAAATCTATTTAAGAACTCAGCCCTAGAATGGTGGAACACTATCCTCCAGTCAAGGGGAAGTGATAGGGTATACAACATGTAATGGGAGGAGTTCAAAAACATGGTAGCAAGGAAATTATGCCCTCCCAATGAAAAGGAACAGATAGCTAATAAGTTTCTGAACCTTAGAATGACCGGGGTAGATAGTAAGGGGTATACTACTACATTCTTTGAATACGCTAGGATAGTACCAACCCTTGCATCACCTGAACCGGTATTAATCTCCCGATACATCTGGGGATTAATTGGAGACATTAGGCATGTAGTCAAGGCAGCTAGACCCCAAACCATAGAAGAAGCTGTAGAACTAGCCAATACCTTGACTGATGATCTGGTACGAACTAGAAAAGAAGATCACAGGAGAAACCTAACCCAAAGGCTTACCCAAGAATTCCATTCTGGGAATTCCAACTGTAGGAATGTAGGTTCTACCTCTGCACCATATTGCAGGATTTGCAAGAAGAAGCATTCTGGAAAATGCTTTACTCACTGCAATTACTGCAAGTCACCAGGACACAAGGAGGAAGATTGCAGGAGGAAGACCAGTAATGGATTGTGCTTCAACTTTGGAGAAAAAGGTCATATCAAGCCAAACTGTCCGAAGTTAGCTCCAACTGCAAACAACAAGAACACTAAAAATGCTAGAGCATTTGTTCTAACTGCAGATGAAGCCAAGATGATTCCGGACGTCATAGTTGGTACGTTCTTAGTTAATGATATTTTTTCTAAAGTATTATTTGACTCTGGTGCGAACCAAAGTTTTATTAATACTTCGTTTTGCAAACTTCTAAATCAATCATTAACTAAACTACCACAAGAATGTCTAGTAGAGACCGCAAATGGAGAAACCGTTAGGATTTCTGAAATCTTACAGGGAGCAAGAATAGAAATTTTAATAAAAAATTTATTGCAAACCTTTACCCAATGAATCTAGCAGGATTTGATGTCGTGTAGGAATGGATTAGTTAATAGCCAATAAAGCCAATATTTTATGTGATCAAAAGTTAATTCAAGTAAATTCACCAAAGGGTGAAAAGATCACAATTAAAGGAGATAAGCCATCTAGATCCACTAAATTCATCTCTGTGATGAAAACTGCAAGTTATATAAGGAAAGGGTCTATAGTGTATTTGATTTCTATAATCACTAACACTAAAGGAAAAGAACTAAAAGACATTCCAATAGTGTCCCAGTTTTCAGATGTCTTTCCAGAGGAATTGCCAGGACTGCCGCCAGACAGGGAAGTTGAATTCAGAATCCAGCTGCTACCAGGGACAACACCGATTGCCAAAGCACCTTACCGTTTGGCACCTGCCGAAATGTAGGAACTGAAGAAACAATTAGACGAATTGTTGGAGAAAGGATTCATACAGCCAAGCTCATCGCCGTGGGGAGCACCGATACTGTTTGTCAAAAAGAAGGACGGATCGATGCGTATGTGCATTGACTACCGTGAATTGAACAAGGTCACGATTAAGAACCGGTATCCATTACCGAGGATCGATGATCTGTTCGATCAACTTCAAGGAGCTCGATTTTTCTCTAAAATCGATTTAAGATCAGGATATCATCAATTAAAGGTACAGGAAGAGGACATTCCTAAAACCGCATTCAGAACAAGGTATGGTCATTATGAATTTACTGACATGCCATTTGGTTTAACCAATGCCCCAACCACATTTATGGACATGATGAACCGAATATGTAAGCCATATTTGGATAAATTCATAATTGTCTTCATAGATGATATTCTAATCTACTCTAAGAGTAAAAAAGAGCATGCAAAGCACTTGCACTTACTTTTAAGTCTATTAAGAAAGAAAAAGCATTACGCAAAATTTTCAAAGTGCGAGTTTTGGTTAGAACAGGTACAATTTCTTGGACATTTAGTTAACCATGAAGGAATTCATGTGGATCCAATAAAGATCGAGGCAATTACCAAATGGAAAACCCCTGAATCACTAACCGAGGTTAGAAGTTTCTTAGGATTGGCCGGTTATTATAGAAGATTTATCCGAGATTTTTCTAGAATAGCCATTCCTTTAACCAAATTAACCTGTAAATCCATTAAGTTTGAATGGGGACCAAAACAAGAAGAAGCCTTTAGAATCCTTAAGCAAAGATTGACCCATGCACCTATACTAGCGTTACCAGAAGGAACTGAAGACTTTGTAGTCTATTGTGACGCTTCTAAGTTAGGTTATGGATGTGTATTAATGCAACGTGAAAAGGTTATAGCTTATTCAACCCATGATTTGGAATTAGGAGCCATAATTTTTGCCCTTAAGATTTGGAGACATTGTCTTTATGGTAGTAAGTTTACCGTATTTACATATCATAAAAGTTTAAGGTATGTTTTTGGGCAAAAAGAGTTGAATATGAGATAACGACGTTGGATGGAATTTCTTAGTGATTACGATTGTGATATCCAATATCATGAAGGAAAAGCAAATGTAGTGGCAGATGCTTTAAGTCAAAAGTATCATGAAAAGCCAAAAAGGATACATTCTCTTAAATTAAATCTACAAGTGGATTTAAATGATCAGATTATAAAAGCACAAGAATCAGTAATCAAGAAAGATACTGAAAAATTAAAAGGAATGATTAAGGAATAGAACGAGGAACCGATGGAATTTGGAGATTCCATAAAAAGAGAATTTGGATACCTAAATTAGGAAATTTACGTCACCATATATTAGAAGAAGCCCATAAGTCTAAATATACGATACATCCAGGAAGTGATAAGATGTACCAGGATTTAAGGAAAAATTTCTGGTGGATAGGAATGAAAAAGGATATAGCAGCTTATGTTTCTAGATGTTTGACCTGTTCACAAGTCAAAGCTGAACACCAGAAACCCTCAGGATTGTTGCAACAATTGGAGATGCCAGTTTGGAAATAGGAATTGATAACAATGGATTTTGTTACCAAGTTACCCAAAACAAGAAAAGGTAATGATACAATCTAGGTAATTGTAGATAGGCTAACCAAGTCAGCTCATTTCCTACCAATGAAGGAAACTTTTAGTATGGAACAATTAGCCAAATTATATGTAAATGAAATTGTTTCATTACATGGGATACCTTTATCAATTGATTCTGATAGGGATAGCTGTTTTACCTCTCATTTTTGGGCAAGTTTCCAAAAAAGCAATGGGAACTAAGTTGAATCTAAGCACAGCTTACCATCCTCAAACGGACGGACAAAGCGAAAGGATAATTCAGACAATGGAGGACATGCTTAGAGCTTGTGTAATTAATTTCGGAGGTAATTGGGACGATCACTTACCTTTAATAGAATTTTCTTACAATAACAGTTATCACACAAGTATCAATGCTGCACCATTCGAAGCACTTTATGGACGAAAGTGCAGAACTCTAGTCTGTTGGGCAGAAATTGGGGAAAAGCAACTATCTGGACCTGAGATAGTGCAGGAAACAACCGATAAGTCAAGGAACGACTGAAAGCAGCACGCGATCGACAGAAGAGCTATGCTGATAACGGACGTAAGCCGTTAGAATTCCAAGTAGGTGATAAGGTGTTGTTAAAAGTCTTTCCTTGGAAAGGAGTGGTAAGATTCATCAAAAGAGGAAAGCTAAGTCCCAGGTATATTGGACCTTTTAAGATTATTAAAAGAATAGGACCTGCAGCCTATCAGCTACAACTGCCAGAGGAAATGGCACGTATACATGATGTATTTCATGTATCTAATCTCAAGAAATGCTTAGCTGATGAATCACTTGTAGTACCTCTTAAGGATATAGAGGTAAATGAACAACTCAAATTTGTAGAGAGGCCTCTACAGATTGAAGACAGGAAGGTTAAGAATCTCAAACATAAGAGATTAGTTCTGGTCAAAGTGAAGTGGGACTCCAAAAGAGGACCTGAATACACATGGGAGCTTGAATCAGAAATACGAAAGAAATATCCGCACTTATTCCAGTAGATCTCGAGGACGAGCTCTAAAACTAGGTGGGGAGGATATAACAATCCTGAACCGACACCCTTGATAATTTTTCCGACACCCTAAAAATATTTAAAATATCCTAATATGTCTTTAAATAAACCCCGTATGTGAAAACCGAGCACGAAATATAACATAACATTAAAAATAAATAAAAAACAAAGAAAATAGGGTTCAGGAGGGTCGCGTAAGGTCTCACTTAACCTTTACGCGGGCTGCGAGAACTTAAAACCTGGCACGACCCTGGGCCGCCACGTGGCCCAACACATGTCGAGCCTAGTTGGTGATCCGGATTGGCTACGTGTTGACCTAGCTTTGACGCGGGCCGCGTAAGCCTTGTGCTTGTTTTACGTAGGCCGCGAGAGACCCAGTTTTCAGCCCTATATAAGGAGGGCTCGGGATTTCATTTCCGATTGTTCAAACTTTCTTTTCTTTCTCTCAAAATTAAATAGCGGGAATTATATCTGAGTCTAATACCCCCTAATAGCGAGGTTCTGCTACGATGTAAGTATTATAACCCCTGGAGACGTATTAGATACTCTGCCTGATTGATCTAGGGTTCTGTAACGGCTGTCGTGGTTTTGCCCGACGTAGTCGTTGGAATGCCGTCTCGAGGAGGGTATTACTAATGTTAAAATGGGTTATTATACTAACACATGTGCATTTGTGTAATTTATAGAATATTCCCAGGAAATCCTTAATGAAAACCCTAAAACAGCAATGTGAGTTTATCCACTTTTTCTAAATCTTTTATGTTTTTACAAAACCTTAAATACCTTTCCATGCGAATAATAGTTATTGAGTATTTGTAAGAATACAATTATCGTGGGTATGTTGGGGTTTTGTATACAAAATTTGTTACCACCTGGTCAAGGAGTAACATTTCCACAAGTCAGGTCTGACAGTACCGACGGGTGATAATTAGTATAACTTGGAAACAAATGTAATTGTGAGATCGCCCTCAATACTGTACACTGTGAAATGATTTTACTTAAATTTGATTAAACTGGGATTCACTCACCAGTGTTTCCCACTGACAAAATGTTTTTAAAACGCGTTTCAGGTAAAAATATGTGAAAGCTAAATAGAAGCCAGCTGGACAGCACTGAAGGCTTGGAAAAGTGGCAATAAAGTTACCTAAGAATAAAATAGATGTTTTGTTAAATAAAATAGGATTTATTCCTATAAAAGTGTGTATACTGAAAACTTGGGTTTTACCAATGTGTTTAATATTATAAAATGTGGTGGTTTACTCTGATAACATATATCCTAACTACGGTCTTGATGAAAATTTCCGCTGCCAAATTGGATAATAACGTCACACCAGTGAAACTGGCTCGCGGCCACCCGTTCCCGGGGACTAGGGATCGGGGGTTGCGACATGGCACATGAGGAAAATCTTTGAAACCAGAAGATCCAGGAGTTGTTTGAACTGGTGATTGTGTGGATGGAGGTGTTTGTAGAATATGTTGTGATGTGATAACATGTTGTTCATGTGGTGGTGATAGATGTGGTGGTGTAGGTTGTCTTGGTGGTGATTGATGTAATGGTGATTGACGTGGTGGTTTTGATGTGGTGGTGATTGATGTGGTGGTGATGGTTATTGTGATGGTGTAGGCTGTTTTGGTGGAGTAGGTTGTTTTGGTTTTGATGCTCGTTTAGGATTCAGTTTGATTGTCAACTTTCTTTTTGCTGCTTTAGGAGAAACCACACATTTTCTTGCACTAGCCTTCTTCCTACCACCAGATGATGGAGGTGTTTGAGATTCTAGAACATGCTCAGGAGATGGATTGTTCAATTCATCATCTTTATCCTCTCTCTCCTTTTTCTCTTTAGCTGTTTCTCCTTCTCTATTTCAGCCTGAATTCTTTTTGCACGTTCAGTATCATCAGTTTCTTCTTCAGATGAGCTTGATGAACTTTCGTCTTCATCATTACCTTCATTCTCACCAGCTGCTTTAGCTGCTTTAAATCTTTCTTTGAGATCTTTCAATAATCTAACAGAATCTGGAGATAAACGAACTTGATCTCCTTCAACATCACCTTCAGGTTCTTCTTCCTCGGGTTCATCAACCAGTAATGTCTCGACAGATTTCTTTTGACGCTTTTGCTTTGGTTGTGAAGATTGTAACACCTCGAAAAATTTCGTCCAATAATGTCTTGACACGTGTCATAAGGTTCCGTTATGTGAAAACATACTTTAGAGGGACTAAAAGTGACAAACAGTGAAAACTATGGAACGTAAGGGTCCAAAGTGTCAACAATGGATAAATAGGCTCTATGATAACCCTACATAATGTTTATAACCTTAAACGGATGGTTCATGGATCATACGACGCAGAAATTGCACAAAAGTGAGGTATTGTAAACTATAGGGGCCAAAAGTGTCAACATGTTTCATTTATACCTCTGAGTGAACTTTTGGCAGACCCGAAGCTTTGTATAGCTAAAATATACTCACTAGAATATGTGGTAAAAATTTCATGAAGTTTCGTTAACGTATGAGAAAGTTATGGCCAAAACCGTACTTAAGGGACTAAAAGCGTCAACGTCGAATTTCAGGGCTTTTCGGTTGAGCGCAAAGTTATCCGAGGGCATTGCCATGTTGGTAAAAGTCCTAAGGTTCTTAAAAACCAAGTTTGGGGGTTTACGGGTCGAGAAAAATAGCCGAAACATCGCGTACAAGTTCAGGGGTCAAAGCTGTCAACAATTGAAAGTTGTTTGGCTGAACCAGGGGTCAGGCGACCCGCCTGGGAAAGCCCAAGCGGGCCGCGTGGGTTGCCCAGCGACAGAAAATCGTATTTGGGTCATTTTGAGTCCGAATTCAAGTGCATTACAGTTGTATCTTGCCTCCAATTGAGCCAATAACATGCCATGCATGCCTACTACTACAGGAACCTCGAAATTATGGCTTTAAATCAGGTCTTGATCACATTTCTTGATCATTTTTCATTGTAACCAAGTGCTCTCAATATTCAAGAACTTCAAGCAAGCTCTCTGGAGGAAATCTGATCATCAAGGCCGACTTCTAGTGTCCACTAAACATCTTTAGGACCTTTGTAAGCCTTCAATTCGTTCTTTAATCCGTTCTTGTTGTGTTTATTGATAAAAGTCAAACTGGGTGTTCATAACCTTTGACTTTCTGATTAAACGGATTTCTTTCAGTCATTTCTCGAATTGAAACTTGTTATAGATTGGTATTTATGTGGGAAACAAACCCTCTAAAGGGTACTAACTGATTCCCACTACATGCATGCTTAATGTCGAGTCAAACCTATTTCTAAAAAGTCAACAGAAGCGATTTTTGTGAAAAATGACATGATTAATGATATAGATGACATGCAACCTGATTGATCATTAAAAATAACTTGTAATATATATAAGAATGTGTTTCAATCATCATCAACTCGACAATCTATAGTAAAGCCACGAATCGGAACCGAAAGTCTTGTAAAACGATTATTTCGTAGACTATCGATTCGGATTCGTACATGCATGTTCGAGATCTGTATTGGAAAGTATTTTTGACTATTTTTATTTTAGTTAAACTTTCTGGAATTTTCTTTGATTGAGTCTATGTTTAGCCTATTCGAATGCATGTTTCCGGTTTATGCATAAAGTTGACTATTTTGCCCTTTTTGATTTAAAACGGGATTTTTGGAAAAGTGAAAGGATAGAAATCTTTATTTTTAATATATGAACTTGCACCGAAAATTTCGGATCAGTTGGTGGTCCAGATTGTGAGTTATGGCCATTAGCGTAAAACTATATTATAAATTTACATAAACGGTCCTTTTCGCGTAGAACCCGTTTCTGGCCACGTTTTGATACGAAACTTTTTAACAACAGATGTAATATAATATTCTGGGAATTTTGATGATTTTTAATTAATTTTTGGCTGAACGGATCCTAGATCACCTAGTCATTTCGGCTTATGTCGGTTTTGACCGTTTTAGCCATAAAATGAGTTTTACACATCCTTTTGACCCGAAACCTTTTTCTACTGATTTTATATGATGAATAAATTATTTTAAGTATTCTGGAAATATAAAAATCTCAGATTTAATTTGAAAACCCGAAAACGCCCTTAAATCGCATATTTAGCGTTTTAAGCGCATAGTGAGCGTTATACTCGTTTTAAACATATAAGACCTATACCTACTGATGTAACTTACATATTTTCATATGATAACAGTAAGTATAAGTATATAAACTCAGACTTCCAGTTTTGGCGTTTTTAGCCTTGTGAAATTACTAGAATACCCCTACGGTGCATAGTTTGGTTTTAAATGATAAATTTGATATATGGGTCATACCCTACTGATATAATATGTTATATTAAGTATATTTACTGTATGAACCAGACCCGAAAGTCAGATTTCTAATTTTACCCTTTTATTATATTTTAAATGACCAAAATGCCCTTCTAAGGCATAAATTGGGTTTAAAATTATTCCGGGCAATATAGAACATAACTTACTGATATAATATCATATTTTAAGCATATTATCTCAGGGAACTTGCATTTGAATCATTGGTCTACCCGTAACGCCCTTTTCGCGTTCGGTTCGGTTTACGTAACTAGTTTGCGTAAATTGACCGAAACGGGTCAAACGATATCATTTTTATTTCAAAATCCAGAATGTATTTAGTAAACCCATATTATACAAGTATTCAAACTTGTCGGGTCTAAATCACATTCTATCCGGTCTTTCGCTTAATCGTGCGTAAACCGTATCATTCCTAAAACTAACCGGTCAAAGCTTAGGCTTAAATAAAAGACCCGTTAGGAATCTAATAGGTTAATTATAACCCTTTGTTCCAGATTAGGAGGCCCGGTAAAAGCTACCAACACTTATCGTTTGTGACTTATACTTGCTCAGGTAAATACATTTTGACTTATTTTCCCTATACGGGCTTGGGGTACGGTATTTAAAATACCGCTTGATCGGGCGCACAAGTCCTGCGCCCTATGGGTGTACAGTCTTGAATAGCTTGTGTGATTTCGTTTAAACAGTCTTGTCTTACTTAAAGGCTTTGGGGGGTTGTTGACCGTGTCCCGGATATCCTTGGCATTATCTTACGAGATGGCCACGACCAGAGCACGGGGTGTAGGCGTACACCCGTCGTGTATAACTCTTTAATGTGGTGTGTCAATTAAATCTCTAGCCCGGACAGTAGATCCCGGGCCACCAGAGATATAAGTGCATGTAATTCGTTCACAAGTTTATATGATATAATTATCCCAAGTTAATAAAAATATTTATGCCTTGTGCATTTAAATAAATTTTCAATCATTTTCAAAATGAGTCAGTCGATTTGTATTTACCAGTGTAAACTGACGTATTTTTCCCAAAAGATTAAGTGCAGGTACTATACGGAAATAGGCTGGCTGTTTCCTAGAGAGCGTCCACAATAGTCTCGCAAACTCGGACGACATTTATCTGTTGAACTATTTATTTCTATTTTTATTTGATCCGCCTGTGGATCCATTTCAACTACTGTGATATTTATTATTACACTTTATTTAAAAGTTGAAATGTTTCTATTTTGCTTCCGCTGTGCATTATTATATTGTGTTGATTGTCTATGACGATGCCAACTACGTCACTGTACCCCACACCGGGCCCACCGGTGACACGTGGAAATCGGGGTGTGACAGGTTGGTATCAGAGCCAATGCTGAGAGAATTAAACACTATCCTAATGCGTTTAATCTCAGTTACACAATTGCACATTCCTCGATTTTCGAGTCTAGACAAAGAACTTAGGAAATGTTCAACATTTCGTTTAATTTCATTTTATTTATTATTGCATTGTCTTATATATATTGTTGTGCAACTTGTTTGATTTTTGACAGGATCACTATGCCGCCAAGAATGAGAGGTCGAGGAGGATTTGCTACTACCCACGACCATGAGGCAGGGCCCTCACATAGGCGAGCACCATCCGCCACGCACAACACAGCCGCCAACGACCTTTGGAGGTCTTTCGCCGAGCCTGCTAGACACTCGGTATCCGCCAGCACTTCACCGTCTTTACCCCACTCGTTTGGGCCCCACTCGGAGAATGGGCCCCATGGTTCGCATGGATCCTACATACCTTTGCATCAGTCACCGCACCAGTATCCAGCGCCAGTCTACCAGGGTTTGTATGACCCTAATGCTTTTGGGGATGAGCCAGTGGGCCATAACCCACTTGGACCGGAGGACCACTTTTCTGGTGGTCACGAGATGGACGTCGACGAGGATACGGACCCCTCGCTACCTCCATCAGGTACGCCTAACCATCCGATTGAGATATCGGATGGGTCGCCATTTAGGGGATCACCCTATAATGGTGGGGACAGCTTTCAGGAGAGGTTTAAGCAGCATGATTGGTACTTCACCCCTAGCCACAACTCACCGATGCTTCAATCACTCCATGGTACTCCGATGCTCCAATCGCTCCATGGTTCGCCGGTGCACTCGCAGCACCACTCGCAGCAGCAGCAGCTCCAGCAGCAGCCGCCTCTACCGCAGGACCTATCTGAGGCCCTGTAGCGTGACGTGATCACTCCGTCACCACCGCCGCCGCCAATTTTACCTCCTCCACCTCAGAGGCCGAGGAGGAATGCGCGCATGTCTACGCGCGGAGGGATTCGCATAGGCACCCCTCCACGTGTTAGTAGCAGCCGCTACACGTCTCTACCCGGGGAGTCCGAGACAGGGGAGTCTCAGCATCCCGTATCGGAGGTTACTTCTGTTCCGATCCCGCCTCTGCCGCCGCAGAATTTTGGAGAGCCGATTCCGGCTTATGCTAGTGCCGCTCAGTTCAACCCGTTTGAGCATGTATTCCCTCAGGGTTATGATTACACGGGAGACCTTTATTGGCAAGCTGTGAACTACAGCTCACTCCCTCCTAGCGGTCCATTGGGAGACACTTGGACTGCTGGGCAGTCTACTTTTGGTTACCCTCCGGGTTACCAGCAGCCACCGCAGCCGCAGCCTTACCAGCCGCCGCAGCCGCAGCACTACCAGCCACCACCACCGGCGCCTATGATGTCGCCGCCGCAGGTTCAGGAGATCCTGCATGGGATTGATAGCATGCGACGGGAGATGCAAAATGATCGCCGTCACAACCGTGGCATGTTCCAGAAGGTATTCGATTTGCTCAAGGGTAAGAGCAAGAAGGATCGTTGAATCCTTCGATTATCATTTCATGTACTCATGTCCCTGCGTGGACATTTATTCCAGTACTCTACCCCTACGTGGGTATATCTATCTTATTCTACCCCTGCGTGGGTATGCTATTCTGTTGACCCCTGCGTGGGTTTGCTTTATTTTGTTTTGTTATTGTTGTTACTTGTTTAGCCCCTGCGCGGGCCTGTTATTCATGTTATCCATGTTATTTCAAAGTCCCGTTTAGGGCAAATATGTACTGGTATTTTATTGGAAATTTAAATGGTTAATTTGAATTTATCATTTTATTTATATGCATGAATAATATTAAAATAATGGAAAATATCAATTTTTATTTGATTTGCCATTTTATAAGAATCTTAGTAAGGTATAACCTAGCCTAAATGCCTTATTAACAGGCCTGGCCCTGATGGTAAAACCTGGTTGAAAAGATTCAGCTCCCTGTTAACATCTGAGAACATGTTAACATTCTTGACTAAGCGTGATTCGTAAAATCACACATGTCACCCTTTTTAATAAATTATCTACAGATTTTTATCTGTATACAAGTCTATTAATGACTTGATACCTTCGGGTTATGACTATGTCATATAGTGGCAGTTGTGGTTTATGACTCCCTGCCTAGTAAAGAAATATCTACAGATTTTATCCGTACACAAGTCTATTAATGGCTTGATACCTACGGGTTATAACTATGTTATATAATGACAGTTGTGGTTTATGACTCTCTGTCTAGTAAAGGATTATTTGTTTAATTATACAATTTATAGTCCTATAAAAATCTAAATTTATAATTTAGTAAATGTCCATGTGACTAGGCCTATGGTGCCAATATATATATATTTTCATTCCTTGATTGCTAAAAAGAGCCTGAATGAAATTTATTAAATTAACTGCTAAGGTTTTTGATACCATGGTTAATAAATCGTCTAGAACGATAATACTGTTAGGTTCTAAATAAGACCTTGTCCTTTATTGTAGCTTAAAGCTACGATGGCCAAATCGGAAGAAACCAACAGTCATTCTGGGGAACGCTCAGATAATGCAAAGATTCACGTTACCGGTGCAGAATTGCAAGCACTGATAGATAATGCTGTCGCCAAGGCTATGGATAGGCAGTTCAAAGAATCTAGTGGTACTCAGAGTAGAACCCGCTCAGTGACGCATGTCAAGGCTAAGACTCATTCTGGGGCTCATAGTAAGCCGCCGTCTAAAAAGAGTGAGCCGAAGAAAGCCGAGGATGATAATCATTCCTCCAACCACAGCAGCGTCCCAAAGCAGGAGATTGAACTGAAACGTGACACGTACAGCAGGTCCTGTACGTACAAATACTTTGTATCTTGCAAGCCCAGAGATTTCACTGGGGAAAAAGGAGCCGTCGACTGCATGACGTGGATTGACGAGATGGACACTGTAGTTGATATCAGCGGGTGTGCTGATAGGGACGTCGTGAAGTACGTGTCCCAGTCATTCAAAGGAGATGCGTTAGCATGGTGGAAGTCACTCCTACAAGCTGCCGGTAAGGCCACACTGTACGGTTTGTCATGGGAACAGTTTGTGGCCCTGATTAAAGAGAACTTCTGTCCGCAGCACGAGGTCGAGCGAATCGAATCGGATTTTGTATCCTTGGTGATGAAGAACCTCGATTGTCAAGCGTATCTTACTACGTTCAACACGTTGTCCCGTTTAGTGCCTTACTTGGTGACCCCGGAGCCGCGTAGGATTGCTCGATTTATCGGGGGTCTGGCACCGGAAATAAAGGCGAGTGTTAAAGCTTCAAGACCTACAACATTTCGATCCGTAGCGGATCTATCCCTCTCCCTCACTCAAGACGTGGTTAGATTGAGAGCCATGAAGAGCTCTGAGGAGAATAAACGGAAACGTGAGGATGACACCTCACGAAGATCCGAAAAGCGACATAGAGGGAACAACGACCACAGGAAAGGGTCGGGGTCTAGGAAAAGTGATCATCAGTCGGGTGAGAAACCCAGATGCAAGATTTGTAGGAGACACCACTTTGGGAGGTGTCGGTTTGAAACAAAATCCCAGTCTTCGGAGAAACGATGTGGAATCTGCAAGTCCACGGATCATAAAGCTGTGGATTGCAAGAAGATGAAGGATGCAACGTGTTTTGGTTGCAACGAGAAAGGGCACATTCGGCCCAACTGTCCAAAGTTTGCAAAGAAGGCTGATGAAGGGAAGAAGACTAACGCGAGAGTCTTCCGAATGGACGCAAAGGAAGCAGTCCTTGACGATAACGTCATTACCGGTACGTTTCTTGTAAATGATGTTTTTGCTAGAGTCTTGTTTGATTCGGGGGCTGATAAGTCGTTTGTAGATGATAAGTTTTGTAAATTGTTGAACCTTCCTGTTAAAACCCTAAGTGTGAAATATGAGGTGGAATTAGCCGATGGAACCATAGAAACCGCCTCGACTGTTCTAGATGGATGTGTTATATCCATTAGGAATCATTCTTTCCCGTTATCCTTGCTTCCCTTTAGGCTAGCTGGATTCGACATAGTGATAGGCATGGATTGGTTGTCGGGTAACCAAGCCCAGATTCTGTGCAACAGAAAGCAAGTAATAGTTAAGACTCCGTCTGGTGAGTCACTTACTATTCAAGGAGATACCCAGCATGGATTGCCGGAGCAAGTGTCCATGCTCAAAGCATCCCGATGCATGCAGAAGGGATGTGTCATTTATATGGCACAAGTTACCATAGATGAGCCGAAGCCGAAGATTGAAGATATTCCTGTTATCTCGGAATATCCTGAAGTGTTTCCTGAAGAACTACCCGGTTTGCCACCGGATAGGCAAGTAGAGTTTCGGATAGATATCATTCCAGGCACTGCACCTGTAGCAAGAGCACCATACAGATTGGCACCAACGGAGATGAAGGAGTTGAGGACGCAGTTGGATGATCTATTAGCTAAAGGTTTTATTAGACCTAGCTCATCTCCTTGGGGAACGCCAATCTTGTTCGTTAAAAAGAAGGATGGTTCGATGCGTCTGTGCATCGATTATCGTGAGCTTAACAAGGTCACTATCAAGAATAGATATCCGTTACCCAGGATCGACGATCTGTTCGATCAGTTGCAAGGAGCAAGTTATTTCTCCAAGATTGACCTGAGGTCAGGTTATCATCAGTTGAAAGTCAAAGAAGAAGATGTACACAAGACCGCGTTTAGGACTCGTTATGGACATTACGAGTTCCTAGTGATGCCGTTTGGACTCACTAACGCACCAGCCGCGTTCATGGATCTCATGAATCGCGTCTGCAAACCTTATTTAGATAAGTTCGTCATCGTCTTTATTGATGACATTCTTATCTACTCGAAGAGCCAAGCTGACCATGAGAAACACCTTCGTTGTATTCTCAAACTTTTGAATCAAGAGAAGCTTTATGCCAAATTCTCGAAGTGTGAATTTTGGCTTCGAGAAGTCCAATTCCTTGGACATGTTGTAAGCGAGCGCGGTATCCAAGTAGATCCCGCTAAAGTCGAAGCAGTCATGAATTGGCAGGAGCCGAAGACTCCTACCGAGATTCGCAGTTTCCTCGGATTGGCAGGATATTATAGGCGATTTATCGAGAACTTTTCAAGGATTGCTGCGCCCCTAACTTCGTTGACCCGTAAGAAGATTAAGTTTGATTGGGGCCCTAAGCAGCAGGAATCCTTTGACATTCTGAAGCAGA